>NC_086104.1:21230735-22573235 GCF_963921235.1 Mobula hypostoma | reverse complement strand
AGTTGCCATGCAAATTGATTGAGTCGTTAAGAAGGCATATGGTGTGTTAGTCTTCATCAGTAGTTGAGTTCAAGAGCCACAAGTAATGTTGGAACTCTAAAATTCTAACTAGACCACACTTTGAATATTGTGTTCCGTTCTGGTACCCTCATTATAGAAGGACATGAGAATCAGATTTAATATCACTGGCATATATTGTGGAATTTGTTAATATTACAGCAGCAGTACAATGAAATGCATGATAAATAAATATGGAGAAAAAACAGTTACATTAAGTATATGTGTGTCTATTAGTTATTAAAATAAATAGTGCAAAATAACAAAATAAAGTAGTGAGGTAGTGTTCATTGGTTCAGTGTCTATTTAGAAATCAGATGGTAGAGGGGAAGAAGCTTGAGAGGGTGCAGAGGAGATTTACTAGGATGCTGCCTGGATTAGAGAGTATATGAGGATAGGTTGAGTGAGCTAGGACTTTTCAGTCTGGAGAGGAGGGTGAGAGGTGACTTGATAGAGGTGTACAAGAAGATAAGGTGCACAGATCAAGTGCACGGCCAGCGACTTTCCCCAGAGCAGAATTGGCTAATATGAGGGGGCGTAATAGTAAGATAACTGGAGGAAAGTATAGGGAGGATGTCAGGTAGTTTTTTTTAAAAAAAACATAGTGGGGGTATGGAATGCCTTGCTAGGGGTGGAGGTTCAGGCAGATACACTAGGGCATTTAAGAAACTCTTAGATAGGCACATGGATGATGGAAAAATAAAAGGCTATGTCAGAAGGTAGGTTTAGATTGATTTTGGAGCAGGTTAAAAGGACAGCCCAACATCCTGTGCCAAAAGGCTGTGCTGCATTGTTCTACATTCTAAATATTGGAATCTTTCTCTCATCATTGCAAGATATGGGGCCAGTTAATTAAAATAGAAATGTCTTGAAATTACCTTTTGCTCAGGCTAATGAATCTCGGAAATTCTCTAATCTGTAAGGTTACATACATCATTAAAGTGGCAGGAGATAATTTTTGAAACATTAGTGAATTGATCGTTTATAGGGAACTGGAACAGAAGAGGAATTGAGACGAGTTTAGTTCAGTTAGATCATATCGATTGGTTTATTGTTTTCACATGTGCTGAGTATGTGTATAAGTATGTAAGATTTTGCAGACTAGGCATGTATACGTTGGGCAGACTTGAGCGGCCAGAAGACCTTTTCAGTTTTTAGCTTTTCCGTTCAAAATTATGCCAGTATTTATAATAGTTAAACAAATATGAGTTAATTAAGTCTCTTCCCCTCAGAAAACTTTGTAAGATTTCTCCAAAGTTATTTGCAGTTGTCCTTGGGTTTGATTCTGATGCATTAAAGTATTGTTTAGTTTACCTTGTTGTGTCAACATTGGCTTCTGTGGTTCCGTACGTTATTAATAATGATGTTATATGAGCAAAACATCTTGTTCACATCCACCATGACAACTGCCTTCAGGATGTTATGTTTCAGTCTTTTTTAACCTTTCCAAATATGATTCCAGGAAAACTTCAGTTTACATACTTTGAGTTACCCTGTTGGCGATTCAGATTATAAAACTGTAGTGTTCAAATTTGCCATTTCTAAATGTGCAAATCAATACTTACATCAGGTTACATTTATTTTGTTTTGAAATTACTGTGTGATTTTGATTTCAGGTCGAAGATTATGCCACCAGAAAGCAGATGAAAGTAGAGGATGTAGAGAAATGGCTTGGACCTATTTTGGGATATGATACAGACTCATGATACCTTCTGATGGTTTGTCTTGACTGAGCACAATTTGCTAAGTTAATCATAAAGTCAGAGAATGTTGCAGATACTCAGCTGGCAAGAACTCAGCGTGGAGGGAAATAAACAGTCAATATTTTGGGCCAAGTCTCTTCAGCAGGACTGGAAGGAAACAAGGCAGAACCCAGAATAGGAAAGTGGAGGAAGGGGAGGAGCACAAGGTGGCTGGTGGTAGGTGAGACAAAGTGACGGGGAAGGTGGACGCAGTGGGGGGTGGGGGGGAGATAATGTGAGTCTGTTGGGGTCATTTATCGCATCCATTGTTCCCACCTGTACATCGGTGAGTCCCAACACTGACTTGCTTCGTCAAGAATCTTTGTTCTGTCTGCCACAACAGATAGCATGTGCTGGTGGCCACCCATTTCAGTTCAATCTGTCATTCCTGCACCAATACGTCTAGGGCCTCTTCTGCTATGATGAAGCTAAACACAGGTTGGAGGAGAAATACATCATATTTTGTTTGGGTTACCTCCAACCTGACGGCATGAACATTGATTTCTCTAAGTTCCTGTAACCAGTCCACTCTATTTTTACATGCCCCCTCCCTGTTTTTGTTTTTTAGATTATGAGGACACTCAGTCCTCGTTTATTGTCATTTAGAAATATATGCATTAAGAAATAATACAATGTTCCTCCAGTATGATATCACAGAAACACCGGACAGACCAAGACTAAAACTGACAAAAAACCACATAATTAGTTACAACAGTGCAAAGCAATACCGTAATTTGATAAAGAGCAGACCATAGGCACGATAAAAAAAGTCTCAACGTCCAGATAGGCCATCATCTCATGCAGACGGTAGAAGGGAGAACCTCTGCCTGCTATGAACCTCCAGCACTGCAAACTTGCCGATGCAACACCATTGGAAGCACCTGACCACAGCCGACTTTGAGTCCATCTGAAAACTTCAAGCCTCCGACCACCCATCCGACACTGAGCACCATCTCTACCGAGCGCTTCGACCCCGCCCCGGCCGCCGAGCGACAAGCAAAGCCAAGGACTCGGGGCCTTCCCCTCCAGAGATTCTGGATCACACAGTAGCAGCGGCAGCAAAACAGGCATTTCAGAAGTTTCACCAGATGTTCCTCCATGCTGTCACATCTGCCTCCATCAAATCAGGATTGTGCACGGCCCCCTACTTGACAGATAACAGATATTCATCACCAGAGTGGCTGCTGCGCGCTGTGTCGCGCTGCCATCTTCTCCTCTCCTCTGCATTTCTCCCATTTTGGTGGCACTCTCTTCCTTTGGCCTCCCAGCTCATTATTCCCTTCAGCTTCCCTACCTCTTTCCCTTCATTCCATGGTCCACTGTCCTCTCCTATCATGTTCCTCCTACAGCTCTTCCACTTACCACCACACACCCCTATCTTAGCTGTACTTCTTTTCCCCCTCCCCACACCACTTTATTATGGCTTCGGTTCCCTTCCTTTTCTGGTCCCGATGGAGAATTTCAGCCCAAAATGTCAATGGTTTATTTCCCTCCATCGATGCTGCCTGACACGATTTCCCCAACATTGGCTGTTTCTAAAGATTTCCAGCAGGTGCAGAATATAGTTTCTGAGATATAGTCTTCCTCAACAGTGGTGCTGACACTGTTAATGATGTTGCAAAGAAAAAGACTTTAAGCATAGAAATTTGGAACAGTGGTTCTGAACTTAGTGGAATTTTCATGAAACCTTAATATATTTAAGAATGGAATTAAAGAACATGGTAAAAATCTGCTTTATTTTCCCTTTCTCATTTAGACCCCTCCCCCCCAATGGACTATAATATTGCCAACAGGTACTTCATCTTCACAGAGATCAAGAAACCATCTAACCAAGATGAGGGAGTGCAAGGAAAACTGAAATAAGTAGGTATACTGCAATTACAGTTTGGCACACAAGTTGTTAGATTTCTTAGAATCTTTAGATTAGAATTCTCACTCTTTTAGGACAAGAACCTCAGTCAGTTCAGAAATTGTTAAGTGTGAATGATCCTTCAGGAGATCCAATTCATTTGCCAGAATGAGTGCTACCTTTGTGGCTCACTTACTGAAACTCAACTAATTTGTCAGTACCTCCAGAATTCTATTTGATAAGCTTATCCTCTGGAAAAAAGTAGAACCATTCAGCCAATAATCACCTTCTCATTTAGTTCTTCTACCTCAGATTGGTATTGCTATGTATTCCTTAAATAGATCAGATTTTAAAAACCAAGCACTGTCATTCTGGTACTGGATCCCACCCTTAATGTCTGGTTATGGCTCTCCCAGATCAGCAGTGATGACTTTTGAATTACTTTAGCTCAAAAGCAAAGGAAGCTTTTTGCTCATCATTTAATGTTCTGCATGAAAGTGTGCCTCATTTGTTGAAGGAACCAAGAACAGTGAGAGATGGGGAAACAATCACGGAGACCTTCAAGATCCATCCAGTCACCAGAATTCTAAAGGGCATCACTGCTTTGGTCTTTGATACCCCTCCTGTGTATTGATAAAAGTACTGATGGATCAAATTTCTGGAAAAAAATCTCCATTATGGTTCTCTGGGTGGAAAAAAAGAAATTCTTCCTCAGGTAGTTTCAAAACCTCTTACTTAGTTCCTTAAACCTATATCCTTTTCTCCCCATGGTAGCTTCTTCCTATCTCAGAATTGTGTACCTGCAAGTGTAGCTAGGTTTCTAATGACAAATTTTTACCAGCATCTCAGTCACCAAATTTTAAAAATTGTGAAAGCAAGAGTGTCACAATACCATGCAAATTGTCCAGAAATTACTCATCTACAGTTTAAAAAGTAAACAATAAAAAATTCAGTATTTTATTGGAAAGAAATTCTTGTACAATAAAATAAGTACAATATCTCAAATGAGAAGAATCAAAACAAGAACATTTAATGACGGCTAACAGTTTGTAATTAATTCACAATTTTTATCATGCCAAGAAACAAATTCACATTTTTTTTAAAGTTGTAATTCTTCCAAAGAATTTCCCAACATTCAGCCTTTATCAATCATAAAAACAGTATGCCTTACTGTCTTCTGGCTATCCTATTTTAGAGAAGGAAATTTGAGTTTATTTAGTGGTTTCAACTGAACTCTGAGCTCAAATATCCTTTATTCAAGAAGCGTAATAGGGTACCTCAATGTTTCAGATCCTCGGTCACTGGGCAATAATTCAGTACCTGGCTGAAGAATAAGCAACTATTGAGCTTATGTGCACTAGAGCAAGCTTGATAATTTTAGAAGATTCACTGCCTGCTGTTGACAAGCTGGAATGTATTATAGTATTAGAGAAACTACTAGAATAATTTCTCCTCCCCCCAGCAAAGTAAATCTGAAGATCTGATTAGTAATCATGAGATAAAGGAAAAGCAAACTCTGAAATGGAAAAGAATATTTAGCAGGTCTGGCAGCATCTGTGGAGGGGAAAAACAATCAACACCGAAGGTTAATAGCATTTCTTCAGAATTAGAAAGAGCCAGAAAATCAACTTGATTTAATGCTGCTGAGAAAAAGAGAAGGTTGTAATAGGACGGAGAATAAATTAGAGTATTTCAAAAGGTGGTGTTGCCAGCAGGTCAGGTAGAATGCTTATTAATTGGAAATTATCTAATTAGAAGGTATGAATGAGGATGGGGCGGGGGGGTGGTGGTGGTGAAACCTGCTGAAACTGAGATTTCAAAGAGTGAATGCTTGAAATAACCAGCAGGTCTGGCAGCATCTGCAGAGAGGTAAAGAGTTAGGTTTATGAGCCACTTCAGCTACCATTTTGAAAGGCTTAGCCATCTAAATATTATTGATGTCAATGTTGAATCTTAATGGAAGATGAGATTCTGTTCCTCGAGCTATTTGTATTTTGAATACATTCTTTTTGTACGGACGGTATTGGTCTGTTTTCAGTAAAAATAAATGTTCAATCCAGAGGCAGTAGAATGAATGGATCATTGGAAATCAATTACTGCAGTAAGTTGGAAAGAATTCAATGATAAGCTAACTAGCAATAGACAGTTCAGAACAATTTGCACTTCAACAAATAAGGGAAAAAAACAAAGCTTTAAAAGAAGGTTATTTCTAAACTTCACATCCACAAGGCTCACTTTTCATTGAAAACAAAATACACATTTTCATTCTTGGTACCATGCATACTAGATGGAGAGGGTCTTTTACATATTCACTGCATTTAGTGAAAGAAACATTGGAAAATGCACAAATTGAGTTTGCAACTGTTACTTTTACTGCATGAGAAATCTGAGCATTTCAAAATTGTTTGTAGCAATCTTGCACCGGTTTCTAATCATATAAGTCTTTTGTGATAACACAAGCAAAAACCTTCATTGCCTATTGGTTTCTTTGAAACTAGTCCTGAGTTAATTATTACAAAACAAAAATTTGCATATATTTGAATGGTAGTCAAAGGGGGAATGTGGAAGCCACGGGTAATGATTTTATATACTTATTTGACAGCACAACGAAAACCTCACGAGTAACAACAAATGATGTACACATGGTGCTCAACAGTTGTTGAATCTAGCAAGTCCACTTACCAGAATAGTGAATTTTCCAGTACTGTATCAATGCGACCTCACAGCTCAAATTCCAAAGGGGCACAATGATAATATTGGCTGCATGCCACTTAAAGATTTGTCATAAAATGATTGTGCTCACTTAGGTTAATCTTTGTTTTCTTTACCCATTATCTCTATTACTCTATCCTAACGAGCTTAATACACTAATACAGTGTACGTAAATAATATTACACCATCTCACTACATCATTATCTATACCTCTATACCATTTATAGCTTGCTCCAACTCTAAATCAACTCCGGTCTGAAATTTTATTTAATAGTTAGCTTGTGGTGGTGGGGTGGAAAATAATATGTAATAATTATATTGCTCCGAATCAGTATAATCTCAATTTGAGTTAATCTGAATCACCAAAGAAAATTTCACACAGACTGAGAAATGGATTTGAACTTTAAATTGCATTGCTGTTTGACTAAAACAAATTAAGGAAAAAGATTTTTTCAGGTTTCATGTCCTCAAAACTCCAAATACAATCATCACTGTCAATAAAAAAACATCACTGATCACACTAAAAAAAAAGTTTTCCTGAATAAGGAGAAATCAGTACATTAGAACTTGGGAAACAAAAGAATAAGCCATTTAGGTTCTGCATTCCTGCATCATTTCAACAAGATTATTGTTGCTTTGGTCTTGGCCTTAACACCATTTACCCACTTCCTCCATACAAGTTTTAAATATTGGCTCAGACTCTGCAATCCTCCTGAGTGACTACTGTACTTATCACCAATCTAATAAAGATGGCACTATGGTGTCCTGTAATAGGAATCCCAGAGAACCTAATGGCAGTGATGTTACTGAAGCTGGACAAGCAGGTAATTGCAATATTGAATTTTCAGACCACCAACCAGGAGAAAGCACAAATACTTATCACAGGGCAAAATAAAGTCCGGAAAATACATGTGTAAGATCACAGTTGAAATTACATTAAATTTTACATTCCTTGAAATATTTGTGTGACAGAAAATAATTATAAATATAACTTGGGAATCTTAACAACCAGAGAACATAATAATTATAGCTTACTTTAAGTTCACTTAACCTCCTGCAACAAACAACTACATCAAGGCATTTGACATTATGGATTTATCACAAACTTTAAATTTTAAAAAATTCAACCAATTTCCCTCTGTTCCGATAGTAAAAGACTGTAAATCAGAACAGTCCTCGACAGGAAGAATAAATCGTTAACAACAACTGTGGTTTTGCTTTGCTTGCCTGCTTGAAAGGAAATTGACGCAGCCATCAGTTTCATCATGTGTATCGGCAAATGGAATCTGAGCTAATGTCAAACAATGAGAACTTTACTGGCCATTTTTGGAAAAGGAACTTGTATCAATTTCAAAAAGTATAAGGTTTTTGATATTTTAATACTTAATGCTCATTTCAATAACTTATCAAGGAGAGTTAGTGATTTAATTTAAGATGCAAAAATATTCAGTGATAACAATTTTAAAATAGAATAATATAGCCTGATTGGGGTGTTCCTGCAGAACTCATTGGAAATGCTGCACCACAGTCTTATCAAAGCCAGCTTTTCCTAATTTTCCACCCAAACTCTTCAATTCTTTGTAGGACTGAACTTTTTAGCCATTGTAGACCTAAGGAGATTTATTTTTACAGCTTTCATCTGTTGCTTCATATGATGAAATGGCCACTTTATAGCCTGTCTATTTTCTTCATTTTAATTTGGATTAATAAATCCTCTTCCATCACTACTTAATCCAAAAAATGTCCCTCACCAACACAGATGTTTTTTTAAACAATTCCTTGCATGCTCCTTTCCTATACAAATATTACAAGATGTTATTTTCTTAGATTAATACAGTTATTTTTGTTCCCAATTTAATAACATGTCAAACACAATTTAAGCTTTCGAATTGAATGCGAATTCACATAACTATGGTAACTTTGTACATTTTCTTTTATTAATTTTAATGATTTAGGATGTTCTTACATCTTTTGGTTGTTGAAAATAATCAGCAAGCAAGGAAATTTACGGAACTGCATTGGAAGAGTTGAATGGTAGAAGCCTCTAACAAGGCTTTTAATTCAAATCTGATTTAAGTTTTAAGTTAAGTGTTTTAAATGGAAATCTGCAGGGCTCAGTTAAGTGGTTAGATTGAACAAAAGGGAAGATACTTAATGATTACAGGTTGTGTTTAAGTTGTTAAGTTGTGAGAATTAGCTGATCTCCAGCTGCTATGAAAGGCAATGATTAGTGTCCCCAGAGAAATTGAGTTAATAATATGGAGATGCTGCTTCAGTTAGCATCAGGCACAACTTGATAGAATGGAGTTAGGGAGACCAATGACTTCATTTTACTGCTTTTGCAAACAGTTGTCATTTTTCCATGAAAACTACAGCTATCATAAGTCGCCACAGAAATTAAAATGTATGGTAGTGTTGAGATGACTTGGGCCAAAATACTAATCTAGAAAGAATGGTGAAAGCTTGTCTACTCTTCACATTTTGTAAACTACAGTAAAAGCATTTGACAGATGCACCACTGGGGATCTGAAAAAAGTGCAAGATATACATCTTAAACTGTTTAGAAGATAAAACCACCATTTTGCACTAAGAAAATTCACAGACTTCTCAGATGAATTTTTGACAACAACGGAGTACTTAAATATGAACTGAAGATAGATTTGTTAGCATTGCACCAATCACCATAATGATGTGCTGGTTAGAGATAGGAATATTTCTTCCACCACTTCCCCTGGAAAAAAAATTGCTGAGATCCACAAGGAATGTGTCCTGACTTAATTACTCAGCTAAGATTATTCAAAAAAGGTGAGGAAAAGGCTCAAGATCTTTCTCCAAACTATTCAGGACTAGAGAGTGAATGGTATATACAAAATCATCTAAAATTGATATTTAATTACTTGTGTATTAAACAATGCCTAGAACCCTGATTGTTGACTACATGAGAATAATGTAAACAACAGGCAGATCTACCGAGTTTTTTTAAAGATGGCGAGAGGATGTTGATTGAAAGAAACAAGCAGCTAATATCTTCATAAACCATGTTCATGAAAGTAGAATGCAACAATTAAAAAGCATGCAAGTTCTCTTAGAACCAGAGAGATGACTAGATCTGAAGAACCAGGCTGGCTGCAGAAATATTGTCACCACCACCTACAGTCTGATACACCTCAGTACATACCAGCACCGGAGCAACACAGATCTCATAATCGTACTCTTCCCAGCAAGAAACAGGTCGATTTTCTTTGAGTGGAATTTTCTTACTCCCTTGCACACGGCTCACAGAAAAAGAATCATCCATGATCAACTTGGCTTTGTTGGGATCAATATCTGGTGAGCCACAAACGTGTCGATTTGCAGTTAATGAAGCTTTGGCAGTTGCTGACATGGTGTTCCTCCAAAAGGACCCTTTGGCAATAATGATTGCTTGGAAAGCAAGAGTATGAACATGCAGCCGCGTGAGCTTGCGTTGTGTACTTGTTATCTCCTGAGAATTTAAGATGCGATAAACTTCACGCATTTGATCAAGTATACTTGCCACTCGTGGATATGGATCAGATATGATAGTGATGTTGGCCCCCTTTAACATACTCAGCAGGTTGGGTAACTCCTGTTCATTCATTCCTAGGGAGTCTACATGAGTAATGATGCTTGTAAAAAGATTGTTCATAAAAGTATCATCCACAAAGGAAGCCATTTCAAAATGAATTCTAGTGGTGCTGTCAACTGATAACATGAGATCCTTGAGCAACTTCAGTCGCTCTCCAAGTTGACCTGTCAGCAAAATAATTTTGATCATTAGCCACAATAATGAGTTCAGGGGAAGGATAACATGCAGTGGTGCTAGAAAGTTTGAACCCTGTAGAATTTTCTCTATTTCTGTCCGTCTGACCTAAAATGCACTCAGATCTTCACGCAAGTCCTAAAACTAGATAAAGAGAACCCGATTAAATAAATAACAGAAAACATTGTACTTTTTCAGAGCAAAAGATCTGCAGAAATATCTAGAAAATGCTAAACCCTCACTAATTTTTATAGATGCACCATAGAAAGCATTCTTCTAGAGTGCATCACAACCTGGTATGGAAGTTGTCCTGTCCAAGACCAAAAGAAGCTGCAGAACATTGTGAACACAGCGCAGTACATCACACAAACCAATCTTGTGTCCTTGGACTCACTTTACACCGCATGCTGTCAGAGCAGTGCTGCCAGGATAATCAAGGACACGACCCACCCAGCCAACACACTTTTCGTCCCTCTTCCCTCTGGGAGAAGGCTCAGGAGCTTGAAGACTCGTACGGCCAGATTTGGGAACAGCTTCTTTCCAACTGTGATAAGACTGCTGAACGGATCCTGACCCGGATCTGGGCTGTACCCTCCAAATATCCGGACCTGCCTCTCAGTTTTTTTTTTGCACTACCTTACTTTCCCTTTTCTATTTATGATTTATAATCTAAATCTTTAATATTTACTATTGATTTGTACTCCAGGGAACGTGAAGCGCAGAATCAAATATCACTTGATGATTGTACTCTTTAGTATCAATTGTTTGGCGACAATAAAGTCTCAGTTCATCCGTCCACTATAAGAAAAACACTGAACAAGAATGCTGTTTGTGGAAGGAAACCACCGTTCTCCAAAAAAAACACATTCTACATGCCTCAAGTTTGCAAAAGACCACTTCTGGGATAATGTTCTGTGGACAGATGAGTCAAACGTTAAACCTTTTGGCAAAAATGCATAATGCTATGTTTGGAAGTAAAAGGGCACTGCAGATCAACACCAAAACCTCATCCCAACTTCGCATCATGGTTTGGGGCTGCTTTGCTGCCTTAGGTCCTGGACACCTTGCAATTGTTGAGGGTACAATGAATTCAAAATTGTATTAAGACATTTTACAGGAGAATATCAGGGCAGCAGTCGGTCACCAGAAGCTTAATAGAAATTGGATGATCCAACAAGACAACAATCCCAAAGTCAAGAGTAAATCAACAGAGTGGTATAAAAAGAAAAAAAAATTCCTGTTTTGTAATGGCCAAGTCAAAGTCCTGACCTCCTACAGAAATGTTGTGGAAGTACCTGAGCAAGCAGTTCATGTAAGGAAGCCCACCAACATACCAGAGTTGAAGCAGTTTTAGTTTTGTAAGGAGTGAATGGCCTAAAATTCCTTCAAGCCAACATGCAGGACCGAGCAACAGTTACCCGTCACATCAGTTAGTGAAAGCAAAGGTTCATATACTCTTTCCAACAAATAAAGTAATATTGGATCAATTTTCTCAAAAAATAAATGAACAAGTATAATTTTTTGTGTTATTTATTTAATTGGGTTCTCTCATAGTTTTAGAACTTGTGTGAGGATCTGATCACATTTTAGATTATATTTATGTAGAAATAGAGAATTCTACAGGGTTCACAAACTTTCTAGCACCATTGTACAAACGTTTGTACATGACTCCCTAACCAAACAGAATTTAAAATAATCCTCACAGAAAAAAGTGTTAAAAATGTCTTTTCAAACAAGATTTCAGATGACTTGTTAATAAACTAATTTCTCAAATACAGTCAATTTTGAATTGACCAACTTTAAAAGAGCCATTCCCCTTTAATGTTTCACCAGCAAGTCATTTTATAATAAATGTGGCCAAAAACCAACATCGTTCACAGATATATCACAGCCCACGATAAAAATATACATCTTTGAAAATACTAAGTTCAGCACGAAAGATCATTTTCAAGAAGACCGCCCAACTATTAAATTTAAGAGTAAAAAGAGTGTAATCCGAAGAATTCCATTCATCTCTTAAAAAAGCAACTCACTGGCAAATATTAACCCACCCCAAGAAAACAGATCTAACAAAATCATTTCCCCACATAGATTAATCCTCATAACAGCCCTACAGTAGTAGCTTGTTGCTTGCCTCCAGGTTGTATTATCATTTAAACTTAATGTCAAATCTTTCACAGAAGCTGAAAAAACTGATTTGAACAGAAACTACAGGAAAACAAGTAACATCTAAATTATTTTGCTGTTGATGGTTTAAATTTTCAAACTCTTTCAATGTTTGAATCAAATTTTAATACTTTAAAATATCTTTGATGATGCTCTCCACTTGGATGTTCTGCCAAGTCCTCTTGGGGATATTCTGCGTGTGGGCCTCTGCACCATACTGCCTGAAAGCTATCTACCACAGAGTGGTCATACCAACCCATTTTAGAACCAAAATACCCTCAAACTTCTGGTCAAAGGTGGAACAGATGTCTAAAGGGTAATAGCATAAAGATGAACAACACAAAATACTGGAGGAACTTAGCTAGTCAGGCAGCATCTCTGGAGGGGAATAAACAGTTGATGTTTCTGAGACCCTTAATCAGGACAAGAAAGGAAAAGGGCAGAAGCCAGAATAAGGGTACGGAGTACAAGTTGGCAGGTGACTCCTCTGGGACTCTCAAGAGATTCTGTGACTCCTTTGTCCCCTTATCCCTCGCAGAGCCCTAAACAGCCCTTGCAGCTGAGGAGAACTTAACTTGGGGACAGCTATTGTATCCTGTGCTCCTGGAATGACCTCCTCTACATCAGTGAGAACTAATTGGGGGGGGGGCAAGTTCATCTAGCACCTTTGTTTTCTCCACTGCAACAGCCAGGATCTCCCAGCAGCCACCCATTTTAATTTAATTTCCCATTCCGACATGTCGGTCCATGGCCTCCTTCACTGCCACGATGAGGCCAAACTCAGGTTTGAGGAGCAACACCTCATATTCTGTCTGGTAGCCTCCAGCCTGATGGCAAAAATATTTTTTCTTACGGTAATTTCTGCTCCCTCCCATCTTTTTCAATTCCCCATTCTGATTACCATCTCACCCCTTCCCTTAACACCTCTCTCTGGTTCTCCTCCTTCCCTTCCTTCCACCTATCCCTGCCCAGCTCCTTACTTCATCACATCTCGCTCCCCCCTCATCTACCTCCTGTCAGCTTGCACTCCTTCCTGTCCTCCCACCTTCTTATTCTGGCTTCTGTCCCTTTCAATTCCAGTTGCTGAAAGGTCTCAACCCAAAACATCAACTGTTTATTCCCTTCTTTAGTTGCTGCTTTCCTTGCCGAGTTCCTCCAGCATCTTACGTCTTGCAGGATGTCCAGCAGAATCTCTTGTGCCAGTGGCGGTAAACAGAAAGGCTTCAGGGAAATGGGGAGTTAGTTAAAAGGGGTGTGGGCAGTGGTAAAAGGCTGAGCAGCAATTAAAGGTAAAGAGTGTTATGCTTTGCTTATGCCCATTTACTGCATTTAGGTGCATGCTCCCACTGTCAGCCTGATCCCATTTTGTTTCCTCACTTTCCTGCAAATATCCCTTTCACTCTTTTGCCACTTAGCCTGTCAAATTACTAACAGAAGGAAACCTGAGAACCTAGTAAATACCAGCACAGCCACAAAGAGTATAAACTCCACATAGACAACGCCCAAGGTTGGTATTGAACCTGTGTCTGTGGAGGCGTATCACTGTTAGCTAGGGTACTCAAATGATACAGATGAAAATATTTCAGTGCAAATTAATGCAGGTGAAGTCACAAGGATGGAGTATGTAAGGAGCATTTGGTGTGGGGGTGGAGAGAAGAAGGTGGAAGTAGCTGGGAGGCAATATCCTCAGTTCATGACTTAAAACCAATATTTTGTATTATACCCACTCAAGTACACAAATGTATCAGCAGGCCCGGCAACACAAAACTTCATCAGAATTGCTGGCAGAGAGAGAAACTTAATAATTTTCAGAAAAGCAGTAGTGAGACATGGACGGTATGCTGGGTATAGGCTGATAACATTCACACCACACAGCTTCAAAAGAGGAAGAGGGAACAGAAACGGACAAACACAGGGCAACAGATGGACATAGAGAATAAGCACCTTCCCTTTATTTCTAGTGGAGTCCTTCACCATCACCTCTCCAATGTTCACAACAACGTCTGAAACTTTGCCTCAAATGTCCCGCCACTATCCACAAGGCACAAACCAAGAATCATTGGAATTCACCTCTCTGGAAGAGTGTAAATCCAACACTTAAGCAGCTCAGGACCATTGAAGTTACACCATCCCACATAAAACTGTCCTGTGCTGTCATCCATGAGACAGAGCAAATCACCAAGACATCACAAAACCTGCAACCTCTACTATCCTTAAGTAGTAAGTTCCACCCCTACAACCCAACCCCAGTCATACACCTAAGGAATCCTGCCTTCAGCCTGTGAACATGAGCAAGAAATTCAAGTCACCACTCACATTAACGTTCCATTGTCATCACAAGTCTGATCTCGGCCTCCAATGAGGCCCAACATAATTGCAAAGAACAATATCTGAACTTCTGACTCAGCATGTTACAAGCCTCATTGCTCAATATCAAATAACCTGCCCAGGGCAATTATGATGAAACTTCTACTTAATCAAATTTTCATCTCTCCACAGATGCTACCTGA
Source organism: Mobula hypostoma (assembly GCF_963921235.1). Lineage (NCBI taxonomy): Eukaryota > Metazoa > Chordata > Chondrichthyes > Myliobatiformes > Myliobatidae > Mobula > Mobula hypostoma. The sequence continues at coordinate 22,558,418 of NC_086104.1, read as the reverse complement.
TCTGCTGAGTATTTGGCAACATTTATTTCAGAATTCCAGCAACAGTCATGTTCTGCATCTTACAATTTTAAGATCTCCCTCCTTGTTCTTTTTTCATCCTCACCAAACAGATTTTTTGTATTCAGCAACCTTAAGTCACTCACCACCAGCTTCCAATGTAACCTTTGTCTCTATCCTATTACAGATATTCTCAACCCTATCTTCTCAGCAACATAAAACTGCCCCTCCAATTCTAACTTCATGTAATTTTGATTATCTCATTGATATTGCCTTTGTTTCCAATTCCGTGAAAAATGACCAAACTGCCGAGCAGAGTAAACATTTTTTGCAATTTTTCTTTTCAGTTTCAGTAGAGTACAGATGGCTTTCACATGCTGCATTATTGCTACTGGAGAAAGCTTTCCTCCTTGTGAAAGCATTTATTCCAACCATAGAACTCTGATTACATACAAACTCACAACTGAAGACAAAAGCATAGATGGACCTGATGGTAGTGAAAAATAGGAAAGTAAAGTTGCTTTTCTATTGCAAGAAACATGGAAGACAACTGCGGGTACCAATACTGCACATCTTCCAGTAATCCTATATAACCTTACACAAGCAGTATTTTGGGATGAAGAGTCCACAGAATAATGACCATGGACCCATTCAAATTTCTGACTCCAGAATAAAGTATTCTTGAAATTGAATAATAACAAAGAAATTACACTGGCAGAGGGGGAAAAAAAAACTAAGAAGTGCAAAATACTGTGACCTATTGACTGGTTTCCAAGACATCAAGCATCTAACTCCAATATCTGTGCTACATCCCTCACCTCAGAGATTTCATTGTTAGCTCCTTACGATAATAAGTCTGATTTCAAAGCCAATATATACACCAAATCATGAAAATAACTAATGTGGTAGATGCAAGAAATTTGTGAAGAACAAAGTCACTGAAAACAGGTTCTTGAGCAACAAATGTCATTACACTGGACTATAATTTACAATAGCTTCAATGCAATCCTATCATTTTATGATTTAGTACAATTTTAATTGGGACCAGCGGGTTTCTGAATCATATCCCCCCTCCTCTGTACAAACAAGCAGGCAAAACAAGTTCAAAATTTAAGTGATTTTCCCGTTAATGGCATAAAGAACATTTATGCAGGTAAACAAAACCCTACAGTGAAGAGATAAATAAACCATAATGCTGTCAACCTACCATTCACCAATAAATAGACAAGTGCAGGCAAATGGAACACATTTTCCCCAATACATTTTCTGAATTAAAACTTTGGGTAACAGTAATACTGATACCAAAAGGAAAAAACTAGACTATTTCCCCTCGATCTCTGTAAGTCAGTACAGTACTAATCTGGGAGAAAATAATATTACAACACAACTATATTGTTCTCAAGAAATTAAAACAATCTTAAAAATAAACTTGGAATGGGATTCACATGTAGAATAGATGAGGGAAATTTTGCAATAAGTCCTGAAACAAAATGTCAGGTATTTAATGACTGTCTATAAATGGAATTATGAAAGTAAAGTATTTTAAAACCATACCAAAGTGCTAAAAAATACTGTACCCAGTGAATTTGATTGGAATATTAAAAATAAAAAGCAGTAATCTAAATTTTTATTGAGTCAAAGTCATGACAAACTTTATAAGATATGCCTCCTGATCAGCTCAGAACAATTAGTCATGGTACTATTGAAACAACAGCCCATATGGAAATGTATTTGAATTGAATTGACTTTATTACTTACATCCTTCACATACATGAGTAAAAATCTTTACGTTATGTCTCCGTCTAAATGTGCAATTTATAATCAATAGGATAGTCAATATAACACAGAAATACAATTGTGTCAGCATGAGTTAAGCAGCCCAATGGCCTGGTGGAAGAAGCTGTCCCGGAGCATGTTGATCCTGACTTTTATGCTGCAGTATCATTTCCCAGATGGTAGCAGCTGGAACAGTTTGTGGTTGGGGTGACTCGGGTCCCCAATGATCCTTCGGGCCCTTTTCACACACCTGTCTCTGTAAGTGTCCTGTATAGTGGGAAGTTCACATCTACATATGCTCTGGGCTGTCCGCACCACCCTCTGCAGAGTCCTGCGATTGAGGGAAGTACAGTTCCCATACCAGGCAGTGATGCTGTCAATTGTGCCCCTATAGAAAGTTGTTAGGATTTGGGGGCCCATATCAAACTTCTTCAACCATCTGAGGTGAAAGAAATGCTGTTGTGCCTTTTTCACCACATACCCAGTATGTACAGACCACGTGAGCTCCTCGATGATGTTTATGCCGAGGAACTTAAAGCTGTTCACCCTCTCAACCCCAGATCCATTGATGTCAATAGGGGATAGCCCGTTTCCATTCCTCCTGTAGACAACAACTAACTCCTTTGTTTTTGGGACATTGAGGGAAGAGGTTGCTTTTTGACACCACTGTGTTAGGGTAGGCTGCCTCATTATTATTTGAGATTAGGCCAATCAGTGTTGTGTCATCAGCAAATTTAGTTAACAGATTGGAGCTGTTTTACACTCACCTGGTTTAAATGGAAAGTTATCCATCATTTGAAGTCCACTAACTATTAGAAGAGATGGATTGAACTGTTTAAGTTCAGCCTGAAAGTCCTCCAGTGATTCCAAAACAGGATTGGATGTGTCGCTGTGGACTATGAACCTATGGAAACAAGGAGTTTTAGCATTAAAGCTGCCAACTTCACCACATTTCACAAAATTAAAATACTAAGAATCAAATTTGCATGGGAAGAAAATGTGGAAGTGCAGAAACACATGCAGTCACTGTATATGAGAGTAGACATTACTTGATCTATGTGCAAATTCAGAACTGCTCCCCGCAAAAACTACTTCATTGCTCCATTGGCAACTCAGTTTTCAGAATGTTGTGTCCATTAGTAAGGTCAGCATTTCATTAGTAAGGTCAGCATTTATCACCTATCCTACCTGCCCTTGGAAAGATGATGGCCAGCCACCTTCAACTGCTGCAGTCCTTCCTGGAACAATGCTGTTGATTGGGAATTCCGGGATTTGAACTGTGTGATAAAGATTTAGTCTCCCCATTGCAGGGGAGAATTCATGAGCACAAAACAAAGCCTTCGAATCAAAGTACGTGTATGTCTCCACATACAACACTGCTATTCACTTTCTTCTGGGCATACTCAGATAATCCAAGAAACTGAATAGAATCAATGAAAGACCACACCCAACAAGGTGGGCAAACAACTAATGTTCAAAAGACAACAAACTACAAATACAAAAGAAAATAGAAATAATAAAGAATAATTGCAAATAAACCCTTCTCAGGCTTCCAGACGGGTAAAGGTATCGATTTTAACCAACGTTTTGATGACAAACTCAGCCATCTTCATTAGGGATAATGCCTGGGCATGTCTAGTCTGGTGGTATTTATACGTTCTCCCATCATCTGTCCCTCCTGATTGATTAGTCCTCATCAAATCGGGTTTCCACTGGCCCACCTTGTTTACAATTGAATTCCAGTTCTTCATTTGAGCGAGGCTTTCATCTTTGTTAAAATTCTTTTCCTCTAGTTTTATTTCAATGGCTTCTTTCACCAGCTGGTCCCAAAAGCCTTTGGCGCAGCACAAGTTTTGTGCCGTCAAAGTCACTCCTACAGCTATTGTAAATGCAATGTTCTCTACCACCAATTTCTCTGGGTAACCCAAACAGATACACCTCCTCTGCTTGTTGATGTGAGTTTCTACCGTGCGTTATCTGGCTGATATATGCTGCTCTGCAGTCACAGGGAATCCTGTAAACACCAGCCATCCTGAGTCCCAGGTCATCTTTGACCCACAGAAGCTGTGAGTTAATAATTGCTTATTAATAAGTAAGCAACAAATATCAAAAACATGAGATAAAGAGTCCTTGAAAGTGAGTCCATAAGTTGTGGGAACAGTTAAGTGATGGGGTGAGTCAAGTTATCCCCATCGGTTCAAGAGCCTGATGGTTGAGGGGCAAGAACCATTCCTGAACCTGGTGGTGTGGGTCCTGAGGCTCCTGTACCTTCTTCCTGATGGCAGCAGCGAGAAGAGAGCATGGCCAGCATGGTGAGGGTCTTTAATGTGGGATACTGCTTTCCTGCGACAGTGCCCTGTGTAAATGTGCTAATGTGCTCAATGGTGTGGAGGGTTTTATTCACGATGGACTGGGCCATAATAACTACTTTTTGTAGGATTTTCTGTTCAAGGTTTTCATACCAGGTTGTGATGCAATCCACTCAATACACTCTCCACCACATGTATAGAAATTTGTCAAAGTTTTAGATATCATGCCGAATCTTTGCAACCATCTCAAGATGTAGAAGCACTGTTTTGCCTTCTTCATGATTGCACTTCCATGGGGAGCTCAGGACAGGTCCTCTGAAATGATAACACCAGGAATTTAAAGTTGCTGACCTTCTCCACCTCTGATGAGGACTTGCTTATGGGCCTCCAGTTCCTCCTCCTGAAGTCAATAATCAGCCCCTTGGTCTTTCTAACATTGGGTGGAAGGTTGTTGTGGCACCACTCAGCCAGATTTTCAACCTCCCTCCTATATGTTTTTTCGCCCAAAGACACTAAATTGAAAATAGTACAAGTGAATCAGCCTTGATCTATTGGGTCCCTGATAATGAAAAGAGTTAAAAAGGTAGGTACCTTCTGCATTTGCTAGATAAGGTGCTGTGAGGAAGGAGCAAGTATTGTCAGAGATAGAAAATGATCCAGGGAAGCAGAGAGAGAATGATCCTTTCAGAATGCTGAAAGGGGTCGGGTGAGAGGTGGCAGATTATTCTGAGGGCTTCACTCTGAAGGTGACAGAGCATGATCTGCTGAATATGTTGACTGTTAAGGATGAACTATGCAGAGGGAAAGCTTACCGAAAGTGAGCATATGAAATGCCATTTTAAGTACTTCTTAAACCTCAAGCAACACATTTCAGATTTATGCACTTACCAGGAGAAACACATTTTGTTCCATCTCTGCTTCTCAGGCCTTCCTAGACTCCTACCATTCAGTATGCATTTCATAGCCTAATAGGTACTCATAAAATTCATTGCCCCACTTTTTTGCAGGTTGAAATTTCATCTGCTAATTCTCTGCCCATCATACCAACTAATCAATACAATTCTCTAGTCAAAGACAACCTTCCCCGTCATCAACACCTCTGTCAATTTTCATATCACTTGCGAATATACTCCTACATTCATATCCAGATCATTAATGTAAATACCAAAGAGCAAGCATTCCTATGGTATACACCAATGGTTGCAGACTTCTAATCACAAAAGCAACTATAAATTGACATCCTCTCACCAAATCAATTTCAAATCCAATTTGATGAACTGCCCTGGATCTCATGGACATTTATCTTTTGGACTCATCTCCTATGTAGGACTACAAAGCTGTTAACTGTGGTGCACATAGATAACAGAAACCACATTTAACCAATCTCCATCGAGAAGGACCAGTACTAAATACAGTCGTGTATCATCCTGACTTCGAAATATATTGCCAATCATTCTTTATCAGAGTCCAAATTCTGATACCATCTGCCCAACATCCCTTAAGGAGTCCTTCACCAGAAGGACAGCAACAATTCATAGTGGGTCGCCACCTTCTCTAGGATAATTAGATAATACATGCTGGTGTGGCCAGCAACAGTTATAATACTGGACAAAGGTCTTAGCTGCATATATATAGCAATGGTAGCTTAGACTTTTGCACAGTACTGTAGTAATTTATGTATTGCTCCATACTGTTGCAAAAAAAAAGTCATGACATATGTGAGTGATGATAAACCTGATTCTGATATGGGTCTCTATTGTGGACTGAGAGTGGGGAGAGGGCAGGGAGAGGGAAATCATGGTTGGGAAAAGAGGAAGGGAGAGGGGAGGGTGTGGTAAGCACCAGAGAGGCATTCTGTAATGATCATCTCAGGGCTGGATGTGTCTGCACCACGCCACCCCCACCCCGGTACTTCTCTGCCACAACACCCCATGGCACTCCAGCCTTGCCATCCTTTGTTCCTGCCAGATTTACAAACTCACTCTCCACTCCAAGCTGACAAAGACAGTACTGTGCAAAAGTTTTAGACACCCTAGCTATATATATGTGCCTAAGACTTGCACAGTACTGTAGATCCCAAAAGAAAACCAAAAGCAATAATCTTCAGAAGTATTAAATCAAAGAAATTTTGCATAAATCAAAGGCAAGGACTTAAAATGAAAACTAAGATTTTCTTATATCTATATTTTCTTATATATTATATTCTCTACAAGAAAAAGGTTATAAATGACATATGGATTTCCAATATTTACTCTACTCAACAATATTTTACTATACCTAAAACAATTGTCCTATATCAATTGACTGTTCATTGTGCCACAAACCTGTTTGCTCTTCTTGACACTAACTTTCCCCATTTGGAACCAGTTGAATATTCCAGGATGAGATGAATGTCAGTTTCATCTACTGGCTTGCTTGTAACTAGAAGGGTTAAAAAAAAACAACAATTGAAATGTGGTATAGAAAATGTTGTTTAAGAAATCTAGAACATTAATATAGGACTTGTGCTTGTTATACCCATGGTTTTGCAGTTTCATCCTTATCAGTAGTTTAACTATACACTGTCACTTACAAGGATAGCTGCGAGCATTACAAATGATCTTAACTCCGGTTTCCAATCTTTGCAAGATCAGTTTGATTAACAGCAAAATACTCGAATTATTTATTAAAACTACAGGCTTGAAGTGTCTACAAAACTAAATTAACCTTTTGCATCTGAGTTCCCACATACTGCACACGATAAGAATTGGGAGGGATTATGGGATTGATTTATCATACAAAACACCAAATTAAATATGAGTAAATAAAAGGAAGGATAAATGAGCAAAAACCACTAACTACTTATTAGCATCTTAAATTTAATGGTGCAAAACCATCACAATCACCGTGACAGTACTCCTCAACATAATAATGGTACAGACTGCAAGGAAAGCTAATAAATAGAAAAAACAAAGTCATATCCTGTTAAAAATTCAGCATCTAAAAATGCCTCATTCCCTCTTCCTCCTAAAGCAGGTTAGATCAGAAAATGAAAATTAGGCCATTTTGTTTATAGTAAAAACAAGTGTGCAGCCACTATGGTTGTTCTATTATCCAAATAGAAAATGTCAGGCAGTACAGAATCTCGAAGGAAGATGGGTATTTTAAATTGAAGCTATCCAAAGATGTTTTAAAGTATCTATTAGGTTATTATAAATTAAAGCTTCGAGGATTCATAACTAATTCCCAAGTTTGTTGATTGATACAGTATAAATTTAAAACATCTACACATATAATATCTTGAAGAGAAGCTTTGATCAGTAAAATAAATGCTCAATACCAACGTGTCCTTACTTCCAAAATGAACTATTTATACGTCTTCCCACTTGACCTCCCATCCTTCATTCCAGATTATAACTCATCTAAAACACTATAGCTCAACCTTTGACCCACAATAAAAGTGCTCATTCCTCTTTTCACTGCAGATCCCTACCGATGTTCCATTTAACTTAAAAATGTAGTCCACATGCATGGGCTTTTTCTCTACAACCTTACAGCTCCTTCTAAACTATTCCTACAACTCCTGCTAAACCACACTAATGAGCAAAATGTTAATGTCTTGGTCCTATCTTCGGAAAATTATCCAATCATCTTTAATTATGGCTATCCGAAAGAGTTTCAAATCCTGTCAATCAAGCTTTCTATTGTCCATCTAACTACTCAACCCCTTTGTCATGACATTTTTCTTGAACACAAATTAGAAGTAATTTGGGACATATGTTAAGTGAAGGTGCAAGTTGTTGATATAGTTGTTAATATAGGTTCAACTTCTTGATATAAAATAGCTTTCTTTATGTAAATGAACAACCCAAATATGAATTTATTGGCACAAACCAGTTATGTGCTCTTCAAGAAGTGCAATAAGGTCAGGTGTTAGACGACTCCCCATAAGCACTTCACAGCCTTCCTTTGCAAGACGATTTGCCATGACTGGTGCATTTCCACCTAACGACCATCGTACTCGAGGGAGTCCTTGGGTGGCTTTTACCAGTTTACGAAACAGTGTAACATTGGAAATAAAGCGCCTGAAAATAACAACTGTTATTAACAATTATTTTGAAAAGATTTCAGTATTTTAACTGGCCACAAAACTACAATTCAGCCCATAGGATTTGTGCTTCTCCAATTTGCTAGCCAAATATTATGCTTCCAAGCCTATTCCCATACCTTAAATTTTGTTCTTTCGTGTATTTATCCCCTCCTGTATTATAAGCGAATAAAAATTCTTCTTCCATGCTGTTTCTGTTAAATTAAATTACATTCTAATCTTGAAACTAACCAAATTTTGTTCCCATTATAAAAATATTGTAATTTTATATATTTCAATTGGCTCTTCTATCTTTCTTCCTTAATCTATCCTTTTTTGTAATACAAATCTGATACATCTCAATTTCAGCAAGCCTATGGAACCCTTTCCCTGCACTGCTGTACTGTCAGAAAGTGGCCCTCTCAAACATTGAGTCTCTAAAGAAAAGATACAATGAATATTTTTCAGGACCACTAATTTGGAATGCAGAGTATTTGTTATATATTTTTTTTAAAAATCCAATAATTTAAACTATAAAATACCATGTTATATTAGGAAAATGCATCTCTTGGTATAAAGATATTCCATATATAACCAGGAAAGATTCAAGTTCAATTGCTAGGCAATATAGATTTGAGCTAGAATCTAAGTGTATAATGGTACAAAAGGATTAAAAAAACTTAAGAGTGGAGAAAAGAATGCCATGGTTTGTGTAGCTACCTGTGGTACAACACAAGTAAAAGTTCACAAAAATCAGTTCCAAATAAAAAGTACAGCATATCCATTAATAGTAAACAGCTAAATTGACTACATGCAGTAGAGCAGCTAGTGCTGCTCCTCAAAGCTTTGCGGGCACAGATTTAATCCTAACCTCTTTCTGTGCAGAATTTCTATCTCCACTCTAGGTTCGTAAACACAAAATACTCTGCAGATGCTGGGGTCAAAGCAACACTCACAACACACTGGAGGAACTCAGCAGGTCGGGCAGCATCCGTGGAGACGATGAGTTGACGTTTCCACGGATGCTGCCCGACCTTCTGAGTTCCTCCAGCGTGTTGTGAGTGTTCACTCTAGGTTCTATGGTTTCCTCTCATATCTAAAGATATCAAGGTTAGTTAATTGATTACTGTAAATTATCCCTCCACGTAGGTTATGTGAATCACAGGGGGAGTAGGGGGGGGCAATAAGGAGGAGACAGTTTGCTGGTTCCTGGGAGGGAACCAATTGGCCAAAAAGCTTATTTTTATATTATAATTAATATTCTATATGTCTGCTCTAGAAAGAATGAGGGCCTTTTCTTACTGTTTGATGAATATTCTATTTTACTGCAACTACAGTAATCCTGTGTTAATATTATTTGGGTTCAGTAACTCAACAATTAAGAGCCCAAGTCTGCATGCCAAGTGTAGAACTGCCAAATACAACACTCATAATTAACAGTGTGGTCATCTTGGACAGCTTCTAAGAAATTACTGGCAATCGCAATCCCAAGAGGAAAGCTCAATTTAAAAGTATGATTTCTTTTTACATTTAACCACTATGGTTCAAATAAAACTCATAACTTGCTCTTTCAAATGAACCCATTATTGTGATCTTTGAAATTATGTTACTCTGTTCTTCAACTCCACTGAGCCTTTCACTGTCGAAGAATGAAGATGTATTTTTGCTACAATACACATCCAATTTGGTACATCTCATTCATGCCATTGCCTTACTCGGATGCAGCTCCAGCAGGAAAGAAGTATGCAAAGCTTTCTGCCAACTGTTCTTCTGATATGATGTAATTATGGTGCACTGGATTCTTGCTTGGTTTGATGCCAGCTTTTTTTAAGAGAGCAATTCCATCTGCAACAATGTCAAGACAACCTCCAAAACCTACAGGAAGACCAAATCAAAAAGAGGTAATTATTAAAATTTAGCAATGTAGCAGTTCAGTTCTGGATGCCTATGTCATATCAAACAGATAAAAATGCTCAGATAGTTAGGAATATCTCAAACTCATTTCTGAAACAGTTCCTTGGGACACAAAAGCTCAAGGGAGGAGAGACTCACAGTTTATTATCTCACCTGAAAGATGTCAGTGCAACACTGTCACTTTTACATAATAGACTACAGAGGTATGTCAACTAGGAACATACATCAAAGTTGCTGGTGAACGCAGCAGGCCAAGCAGCATCTATAGGAAGAGGTGCAGTCGACGTTTCAGGCCGAGACCCTTCGTCAGGACTAACTGAAGGAAGAGTGAGTAAGGGATTTGAAAGTTGGAGGGGGAGGGGGAGATCCAAAATGATAGGAGAAGACAGGAGGGGGAGGGATGGAGCCGAGAGCTGGACAGGTGATCAGCAAAGGGGATACGAGAGGATCATGGGACAGGAGGTCCGGGAAGAAAGACGGGGGGGGGGGGTGACCCAGAGGATGGGCAAGAGGTATATTCGGAGGGACAGAGGGAGAAAAAGGAGAGTGAGAGAAAGAATGTGTGCATAAAAATGAGTAACAGATGGGGTACGAGGGGGAGGTGGGGCCTTAGCGGAAGTTAGAGAAGTCGATGTTCATGCCATCAGGTTGGAGGCTACCCAGACGGAATATAAGGTGTTGTTCCTCCAACCTGAGTGTGGCTTCATCTTTACAGTAGAGGAGGCCGTAGATAGACATGTCAGAATGGGAATGGGATGTGGAATTAAAATGTGTGGCCACTGGGAGATCCTGCTTTCTCTGGCGGACAGAGCGTAGATGTTCAGCAAAGCAGTCTCCCAGTCTGCGTCGGGTCTCGCCAATATATAAAAGGCCACATCGGGAGCACCGGACGCAGTATATCACCCCAGTCGACTCACAGGTGAAGTGATGCCTCACCTGGAAGGACTGTTTGGGGCCCCGAATGGTGGTAAGGGAGGAATTTTGTTTGTGAATCAACAACCTTTTGTTCAGATGCAAATCATGTAAAATACAAGTCATATGACAATATCCCAATTTTCATAAAATGCTGATTGTGCAAGATAGCGTGTTAGATTCGTAACAAAAGTAATGACTGTGTTTAACAGAGGAACCGTGAAACATTCAATGAAGTCATAATTTTGAAGGGGACATAGTCAGAAATATTAATCTAAGATGAGAGGCCTAAAAGGAGTAAACAGTCGGGATACTCCTTCAACATTGAAAGCAGCAGAAATGTAAGAAAAACCAGAATAGCTTTATGCTGAGTGAAAAAAAGCTAACAGTTGGAAAACAAGAGGAAAAGTACCATATTGCTTTCTATGAACTATTCTCATCTTCTCAGCACCAACACCTCAGAAATGTACATGGAGATGGGAATCACTCCAGTTAACCATTATTTTTGTGTCACATTCAGATACCTCGATCTCCAAACATCGGTTATTTTGATGGCCAAAGGCTGTGCTATTACAATTAGAAATGGTGAATTTCATCACCAATATTTGCTTTCACTACAAAGTAGCTCCTGACATATGCAAAATAATCCACAGCTTACAGAATCTTGCTAGGGCCTTTGTTGTCAAATTGTACAACCAGGGCAGACTGTTGGAGGACCTTTGTCTTGCAGTTGTTGAGTATAATATCAATTTTCTTAGATATTTCAGCAAATGCATCAATGAGAACTTGGAAGTCAATTTTTGAATATGCATACATGCATACATATGTCTTTGTACTGCAGCTCACTCACTCATGTTACATGATATTGGCTCTCATGCAAATACAATATAGGTTGAACACGTTATTATTTGTTTCTTTGTCTTTTATGCCTGAACTCTGGGTTTTTAAAGTAATTGTTACCTTGACAAATTTTATCTTCATCCAAGCATGTCTTGTGAAAAAAGGCTGAGAGAACTAGGGCTTCTCTCTTTGGAGAGGAGAATGAGGATGAGAGCTGATTTGATAGAGGTGTACAAGAGGATGATAGGCATAGTTTGAGTGGACTATCAATCGATATTTTATGATAATTGGAGGAAATTATTATGGGGGGTAATGTCAAGTTTGATTTTTCACACACAAAGAGTGGTAAACATATGGAAAGCTCTGCCATATGTGGTGGTAGAGGCAGATACATTGGGGGCATTTAATAAACTTAGATAGGCACATGAATGATAGAAAATGGATGGCTGCATAGGAGGGAAGCATTAGATTGATCTTCAAATAGGTTAAAAGGTCAGCACAACATTGTGGGCTGAAGAGCCTTTACTGTGCTGTTAAGTTCTATGTACAACTTCCTTTCCCCCTCCAACTTAACATACTTGCTTTCTCACTTTTCTGAATCTGATGACAGATCCCTGATCCAAAATGGCAACTATTCTCTCTCCACTAACGTCGTTTGTCTAGCAGAATGTTTGGAGCATTTTTTGTTTTGGGCGTCCTGTCCAGCATTGGTAATTTTGCTCCAAATCAAACTCTTTGTTTTTTTAAAAGATTGCAATCCAATTTCATTATCACCAGACAAAATAATTTTATAATTTATCTTCAAAAGGGCAATGAGGGATGAGCAATAAATACTGGCTTAGCTGGCAGTGCCCACATCCCATAAATGTATTTAAAAATATTTATTATTTTCCAATGTTGTGAATATTTAGTAGTGAGAAAACTTGAGGTATGTCAAACGGCAAGGTGGTTTTGTGACAATCAAGTGTATCCAGAAGAGTTGTGGGACATCCCTCTATTATATTACTCAAGCCTTTCCACAGTGTCTCCAGCACCATGCCCAAGCCAGCATGATCAGCCTTTTAGCTCCAAAACAAAAAATGTTCAAGGAAATGGGGAATGTAAACAGCAACTATAGGCACTAATCATCACTCAGGAAGCTCCAGGATCTTAACTCTGTTTCCCTTTCCAGTTCAAGGTGATGCTGATCTGCCTATTATTTCAAAGGGCAAAGTGGAAACTTGGAATATTCCCCCACCCCATGTTATTTGCATGTTTACATTATAGAATCAACAGAAATCTAATATATGATTGTGAATTTGAAGTTTGATGCTTGAGAATTCTTCAATAAGAAAGCTATCTCCTCAAATATCATTGTTGCTGGATACCATGGACAATCTTAATTTGCTGTTTTATGAGACCTTTCATGGGAAGCTTACTTCAAGTGAGGCAGTGAACATTACGGGATCACTGCTAAATGCTAACTCCATGCCATAACTCTGGAGGAAACACAAGCATGTCTGTACAGGCCACTCTTGCATTGTGGAGAGATCGCACTCCGAGAACACAGACTATATCTTCATTTTCTGAAATGCTAAACAATGTCATCTACACATGTCAAGAAATGAGAGTTTAAAATAAATTGTGTGTTAATTTATTTACTATTTTGTTCCCACTTAAATTCTACGACAGCAAAGTTTATGCTGAAATGTGAGATGCAGGATAATGATTCAAAAATTTTGGCATGACAAATTTCCTGAACCTAAACAGATCTAATACAAAGTTGCCATAATCCTAAACTACAAGCTACAGCAAGTTTAAAACAAAAATTAATTGCAGGCTTCCTTTTTGACCTCCAACACTTCCTTTAAGTATTAGAGGTTAGAGTGAGATAGATCAAGTTATTCAAATTCCATTACCACTATTTATTTATTATCACTATAAATAAATAGCCCCAAACTATTTATTTTGGGATAATACAATTAACAAAAATAATCAAGACCTGATCTTGTATGCTTTTTTTTTCCTCCATTTATGGTAATGCTGACCCTAATAAAGTTAAGAACTGTTGATTTTGGCAGCCAGTGCATCCAGAATTCAACAGAAATAAAATAAAATAAACAAGCAGATTTACAGTTTGAATTAGTTATACAGGTACTTTGGGATTCACCTCATGTAAAAACAATCAACTCCGATGCATTAATTTAAATTAATTATCATTGCTCAATTAGCATTTTTGAAGTTAGTCAAGTTATACCCAACTAAATACACACATAAATAAGTTGAAACAAGTTAAATAGTCTGTAAATTAACAAAAATCATTTGCCTTTTTAAAAATTTACACAATACTAGTCTCCCAAGTTTCATAGTTTGTTTTTTCTGTACCACGAATCCATTTCCCCCCCTCCCTTTTTACCACAGCTTTATTTATCCAAAATTAATTTTACAAAAAAACACACACATATCCAAAGCTTGTACTCTCATGTGCAGCATTTATTTTTGTTATTAAGATAAGCGTGTCAGGGCCTGAGGCGAAGGACAGACAGGTTCAGATTGCTGCCCCACAGCTGAACTACACAACTCTCCTGTGGACTTCAGTTCAGAAAGCTATTTGCTTGCACCTTTCTTTTTCTCGCCATAGGGTGCTCGACAGTCCTTTTATTAAATGGGCATGATGATTTTTTTTTCCCTCTGCATATTGGGTGTTTGATGGTCTATTTTTAATATGGGCTCTTTTGGGTTTCTTTGATTCGCGACCTCTTGTTAGGAGGTGAATCTCAAGGTTGTATAATGTATACATACTCTGATAATAAATGTACTTCGACCTTTGGACTTTTAATTTGAAGATTGTTTTTTTTTAAACTTTGACAAGTTGGGCATTAATGTGTGGTTACGGAACTTAAATACGATTATCAAAGTGCATAAAAATGGCCATCTCAGATAAAGTTTCTGCATTACTGGTATACAGCAAGAAATTATGCTGCTCATCTTATGATACAAGTAGTTTTATGATACATAAACCATCAATATTAAGATCGTAAGACATAAGAACACAGGAGCAGCAGTAGGCCATTTGGCCCACCAAGGCAATGCACACAAAATGCCGGAGGAACTCAGCAGGCCAGGCAGCATCTATAGAAAAAAGTACAATTGACCATTCGGGCTGAAACCCTTTGGAAGGACTAGGGGAAAAAACTGGGGAGTAGAGTTGAAAGGTGGGGGGGGGGGAAGAGAGCAATAGGTGAAACTTGGAGGGGGAGGGATGAAACAAAGAGCTAGGAAGATGATTGGTGAAAGAGACAGAAGGCTATGGAAGAAAGAAAAAGGGGGGGGGGCGGAGGAGCACCAGAGGGAGGTGATGGGCAGGCAAGAAGATAAAATGAGAGTGGGACAAGGGGATGGGTAATGCCGGGGGGCGGGGGGGCATTACTGGAAGTTTGAGAAATCGATGTTCATGCCATCAGGTTGGAGACTACCCAAATGGAACACAAGGTGTTGTTCCTCCAACCTAAGTGTGGCCTTATTCCAACAGTGGAGGAGATCATGGATGGACAAATGGGAATGGGAAGTGGAATTAAAATGGGTGACCTCTGGGAGATCCCGCTTGTTCTGGCGGACGGTCTCCCAATCTACTTCGGGTCTCACCAATACACAAGAGGCCACACCGGGAGCACGGAACACAGTATATGACCCTAACAGACTTACAGGTGAAGTGTCACCTCACCCGGAAGGACTGTTTGGTGTCCTGAATGGTAGTGAGGGGGGAGGGGAAGGAAAGATGTGTTTGGTGGTGGGATCCAGTTGGAGATGACGGAAGTTTCAGAGAAATATGTGCTGGACACAGAGACTGGTGGGGTGGTAGCTGAGGACAAGAGGAACCCTATCTCTGGTAGCACAGCAGGAGGATGGGGTAAGAGCAGATGTGTGCGAAATGGAAGAAATGCCATTGAGGACAGCGTTGATGGTGGAGGAAGGGAAGCCACTTTATTTGAAAAAGGAGGACATCTCAGTCGTTCTAGAAAGAAAAGCCTCATCCTGAGAGGAAATGTGGTGGAGACTGAGGAATTGAGAGAAGGGGATGGCATTTTCACAAGAAGCAGCGTGGGATGAGGTATAGTCCAGGTAGCTGTGAGAGTTCATTGGTTTTTAATAGACATCAGATGATAAGCTGTCTCTAGAGATTGAGACAGTGAGATTGAGAAAGGGAAGGGAAGTGTCAGAAATGGACCAGGTGAATTTGAGAGCCAGGTGGAAGTTGGAGGCAAAGTGGATGAAATCAACAAGTTCAGCACAGGCACAGGAAGCAGCGCCAATGCCATCATTGATGTAGTGTAGGGACAGTCACCAGTGTAGGCTTGCAACGTAGACTGTTCCACATAGCCAACAAACAGGCAGGCATCACTGGGACCCATGCGAGTGCCCATGGCTACCCCTTTTTTTACCCTTGGCCTACCAAGGGTTCACTCTCATGAAAGGTGTTCTAATGTCAGCCTCCGAGACAGATTTACAGGGTAGATTTATTCTTCCTTTCAAAGCATGCACAAAAGCTCATCTGGGAGTAAAGCATTACAGCCATTCATGATGTTAGGTTTCGTCTTGCAAGAAGTAATGCCCTGCAAACTCCGCAGAGCTGATGTGCATCCGATTCCATCTCTAACCTCAATTGGAATTGTTTTATCACTCTTAAAACAGCCTTCCTTAGGTCATGCCTGGACTCCTTGTATGGTTCTGGATCACTGGTTTGAATGCCACAGATCAAGCCCTCAACAGATTATCAATTTCTTAGTTCACCCACGGCTTTTGGTTTGGGTATGTCCGGTATGTTCTCAAAGGCACACACTTATCCACACAGATCTCGATGAAGTCTATGACAACTGTGACATATTCATTTAGACCCAAAGGTGAATCCCTGAATATCATCCAGTCCACCAACTCAAAGCAATCGGTGGGCTGTACAATGTCCAAAAGGTGCTGATTGTGGTGGGCTTTTGATGTACTCCCATCCAACACAACCATGTTTGCTTGAAGCTTTTCAGAACACAAGGACACCCAGAGATCATGGATATACAGCAAATCAAACAGGAGAAAATAGCCTGAAAATTAGTAACTGTTATATACACACACCAACTTTATTTGAATTTTATTTGAGTAGGTTATTGAATGATTCGTCGACCCTACTTAGTTGTTTGAAGAGATTGAGAAATAAAACTGCAGATACAGTAGATCTAAAATATAGGAAATAGTTCACAATTCAGGCAGCACAGGGAAAGAGAAACAGAGTTTAGTACACATCCGTATAAACAGACACCTCATCGGTATAAACACAACGCCTTCTATGCACACTTTGAAAGGGAGGACACATCTACAGCTGTGAAGATCCCTGCTGCACCTGATGACCCTGTGATCTTTGTCTCAGAGGCCAATGTTAGACTGTCTTTAAAGACAGTGAACCCTTGCAAGGTAGAAGGTCCCGATGGAGTACCTGGTATGACTCTGAAAACCTGTGCCAGTCAACTAGCGGGAGTATTCAAGGCCATTTTCAACCTCTCACTGCTACGGGCAGAAGCTCCGACTTGCTTTAAAAAGGCAACAATTATACCAGTGCCAAGGAATAATAATGTGGGCTGCCTTAACGACTATCGCTCGGTAGCACTCACATCGACAGTGATGAAATGCTTTGAGAGGCTGGTTATGATTAGACCGAACTCCTGCCTCAGCAAGGACCTGGACCCACTGCAATTTGCCTATCGTCACAATAGGTCAACAGCAGACACAATCTCAATGGCTCTTCACACAGCTTTAGACCACTTGGACAACACAAACACCTAGGTCAGGATGCTGTTCATCGACTATAGCTCAGCATTTAGTACCATCATTCCCACAATCCTGATTGACAAGTTGCAGAACCTGGGCCTCTGTACCTCCCTCTGTAATTGGATCCTCGACTTCCTAACCGGAAGACCACAGTCTGTGCGAATTGGTGATAACATATCCACCTCGCTGACGATCAACACTGGCGCACCTCAGGGGTGTGTGCTTAGCCCACTGCTCTACTCTCTGTATACACATAACTGTGTGGCTAGGCATAGCTCACACACCATCTACAAATTTGCAGACGATACAACCATTGTTGGTAGAATTTCAGGTGGTGACGAGGGGGCATACAGGAGTGAGATATGCCAACTAGTGGAATGGTGCCGGAGCAAAAACCTGGCACTCAATGTCAGTAAGATGAAAGAGCCGATTGTGGACTTCAGGAAGGGTAGGATGAAGGAACACGTACCAATCCTCATAGAAGGATCAGAAGTGGAGAGAGTGAGCAGCTTCAAGTTCCTGGGTGTCAAGATCACTGAGGAGCTAACCTGGTCCCAACATATTGACACAGTCATAAAGAAGGGAAGACAGCAGATATACTTTATTAGGAATTTGAAATACGCTCAAAAACTTAGATAGTTGTACCGCTGAGAGCATTTTGACAGGCTGCATAGCTGTCTGGTATGGAGGGGCTACTGCACGGGACCAAAAGAAGCTGCAGAAGGTTGTAAATCTAGTCAGCTCCATCTTGGGTACTAGCCGACAAAGTACCCAGGACACCTTTAGGAAGTGGTGTCTCTGAAAGGCAGCGTCCATTATTAAAGACCTCCAGCACCCAGGGCATGCACTTTTCTGTTACCATCAGGTAGGAGATACAGAAGCCTGAAGGCACACACACAGCCATTCAGGAACAGCTTCTTCCCCTCTGCCATCCGATTCTTAAATGGACTTTGAAGCTTTGGACACTACCTCACTTTTATTTTTAAATATGCAGTATTTCTGTTTTTGCACATTTTTAAAAATAATCTACTTTGATTTACTTGTTTATTTATTTATTATGTTTTATTTTATTTTTATTATTTTTTTCTCTCTCTCTGTGCTAGATTATGTATTGCATTGAACTGCTGCTGCTAAGTTAACAAATTTCATGTCACATGCCGATGATAATAAACCTGATTCTGAATTTCAACCAAGCTTAAAATATGACTTCATGGTTCCGGTGACGTCATCGTTCAGAATGGCAGCTTAAATCAGTAGCTCCTCTGGAAAAAAAAACACATATTTTGCCCCGTTAATCCATCAAATACCTTTCGAAAATATCTGAATTGATAAGGGGGGCAAGAATGGGGAAAAAGATTGGAGATAAAAAAAGCATCACTGCAGAGCCTATGGAAGAGAGAGGTGCAGCGCGCGGCTCTCCCGCACGTGCACGAAGCTGACGCTGGGCCTCGTTCAGGCAAAGCGACAAATATGATAAAGATTCTGGAAGAGATAAGGGAAGTCCAAAAAGATATAAAAGAGTGACTAAATGATATAAAGTCAGAGCTCGCCAATGTCAATCAGAAAATAGCCGTGGCAGAGACTCGAATTGAGAAGGTGGAAGATCGCGTGCAAAACGTGGAACAGATACTATGTAAGACGATAAAAATATTAAATCAACAGGAAAGTAAATTGCTTGACCAGGAGGGAAGATCACGACGGAAAAATACCAGGATTTATAATGTTCCCGAAGGAGCGGAGGGATTGTCGATGGTAGACTTTGTAGACAAGCTGCTGCGGGACATGCTGGAGATTCCCCCGACTATGGAAATTAAAATTGAGAGGGCGCATCGTTCGCTCGTCCCGTGGCCTCCCAGAGACAGAGAAAGTAAGCCGCGCTCAACAGTACTTAGATTCATTCGATTCAAGAGCAAGGCGGAGATTCTACAGAGTGCCTGGGGTAAGAAGAGGGTTTTTTGGAACGGGAAGTTAATATATTTCAATCATGATTACCCCCGGTGGTCCTACTGAAATGGAAGGAATATTCCGACGCGAAACAAATATTAAAGCAAGAAAAGATTAAATTCCAAACCCCCGTACCCTGCTAAACTGAGGGTATTTTACCAAGAAGAGATACGACTGTATCAGACAGTGGAAGAGGCGACTACAGACATGAACAACAGAGGACTGCCCGTTAGCGTGGTCAAACCAAGGGAAAGTCTGGCTGAGCAGTTAGCCCAGTCTGCTTGGGAAATAGTAAGAGAACCGAGAAAGCAGGGGATGGGAACAGGACAAGAGAAGGATATTAGGAAGAGACTGTGAGTTCTCTGAGGACAGCCCTCACCTCCTCCAGAAGAGCCATAAGGTTTGACTGACTTTAAAAGTGCTGATAAACTAAACGAAAGCAAAAATAGATGGTGATATAGCTATCTCGAGAAATACGTATTATAATGTGGATTTTATATTACTCAATTTTTTAAAATTCATTTATTGCAACACTGAGCGTCATAGGAAGTCATTCCTGCCTGTG
Organism: Mobula hypostoma; assembly: GCF_963921235.1. Lineage (NCBI taxonomy): Eukaryota > Metazoa > Chordata > Chondrichthyes > Myliobatiformes > Myliobatidae > Mobula > Mobula hypostoma. The sequence goes on along the minus strand of NC_086104.1, from coordinate 22,538,302 downwards.
GCCATCAAACTTTACAACTCCTCCCTTGGAGAGTCAGACACCCTGAGCCAATAGGCTGGTCCTGGACTTATTTCCTGGCATAATTTACATATTACTATTTAACTATTTATGGTTTTATTTATGGTCATACACTGCGCCTAGTCCCATCTCCAGCCATTTCGACTCTGTCTTGCCACTGGATCCAGATGGGAATTGGGAAGAGAGAGTGAGGCTGATGCTGCACAACTCTCCCTCACTTAAATCCAAATCATGCGCTGGTCTCGACACCAGATGGTGTCGAGGTCCTCATCGACGTCGACGATGGACGAACAACAACTATTTAATTAGTTATGGTGCAACTGTAACGAAAACCAATTTCCCTCGGGATCAATAAAGTATGACTATGACTATTCATTCCTTTTTCCCCACCTAAATGAGAATATATACATGGGAGGAATACACAGGGAAATCATTTCTGTGTAATGGACGTAGTTTTTTTTAAACTTACTTTTATAGGTACTGCAACGGGGGCCCTCAACTCACAGGTAGGAGGGGCTATCCCCCAGGGCTAAACTTTTCTTCTAGCTCAACCCAGGGTCATCTAGAGACACATCTTGGAATCATACCTTTGTTACCTTTTTTTAAAAAAATTATTTGCGTTTCTTGGCTCTTATTTGTTCAGGGAGTAGATCGATTAAGTTATATTCTGCAAATTTCAATGATATACAAACAGATAAATACACATGGCTAAGGACAAAGTACACTTCATTTCTTATAATGTCAATGGACTGTTGAATCCAGTCAAGCACACTAAAGTTCTATCAAAAATGAAAAAAGAACAAGCCCATGTAGTATATTTACAGGAAACTCACTTAAGTGATAATGAGCATGGAAAATTAAAGACAATGGGCTTCACTAATTTGTTTTTCTGCTCATATAAATCAGGACATAGAATAGGAGTTGCTATTCTCATCTTAAGCAAGCTAAATTTTGAAAAAGTATTTGAAATGGGAGATAAGGAGGGCAGATATATTCTGGTAAGGGGGAATATAGATGGAAATCCAGTTACTTTATTGAATATATACGCATCCCCAAGAAGTGATATTAGTTTCTTCCAGAAAATTACTAATATTATGGTAATGGAAACAGAAGGTCTCTTGATATGTGGGAGAAATTTAAATTTACAATTACAACCAAATTGATAACTCAATTTGTCAGACTCTTCCAATATAAAAACTTATGAAACAAAATCCTTACATAAGAAAGTTAACACTCTTTTTGAGGATGTTGGTCTAATTGATATGTGAAGGGACCTTTTCCCCGACAGAAGAGATTACACTCATCATTCTGCCCCCCATTCTGTATACAGTATACAAGAATAGACTATTTCATAACATTTGGAAAAGATGGAGACAAAATAATCACCTGTGGAATTGGGACAATAGATATAAGTGACCATGCACCTATCTATCTGTTGATTCTGACCTACAACCAAAGAATACTATTTGGAAACTAAATTCAAGTCTACTCAATGATCCCTATTTTAAGGAACAAATTAAAAAAGAAATTGGTCTTTCCTTAGAATTCAATGACAATGGAGAGGTTTCACCTCCCATTCTATGGGATACTCTGAAGGCTATCTTAAGAGGGAAAATTATAGCGATATTTTCATAAAAGAAAAAAAAAAGGAATAAAGCATTAGAGGAATTACAAAATAAGCTGAAGGAACTAGAAAAAATACACAAATTGAGTTTGGAACAGGATACACGAGGAAATTTTAAAAATTAGGAATGAAATTAATAGTTTGGCTACACAAGAAATTAGAAAAAATTTAATGTTTCTGAAACAGAGACACTATGAAAGTGGACCTAAATCTATGAAAATACTGGCGTGGAAACTGAAAAAAAGATAGCAGAAAATACAATTCATAGAATTAGGGATCCAAGAACAAAAGTGTTAAAAAAAAAAATAAGCTAAGTGAAATTCAAGAAGCTTTTGAAATGTTTAACAAAACTCTATATTCCAAAGTTCCAGGGGGAAGCATAACCCAAATTGACACCTTCCTGAATTCTTTAGAGTTACCCACTTTAAGCAAAGAACAAAATAGAACGATGACTGCTGACATAACTGAAGCTAAACTAAAAACTGCAATGAGTAGGCTTAAATTAAACAAGTCATCAGGATCAGATGGATATACGGCAGAGTGGTATAAAGAGTTTAGGAGTGAGTTAATTCCTGTTTTACTCCCCACACTCAACTGGGCCCTATGAAAGGCGCAAAATGCCACCCAGCTGGAAGGAGGCGATAATCTCAGCTATACCAAAAGAAGGCAAGGATAAAATGAAATGTGGGTCATTTAGACCAATATCTGTTCATAATGTGGATTATAGAATATTTACCTCCATCATGGCCAAGTGATTAGAAGAGTTTCTACCCACACTGATACATAATGATCAGACAGGTTTTATACAACAACGCCAAACACAAGATAATATACGAAGGACACTTCACATTATGAATCATACATTAAAAAAATGAAATTGAAGCAATAGTGATAAGCGTGAATGCTGAAAAGGCATTTGATTCGGTTGATTGGAATTTTCTTTACAGAGGGTTTACATAGATTTGGTCTACATGACACAATTTTTAAAACTATACAGGCACTATATGACAATCCTACCGCCAGGATTAAAATCAATGGATATTTATCTGATAGTTTTACCCTAGAAAGGGGCAGGAGACAGTGTTGTGCATGGTCACCGCTACTCTTCATGTTATATCTGGAACCATTAGCTCAATACATCAGACAAAATGAAGATATCAGGAGAATTACTATTAAAGGGACAGAGCATAAATTGGCCTGTTACACGGACCACATTTTGATCTACCTAGGGCAACCAACATACTCTTTACCTAAATTGATGCAATCCTTTGAACAATATGGCCAATTATCAGGATACAAGATCAACATAGATAAAACCCAACTACTTTCATATAACTATAGCCCATCAAGAGAAATTGAAAGTAGATATCCTTGGGCATGGCAAATGGAGTCCGTCAAATATTTGGGCATCATTATGCCAAAAGATTTGGCAAAATGATCAGAATGCAATTATCAGCCTATATATAAAAAAATTAAGGAAGATATAACAAGATGGAACCTAATTCTTTTTCTTGGTCTCAGTTCAAGGATTGAATTATTAAAATGAATATACTGCCCAGACTACTATATCTCTTTCATAGAGATTAACCAAAATCAATTCAATGAATGGAACAAGATGCTATCAGCCTAGGGTTCGTCTCAAAACTTTGCAATTAGCCAAGGAAAAGGGGGGATGGGGCCTACCTTCTCTTAGAGATGATTATTTTGCAGCACAGTTGAGAGCCGTGATATACCGGTGCAACCCATCATATGACGCTCAACAGAAAAACATTGAGGAGAGGATACTTTCCATCCCCATACAGGCAATTTTGGCTGATAACAACCTACAAAGTTACATAAATAATATTGACAACCCATGGGTGAAATGGACTCTTAAAATATGGAAAATTATAAAAGAATATAAACTAGAGAGAGACATTGCAATTCTTAAATGGTGTGCATATGACTCGGATTTTACACCGAATAAACTGGATGCTAGATTTAAGGACTGGACAGCTAAAGGAATAACAGCTATTTGCAATTTTATGAAAGAAGGAACACTGTTCAGTTTTGAAATGCTCAAAGAGAAACGTTTATTAGAAAAACAAGACTTTTATCAGTATGTACAGATGCAATAGTATGTTAATAGGACGGTTAAAAATGTAACCAAGGCAAGTACATGTCTGATATAGCTACTTAGAAAAGCATATAATTCACACAATGGCAGTAGAATAATTTCAAGCATGTATAAGGGTTTGTCAAATCTTAAAACACATACATTAAAACAAAATGGGAGAAGGAAGGAGGGAGACTGGACAATAATATGGAGGTATAAATGGAAGTGTACCAGTTCACAGAAATGGAGGGAGTTCAGGTGGAAAAACTTGATAAGATATTTTATTACACCCTCTCAGAAATCCCATTATGATAGTAACCCCCCCTGCTTGCTGGAGAAATTGTGGAAATCAAAATGCAAACTATCATATTTTCTGGGAATGCCCCGTTATCAAATACTATTGGAGTGGGATACACAATGCCCTACAAGACATCTTTAAATGTGAAATACCCTTAGAGAGTAAGACCATATATTTTGGGTATATACCTCAAGAATGGTTGAAAAAAGATAAATATTTAATGAATGTACTGCTGGTGGCTGGTAAAAAGACCCTTATCAGGAAATGGTTATCACAGGAGAGCCCAATTTTAATGTATGGATGGAAGTTACACAATGGGTATTTACAAAATGGAGAAGATAACAGCATCTGTTAATCATAAGTTGAAACAATTTTATTCATACTGGAAAAATGGTTTAACTACATAACACCTCATAGGCCTGATTTTATTCTCACAAGTCAATGGATAGGTTGTAAAAAAAATCACTCCCTACTTTGTACATAGATTTTCTTCTTTCGATTGTTCTTTCTTTCCTCTCCTTTCTGTAAGTGTATACCTCATAAATATTATGTGGAGATTTGTGACAAATATGATTATATGTACAGTATCTGAAATACATCTTATGGAAATGTCTGTTTGACGAAATTCAATAAAAAATAAATTACAAAAAAAAAACTTCATAAGGCTCCCAAAAGTGGCTCTGGTCTCAACTCTTTCACAGCCCTTTTCTCAGAGCAACCTAAGACCTGCTTCTAAATGCTCATAAGCTCATTAGGTGTATAAGATGATGAGAGGCATTGATCGTGTAGATAGTCAGAGGCTTTTTCCCAGGACTGAAATGGATAACACAAGAGGGCACAGTTTTAAGGCTTGGAAGCAGGTACAGAGATGATGTCAGGGGCAAGTTTTTTCACGCAGAGAGTGGTGAGTGCGTGGAATGGGCTGCCGGTGACAGTGGTGGAGGCGGATACAATAGGGTCTTTGACGAGACTCTTGGATAGGTACGTGGAGCTTAGAAAAATAGAGGGCTATGGGTAACCCCAGGTAATTTCTAAACTAAGTACATGTTCGGTACAGCATTGTGGGCTGAAGGGCCTGTACTGTGCTGTAGGTTTTCTGTTTCAAAGCCCATATCCCTATTTAAAATTATCACCTTTGCTGTTCTTGGGAATAGCCAATGTAACTTCAAAGTTTAAAAGAGGTAGAGAGAAAACAAAATTATTATCCACTTAGCCAGATGTTGGTGGCAGAAAAAAATGCTCGTCTATTAGAAAAGAAGTAATAGCAGCGCACTTGCAGAGGAGTGAAAATTGACTGCTTTTGTTTTAATTATGATTTTTCTAATAAAAACTGGGTACAATTTATGCTTTTCTTATGAATGCTACGTGATGCTGCTGTTTGTCAATAACCTGTGGATTTTTGTACCTGTGTATTTGACAATAAATGTTGCAAGTAGCAAGATCAGATGAAGTCATTATGAATTCAGGAAAGAAAATTCATGCTTGACAAACCATGTGGGATTTTTATTTTGCGGATATAATTGACAGTGTATGCGGTGTATTTAGACTTTCAGAAGCTATCAGTAAGGGCATATGAAAAGTTAAAGCACTTGGGATTAGGGATAAGGTGCTGCGAGTGATAGAGAACTAAATAGTGTAGCACAAGAGCTTTCCCTTTGCACCACCATGTACATGCTCATGATGATGACAGTCTAACTAATGCTATCTGCCTGCACATGATCCATATCCCTCCTTTCCCTGCTTCTTCATGCACCTGTCTAAATGCCTCAAACACTGCATTCAGATCTGAATCCATCACCTCCCAAGGCTGCACCTATTGGGCAATATTAATACATTTGCATCAAATGTCCTTTAAGCTTTATTTCTATGCCCTCTAATTTTTAAAATTTCCACCTCAGAAACATAACTCTGAACATTTTCCCTCATAATTTCATAATTCTGTACACAGCTCAGAACGTCACAAAAAACAGCTTCTCTTCCACAGATGCTGTCAACACTTGTCACTGCCTCAGTAAGGCAGCCAGCACAAAGACATACACATCTCAGATATCGTCTCTTCTTCTACCTACCCCCCGCCCTAAAAGATACAAGAACCTAAAAGCATTGACTACTGAATGTCTCCAAGTATGATAAGATGGACTCGTGACCTCCCAATCTACCTCATCTTGACCTTGCACCTTATTAACTGCCTGCAATGCTTTCCCTCTGTAAATGTTATATCTTATTCAGCACTCAGATTGGTGCTGGATTCCAAGAGCGGGAATTTCCAGAGTGGCCACGAGATGCCTTTTTCGAGCCGCTCAGGCTTGAGCCCACTAGGGGATCAGCTATTCTGGATTGGGTGTTGGGTAATGACCCAGAATTGATTAGAGACCTTAAGGTAAAAGAACCCTCAGGGGCAAGTGATCGTAATATGATCAAATTCACCCTGAAATTTGAGAAGGAGAAGCTAAAGTCAGATCTATCAGTATTACAGTGAAGTTAGGGAAATACCGAGGCATAAGAGAGGATTTGGCCAGAATTGATTGGAAAAGAACAATGGCAGGGATGACGGCAGAGCGACGATGGCTGAAATTTCTGGAAGCAATTAGGAAGACACAGGATATATAGATCCCAAAGAGAGAGAAGTATTCTAAAGGAAAGATGACACAACCATAGCTAACAAAAGAAATCAAAGCCAACATAAAAGTCAAAAGAGAGCACATATAATAGAGCAAAAACTAGTGGGAAGTTAGAGGATTGGGAAACTTTTAAAAACCAACAGAAGTCGAGGGGGAGCAATATCCTTGCAGGTAAGTTTGCTAGCATGGTTCGGGAGGGTTTAAACTAATTTGCGAGGGGGATAGGACCCAGAGCAATAGAGCAGTGAAAGTAGTGCATGGAGTAAAGCCAGATCTAACATACAGAGAGGCTTTGAGGAAAGAGAAGCAGAATAAACGGTGTAAAGACAGTGAGGTAGAAGGGCTGAAATGTGTGTACCTCAATGCAAGAAGCATCAGGAACAAAGGTGATGAACTGAGAGCTTGGATACATACATGGAATTATGATGTAGTGGCCATTACAGAGACTTGGCTGGCACCAGGGCAGGAATGGATTCTCAATATTCCTGGATTTCAGTGCTTTAAAAGGGACAGAGAGGGCGGAAAAAGGGGAGGAGGGGTGGCATTACTATTCAGGGATACTATTACAGCTACAGAAGGGTGGGTAATGTTGCAGGATCCTCTTTTGAGTCAATATGGGTGGGAGTCAGGAACAGGAAGGGAGCAGTTACTCTACTGGGGGTATTCTATAGGCCCCCTGGTAGCAGCAGAGATACAGAGGAGCAGATTGGGAGGCAGATTTTGGAAAGGTGCAAAAATAACAGGGTTGTTATCATGGTGACTTTACTTCCCTAATATTGATTGGCACCTGATTAGCTCCAAGGGTTTAGATGGGGCAGAGTTTGTTAAGTGTGTCCAGGATGGATTCCTGTCACAGTAGGTGGACAGGCCGACCAGGAGGAATGCCATACTAGATCTAGTACTAGGTAATGAACCAGGTCAGGTCACAGATCTCTCAGTGGGTGAGCATCTGGGGGACAGTGACCACTGCTCCCTGGCCTTTATAATTATCATGGAAAAGGATAGAATCAAAGAGGACAGGAACATTTTTAATTGGGGAAAGGCAAATTATGAGGTTATAAGGCTAGAACTTGCGGGTGTGAATTGGGATGATGTTTTTGCATGTGGTCGTTGTTTAGAGATCTCTTGCGGGATGTAAGGGATAAAGTTGTCCCGGTGAGGAAGATAAAGAATGGTAGGGTGAAGGAACCATGGGTGACAAGTGAGGTGGAAAATCTAGTCAGGTGGAAGGCGGCAGCATACATGAGGTTTAGGAAGCAAGGATCAGACAGGTCTATTGAGGAATATAGGGAAGCAAGAAAGGAGCTTAAGAAGGGGCTGAGAAGAGCAAGAAGGGGGCATGAGAAGGCCTTGGCGAGTAGAGTAAAGGAAAACCCCAAGGCATTCTTCAATTATGTGAAGAAAAAAAGGATGACAGGAGTGAAGGTAGGACCGATTAGAGATAAAGGTGGGAAGATGTGCCTGGAGGCTGTGGAAGTGAGCGAGGTCCTCAATGAATACTTCTCTTCGGTATTCACCGATGAGAGGGAACTTGATGATGGTGAGGACAATATGAGTGAGGTTGATGTTCTGGAGCATGTTGATATTAAGGGAGAGGAGGTGTTGGAGTTGTTAAAATACATTAGGACAGATAAGTCCCCGGGACCTGATGGAATATTCCCCAGGCTGCTCCACGAGGCGAGAGAAGAGATTGCTGAGCCTCTGGCTAGGATCTTTATGTCCTCGTTGTCCACGGGAATGGTACCGGAGGATTGGAGGGAGGCGAATGTTGTTCCCTTGTTCAAAAAAGGTAGTAGGGATAGTCCGGGTAATTATAGACCAGTGAGCCTTACGTCCGTGGTGGGAAAGCTGTTGGAAAAGATTCTTAGAGACAGGATCTATGGGCATTTAGAGAATGATGGTCTGATCAAGGACAGTCAGCATGGCTTTGTGAAGGGCAGATCGTGTCTAACAAGCCTGATAGAGTTCTTTGAGGAGGTGACCAGGCATATAGATGAGGGTAGTGCAGTGGATGTGATCTATATGGATTTTAGTAAGGCATTTGACAAGGTTCCACATGGTAGGCTTATTCAGAAAGTTAGAAGGCATGGGATCCAGGGAAGTTTGGCCAGGTGGATTCAGAATTGGCTTGCCTGTAGAAGGCAGAGGGTGGTGGTGGAGGGAGTACATTCAGATTGGAGGATTGTGACTAGTGGTGTCCCACAAGGATCTGTTCTGGGACCTCTACTTTTCGTGATTTTTATTAACGACCTGGATGTGGGAGTAGAAGGGTGGGTTGGCAAGTTTGCAGATGACACAAAGGTTGGTGGTGTTGTAGATAGTGTAGAGGATTGTCAAAGATTGCAGAGAGACATTGATAGGATGCAGAAGTGGGCTGAGAAGTGGCAGATGGAGTTCAACCCAGAGAAGTGTGAGGTGGTACACTTTGGAAGGACAAACTCCAAGGCAGAGTACAAAGTAAATGGCAGGATACTTGGCAGTGTGGGGGAGCAGAGGGATCTCAGGGTACATGTCCACAGATCCCTGAAAGTTGCCTCACAGGTGGATAGGGTAGTTAAGAAAGCTTATGGGGTGTTAGCTTTCATAAGTCGAGGGATAGAGTTTAAGAGTCGCGATGTAATGATGCAGCTCTATAAAACTCTGGTTAGGCCACACTTGGAGTACTGTGTCCAGTTCTGGTCACCTCACTATAGGAAGGATGTGGAAGCATTGGAAAGGGTACAGAGGAGATTTACCAGGATGCTGCCTGGTTTAGAAAGTATGCATTATGATCAGAGATTAACGGAGCTAGGGCTTTACTCTTTGGAGAGAAGGAGGATGAGAGGAGACATGATAGAGGTGTACAAGATAATAAGAGGAATAGATAGAGTGGATAGCCAGCGCCTCTTCCCCAGGGCACCTCTGCTCAATGCAAGAGGACATGGCTTTAAGGTAAGGGGTGGGAAGTTGAAGGGGGATATTAGAGGAAGGTTTTTTACTCAGAGAGTGGTTGGTGCGTGGAATGCACTGCCTGAGTCAGTGGTGGAGGCAGATACACTAGTGAAGTTTAAGAGACTACTAGACAGGTACATGGAGGAATCTAAGGTGGGGGCTTATATGGGAGGCAGGGTTTGAGGGTCGGCACAACATTGTGGGCAGAAGGGCCTGTACTGTGCTGTGCTGTACTATTCTATGTTCTATTAAGGCAATGAAAAAAGTCATTAAGGTACAGATGGAATACAAAAGTAAGCTAACCAATAACATTAAAAAAGGATACCAAAAGTTTCTTCAGAGACAGAGTGTAAAAGAGAGGCAAGCGTGGATATTGGACTGTTGTAAAATAATGCTGGAGAGGTAGTAATGGGGGACAAAGAAATGACAGTCAAACTGAATAAGTATTTTGCATCAGTCTCCACAGTGGAAGACTGTACTAGTATGGTGAAAGTTCCAGGTGTCAGGGATCATGAAGTGTGTGAAGTTACCATAACTAGTGAGAAGGTTCATGGGAAACTGGAAGGTCTGAAAGTAGATAAGTCACCGGACCAGATGATGTACACCCCAGGGTTCTGAAAGAAGTGGCTGAAGAGTTCTTGCAGGCAGTAATAATGATCTTTCAAGAATCACTGGATTCTGGAATGGTTTTGAAAGACTGGAAGTTTGCAAAATGTACTCCATTCTTCAAGAAAGAGAGGCAAAAGAAACTACAGGCCAGTTGGTCTAACCTCAGTGGTTGGGAAAATGTTGGAGTCAATTATTAAGGATGAAGGTTTCAGGGTACTTGGAGGCACATGATAAAATAGGCCATAGTCAGCATGGTTTCCTCAGGGGAAAATCTTCACCTGACAAATCTGTTGGAATTATTTGAAGTAATAACAAGCAGGATAGACAAAGGGGAAAATCGGTTGATGTTGTGTATTTGAATTTTCAGAAGGCCTCTGACAAGGAGCCACCCATGAGGTTGCTCAACAAGCTACAAGCCCATGGTATTACAGGAAAGATTTTAGCATGGATAAAGCAGTGGCTGACTGGTAGGAGGCAAAGAGTGGGAATAAAGGGAGCCTTCTCTGGTTGGCTGCCCGTGACTAGCGGTGTTCCACAGGGGTCTGTGTTGAGACCGATATGTTTTACGTTATATATAAATGATTTGGATGATGGAATTGATGGCTTTGTTGCAAAGTTTGCAGACGATATGAAGATGGGTGGTGAGGCAGGTAGTTTTGAGGAAATAAAAAGGCTACAGAAGGACTTAAATTAGGAGAATGGGCAAAGAAATGGCAGTTGGAACACAGTGTCAGGAATGGTATGGTTATGCACTTTGGTAAAAGAAAGGAAAGGATTGACTATTTTCTAAACGGAGAGAAAATACAAACTGAGGCACAAAGGGACTTGGGAGTCCTTGTGCAGGATTCCCTAAAGGTTAATTTGCACATTTAGTCTGCAGTGAGGAAGGCAAATGTGATGTGAGCATTTATTTCTAGAGGACTAGAATACAAAAGCAAGTATGTAATGTTGAAACTTCATTGGTGAGCAATGGTGAAACATTGGTGAGGCTTCACTTAGAATACTATGAGCAGTTTTGGCCCCTAACCTTAGAACGGATGTGCTGAAATGGAGAAGGTTCAAAGATGGCTCTCGAAAATCATTACAGGATCCAACGGCTTACGTGAAGCACGTTTGATGGCTCTGGGCCTGCATTTACTAGAATTCAGAAGAATAAAGGATGACTTCATTGAAACCTATCGAATGGTGATAGGTCTTGATAGAGTGAATGTTGTGAGGATGTTTCCTGTGCTGTGAGAGTCTAAGACAAGAGGACACAGCCTCAGAGTAGAGGGGTGTCCTTTTAGAATAGAGCTGAGGAGGAATTCCTCTAGCCAGAGAGTGGTGAACCTGTGGAATTCTTTGTCACAGGCAGCTGTGGAGGCCATCTTTATGTATATTTAAGACAGAGGCCAACAGATTCTTGATTGATCAGGGCATGATGGGATATGGGGAAAAGGCAGAAGATTGGGGCTGAGAGGAAAATTGGATCAGCCATGATGAAATGGTGATGCAGACTCGCTGGGCCAAATGGCCTAATTCTGCTACTCTGCTAGAATGGTCTTATTCTATCATTGTTTTTCCTTGTACTGCCTCAATGCACTGATGTGATGGTATATCTGTATGGATGACATGCAAGACAAAATTTTTTTCCACTGTAGTCATAGATCACTACAGCAGAATCATACCTTTCAACCTATCTAGTCCATGCTCAACTATTATTCTGTCTAGTCCCACCAACCTGCACTTGGACCATAGCCCTCCATATCCCATCCCATCACGAACCTATCCAAACCTCACTTAATCTACAGTACCTGTAATAGTAATAAACCAATTATACTTCTATCAGGTCACCCTTCAGCCTCTGATTTTCCAGAAAAAGCAACGCAAGTTTGAACACTCTCTCTTCTAGCTCACACATTCAAATCCAGGAAACATCTGCACCCTCTTTAACCTTTCTATGGTATGGGGACCCGAACTTCACACAATACCCACAATGTGACCGAACCAAAGCTTCACACAGCTGCAATGTGGCTTGCCAACTTCTGTACTCAGCACCCTGACAAACATCCTATCCACCTGTGTTGCCATTTTCAGGAAAGTATGGACTTTTAAGCAGCTGGCTAACAGAAAACAAGGTGTAGGAATAAACATGTCTTTCCTGAGCAGTAGACTGTGAACACCAAGGTATCACAAAGAACCCCAGACATTCACAATACAGATTAATGATGTTGAAGAGAAAATTAAATGCATTTCCAAGTCTGCAGACATTACAAAGCTGGTTGGGAGGAAAGCTTTGAGGAGGATGCTTCAGTTTGATTATGACAGATTAAAAGGAATGGGAAGATACATGATAATGCAAATAAACGTGGCAAAAACAGGAAGGCAGATATTCACTGAACCTCAATAGACTGGCAGAGGGGGAGGCGGTGTAACAAAGCAGTGACTGGTTACTCATGGTAGCAGGTAGGTACAGCAGACTTTCAGAGCAAGGGAGTTCAGGTTTTGGAGCAGGGATGTCATGCTGCAATTGTACGGGGCCACACCTTAAGTAAAATATGCACTTTTGGTCTCCTTATCTGTTTTTGCCATATGGGAAATTCGGTGAAGGTTCACCACACTGATCAACACTGACATATAAAGATCGAATGGATCAACTATACTTGTGTTCACAACAAGAGGGAATCTTGTAGAAACTTTCAAAATTCTAAAAGGTTAGGATCAGTTAAATAGAACACGCAACAGTACAGCAGAGGAACAAGCCTTTTGGCCCGCAATGTTGTGCCAAACAAATTGCATTAATAATCAAAAGGCCCAATTAAGCTAATCATTTCTGTTTACACAATATCCAACTCCTTCCATTTCCTGCACACTCGTGTCTAAGAGCCTCTTGAACACATCCACTGCATTTGCCTGTACCACCACCTTAGGCAGCACATCCCGGGCTCCCAACATTCTGCAAAACAAACACTGCTCCCTCACCTTAAATGCATGCCTTCTGGTATTAGACATCTCAACCCTGGGGGAAAAGATTCTCTTTCTATGCCTTTCATAATCTTATAAACCACTGAGGTCTCCCCTCAGTCTCTGTCGCTCCAGAGAAAACAAACCAAGTTTGCCTAAACTCTCCTTCTAGTACATGCCCTCCAAGAATCCTGATAACAATTAGGCCACTCGGCCCATTGGATCTGCACTGCATTCCATTGTGGCTGAGTTATTATTCCTCTCAACCCCATTCTCCTGCCTCTTATCAACCTCCACTTTAAATATATTCAAAGGCTTGGCCTCAATAGCTGTCCATGGCAATGAATGCTACAGATTCATCACCCTCTGGCTAAAGAAATGCCTTCTCATCTGTTCTCAATGAACACCCCTCTATTCTGTGGTTGTGTCCCTTTGTCATAGACTATAAGAAACATCCTCTTCACAGCCACTCTATCTAGGCCTTTCAATGTTCCCCCTCATTCTTCTAGATTCCAGCAAACACAGGCCCAGAGCCATCAAATTTTCCTCATATGATAACCCAGACTTCTTGAGAATCTGCTCTGCACCCTCTCCAATGACAGCAATCTTTTCTTAAATAAGGGACCCAAAAACTGCTCCTAATATTCCAAGTGCAGTCTGACCAATGCCTTATAAAGCCTCAGCATCACATCCTTGCCCTTATGTACTAGTCCCCTCAAAATGAATGCTAACATTGCATTTGCCTTCCTTTCTACCAACTCAACCTGCAAGTTAACCTTTAGGAATTCTCTTTGCACATCTGATTTTTGAAGTTTTTCTCCCATTTAGAAAATAGTCTATGCCTTTATTCCTTCACAATATTCCTGATAAACCTCTTTTGCACCCTCTCCAAGATTTCAACATCCTTCCTATAATGCAGTGACCAGCAGTAAATGCAATATTCCAGATGCAGCCTAATTAGTTTCATAAAGCTGCAATGCAACTCTTGACTCTCAAATTCATTTCCTTGATGAATAAATCTAAGCTTTTGTATGTATGTTTTAACCCGTTAACTTACAAAGCCACTTTCGAGACGCTATGAACTTGGACCCCAAGATCCTTCTGCATATAAACACCCTTAAGGGTCTTAAGAGACAGAGTACTGCCTCTTCACATCAGATCACCCAAAGTGTTACACTTTACATTTGGCTGGGTTAAATTCCATCTGCCATTTCTCAGTCCATATATACAACTGATCTATAACCTAATGCATCCTTTTATACTATTCACAACGCCACCAATCTTCATATCATCTACAAACTTCCTAACTCACTTATCTATATTTTCATCCAGGTCATTTATATACATCACAAATAGTGAAGATTACACCTCAGATCCCTGCAGAACACCACTAGTCACAGACCTCCTGCCAGAATATGTCCCATCAACCATGACCCTCTTTCTTCCATGGGCAAAGCATTTCTGAAGCCAAACAGGTGGATCCCAGGCATCAAAATCTTCTGGATGAAACTCCCATGAGACCTTGTCACAGGCTTTACTAAAATCCACATTGACAACATTCACATCTCTACCTTCATCAATCACCTTTGTGACCTCCTCAAAAAAAAACTCAATCACGTTAGTAAGACACGGCTTGCCCAGCATGGTCATGTTGACTGCTCCTAATTAGGCCATGGTTTTCCAAATACTCAAATGCTATCCCCAAGAATACTCTGATTACTTCCCTACCACTGACATGAGACTTACTAGTCTATTGTTTCCAGGATTATCCCCACTTCCTTTCTTGAACATTAGCTATTGCCAGTCCTCTGGGACCTCACTTGTGGCTAGAAAGGATACAAAGATAATGGTCAACACCCCAGCAATCTCATCCCTCTCCTCTCTCAATAATCTGGGGTATATCCCATCAGGCCCTGAGGAATTATCCACCTTAATATTCTTTAAGACACAACTCACCTTCCTTTATCTTAAAAAACCCTAGCAAATTAGCATGCTCCACACTGATCTCCCTATCTACCATGTCCTTCTTGATAAATAGTGAGGCAAAGTTCTCATTTAGGACCTCATCCATATCCTCCACCTCCTTCATACAAAATCCCTCCTTTATCCTTGAGTAGCCCAATACACTCCCAAGTTATCCTCTTGCTCTTGAGGAAAGTATAGAATGCCATAGAATTTTCTTTAATCCTATCTGCCAATGACTTTTCATAGCCCCAGTTGGCTTTCCTAATTCCCTTCATGAATTCTTTTGACTTCTTTGTAATCCTCAAGTGCTCTATATGATTCTAGCATCCTAAACCTTCCTATTTCTAACTAAATTCTACATCTCACTTGGCATCCAAGATTTCCTTGCATTGCCATCCTTGTCCTTCCTTCTTACCAGAACCAAACTGTCCTGCAGATCCATCCAGTTGGTCTTTAATCACCCTTCACTTGCCCAAAAACAGTTTTCTCCACTTCCTACCTAATGCTCTTGTATTTTGCCCTGCTCCAATTTAACACTCTCCAGCAAAGCTCATATTTATTATCTCCAGCCATCTTAAAACTTAAGGAGTTACAAATACTGTGCAGATACACCAAGTATGTTCCCAAATGGCAGGGTGTCCAGGACTAGCGACACAGATTAAGTTAACTATTAAAGACTGAGATTAGATGAAACTTCAGTGAGCAAAATGATTCCCAACTGTGTTATTACTTATTTTTTGCCAATTGTAAGAGTCAAAAATCACTGCTTTTTGAACACGTGCACACAACTGACACTACTTTAAAAACTGTTCGCTCTAAGCACGATGTAACATCTTGGGGGCGGGGGGGGGTGGAGAGACTCTTACAATGGCGTGAAGTTTTTGCTTTTTTTGCTATAGTATTTTCCAGGATGGAGCTTCTGGAAAAAGCAATTTGCAGGGTGGGTGGTGTCCACATTGGGCAATATCAACATTGGCTGTCAAGGCAATAAAAACCACAAAAAAATCTAAGAAATGCATGCTTCTGCAAGTTTATGTTTGGTAGCTGCCTGCCCACTGCCCTTTCAGCTAGCATTAATAATTTGATAAACTGCCTACTCTCTCTCCTTCTTTATGATACAAAGACGACCATATTGTGCAACTTTCAGTCCTGAATGACAACTAAATCCCAGTTCTCATTTTGAGGCACTGTCCACAAAATATTGGAGGAACTCAGCAGGCCAAGCAGCATCTGTGGAAAGGACTAGAGTCACCATTTCAGGCCCAGACCCTTGTGGTACATCATCATCATGTGCAGAGTTGTAAGAAGTGGGCGATCATGGTCTATCCATGACCATTACTGTTTCTGGCAAATTCTTCTACAGAAGTGGTTTGTCATTGCCTTCTTCTAGGCAGTGTCTTTACAAGATGGGTGACTCCAGTTGTCTTCAATACTCTTCAGTGATTGCCTGGTGTCAGTGGTCAGCATAACGTGTATACACATATACATACACAAACAAACCAAAAGTTTCGAAGGAAGCTGCAGAAGGTTCTAAATCTAGTCGGCTCCATCTTGGGTAGAAGCCTAAAAGTATCCAGGACATCTTTAGGAAGCGGTGTCTCAGAAAGGTGGTGTCCACTATTAAACACCTCCAGCACCCACGGCATGCCCTTTTCTCACTGTTACCAACAGGTAGGAGATACAGAAGCCTGCAGGCACACACTCCACTTCCCCTCTGCCATCCGATTCCTAAATGGACTTCGAAGCTTTGAACACTACCTCACTTTTTGTTTTAAATATACAGTATTTCTGTTTTTGCACATTTTTTAAAATAATCTATTCAATACATGTAATTGATTTACTTGTTTATGTATTATGTTTTATTATTTTTTTCTCTCTCTCTGCGAGATTATGTATTGTATTGAACTGCTGCTGCTAAGTTAACAAATTTCACACACATGCCGGTGATAATAAACCTGATTCTGAGATCAATAACGTCTAACACCTTTTCTCCTTTCTACCGGACCTTCCCATGCAATCACTAGAGATGCTACAAATGCAAACACGAGGAAATCTTCAGATGCTGGAAATTCAAGCAACACACATCAAAGTTGCTGGTGAACACAGCAGGCCAGGCAGCATCTCTAGGAAGAGGTATAGTCGACATTTCGGGCCGAGACCCTTCGTCAGGACTAACTGAAGGAAGAGCTAGTAAGAAATTTGAAAGTGAGGGGGAGGGGGAGATCCAAAATGATAGGAGAAGACAGGAGGGGGAGGGATGGAGCCAAGAGCTGGACAGATGATTGGCAAAAGGGATATGAGAGGATCATGGGACAGGGGGCCGAGGGAGAAAGAAAAGGGGGAGGGGGGAAAAACCCAGAGCATGGGCAAGGGGTATAGTGAGCCTAGGGAGAAAGCAGAATCTCCCAGTGGCCACACATTTTAATTCCACATCCCATTCCGATATGTCTATCCACGGCCTTCTCTACTGTAAAGATGAAGCCACACTCAGGCTGGAGGAACAACACCTTATATTCCGTATGGGTAGCCTCCAACCTGATGGCATGAACATTGACTTCTCTAACTTCCACTAATGCCCCATATCTCCCCCTCGTATGCCATCCATTATTTATATACACACATTCTTTTTCTCTCTGTCCCTCTCACTATACCCCTTGCCCATCCTCTGGGCTTCCCCCCCCTTTCCTTCTCCCTGGGCCTCCTGTCTCATGATCCTCTCATATCCCTTTTGCCAATTGCTGTCCAGCTCTTGGCTCCATCCCTCCCCCTCCTGTCTTCTCCTATCATTTTGGATCTCCCCCTCCCCCTTTCAAATCTCTTACTAGCTCTTCCTTCAGTTAGTCCTGATGAAGGGTCTCGGCCAGAAACGTCGACTGTACCTCTTCCTAGAGATGCTGCCTGGCCTGCTGCGTTCACCAGCAACTTTGATGTGAGATACTACAAATACTTATTTCCTTCTTCTCCACCTCATTCCCCCATCCAAACAATCCAGAGCCCCCGACAATCGGTCAATAGGAACATTTATGTCAGAGAAATGTATACAATACACATCCTGAAATAATGGCTGTTACAATTTACATTTCTCCATGATCCACATTCTAGGTACCATATAACTGATAACAATACATACTAAAATAACAAATGTACTGAGTGAGTAATTACACACTTTGTTTTTTTAAGTATTTCTTTCAGTTACACTGAGTACTGTTTTACTAAACAGCAAATTACAACAGCAGCAGAACAGCGTTTAACGATGTCATCAGGGTAGATTTTTTTTCAAGAAACCAGCTGCTTCGGAGAAGTTAATCGCTGGAACGATACACTGACAGGGCATCTCGTTTAACAAAGCTCACTTAACAATGGGAAGCCACCCCACTGCAGCTCCGTTTCCTCACCTACTGCCACTCGAGGCCGCCGGTGCAGGTCCACCTTCCTTTCGGCTTTCAGGAGCGACGACAGCACCGTCTCCAGCCGCGAGTCCAGCTCGTCGTCTACCTGATGCCGGTACCAATAAGCCATGAAGACGGCGCAGACGGAGATGGCCACCCCGCACTTGAGTCCGTGGCCCATGGCGGGTGCGGGGGCAACCGGTAACGGCGCGCGTGCTGCCGGCGGGGCCGACGGGTCACCACAGCAACAGAACGTGAGCCGAGATCGCAACAACCTCCACTCGGGAGGGAGGGGGCGTTACCACAGTAACACACGGGTGACGCTGACCCCCGACCCTGTGTAGATACACCGAAATGAAAACAAAACGGGGAGGAAATTAGTCTAAATAAGAATTGGTACAACTGTCAAGATCAAAAAGTACGGATGCGCTTCCCCACAACGCCCCAATATTCCGGGACCGAAAACCCCGGAGACGGTTATCGCTAAGATTGATCTCTATCCACCAATAAAAACAGATCAGGAAGTTCCGTTGGTCCAATGAGACTTCGGCTGGAGTCGGAATGGCGTCAAATCAGAACGGTTTAATAAAGTCAGGGCCGAGCGAGAAGGGGGCGGGACGAGACGAGACGAGCACCGTTCCTTGGGGAATGTGGCTGATGAGCAGGGCGGCTGTCCAATCAGATTGGCCGAGGGATATGTACTTGCGGGAGGTGGGGGTGAGTTGGAGCTGTGTGTATATCCACGTTGTGCAATTTGACGTTTTCAGTCTAACGTGGCGACCGAGTAGATTTACATCACAGATTTAAAAAGTTTGGAAAGAGACTGTTCATGTTGTTGTGTATGTGGCGATTCTTTGGAGGAATTATCCAGTTAGTTCTACTCTATCAGCATTGTCTAATGATCCTTCCCATTGTTATTGACGGCAAGCCGGGGCTCATGCCAACACTGTGGTTAGGGATGGTGAGTGTTAAATATCGAAAGGAATACACATAATAAAAGAGGGGTTTAGCATCTTTGAAAGCTATGCGTCTGATCTCCAACTGCATCGTATTCTATATTTATTATGGTAACTAGTTTCATGAGTGGAAGCGTGGCAAAAGAGAAGGGAATAAATCATAAACAAATCATGTATTCTCGCTTTTGCAGTCGCTGGAAGCCGACGTTTTGCTGAACATTCAATTATGCTTAGTTTACACTTGGATATGCTTAAGTTTCATCGATCAAAATTATGTTTGCTAATTGGTAATAAAGGATTGGAGTACATGCCCTTGACTTTTGGAGCAAACAATATTTGAGTGAAGCCGCATCATGTGAGTATTGTAAAACAAATTTGTAGGTTCGCCGGCAGCAGCTATTGGTTTGGCCACGACAGTGGAAATACCACCGACCTTGATGAATGGGTGTTCCGGAGTAGAGGAATGAGGAATCTGGGAGTACAAGATAGGCAAATCATTAAAGATAGTGCTGCTGGTTAGGAAAGCCACAAAAAACAAACAAACATGTTGTTGGGTTTATTTCTTTATTGTTTATTAGTAAAGAACAAAAAGATGGAAATTAATGCAAAGCTTATACTGAACTCTGCTTAGATCAATGCTACTATATTAGGAGTTTGAAGAGATTTGGCATGTCAACAAATACTCAGAAACTTCTATAGTTGTACCGTGAAGAACTTTCTGACAGGCTGCATCACTGTCTGGTATGGAGGGGCTACTGCACAGGACCGAAAGAAGCTGCAGAAGGTTTTAAATCTAGTCAGCTCCATCTTGGGCACTGGCTTACAAAGTACCCAGGACATCTTTAGGGAGCGGTGTCTCAGAAAGGCAGCGTCCATTATCAGACATCCCACCCTGCAAAAACTCATTTCAGGGTGGTAGCACCATCAATTTGCAGGAGACCCCCAGAACTTCCGGGAGAGGTGGGATGTCTGCAATAGGGTAGCTCCTTAGCAGCTAGCCAGCTAGTTTAAATAATGCTAGCTATGCTAATGAACGAATGACACCTGTTAAACTCACCTCAACATGTCTTTTACAGTCTTAACCCACCATGGGCAATAGAAAAGTCACTGTTGCAAACAGTGCAGCGAGCATCCCTGTCATTATATTTGACCCCTATTAAGCAGGGGTACACTTTAGGGTAGTCTGGGGTGACGTACGTTTCATCCTGTACATTGATTTCAGTTCAGCGTTCAATACCATCATCCCACAGAGACTAGTGGAGAAACTGTCGCTGCTTGGCCTTAGCACTGCCATGTGTCGCTGGATTCTGGATTTCTTGACGGAGAGACCACAGTCAGTCCATGTTGGCAGGAACATCTCTGACTCCATCACACTGAGCACTGGATCCCCACAAGGCTGTGTGCTTAGCTCATTGCTGTTTACACTGCTAACACATGACTGTGTAGCCAGATTCAAGGAGAACCTGATCATTAAATTTGCAGATGATACCACAGTGGTGGGGCTCATCAGCAAAAATGATGAAACTATGTACAGGGAGGAGGTCAAACACCTGGAGAGCTGGTGCAGGGATAACAACTTGATGCTTAATGTCACCAAAACCAAGGAGATGATTGTCGATTTCAGACGGTCTCAGCCTGAGCACACACCCCTCAGCATCAGCGGCTCCACAGTGGAGAGAGTGGAAAACATCAATTTCCTTGGGGTGCAGATCTCGGACAATCTCACCTGGTCCAGGAACACCTCTGGGATTGTGAAATGGGCCCAGCAGAGATTGCACTTTCTGAGGAAGCTTAAACAAGCATCACTCCCCACTAACATCTTAACTACATTCTACAGAGGCATGGTTGAGAGTATGCTGACCTTTTGCATCACAACCTGGTACTCCAGCTGCAGTGCTGTCGACAAAAAAGCCTTGCAGAGGGTGGTTAGGGGAGCAGAGAAGGTATTTGGGGTCTCCCTACCTTCTGTCCAAGACCTCTTTCAGAGTCGATGCTTCCAGAAAACACAGTACATCATTAAAGACCCCTCTCACCCTCTCCATGAACTGTTTGTTCTTCTGCCATCAGGCAAACGTTACAGGAGCATCAAAACTAAAACCACAAGGCTACTAAACAGCTTCCTCCCACAGGCAGTCAGACTGCTAAATAGCTGCTCTACCTGACATGTGGCTGTTGTGTTTTACTATTTATTGTTATGTTTATTATTTAGTGTTGCATTTGTTATGTTATGATTGCACTGCTCCTGAGAAACGCTGTCTCATTCTGCCCTGCAGAACTGATGTATGGTTAGAATGACAATAAAGTTCTTTGAATCTTGAATCTTGAAATATTTTCTTTTTTTGGAACACTCTTGCTCTCTCACTCTCGCGCTCTCTCGTCACTGTCTCTCGTGGTCACTCTCACTTGCACTTGCTTTCCTGCTCTCGCTCTCTCTCGCTCTCTCACTCGCGCTCGCTGTCTCGCGATTGCTTTCTAGCTCTTGAGCTTGCTCTCTCACTCTTTCTCGCGCGTTCTCGCACGCTCGCTCTCAAAAAAATCGATTTCCAGGATATTGTATGTAATTTGCGGGCATCAGGGAGCCACTATTAATATGCGGGAGACTCGCGGAACTTCCGGGAGAGGTGGGATGTCTGCATTATCAAGAATCTCCAGCACCCAGGGCAGGCCCTTTTCTCACTGTTACCATCAGGTAGGAGATACAGAAGCCTGAAGGCACACACTCAGAGATTCAGGAACAGCTTCTTCCCCTCTGCCATCCGATTCCTGAATGGACATTGAAGCTTTGGACACTACCTCACTTTTTTAATATACAGTATTTCTGTTTTTGCACATTTAAAAAAAAATCTATTTGATATATGTAATTAATTTACTTGTTTATTATTATTTTTTATTTTATTTATTATTATTTTTTTCTCTTTCGCGGCTAGATTATGTATTGCATTGAACTGCTGCTGCTAAGTTAACAAATTTCACGTCACATGCCGGTGATAAGAAACCTGATTCTGATTCTACTACATATAGTTTTTGCTCAGCTTGTTATTGTTGTGTATTTACACCCTATCTTAGTACTTAATTTGATAGTATATATCATGACACGATGCTTCATGCCCTGAATATGTCTTTATTTCTCATTCTCACTTCCATGCTCCCTGACATCACATGTTGCTCTGTCTCAGAATAATGACATCATCGCTGTACTTGACAAATGTCAAACATCAACTGACCTTACCATTTTAATATATGACATCCCTCGAAACTTGTGAAATAAACTTTACTGTTTCAGAACACATTCAGCTCACCGATTTAACCATTTCAATTCAACACATATTCTCTGATATGTATGACTATAACAACATATTTTCTGTTGATAACTCTGGA
The DNA here is from genome assembly GCF_963921235.1 of Mobula hypostoma. Classification (NCBI taxonomy): domain Eukaryota; kingdom Metazoa; phylum Chordata; class Chondrichthyes; order Myliobatiformes; family Myliobatidae; genus Mobula; species Mobula hypostoma. The sequence continues at coordinate 22,515,475 of NC_086104.1, read as the reverse complement.
ACTGAAAACTTCCAACTGTTCATTGTTTCAAAACCCACAACTTAAAGCTCTACTTCAGTACAAAATCATTAAACTTCAGAGGTTGTTTTCTAACCCTCTGAGGTCTCTACCAGGTTCTCTTTGCCTTCAATGTCTGGTAATGGCTTTTGCTCACTGTGAACCTAAGCTTGTTCATAACTGTCCATCATATTGTCCTGCTGTCCTGATACCTCATTGTCAAATGCTTGAATTTCCTCCTGTTTGTCAAAAGTCTTTCTTGTGTCGAACTTTTTTACACATGTGGTGTTCCTTGCATACTGCACTCCAGTTAGAGATTCAGACGAGGTGGTAAATGCGGGTTCTTTTGTAACATTTAAGAATAAATTGGACAGATAGATGGATGGGAGGTGTATGGAGGGATATGGTCCGGGTGCAGGTCAGTGGGACTAGGTAGAAAATGGTTCGGTGCAGCCAAGAAGGGCCAAAAGGCCTGTTTTTGTGCTGTAGTTTCTATGGTTTCTATGGTTTCAACTTGATTTACTGTTTTCCTCACCACCCTGTATGGTGTTGAGTTGACAGGTGTGGTGAACTTGTCCACTTTTTCTTATCGGACAAGCACAGTGCCCTCAACTTTTACAGTAGACTCTTGTGCTCCTCTGTGGTTGTCTGCATACAGCTTGTACTTTCCTTTCTATTCTGCGTCCTGATCTTGTACTTCCATTTCTGCTGTGTGTATCTCCTTGATGGCTGGTAACTTCCTGCTCACTTTGTGGTTGTAGAGAAGTTCAGCAGGACTTTTCCCTGTAGTAGCATGTTCCACACATCTGTACATAGTCCCATACTTTCTCAGATCACACTTCCAGTCAAGTCCTTCTGCTCAAGCAATCCTAATCCTTTTCATCAGTGATGTATCTTGGTGTTTCACTTCACCATTTGACTCAGCCCACTTTGGCATTTTTTTTCAGGTGTTTTTGATTCCAATACTCTCATAATATTCCTTGAACTGTTCAGATCTGAATTGAGGTCTATTATCTGATTTGATATATATGGGCAGTCCATGTCTTCTGAAAATGTTCTTCAGACTGTCAATAACTCCCTGCAGTTGCAGAGGTCAAAATGTCATTGATAAAATCGGCGGTAGTAATCAACTACTACTAGAATGGAATGGTTTGCTGGTAATTGTCAAAGCAAATCAACAGCTACTTCCTGCCTGGGACCATCTGGTAATGGTGGCGGTTTTAGTGGTTCAGGAGGGTGGGTCTCGATACAGTTTGACAGCCGTGACAAGTTTTGCAGTGCCTCTCAGCTGCTTTCTCCATACCAGGCCACCAAACCTTGGTTCTGAGATGCTGCTTTGTGCCAACTATTCCCAAGTGTCCTTCATGAGCTCGGGCGAGTGCCCGTGTGTGCGAGGATTCAGGTAACACAATCTGTGTCCCTCTGAGGATAAGGTGACCCACTACACACAGTTCATTTGCAATGGGTGCATATGCCTTACACTTCTCAAAGTGTCTATTCATGATGGCTTTACGCACCTCCTGCACCTCTGGATCTGTGGCTGATGCTCTCTCCGTCTCTCGTGTTGTTAGGGTTTTAAGCATAGTACTCACAGCTTTTACCTGACGTATTCCTCTGAATCGTGCTTGTCTCTTTCTGAGCAGTCTCTCCCAGAAGCCTTGACAGTGAGTCTGCAATGTTCTATTTTCCTGGTATGTGTATGTCTCTGTAGTCATATGGTAACAATCTCAAGGCCCACTGCTCTATACGTGCACATGGTTTAGATCTTGGGCTGTAAATCATCTCCGAAGGTTTGTGATCTGTGGTCAGGTCAGACTTTCTCACGTACAAATAATGTTTGAAGTCTTTCACAGGCCCGTACTGGTGCTAATGCTTTTCACTCTGCCTGTGGGTATTTTTGTTCAACGTCCGTGAGACTACAGCTCACATAGCAGACAGGTACCATTTCTTCATTTTGTTTTTGTATGAGTGCTGGCCCCAGTCGAGTTGGGCTGGCATCTGCTTTTACTTTAGTTGGCGCATCTTTATCAAAATAGGCCAATGTACCTGCTCTTGCTAGCTCCTCTTTTACTGCCTTGAATACTTATCTCTGTTCTTCTTCAAACTTGAACAAGTCAACTGCCTCAGTAGTTCTGACAAAGTTGCAAACTGTGGTATGAATCTGCTGCTGTAGCCAACAAGACGCAGAAAACGCCTCACTTCTGTGGCGTTTTGTGCAAGTCTCTTTAAGACAGCTTGCAATCTCTCATCATGCAGTTTTTGTTAAGCCACATATACAATTACATCATCAAGATGTTCTCAACTCCTTCATTTCCTGCTAAAGCATTTGCTGTCTCATGCTGGAACTGCTCACTGGCTGATGACACACCAATTATCAGTCTCTTGTGCCTATATACAGCAAATGTGGTTATCCCTCTCAATTCTGGTGTTAGTTCAGGCTCGCGATAGCCCCATTTCAAGTCTAGTTTGCCAAACACTGCAGCACCATTCCTACCCTGCAGTATCTCATCTACAGTTGGAATGGGATACCTTACCCTCACAATTACCTCATTTGCTCTTCTCATGTCTAGGCACATTCTGATGTCCTTGTCGGGTTTTGGTAAAATTACTACTGGGTTAACCAAAGAAGGTGGGACTTCAACTTTCTCAATGTCCATTTTCATTAGCTGTTCAATATTTTCCTTAAAAGCCTCTCTTAAGTTGGAAGGTATGCATCAGAGTGGCTGGGCCACAGGCTTTACCCTTGGATCAATGTACAGACTGATCTGCTGAGCAGTCAGCTTTCCTACCCCTTCAAACACTTTTGGGTACTGCAGCTTAAGTGACTTTTTAACGTCTGACACTACTGACACATTTTCTCCACTTTTTAATACACCCAATTTTGTAGCTGTTTATCTGCCTGGGCGTGGTTCACCATTGCCTTTTATCATGATGAACTCTGCCTAGTCTGTTCTGTGTTTAATACTCTTTTCACATTCAAACACCCCTTAACCTCCAATGATGTGCTAGATCTTCTGCTTGGGAATATATGAATGTCACTTTATCTTCTTTGACTTGAATTTTTCCCACACATTTTCACCCATTACTTCTGGCTCCTGAACCTACAGATTTAGACAAAATTACACAATTACAAAATTGCACAGATTTACACAAAAAGTAATTTTTTCAGATGACTCTGTCTCATTAACAACAAATGCAAATTCCTTCTGTTTTTGTGTCTTTAATCCTTTCGTCTGGCACGTTTTTGCAAAGTGGTCCTTTATAGTGCATTTTCTGTAAGTCTATCCATGAGCAAGGCACTTTGGGTCTCTACCCAGGTGATCTGTGTTTCCACATCTGTAGCATTTCCTTTCATTTGAATTAATAGACTTTCTTTTTCCCTCTGTGTCGTATCCTCATGGTGTGAAACATGGTGCACAGCCTCTGGCTGGCTCCCTTGGAGTGACATGGCTGACAACTCACAGAAAGCTGGAGGAGCTCGGCGGCCAGGCAGCATCTTTGGAAAAGAGTACAGTCGATGTTTCGGGCTGAACTGTTCCTCTACTTTTTCACATTGTGCCACTATTTCCAGTGTGCGGGCAAGTGGTAAGCATTGTATATTCTGCAGTACTTTTCTCCACACATAGACTGGGTTATGTTTTCCCACTATGGCATCCTTGACTTGGTTGTCTGTGTCAGTTAGAAAATTGCAGTCTTTTGCTGCCTGCCGAAGGCAAGTAGAGAATTGTTGAACCGTTTCACCTTGATTTTGGGCAAGCTGATGAAAATGCTCCTGGGCAAATGGAAGGAAAAGCATTCCATTCAACTAATCAAGTAAACTCTTCCTTTAAAAACATAAGTGTAGGCTATCGATTTAACAAATCACCAAGAAATACCACTCATCACCAAGGATTGAAAAGGCACTTGTTTACTCCAAAAGTGGTGATAATGCAGAAGTCACTATTGCAGAAGTAATTGTAGATATAGACACACTAAAGGGGAACTACTCAAAAACAAGGAGACTGGGTTACACTGCAAGAATGCACTTGTGCATCCATGTACTTGTCATACTTGATCATAAACTGAACTTGAAAATTTGATGCTGTTAATTTAGAGAGCAGGTCATGCTTTCCTCTGGCTGCTTCTGTCCAGAAGGAGACGCCTACATGAGCTTTCAGGAACAGTTATTACCCTTCAACCATCAGGCTCCTGAACCAGCATGGATAACTTCACTCACCTCAAATCTGAACTGATTCCACAACCTATGGACTCTACAAATCATGCTCACAGTATAGTTTGCTTATTTATTATTATTTTTGTATTTCCACATTTGTTGGTTGTCAGTCGTTGTGTGTAGGTTTTCATTGATTCTGTTGTATTTATTCCATTGTGAATGCCTGCAAAAAAGTAGAAGCTCAATGTCTTCTATGCTTGTGTTGACTGTCAAACCATGGTTGAACCATCATGAGCTCCACAACCGCTGATGATCCCGTGATTTCAGTCTCTGAGGCTGACATGAGAGTATCCTTCAGGAGCGTGAACCCACAGAAAGCATCTGGCTGGAGTGTTCACTGAGATTTTTAACCTTTTGCTTTGGCAGTCTGAGGTACCCACCTGCTTCAAGCAAGCTTCAATTATACTGGTGCTTAAGAAGGAAGTGATAGTCTGCCTTGATGACTATCGCCCAGTAACACTGAGATCCACAGTAATGAATTGTTTTGAGAGTTTGGTGATGAAGCACATCAACTCCTACCGAAGAGGTGACTTGGATCTGCTCCAGTTTTCCTACTGGCACAACAGGTCCACAACAGGTGCATCTCACTGGCTTGTCATTCAACCCTGGAACAGCAAGTATGTATGCATCAGAATGCTCTTTATCAACTACAGCCCAGCATTCAATACCATCATGCCTTCAAGACCAATCAATAAGCTTCAAGACCTTGGCCTCAATGCCTCCTTGTGCAATTGGATCCTCAATTTCCTCACTTTCAGGCCCCAGTCAGTTTGGATTGGCAACAACGTCTCCTCCACAATCTCCATCAGCACAAGGCTATATGTTTAGCTCCTTACTCAACTCGTTTCGCATTGAGCACAGCTCTGCTGCTGTATTTAAGTTTGCTGACAACACCACTGTCATAGGCCGAATTAAAGATGGTGATGAATCATCATGTAGGAGGGAGAGGCAGCCCAGTCCATCATAGGTAAAGCCTTCTGAGGTACCTACCAGCTTCAAGCAAGCTTCAATTACACTGGCGCCTAAGAAGAAAGTGATAATCTGCCTCGATGACAATTGCCCAGTAGCACTTGGATCCACAGTAATGAAGTGTTTTGAGAATTTGGTGATGCAACATCAACTCCTACCTAAAAAGTGACTTGGTTCTGCTCCAATTTGCCTAATGGCACAACAGGTCCATCACAGATGCATGTCATTGGCTCGTCACTCAACCCTGGAACATCAGGACATTGAGCGTGTCTACACAGAGCATTGTTGCAGGAAAGCAGCATCCATCATCAGGAACCCCCACCACCCAGGTCATGCTCTCTTTCGCTGCTACCATCAGGAAGAAGATTCATGTGTCTCGGGACTCACACCACTAGGTTCAGGAACAATTATTACCCCTTAACCATCAGGCACCTAAACAAGAGGAAATAACCTCTCAACTTCACTTGTCCCATCACTGAACTGTTCCCTCAGCCTATGGACGCACTTTCAAGGACTCTTCATCCCATGTTCTCTATTTATTGCTTAATTATTTATTATCATTATTTTTTTTTCTTCCTTTTTGTATTTGCAGTTTGTTGTCTTTTGCACACTGGTTGTCCAGCCTGTTGGTGCGGTCTTTCATTGATTCTACTATGGTTATTGGATTTATTGAGTATGCCTACAAGAAAATGAATCTCAGACTTGTATATGGTAACATATATATACTGTGATTTAAAAAAATACGTGGAACTTTGAGAAAAGATGGGAGTCTCAAGTGGAATGCATATGCCAGCTTGAACAGATTGACCCATTAGGTTTGTACAGCCTATGTGATCCTGTGGTAATTGTCTGTGGGTAAATTATTGGAAACAATTAAAACCAACTTGATAACACTACATTCAGAAAAGTAAATGTTTAAATGGGCACAGACTGGATTTGTTAAATAAAGAGGGTACTTGACAGAATTTGCAACACACACAAAATGCTAGAGGAACTCTACAGGCCAGGCTGCATCTATGGAAAAGAGTACAGTCGATGTTTCAAGCCAAGTTTTGGACAGGGTTTGATGGAATTCCCTGATGAAGTAATGGAGCATCGGTGAGGACAGAACATTTAAGATAATCTCCGAGGCTTCTGATGTCTCACGCGGGCCAGTCAAAAAGTAAAAGCTCATTGGCTCAGTGGCAGAAAGCAAGACATAATGCTCATTGGGTGATTTTTTGTGACTGGGAAACTGTAAATAGTGAGGTTCCACGGGATGCAGTATTTAGACACTTGCTTTTCATAATATAAATTATTTAAATTTAACTGCAGGAGGCATGATACATCATTGACCATGTGGCTGAAAGTGAAGAGGAAAAATTCATAAGCACAAGATACTCTGCAGATGCTAGCAATCCAGAGTGACACACACAAAATGGTGGAGGAACTTAGCAAGTCGGATAGCATTTACGGAGGGGAATAAACAGTCAGGAGGCACTCGTTTCTAGCCAAGTCCCTTCGTCAAGAGATCTTTATACTGCAGAAATTTAAGAATAATCTGATCATTGAGGTAGTACAGGTGCAAATGAAGTGTGAGGAAATGTATTTGGAAGTGCAGAAAAACCAGGAGACTAACAATAAATGGGAGGATAATGAGTGACGAGGAGGAACGAACAGTACATCTGGGATCCTTTAAGATGATATGACAGGTCAATGATGTGGTTTCAAACATGCAAAGTGGTTTTCATTTATTACGGTTGCGGATCCTGCAACCCGCCTGCGTTGCAGGGGCATTTATTAGCAGAAAATATAAGGGCTTGAACTATACCGAATAGTTACTGGACCACAGCTAGAGTACAGCACACATTTCTGGTAATTACATTAGAGGAAAATTATGATTTCACTGGACAGAGAACAGAGGAGATTAATAAGGCAACACACACAAAATGCTGGTGGAATGCAGCAGGCCAGGCATCAATAGGAAGAAGTACAGTCGACGTTATGGGTTGAGACCCTTCATCAGAACTTAATAAGGATTTAACCAGGATAGAAAATTGTAGTCACTTAAAAAGGATAGGGCTTTCCTTGAAAGGTGAAGATAGAATCAAAGTGATGTAATCACAAACAGAATATGCAAAATCAAAATGAAAAACCTACTTCTCAAAAACCAGATGGCAAAGCTTTAAATTTGTAAAACGATTAGAAAAGAGATGAGGAAACAAATTGTTCACCACCTGGTAACAGGAACCTGAAACTCGCTGCCAAAAAGTGTGACAAAAGTAGAAATCCTCATCTCAATAACAATGTGCTCAAAGATGTATGACCTGTTTCAGATTGTGGGTTGAGGGAGGGTAGTGTTTTTTTTATTGATAATGGATATAATGAGCTGAATGGATCTGAACCAGGTGTGGTCCTTGCAGTCCCGTGATACACAAGTGATATCCAAAACGTGCCTCTACAGGTGTCATAAATTTTCTGGGAGTCTATGAATGTTTTAAAAAATTCATGGTTCATTTGGTGATGGCCTTGAAATTGCACCTTTAGTTACAGATGATGTATGTGGTGGTTCTCCAGCCTTTAAGAATGTCCTTCAATATCACATGAACAAATTGAGGTGAAACTGACTCGACCTCACTCCCTCAATATGAACTTTTAACTTCACTGTTTACCTGCACTGCACTTTCTCCGTAGCTTTAACACTTCATTCTGCTTTATTATTATGGGGTGTCCCGGGAGGGGTAGCAACTCTAGTGAAGGGGCTTGTCATGTCCATTGCGGGGCAGCTCACTCACCCTTGGTCCTCACCAGACACTCAGCTCACACCTGTGGCTCCAAGCTGTTGTTCGCATGTGGCAGCGGCCACACCCCGGTAAACCTCTTTGACAGGCGGGCTAAGCCAGGTGAGGGTAGCCAGCTGCCTCATAACCCGGTGAGACAGCCTGTCCTAGCACCTGAAGTCAGCTACAGTAGACTGGGTGGATGAGATCAACAGTGAGATCCAATGGCTAGGAAAACGGTACTGCAACGCTGCATGGAGACTGAAGGGCATAACAAGGCATTGAAGACGTCATGGTCATCCACTGAAACCAAGGAAGACCTCAGTTTATGAGGCTTGTTCGTACCTCTGCACCAGGACTTCCGAGGTTGAGAGAGTGGAACTGACGCAGTGCAATAGCCTTTCCACTTTAAAACTCTGCCACATATGTTTCCTGTCATCGTAGGAGACAATGGACCACCACCATTATCTTGCTCTACTTCTATGCACAGTGTAATGATTATGATGTGTATGAACAGTACGTAAGACAAGCTTTTCCTTATTTCTTGGTACATGAGATAATAGTATACCAATACCAAAATCGCTTGTTCAGGTATTCACCAAGCAAAAGATACAGGCTGTCTCGGTCCTTTTTCTCTCACCACACCTGGCACCCCAGCTGTTGCAAGCTCTTCCTGTCTAACAACTTTTGCTGTGTTCTCAAGATGCAAGTTTGTTTATCTTGCCTGCTGTACATCAAACTGTACAGTGAAATGCATCATTTATTTTAACAACCAACACACCCAAGGGCGTACCAGGGGCAGCCCCTATATGTTGCCACACGCGCCAGCACCAATATAGCATACGCACAATACTAGGTAGAACAACACTGAATAAAACAAATACGTAACAAAGCAACAGCAGCAAAACAGGCCCTGTTTCTCCCTCTGTCCCACGCACAGGACGGGCTTCAGCCTGCAGCGGACTCTGACTCAGGCCTGCAAACGTTTGGCTCTGACCTCTCCAGTGGACTCGCAAAGATTTGCAGGCTGGGCTGCGGCCAACGGGCCTCAACTTCCAGACTTCGGATTCAATTCCCCGGCATTGATCCTCGGCATCAATCCCAAGGCATGCTGATCACTTAACACTTGGCCTCAATCTCCCCTCTCTGTTCCCAAAACCATCCTACCATCCTTACAAACCGAAATATCAATTAAAAAAAAAATAAATCTGAGCTGCGACTCAACAAAGATTGCACCTTGGCATTACCTTGAAGAACCCCCACTCATCCTACCGCTCTCTCTTCCCAATCCGTCACCCCAATTCCACACCACCCACCCCATATCCTACAACTAGACCCAGCCTCTCCCTACTGCAATCCAAGGTTCCCACTAGTTTTAAAAAGCCCACTTTCATCCTGCTGCCAAAAGCAAAATGTAAAATGATTTTAGTTTATAGATGCACCATTAGAAAGCATCCTATCAGGATGCATCATAGCCTGATAAAGTCAAATCTGCCGAAGACTGCAAGAAATTCCTGAGTTGTGGGCACAGCTCAGTCAATTGAGAAAACCATCCTCCCGTCCTTGGATTCTGGATGCATTATATGCTGCCTGAAGAAAGTAACCAGCATAATCAAATCCCCTCCCACCCTGGATATTCTCTCCCCCCCCCACCCCACGTGGGACGAAGACACAAACGCATGTAAAATTTTTGAGTCTCTTGTCCCAAGTTGTCAGGAAACATCCAGGACTGTTCAGTGAGGGGAGAACTGTGATGGTCTCTAGTCTCTCTCCCAGTCTGACGAATTCCAGAGTGGTGTCTTACGCTAGTTTTATAGCATCTGCAAAATGTCTTGTGTTTATCTGTCTCTAATGCCATTTTAGGCTGTCAAAACCCATCCATAATGTCTCTCTAGTCCTATTATTTAGTGTTTTCATTCTATAAGTGCTGGAATTAAATATTTTGTAATGGTTGGTTCTCTGTTATATTCAACAATGATGGGATCAGTGCGGGAGAGTTTTTAAAGTGGAAAAGCCATTGCACTGTGACAGTTCCACCCTCTCAACTTTGGAAATCCAGGTCCAGTGGTACAAGCATTTGACGCAAACTCGGGTCTTCCTTGCAGCGGATGACCACGTCTTCTTCTGTGCCTTCTCACGCCCACTGCTCTCCACAAAGTGTTGCAGAACCACTTTCCAGGCTGTTGGGTCTTACTGGATCTCATCTGCCCAGTCTGCCAGAGCTGACTTTATACTCTAGGACAGGCTTGTCCCTATCTCACCAGGGTAGAAGGCCCACCTGGTTCAGTCCACCTGTCGAAGCAGTGTACCTACTGGGGTGTGGCTGCTGTCGCATGCAAACAGCTACTGGCATCACAGGTGAGAGCTCAGTGTTCAGTGGGGTCCAAAGTTGAGGGAGCTGCACCTTCACCAGAGGTGTTTCACCTCCTTGGACACCCTATAATATTATCAGACAATATTTATTAGCGGTAATGTTCATAAATCTCTGAAGATAGCTTTGTATGGTAAATGAAAGTGAGCCTACAGGAGTAAGGTTTCACTTTCTGACAAAATTCTGGATTGCATTTGTTGCCATGGTAACCACTTCTCAAGCCGCCACTCCTCCCCTTTCTCCAGTGATTCCCTTTTCCAGAAGCTGTCATTACTCAAATGTAATAGCCATGATTAAAAGCAAATCTAAGTGCAAATCCGAGCCAAATGTAAATTATAAAACTATATCTCTTCAGAGAAAGAGAAAAAATTTATACTATTTAGCTTTTATCTGAAGGAAATAATAGTGAATTGTTTTTTAAGATACGTTATTGCTTTGCATTATTTTTGTTGTTTTGGAGATTTTCCATCAAAGTGAATGACAAATGCCACACTTTATCTGGAGATTGGGAGATTAACAAGAAACTTCGCTCTGAATTTTCAATTTGTTTCCTGTAAATGAATATATTAGATTGAATCAAAAATTTAGATTGTTAAACCTCAGAGTCATTGAAAGGTAAAAATCTGCAGGTTAATAATTAGTTGGCTTCTAGAAAGATGCATTGAAACAGGGAATTGGCATAATTTTTGAGTGTGGCTCATTGCAGCTGCATTCCATCATTATGCAATACAAAACAGGTGTTTGCAGTTTTGTCTTCCCAGACAGGCTTCCTCTCTTCGGTTTGGCTGTGTAAAGTGCGCCAAGGAAGTCAGTTGGGCTGCTGTTGCTTGAGAGAGGGTAGAATAATAACTGCATCATGAGGTATAATTACAAAGGATCAGGTTGAGGATGGGGCTTGGTCAAGTGAGCAAGAAGAGTCAGAAGCTGATGGAGGAAAAGTAATTAGAAGCTGAGAGCTGATTGTACAGACCATCTGGTGTTTGAACAAAGTGGTTAGCACGGTACCAGTGACCCGGGTTCAGTTCCTGTCGCTGCCTGTAAGGAGTGTGTATATTCTCCCTGTGACCACGTGGGTTTCTTTTCACAGTCCAAGGACATCTCGGTTGGTAGGTTAATTGGTCTTTGTAAATTGTTCTGTGATTAGGCTAGGATTAAGTTAGTGGGTTGCTGTACAGCATAACTCAAAGGGCTGGAAAGGCCTACTCCACACTGTTTCTCAATAAAAAATAAAATAATGATGGTTTATTGGGTCAGTGTTGTCAAGGAATTGAAGGCTGTTAGACAGTTTGACAGGTGATCAATATTGTCAAGCTTGGGTAATCAGAGGTTGTGGGGCAGTAGGGCAATGGAGCACAAAATATCAATGAAATGGCAGCCCAGTTTTGATGGGTGTGAGGGAGCCATTGGAGGGAACTGCAGGAGGCCAGGTAAGATTTGGCTGCTGTTAATTAATGTTGAATAGTGGGGAACTGAAAACCATTTGCAGCTTTGACTTTAATGTGGTTGATATCCCTGTGTACCACATGCATATGTGGTTATAAACCTGAAACAAATTTCCATTATAGATAAAAGCTAAGAAATTCTATTATGTAGCACATATTTGATATGACCATTTCCGATGTCATATTTTGAAATTCCAAAACCAGAAAATATGAGAATACAAGGATCAGAAGCAGGTTGCCTGAGAACGGCTGATCATTTAAACATAGAACATAGAAATTTACAGCACATTACAGGCCCTTTGGCCCACAATGTTGTGCCGATGATGTAGCCTACTGTAGAAACTGCCTAGAATTTCTCTAACACATAGCCCTCTATTTTTGTGAGCTCCACGTACCTATCTAAGAGTCTCTTAAAAGACCCTTACTGTTCACATTGGTAAATTGGTTTATTAATGTCACATATACTGAGCTACAGTGAAAAACTTGTATGTCATCCATACAGATAATTTTATTACAACAGATGGGGATGGTATATTATTCCTCACCATCACCATTTTCGTGCCCTGTCTTCACATCTTAAGTTTCTCTAATATCCAAAAATCAATTGGAATCTACAGATGTTAATTAGATTTAATATTAAGAAATTAATTTTGCCTCATTTCAATGATACTCCCAATTAACAATTTCTGTTCTACTGTTTGTTCCTTCTATTGGGTTCAAGCCTGACTAGTTTAAGCGTGAAAGCTCAGAATTACCCCAGGTAATTTCTCAGGTAAGGACATGTTCTGCACAGCTTTGTGGGCCGAAGGGCCTGTATTGCACTGTAGGTTTTCTATGTTTCTAATTGTGTTTGAGTAGCTTGTCACCATTTTTCAGTATATAGCAAATACGTATCGACAGTTTCTGGATGTGAGTGGCAATAAAAATGTTCCCACTTATTTGTCCAGGCCTGAAAGACCCAGCTCAACAATTTCAAAATGTCATTGTCTTAAACAACAGATGGTTGGATGGACCTGTTGATAGGAGGTGTGTACTCAAGCAGCATGTGAATTATGAACCATCCAACCTCTGATATGCTAACTCAATTATAGAGAATAAGGAATAAGGATTTGCTACCTTTAACTGATGCAGGAGCAGGGCCAAGTTCTTCCATAAAATAGGAATAATAGCTATTTCTGTCATTTCTTTGATTATGCTCCCGTAAAATATCTCAAACTTTTTTGTGGAACATCAAACATGCAATCAAAATGGAGGTGGTTACTATGGTGACAGATTATTGCTCAGCATCTACCAAAAGCACTATCAGAAGTGACTTTGATAGTGGCATGAGTGACCTTTAATTGCACTTACGGTATATGGCCATCCATTCATCACATTCATGCAATATGTGTGAATGAGCCCATGATTATACTATTGGTATTAATTTTCCCAACAATTATCATTTCTCTATAATATTGCCCTTTAGGAGTATGAAGGAAGTATCAAAGATAACCTTAGCAGATGAGCTCTTTATCAATGACTAATGACATCTGTCCACCTTTCCCAATTACCAACTGATTACTACTGCAGTCAGCTGGATGGTATTATAATATGTTCATCACGCAGCAACTAATAGAATTCCCTGGGTTTGGTCTAAGTGCTCATATGAGTCTGATGGTGTCTTCAATCACATTTTGGTACATCTTACAGCCAGGTTTTTCATTGTATACATCAGTATTATGATTGTCACATATACTGAGGTACAGTGAAAAACTCAGCTTGCATACCACTCATACAGATCAATTGAACTGCAAACAGAGTCTGTGAAGGGGAGGCTGGTTTCTACAATCTAGTGAGTTATATCCACAATATCTGCAGTGTCTTGAGGACATTGTCAGAGCAGTTGCTATACTAGATTCCATATAATCTCAAAGACTGTGGTTATGTGTAATATGATGAAGAACTTAGCTTTGTTGAGGAATATGAAGACTTTAGAGAGAGAAAGGAAAGGGACATCTTCAAGGAGCAGTGTCTCAGAAAGGCAGTGTGCATGATTAAGGACACTCAGAACCCAGGGCATGCTCTTTTCTCACTGTTACCATCAGGTAGGAGTTACAGAAGCCTGAAGGCGCACACTCAGCAATTCAGGAACAGCTTCTTCCACTCTGCCATCCGGTTCCTAAATGGACATTGAACCCATCGAACTCACTTTTTAATATATATTATTTCTGTTTTTGCATGATTTTTAATCTATTCAAAATACATATACTGTAATAGATGTACTTATTTATTTTTACTTTTTTTTCTTCTATAGTATGTATTGTATTGAACAACTGCTGCTAAGTTAACAAATTTCATGACACATGCTGGTGATAATAAACCCGTTTCTGATTGTCAAGTGATCCTGGTGGTCAAGCAAAAGATGCCTAAGCTGACATTCATCATATCCTTTGTTTTGGCTATTAGAGGGACCTTTTCTGAATTGTATTTCTGTTCACCCTATTATGTAAGTTTTTTCTTGATGATGCTAAATCAGTGTACTGTTCCCATGTTCTTAGAGCCCATGTGTGCTGCTTCAATAACCTTTGAAAGTTGCACTATGACTCTGAATGAGTATGCCACGGCTGTCACTGACTTCATTGACACCTGTGTGGATGAGTGTATACCTACGAGAACTTGCTGCATATTCCCAAAGCAAAAGCTATGGATGAACCAGGAGGTCCACAGTCCTGCTGAGTGTTAGATCTGTGGGTTCAATTCTGATGACCCTGGTCCACACAAGAAAACCAGGCATGAGTTGTTGAAGGCTATGTCAAGAGCCAAGGAGGAATTCCGAGAGAGGTTGGAGGCGACATCAGATGCACATCAACTCTGGCAGGGTTTGCGGACCGTTACTTCCTATAAAGCAAAACCCAACATCATGAATGACTGTGATGCTTCAGTTCCAGATGAGTTTAACACTTTGGATGGGGGAATAAAACTACTACTATGTGGATCCCTGCTGTACCTGTATCTCCGTCTCAGAGGCCAACGTCAGGCCGTCCTTCAAAACGGTGAACCTTTGCAAGACGCCAGGCCCTGATGGAAAGGCTCTGAAAACCTGTGCCAACCAACTGGTGGGGATGTTCAAAGATATTTTCAATATTTCATTGCTACAGTCGGAAGTTTCCACCTGCTTCAAAAGGGCAACAATTATACCAGTACCCAAGAACAGCACCATGAGCTGACTGAAAATATCTCAAGCTCCAGCAGCCCTCATGTTCACAATAATGAAGTGCTTTGAGAGGTTGGTTATGGCTAGAATCAAATCCTGCCCCAGCAAGAACCTGGACCTATTGCAATTTGCCCTTTGCCATAATAGGTCTATGGTGGATGCGATCTTATTTGCTCTCCATGTGGCCTTGGATCACCTGGACAATACACTTACCTATGTCAGGATGCTGTTTATTGACTATAACTCAGCGTTTAACACCATCATTCCTACAGTTCTGATCGAAAAGCTCCAGAACCTGGGCCTCTATAGCTCCCTCTGCAACTGGATTCTCGACTTCCTA
Source organism: Mobula hypostoma (assembly GCF_963921235.1). Classification (NCBI taxonomy): domain Eukaryota; kingdom Metazoa; phylum Chordata; class Chondrichthyes; order Myliobatiformes; family Myliobatidae; genus Mobula; species Mobula hypostoma. Next base: position 22,500,191 of record NC_086104.1, on the reverse strand, counting down.
ACCAGAAGACCACAAGCTGTGCAGATTGGAAATAACATCTCCACTTCGCCAACAATCAATACTAACACATCTCCTGGATGTGTGCTTAGCCCACTGCTCCAATCTCTCTACACCCATGACTGTGTGGTTCGGCTCAGTTTGAATGCCATGTATAAATTTCCTGATGATGCAACCACCGTTGGCAGAATCTCAGATGGTGACAGGAAGATGTACAGGAGCAAGATATACCAGTTAATTGAGTGGTGTCTCAGCATTCAATGTCAGTAAGGCCAAAGAACTGATTGTGGACATCAGAAGGGGTAAGATGAGCCAACACACAGTAGTCCTTATAAAGGGATCAGAAGTGGAGAGAGTGAGCAGTTTCAAGTTCCCAGGTGTCAATATCTCTGAGGACGTAACCTGGACCCAACATACCGACGCAGCCATAAAGAAGGCTAGCCAGCTATACTTCATTAAGAGTTTGAAGAGTTTTGGAATGTCACCAAAACTACTCGCAAATTTCTACAGATGTACCATGGCGAGCATTCTAACTGGCTGCATCACTGTCTGCTATGGCGTGGGGGAGGGTGATTGCACTGGATCGAAGTAAGCTGCAGAAAGTTGTAAAATTAGTCAACTCCATCGTGGACGTTGGCCTCCATGGTATCCAGGACAGCTTTAAGGAGTGGTGCCTTGAAAAGGTAGTGTCCATCATTAAGGGCCCCCTCAACCCAGGACATTTCTTGTTCTCATTGCCACCATCAGGATGGAGGTAGAGAACTGAAGGCACACACTCAATGATTCAGGAACTGCTTCTTTCCCTCTGCCATCCGATTTCTGAATGGACATTGAACCTATGAACACTACCTCATTACTTTTTAATTCTTTCTTTTTGCACCATTTATTTAATTTAACACATATACTTACTGTAATTCACAGTTTATCTCTCTAGTATTATGTATTGCATTGTACTGCTGTACAAAGTTAACAAGTTTCACGACCTATGGCGGGGATGTTAAACCTGATCCTGATTCCCTTCATGAGGCAGGTGGGTTCCAAGCAGGACATTTTTTCTGGTTGCATCTTTGCCACTGCAAAGGCAATATGATTATTATATGCTTTTTGCCAGAACCATAAACTTAAAGGAGCTTTTAGGAACAAACTCACATGCTGCCATCCTGTGAGATGTTTATCATCATGAGAGGCTAAATATACTTGGTCAAAAATGAGAGAAAGGCAATGCTTTTCAAATCCCTATCAGGATAATCCAAAGTAATTCACGGCAATAAAACACTTCTTGAAATATTGTTACTGAGTACCAACCAGATCATTGAAGGCTGGAACATAATTCTTCCCATTGTAGTTGGTGAACTCCTTCACTTCCCCTTCCGTGATATTGCCACCTCTTCCCTTAGGTTTTGCTGTTATTGTTATTTCAGCATTTCCTTTTGCACTACTTTAGATTGCACAACTATCCTTGCACCACTCTGCTGTTTTGCACTGACCGCTGCATTTATTATTGGCATTAATGTGGTCTACTCTGAGTTTCACGGGAGCATGGTATTTTACTACATTGACAATGAGCCCATGGTAATCTAAATCTACCTATTCATTCCTCTTGAGCACTCATGGTCTCTGAGACAGCACAGGGCAACAGGAATATAGGGCAATAACTGCACAAGCTTCTGAAGGTGTCAGCCACTAAATCTCTTTGCGGCACAAATATGCTGCATGCTACACTACGGATACAGGTGATGCACTCCCCCTCCAACAAATGCATCATCTACTATCCACTCTGCTTCACCAGCTCTGATGTGTTATACCTCAGCATCCTCACAAATCGGCTTCCGAGATTTGTGCTCCAACACCCTCAGGTAAAGTTCCCTCTGATAAGCGATATTGTTGACAGGTCTGGTAACAATTTGCATAATACTTTAGATTAATGGCAAAAGAATCAATGAGGAACTGATGGCCGTGTATAACAAAGAATTAGTTGTACAGGTTGAGTACCCCTTATCTGAAATGATTGGGACTGGAAATGTTTCGGATTTCCTACTTTTTTCAGAGATGGAATATATAATGAGATAGCTTGGGATTGCCATCATTGTTGACTTTGAATTTATGTGTTACTGGTGATCAGCCTTTACCTTACACTTCTTCAGAATCAAGATTATTATCATCGGTATGTGTCCTAAGATTTGTTACTTAGCAGCAGCAGTTCAATGCAATACATAATGTAGAAGAAAATAATAAATAATTAAGTCAATCAATTACAGTACAGTATACATATATTGAATAGATTAAAAATCATGCAAAAACAGGAATCATATATATTAAAAAAGTGCGGTAGTGTTCATGGGTTCAATGTCCATTTAGGAATCGGATGGCAGAGGGAAAGAAACTGTTCCTGAATCGCTAAGTGTGTGCCTTCAGGCTTCTGTACCTCCTACCTGATGGTAACAATGAGAAAAGGACATGCCCTGGGTGCTGGAGATCCTTAATAATGGATGCTGCCTTTTTGAGATACCTCTTCTTAAAGATGTCCTGGGTACTTTGTAGGTTAGTACCCAAGATGGAGCCGACTAAATTTATGACCCTCTGCAGCATCTTTCGATCCTCTGCAGTAGCCCCCCACCCCCATACCAGACAGTGATGCAGCCTGTCAGAATGCTCTCCACGGTACATCTATAGAATTTTTTGAGTGTTTTTGTTGACATACCAAGTCTCTTCAAACTCCTAATAAAGTATAGCCACTGTCTTGCCTTCTTTATAGATGCATCGATATGTTGGGACCAGGTTAGGTCCTCAGAGATCTTGAAACTGCTCACTCTCTCCGAGGATTGGTATGTGTTCCTTTGTCTTACCCTTTCTGAAGTCCACAATCAGCTCTTTCATCTTACTAACATTGAGTGCCAAGTTGTTGCTGCAACATCACTCCACTAGTTGGCATATCTCACTCCTGTACACCCTCTTGTCTCTATCTGAGATTCTACCAACAATGCTTGTATCAGCAGCAAATTTATAGACGGTATTTGAGCTATGCCTCGCCACACAGTCATGGGTACAGTGGACTAAGCACACACCCCTGAGGTACACCAGTGTTGATCATTTGCGAGGAGGGGATATTATCACCAATCCACACAGATTGTAGTCTTCCGGTTAGGAAGTTGAGGTTCCAATTGCAGAGGAAGGTACAAAGGCTTAGGTTCTGTAACTTCTCAATCAGGATTGTGGGAATGATGGTATTAAATGCTGAGCTATAGTCATTGAACAGCATCCTGACGTAGGTGCTTGTGTTGTCCAGTTGGACTAAAGCTGTGTGGAGAGCCATTGAGATTGTGTCTGCTGTTGACCTATTGTGGCGATAGGCAAATTGCAATGGGTCCAGTTCCTTGCTGAGGCAGGAGTTCAGTCTAGTCATGACCAACCTCTCAAAGCATTTCATCACTGTCGATGTGAGTGCTACGGGGTGATAGTCATTAAGGCAGTGCACATTATTCTTCTTAGACACTGGCATAATTGTTGCCTTTTTGAAGCAAGTGGGAACTTCCACCCGTAGCAGTGAGAGGTTGAAAATATCCTTGAATACTCCCAACAGTTGGTTGGCACAAGTTTTTGAAGCCTTACCAGGTACTCCATTGGGACCTTCCACCTTGTGAGGGTTCACTCTCTTTAAAGACGGTCCAACATCGGCATCTAAGACAAATCACAGGGTCACTGGGTGCAGCAAGGATCTTCACAGCTGTAGTTATAGAAGCATGGAAAACCTACAGCACGATATAGGCCCTTCAGCCCACAAAGCTGTGCCGAACATGTCCTTACTTTATAAATTACCAGGGGTTACCCATAGCCCTCTATTTTTCTCAGCTCCATGTACCTATCCAGGAGTCTCTTAAACGACCCTATCGTATCTGCCTCCACACCATCACTGGCAGCCCATTCCACGCCTTCACCACTGGCTGTGTTTAAAAAAAAAACAACAAACAAACAAACTTACCCTTAACATCTCCTCTGTACCTACTTCCAAGCACCTTAAAACTGTGCCCTCTTGTGATAGCCATTTCGGAAAAAGCCTCTGACTATCCACATGATCAATGCCTCTCATCATCTTGTACACCTCTACCAGGTCACCTCTCATCATCCGTCTCTCCAAGGAGAAAAGGCTGAGTTCACTCAACCTATTCTCATAAGGCATGCTCCCCAATCCAGGCAACATGCTTGTAAATCTCCTCTGCACCCTTTCTATGATTTCCACATCCTTCCTGTAGTGAGGCGACCAGAACTAAGCACAGTACTCCAAGTGGGGTTTGACCAGGGTCCTATAAAGCTGCAACATTACCTCTCTGCTCCTAAACTCAATCCCATTATTGCACCGTACGCCTTCTTAACCACAGAGTCAACCTGCATAGCAACTTTGAGTGTCCTATGGACTCAGAACCCAAGATCCCTCTGATCCTCCACACTGCCAAGATTCTTACCATTAATACTATATTCTGCCATCATATTTGATCTACCAAAGTGAACCACTTCATAGTTATCCGATTTGAACTCCACCTGCCACTTCTCAGCCCATTACGTATGTGAGGTCACTTCTCAGTACTGTCTGCGATGCACAAAGATCTGCGCCTTGTGGAATTCTCCATCTGTGACATCATTACGCAGATCTTTGTGCATCGCAGACGGTACTGAGAAGTGACCTCACATACGTAATGAACAGAAATTAAGGAAAAATAAAAAAATGCGTTGCATGAAGTGAAAAATGAAGATTGTGATCATTTATTGAAGGAATAGATTTGTCAGTGTTGGAGAGAACATATTCCGTTTAATGGTATGCAGGTCATGAAACAAGCAAAGATCTATCAGGATATTCTACATTCTGATAGAATGCAAAACTGGGCTGAGAAGTGGCAGGTGGAGTTCAATTTGGATAACTGTGAAGTGGTTCACTTTGGTCGATCAAATATGATGGTGGGGTCCAAGCCCCAGACCTGTTCAAGAGTGAGCAATGATCAATTTAAGCGCAGGGCCTTAGTTCAGCACAAAGCTGAGTGCAAGCAGCGAGCAGAACCAGGCAGAGCTGACCCACCTCTCGCCTCCAGTTCCAACACCTTGACCTCTTCAGTATGGCCCAGCGCTTAAATTGGCCAAACCTCGGATCATTGCTCGCTCTTGGACAGCTCTGGGGCTTGGACCCCACCGCCATGATTCAGCCCATACCCGACCTTTCCAATTTGACCCAGCGCTTAAATCTATCAGATACAGGGACTTTCCTCACTCCTGCTCCCACTTGCCTCCGCATCTTCCTGCATTCCTAGCCTCGCCTCTCCATTGTCTGCAGTGATCATTATCAAAAAAGTGTAATTAATAAAGTGTTTGGTAGTTTTCTTTCTTTTGTGTTTGCAGGGCAGCACCTGTGCCATCTTAAACTGTCTGCCATGTGATTTGTGATCGTGTTATTGGTCACATTTTTTTTAAAAAAAAAGGAAAACTGAGAAATGATCAAAACTTGTGTCATATGTTGAGTTAGTTTTATTAACCAGTATAATTTAAGGGTTTCTCAGTAACAAAAATGAAATAGAGTTTTAAACCATATGTTAAGAACCAATAGACTGACGGGACTGTAGATGCTGGAAATCTGGATCAACACGCAAGACCAGGCGAAAACCTGACGGAGGTCTGCAGAAGGATCTCGGCTGAGATTTTTCTTTCCCTCCATATGTGCTGCCTGGCTCATTAAGCTCCGCCAGCATTTTATGTGTGTTTATCAATAAAACAGAACTAGTTTAGTAATTTTGTAGAACAAATTTTAAGTATAAACAATATTCTTGCCACTTTGGGTTAATTTAGTTCACTTTAGTTTTTTTCCTGTTTTGTTGTCATCTCTCTTATTTACACTATCTCACTGAACTACAGAATGGAAACGTTTGATGATGCCATTGATTGAAGGGTAATCACATTTTAGCTGGTGAATTATTAGAAATGTTCAACAGGTGGATTGTTAAAAATAATACAAAGTTTCACAGAACTTGAAAGAACTGAAATAATATCAAGTCATGTAGAAGTCAGGAATAGATCACTTTGTCTGTCCTCTGCACATATTTTAAGTGCATGAAATTACTTTGCAATGACACTTAATTTTATAAATTTAAATCTGAGCAGCCAGAGCAAATCTCTTTCTAAGCATGTTTCAAACTAATTTGTTTCATCCCTGTAATTGAAACATTGGTTATAATTGATACCCATACCCGGCTGGAAGCCCAAGAAGAGTTTATTCATAATTTGTCTAATTTTTAAATGGAGACCCACAAAGGTACTCATGAGTTCCAAAAGCAAGCAGCACACCCATAGCATGAGGGACTGTGAAAACACTGGAACTTTTAACGGCGCAAACAACAGGAATTTTGCAGATGCTGGAAATTCAAGCAACACACATCAAAGTTGCTGGTGAACGCAGCAGGCCAGGCAGCATCTCTAGGAAGAGGTACAGTTGACGTTTCAGGCCGAGACCCTTTGTCAGGACTAACTGAAGGAAGAGTTAGTAAGAGATTTGAAAGTGGGAGGGGGGGAGGAGATCCAAAATGATAGGAGAAGACAGGAGGGGGAGGGATGGAGCCAAGAACTGGACAGGTGATTGGCCAAGGGGATATGAGAGGATCATGGGACAGGAGGTCCGGGGAGAAAGACAAGTGGGAGGGGGACCAGAGGATGGGCAAGGGGTATAGTCAGAGGGACCGAGGGAAAAAAAGGAGAGAGAGAGAAAGAATGTGTGTATAAAAATAAATAACAGATGGGGTACGAGGGGGAGGTGGGGCATTAGCGGAAGTTAGAGAAGTTGATGTTTATGCCACCAGGTTGGAGGCTACCCATACGGAATATAAGGTGTTGTTCCTCCAACCTGAGTGTGGCTTCATCTTTACAGTAGAGGAGGCCGTGGATAGACATGTCAGAATGGGAATGGGATGTGGAATTAAAATGTGTGGCCACTGGGAGATCCTGCTTTCTCTGGCGAACAGAGCATAGGTGTTCAGCAAAGCGGTCTCCCAGTCTGCGTCGGGTCTCGCCAATATATAGAAGGCCACATCGGGAGCACCGAACACAGTATATTACCCCAGCCGACTCACAGGTGAAGTGTCGCCTCACTTGGAAGGACTGTCTGGGGCCCTGAATGGTGGTAAGGGAGGAAGTGTAAGGGCATGTGTAGCACTTGTTCCGCTTACAAGGATAAGTGCCAGGAGGGAGATCAGTGGGGAGGGATGGGGGGGACGAATGGACAAGGGAGTCACGTAGGGAGCGATCCCTGTGGAAAATGGGGGGGGGAGGGGGAGAGAAAGATGTGCTTAGTGGTGAGATCCCGTTGGAGGTGGCGGAGGTTACGGAGAATAATATGTTGGACCCGGAGGCTGGTGGGGTGGTAGGTGAGGACCAGGGGAACCCTATTCCTAGTGGACTGGCGGGAGGATGGAGTGAGAGCAGATGTGCGTGAAATGGGGGAGATGCGTTTGAGAGCAGAGTTGATAGTGGAGGAAGGGAAGCCCCTTTCTTTAAAAAATGAGGACATCTCCCTCATCCTGGAATGAAAAACCTCATCTTTTAATGGACTTATTTTGGTATTTGTTCCCCGGATCTCTCTGCAGGAGGCCACACATAAAGACCCATGGGAAATGTCTCAGGTAGTAGGTAGAGTCAGGGTCAAAATCATTATAAGATACAGATTGTAATGATCTTCTGATTTACAGCTATATTATTGGTACCAGCTTTAAATAAAGGTGTATTAGCCTCATGTATCTGCTGTTGATAATTCACAGATTAGGATAAGCATGTATGATTCTTTTGTACCTTATTTCTGTAACTAAGAAAGTGCTAAACAAATCAATTTTGCTGCGAATTTAAGAAATACTCACACATTTCTGTTTTATCCAGGAACAGATATGCATTTATTCAATTGATCTTGAGGATTCAAGACTGACGACCTGATGGGAGCAGTCCTCAATATACGAAATTCAACATATTTATGTGTACTTACAGATAAGACAATTACAAAGTAACCAATGTAAAAAGATTTAGATATCATGCAAGAGCTACCTGCCCCCCCAACTGAGTAATCAGCATGCCTATTATGACTATGATCTCCAGATAGTGTCAGAGGGGTTTGTGGAATTGGTCTTTCTTTGTTCTCGCCTATTATCTGTAATACAAGTCTAACTGAGGTTTTTAGAAGGTAGCCTTTCAATTTAGTTGAACTAAATCTATCATCTACTCACCTCTTCATCAAGATTGAGATAGTTTATTTCCACTCCAATTTTGTGGGCTTTGAGGTGGTTATAAAAGCTAACCCTCTCCTGTAAGTGGGGAAGCTGCTGGCTATAGGGATAGTCAGGATGGTAGTTTGTGAAGTGGTCCATCTTCTCTGTCATTTATTCATGGTCTCTGTGTGCTTCCAATGAATGGCCTCAAGAGCCACAATAACATTATTGTACCTGAATATTCCTTCTCATTTAGAGATCATGTGACAGAAATTTCCAGAAGTCAGTGGGGTTGTTGCAGTTCCTCAGGAAGGCTTTGAATATTTTCCTCAGTTTTTCTGGTAATCTTTTCCCATAATAGAGGTTGAAAGAGAGTGTATACTTCAGCAATATGTTGTTGGGCAAGGAAAACACAGTGCTTGCCCAGCATAAAAACTTAAGTGTTTCTAAAACCTTAACACTGTGATGTTGGCCTGGGTGAAGACATTGATACTGGTTCTCTTGTGCTTGAAATGAGCTCAAGATTTTGAAGAAGCAGGTTTTTTTTGGTATTTTTCTAGTGCCTTGAAATACCTGTATTATGTAGACTAAGTCTCCAAAGCATATAGGAGAAGATGGATCACTGCCACCTGGCAGATGATTAGTTTAGTGCCTGGATCTTGATCTTCAAATAAAGATTTCCTCAATTAACCAAAGTAAATTTACTGTCAAAGTACATATATCTTACCATACCCTGAGATTCATTTCCTTGTGGGTATTCTCAATAAATTAGATTAGATTAGATTATGAGGACACACAGTCCTCTTTTATTGTCATTTAGTAATGCACGCATTAAGAAATGATACAATATTCCTCCGGTGTGATATCACAGAAACACAGGACAGACCAAGACTGAAAAACTAACAAAAACCACATAATTATAACATATAGTTACAACAGTGCAACAATACCATAACTTGATGAAGTGTTCAAAGTGTCTCGAAAGTCCCACATCTCACGCTGATGGGAGAAGGAAGAAAACTCTCCCTGCCATGCCCGACCACAGTCCGATTCTGAGTCATCCGAAAACTTCGAGCTCTGATCAACCCTCCAACACCGAGTACCGAGCACCAACTCTATCCGAACGCTTCGACCTCAGCCTCGGTCGCCAGCAGCAGGCAAAGCTGGGAATTTTGGGGCCATCCCTCCGGAGATTCTCGATCGCACAGTAGCAGCAGCAGCAGCGAACCAGGCATTTCAGAAATTTCTCCAGATTTTCCTCTGCTTCTCACGTCTGTCTCCATCAAATCAGAATTGTGCACTGCGTCCTACTTACAAATACGATATCATTTCACCGGAGAGCTGCGCGCGCTGCGTCATGCTGCTATCTTCTCCTCCCTCCTAATAACCTAATAACCAAAACAGAATCAATGAAAGACCACACCAACTGGGTGTACCACCAGTGTGTAAAAGAGAACAAACTGTGCAAATCAGCCAGATGTTCTACCGACACAGTGAGATTTATCATCAATATCTGCCTTATCATCAAATCAGCCAGATGTTCTACAGACACAGTGAGGTTTATCATCAATGTCTGCCTTATCATCAAATCAGCCAGATGTTCTACCGACACAGTGAGGTTTATCATCAATGTGCACCTTATCATCAAATCAGCCAGCTGTTCTATGGACACAGTGAGGTTTATCATCAATGTGTACCTTATCATCAAATCAGCCAGATGTTCTATGGACACACTGAGGTTTATCATCAATGTCTGCCTTCACTGGGAGGTGTTCCTCATTTACGGAAGTGGTCCCTCAGCAGAGTAGTCCGGTAGAGACTTTTGTCTTGCAGATGTTGAATGACAAGCCTCTCATGCACGTAAGTGAAAACTTCTGTGAAGGCTGGTCTTTGAGTGTGTGCAGCAGGCATCGCCCACATACTGAGATTTGGCTAACCTCAGTTCTGGAGTGCAACTGCCATAGGTTAAGCAGCTTCCAATTAGTCCTGAGATTCACTGGTGATGAAATGCATTATTTTGGCATGAACGATTGAGGCAAAACAGTGATGTTGCTTTTTTCAATACCAATCTTCACTGAGACGGATTAGTGAATACCACAGCTTGTGAGCTATTGTAGAGCAAGCATAAGATGGAGATGGATTTCTCCAGCAGGCAAATTTGAGGAGGGGCTTCCATAGTCCTTCCTAACTGAAGGAGTCAAAAGCTTTGGTGTGGTCAAGGAACACCATGTGTAGTGGTATTTTTCTAGAGGTTATTGTGCATTGAAGATCACATGTGGCTGTTCAAGTTCACATGTGATTCAGGAAGCAGCAATTTAGCCACATGGTGGAGATAATAGAGGAAGTCAAGGCCAATGATTTCCCTGAAGCAGACAATAGGTAGATTCCCTGTTATAGGACATCTCCTCCTCTCTTGAAAATCACAGGCTTGAGGTCCCCAGTATATCTTCCTTTTCCCAGATGTTGGTGATGAGGCTGTGGACTTGCAACTGAAACTCATCAAGACTGAGTTTTAGGCTGTACATCTGCTCACGAAGCCTAGGTACTTTTTAGTTGGGATCAGCTCTTTTCAACTTCTTGTCAGCCAGGAATGGCAGCAAGATGGACCCAGAGTGGCTGCTGCAGGATGGAATTAAGTGTGCTCACATTAAGAACGGAGGTGACGCTGAGGGGGTCTTTGTTCCTACCAAAGGGTGCTGATTTCTTCTGCGTCCTGCTTCTTGCAATCAGTAAGGTGGGACCTTAGATGCTGAAGCCATAGATAGCTTTTAAAGCACTGAAGAATCCATTGAGCCTCCATCCATCTTCTGATCTTGAGGTACTGGATGATAAGTTGGACCCTTTCCTTCAGGTGCCTGTAAAGCTGTTATTTTTATATTGAGGAAAGATGGTGTTTTCATTCCAGGAGCACTCCACATTTAGCTTCACAGTGTCCTCATCATTCTTCCTCAATTAGGTCCTAGCTCTGCTGTTGGAGAAGTTAAGAGTCTCCCCACAACTGTCATTTGGGGCAGATTTCAGGGTGGCCTATAAACGATGGGCACTATGAAGTTGCTGTCAGCTGGGAATTGAAATTTATGTTCTGTGTGACAGGTGCAAGATCTGAGGTGTCCTTGAAAACTTTGATATTCATCTCCTTGAGGCGACACTTCTAAAGATTCTATGTTTTGCGGCCGAATTACTTCCAACACATTTTAGTGGAAGCCATACTATTTATCTTTTGCTCTGCTCTGTTACCTCAGAGCACCTACACTGAGCACTGTCACAGAAAAGCAGCATCCATCATCAGAGACCCCCACCCCCCAGGCCATGCTCTCTTCTTGCTGCTGCCATTAGGCAGGTACAGGAGTCTCAGGACTCACACCACCAGGTTCAGGAACAGTTATTAACCCTCAACCATCAGGTTCTTGAACCAGTGGGGATAAATTACATGGCCAGATCAGCCATGATCTTATTGAATGGCGGGGCAGGCTCGACGGACTAGATAGCCTACTCCCGCTCCTATTTCTTACGTTCTTGTATTCTTATTTCACTTGCCCATCACTCAACTGTTCCCATAACCTATGGACTCACTTTCAAGGCCTCTTCATCTCATATTCTTGATATTTGTTACTTAATTGTTTATTATTATTATTATTATTATTATTATTATTTTCTCTTTTGTATTTGCAGTTTGTTGCCTTTTGCACATTGGTTGCTTGTCTGCCCTGTTGGCTGCAGTCTTTTATTGTTTCTTTTGTTTTTCTTGGATTTAATCCACAAGAAAATGAATCTCAGTGTTATATATCGTGACATACTGTATATGCACTTCGATAATAAATTTATTTTGAACTTTTGAACTGCTCAGAGTATGTCAGCCTATCTTAAATCATCTAAATCTCATGGTAGTGGAAGTTGCTTAAACTGTCCTGCAATGCTTCATTTTATTATCATTATCAATTAAAAATAAGTCTTTAATATTTATTTGTCAAGTTTGAAATATCAAGTTAATCTTGAACTTTAATTCTATCTTTTAAAATAAGGTGTCACATCTTTTGTACTTGTGCTTTGCACAACCTGTGTAAGGTCATCTCTTCTAGATTTATAACTTCAAACAAAAAAGATTGAACTGATGATCCTGTCATGTCAAAAATCATTTTTCAATTATACAATGATGTGCTAACAAAGATATATTTTAAATACAGTGAATTTTTAACTGTATATTAAAACAAAATCACCAAAGAAACTAATACTAGTGTATGATTGTCTCCCAAAAATGGTAGGGACTGAAACCTTCCTTAGCATCGATCAATATCTAGCTTTACCACAAATATACAAGATAGATTTTTCATTAGTTAGCAACATTGAGTGACAAATCAATCAACTAATTAAATGGAAACTACTATTAATGGAGTGAGTAAAATTTGTAAGTCACCTTTGTTAGGGCAGCAGGGATTACTGCAGATATCTACTTCATTTGAAATACTTAAATAATTATAATTATTTCTATGTACTAGGTGTAAGTTACATTCTGAGATACTCAAAAACAAATAACTGCAGTATTTTGTTAAGGTTATCAATTGTTGTTGAATCTAGGTTGCTTTCATCATTGTCCATGCTGTGCCATACTTGAGGGAAAGGTGTAGGTATGATATTTAGAATGGGGACACCTGTGAAACCAAAACAGTGAAGGTTTAAATTGATTCATTCCTTTCAGTGTCACTTATATAGTATTCTGATCATGAATGTGTGAACTTCAACAAGTTACTAAAGAGTGCTTACAGTTTTTTTGGTTATACCATGGATCTGGATTGCTGATCATTTCATTGCTGCTGGTCTCTGCAGAATCGACTTCGCCTCAATCATTCATCTTCCAAATTGCATAAATAATCTCCCTCTTGCATATTTCATTAAATCCAGCATTAACTTTTAATTTGCTGTTAATTCTCTTAAGAGGGAACAGGTAGTCTTTCATTCTAATGACTTATCTAATAATGATAACGATATGATAGTGTATTGTTTTTTAGAACAGCACACCATGAAACCAACTAGGGAACCAACTAGGGACCTTTTATGTATATTGAGGCAAGATTAATTAGTAATCTTGTAATTAAGAATATTCTACGCAAAAGTGATCACATACAGTAGAATTTTATGTGCAATTAGAGATGCAGATCAGTTAGCAACTAAAGTTTTCAAATTAATTAAAGCCAAATATGTGGTTTTGGGAAGGGCATTGATTAAAAACATTGGAAAATGGTCTTGAAAGAATTGGCAGTAGATAGATACTGAAAAGCATAACAAGAAAGAATTCAAAATTATCAACAAATGTGTATTTCATTAAAATTAAAACCTTTTTAAGAAAAGTGAACCATCTGAATTAATGAAAGATGGTAATGATAGTACTAGATAACATGAAGAAGAGGGAGGGGGCTGCAGACTTAGTGTCTAAAGATAGGATTAGAATTGGTAGTTATATTTTGACCAACTATATAGATTGGCCTTCTTCTCTATGATTAATGTTCTTTGATTATAAAAATCTGAGATTTTCTTCAATTTATCAGAAAAAGATTTTAAAATATACAGGTCCAACTGAAGTAATGCTAAGAGAAATTATAATTAGGAATGAAGAATTGACAGAGACAATACAAAGATACTTTATATTTGACTTCTCTGTAAAGACGTAATAAGCGTAACAGAAATCGAAGCAAGCCAAGCATTAAATGATAGTGAAGAATAAATTAATATCACTGAAGAGAATTTACCCAAGGGGAGTAAAACTAAAGAAATCCCTCTAGATTTGATAACCTGTATCCCAGGCAGCAAATGTAGCTCCACAATTTCAGAAAGTAGTGAGGAAAAGAAATAGATAATTATGATTCAAGTTGTCTATGAAGTAATATAGTCAGGCTAACTGAGTGGATAAGAAGCTGGCAAATGGAGTATAATGTGGGAAAAGATACAGTTATGCATTTTGATAATAATCACTACAGCGCAGATACATGAGATTAATTAAAGGGATGAGTGAAAAAAGATTGAGTGAGACTGGGTTCAGTGGAGTTTGGAAAAAAGAGGAGGAGATGCAGGGCTCTGAGAGGGAGTCACAGAATCGATGCTGACATGCTATTTGCTTAAGCTAATGAATCCAGTTCAATGGGCTATTGTTTCAGGATAAGGATTTAGCCATTAAGGACTGAAACAAGGAGATAGTTCTCAACATGGCAGGCTGTAAATGTTTAGATGTTCCACTGCTGAATAAACCCAAGATCAATTAGTTTTTGGACACCAAGGCAATTGGAGAAAATGAGGATCTTGGCCAGGGGTGCAGATTCAGTTTAATGAATTGCGGAGTAGGCTTGAGGAGTCACATGTGTTACCTTTAGTTAAATTTCTTAGGCTCTTCTGACTGAGTTTAATATAAGTTTTGAAACAGAGAAGTACAAGACAGATATTGGGATGACAGATTTCGTTAAGGCCATTGTCCATGCAATGAGACAATGCCTGGTAAAGTGTAGAAATTAAAAGGAGGTGTTCAGAAGGCATTTAATGAGATGCAGAATCAATCCACTATGTCAACAACAAGAACTTTAATTTCTCTCATAAGAATAGTCATGGAGCAAGTAGGGAATGGTACTCGAATGATGGAATGTGATGGCAATGACCAGAAAGAAACCATTTTAGAACTAATTATGGTGTCCATGCATAGATTAACACTTAACAAGGGAAAAGCTTCCTCCCTTTCTGTCCTACGCTCTAACGTACCTCTTACTGAAAAGGGAATATGGTCATCGGTAATATGCGTTGATGGTATTTTCATCCAGAAATATTTCACCTTGCTGGAATGTTCATTCAGAATCCCCAGACGATCCAGCTGCTCTTCTATTAAATAATGTTAAATAAGTGGTTTGTTGGAATTCAGAGATTTTTTTCTCTTGTAAAATAAATGCAAGGTTAATATTTATACAGCACATCTGTCGCAGTTGAACATTTAAAGATGCGCATAGTTAAGATTTTCTAGGAGTGAGCCACCTACTGGTTGGTAAATTCATAACCCGATTAATGACCTTATGCAAACTACGGTAGTCTGCAAAATGGGTCTTTGATCCAGTTCTCTTGATTTTTAGTTAAGCCAATAGTTTTTACTCCTAGTAACACCTCAGGCCACTCAGAAACTGAAATCAAGAATCATAGATCATAGCGATCAGTGCTGGAACCTCTTGTTTATGATAGAAGCTGATTCAAGTTTGCCTTGACACAAAAATGGTGGCACTCTGCATGGTGAAGACAGTTGTCAGAGGATACAGAAGGATATCGGTCAGTTGGTGATATGAGCAAAGAAATGCTAGCTGAAGTTTAATCCATAAGACACAGCAGCAGAATTAGACCAAATGGCTCCACTATTCAGTCATGGTTGATTTGTTTTCCCTCTCAACCTCATTCTCCTGCCTTCTCCCTGTGTCCTTTAATGCCCTTATTGATCAATAGCCTATCAAGCTCCACTTTAAACATACCCAAAGACTTGGCTTCCACAGCCATCGGTGGTAATGAATTCCACAGCTTCATCACCCTCTGGCTAAAGAAATTCATCATCATTTTTGTTCTAAAGGGACATCCTTATATTCTGAGCTGTGCCTTCCAGTGCTAGACCCCTGCATTATTGGAAACATCCTCTCCATATCCAGCCTATCAGGTGTGGCACATTGGGAGGGTAAGTGTTAGGGGATAGTATACAGTAAATTGAAGGACCCTGATGTACAGAGGGATCTTGCATACCATTCATACAAAACAGTTCATTACATCAGTGCCTTTAATTAGTGTAGATGTTGTGGCAAGGTGAGCATTAAGATAATGCGGAGGCAAGGATAGTTTACAGACTGTGTGCAGTCAACTGAGGCTAGAAAGGGCTTTGTGACCATCGCTCCCCTATGCGCAGCACCGGACTGGAACCATTTGGCATACTGAGACAAGATAAGGATGTAAACGAAGCATTCTATGGTGACATTTACTTTTAGACAGTTATTTTACTAATTAGCTTTCAAAGTATAGATTCTACTGGCTATTAACAGCTGTAATTTGTGATTGATTATGAAATAATGAATCTGAATATCTACAAGGTAACCAGTCGGCCACTATCTGCGTCAAACTAGTTAATTTCTGTATAAAAATGTTGTTTCTTGGTTCAAAGTTCAGAACAGTTTGGTGACAGAGGCCAAGCTGTTCTCCTTGTGCACAAGTGAATAAAGTGTGATTGAGCAATGAGTGGAAGTTTTTAGGGTCCAGTTAATCGGCATTGACAGTAAAACAATAACAGAATACAGAACCAAGTGTTACACTTACAGAGAAAGTGCAGTGCAGGTAGACAATAAGGTGCAAGGTAGATTGTGAGGGCAAGAGAGGTCAAGAATCCAGTTAATCCTATGAGGGAAATCGCTCAATACTATTACTAAAATAGGTTAGATTGTATTCAGAGCCCAAAGCTATGTGCTTTCAGGCTCTTCTGTCTTCTGACTTGATAGAAGAGGGGAGAAAAGGGAATGTCTGGGGTGGGTGGGGTTATGATTTGATTATGCTGGCAGACTTATTGAGAAAACAAGAGGCTTAGACAAAGTCTAAGCTCTCTGCAGTTCTTTGTGGTCATTGGCTGACCAGTTGCCATACCAAGCAGAAATGCATTGTGTGGCATATTAATAAAACTTGGTAAAAGTCAGAAGAGACACGCTGAATTTATTGAACCTCCAGGTGAAGTAGAGAGGCTGGTGAGTTTCCTTGGCTGCGGTGCCTACATGGGCTGATTGGTAAATTTGCAGAGGACGTAAAATCTATGACATAGACCAGTTGGAAACGTGGGCTGAGAAATGACAACGTTTAATCCAGACAAGGATGAGGTGATGCATTTTGGGAGGTCTGATGTCAGAGAGAAATATACTGTAAGTGGAGAATTGTTTGAGTGTTAGTCCATTGGTCCCTGGATAGGGTAGTAAAAGAGCCAATCAGAATACCTGCTCTCATTGTTCAGAGCACAGATGGTAAAAGTTGAATTGTAACTGTATAAATGTTTAGTTAGGCTATATTTGGAGTTCCAGAACAATGTGGAGAGTGTATGGAAGAGGCTCAGTTGGATTTTGTCTGGATTGAGCCCATCAGGTTGAAGGAGAGGTTGGAAAAATCTGAATCATTTTCTTTTGAGTGTCAGAGACCGAGGGGCAACTGATAGAAGTATCTAAAATTATAAGAGGCATAGGCAGGTGAAAATGTTAAATACTAAAAGGTTTAAGGGGAGATAGGTGAGAGAATTATTTGGAGGCAGCATGGTAACATGGGAGATGGAGGAGCTAAAGATGGTGCCAGAGAGCTACTTCTTTCAGTTCATCCATGAAACAGTTTAATTTCTTCTCCATAATGTATTTTCCTTCCTTCTTAAGGTGGCTGGGGTCCTGTCGGAGTCCATGATCTACATCTGCACTCAAACTGAGGCTCTTCGCGGCTCTGGGCTCCGGCTTTCGGAGGTCGCCGTGAGGCCTAGCAGTGGTGTGGAAGACTGGTGCCTTCCATGTGCGGCCCTATGGACAACCCAATTCCTCATCAGTGTCGCCGGCTAAAGTGTCGCGGGAATTGAAACAGTA
The DNA here is from genome assembly GCF_963921235.1 of Mobula hypostoma. NCBI lineage: Eukaryota > Metazoa > Chordata > Chondrichthyes > Myliobatiformes > Myliobatidae > Mobula > Mobula hypostoma. The sequence goes on along the minus strand of NC_086104.1, from coordinate 22,482,367 downwards.
GTGTATGCTGCCGTCAAGACAATGGTAATATTGAAACAGCGAGCTGCTGGCCTCCCCCTCGCTGTGACAGGAGCGATATCTCTCTCTCCCTCATGAGTCAGAGAGAGGGAGAGGGAGAGCACCCGTGGGGATGTCAAAGTGTTGGGATGGACAGTGGCTTTTTTGTTGGGGGGTGTTGGGGTTCCAATGTTTTCTGTAATTCATTCTTTGGGGTTTTTCTTCGGTTTTATGGATGCCTGCGAAGACTAAGAATTCCAAGCTGTTTACAGAGAACATATACTTTCTCTAAAATTAAATTGAAGCATTGAACAGGCCCTTTTAGCCCAACGAGCCTATGCCAGCCAATCACACCCATATGACCAATTAACCCATTAAACTGTATGTCTTTAGAACTTGGGAAGAAACTAGAGAACCCAAAGGAAATTCATGAGCGAACATAGAAATTCCTTACAGACAGCGACAGAATTGAACCTGTGACCCTGACATTATAATAGCGTCACACTAACCACGAAGCGATCATGTCCCCCCCCGCATTCTCTTTTGCACAGAGAATGGTTGGTGCCTGAAACGTGGTGGAAGCAGATCCAATTGTGTGGAAGTGTTTAAAAGGTGTTTAAATAGACTTCTGTCCGGGCAGGGAATAGAGGCATCCAGACAATGTACAGGCAAACAGGAACAGTTTGTACAGGGATCATGGTCAGCTCAAGCATGCTGTAACTGTTCTATTTGATCTTCTGAGAGAAAGCTTTGATATAAAAATACTCGAAGTAATTCCAAGTATCTACATCTTCTTTATCTCCTTATGCCTCAGTATAGATATGTCAGCCACTTCTTGTCCATGGCAGCTTTTGATGGTACAGAACCTTAGAGGGCTGGTCTTTATAATGTATCTAATTCTGTATCTAGAAGTGACAGGGAACAAGATTCTTAGTGTAATCTCCCAGAGGGCAGATTTGCTTTGAAATTCCACAGTTGAAATTAACTATTTTTCTTTTATGTTTATCTAAGTATTTTAGAAATGTTCTACTTCAGTGATTCTTTATTGAGCTTTATTTTAAAACAGACTAATCTGCTATTCCTTGGATCCCTTTATAAAATTATGTTTACTTTAGGAAAATCTGCCCATCCTCATTGCTTCCAATATCCTAGCTGAGGGTAAGATTGAAGAGGGAAACCTCACAGGAGCCAACAATTAAAAGGTATACATAATATACAAGGAAATAAGGCAGTAGAAACAAAGTACAACACAATGTGTAACATAAAAAATACTAGTGTATTGATAACTAATATCTGTTAATTGTATTTACCTATCAGCTGCAGTCTTTTATGCCAGCGTGCTGTATTTGGAAAATAACTTGGAAATCTTGGGTTTGGTGCACCAATTAAATCCAACAAGACAAATAGATCCTAATTGTAATATAAGGAGATTATTAAATTAGAACATTTATAGATCAGTAGGTTAACTAATCACTTCAACACCTCGTGCCAACAAGTGAGCAATAGTTTTTGGAGCAGTCTTGTTTCTTTGACATGAGATTGTGTGTTCACACCCTAATTCAAAGATTTTAATACCCAAATTAAACATTGCTACCTCATTAGAGTACTGAGGAGTGGTGTATTATTGGAAATTCCATCTCTCCTTTGAGAAGTTAAATAGAGCTAATGTTGTAAAAGGATCATAAAGCATATTTTTTGAAAAGCAACAGCAGTGTTATACTTAATGTTCAGGCCTTTTTTTAAATCTCTCAGTCACTTTCCCAAAATTATCGTTGTTATTCTATTTAACTAGTTTTTTATCTATTAACTTAAAATGCAGCTGAAATGAAAGGTTATTGCCATATCTATTTTGGTATAGTAAAATTGTGGGCCAAAGGAAACAAAACCACAAACACTGGTGACAAGAGGAATTCATAATTTTGCACTTTATGAAGTATGAAGATCTTGAAACAAAATAGTATAAATGCAAAAACTCTGAAGTAAAAACAGAAACACTAGTGAGAGAAAAATAATAAACATATAATTTCTCATCTGTAACTTCTCAACTGAACGGATCCAGCATTGAGCTGAAGAAATGAATGAGATGACAATCGGATGAAGTAGTCCACTATTCTCTGGGGAATGAACCATCTCCTGAAATTTAATCCAGACCAGGCCTTGCATAGGTCAAGATTGTCATTCCTGGAATTGGAATAAACTCTTAAAGGGATCATGATGAATTCCTTTAATCAGGTTAATTAGATTACCTTTAATTCTATGTTTTCTTTTGGAAAAGTAAGCAAACCTAATAATCAAGGCTCTTTATTATGGAAATTAGTCTATCCATTTTCATCATTGTCAAACCACAATTTCATCAAGCATCAGTGCAAAAGTTAACACAGTTTTGAAAGTGAAACTTGATAAAATTTGTACAAGGTCAAAGTAATATAGTTTCTCTAAAGTTCAATGTTGTATGCATTAGAACACTTAGACATCTCTTCTTCCATAATCTTAATGCCTTTCCTTTTCCCTTAAAACTGTACAATAATTAAATACTTACCTTTTCAGTTTATATCACTCTGAAGTTATCCAGGTGAAACATTATTTACCATATGAGTATCTAATCATCCCTGAAGCATGGTCCACAGTATTAATAGCTTGATAACAGTATCATCTGCGGTTCTGCAGATTGTTCTGTGACACACTCATGCAGCCAAATAATGAGACAGACACACAGGAAGTATAATCTCACATTACTATTAAAATATCTGCATGCTATTGCTGATATAGACATTCTAATCCTGAACCAGCTAAAATATTGTTAATATTAATACTTATCAAAGTTTTATTGTGAAGTATCTTATATTATGAAGAAAATTGCACCTCATATTTCTCCTTCGTCAAAGATGGCCAGCACTTACAATTGCATGCAGTTGGTTGGTTTTTGTTGAGCCCGGTGGGTGTGCAGTCTTCTCCATCTTTTGTGCCAAATGTCGGGAACCATAAAGTGAGTCATCCTCAGACCAAGATTGCATTGCCTCTTGGCCATCAAAAAAAATGAGCTGCAGGGTAAGGTCTGGTCTTCCCTGAGTATTCTAAGCAAGCATAATAATTCAAATGTAAGTCCATAATTATTTACAACTGACCAAATTCTCACCTAATCAAACAAACTCATGTGACTGCACCAGATGAGTTTCTGATAAATAGTGACTGTCCCAGATTTAGGCAGTGAGGCATTGAACTGTGTTAATGCTGTAAATCCTTATCCCTGTACATTTGCCGATAAATATCTCCCTTAAATGAATCAGTACATCATGTTAAAATCTTAAATTAGTTACCTAGTTTGCGTTTATTATATATTTGTTAATGTTTCAATGCCAAACTCACAATGGGGGTAATCCTGTGAAGAATTGATACTTAGTTAAAATAATGCAGGCCTTCTCAAATAACCCGTTTGTTACTACAGTTATTAGCAAAATTGTTGTTAACAATGTCCTGATGAAGGGTCTCAGCTCATAGAGTACACTGTTTATTCACCTCCATGGATGCTGCCTGAGTTCCTCCAGTATTTTGTGTGTTGCTCAAGATATCCAGCAACTGCAGAATCTCCTGTGTTTATTGACTATACTTTTGTATTTTCTGATGAAAAGTAAATATTCTTAAAGTAGTTAATATTAATATTTTAAAAAAGATAATAAGTACTTTATTGATCCCAAGTGGGAAATTCTTTCGTTACAGCAGCAACATTTAAAAACACACTTAGCAGTGTGCAGACTTAATTAATAATAAGGTGCAAATAATACACAATAATAATTTACCAATGTGCAATAATGTATGAAATAATAAAACAGAGACTATTGTACTATGATGTGTGTTCTCCTGTTGCACAGAGATGAACTGTTGTACACGGTTATTACATTTGGTAGGAAAGATTTTCTGTAACGATCCATGTGACAGCAAAACTGACTGAGCCTGTTCTAAAGGGTGCTCTACTGCTTATTCAGTAGGTCATGGAGAGGATGCGACTGATTGTCCATAATGGACAACAGTTTGTTTATTGACCTGCTCTCCACCACTAACTCAGCAGAGTCTGGGTTGTAGCCAAGGACAGATCCAGCCTTTTTGATGAGTTTATTTAGTCTTTTTGCATCACCAACTCCAATGATACTCCCCCAACATAAAGCTGCAAAGAAGACTGCACTCACTGCAACGGACTGGTAAAAGATCTCCAGCATCCTGATGCACACATTGAAGGATCTTAGCTTTCTTAGAAATTAGAGTCTTCTCATCCCCTTCTTGTAAACAGCCTTGCTGTTGGTTTTCCAGTTATGTCTGTTGTCGAGTTGCTGAAGTATTTGTACTCCTCCACCATGGCAACTTCTTCTCCCAGAATGTATACAGGACTCATCTCTTTCTTTTTAAATCTTTTTATTGAATAAGTATACAAAGGGTAAACCATATAGGCACTAATACACTGTTAGAATATAATATATTACAGGAAGTATTAATACAGAAAAAAAATTAACACAAACAGTGCAATTTAAACCTAAAATAACAAGGTAATATAATAGTATACTAATTTTTATATATATCAATAAAGAGAGAAAAAAAAACCCAAAAAACCCCCCAAAAAAACCCACTGTGCAACTAAACTAAAAAGCAAAGCAAAGCAATGGGCTAACTCGGAGACAAGTAGAATTAAATAACTTAAAATCACGTCCTCAAACCCGACCTCCATTAAAAACAGTTAAAGAAAAACAAGAAGGGAACATAAATATGGACCAAGAGAGAAAAAAATTACATTAAATGAAAATGTTGAATAAAAGATCTCCAGGTCTGTTCGAATTTAACTGAAGAATCATAAAGATTACTTCTAATTTTCTGCAAATTTAAGCATAATATCGTCTGTGAAAACCAAAAAAAGTAGTTGGAGCATTAGTCTCTTTCCAATGTTGTAAGATACATCTTTTCGCCATTAAAGTAAGAAATGCAATTATTCTACGGGCTGAAGGAGAAAGATTACTGGAAATTTTAGGTAATCCAAAGATAGCAGTAATAGGATGGGGAGAGATATCTATATGCAATACCTTTGAGATAGTATTAAAAATGTCTCTCCAAAAAGTTTCCAGAGTAGGACAGGACCAAAACATATGAGTTAAAGAGGCTATCTCCCCCTGACATCTGTCACAAAAAGGATTAATATGAGAATAGAAATGAGCTAATTTATCTTTGGACATATGTGCTCTATGGACAACTTTAAATTGAATTAGGGAATGTTTCGCACAGATAGGGAAGTATTGACTAGTTGTAAAATCTGCACCCAGTCATCCACCGAAATGATAGAACCCAATTCCTGTTCCCAATCTGACCTAATCTTATCAAATGGAGCTTTTCTAAGTTTCATAATAATATTATAAATAATAGCCGTTGCACCTTTCTGACATGGATTAAGGTTAATTATAGTATCTAAAATATATGTAGGAGAGAGCATTGGAAAGGAAGAGAGTATAGTACTTAGGAAATTTCTAACTTGGAGATATCTAAAAAAATGTAATCTTGGTAAGCTATATTTATTAGATAATTGTTCAAAAGACATAAGAGAACCATCTAAAAATAAATCCAAAAACAGTGAAATACCCTTAGTCTTCCAAATTTGAAAAGCACAATCCGTAGAAGAGGGAGGAAAAAATATGTTACCTAAAATAGGAATCGCTAGCCCAAATTGGTTAAGATCGAAAAATTTTCTGAATTGAAACCAAATACGTAAGGTATATTTAACTGTCGGGTTACAGACCTGTTTGTGGTGTTTCAAATCAAAAGGAAGAGAAGAACCTAAAATAGAGCCAAGTGCATAACCTTGAGCAGATTGTAATTCCAATACTACCCATTTAGGAATGGATAGTGTATCTTGGTCAAGTAACCAGAATTTCATGTGTCGAATATTAATTGCCCAATGATAGAAGCTAAAGTTAGGTAATGCTAAACCTCCATCTCTCTTAGCTTTCTGTAAATGTATTTTACCAAGTCTTGGGTTTTTATTTTGCCAAATAAATGAAGAAATTTTAGAGTCCACTTTATCAAAAAAAAGATTTTGGAACAAAAATCGGTAATGCCTGAAATATATATAAAAATTTTGGCAGAATAAACATCTTAACTGCATTAATATGACCAATCAAAGATAAATATAATGGAGACCATTTAAATGAAAGTTGAGTAATATGATCAATTAAGGGTAAAAAATTAGTCTTAAATAGATCTTTATGTTTACAAGTAATTTTAATCACAAGATATGAAAAATAATTATTAATCAATTTAAACGGAAGGTTATGATACAAGGGAAGTTGCTTATTAATCAGGAAAAGTTCACTCTTACTGAGATTTAATTTGTAACCGGAAAAGAGACTAAATTGTGCTGATAAATCTAAAGCAGCAGGGATGGATTTTTGAGGATTAGAAATATGTAAAAGTAAATCATCAGCATAGAGTGATATTTTATGGGACTTTAAGCCCCAAGTTATCCCAATAATATTTGGAGATTCTCGAATAGCAATTGCAAGAGGTTCTAATGCAATATCAAATAATAAAGGACTAAGAGGACAACCTTGTCTAGTACCTCGAGAAAGAGGGAAAAAGGGTGAACTTAAAGAGTTAGTACGAACTGAGGCCATAGGAGAATGATATTACAATTTAATCCAGGATATAAATTTCGAGCTAAAATTAAACATTTCAAGCACCTTAAATAAGTAAGGCCATTCTACTCTGTCAAAGGCTTTTTCAGCATCTAAAGAAATAACGCACTCAGGAACGTTTTGTGAAGGAGTGTAAACAATATTTAGCAGTGTGCAAATGTTATAGAAAGAGTAACGACCTTTAATAAAACCCGTTTGGTCTTCTGAAATAATATAAGGAAGTGCTTTTTCTAATCTGTTTGCTAATAATTTAGAAAAAATTTTAGAATCAACATTTAATAAAGATACTGGTCTATAAGATGCACATTGAGCAGGATACAGGACTCATCTCAATCCTCTTTCTCCTAAAATCAACCACCATCTCCCAGGTTTTGCCCACATTCAGGAGCAGATGATTCCACCCGCACCACTCCACAAACTTGTCCAGCAGTCCTCTGTACTCTGACTCCTGCCTGTCTTTGATACACCCAGCCACCGCAGAGTCACCCGAGAACTTCTGCAAGTGACAAGACTCGGATTTGTATTGAACATCTGAGGTGGTACAGTGTGAACAGAAGCAGTGATAAGACAGTCCCTTGTGATGTTCCAGTGTCACTCACCACCATCTCAGACAGAGAACTGCCCAGCCGTACAAACTGGGGTCTATCTGTCAGGTAGTCAGTAATCTAGGACAGCGGTCCCCAACCACCAGGCTGCAAAGCATTTGCTACTGGGCTGTGAGGAAACGATATGAGTCAGCAGCACCTTTCCTCATTCCCTGTCACGCACTGTTGAACTTGAACATAGGGTTGCCAGCTATCCCGTATTTGCCGGGACATCCCTTATATTGGGTTAAATTGGTTTGTCCCAATTTCCCCCGCTAAGGTAGAGCGCTCCTATGAAACCTTTCGTGCCGAAATGGCGTGAAGCGAAGAAGCAATTACCATTAATTTGTATGGGAAAAATCTTTGAGCGTTCCCAGACCCAAAATATAACCTAACAAATCATACCAAATAACACATAAAACCGAAAATAAATAACACCAACATATAGTAAAAGCAGGAATGATATGATAAATACACAGCCTATATAAAGTAGAAATAATGTATGTACAGTATAGTCAGGAAGATGAAGGCAAAACCAATTTGTGGGGGAAAAAATCGGCACGTACGCGCATGCACAGATCACGTGCACGTCACGCATGCGCACACAGGTGCCCGCGCAAGGCTTCATGGTCATGGTAGTCTTTCCTGGGGTTTGACTGCTTCTTTTGTCCCTTATTTGGGAGTGAGAAAGTTGGCAACCCTAACTGTAAAAGACATGTTGAGGTGAGTTTATTTGAACACCACCCCCTGGTCGGCCGGTCCGCAAGAATATTGTCAATATTAAACTGGTCCGCGGTGCCGAGAAGTTTGGGGACCCCTGATCTAGGAGATAGTGGATTTGTCTACGCCCGTCCTTTGCAGCTTCTTGCTCAAAAGAAATGGCTTATCAAACACATTTCAGAAGTTTGTCATAATCGTCACCTGCCAAGTTCCTCCAGCATTTTTGTATGTGTTGCTTTGAATTTCCAGCAACCACAGAATTTCTCGTGTTTATGAGTATTTTTTTCCAATTTTTTCACTCTTTTGGAACATGAGTATGCTTACATGCTTGTAAGGTAGCATCTATTGCCCATCCAGAACTGCCCTTGAGAAGGTGGGCTTGAGCCTCCTTTTTGAATTGTGGAAGTCTGTCTGTTGAAGATAATCCCACAATACTCTTAGGGAGGGAATTCCAGAACTTAGACCCAGCGATGACAAAGAGCAACCAAAAGAATTCCAGGCCAGGATAGTTTGAGGCTTCAAGAGGAATTTGTAGCTGGTGGTACTTTCATAAACTTGTGCTTTTGTCCTTCTTCATGTTAGAAGTTGTGAGTTTGAGAGGTGCTGTCAAGGTATCATGGTGTGTACATATCAAAATTACATTTTGCCGCTGGTGTAAGGAATACCAATACCAGTGGTGTATAGGATGCCAGTCAAGTGGATGGTGTCACATTTCTTGAAAATTGTCAAAGTTGACTTATTCAGACAAAAAGAAAGAATTGTATTATGCTCCTGACTTGCGGCTATGCATATGTGGAAAAGCTTTGAAGTGGTGCAAGCTGTCCTCCCTCTGACCTGTAATCATAGTGTGTATGTAGCTGGTTTATTTAAGGCTCTGGAACACAGAACTTCATGTGTTATCTTAAAACTTTAATTATCTAAGAAACCAGACCTTTGCTTCACCAGGTCTTAGGTCGTACCTTCATCTCAAGTAGGAAATTGTCCAGTGCACGAGCCATTTCCAGTAACATTGAACAGGGCACAGCAGAATCTGTGGCACTTATGTGCACTCTGGTGTCCCACCACCTGTTGAAGAATTTTGAATCGTAGTGACAAGCCACCACCAGCCTTCGCTTGGCTTTTATGTTGAGAGTACTGATTACATTTGAAAATGTAACCGTTCCATAAGGTATTGATTCCTGGAAAGTGTCCTCTTCTGTTATCCATCCAGCTTGGAGTTCAGCTAAACAACTTTTGATGTGCTGAGGAGAAAAAATAATTCAACTAAACTTAATCATTAATCCTAGATCCAGAGAAATAGATTGAGTTCGGAGGACTGTAATTTAGTCATTCAGCTTCTTGAGCTGGTGCTAATGTTTGTCCTTTGCAGGATCCAAAAATGATTTTATGTGTCATCTTTATAGATAGTCCGTTGGGACTGGAGTGGAAGATGATTGTAGGAGCTTAGGAGACAATGGCACCTAATGGCAACTCTTTTGCTTGCACCTTTGGAAACAGCTCTACTTCTATCTTTAATATCTCTATTTTTTTCCCTTTCAGGGTTCTTTTGAAGACCCAGACCTGGAGTTACACACTGACTTCCGTTCTTTGTGGGAATGGGACTCGCTCTCGGGGTCTCACGACTGGCCGTTATCCGATTTACCAAGGATGCGGCCGAGAAGATTAGCAAACCTTCGGAGTTCCGGGATTTCGTGGCTATGGAGGTGGGAGGACTCGAGGTTGGGGCCTCTGCAGGAAATTAGTGTGTCGTGGGAGTACACACAAGATTGAAAGCAGCAAGCTGGCTGTGTGCCCAGAGACCAAAGCTCTTTGGACACAGAGCTTGGAAAAAGCGGCGCAACAGACATTTAACATCATAAGTCAGTGAGTTGTTTTGTTATGTCTCCCCTCTCGCTGTGAAATGGAGATACCTTAATTTCCTTTATTAGGGAGAGAAAAAGCCTGTGGTATGTCGAATTACCAGAGTCTTTGGGGTACTGCAAGTCTGTGTCTTTATTGTTGCTTTGCTACACGCTTGATTGCTTGGTGGGGGGAGGGGTGCTGAAGCTTTTTATTGGTGGTGGGGGAGGGGTGGGTTTTGTTGCTTTGCTGCCGCTTACGCGCGGGAGGGGGAGCTGGTGGGGTTTTGGGGTTCCAACATTTAACTGTCATTCATTCTTTGGGGCACTCCACTGTTTTTGTAGATGGTTGCAAGGAAAAAGATATTCAGTATGTATATTGTAGACATTTCTCTGACATTAAATGTACCTTTGCAACCTTTGAAACACCTATCTCATGGGCTTGAAGGAGCAGGTTCTTAGTCTAATGGCAAAAGCTTCAGAATAGTTGGTGACACAAGTTTTCTTGTCACTCAGAAAAATGTAGACACAGACACATCCACTTTATGTTACATAGATGCACTCTGAATATATGTACAGATCTTTCCTCATAATTCTCCATTGTCCTCATCACCTTTGACCTTCAGTCCTCCAACTTCCTCTTTCCCTACCTCTGACCATAGGGAAGAGGTTAAAGGAAAGGAATTAAATAAAGAGAAAGGAAGCTGAGATGGAGTGGGATGATTGATGGGGCAACATCAATTGTGTTATGATTATTTTATTATCTTGAATTGAAATTATAATATCCTGATAGTTATTGTTGTATATACCATCAAGATTAGAAACTGATTTCCATTTTAATACTGGATAGAAAGGCTCAAGCATGACTAAATCTAAATAAACATTTTCAATTAATTTATGTCAGTCATCTTCATATTTTCATCTTTGATACATAATAATAATACCAAATAAACACAGCTGAGGCAGGGAACTTGGAAAAAAATAGAAAATTCTAGAAATGCTGATCAGGTTAAATGTATAAAATAATAATGCTTCAGGTCAATAACTTTTCAGCAAAAGTATGGTCATAATTAATTGCTTTAAAATATTCTCTTTTTTTATTTTTCCATATGCCATTGAAGGTTTTCTATTTTCTCATGTAAGACCACAAGACCAAAGAGGTGAATTAGGGGATTTGGCCCATGAAGTTTGCTCCACAATCGCCAATGAAGGAAATCATTTCAGCCCATCAAATCTATGCGAACTCACGCAGCAGTATCATTGCTCACTAATTTTGTTCCCTGTAACCAGATCTCCCACATTACTATAGTTGAGTTCAAGACAGTAAAGGGACATATGCCTTTGTGAGGGTGAGTGGTTTGCTTTGAAGCAGTGTGTGTTGAAAGGGAACAATTATATTTTCATTTATGTTCCAGATTTTGTAGGGACAGCCATGATGAAACCAAGGTGTTTCCCATCATCAGCATATTTCAAAACAGGTCCAGAATTGTCCTGCATTAGTGGTCTGAGGGGAAACTCCCAACAGTACCTGCCATGCTTAAATAGGCTTCGATGCATGTACTCCTCTGCAGACATAACTCATCATAATGTATAGATCTGTAATTTTCTAATATCATACTGAGCTGTAGTTATGTCGGCAAACTATGCAGACCTAAAAAAGCAGCTCTACTGACGAGCATTTAAATCTCTCACAGCAATATTTCAATTTATGATGGTTTTCAGGATTTTTTTCTACTCTGTTAGCAATTGATATATGGTATTTCTGATTCATCCCAGTCATAATTTTGTTTTGATCTTTATTTGAAGCTATGTATAATGTTTAAATTTAGGATTAAGTTCCTTTTGCCTTTCTTCATCAAAGAGTTTCAGTGTAACTATCTGATTGAATTTTCCTAAAATTTTAGTTGTCGTGGTTGGATCACTATAATACTTATGAGAATTAATACAAATAAAATTCAGGTAATATTAAAATTATTTAACTCTGACATTGATGTTTACTGTTTTATAAAATATCTCTACTCACCTGACGCACTGCAGCATTTCGACAGGAGCCTGGATATCTCTCCCGAAACATTGGCCTCAGATATTGATGCCACATCAGAGAAATGTTAGTCAATGATGCAATGCTTTGGATGTCAGCAGTTGTCATGTACTTGGGCTCATGGTACAGCTGATGAAGATGCACAAAAAGAACTTAAAGGTATGTAAAGCTATCTACTATCACAGTATCAGGTATCTCAGTCCATCTATAAGATAATTTTTGGGTGTACATCTCTACCAAAGGGGGTATAAGGCGCTCCCTCTCCCCACTACCCTGCAGGTCACTTTTGGGCAAGGCGTAGTCCTTGCTTAGACCCCCCCGAGCATGGTCACGCGACGCCATGAGAGCAGGCGGTGGATAGTTGTATGAGCGTCTGGTGCACATCTACAAGTCCTGGTTATGCGACCACTAACGACAGGCAGACAATCTCTGAAGAGTATTGAATATGGCTGGGGTCACCCATTTGTAAAGACGCTGCCCAGAAGAAGGCAATGGCAAACTACTTCTGTAGGAAAGTTTGCCAAGAACAATCATAGTTATGGAAATACCATGATTGACTACATCATACGACACGGCATGTAAAGAACAAAGGATAATGATATTCATTTAAATTTCAATGATCTCCATACACTGTTCACCATTTGCGCAAAGCTATCTGAATTGACAAAATCAATTATTTACTGAATGATAGAGGGTTTCAAAATAAGGCAACAAAATGTTCAAGGCTCTGCTTCGGCAATGTGCTTTTACTTTGCCAAAGCAGAGCCTTGGACATTTTGTTGCCTTATTTTGAAACCCTCTATCATTCAGTAAATAATTGATTTTGTCAATTCAGATAGCTTTGCACAAATGGTGAACAGTGTATGGAGATCATTGAAATTTAAGTAAGTATTATTTACTAAATATTATTTATTTATTAGCTATGACATTTCAGCAAGTCCAGTGGCAGAGCTTCACATTGCCAGTGGTCTGGTTTCATATCCTGACCTTGACCACTGGCTTTGTGAAGTCCAAACTTTCTCCCTGTGATCATGAGAATTTCTTTTGAATGTTCCTCTTTCTTCCACATCTCAAAGACATGCAGGTTGGTTGAAAAACTGGCCACTATAATTTTCTCCTCTTAAAGATGATAAGACCATTGGACATAGGAGCAGAATTAGGCCATTCAGTCCATCCATCCTGCTCCAGAATTCCATCATGACTGATTTATTATCTCTCCTTGCCCAATTCCTCTGCCTTCTCCTCATACCTTTGGTGTGCTGCTAAGCAAGAACTTATCAACCTCTGCTTTAAACACAATATATCCATTTGTTTGGCCCCCGCAACTGCCTGTGGCAATAAATTCCACAGATTCACCAACCTCTGGCTGAAGAAAGTCTTCATTTCTTTTCTAAAGGGACATCCTTCAATTCTGAGGCTGTGCCCTCTGGTCCTAAATTTCCCAACCATAGGAAACATCCTCCTCACATCCACTCTATCTGGACCTTTCAATATTTGATAGTTTTCAATGAGAGTCACCCCTCCTCCCTCATTCATCTAAACTCCAGTGAGTACATGTCCAGAGCCATCAAACACTCCTCTTATGTTAACGTTTTCATTCCCGAGATCATTCCCATTAAACTTCTTCTGGAACTTCTCCAATGCCATCATATTTTTTCCTAGATAAGGGGCCCAAAACTGTTAACAATAATCCAAGTGTGGTCTCATCAATGCCTTATAGAGCCTCCGCATTACATCCTTGCCTTTATGTTCTAGTCCCCTCAAAATGAATGCTAACATTGCACTTGCTTTCCTTGTCACCAACTCAACCTGCAAACTTTGAGGGAATCCTGCAACAGGACTTCCAAGTCCCTTTGCACCTCTGATTTCCGAATGTTCACTTCATTTAGGAAAGAGTCTCTTGTGTAGGTGAGCGGTAGAATCTGGGGTGAGTGGAGTTGATAGTTTGTCAGGAGAAAAAAATTAGATTAGTGTAACGTTGGTATAAATGGGCACTTGGTGGTCTTGCTGGAAATGACTAAATTCTGTAAAGCAGCACAGAATTTTGATGGAATTTCATCTAATATTGGTGTCAAAATGGTTGTTGTTTTTCATCTAGTGTGGTAGTGTAGTGGGTAGTGGTGGTCACTCTCACTTTCAGCTTTCACCACTGGCTAGCAGTCTTGCGAAAAGGAGAGTGGAATGTGTCCATACATAGCCCCTCCAACAGCAAGCCTCCTCGCTGGCGACACACAGAAACTGAACTCCTTTCAGACTCGGGATGAAATACACAGGACGGGGAGGAGGTCTGACCCCTGCATAAGGAGAACGCAGGCCCACCAGTGTGTGGACATGCCCTGGTGCTCGTGAACCAGATCCCCAGCTACGGGTAAAGAGCTCCCCTGCCTTGTGGGCAGCTCAGGAGAGACAAAGGCTCTGGGAGTAAACCCAGACAGCAGATCCAGAGTGGATCCCCTGAGGCGGCTGGACGTCATTGAACATCCTTCTCGTACCTCCTGCAGCAAAGTTGGTGCCAGACATATTGTTTCATTGAATATCCTGAAATGGTTGTGGTACATATTGGTACCAATGACATAGACAGAAAAATGGTGGAGGTCCTGAAAGCAGACTATGGGGAGTTAGGAAGGAAGCTGAGAAGTAGGACCTCAAAGGTAGTAATCTCGGGATTGCTGCCTGTGCCATGCAAGTGTGAGTATAGGAATAGAATGAGATGGAGGATAAATGCATGGCTGAAGGATTGGAGCAGGGGGTGGGGATTGATAGTTTTGGATCATCGGGACCTCTTCTGGGGCAGGTGTGACCTGTACAAAAAGGACAGGTTGCACTTGAATCCAAGGGGGGCCAATATCCTGGCAGGGAGGTTTGCTAATGCTATTCAGGAGGGTTTAAATGAGATTTGCAGGGGTGCGGGAACTGAAGTGAAGAGGCAGAGGATAGGGAGGTTGGAGCACAAGTAGAGACAGCTTATAGGGAGTTTGTGTGGAAGAATAGGCAGATGTTAGAGCAAAGATGCAGTCAGACTGATAGTTTGAGATGCGTCTATTTTAATGCAAGGAGTATCATAAACAAGGCTGATGAACTTAGAGGGTGGATGTATGCGTGAAACTGTGACGTTGTGGCCGTTACAGAGACTTGGATGTCTCAGGAGCAAGAATGGCTGCTGAGTGTGCCAGGCTTTAGATGTTTCAAAAGAAACAGAGAGGGAGGCAAAAGAGGTGGGGGCGTGACATTGCTAATTAGGGATACTGTCATGGCTGCAGAAAAGGAAGAAGTCATGGAGGGATGGCCTACCGAGTCAGTGTGAGTGGAAGTCAAAAACAAGAAAGGGGCAATAACTCTACTGGGTGTTTTTATAGACCCCTCCACCCCCGACAGTAACAGGGATATCAAGGAACAGGTAGTGAGGCAGATTCTGGAACGGTGCAATCATAATGAGGTTGTTGTGATGGGAAATTTTAACTTTACTAATATTAATTGGCATCTCCTTAGTGCAAGGGGTTTAGATAGGGTAGAGTTTGTTAGGTGCGTTCAGGAAAGTTCCCTGACACAATATGTAGATAATCCAACTAGAGGAGAGGTTGTACTTGATCTGGTATTGGGAAATGAACCTGGTCAGGTGTCAGGTCTCTCAGTGGGTGAGCATTTTGGAGATAGTGGCTACAACTCTATCTCCTTCACCACAGGGCTGGAGAGGAATAGGAGCAGACAATTTGGGCAAACATTTAATTGGGGTGGGGGGAAATATGATGCTATTAGGCAGGAACTGAAGTGCTTGAGCATGTAGACATTAAGAAAGAGGATGTGCTGGAGCCTTTGAAAAGCATTAAGTTAGATAAATCACCGGAACAGGATGAGATAGACTCCAGGCTACTGTGGGAAGCAAGGGAGGAGATTGCTGAGCCTCTTGCGATGATCTTTGCATCATCAATAGGGACAAGAGAAGTACCGGAGGATTGGAGGGTTGCAAATGTTGTTCCCTTGTTCAAGAAAGGGAGTAAAGACAATCCAGGAAATTATAGACTAGTGAGTCTGAATTCATTGGTGGGCAAGTTGTTGGAGAAGATCCCGAGAGGCGAGATTTATGAGCTTTGGGGAGACGTAATCTGATTAGGGATAGTCAGCATGGTTTTGTTAAGTGCAGGTCATGCCTTACAAGTCTGATTGAATTCTTTGAGGATCTAACAAAACACATTGATGAAGGTAGAGCAATGGGTGTTGAGTACATGGATTTCAGTAAGGCATTTGATAAGGTTCCCCATGTAAGGCTCCTTCAGAAAGTAAGGAGGCATGGGATCCAAGGAGACCTTCCTTTGTGGATCCAGAATTGGCTTGCCCACGGAAGGCAAAGGGTGGTTGTAGATGGTTTGTATTCTGCATGGAGGTCAGTGACCAGTGGTGTTCCACATGGATCTGTTCTGGGCCCCCTCCTCTTTGTGATTTTTATAAATGACCTGGATGAAGAAGTAGAATGGTGGCTTAGTAAGTTTGCTGATGACACAAAGGTTGGGGATGTTGTGGATATTCTGGAAGGTTGTCAGAGGTTACAGCGGGACATTGATAGGATGCAGAACTGGGCTGAGAAGTGGCAGATGGGCTTCAACCCAGATAAGCGTGAAGTAGTTCATTTTGGTAGGTCAAATTTGAAGACAGAATATAATATTATTGGTAAGACTCTTGGCAGTGTGGAGGATCTGAGAGATCTTGGGGTTCATGTCCATAGGACACTTAAAGCTGCTGTGCAGTTTGATAGTGTTGTTAAGAAGGCATTCATCAACCGCGGGATTGAGTTCAAGAGCTGTGAGGTAATGTTACAGACCCCACTTGGAGTATTGTGTTCAGTTCTGGCCACCTCACTACAGGGAGGATGTGGATACTATAGAGAGAGTGCAGAAGAGATTTACAAGGATGTTGCCTGGATTGGAGGGCATACCTTATGAGAATAGGTTGTGTGAATTTGGCCTTCTCTCCTTGGAGAGACAGAGGATGAGAAGTGACCTTATACAGGTGTATAAGATGATGAGGGGCATTGATCATGTGGGTAGCCAGAGGCTTTTTCCCAGGGCTGAAATGAGGGGGCACAGTTTTAAGGTGCTTGGAAATAGGTACTGAGGGGATGTCAGGGGTAAATTTTTCACACAGAGAGTGGTGGGTGCACACACTGCACTGCCAGCGGCAGTGGCGGAATCGGATACAATAGGGTCTTTTAACAGCCTCTTGGATAGGTACATGGAGCTTACAAAAATAGAGGGCTACACACTAGGGAAATTCTAGCCAGTTTCTGGAGCAGGTTACTTGGTTGGCACAACTTCGTGGCACGAAGGGCCTGTAATGTGCTGTAGATTTCTATGTTTTATGTTCCATGTTCTATATTCTATGTTTCAAGTTCATAATGTTTCCTTTGGCTTACACTGGTGAGGCTGCGAGGGGGATCTTAACGACTGGGCATCTCAGGATCTCCTCATCTTCCGCCCAAGCTTGTGATGATGATGATCATTACCCATTGTCCTTCGAGACAGACAGATGCCAACCATCTAATATTACATAAAAGAGCATAACTGCACCTCAAAGCCTATGTTATTTCATCATATCACAGAAATTTCCTTTGTTCTCCTCCAAATTCTTTTCTATCTTCACCAACTTGTTCTCTTTCTTTCTCAGTTCTGAGAAGGGGTGCATGTCTAAGGCTTTTTCTTGTTCGAGGTGATCATTTCCAAATTACGTCATGTGAATGCTGCTTGTACAGGGCAGAAGGCTAGTATAGTGCCATATGGCAGAGAATGAACTTGCCAAGCTGTTCTCATTCCACACCACAAGCCTCCAGAAGATCCTCCATATTTTCCAGCCAAGAAAGATCTCCAACCATGCCCTACTCCTTCAGTGTCAGCAAGAGGCCACAATCATCATGAGGAAACGTTGGAGATGGATTGGGCATGTAATAAGAAGAGGTGCTAACTCCATCATCAAGACAACACATATTTGGACCCCTGAAGGGCAGAGGAAACACGGAAGAGGAAAGGCAACTTGGCACTATACCACAGAGGCAGAAGTGAGGACTCTGAACCATACCTGGGCACAATGGAGCCACAGGATTGGTTCAGAGAAAAAGAGCTTTCACCAGCAGTCAATCTGAACATTGAAAGTTTTGAGAGGAGGGGACTTCAACCAGGTCCACCGCCTAAGGATAAAAGGCAGCAGTAGGTCAGTACAGCAAAAAAAAAAGAATTTTGACCAGCAGCCAATCGGCGTTTGGAATTGATTAGCAAGAGCAAATTAAAGGAAGGCAGGGGAAAATGCAGCGGCCGTCATCTGAGTCAACATAGTCAGAGTGGTGATCTTGAGGATTTAGTTCTTCAAGGTTTCTGCGAAGACAGGCTTCAGTCAGAGAAAGCACAGGAAAGAAAAGCTCAAGTTTTTTTCTTCTCTTTATATCTGCTCAGCCAGGACAGTTGGGATGATAGGCAGGATAGTGAAATGCCCCATTTGCAGGATATGGGAAGGCAGGAAGACCTCCAGCGCCCCTGATAACTACACCTGCAAGAAGTGCATCGAGCTGACCTTCTAACAACCTGCGTTAAGGAGTTGAAGATAGAAATGGATGAACTCCGGATCATTCAGGAATCAGAGGGGGTGATGGATAGGACATAGGAGAGGTAGTTACACCCAAGGTGCAGGACACAGGAACCAGGTGGCAGTCAGGAAGGGGAAAGGGGTTAAGAAGCCAGTGCAGAGTAACCCTGTGGTCACCCCCCTTAACAACAGGTATATCACTTTGATGGGGTGGCTGACCTAACTGAGGAAAGACACAGTGGGTGAGACTGCCTCTGTGACTCAGAAGGGAAGGGGGGAGAAGAGACACGCTGTGGTGACAGGGGATTCATTGGTTTGGGGAATGGACAGGAGGTTCTGTGGGAGAGAACGAGCTTCCCAGATAGTATGTTGTCTCCCGGGTGCCAGAGTCCAGGATATCTCGGATCGAGTCTTAAGTGAGAGGCTGAACAGCCAGAAGTCGTGGTGCATGTAAGTACCAATGACATACATCAAAGTTGCTGGTGAACGCAGCAGGCCAGGCAGCATCTATAGGAAGAGGTGCAGTCGACGTTTCAGGCCGAGACCCTTCGTCAGGACTAACTGAAGGAAGAGTGAGTAAGGGATTTGAAAGCTGGAGGGGGAGGGGGAGATCCAAAATGATAGGAGAAGACAGGAGGGGGAGGGATGGAGCCGAGAGCTGGACAGGTGATAGGCAGAAGGGGATACGAGAGGATCATGGGACAGGAGGTCCGGGAAGAAAGACGGGGGGGGGTGACCCAGAGGATGGGCAAGAGGTATATTCAGAGGGACAGAGGGAGAAAAAGGAGAGTGAGAGAAAGAATGTGTGCATTAAAAAGAGTAACAGATGGGGTACGAGGGGGAGGTGGGGCCTAGCGGAAGTTAGAGAAGTCAATGTTCATGCCATCAGGTTGGAGGCTACCCAGACGGAATATAAGGTGTTGTTCCTCCAACCTGAGTGTGGCTTCATCTTTACAGTAGAGATGTACATCCTGCTTTCTCTGGCGAACAGAGCATAGGTGTTCAGCAAAGCGGTCTCCCAGTCTGCGTCGGGTCTCGCCAATATATAGAAGGCCACATCGGGAGCACCGGACGCAGTATATCACCCCAGTTGACTCACAGGTGAAGTGATGCCTCACCTGGAAGGACTGTTTGGGGCCCTGAATGGTGGTAAGGGAGGAAGTGTAAGGGCATGTGTAGCACTTGTCCCGCTAACATGACAAAGTCAAAGAAACGGCGATTGCAGGCGTGGATCCGACGGAGGATGAAATAGCGGGTAGGACCATTACAGACGGCGAAGAAAGTGTCCCGAAGGTGTGGAAGGGTCTGGGATAGGGACACCAAGTACCTCCTCATGGCGGAGAGCGTCGCCTTCAGAGCTTGACGGGAGAAGCGGCGAGAGGCAGAGTCAATGAAATGTGAGTACCTGGGATCCTCAGAAGGTCCAAATTGAGAGGCTTGGAAACGAATCCTCCCTCCCTCCCCTTTCTAGATCTTTCTGTCTCTGTCTCTGGAGACAGCTTATCCACTGATGTCTACTATAAGCCTACTGACTCTCACAACTATCTGGACTATTCCTCTTCTCACCCTGTCTCTTGCAAAAACGCCATCCCCTTCTCGCAATTCCTCCGTCTCCGCCGCATCTGCTCTCAGGATGAGGCTTTTCATTCTAGGACGAGGGAGATGTCTTCATTTTTTAAAGAAAGGGGCTTCCCTTCCTCCACTATCAACTCTGCTCTTAAACGCATCTCCCCCATTTCATGTACATCTGCTCTCACTCCATCCTCCCACCACCCCACTAGGAATAGGGTTCCCCTGGTCCTCACCTACCACCCCACCAGCCTCCGGGTCCAACATATTATTCTCCGTAACTTCCGCCACCTCCAACGGGATCCCACCACTAAGCATATCTTTCCCTCCCCGCCTCTCTCTGCATTCCGCAGGGATCGCTCCCTACACAACTCCCTTGTCCATTCATCCCCCCCATCCCTCCCCACTGATCTCCCTCCTGGCACTTATCCGTGTAAGCGGAACAAGTGCTACACATGCCCTTACATTCCTCCCTTACCACCATTCAGGGCCCCAAACAGTCCTTCCAGGTGAGGCATCACTTCACCTGTGAGTCGACTGGGGTGATATACTGCGTCCGGTGCTCCCGATGTGGCCTTTTATATATTGGTGAGACCCGACGCAGACTGGGAGACCGCTTTGCTGAACATCTACGCTCTGTCCGCCAGAGAAAGCAGGATCTCCCAGTGGCCACACATTTTAATTCCACATCCCATTCGCATTCTGACATGTCTATCCACGGCCTCCTCTACTGTAAAGATGAAGCCACACTCAGGTTGGAGGAACAACACCTTATATTCCGTCTGGGTAGCCTCCAACCTGATGGCATGAACATTGACTTCTCTAACTTCCGCTAGGCCCCACCTCCCCCTCGTACCCCATCTGTTACTCTTTTTAATGCACACATTCTTTCTCTCACTCTCCTTTTTCTCCCTCTGTCCCTCTGAATATACCTCTTGCCCATCCTCTGGGTCACCCCCCCCCCGTCTTTCTTCCCGGACCTCCTGTCCCATGATCCTCTCGTATCCCCTTCTGCCTATCACCTGTCCAGCTCTCGGCTCCATCCTTCCCCCTCCTGTCTTCTCCTATCATTTTGGATCTCCCCCTCCCCCTCCAGCTTTCAAATCCCTTACTCACTCTTCCTTCAGTTAGTCCTGACGAAGGGTCTCGGCCTGAAACGTCGACTGCACCTCTTCCTATAGATGCTGCCTGGCCTGCTGCGTTCACCAGCAACTTTGATGTATGTTGCTTGAATTTCCAGCATCTGCAGAATTCCTGTTGTTTTTGTTTAAGTACCAATGACATGGGTGGGGTGAGTGATGAGGTTCTGCACAGGGTATTCAGGGAGTTAGGCGCTAAGTTAAAGGGCAGGACCTCCAACGTTGTGATCTCAGGATCACTGCCCATGCCATGTGCTAGTGAGGCCAGAACTAGGAAGATTATACAGTTTAATACATGGCTAAGGAGTAGATGTAGGAGGAAAGGCATAAGATTTTTGAATCATTGGGCTCCCCTCCAGGCAAGGTGGGATCTGTACAGAAGGGACGGTTTGCACCTGAACTGGAGAGGAACTAATCCTCATGGGAAGGTTTGTCAACGCTGCATGGTGGGGTTTAAACTAGAGTTGCAGGGAGATGGGATCCAGAGTGCTATAGCAGTTAGTGGAGAGGTTGTGGAGGCAGATGTTGGTGAGACCTTAGGACAAAGTTTGGAATCAAAAGGTTGAGCATGGTGCAAGTAGTGTGTCCTGAGCTGCCTAAATTTCAATGCTGGAAGTATTGTAGGACAGGGGGATAATAATGCTGAAGATGAGGTAGCTGGTTTACAAACAGAGGCAATGTGTAGTGAGGAGAGGCCGTCGTTGACAGGGCAAAATTGCAGTCAACAGGATGAGTTGCAATGTAAACAGCAGACAAAATCAAGAAAGGTGATTATAGGACTGAAGACTTTGTATTTGAATGCATGCAGTACATGGAATGAGGTAGATGAATTTACAGCACAGTTACAGATTGGCAGGTATGATTAGATTAGACAGATTAGATTCAATTTTATTGTCATTGTGCCAAGTACTGATACAAAGCCAATAAAATGCAGTTAGCATCTAACCAGAAATGCAAAGAATAGTGTTATTTACAAAATAACTGTGAATAAAAAGTATCTGCTACAGCACACGAATATAAAAGTACTGAGACAGTACAATATGGGTGCAATACTGCTTAGCGCTGTGATGTGAGATTCAGCGGGGTTACAGCCTCAGGGAAGAAGCTCTTCTTGTGTTTGCTGGTGCGGGAGCAGATGTTGTAGGCATCACTGAATAATAGCTGAAAGAAGAGTATAGCTGGGAGATTAATGTCCAAGGATACACATTGTATCTGAAGGACAGGCAGGAGGCAGAGGGGATGGCATTGCTCTGTTGGTAAAAAATGAAATCAAATCATTAGAAAGAGGTGACATAGGGTTGGAAGGTGTTGAATTATTGTGAATAGAGCAAAGGAACTGCAAGGGTAAAAAGACCTTGATAGGAGTTGTATACAGATGCCTAAACAGTATTGGAATGTGGCCCACAAATTACAACAGGAAATAGAAAATGCATGCAAGAGAGCTATGTTACAATCGTCATGGGGGACTTCAAAATGCAGGTAGATTGGGAAAATCAGGTTCGTGCTGGATTCCAGAAGGGAGAATTTCCAGAGTACGTACGAGATGGCTTTTTGGAGCAACTTGTAGTTGAGCGCATTGGAGGATCAGCTGTTCTGGAATGGGTGTTGTGCAATGAACCAGAATTGATTAGAGAGCTAAAGGTAAAAGAACCCTCAGAGGAAAGTGGACATTTGGATCTCTCCCTGTCAGGCATATGATGCCGGGGGGGGTGGGGGGGGGGTCACTGAGGTAATGGACAGAGGTTCATTCAAGAAAATTGTTCATTCCTAGACAAATTTAGCTTTTAAATATGTTACGAAAATAATTATTCAAGCAAATTCAGGCATTCGAGGAACAGTAGTTCAGGAAGCAATTATTAAAGTAGAAGTGGAGTAAAGATGAGGGGTTACTTTAAGGATATGGCTACTATGGCAGCACTGCACTCAGATGTCCGTTCACATGTCCTCGAACTGGAGAGACTGATTTTACCACCCATAGTTTTGAGTGACTAAAAATTTTAAAGATCCCAAATCCTAAAAAAACAACAAAATTGTATTTATTAACACAAGAGGTTCTGCAGATGGTGACGGAGGATGAGAGGTGACCTGAAAGAGGTGTACAAGATAATGAGAGGCATTGATCATGTGGATAGTCAGAGGCTTTTTCCCAGGGCTGAAATGGCTAGCACGAGAAGGCATAGTTTTAAGGTGCTTGGAACTAGATACAGAGGAGATGTCAGGTAAGTTTTTTTTATGCAAAGACTGGTGAGTGTGTGGAATGGGCTGCCGGTGACCGTAGTGGAAGTGGAGACAATAGGGTCTTTTAAGAAACTCCTGGATGGCTACATGGAGCTTAGAAAAATAGAGGGCTTATGGGTAAAGCCTAGGTAGTTCTAAGATAGGGACATGTTCGGCACAACTTTGTGGGCCGAAGGGCCTGTATTGTGCTGTATGTTTTCTATGTTCTATATCCCCCCAGGGGGGTCTCCAACCTAGTAGCATTAACATTGCATTCTCAAACTTCTGGTAACTAATCCCCATTTATCTCTTTTTCCCCTTTATTCTTTTCTCTCTCTCCCCCTTATCTAATTGCCCCCCCCCCAATTGCCCTATCTCTTTTTTTTCCTGCAACCTCTCCATATGTCCATCACCCCACACACTTCACCCACTGGATCTCCTCTCCACTCCTTTCCTTTATTCCATGATCTACCTTCCTCTCCTATCAGATTCCATCACCTTCAGACTTTTGTCACTTTTGCCATCACCTCCCAGCTCTGACATCATTCCCACTCTCACTCCTCCCCCTCTTCACCTGGATCCACTTATCACCTGTCAGCTCTTAGTTCACACCTTCCCTCCACCTTTTTCCGCTGCTTATCTTCGCACTTTCCTTCAATCTCGATGAAAGATCTCAACCTGAAATGTCACCTATCCACTTCCTCCCATAGATGCTGGCTGACCACCAGAAAGGTGACTTGTGCAAGCAGCTCCAGTGGCAACTATCAAATAATCCCACTGAGTCCTTCCAGTGGTTTGTGTGTTGTATTCAAGCAAATGCTGGGTATTCAATCACATCCTTGAATTGAACTTTGTACATGGTGCATAGGTATGAGTTCTGCCTCTGTCCTGCTGTGTTTTTAAGGATTGACAGAGATGGTCCAGTTAATACTTTCATGATTAACAATCACCAAAGTTTCAAAAATAATCAACCATGAAGAGAACAGGAGATGGTTCAATGGTTAGACTTCTTGCAGTTTCAGGTGATCAGTATCTGTCACTTCAGTGGTGTGAATATTTAATTTAATTTCATTTCATTTAGAGATACAGCACGGTAACAGGCCCCTCCGGGACAACAAGTCAGCACTGCCCAATTGCACCCTGGTGATCAATTGTATGTCTTTGGAATGTGGGAGGAAACTGGAGCACGTTGAGGAAACTGTGAAGTCACCGGGAGAATGTAAAACTTCTTACAGTGAGTGGTGTGAATTGAACCTGGGTCATCAGTGCTGTAACAGGGTTACTCTGCCCTCTACACTGCTGTGCCACCCCAATCCCATTGCCTCATTTTTGCACAATGTGTTTTAGCTCAATAATAACACATTGTGTTCTTTGATAGTATTCCATTTTGCAGAATGTTTAACAAGGGCTGTTTAACAGTCAAAAGTATAATTTATGGCTTTATTTATGAGTTACAGTGCAGAATAGCCCCTACCAGCACTTCAAAGATACTGCATTGACATTAGCAAGCATTCTGGATGTATAAGAGGCTATCCTAAATGCTGGGAATCTTTACTATTCCATTGGTGATACTGCAATTCTTACCTTCTAATGGCAACAATTTTCAACTGGGAAAAGCAATTTCCTCTACTTTAAAATGCCAACTATAATCTTTACCAGTTTGGTTGCTTATGGTAAAAACTTTATCCCTAAAACCTACCTTTTCTTCCGTCCAGGGTGCCTTATATTCTCCTTGTTCGTGGGTTCGACCAAAAATGATTGTTGATTGTAATAACAGCACAAATAGAAAATAAACCAATCCCTTGCTATTAGACATCTGCAGCTCTTGTAGCAGCCACACAACTTTGCTCTTTATTCCTCTCTTGCAATAGACAAACTAAACTGCAAACTTCTGTCTAATCGGAACTTAGAGCTTTTAAAAACTTTTTTTTTGGTTACGTCATTCCAAGCTGCCTTTAATTGACAAATAAGGAGAAAGGGATTATCTGCACTAAGATAATTGTCTGTTTCCTTGTAGTACGAGGCTACGATTGCCACCTCCAAAACTGAATTCAAGTCTAATGAGAAAGGTTGTAGGATTGATACAGCAGTATAGTACTAAGTGTGTTTTGTACTGTCAGAGATACAAATTACAAAGGTGAAGGTAAGACAAACCAATGTCTACCACAAAAATTGCCAGAAAAATAATCTCAAGGTGCAATAACAGCCAATCAAAGTAACCCTGGACAATACTTAGCTTTTAATTAGTGCCCCTCGTCATCGGCATCTGTACATCTTGAGAGACGATGGTGTGACACTCAACTCACCAAGCAGCATGTCCTTGGGAATGCATTCCTGGTCTATCTGTTTGACATGGCCCAACAATCTGAAGTGTCTGTGGCTGACTAGTGAGTGAATGCTGGAGGTGTTAGCTCACTGCAGAACCTCTGTGTTGATGATGCTGTATTGCCAGGGGATGTGTAAGATATGCCTGAGGCAGTGTAGGTGGGATGAGCTTAGCCTCTTCTCTTGGCTATTGTATGGTGTCCAAGCCTTGCTGGCAGAGAGCAGTGTGCTGGGCACACGTCTGATGCACATGCAGCTTGGTCTTCTTTGTCAACTGTCTGTTGTTCCACACTCTCTTGTTTGGTCTGGACATGACAGCTGCAGCTTTGGCAATCCTACTGTTCACCTCTACTTCAAGGGACAGGGAGCTGGTGATGGTGGACCCCAGATAGGTGAAGGAGTCAACTGCATCAAGAGAGCAACAGTCAATGGAGTTTTTGCACCCTGGGCCATGACGTTTATCTTCTTCAGACGGATGGTTAACCCAAACTCCTTGGAGGCATGGGCAAAGCGGTTAATCCGTTGTTGGAGTCTGCCTTCAGTGTGTGATGTCAATGCTGCATCATCTGCAAACAGCATCTCGTGGATGAGGGCTGTCCTAATGTTGGCCTTGGAGTGCAAGCAAGCATTGATGAACAGCTTGCCAACAGCTCTTATGCGAAGGGAGATGCCTTCAGTGCAGTCTGCGATAGCATAGTGAAGGAGACTGGAGAAGAAGATTCCAAAGAGGGTCGGTGCCAGGCCACAACATTGTTTTACTCCATTGCTCACTGGAAAGGCTGGCAGTTTAATTTGTTGTCAGGTTGCTTTATAAAGCAGTTGAATGCGAGCATTTCAGTTGGGAATTTTTTAAATGGAGAGAAATGGAGTGTAACTATTCCATGAAATAAAATGCCCTGAAGCATCAGATCTCACAGTCTTTGGTTACCTTGTTTCTCATCCATATTGTTCCATCTCAAAATGTTTCATAAACCTTGAAAATTATGTTTTTGTTCTACTGACCTCAGAAGAGAATAGACACATTGTTACTGTCAAAATGTCAGCAAGTGAAGCGAAAGCATTGTTATGAAGAAATGACAGACATTTTGCTGCGTTTCATTGCCACAATGTAATTATGGTAAATGCATCAATGATTTTGTTTTGCAGCCAAAGTCCTTATGATCAAAAATACTTCATTGTTTTTTCAATTCTTTAAGAAAAATATATAAAATTCTTTCCTTCTTATATTATTGTCCCTTTTGTGGAATGCTTTTCTGCTTTGCACACTTCAAATCTTTAAATATTCAGCAGTAGCAACTGAAGGAAAATAATTTCTCTTGTTTTAATATGATGAAAAACATGTGGATTATGAATTATCAGTCCTGCTGAAGGGTCTCAGCCAAAATATCAACTGTACTTTTTTCCACAGATGCTGTCTGGCCTGCTGAGTTCCTCCAGCATTTTGTGTGTGTGAGTGTTGCTTGGATTTCCAGCATCTACAGATTTTCTCGAGTTTGTGATTGGATTATGAAGTTCAAGGATGAAATGTCTAAAACCAGAGGGTATGCATTGAATGTGAGAGGTTCAAGGGGAAATGTGTTCAGTTTTTGGATGCATGTGGTGACATGTATGTACTCTATAATAAATTTTACTTTGAACTTTTGAACTTTGAGTATAATAAATGAGTTCATGGTCTGAGTCGACGTTCCCTTATGGTTGTTCTGAAACATAAAACGCCTCACATCGTTTTGTTTGCAAAAATCTACATTCGTGAGCCTGATGCTCTAAGACGATTTGAAAATTATTGAACATGTCGGCCAATGCATTCACTTTGGATCTGCTGGAGTTTTGGGAGCGAAATTGCTTGGTTCATAAAGGCCAAGGCCCAATTTGTACTGCGAGAAATCACTGTTGACAATATCAAATGTTTCTATGTGGTAGCGTCACTCAGTAACTCTACGGCTGCGAGAGTGGTGAATCTTTTCGAACACCCACCTGAACACGATAAATACCGATCACTGAAAACTCTCCTTTGACAGACTTCTGGACTATCGGAGTCTGAGCACACCAAACAGTTGCTCTCCTTGCCTGGCCTCAGCAATTTAAGCCATCAGAGTTAATGGACAACATGCCATCTCTCCTGGGAAATCAGCATTCTTCTTTTACTTTTGAAGAACTCTTCATGCAGCAAAGGCCTGACCAAGTTCACAAAGCCCTCACCATGATGGACTATAAGGAGCTTGCTAAAATGACTGATCATCTGCACTCAGCAAGGCAGAGATGCACAATTCCTCCTCCTTTCCCTGCCTCAATAAAGTCAGTCAGCAAAGCCCCAACATAGGGACACATGTGGCTGCAAAACAGACAGCACCAGGCCTGTGGTGTGAATGTTACGAAGTGGCTACTGCCTTGCAGCTTCAACAGTGCCAATGCATCAGAAGTAGGGGAGTTAAGAGTTATGGGGAAAAGGCAGGTAAGTGGAGATTAATCCATGGACAGATCAGTCATATCTTATTGAATGGGGGAGCGGGCTTGATGGGCCAGATGGCCTATTCCTGCTCCCATTTCTGATGTTCTTATGTTCCCATGACTCTGTTAAGCCATTGCACCACCGCATGTGAGTTTACTTGACTACTGGGTGAATTCCCATACCTCATCAAGTCCAAGTTCTCTACTACTGTCACAAAACATGAGGTCGAGCACCACATTTCCACAACTGGCCCACCAGTCCACGCCCACGCAGATGGACTGGACCCAGAAAAGCTGGCGACCACGAAGCCCAAGTTTGCCAATTAGGACATATTTGACATTATACTCAGTTTGAATAGGCCCTGGGCTTTGCCTCCATATAGTCCCTAAATCTGATGGTGGTTGCTGTCTATGTGGTGATTACCAACACCCTAACAATGTCACCGCCCGCGATCCCTACACCCAGGGCATGCCCTTTTCTCACTGTTAACATCAGGCAGGAGGTACAGAAGCCCGAAGGTGCACACTCAGCGATTCAGAAACAGCTTCCTCCCCTCTGTCATCCAATTCAGAAATGGACATTTAACCCTTGAACACTACCTCAATTTTTTAATATAGAGTTACAAAATACACGTGGACTAAGATGTTAACTGTCCTGTGCTATCACTAGTGGGATCATCAATTGATCTGCCACCTATCTTCAGGAGTTTCGGCCCGCTTATGATCAAGACTCCTTCGAGGTGGTGGGCCAGCAGTGCTAAAGCACCACCTCCCACTGGTAAGCTTAAAAACTTGGCATCTGCCTCTATCAGAGTTGTTGGTCACTTCCATCCAACAGATAGTCTACTCTTCAGGTGTCTATGCAACTACTGAAGGGTTTGCAAGATATGTATACAATGTCTGACTATCTGCCCCTCTGGACATACTTGACCCACACCCATGCTGATCCTTTTCCTGCTATATATATTTTATTTCTGTTTATATAAATATATAAACAGAAAAATATATATTATTTCTGTTTTTGCATAATTTTTAATTTATTCAATATACGTATACTGTAATTGATTGACTGATCGATTTATTTGTTATTATTTTTTTTCTTCTTTTTCTATATTATGTATTGCATTGAACTGCTGCTGCTAAGTTAACAAATTTCACGATGCATGCCAGTAATAATAAACCTGATTCTGATTCTGATATCGACCCACTTGAGTAAGTGCCACATCAACCTGAATGGATGGGAGAAATTAGCACTGGATAGGAAAAGCTAGAAAGGACTTTCTATGAGGGGCTGCACAGCTTGATGAATACTTCCACTGTGCTGCTGAGACTAAGTGGCTTCAATGTAAGGAGAGACTGGGAAAGGCCCAACCAGCTACATCCACCACCACTTCAATGACCTACATTTGTCAACACTACAATAGGGCTTGAGGATCATGGATTGGCTTCTTCAGTCATCTCAAATGACCAGATCAACCACCAGGACAAGAATCATACTTGACTACAAGTCAGCACTGATGACGATGATGATTCTACACATGGTTTGGGAGTTTTCACTTGGACAAAGGGATCCCAGTCTTCCCTTGACATTGTCCTCCGAACTTGAAAGATGTTGTTAAAGATGCTTTTGATCATTTAACTCATTATAATACTAAGTCCTCTGCAAACATCTCCACCATTTTTTGTTAATAAATTGATATCTGATATGGATTTCCACACTCGTGTGGAGTTGGTACCAAGGCAATGAGAAAAAGCCTTATATTCCGTCTGGGTAGCCTCCAACCTGATGGCATGAACATTGACTTCTCTAACTTCCGCTAGGCCCCACCTCCCCCTCGTACCCCAGCTGTTACTCCTTTTTATGCACACATTCTTTCTCTCACTCTCCTTTTTCTCCCTCTGTCCCTCTGAATATACCTCTTGCCCATCCTCTGGGTCACCCCCCCCGTCTTTCTCCCTAGGCCTCCTGTCCCATGATCCTCTCGTATCCCCTTTTGCCTATCACCTGTCCAGCTCTCGGCTCTATCCCTCCCCCTCCTGTCTTCTCCTATCATTTTGCATCTCCCTCTCCCCCTCCCCCTCCAGCTTTCAAATCCCTTACTCACTCTTCCTTCAGTTAGTCCTGATGAAGGGTCTCGGCCTGAAACGTCGACTGCGCCTCTTCCTATAGATGCTGCTTGGCCTGCTGCGTTCACCAGCAACTTTGATGTATGTTGCTGAATATGTTGGTGAGTATGAATGGCCCAGAAGGCCTGTAACCTCCCGGCATTCTGAATTAGCCACTTCATAATTTCAGCATCAGCTAGAGGTGTGTGCATACTGCCTAAAAACTCTGAATAGTCAGAGGTCCAAAAACCTGATGAGGTTTGTACTGGGGAAGCTGCAGCAGCTCCTTGTGCAGAAACCTGTCCCTGTATTCTTCTTTTACTGGCTATAGTCAATCTTCTTTTGTAATTGTAGTGCATGGTTCCATGTGTCTGTTCTCCAGGCTTCTATGGTTTACTGGTGTGAGCAGTACCTCGTGTGTCTGGGAGGAACACACAGTACCCCATGCATTGGGATTAAGATATGGGTCACCCGGTTCTACAATATAAGCACGAGAAAAACTGCATTTGCTGGAAATCCAAAGTATCACACCTAAGATGCTGGAGGAACGCAGGAGGCCTGACAGCATCTGTAGAAAAGAGTAAACAGTCGACGTTTTGGGCCAAGACCCTTCCTGATGATGTTTTATCTCGTCATCATTCCAATCTCTGACTTGAAGAATAAAATATTTATCAGTTTGAGGAGTGTTCTGGGTATTGTCCCATACTTCAAAGTACAAAGTAAATTACTAGCAAGGTACATATATGTCACCGTATACAAACCTGAGATTTTTTTTCTTGTGGGCATACACAGTAAATCCAAAAACCACAATGGAATCAATGAAAGACTGCATCCAACAGGAGGACAAACAACCAATGTGCAAAAACAACAAACTGTGCAAATACCAATGATTTCCATCAGCACAGGTGCACCACAAGGCTGTGTGCTTAGCCCCCTGCTTGACTTGCTTTACTCCTATCATTGTGTGGACAAGCACAGCTCCAATGTCATATTTAAGTTTGCTGACAACACCACTGTTGTAAGCCATATCAAAGGTGGTGATGAATCCGCATATAAGAGGCAGATCAAAACTCTTTCTGTGTGGTGCCACACCAGCAACCTCTCACACAATGTCAGCAAGACCAAGAAGCTGATTGACTTCAGGAGGAGAAAACTGGAGGTCCATGAGCTAGTCTCTTGGGCGATCAGAGGTGGAAAGAGTCAGCAACTTTAAATTCCCCAGTGTTACCATTTCAGAGGACCCTGCCCTGGGCCCAGCATGCAAGTGCAATGACCAAGAAAGCACAGCAGCGTCTCTATTTCCTTAAAAGTTTGTGAAGATTTGGCATGACACCTAACATTTTGACAAATTTCCATAGATGTGTGATGAAAATTATATTGACTGGTTGCACCATAGCCTCGTATGGATTCGCCAATACCCTTGAGTGGAAAATCCTACAAGAAGTAGTGGACAGACCCCAGTCCATCACGGGTAAAGGCTGTCCCACCATTGAGCACATCTACAAGGAGTGCTGTCACAAAAAAAGCTGCATCCATCATCAAAGACCCTCAACATTCAGGTGATGCTCTCTTCTTGCTGCTGCCATCAGGAAGAATGTAGAGGAGCCTCAGGGCCCACATCATGAGATTCAGGAACAGTTATTACACCTCAACCATCAAGGGGGGATAACTTCACTCAACTTCACTTGTCTCTGAACTGTTCCCACAATCTAGGGACTCACTTTCAAGGTCTGTTCATCTCACGTTCTCGATATTTATTGCTTATGTATTTAATATTTTTTCTTTAGTTCAAAGTTCAAAATGAATTTATCAACAAAGTACATATATGCCACCATTTACAACCCTGAGATTTAACTTGTTGTGGGCATACACAAATCCAGAATAGAATAATAACCATAATAGAATCAATGAAACACTGCACCAAATGGGCGTTCAAACAGTGTGCAAAAGACAACAAACTGTGCAAATACAAAAAGAAAGAAAGAATAATATTTAACAAATTAAGAAGAAATCTAGAGAAGTTTGTCAGAGTTTTAGATATCATGCCAAATCTTCTCAAACTCCTAAGGAAGTGGAGGCACACTCTCCGTAATTGCACTTACATGCTGAGTCCAGGACAAGTCCTCTGAAGTGACAATACCAAGGACTTTTAAGTTGCTGATATTCTCCACCTCTGATCCTCTGATGAGGACCAGCCCATGGACCTTTGGTCTCCTTCTCTTGAAGAAAATAATCAGTTCCTTGGTCTTGCTGACACTGAGTGAAAGGTTGTCGTAGTGGCACCATTCAGACAGATTTTCAATCTCCTTCCTATATGCTGATTCACTACCATCTTTGATTCACAACATTAGAACATAAGAAATAGGAGCAGGAGTAGGCCATCCGGCCCATCGAGCCTGCCCTGCCATTCATGGCTGACCTGTCCATAAACTCAGCTCCATCTACCTGCCTTTTCCCCAAACCCTTAATTTGCTTACTATGTAAAAACCTATCTAACTGTTTCTTAAATATACTTAGTGAGGAAGCCTCAACTGCTTCCCTGGGCAGAGAATTCCACAGATTCACCACTCCTTGGGAAAAGCTGTTTCTCCTCATCTCCATCCTAAATCTTCTGCACTGAATCTTGAGGCTGTGTCCCCTAGTTCTAGTCTCACCTACCAATGGAAACAACTTCAACACGAGGAATTCTGCAGATGCTGGAAATTCAAGCAAACACATCAAAGTTGCTGGTGAACGCAGTAGGCCAGGCAGCATCTCTAGGAAGAGGTACAGTCGACATTTCAGGCCGATACACTTCGTCAAGTCCTGACGAAGGGTCTCGACCCGAAACGTCGACTGTCCCACTTCCTAGAGATGCTGCCTGGCCTGCTGCATTCACCAGCAACTTTGATGTGTGTTGCTTTAATGGAAACAACTTTCCTACTTCTATCTTATCTATCCTTTTTAAAATTTTGTATGTTTCTATAAGATTCCCTCTCATTCTTCTGAACTCCAGAGAGTATAGTTCCAGGCAACTCAATCTCTCCTCATAGGTTAACCCCTTCATCCCTGGAATCAACCTGGTGAACCTCCTCTGCACTGCCTCCAAAGCCAGTATATCCTTCCTCAAGTATGGAGACGAGAACTGCACACAGTACTCCAGGTGCAGCCTCAACAGTACCCTGTATAGTTGCAGCATGACCTCCCTGCTCTTGAATTCAATCCCTCCAGCAATGAAGGCCAACATTCTGTTTGCCTTCTTTATAACTTGTTGTACCTGCAAGCCAACTTCTTGCGATTCATGCACAAGCACTCCCAAGTCCCTCTGCGTAACAGCATGCTGCAATCTTTCACCATTTAAATAATATTCTGCTCTTCTATTATTCCTTCCAAAGTGGATGATCTCACATTTACCAGCATTGTATTCCATCTGCCAGACTTTGGCCCACTCATTTAACCTATCTAGATCCCTCTGCAGACACTCCACATCCTCTGTACAATTTGCTTTTCCACTCACTTTAGTGTCATCTGCAAATTTTGCTATGCTACACTCAGTCCCCTCTTCAGAATCATCAATGTAAATGGTAAACAGCTGTGGGCCCAGCACCGACCCCTGTGGTACCCCATTCACCACAGACTGCCAACCGGAGAAACACCCATTTATACCAACTCTCTGCCTTCTATCGGTTAACCAATCCACTATCCATGCCAATACACTTCTTCTGATTACATGCATCCGTATCTTATTTATAAGTCTCTTGTGCGGAACCTTATCGAACGCCTTCTAGAAATCCAAGTATACGACATCCACCTGTTCCCCTCTATCCACTGCACTCATTATGTCTTCAAAGAACTCCAGTAAGTTTGTCAAACAGGGCCTGCCCTTACTGAATCCATACTGTGTCTGTCAAATGGGACCACTCCTTTGTAAATGTATCGCTTTTTCTTCCTTAATGACAGCTTCAAGCATTTTCCCAACCATAAACGTTAAGCTAACTGGCCTATAGTTGCCCATCTTTTGCCTACATCCATTTTTAAAAAGTGGTGGGACATCTGCTGTCTTCCAATCCGCCAGGACCTGCCCAGAGTCCAGAGAGTTTTGATAAATGATCACCAACGCATCTACTATAACGTCCGCCAATTCCTTCAGCACCCTGGGATGGATCCTATCAGGACCAGGGGACTTATCTACCTTCAGGCCCTCTAGATTGTTCATCACTATCTCTTTAGTGACAGTGATTTTATTGAGGTCCTTACCTCCCATTTCATCCATAACATCCTTCTTTGGCATATTAGACGTGTCCTCCACCGTGAAGACTGACACAAAATAGTCATTCAATGCCTCATCCATTTCCTTATCACCCAATATCAATTTCCCCTTATCGTCTTCCAAGGGACGTACTTTAACTTTAGCAACACGCTTTCAGTTTATATATTTATAAAAACTTTTGCTATCTGTTTTTATATTTTGTGCTAATTTACTTTCATACTCTATCTTCCCTTTCCTTATTTCTTGCTTAGTTGTTCTCTATTGCTTTTTAAAGTTTTCCCAATGCTCCAGTCTCCCACTACTCTTTGCAACTTTGTACACACGAGTTTTTAACTTGATACAGGTGTCCCCTGCTTTTTGAACATTCGCATTACGAAACCTCAAGGTTACGAAAGAGCTACATTAGTACCCTGTTTTTGCTTTCAGAAGGTGTTTTCACTGTTACGAAAAAAAAGCAGCGCGCGATAAAAAATCAGTGTGCGCAAAAAGCGCGCGATAAAAGGCAGCGCGCGCCCCGAGCAGCCGCTCTCCCCTGGATTCGGAATGGCATTCTTGCCAGCATTGCTTAAACATGTGCCAGTGAGCAGCCGTTTGCAAGATGAGTTCTATGGTATCGGAAAAGCCTAAAAGAGCTCATAAGGATGTTACACTTAGCGTAAAACTAGACATAATTAAGCGTTTCGATCGTGGTGAACGAAGTAAGGACAAAGTGAGTTTGGCTTGTGGAAGCTGACGAAGATGATGTTGAAGAGGTTTTGGCATCCCATGACCAAGAACTGATAGATGAAGAGCTGATGTAATTGGAAGAAAAAAGGATAACAATCGAAACGGAATGAGTAATGATAAAGTACGACTTTAATTTTGAAAGGGTACGTCGGTTTAGGGGATATTTGCAGGATGGTTTGAGGCCTTACAAAGAACTGTGTGATAGAAAAATGCGCGAGTCTCAGCGGTCAAGCAAGCCTTACACATCAGCCACAGCAGATGACAAACCTTGACCTTCGACATCGAGGCGGGCAGAGATAGAAGACGACCTGCCTGCCCTAATCAAAACAGACGATGATGAGATGACACCCCAGTGTTCCACCACCCCAACCCCCAGGCCACGGACAGATACCGATTCGCGGAGAATGCAACGGTAGCCGGGAGGCACACAGCACATCTTTAAGAAAAAAGCCGAAATAAACATGCTAATTAATTAGGTGCCACCGACACGTAATTGTCGGCCCAGATCAGAGACGACGTAATCGGAAATCGGCACTGATCTGGGCCAACAATTACGTGCCGGGCGGCACCTAATTAATTTGCATGTTTGTTTCGGCTTTTTTCTTAAAGGTCTGCTGTGTGCCTCCCGGTTTACCCCTGCATGCTTCGTGGCAATGTATTACTCTGTGGCCTGGAGGGTGGGGGCCACTGCACCACCCAAACACCGACTCAGCCTAACACACCATCATCAGTGTGCTCGGCGCTGCCTTCCCGATTCTGGTAAGTGATACATACATTATTTCTACTTTATATAGGCTGTGTATTTTTACATGTTATTTGGTATGATTTGGCAGCTTCATAGCTTAAAGGTTACTGGAGAGCGCTTGCGCCGTTTTTTTGCCAACAGCGCTTGCGTGAGATTTTCGCTACGGAGAGCAGTGCAGTAATGATTGTGGAAATGTACTTCTACTTTATATATAGGCTGTGTATTTATCATATCATTCCTGCTTTTACTAAATGTTACTGTTATTTTAGGTTTTATGTGTTATTTGGCATGATCTGGTAGGTTACTTTTGGGTCTGCGAACGCTCACAAAATTTTCCCATATAAATAAATGGTAATTGCTTCTTCATTTTACAACATTTTGGCTTACGAACTGTTTCACAGGAACGCTCTACCTTCGGATGGCGGGGGAAACCTGTACTATCTTTTATTTCCTTAGTTATCCAAGGCTGGCTCTCCCCACACTTACTGTCCGTACTTTTGACTGGAATATACTTTTGTTGAGCACTGTGAAAATTCTCTTTGAACGTATTCCACTGTTCCTCAACTGTCCTACCAAATAGACTGTGCTCCCAATGCATATTAGCCAACTCCTCCCCCATCCCATTGTAGTCTCCCTTGTTCAAGCATCATACACTTGTTTTAGATCTAATTATTTCATCTTCCATCTGAATGCGAAATTCAATCATACTATGATCACCCTTTCCAAGAGGATCCCTGACTACAAGATCATTAATCTTACCTGTCTCATTGCACAGGACTAGATCTAAGATAGTATTTTCCCCTGTAGGTTCACTAACATGCTGCTCAAGAAAGCCATCACGGATGCATTCTATGAAGTCCTCCTCAAGACTTCCTTGACCAACCTGATTCACCCAATCTATGTGGAAGCTAAAATCCCCCATGACAATTGCCATTCTGTTCTTACAAGCCTCAGTAATTTCTTAGTTAATCAACTCTGCCACTGCAATATTTTTATTAGATGGCCTAAGGACAACACCCACCAGTGACTTGGATATTTAATTCCCAGTCATCTGCACCTTGCAACCAGGTTTCTGTAATGGCCACTAAATCATATGCCTTGGTACTGATCTGTGCCACAAGTTCACTAACCTGATTTCTAATACTACGGGCATTTAGATAAAGTGCCCTTATACTCATTGCCCTTTTAGAATAGGGGTAGCCAAACTTTTACATTCCATGTGTCAATTTTTTCATGCACGAGTTCAGATGCGATTTTTTCACACACGAATTCTATATTAACATATTTTTACAAGAATTGAATGGGGGTACAAGAGTTGTATGGTGCATTTGAACTCGTGAGTAAAAAAATTGATGCATGGAATGTAAAAGGTAGGCCACCCCTGTTTTAGAATCTAGTGACCTATGCGATTTTTGCTTTTTACTTTTATGCACTCTGCTCTTACTTTTTTCTTCACTAACTCTA
This sequence comes from Mobula hypostoma, assembly GCF_963921235.1. Taxonomy (NCBI): domain Eukaryota; kingdom Metazoa; phylum Chordata; class Chondrichthyes; order Myliobatiformes; family Myliobatidae; genus Mobula; species Mobula hypostoma. The sequence continues at coordinate 22,444,964 of NC_086104.1, read as the reverse complement.
GCTTTGGTCTCTGCATCACTTCTCTCTTTTCTGTGTGGGTTCTCATCCCCCTGCCATATTAGTTTAAAGCCTCCCCAACAGCACTAGCAAACAACCTCCCTAGGACATTGATCCTGGCCTTGCCCAGATGTAGACTGTCTGGACGGTTCTAGTCCCACCTCTGCCAGAAGGGGTTCCAATGCCCCAAGGATCTGAAACCCTCCCTCCTGCACCACCGCTCGAGCCACATATTCATTCTAGCTATCCTGCTATTTCAACTCTGGCTAGCACGTGGCACTGGTAATAATCAGCCTACTACAGTAGTGTTATCAGCAAACTTAAATATGGCATTGGAGATGTGGTTAGCCGCACAGTCATAAGTGTAAAGCAAGTAGAGAGGGGGGCTAGACACACAGCCTTGTGGTGCATCTGTGCTGATGGAGGAGATGTTTTTGCTAATACGAACTGACTGGGATCTGTAAGTGAGGAAATTGAGGATCCAATTGTGCAAGGTGTTGAGACCAAGGTCTTGAAGCTTATTAATTACTTTTGAGGGGATGATGATATTGCATGCTGAGATGCCATTGATAAAGAGAATCCTGATGTTTGCATCTTTCCTGTCCTGATGATGTTCCAGGGTTGAGTGAAGAGCCAATGAAAAGGCATCTGCTGTGGACCTGTGGGGCCAGTAGGCAGAATAGAGTGAATCCAGGCCACCTCTCAGGCAGGAGTTGATATTTTTTATCACCAACCTCTCAAAGCAGTTTATTGCAGTGGATGTAATTTCACCTGGACAATATTCATTGAGGCAGGATGCCACCTTCGTCTTTGGCACCGGTATAATTGCAGTCTGCTTAAAACAGGTGGGTACTTGAGACTGCCAAAGCGATAGCCAGTTGATCAGCACTGGTCTTTAGTACTTGGCCAGGTACATCATTAACATTACTAGCACTGGGTCTGCTATATTATTAACACATTCATAATATTGACCAGCAGTTGCCTGCGCAACTGCTAGAAACCAGGATGTGGGCCATTTTATAATACTTTGTCAGTGTGTAGCACTTGTCAAGAGCTCTCTGAGTTGCACTACTGCTAAATTATAATTATTCTTAAAATAAAACTTCTGGTATAACATGATAACCAGGTCTGGTACCATCTGGGATGTTACTCGTTTGCAGACACAAAGTTCTAAACTCAAATGAAGACTTTAAGTCATATTGTATATATCGTAAACAGTCATGAGTGCTCTCAATAAAGCAAGATTATGCTGTAACTACCCAATCTTCAAAGACTAGTTCACTTCCTTGCTTATTCTTTATGGCACGTTTAGCTGCCAATACCTACTATTTCAGTAGTAGGTCCCCTCTCCCTCGCAAGGCGAAGGTACCTCCAGCTAACAAAGTAGTTTAAAACACAGTTTATTTATTTTCAGTGACACACAGTTAAACCCAAACAACACTCTAAAAACACATTTAAAATTCACAGAGGATCAAACAATCTCAAATATTTCCAAATTACAAACCATTATCTTAAATATAAAACATTTCTTAAACATAAAGCACAAAGGATAAAGCATAAAGCATCTTTCAAGCTCAGGATTTCCAAAACACAGGTACAATTCCTTTAAACTGAAACCACTTACCTTACCCCACTCCTTGATTTTCCTTACACCATTCCCAACAAGCCTGAACAGCTCTCTACATTTATACCCTTCTTCTCCCAGTTGAGTGACTTTCCATGTACGATAATTCCTCAGGTACTATTTTAATACACATGGATTAAAAGCTTCTTTTGGAAATGTGGACCTCAGCTTAATATTCACAGTTCACAATGCTGTAAATGCTGTAAAACTAACTTCATTCAGCATGTAAAACCCTTCCAACTATAAACACATCAGTTATTGATATGTTCAATGTTAATATCCATCTGTTCTGCAAGCTTCCTTGAACTAAGTAACTTAAGAGTCAGCTTTTCTGCTTGATACAACCCATTGTCTTATACTACACCTTGAGTAGCAATAAAAGCAGGTTCAGTGACTCTTTACAGACAATCTTCAAAGATCATATATTGACAGTACTTTTTAACTTCAAGCTGATTATTGCTTTCCATTTACACTTTTAAGAAAAAAACCATTGACTTCTATTAACAACCAGAAATTTTAAAAAACTGTTAGTTGAAACTTTACTTACAACTGTTTTTGATCATACAAGTAGCAGCTGTATTTAGAAACCAAGGTTAGCCAGCATGAGAAAAAGATGAATATCCACTGCAGGCTCACTTGGTTGACATGCAAGGTGATTGTTCTTTCTGTTGTACAATAGACTGCTTTTATCTGGAAACTTTCATTAAAGAAAGATAGAGCCAAACAGTACAGATACAGGTCCTTCAGCCAAACCAATCCATGTCAACCACGGTACCCACTCAGCTAATCCTACTTTCCTGCATTTGGTCCATATCCCTCAAAGCCCCACCCATCCATGAAACACATGTCCAAGTGATAGGTAATAATTGTCGTGACCAAATTAAACCAAAAGAAATACTGCAGCTGGCGACAATATGGTTATGTTATACTTGCATGATGTGCCCTCACTCCAGTAGTGGTTGCTCCAAAAGTTCAGGATATGTATTCCGATCCTTTATTAGCAAATAGTAAATGAACAATAATAAAGCAATGAAAATTAAGCATCCCCAAGTGTAAGCTAAGTGCAATTGAGAGTTATTGAGCTTTATTGAGTGGTCAGCAAATGATACAACCTCCGTCAGTCCCAGCTACTACAAATCAAGGTGAACAAAGCATGGATACATGACTTATTCCCTTCACTTTTACCACGCCCCCACTCATGTGACTAGTTGCCATAATAAATGCGCAACACCGAATGTGATGCAGATAGAGAACAGATGCATGGGTCTTACAATAGTATTGTACCTGCCTCAACCCTGATAGATCAAGATGGATTCAGGGAAAGGTAGACTGAGCCTATCAATTAAATATTGGTGCAATAATTAAAATATTGGTCAAAGTGTATTTACAGAGGATCTTAAAATAGATTAGCAGAGTAAAGATTGAAGGGATTTAGGGGAGGATTCCAGTGTAAGTTACAGAGTTTGGAGCAGTGTAAAGGAATTTACAATTATGAGAATTTGAAAGTTGAAAATCAGTACCGATTATTGAAGATAAGAGTGGTGGGTGAATGGAAACTTGTCCAGGAAAAGTTATAGCAGGCACAGTTTTACAAAGGGAGTAAAGTATATCAGGTTAGCCAATATAGTACTGAATTGAAACCTGGACCTGACCCCAGGGTTTTCGGCAGGAGCTGACTGAGAGGGACTAAAACAAAGTAATGGGATGTCAGTGCACAAACATTGTCAGATTATATGGTCATTTTGAGCTTAGATATCATGCAATGGTTTTTGACACCTTGGCTCAGCCTTTGATGACATTGAAGCATTAGAAGAATTCCTAATATTTCATGCTGGAAAATGCATCTTAGCTGAGACTGCCAAAGGAGGTTTGCGTTTGATTTGGAAGAAGTTGACCAATATCAAAAGGTATTGTCATCAAGGGATAATGTGTGGTTAAGGAAGAGAATGGGAGAAAGATCCAAGTTATTGTTCAGTACATTAATCTTATTCTGCTGTTCAGAAAATGTCAGTCATTCACAATATTATACAGTATTGCTTTGTGATACATTTTGAATCACTGCTAAAGAGTACCAAGAACAAATAATGCCCTATCACAACAGATAGTACTCAGAACCTGACAAAACTATCAGAAAGGCAGTGAACTGATGTAAAAATTGTTCACTTTGCAAAGATAACTGCACAACTGAAGTATTCTTTCATAACCTCAGTTACTATGTAACATACTGAATTACCGTATGTCATTGTGAGTGCACACGTTAATGTAATGTGCTGCTATGTTTCCCTTTGTAAAATGTCAAGAAATCAACTTATGTTGAAACAATTTCATTTTCCCATCCTCTTGATATCAAAAATCACTTCACAAAGGATTTCTTCCAAAGTATGATCGATGTAATTATGTCGAAACTGCACTGCTGAATTTTCCATAGTGAATCAAATCAAACTTTCAGTGGTTGAAATATTATTGATCTTGTCCTTCTTTTCATAAAAGACATTTAAGAGACTCTGAAAGTGTTTGGAGGAAAGTCTCGGGGGTGATGTCAGAGACAAGAAAATCTGTAGATGCTGGAAATCCAAGCAACACACTCAAAATGCTGGAGGAACTCAGCAGGCCAGGCAGCATCCATTGCAAACAGTAAACAGTTGACATTTCAGGCCAAGACCCTTCATCAGGACTGGAGAAAAAGATGTCAAGTTAGATCAAGAAGATGGCGGGGGGAAGGGGAGGAAAAAGTACAAGGTGGTAGGTGATAGGTGAAACCGGGAGAGTGGGTGGGGTGAAGAAAAGAGCTGGGAAGTTGATTGCTGAAAGAGATAAAGGGCTGGAGAAGGGGGAATCTGATAGGAGAGGGTAGAAAACCATGGAAGAAAGGGAAGGGGGAGGAGCACCAGAAGGAGTTGACGGGCAGATAAGAAGATGAGGTAGGAGAAGGAATGAAGAAAATGGGGCAATTACCCAAAGTTTGAGAAATCAATGTTCATGCCATCAGGTTGGAATCTACACAAACGGACTATAAGGTAGTGCTTCTCCAACCTGAGTGTGGCCTCATTACAGCAGTAGAGGAGGCCATGGACTGATATGTTGGAATGGGAAGTGGAACTGAAGTGGGTGGCCACTGGGAGTTCCCACTCTTTTGGGTGGAAAGAGCATAGATGATGGAGGGAAGGGTTAAATTGATCTTAGAATAGAATAAAAGGCCCGATTATTAAGGGGCCCTGGCAAAGGTATTAAATCATCCTTGGTGATTGGCGAGGTACCAGAGGATTGAATGATAGACAAAGTTATTTTGCTGTTCAGAAAATGCTCTAAAAATAAACCAGTTAATTATAGGCTGGTGAACCTGACATCAGTAGTGGGAATGCTATTGGAAGGTATTCTAAGGGACCGGATATATAAGTATTTGGATAGACATGGACTGATTAAGGATAGTCAGCATGGCTTCCTGCAAGGTAGGTCACACCTAACCAATCTTACAGTGTTTTTCAAGGAAGTTACCAGGAAAGTTGCTTAAGGCAAGGCAGTGGATAGTGTCTACATAAACTTTAGTGAGGTGTTTGACAAGGTCCCGCATGGGAAGTTATAAGACCATAAGACATAGGAGCAGAATTAGGCCAATCAACCCATTGAGTCTTCTCCGCCATTCCATCATGGCTAATCCCAGATCCCATTAACCTTTGTTGCCCTGACCAATAAGGAAACTGTCAATTTTTGCCTTAAATATACCCACAGACTTGGCCTCCGCCGCAGTCTGTGGCAGAGCATTCCATAGATTCACTATTCTCTGGCTAAAAAAGTTCTTTCTTACCTCTGTTCTAAAGGGTCGCCCCCTCAATTTTGTGGCTGGATATTCCCCCCATAGGAAGCATCCTCTCCACATCCACCTTATCTAGTCCTTTCAACATTCAGTAGGTTTCAATGAGATCACCCGGCATTCTTCTAATTTCTAGTGAGAACAGGCCCAAAGCTGCCAAACTTTCCTCATATATTAACCCTTTTAATCCCGTAATCATCCTGGTGAACCTCCTCTGGATGCTCTCCAATGATAATACATCCTTTCTAAGATATGGGGCACAGAATCGTTGACAATATTCCAAGTGTGGCCTGACCAGTGTTTTATAAAGCCTCAGCATTATTTCCTTCTTTTTATATTTTATTTCCCTTGAAATTGTTATGGTCCGGTCCATGAAGTCCGTATTCTGGATCATGGTCTGGTCCATAGATCCTTATTCCAGGGTTTCTGGTTTTCCCCAGTTTCTGTTGTAGACACATGATTCTCGTTTTGGGGCTGAGACATAAATACTTCTGTAGCCCCCCTGGCCAGCCTCAGGGTCACTCAGCTCGCTGTTGTGTAGGGAAATAGCCCTCGGCCCCGCCAAACTTGGTAATAGTTTGTGTGGATGCTGTGTGATGTACACCAGCCTGCCCAAATAACAGACAATGCACCAGATACGATTAAATGATTTACAGTTTATAGATGTTACTAGAACTATATAATTAATAGAGAATAAAATATAAAAGGAAAATAAAAGGCACCACACTTATCAAAGTTCAATCTCTCCATGCACAAACAGTTGGAGCTCAGGACCCTCCTTCTTCACCCTGCGATCCCCTCGGACCACCTCGACCTGCCGCCTGGGACCAACAATGGTGGTCGACCAGACGCTCCACACGAGTCCGTCTCCATCTCCTCTCCTCGCCGAACACCCTTGACCTCGGACTCCTGCTCGGGGTCCAACCCCGTTAGCGGACTCACAGCACCTGGTCTATCCTCCGACTCTCTCTCCCGCCTTCTGCCCAAAAACCCGTGCATCACACTAACTTACAGACACACAGCAAGAATAACATCTCTTCCAATTGGTTTGTTCATCCTCTTATCAGTAACATGATCCAAACAAACTGCTAACGGGAGGACTTTCTAAGCAGTTAATATAACAAAGAAGTCATTTCAATTATAACATAACAAAGAAACCATTTTAATTAGACTACACAGTAACATAAAAGAAGAAACTCCTTACACTCTCCCCCCACCAAATAAAGTCATGTTCTCATGACTTCTAAATAACTCGCCAACCAATCCTACCGACACAAAAACCCATCCAGATACACAGTGACATTGCAAACAAACGGTGGGCCTTCCACCCGTTCACGGCTCTACATAGGCCAACCTATCTGAGAGCTTCCTAATCCTTCAAGACCTCCGTACCCCCTCACCTAAACTCTAAAGGCTCGGACACTACTAGGGATACCTCGGGTCTGCTTGCCAACTCCTCTCTCACTCATGCCACCACTACAACTCGGAGCGCCCTGTCCCGTCCCGTGTCCGGGGCCCTGCTTCTTTTCCTTCCTGGTCCTGCTGTAACCAAGACTGCCCACAGCTAGCCCTCCCCACTACACCTGACTCAGTGGGAGAAGGGCCAAAGATCTCTTCCTCAATCACGGGGAAGTTAGCGAAAGGCAGCATGTACCACATGTCCAGCACATCATCCTTCGAATCCGTATCCTACCTCATTCCCTCGATCGATAGCTGCTGGTTAAGTTTCTCGAAACTGAAACATTTAGCCGGGGCTACCCCTTCAGCCTCCTGCAGTCGAGACATCAGCTTCTTTGGGGACTCCTTCAACTCTTGCCACAGGCTCAGCAGTTCTGACTCCCGCTTCTTGACCATCTCAATCTGTGACACAGTTACCCCACCAGCTTCTTCCACCCTGACCTGGAAAGCAGCAGTTAAAGGATGTTCAGCCTCCAGTCTTTTCCTCCTGATGACTTCTTCCAGGTAAACTTTCAGTTTTTCCACTTCATTTAAACTGGCGATAGCCATCTTCAGGTATCTTTTAAGCGTCCGCCTCCCTTTTCCGAGATCTGTCCTCCATTGCTTCACCTCCTCTGGAGTGTAGTCAAACTCCCCTCCCTGGGCTCTCGGTTTTCTGTTGGCCTTAGTCAGAACATTTCCTTGATCTTCCCCAACTTGTAAGTCTTCCAGTCTTTTCTGGATCGATGTCTTGAGTTTCTGATGATCCCTTCGAAGGTGGTTCATTGTTTTGTCTTGCTGGATTAATTCATCAGTACATGACTGCAGTGTCGCCTCGGAACTCCGTTTCTCCTTCTCCACTTTGACGGGCGTGAATTCCAAGTCTGCAATGGTCGTCCCGCAAGAGCAGCACTCTTGTCTCTGGCCTGCATTTCTTTTTTTTTTAAATTTTTATTGAAGGAATGACACAATACAGAATATATAATGGATTACATTTTCCTCCATTTTGCTTTAGTATCGTACCCCCAAAACAAACCTCCCCCCCACCTGCCCTCCCCAAACATATCATGGCAGCTAATATATTTACAAGACAACAATTCACAAATACAAGTACGGACATTTCACAACCATACCCCCACACTACTTCAATACGACGGCTCACACACAGCTGCAACATGTCAGATGATCCAAAATACACTCATATTTACAATTCATCAACCTCTTGTCTCCGGCCTACATTTCTGAGTGTTCAGTTCAGCGGTGCAAATCCCCCCTCTCCCCTGTGTCTCATTCCGATTGACGACCTGGGTTTCCATCCCCAGGTCCACCACCGTCTGTTCCAACACCAGGAAGTTCAACTGGTATGTCGGGTCATTTTTCTCACATTGCACCAAACTCCTCCGGCCAAAAACTCCTCCACATTTGACACCTCGCTTCTGTCGCCCAGGCTCAGCCACTCGCCTCGCCTCATAGTTCCCTCAGGCAAATCCAAGCTCTAGGCGGTCATCCACATACGCCGAAACTCCACACACCTTCATTTCCCCCATGGTCTTCCTCATGCCCCGTGGGAAGGTTGCAGGGGCTCCAGATATGCCCTTTGGCATCTTTTCGGATCGGAAGAATCCTAGGGAACTAATAACGGCCATCTTCTCCTCATCAGCTGCACTCCTCGGGATCTGGCAACATCCACTCCCCAGATCCAGCACATTAAACCACGTTGCATAATCCGCACACACGTGCCTACGTCTTCCATGGCACCAGGGTCCAGTCGCTGCGACCTCTCTCTCACTGAGGTGTCTTCAGCGGTCAACTCTCCTCCCTCGCGGTAGTTCAGAGCGACTACTAAGAGGGTCTCACCCTCAGCTACTTCCCCCAGGCCGTACCACAGCTGGGTCTCGTTTAAATTCGGTACCGGCTCAAGGCTGCTACACACGTCCTCAGAAGCAACTCGACACGCTGGGTGCCCAGACAATGCCCCCATGAACTCCAGGGTCATTAACCAATCATCATCTTCTGGATAATTACTGGCACTGGTACCCAAAATCTCCGGTGCCCTTGTGGTTGTCAAGGGTAAATGCTTCAGACACCGGTTGTAAAATGAACTGTACAACAACTTGACCTGCGCCCCGGGGTCGAGGATGGCTTTAGCATCGCTTCCCTTTATCCGTAACGACACCCTGGGGTGTGGTCCCTCTAAGCCTTCAGGAATAGGGTCTTTTCCTTTCAGAAGTTCATTGGTACATTGCTGGGAATGTGCTCCCCCAGAGACCCCAAGCCGTTCCCCCACTGGGCCTCCACTAAGTTTCCCGACACCTCTCTGATCAGCTGAACAACTGAAGGAGGGGCTGATCCCCTGAAATGATCCCCCTGGCACTGCAAGCAATTTAGCTGCCCTCCTAGCCAGAGATGACACACAGAAAACTTTTCCCCCTCTTTCAAATAACTGACAGCTGTCACTATGGTATAATTGAACCTGACAGCTCTAACACGGTCACCAGCCCGCCCACTTAAACTTTCAACCAATCTCTGTCGCTCTCCCTCAACCGAGCACTGCCACTCATCTAACAACTGAGAGATCCGCTCCGCCCACGTCTCACATGCCTCCGTCCCTCTTGGGGTGGACACTATCCCAAATGCCAGGCGGAACCTGCCAGAGCTAGAACATTTATCTGCAGACAGTACCTCTGAATCAGACCACTCTTTCCTCTCTCTTCCAACAGCATGGAGAGCCCCGAGTCCCACCCCCAACTCGTCAACGCTAGTCTGAACTTGAACAAAGACCTCACCCAGCATGCATTGCATGCAGCAATAACCAAAAAATAACCCAGAGACACACATTACTGATTTAACCAGGGCAACCACACAGCACAACACTGGGTCCAATCCCGGATGAGCCCCCATATGTAGCCCCCTGGCAAGCCTCAGGGTCGCTCAGCTCGCTGTCATCTAGGGAAACAGCCCTCGGCCCCGCCAAACTGGGTAATAGTTTGTGTGGATGCTGTGTGATGTACCCCACCCCGCCCAAATAACAGATACGATTAAATGATTTACAGTTTATAGATGTTACTGGAACTATATAATTAATAGAGAATAAAATATAAAAGGAAAATAAAAGGCACCACACTTATCAAAGTTCAATCTTTTCGTGCACAAACAGTTGGAGCTCAGGACCCTCCTTCTTCACCCTGCGTCCCCTCGGACCACCTCGACCTGCCACCTGGGACCAACAACGGTGGCCGAGCAGACGCTCCACATGGGTCCATCTCTGTCTCCTCTCCTCGCCGAACATCCTGGACCTCGGACTCCTGCTCAGGGTCCAACCCCGTTAGTGGACTCACAGCACCTGGTCCATCCTCTGTCTCTCTCTCCCGCCTTCTGCCCAAAAACCTGTGCATCACACTAACTTACAGACACACGGCAAGAATAACATCTCTTCCAATTGGTTTGTTCATCCTCTTATCAGTAACATGATCCAAACAAACTGCTACCAGGAGGACTTTATCAGCAGTTAACATAACAAAGAAGTCATTTCAATTATAACATAACAAAGAAGCCATTCTAATTAGACTATGCAGTAACATAAAAGAAGAAACCCCTTATACCTCTGCAAACCAGAGATTCCCTGCTGGACTGTTCTGTTCCCCTCCTTGTCTTTCCCCCCCCTCGCCTGACTCTCTGCCTGGATACCTCGCCTGACTCTCTGCTTTTTCACCTAGCCTGGATACCCCGCCTGTATCGCTGAAGTTCTACCGCCAGAGCAAGGCTGGAGCCTTGTTAGGTCAAGATAAGGAACTGTCTTTCATTGTGTGGAATTTTCTCTCTGTGTCCACGCCTCCGCTAGGTAGGTCCAGCCGTTTGCCACTACCTAGGGTTGGGAACTGTCTCTGTGTCCTCGCCTTCGCTAGGTGGGTCCGGCCATTTGCCGCCACCTTGTGTTGCGATCCATCTCTTCATGTTCAGCATTCGGTGTATGAGTCCCAGCCCTACATCCTGTTCCTAAGGAGGGGTCCTGGCTCTGTGTTATGTGTATGAGTCCCAGCCCTGCGTCCTGTTCCCAAGGAGGGGTCCCATCTCTTCGTTCCGTGCTCCCGTCTCTTCTAGTCCAAGTCTCCGTGCTCCTGTCTCTTCTAGTCCAAGTCTCTGTGCTCCCATCTCTTCTAGTCCAAGGCTCTGTGCTCCTGAAGGCCCTCGTCCAGTCCATGCCTAGTCCAGTCCTATCCAAGTCCTGTCCATGTGCCTTTACCTGTCCTTGTGTCTTGCCCTACCCAGGAGTTCCTCACCCAAGTCATGTCCAGTCCTGTAGCCTGGTCTGGTACTCACCTAGTTCTGGAGTCTGAGCCTGAGTCAAGTCCCAGGTTCTGGGTCCTTGCTCAGTCTCTGATTCGGAGTCCAAACCCAAGCCTCGAAGTACCCTAGACCCCAAGCCAGTCTCCAAGCCTCAAGCCTCAAGACCCCAAGCTTGTCTCCAAGCCTCAAGACCCCAAGCCTGTCTCTAAGCCTCAAGCCTCAAGACCCCAAGCCTGTCTCCAAGCCTCAAGCCTCAAGATCTCAAGCCTGCCTCCAAGCTTCAAGCCTCAAGACCCCAAGCCTGTATCCAAGCCCCAAGCCTCAAGCCTCAAGACCCCAGCCTCCAGTCCTGCAGTCATGTCATGTCGCTGCCTGGTTCTGGGGCCCGAGCCCAAGGCAGGACCCAGGTTCTGGGTCCTTGTCCAGTTTCTGGCTCGGGGTTCAAGCCCAGGCTCCTAGTTCATAGTTCCTTGTCTGGTTTCCCTGTTTTTTGTCCATTTCCTAGCCCAGGTCCTGCATCCTTGTCCTGTTCCTAGTACTTCAGTGTCTGTGTCTTGCATTTGGGTCCGTTTCCCAATGCGCCCCCCCGCCATTGTGACAGAAATAAATACCAACATGCATTTGCCTTCTTGAGCTCAGACTCAACCTGTAAATTAACCTCTGTTGCTTTCCCCAGGTAGGTCATTTCCTCACCTCCCCCCGAACAGTACTCAAAATGGAGTACTTATTGTTAAGGGAGATGGCCACAGGGTGCTCTCCACTATTGGATATTTTCCCTTCCCTCTCTTGACAGTCACCCATTTATCTGTTTCCTATAGCCTTGGGGTGACTACCTCCCTATAGCTCCTGTCTATCACCTCCTCACTTTCCCTACAAGCCAAAGGCCATCGAGCTGCAGCTCCTGTTCCCTAACCTGGTCTCTAAGGAACTGCGTCTCGATGCACCTGGTGCAGATGTGGCCATAAAGGGGGCTGGAAGTCTCCTGGAAATCCCACATCTGACACCCAGAACAGAACACTGGCCCTGCAGACATACCTCATATTCTTTCTGGAGTTAAGTGAGAAAAAGAAATAAGAAATAAACTTACCTAATAACCTTGCCTTCGCCTGTTTCTGTTGAAGCCTAACCACTCTGACTCAGACAACTCCCATGATGACTGCTCCACTAGACACTACCTCTCTTTTATGGAGATTGGGTTCTTCAAGCTCTGCTCTGGACCTGCACAGGAACACCTCTACTGTGTCTGTGTCACTGTCCAGTCAAAGACTTCCATTGAAAACAGGCTGCTTTTTCAAACTCTGCTCCGGACCTGTGCAGGAACACTCCTACTGCATCTGTGCCACTGTCCAATCAAAAAGTTGGTCCAGAAGTTTCAGTTGCTCAGTATTCAAGATGAGTTATTAAACTGGATTGTGGGGAAGTCAGAAAGTGTTACTAGATGGTTGCTTCTCTGCATGTGACTAGTGGAATGCTACAGGGATCGATGTTGTGTTTGTCATCTATATCAATTATTTGGATGATAATGTGGTTAACTGGTTCAGCAAGTTTGTGGATGCCACCAAGACTGGAGGTGTAGGGGACAGTGAGGAAGGCTATCATGGCTTGCGGTGGGATCTGGACCTGCTGGAATAATGTTCTAAAAAGCGGCAGATGGAATTTAATGCAGACAAGTGTGAGGTGTTGCACTTTGGTAAGACCAACCAGGTAAGGTCTTTCACAGTGAATGATAGAGCACTGAGTAATGTGGTCGAACAAAGGGATCTGGGAATACAGCTCCATAATTCATTGAAAGTGGCATCACAGGTAGATAGGAATGTAAAGAAAGCTTTTGGCACCTTGGTCTTTATAAATCAATGCAGCAGTTGGGATGTTATGTAGAAGCTGCATAGGACATTGGAGAGGCCTAATTTGGAGTATTGTGTGCAGTTTTGGTCACCTACCAACAAGAAAGATGTAAATAAGGTTGAAAGTGTACAGAGAAAATTTACAAGAATGTTGCCATATCTGGAAGGCCTGAGTTATAAAGGAAGACTGAATAGTTTTGGACTTTATTCCTTGGAACATGGAAGGCTGAGAGGAGATTTGATAGAGAAGTACAAAATTATAAAGGATGTAGATAGGATAAATGCAGGCAGGATTTTTTCACTGAGGTCATGAGTTAAGGGTGAAAGTTGAAAAGTTTAATGGGAACATGAGGGAAAACTGAGTTTGCCAGTGAATGAGTGGCCGATGAAATCAGCCAAAGAACGAGCAGCCACTGCCAGGGAAAGCATCAACAAGTTGCAAAAGAAGGCATTTGTTGCTGCTTTGACAAGGGCCAAGGCAAAGAAACAAGAACCAGCACAAAAACAGTACCAGGTCAAAATGGAACAACGGAGACCACCTGCAGCATCAGCCATCCGAAGCCTTGTAGATGTCAAGTGGTTCAGTGTTCTAACTCGACTAGTCAAAACAGTTGCATGGATCTGGAGAGCAGTAAAAAAGTTCATTGGACAAAATCAAGCCATGGACAGTCCAAAGTGGGAGACAGTTTCTTTGGCAGGAGTCATCTCAGTAAGGGAACAAGAAGATGCTCTAAGAGACATTTTTATAGCAGCACAAGAGGGCGCAACCTTCCCAAGCACCACTACAGACAGGCTGGTAGTCTACAAAAACCAAGATTCTGGGCTGTTGGTTTGCAGTGGCCCAGTGCAAATCTTCAAAGTAGATCAAGTTGCCCATCTTGCCCTATGATGCCTGGGTGTCCACACTGTTAACTTGGGAGGCCCACAATGAGAGTCATGACGGAGTGGCCAAAACCTTGCTCAAGACGAGAAGAAAGGCATGGGTCATAAGGGGAAGGAAAATTGCCCAAAAAGTTGTTGATGGCTGCATGCTCTGCAGGAAGGCAAAAGCAAGGAAATGTCAACAAGTAATGGGTGACTTGCCGCCAGAAAGAACTGAACCTGCTGCACCGTTCCAGTTCACAACGGTGGACCTCTTCGGACCCTACCAAGTAAAAGATGACGTCAAGAAAAGAGTAACACTGAAAGTCTGGGGAGTGGTCTTTTGCTGCATGGCCAGCAGAGCCATCCACACAGAGTTGGTAAACACCCTATCAACCAAAGAATTCCTGATGGCCTATCAAAGGTTCATAGCAATCAGGGGCATCCAAGAAAGATCTGGTCAGATTCAGGCACCAATTTCATTGGAGCAAAACCAGTCTTGGAGGAGCTGTACAGATTCTTGGATGGCCTGAATGAAGCAGCCTTGCAGGAGATGGCGGCAAAAATTGGAACGGAGTGGACGTGGAAAATCCATCCACCTGATTCTCCACACAGGAATGGTGCTGCAGAAGCCGCTGTACGCATTGTGAAGAGAGCACTCCAGAGTCTTGGGAAGGAGTCTGGGCTCAGTTACAGCGAGTTCCAGACAACTCTTCACATAGCAGCCAACCTTGCCTATGAGCGCCCAATTGATGCCAGGGTACAGAGCCGGGAAGACTGTATTCAGTATGTCACACCCAACACTCTTCTACTTGGTTGAGCATCTCAAAGCGGGGATTTCAAAACCTTTTACTTTTCCGCCGAGCAATGCAGTCAGAGGAGACCAAGTTCTGGAGGTGCTGGAGCCAACTCACTGGTCCCAGTTTGTTTGTCAGGAGCAAGTGGCATACTGCACAGAGAAATGTCACTGTTGGGGACGTCGTCTGGTTAAGCGACCAAAATGCTCTGAGAGGACATTTCAAGCTTGGCAGAGTCGTCAATACTAATCCAGATAGCAAAGGCATCGTGAGGGACGTCAACGACAGGATCTTCCCAAGCTACAGTGTTCCTGTGACAAAAGCTCTGAAAGTAACAATGCATCCCATCTCTGATGGGGAAAAAAAGACAGAAAAAATCCTCCTCAGGGACGTCAGGCGGCTGGTTGTCTTACTACCTGCTAAGGAACGGATGGAAAGTCAACAATACAGGCATATCGTAAGAACACCGAACTGGGACTACCAAGTTTGCCTTTGAAACTGGCGATCTCCCCAGTATTTCCATGGGAAGATCGAGTGGGAGGTGTCAAGTCAAACCAGAGTTTCTGAAAGTATTGGGACCTTGCGGCAAAAGAACATAAAATTTAAAAGTAATAGCAAGAATCCACTGATAGACCGGATGGAACCCGCTGCCTGAGTGCTGCTTCTGCCCGGAACATCGGGAGGACCCGGGAGCAGCGTTGGAATCTGCGGTAAGATGCTGAACTTTAAAAGACTTGAGAGACTGTTTGATGGCGAAGCGCACTGCTGTCCCTGTGCTTTGGGTCAGCGCCAGCTTCGCCTCACGGGGATCATCGCGCGCAGGCGCTTCTGGGAAAGGGCGCGAGGTTTGAGAAGAGCTCCGGAAGCTTCGGGAAGGGTCGCCCGGTTTGAAAACAGAACCGTCTGTTAGGGAGCAGGTCGGAATCCGTCTTCAAAGTCCGGAGAGGTAGCCAGTTTTTTCACCTAATAACTTGCCTAATGACTAATGTCTAATGGCTTATGACTGGTGACGAAAGGCTAATGGCTAATAGTTGATGGAACTAATGGAACTATCAAACTGCCGCACTTGCGAAAAATAAAAGGAGGAAATAGGAAAAGTTGTTTGGTCATTGAGTGGAATCCAGTTAAAAAACCTTAGGGTAGACGCATTCAATCCCTTTAAAGTGGGGAAGCTGCACATCTTCAAAGAACAAAAAGAAATCCGACTTGACAGGTAGGTAGGGTTGTAAAGAAAACTTTTGGCACATTGGTCTTTATAAATCAATGCAGCAGTTGGGATGCTATGTTGAAGCTGGAAAAGATGTTGGTGAGGCCTAATTTGGAGCATTGTGTGCAGTTTGGTCACCTACCTACAGGAAAAATGTAAATAGGGTTGAAAGAGTGCAGAGACAATTAACTAGTATGTTGCTGGGATTTGAGGATCTGGGCTCTCTGGAAAGGCTGAATAGGTCAGAACTTTATTCCCTAGGACACAGAAGATTGAGGGGTAATTTGACAGAGGTGTACAAAATAATGAGGGACAAGTTGGGGCAAATGCAAGCAGGCTTTGTTCCACTGGGTGAAACTGCAACAGGAGCTGATGGACTAAGGGTGAAAGGTAAAATATTTGAGCGGAACACGATGGGCAATTCTTCACTCAGAGCATGGTGAGAGTGTGGAACTAGCTGCCAGTGCAAGTGATGGATGTGAGTTTGATTTCAACATTGTAGAGAAATTTGGATAGCTACATGCATGGGAGGGTTATGAAAGGCTATACTGTAGTCAGGGAGCAGGTTGATGGGACTAGTGGTTTGACATGGACTATATGGGCTGAAGGGCCTGTTTCTGTTCTCTAGTGTTCTATGACTCTTTTGGGTTGGAAGGGCCTATTACTGTATCTCTAAGTAAGTAAATACAGTGCCTGTAAAAAGTATTCGACCCTCCCTGGAAGTTTTTGTGGTTTATTGTTTTAGAACATTGAATGACAGTGGATTGAATTTGGCTTTTTTTTGACACTGATCAACAGAAAAAGACTTTTTTCTGTCAAAGTGAAAACCCCCCCAGGGAACTATGAGAGTTGAGAAGTTAAGTAATGTTTTAGATATGATAAAGATCTTGGTTCCTTGGGGAAGGTAACAAATATATATAAAATTTATTTTTAATTCCATGGAGCATGTAGTAACCTTCCAATATTCAGGCGGTTCTTTTTTTTTCTTTTTAGGTAGTAGCATATATTGGGGGGGAGGGGGAGCGTAGATTTTTTTTCTCTTGTATTACTTTGAAAACTCAATAAAAATTATATGAAAAAAAAGTGAAAACCGACCTCTTCAACATGATCTAAATTAATTACAAATATAGAACACAAAATAACTGATTGTAAATATTCACCCCCTTTAATATGACACACCAAATCATCACTGGTAAGTCTGTATCCTGGCAAAAACTACACCATGAAGACATAACAACACCGGTACCAAGCTGTATGAGTCCTAATGCCCTTCCCTTGGACAATATTGGTGTCGTGGAGAGGGGAGACTTGCAGCATGGGCAACTGCTGGTCTTCCATACAACCTTGCCCAGGCTTGCACCCTGGAGAGTGAAGACTTTCCAGGGGCAAGATTAATGGATGCCTTTAAAAAATGTCCTGGAGAGGCCAAAGCAGAATCCAGACCTTAATCCAATTGAGAATATGTGGCTGGATTTGGAAAAAGACTATTCACTCACAATCCCCATGCAATCTGACAGAGCTTGGGCAGTTTAGTAAAGAAGAATGTCCAGATGTGCAAAGCTGATAAAGATCTAACCACATAGGCTCAAGATTGTAATTGCTGCCAAAGGCGTATCTACTAAATACTGACTTGAAGGGGGTGAGTAATTATGCAATCAATTATTTTGTGTTTAATAATTGGAATAGATTTAGACCAATTTGTAGAGATCTCTTTTCATTTTGACAAAAGTGTCTTTTAGAAACAGAGAAAACCTACAGCACAATACAGGCCCTTCGGCCCACAAAGCTGTGCCGAACGTGTCCTTACCTTAGAAATTACCTGGGGTTACCCATAGCCCTCTATTTTTCTGAGCTCCATGTACCTATACAGGAGTCTCTTAAAACAGGGGTCCCCAACCTTTTTTCCCACTGCGGACCGGTTTAATATTGACAATATTCTTGAAGACCGGCCGACCCGGTGGGGGGAGGGGGTAGTGTTGCCAACAGTCAAGAGTAGCAGTCAAATGCATTGTGTTTACCATGTTAAGACTAAAATGACCATGAAGCCTTGCGCGGGCACCAGTGCGCATGCGTGTACGTGCCGAATTTTTTTTCTACAAATCGTTTTTGGCTATTCTGTTCAGGTGGGGGGTGGTGTTATAGGAATATAGGCGATAAGTGACTAATACACTCAATTTTGTTTCTGAAAGGGTTTATCTAACGAATTTAATATTAAACACACAGCACATATTTTCCTCGCATGAATATAGTGATAAGTCAATTATCAGGGGAGGACAGGGGAGCTTGAAGTAAGTGTTGAACAAACTTCCAGTAGAAGTGGTAGAGGCAGGTAAGATATTATCATTTAACAAAAAATTGGATAGGTATATGGACAGGAAAGGAATGGAGGGTTATGAGCTGAGTGCAGGTCAGTGGGACGAGGTGAGAGTAGCTTTCGGCACGGACTAAAAGGGCAGAGATGGCCTGTTTCCATGCTGTAATTGTTATATGGTTATATAAGTCACCTATAAGTCAATAGAATCATAACATTTTAAGTAACGTTTGGATATTAAACAGACAGCACATATTTTCCCTGTATGAACAGATAAAATCATTGCAACACACCAATATCGCTGAATCAGTGGGAGCCCTGGGCTTGTTTTCCTGCAACAAGACAGTGCATCGAGGGGTGATGGGAGACAGCGATACTTGAAAGTGGTTCCTTATGTCCAGTCTATTCCGCAATTTAGTTTCCGTTACATTCATTGCAGGGATATGTTGGAAATGGAAGCAACGTTTTCAGTGCTTTCGTGGCTATCTCAGGATATTTAGCCTTGACTTTGATCTGGAATGCTGGCAGAAATGTTATGTCAAACATACTTTTCAGCCCAGCGTCATTTGCAAGCTTGAGGAGTTGATCTCCTTCCCGTGCTGACATGGATGACGCGCGGGTAATGACCTCGCGTGAGTTCAAGTTCAACAGTGGGCATGACAGGGAATGAGGAAAGGTGCAGCTGACTCATATCGCCAAATCATATCGTTTCCTCGCGGCCCGGTAGCACATGCTTTGTGGCCCAGTACTGGTCCGCGGCCTGGTGGTTGGGGACCGCTGTCTTAAAAGACCTATCATATCCACCTCCACCACCGTCGCTGGCAGCCCATTCCACGCACTCAGCACTCTCTGCGTAAAAAAAAAACATACCCCTGACACCTCTTCTGTACCTACTTCCAAGCACCTTAAAATCCTATCATGCTAGCAATTCCAGCTTGGGAAAAAGCTGGACTATCCACACGATCAATGTCTCTCGTCATAAGAGAACACCTCTATCAGGTCACCTATCATCCTCCATCACTCCAAGGAAAAAAGGCTGAGTTCACTCAACCTGTTCTCATAACCTGTCCCCAATCCTGGCAACATCCTTGTCAATCTCCTCTGCACCCTTTCTATGGTTTCCACATCCTTCCGAGAGTGAGGCGACCCAGAACTGAGCACAGTACTCCAAGTGGGGTCTGGTCAGTGTCCTATGTAGCTGCAACATTATCTCTCGGCTCCTAAGCTCAGTCCCACAAATGATAAAGGCCAATGCACTGTCTGCTTTCTTAACCACAGAGTCAACTTGTGCAGCAGCTTTGAGTGTCCGATGGACTCAGACCCCAAGATCCTTCTGATCTTTTTCTGTTGATCAGTGTCAAAAAAGACAAATTAAATCCATTGTAATACAATGTTGTAAAACAATAAAACATGAAAACTTCTGGCCGGGGGGGGGGGTATAATTCTTATAGGCACTGTAGGTAAGCTGTTTAAATATCAAGTTTCAAATAACTTATAAAGCACTATATTTTCAATAAAAATTAAATATTTCCTCAATTGAAATATGTTAGTTGCAGGTGTGATACTGGATGGAACATTATTTAATCTATCAGCAAGATCCATCTACAAAATGCAATGCATCAAAATCACCAAAATTTCTTTACCAGCACTTCCCAATCCCTCAAACTCGAGCAACCTTAAAGGACAAGTGCAACAGGCGTTTGGGAACACCATCACCTTCAGCTTTCTCCTCAAGTTATACCCTGTCCTGACTTGTAAATATATTGTAAATCCTTGAAACTAGATAATGTGACTGGATTCTCAAATCACTCTGGGAGTGCTTTCTCCATGCAAACTGCAACTGCTTAAGATCATGGCTCGCTGTCAGCTTTTAAAGGGCTTTGGCTGACTGGTAATAAAACATATAGGCTTTGTCACTTGACTCCAACATCACAAAATAGAATTTTTTAAAAATGAAACAATTCACAAGTAAGCTGTTCTAGCTCACAGCAAACTGTTAAAATTTGGTTCAAAATATTATTGGACCCAGGGTCTCGGAAAAGGAATTAGCATCAAATCCCATTGAATTAGTTCTACTTGATGTAGTACAATTTTTCAGATGATTAGAAACAGAAATCATTGGTGCTCATTTTGACAGTTGGGAATTAAACCCAATATGGAACCATATACTTTATATGCAGGTGGCTAAAGCAGAGCTCTTCCTCAGTGAAATCTATGTCCATAGTGTTAACTGGGTATTATGACTCTTAGAAATTCAGTTCAGCACCTATCTTAACGTTCAGCATAATCAACCAAGGATAATCTCCTGTACTGTGCACAGTGTAAAAGACCATGTCATTCATTTGTATTCCCTTCTTCTTGGTGTGATTAGATTGTTAGTGTGTGAACAGCAACATAGAGTTTCACCTCTGCTGGCGACAATCCTGTCAGAGACAGCAAAGCACCGAGACTCACATTATTCGAAAAATGCTGTCTATGCTGCTCTATTATTAGAAACACCATGCTTATATTATTAATAATGCTTTTTATGCTTGGAAAGATGGACTCCTTCTGCAGTTTTGGTCAGAAGTTTGTCTTTGATCATGCATTAAATGTGTGCCAAAGTGTCAGCTGGTGGTTAACTCACTTCAACAGGTTTGATTCTGTTGGATCTAGCGAAATGTCTTGAAGCAGAGGCAAAAGACACAATTGTCATCCACTAAATTCAAAAGTTTATTCACACTATGTATGTTGTAACATTTTAAAGCGAGCACTTGTTTCTGGTACACAACTCAAAACATAAAATCTAGAACTGAATACTCTTGTGTTGAAACTTATAGCTTACACAAAATGTGTACCATAACTGTGCTACTTATTGCTACACATGTAATATACAAATATGAGATTCACTGGTAAGGTTTTGAATCTCGATGAGAATATTATCTAAGAAATTACCACAAATATGCATTGTTTACCAAAATTGCGCAAAACGAAGCAATAATTGAAGTGTGACTATCAATATTCATTCATGCAGCACATTAAGTACAATCAGATGTTAATTGGGTAAGTTTGTATGATTGTAATAATGGATTTTGAATTACATTAAGGCAGCATGAAGGGTCTGCTGTTTGAAATGATTTAATTGGAAGTACTTAACTCTGTCATGACTGTTGTTCACAGTGAACATCAGGGATCATTTATACATTGAGATACTCCAAAACAAACAGTTGCAGTATTTTATTGAGATTTTCAATTGTTGTTGGATCAAGATTAACCTCGTTATCTTCCATGGTGTGCCACACTTGAGGGAAAGGCATCGGTATGATATGCAGAATGGGAACACCTGTGAAACCAAAACAGTGAAGAGTTAATTGACTTCTGCTGGGGTTCACTTCCATCAATACGCAGCACTGGCTTTGTTGCATTTATTGACTTTTCGGCAGCAGTACAATGCAATACATAATAGAAAAAATGGGACTTACAGTAAGTATATATATATATATATATATATATATATATATATATATAAAATAGTTAAATGAAATAAGTAGTGGTAAATCAGAAATAATAAAGTTGTGAGGTATGCTCATGGGTTTAATGTAAATGCAGATATTGGATGGCAGATGGGAATAAGCTGTTCCTGAACTGTTAAATGTGTGCCTTCAAGCTCCTGTTCCTCCTCCTTGGTGGTATCAGTGAGAACAAGCCATGACCTGGGTGATAGGCATCCTTAATAATGCACACCACCTTTTTGAGGCATTTTACATTGTAAAAGTATAAACAGACTTAATAGAACAGTAAATATACCCATGTAGAGGCTCCTTTGAATTTCATCCCTTATTAAAAAGCACTAGGCTTCATTCTGCATTGAACTCCAGTGGTGAACTTGCCCTGTATGGGATGGGGCTGGGTGGGGGAAGAAGGGATGGTGTGTGGCTAGAACTGGGCACAAGCCAGGAGGATACGACACACTGTGATATGCAAACTCTTCATTATTTTCAAATATTACTAAGACCTAGAGGAAATAATTATAAAGCAAAATGCTGTTAGCATTTTATCATGTTTTCCCTCAACTGCAGTGCTTTTATGAACTTGGTGCAGCAGGAATTGGGCAGGGAATATAAGTTCAAAGTAAATTTATTCTCAAAGTACATGTATGTTACCATATACTACCTTGAGATACATTTTATTCAATGATTCCATTGAGTTCAGCAGGAAGGGGAAATCAGAGAAAGGTGAGAATTGGTGGTCTTGTCGGTATGCTGAATACAGAATAAAATTACAGAACTTAACTTTCAAAAAAAAACAATTGCACTTAAGTCCATTAATTGAATAAAAAGTGAAACAAGCCAAAATATATCATTTTAAACTGAAGCTTCTAGGTCTGTATGTTGGCATCTGGCTGTTGAGGAATACTCCACCCATCTCTGCAAGTAGATTCAGGCAAACATTGGATGAACTGGGTATAATTATAGATTTGATTGACAGGCTCCAATGAAATGAAGAGTTTCATTACTTGTCACTATTTTAAATGCAATAAATTTCTCATAAGGCAGTAGTAATTTTAACAGAATGCATTAGTATTCTCTCCATGTACCATGAAGAGTACTCTAACTGGCTGCATTGCTGTCTGGTACGGGGTGGGATGGTGTGTTGGGGCACTGCACAGGATTAAAATAAGCAGCAGAAAGTGGTGAACGCAGCCAGCTCCATCATGGGGTACTAAACTCCACAGCATCTCGGACATCTTCAAAGATCAATGCCTCGAAAAGATGGCATCCATCATGAAGGACCCCCATTACCCAGGAAACACCCTCTTCTCATTGCTACCATCAGGAAAGAGGTCACGGAACCTGAAGGCACACACTGAACAACTCAGGAACAGCTTCTTGCCCTCTGCTATCACATTTCTGAATGGACATTGAACCCATGAACACTACCTCACTTTTTTTTCTCATTGTGTACTATTTATTTAATTTAACCCTTTTAATATGTGTACTTTTTACTGTAATTTACAGCTATTATTATGTATTACAATGTACTGCTGCCGCAAAGACAACACATCTTATGACTCACGCCGGTGTAATTAAACCTGATTCTGGCTCTTTTTTTAAAGTAACACTGAAGGAGAGCTTTTTTCTTCCAGCAGCTTCTGAACTGATCTTGCATTTAGACAATTTGCTACATCAGATTTAAGCTCGAAAGCTGCTTTTGGATTTTTTTTCACAAATGTGGCAGTGAGAAAGAGGGCAGGAGGGTCATTTGACATATTGTGTCCTGCAGGCTTTATAAAATCTAATCAGTCCCATTTTGTAGCTCTATATTGAGGAGCACTACAAAAGCATAAAAGATGTACAAAATGTTAATATATCTATTATGATTCATGATTATTTTCTACCTCGCCGCAGAAATGGCAAATGATCATCTTCAATGGGCACAGCTCTCATTTCGCTCCAGAAGTATTTGACCTCATTTGGATGGTCACTCAGTAAACCCAGATGATGAAGGCGTCGTTCTGTTGGATAACATTAAACACATGTTAGTTATGTCACTTTTTATAGTTGACTCAGTAACTCCATATGTTTCCAACATTAATGCATTGCCACTGTAACCTATCATAACGCTGAAATACTGATTCTCTTTATCTTTTCTAGAACAACAAATAATCTACACCAGCGGTCTTCAACCACCGGGCCGCAGACCGGTACCAGGCCGCAAAGCATGTGCTACTGGGCCGCAAGGAAACGATATGATTTGGCGATGAGTCAGCTGCACCCTTCCTCATTCCCTGTCATGCCCACTGTTGAACTTGAACGCACGCGACGTCATTACCCATGCGTCATCTATGTCAGCGTGGGAAGAAGATCAACTCTTCGAGCTTGTAAATGACGGCGAGCTGAAAAGTATGTTTGACATAACATCTCTGCCGGCATTCTGGATTAAAGTCAAGGCTAAATATCCTGAGATAGCTACGAAAGCACTGAAAACGTTGCTTCCATTTCCAACATATCTCTGCGATGAATGCAACAAAAACTAAATTGCGGAATAGACTGGACATAAGGAACCCCCTTTGAGTACCGCTGTCTCCCATCACCCTTCGATGGGACCGTCTTCTTGCAGGGAAACAAGCCCAGGGCTCCCACTGATTCAGCGAATTGGTGTGTTGCAATGATTTTATATGTTCATATGGGGAAAATAAGTGCTGTGTGTTTAATATCCAAACGTTACTTAAAATGTTATGATGCTATTGACTTTTAAGTGACTTATATAACCATATAACAATTACAGCATGGAAACAGGCCATCTCTGCCCTTCTAGTCGTACCGAACGCTACTCTCACCTAGTCCCACTGACCTGCACTCAGCCCATAACCCTCCATTCCTTTCCTGTCCATAGAGCTATCCAATTTTTCTTTAAATGATGATATCGAACCTGCCTCTACCACTTCTACAAGAAGTTCGTTCAACACTTACTTCAAGCCCCCCTGTCCTCCCCAATAATTGACTTATCACTATATTCATGCGAGGAAAATATGTGCTGTGTGTTTAATATTAAATTTGTTAGATAAACCCTTTTAGAAACAAAATTGAGTGCATTAGCCACTTATCACCTATATTTTGGTCGTGACTAACACCCACCCCCACCTGAACAGAATCGCCAAAAACGATTTGTAGAAAAAAATCGGCACGTACACGCATGCGCATTGGTGCCCGTGCAAGGCTTCATGGTCATTGTAGTCTTTCTCGGGGTAAACACAACGTATTTGACTGCTGCTCTTGTCCGTTGGCAACCTTACCCTCCCCCCCCATCATTGTCAATAATAAACAGGTCCGCAGTGCAAGAAAGGTTGGGGACCCCTGATGTACACAAACAACAGGAAAATCACAACTATGAGAAAATGCTTGAAATTTCATTGATTATCCATAGAGAGCTGAAAATTATCCCTGATAATGCTGAACAAGGGAAATACTACTTCAATATATTCTTCAATTAAATGATAAGAGCAACAGGCTGTATCCTTTCAAATATGAAGTAACCGTACCTGAAGATTCACTTTTAAAGTATCACTTTTAATTAATCACTTGTATTTAAAAATATTTAAATACCATTTTTGGTGATTGTTGTGGCATGCTCTTAAACCTTCTAGCTGATCAACCAAATTGATGATAAGATACTGAAAAAATACTTTGTCTTCTGTAGTGGCCTTCATATCCTTTCCAGAATTCCCTTTATTCCAATAATGTAGTAAATTACCTTTTATAGCAATGATGTACATATATAATGTAGCAACTGTTGTAGTGTCTTTCCTATTGTTGCATAAATCCCATTCTTACTTAATTCTGTGTTATCTATATATTTATGTTGTTTGTACTCCCTCCCTGACCTAATGTTTATCTTCTGTAGAAAGTGATACTGACAACCAAACTTGTTATTAATAAGTATTTTATATTTTTTGCATGGAAATCCCTTTTGCTTCCAGTGGCTGTAAATCACTTTAAAACATCCTGTGAAGTGCCAGAAATTAGGATCACAAACTAAAGCCAAAGTAACAAACAGGGAAATCACTTGCACTGTCAGTCTGCCACCGATGAGAAAATTATCCTGTCCTTAGATGCACTTCTTTAGCATTTCCCAGCATGGGGGTGGGGGTGGGGAATAAAAGTCTTCTTGCTCTA
Source organism: Mobula hypostoma (assembly GCF_963921235.1). NCBI lineage: Eukaryota > Metazoa > Chordata > Chondrichthyes > Myliobatiformes > Myliobatidae > Mobula > Mobula hypostoma. The sequence goes on along the minus strand of NC_086104.1, from coordinate 22,419,133 downwards.
TCTTCTACTCCTTCAGTTTGTATGGTGTTTATAATATTTAATATTGTGAGCTCAAAGTCTAAAAATCTCTGAAAGTGTAAGGTTCCAAATATTTAGTTTTTCAATGCTTCTCTTATTAATCCTTGGCTCTGCAAGATGACAACCGCACTTACTACTGTAAGTACTCATAGTTTAGATATTTTGCAACAATTAGATATTCTGCAGTTTCATTTGTTTGCAAGTAATAGAGTTCATTGCATAGTGTCTGTATGGAGAAGCAGTAGGAAAAATACTCTTTCTATAGAAAGGCTGACTCATTTCAAAACTTATTCCTGAAGTTTTTTAAAGTATCTCAATCCTAATGCTGCATCTCAACCCTAAATATCAATAGTTCCTTTCTTCCTCAGAACTGTTGCTTGACCTTCTGAGTTTCTCCAGCAATTGCCTTGGAATCCTCTCTGAACACTCCTCTTTTCTCACTGTTGGTCGTCTCCTTCCTCTCTACTCTCTGCTCTAATGTAGGCTTTCAGCCTGAAAAGTTGACAATTTCTTTCCTCCTGCAGATGCTGCATTTCCTGCTGAATTCCTCTAGCACATTATTTGTTCATCTGGCAGTTTGCTTCTTGCTCCACATTCCAGCTTCTATCGACTCTAGTGTATTTACGTTGAGGCTTTATAAAGCGCTGGAGAGGTTTCACTTGGAGGATTGTGAGCAGTTTTGGCTCCTTATCAAAGAAAGGATGTGTTGACCTTGGAGAAGGTGCAAAGGAAGTTCACAGAACTGATTCTGGGATTGAAATGCTTATCATATGAGGAGCGCTTGATGGCTCTGGGCCTATACCCATTGGAATTCAGAAGGATGGGGGGGGGGCGGCGGATCTCATTGACACCTATCAAATGGTGAAAGGCCTCAATATGGTGAATGTGGAGAGGATATTTTCTATACTGGGAGAGTCTAAGACCAGAGAACACAACCTCAGAATAGAGGGGTGTCCTTTTAGAATGGAGTTGAGGGAGGATTTCTTTAGCCAGAGAATGGTGAATCTGTGGAATTCATTGCCACAGGTGGCTGTGGAGGCCAAGTCATTGGGTGTATTTAAGGCAGAGCTTGATAGATTCTTGATTAGTCAGTGCAAGAAGGAATACGGGGGGGGGCGCGGTGGGAAGCAGGAGATTGGGGCTGAGAGAGAAAATGGAGCAGCTGTGATGAAATGGCAGAGCAGACTAGATGGGCCAAATGGCCGAATTCTACTCATATCTTCTGGTATTATGGTCCCACTTAAAATTGTTTTAAGTTAGTCTGAAGTGAATTTTTTAGAACTCTAAGGAAAAATTATATTTATTATGGTTATTGAAAAGTATTCCATGTGCAAGGGTTTCCAGTGATACATAAAATCCATCAACTACATAATTATCGATATGTAAGTAATGCTTACTAATTTGAGTTACCTATTAGCCGCAGTCTTTTATGCCACCGAACTGTATTTGGAAAGTAACTTAGAATTCTTGGATTTGGAGAACCGAGGAGATCCAACAGCACAAATAAATCCTAAAAGAAATGCAATTAATTTATCAATGAGGATATTTCAATTCCCATTGACTACCCAAAACATCTTGTAGAATTTCCAATCCAGTATTTGTTTCATGACTAACATATCTATTGTCGAGTGTCAGTGGTACCTATGTTAGTATCGCATTGCCTCCAAACTGAAGCCCATGAAGCCCCACTCCAGTGATGCCTGCACAGTATTCTGGGCTGTAATTCCAGTAGAACAGTTGGAAATATATTTAATATTAAGTACTAAACTAGAGTCCTATCTGCTTCCTCAAGTGGGGACATTTTGCAGAAGAAAAAGTGAGTATCCATTGCCAAATTTCATGTACAATTCCACATTTTGAAAGTTGCTTATCTGATCACTATCACATGAGACTTTGTGTGAGCTTGCTGGTATAATTTTGGGGGATCTGTCCTGGTTCGAACATACAAGTGCCATTACAAAGAAACCTCGGCTGTGCCTCTAGAAGTTTCCGAAGATTCGGCATGTTATCTAAAGCTTTGACAAACTTGTATAGGTGTGCAGTGGGGAGCATATTGACTGGTTGCATCGTGGCCTGGTATGGATGCACTAATACCCTGAAATGGAGAAGCCATAAAGAAGTACACCCTATCCTCGTTATATGCAACGGCTACGTTCCTCGAAGTTGATGCATAATGTGAATAATTATTTAAATGGAGAAAATAGGGATGAGTTCCAGAGGGCTTCCTAAATATGTTTTATCTGTAACTTATTCACATCTTTATACCAATACGACACAAAAGCAATACTACAAGACAGCATTTGTATTATATTTAATCAATTTAAGGTAATATTCAATGCAAAAAATCATAGAAAGTTAACATCCTTTGGTGTACAGTACTCACCAACAGTGGCAGGTGTGTTCGCTCTGGAAGATGAGTGGTTGTTGTCGGGCAGCTTTACATGCATAAGGTGGATGGTTGGGGTCATCAGGATTAAATCAAGCACAGCAAGGAGTGAAGAAAGACTCACAGAACTCTTAGAACTGCCAGCAGCAGGAGATTACAGCTATTTGCATAAAGTGCTGAGGGTTGTTCGCTTGGCAGCATTTTGTTTTTCAGCATAAATTTGCTTGTAGGGAAGAAGAGTTGACGGCAGGGGACGACTGAAATGCAGACTCCGTTCTAAATGTGGGTCCTTGTCCATTGCCATTTGTGCCAAGTGTTCCGACTTCCACCATTCCCTCACCGTTGATAAACTCCCAAGATTTTCAAAATCATCTGTTGCTTGCAGCATCTGAGAGATAGTTCGCGGTAAAAAAATATGCACGCCTTGAATGTGGATTACATCTTGGTCGAGTGGTTGAATCAGCAATGTTGTGTTAGGCGGCAGGAAACGCACCATTATGTTAGGATGAATGCTGTCCAAATGTTTAGGATGGGCTGGTGCATTGTCAAGCAACAAAAGAACTTTTAAGGCAAGATTCTCTTCCCGACAATAGCGTCCCAAAGCTGTGTTACCTTCAGCTGATGCCGCGCTGTTTATAATTTCCAACTTTTTTTCAATTGTTAAAGCGGTTCTCTGCTGCTCCGCTGACGGCCCAAGACATGACATCGGACGCTTAGGAGGCATAGTTAAATATTTCAAGCACAAAATCACTGCACTGTAGGGAAAACCAACAGAAGTTTAAGATCGTGCATCCACACCTTGCCAAAACCAATGCGAGAGTGGCAGGAGCACTCACCTGACTTGTATTGGCGGGAAAGCGGTGCTTCTCATCCCAACAGTGAGAATGAGGTGTGCGCACGTGACTTGTATTGGCGGGAAGGCATTGCTCCTCGCATAACTGAATTTTGGACGCATATAACGAGACGTTGGTAGAAATGGGTTCCTTGCATAACTGTGAATCCGCATAGTCTGAAGACGCATATAACGAGGGTGTAGTGTATACAGTTCAGTCCATCATGGGTGAAGTCCTCCCACAACTGAGCACATCTTCATGGAGTGCTATCACAAGAAAGCAGGATCCATCGTCAAGGACACCCACCATCCAGGCCATGCTCTCTTCTCACTGCTGCCATCAGGAAGGAGGTACAGGAGCCTCAGGTCCCACACTACCACATTCAGGAACAGTTATTACTTCTCAACCACCGGACTCTTGAACAGCGGGGAGTACTTTCATCCCCAAAGTGGCCAAGAGCACAAGAAATTTGGAGCATGAGTAAATAATTTGGGTCTTCAAGCCAACCTTGTCATTTACTATAATCATGGCTAATCAATGCTGCCCTTCACTCCTCTTCTGTGTCATTTCTCTGTGTGTTTTGATTCCTTGATCTACAAATGCCCATCTTTTATATAATTGTACACGCTTTTATTGATTGGTAACACAAAATACTCTGCAGATGCTGGGGTCAAAGCAACACTCACAACACGCTGGAGGAACTCAGCAGGTTAGGCAGCATCCGTGGAAACGATCAGTCAACGTTTCGGGCCGGAACCCTGACGAAGGGTCCCTGAATGAAGTCCTGACGAAGGGTTCCGGCCCGAAACGTTGACGGTCCGACTGATCTTCTGCACCCACTGAGCCAGAAACTTACCACTCTCTGGAGAACACATTTCCATGTAATTCAAGTTAATAACTGTCCTGTTACCTTGACTCTACGTCCCCTTATTTGAGATTCACACTCCTGAAAGCATCCCAGCCTCTACCCATAAGGTCGCGAGTGAACCATGTGGTTTATAACTATATTCTTGTAGACTCAAGGTTACTTTATTAAGATAAACTTTTAAATCAAAACTCTGATTTATTCACTTTGATATTAATGTTAATTCCCCAGCTTCTCTGGTGGCGTGGAAAATCATGCATTCGAACTCAGCCTTTTTGTCCAGTAGCTTAACCATGACACTGTTATATCACTTTCCAGAAAGAAGAAATGGGATGATGTTTATTAGATCTTTATGAACATCGACTTTAGTTTGTGCTTCAGACATTTGAATTGCTATTCTTCAACAAAGTTGTTTGCTCCATTAAGGATAAACAGAGAGTAAGAGGTGGAGAGTTTCTTAAATGCATCTATTTTAATGCTAGGAGCATTGTAAGAAAGGTGGATGAGCTTAGAGCATGGATTGATACCTGGAAATGTGATGTTGTAGCTATTAGTGAAACGTGGTTGCAGGAGGGGTGTGATTGGCAACTAAATATTCCAGGATTTCGTTGCTTCAGGTATGATAGAATAGGAGGGGCAAGAGGGGGAGATGTTGCATTGCTTGTCAGAGGAAATATAACAGTGGTCCTCTGGCAGGATAGATTAGTGGAATCATCCAGGGAGGCTATTTGGGTGGAATTGAGGAATACGAAAGGTGTAGTGTCGCTTATAGGGGTGTATTATAGACCACCTAATGGGGACCGAGAACTGGAGGAGCAAATTTGTAAGGAGATAACAGATATTTGTAGTAAGCACAAGGTTGTGATTGTGGGAGATTTTAATTTTCCACACATAGACTGGGAAGCCCATTCTGTAAAAAGGCTGGATGGTTTGGAGTTTGTCAAATGTGTGCAAGGTAGTTTTTTGCAGCAATACATAGAGATACCAACTAGATAAGGGGCAGTGTTGGATCTCCTGTTAGAGAATGAGATAGGGCAGGTGATGGAGGTATATGCTGGGGAGCACATCGGGTCCAGTGATCAGAATACCATTAGTTTCAATATAATTATGGAGAAGGATAGGACTGGACCCAGGATTGAGATTTTTGATTGGAGAAAGGCTAACTTTGAGGAGATGCGAAACGATTTAGAAGAAGTGGATTGGGACAATTTGTTTTATGGGAAGGATGTAATAGAGAAATGGAGGTCACTTAAAGGTGAAATTTTGAGGGTACAGGATCTTTATGTTCCTGTTAGGTTGAAAGGAAAGGTTAAAAGTTTGAGAGAGCCATGGTTTTCAAGGGATATTGGAAACTTGGTTTGGAAAAAGAGAAGGATCTACAATAAATATAGGCAGCTTGGAGTTAATGAGGTGCTCGAGGAATATAAAGAATGTAAAAAGAATCTTAAGAAAGAAATTGGAAAAGCTAAAAGAAGATACGAGGCTGCTTTGGCAAGTAAGATGAAAATAAATCCAAAGAGTTTCTACAGTTATATTAATAGCAAAAGATAGTGAGGGATAAAATTGGTCCCTTAGAGAATCAGAGTGGAAGGCTATGTGCGGATCCAAAAGAGATGGGGGAGATTTTGAACAATTTCTTTTCTTCGATATTCACTAAGGAGAAGGATATTGAATTGTGTAAGGTAAAGGAAACAAGAAGGGTAGTTATGGAAAGTATGATGATTAATGAAGAGGAAGTACTGGCGCTCTTAAGGAATATAAAAGTGGATAAGTCTCCGGGTCCGGACAAGATATTCCCTAGGACCTTGAGGGAAGTTAGTGTGGAAATAGCAGGAGCTCTGACAGAAATATTTTGAATGTCATTAGAAACGGAGATGGTGCCAGAGGATTGGCGTATTGCTCATGCAGTTCCATTGTTTAAAAAGGGTTCTAAGAGTAAACCGAGCAATTATCAGCCTGTGAGTTTGACGTCAGTGGTGGGGAAATTGATGGAAAGTATTCTTAAAATGGTATATATACGTAATTATCTGGATAGACAGGGTCTGATTAGGAGCGGTCAACATGGATTTGTGCATGGAAGGTCATATTTGACAAATCTTATTGAATTTTTTGATGAGGTTACTAGGAAAGTTGACGAGGGTAAAGCGGTGGATGTTGTCTATGTGGACTTCAGTAAGGCCTTTGACAAGGTTCCACACGAAGATTACTTAGGAAGGTTCAATCATTAGGCATTAATATCGAAGTAGTAAAATGGATTTAGCAGTGGCTGGATGGGAGACCCCAGAGAGTAGTGGTGGATAACTGTGTGTCAGATTGGAGGACGGGGTGTAGCGGTGTGCCTCGGGGATCTGTACTGGGTCCAATGTTGTTTGTCATATATATTAATGATCTGGATGATGGGGTGGTAAATTGGATTAGTAAGTATGCAGATGATACTAAGATAGGTGGCGTTGTGGATAATGAAGAAGGTTTTCAAAGCTTGCAGAGAGATTTAGGCCAGTTAGAAGAGTGGGCTGAAAGATGGTGGATGGAGTTTAATGCTGAAAAATGTGAGGTGTTACATTTTGGTAGGACTAATCAAAATAGGACATACATGGTAAATGGTAGGGCATTGAAGAATGCTGTAGAACAGAGGGATCTAGGAATAATGGTTCATAATTCCCTGAAGGTGGAATCTCATGTGGATAGGGTGGTGAAGAAAGCTTTTAGTATGCTGGCCTTTATTAATTAGAGCATTGAGTATAGGAGTTGAGATATAATGTTGAAATTGTATAAGGCATTGGTAAGGCCAAATTTGGAGTATTGTGTACAGTTCTGGTCACCGAATTATAGGAAAGATGTCAATAAAATTGAGAGAGTACAGAGGAGAGTTACTAAAATGTTGCCTGGGTTTCATCTCCTAAGTTACAGAGAAAGGTTAAACAAGTTAGGTCTTTATTCTTTGGAGTGTAGAAGGTTGAGAGGGGACTTAAAATAGATAGAGGTGTTTAAAATTATGAGGGGAATTGATAGAGTTGACGTGGATAGGCGTTTTCCATTGAGAATAGAGATTCAAACAAGAGGACATGAGTTGAGAGTTAAAGGGCAAAAGCTTAGGGGTAACATGAGGGGGAATTTCTTTACTCAGAGAGTGGTAGCTATGTGGAACGAGTTTCCAGCAGAAGTGGTTGAGGCAGGTTCGATGTTGTCGTTTAAAGTTAAATTGGATAGATATATGGACAGGAAAGGAATAGAGGATTATGGGCTGAGTACAGGTCGGTGGGATTAGGTGAGAGCAAGAGTTCGGCACGGACTAGAAGGGCCGAGATGGCCTGTTTCTGTGCTATAATTGTTATATGGTTAACATGTATTTTCTCAGTTAGGTTCACTTTCTGCACTTAGATGGTACCTACAATTGCATGCAGCATGTTGGTTTCATTTGAACCAAGTGGATGAGCTGTCCTCTCCATCTTCTGTGCCAAATGTCGAGAACCATACAGTGAGTCATGCGCTGACCAATATTGAAATGCTTCTTCTCCATCAAAGAAAATGAGCTGCAGTGTAAGATCTGGCCTGCCCGTGATATTCTAAACAAAAGAGAAATAATTTAAATATAAATTATTTGTGTGCAGTTTTGGGCTCCTTATTTTAGAATGGATATACTGACATTGGAGAGGGTTCAGAGAAGATTTATGAGAATGATTCCAGGATTGAAAGAGTTATCGTATGAAGAACGTCTGGCAGTTCTTGGGCTGTATTCCCCGGAGTTCAGGAGAATGAGGCCGGGGTGGAGTGGGGGGCGGGGGGCGGGGGGGTGGAATCTCATAGAAACATTCCGAATGTTAAAAGGCCTGGACAGATTAGATATGGCAAAGTTTTTTCACATAGTAGGGGAGTCTAGGACAAGACAGATTGAACGACATCTATTTAGAACTGAGCTCCAGAGAAATTACTTCAGTCAGAGGGTGGTAAATCTGTGGAATTTGTTGCCACAAGCGGCTGTGGAAGCCAAGTCATTGGGTACATTTAAGGCAGAAATAGATAGCTTCTTGATCATTCAGGGCATCAAAGGGTATGGGGAAAAGGCAGGGAAGTGGGGATGACTGGAAGAGTTGGATCAACCATGATTGAATGGCAGAGCAGACTCGATGGGCCGAATGGCCTGCTTCTGCTCCTACACCTTATGGTCTTATGATCTTATAATCCAAGGTCAAAATATCCTCACTAAAAATAGAACATCTAGTAAATTGCAGACTGGAATAAAATTTCTGCTGAGATATTCTCAAACATAAAGTGAAATTATGTTTTAATTTATCAAGTTACTTATTTAATTTTGTGGTTATTGATATATCATGTATTAAGGAATACCCTTAAATGAAGTAGTGATTTGTCCAGTGACCGAGCCAGTTCCAAAATCATAGCACATGGCACAGCAGCATCTGTGGCACCCACATAGACTCTGTTGTACCACCACTCATTGTAGTATTTTGAATCATGATGACAGGCGAGCACCAGCCTTCGTTTGGCTGAGGGATCCAGCGTTGCAATGATATTTGAAAATGTAACTGTTCCATAGGGTATTGCCTCCTGGAAAGTGTCCTCTTCAATTACCCAGTTAACCTGGAGTTCACTTAGCTGACTTCTGATATGCTGTGGAAAGAAAAAAAACAATTTTACAAGTGTTAGGGAATCAAAGATAGTTTTTTAAAAAAAGACATTGCTTAACAGACTTTTTATTCTGCTATTTCTGATGACTTTCTTAACCAGAGTCATTATCTAAAATACAGGCAGTCAATGTCCAGGGCAAATGTGATGAAGAGAATATGAAGTGCCCTTGTTGTCAGTTCTGCTTTCTTGCTTCAGTTATCAGCTTTCTACATCCGATAATGCAATTGTAGAAGCCAAGCAAATTAACACCTGCCTGAGAAAGTCTGCACACACTGGAAATTTAAATGCTGGAGGAACTCAGCAGGTCAGGCGGCATCTCTGGAAAAAAGTGAACAGTTGACATTTTGGGCCAAGACCTTTCACCAGCACTGGCGAATATGTGCCCTCACTTCAATTAAATAATGAGCATCAGGCTTTATTCTTTTGAAAAAAATAGGGATTTTACCTGAATGTTCACTTTTAATTTATAACATTTAAATAACATTCTTGCTAAATGTTGTAGCATGCTTTTAAAGCTTCCAACTGTTCCCCTGGGATGGAGAAGATACTGAGAAAAAGACTAATTTGTATTTTGGCTTTCATATCCCTTCCAGAATGTTCTGGAGCCCTTTTCAACAATGATGGACATAAATTAATTGGGGACTGTTGTAATGTAGAGTCTTTCCTACTCGTTTTTCAAAATTACGTCTGGAAGCTGCTATTTGCAATTTTGAGGGGGCAGATGTGGTCTCTATTTTATTATCCAAAAAATCAGAACTCCTAGTGGGAATCAGCCTGGAGACTTGTGCTCTTGGAATGTCAGCATCATCTGACTTGGATATGGGGCCACTCACCACTGAGCCACAGCTGGCAAAGTGTGCACATTGCATTAATTGTTTATTTTTCAAAAAGCTGCAAAACATGAACCAAATTGGACAGGAAATGACACCTGCAGTTTGGAATCAAAATGGCATTCCAGCAAAATAACAGGGGAGCTTAATTATTATTTCACAAGACCACAAGATAAAGGAGCAGAAGTAGGCCATTTGGCCCATCGAGTCTGCTCTGCAGCTCCCCCATGAGCTAAACTATTCACCCATCTAGTTCCAATTTCCGGCTTTTTCCCCATATCCCTTGATACCCTGACTAATTAGATACCTGTCAATCTCCTCCTTAAACACCCTCAATGATCGGGCCTCCACAGCCATATGTGGCAACGAATTCCACAAATCCACGACCCTCTGACTAAAAAAATTTCTCCTCATCTCTGTTTTAACTGGGTACCCTCTAATTCTAAGACTATAGCCTCTTGTCCTGGACTCACCCACCAAGGGAAACAACCTTTCCACAACTACTCTGTCCAACCCTTCCAACATTTGAAATGTTTCTATGAGATTCCCTCTCATTCTTCTATACTCTAATGAATACAATCCAAGGGCCAACAGACGCTCCTCATATGTTAGCCCCTGCATTCCAGGAATCATCCTTGTAAATCTTCTCTGAACTCTCTCCAACATCAGTATATCCTTTCTAAGATAGGGGGCCCAAAACTGCACACAGTATTCCAAATGAGGTCTCACTAATGCCCCATAGAGCCTCATCAACACCTGCTTACTCTTATACACTTTTCCTCTTGAAATGAATGCCAACATAGCATTCGCTTTCCTTACCGCCAATCCAACTTGGTGGTTAACCTTCAGGGTATCCTGCACGAGGACCCCCAAGTCCCTTTGCACTTCCGATTTTTGAATTTTCTCCCCATCTAGATAATAATCTGCCGGATTATTTCTTCTTCTGAAATGTACGACCGTACATTTGTCAACGTTGTATCTCATCTGCCATTTCTTTGCATACTCTCCTAAACTGACTAAGTCTCTCCGCAACCTTTCCGTTTCTTCAACATTTCCTGCTCCTCCACCTATCTTGGTGTCATCCGCAAACTTGGCCACAAAACCATTTAATCCATAATCCAAATCATCGATATACATCGTAAAAAGAAGCAGCCCCAACACCAACCTCTCTTTGTCGCTCTTTCACTCTTCATATATTTAAAAAAACTCTTAGTATCCTTTTTTATGTTAATCGCCAACTTCCTTTCATAATTCATCTTTTCTTTCCTAATGACTTTCTTAGTTTCTTTCTGTAAGTTTTTAAAGGTCTTCCGGTCCTCATTTTTCCCACTAATTTTTGCTTCCTTGTACGCCGATTCTTTTGCTTTTATTTTTGCCTTAACCTCTCTCGTTAGCCACATTTGTGCCATTTTTCCATTCATGATTTTCTTTTTTCTTGGAATATATTTTTTCTGCATTTTCCTTATTTCTTGTAGGAATTTCATCCAATTCTGCTCTGCCGTTCCTCCATTTAGTTTACTTTTCCAATTGACTTGGGCCAGTTCCTCTCTCATACCACTGTAATTTCCCCTGTTCCACTGAAATATCGATACACCTGATACCAGCTTCTCCTTTTCAAATTTGAAACTGAACTCAATCATATTATGATCACTACTTCCAAGAGGTTCCTTTACCTCCAGCTCCCTAATTGCCTCAGGTTCGTTACACAGCACCCAATCCAAAACAGCCGGTCCCCTGGTGGGCTTCTGGACAAGTTGCTCCAAAAAGCTATCCTGTAGGCATTCTACAAACTCCCTCTCCTGAGATCCATTACCTTCCCGACTTTCCCAATCCACTTTCATATTAAAATCCCCCATAATTATCTTGACATTGTCCTTCTGACACGCTTTTTCTATTTCCAGCTGCAACTTGTAGTCCACATCCCGACTGCTGTTTGGAGGCCTGTATATAACTGCTATTAGTGTCTTTTTACCCTTGCCATTTCTTAATTCTACCCATAAGGATTCTACCTCTTCTGATCCTATGTCCCTTCTTTCTATTGATTTGATATCATTACTTACCATCAGGGCCATGCCACCCCCTTTACCTACCTTCCTTTCCTTCCTGTACACTGTGTATCCTGCGATATTCAGCTCCCAATCACATCCATCATTTAGCCATGACTTGGTGATGGCCACAATGTCATACCTTTTAACCTGCAGCTGTGCAGCAAGGTCATCCACTTTATTTCTAATGCTGCGTGCATTTAAGTACAGTACATTTAGATCGGTACCTGTTGCCACTTGTGCTGTATTTCTATTTTGCAGCAAATTATCCTGTATATTCACCAGCCTGTCCTTTGAACCTTAATCACAATAATTTTACCCAATGATTATGGGTAGAAATTTTAACAGCTCTTTTCAAGCAGATGAATCTCAAATATTTAAAACGGTCAGGTAAGACACTTGCTTCTCATTAGCCTTTTCATTAGTCAACTATGATTCAGTTAAAAAACAGCTTAATTAATGCAGAAACATTCTAAGATAAGTTAAATTTGATTGGGCCATTGTTTTACAGACCCTCTTCACTCACCTGCCGCACTGCAACATTTCCAATAGATCCAGGGTATCTTTCCCGAAGCATTGGTCTCAGGTAATTGTACCACATGATGGAAATGTTGGTCAGTGAAGTCATGTTGCGGACATCACTTGTCGTCAGGTATTTGGGTTTATGAAATAGCTGGAGATGTAAGAATATTTGAGAATGTGAGATAATTGCAGGTCTATATGTTACCCCCACAAGTTTACAGCATTTGTTAGGAGATTTGGCAGCACAACCATATATTTTAACACTTTTGAAAAGATAAGACATATAAATCTTAAATTAGATTTTAAAATCGGTTTTCCTCAGTGTTGCCAATCAACAAGTCAGGATAAAGTCGACCATAGATTAGGAAAACAGAATACTGCATAATTAGTGCTCTGTACTACTATGGGTGGTGAGGTGGACCAAAGGAGGCACCAGGTGCTGCTTCCGTCCACTTGCCTGCAGGTCACCCTTAGGCAAGGTGTCGCACCTGTGTAGCTCCCTGGATTAGAATCACATGAAGCCATGGGAGCAGGTGGTGGATGGTCTTTTGAGCAGCTGGTACATAACACAAGTCCTGGTGATATGACCACTGACACCAGGCAGACAATCTCTAAAGAGTATTGATAGTGGCTGGGGGTCACCTATCTTGTAAAGACACTGCCTGGAAGGTGTTGATGGCAAACCACTTCTATAGAAAAATTTGCCAAGAACAATCATGATCACCATCATTGCCTACATCATGTGACAAGGCACATAATGATAAGATGTTATTGCTACAGTGCTAGGTGGACAAAATAATCAAGTTTTCAGTGATTTTAAAATGTTTGGATAAACTTAAAAACACAATGCCTACAGCTTTAAAACTGTGAGTTCTGAAATAGGCCAATAAATCCACTGTCTAATCTTGTTTTATTATTGTGACATCATAAATCATGGAATCAGATACTTCTCTCTGTCAGAACAAGACCTTTTATAATGGTTTCATTTTTCTAGAGATGTATCTGCCGTCCAATTTTTTGAGATATTGTAGTAATGCATAGTGTTACGTACCCCGTAACTGGGTTGCCAAACCAGCAGAAATGGATCACTCAGTTGGAGTCTGGATTACTAGAACTAAGAAAGTTTTATTAAAGAAACAAGCAACACAGTACTCTAATCAAAAGGATAATAAATGCAACAGTTCAGCAATGATAAACACACATGTGCACAGAATTAAGATAACAGGATCAATCAAGCTCTATCGTTGTCTAGGGGTAAATGACCAGTTTCAAAGTGACGCAAAGTTCAGTTCAATTTAGTTCAGTTCAGTTCGCAGACAGTGGGGAGAAGGAGAGAGAGAGCAAAACGAATGAATATTCAAACGGCTTCCACACACAGACCTTCGCAGTCAGCTTTCGTGCGAGCCCTTTGTGATGTCATCTGAGGTCACCGACCATGACCCCTCCGTTTCCAGATACGATCGTTGCTCTGCGGTGAACCCGGCACCCAGGCAAGGGTGGACACACACCAGGTTCCCGCCGATCGTGCCTTTCCACCCTGAGCGTCTATGGCTTGATCCCGCGATCAACTGTCCAAAAACTTCCCACCGACTTGTGAGAGACGCACCGCTTCCAGGGTCTTGTTACCTCGGGGTGTCATGTGTGTGTCGCCTTAGCGAACCTGTCCCTTTTTATCCCCCTGCTGGGGTATCGCCTGTCCATCACTTCAAACAGTTCAGGGTTCAAAGGGGGAGCCGATCTTGACAGTTCTCCTTCCGTTACTCTCTCCCGTCCCTTCATTAACATCTCCAAATGCTGCTCCATTGTTTTCCTTATCTCGCTCTCTCCTGTCTCTCCTGAAGACAGGTGGCAGACCAACTGCTGATCCCACTGGTGCCAGCACATTTTCTGTTCCTTTTATATGTGTTATTAATAATCCCTTAGACCAGGCTCCAACTTAGCAAACTTCATAGTGGCCAAAAACACTGACGAATTGCGATCAATGTAACCTCTCATTGGATTTCGTCCCGGACCACAATAACAAGAGTCGTCCCATTCCGACTTGGTTTTCTCTCGCAAGGGCTTAGTAGGAGGGGGAGGGGTAGTAACCGCAGAGTTATTGCAAAACTTCCTACAGTACCCCACCATCTCCAAGAGCCTTCTGAGGGGCCCCTTATCTGTCAGGGTTGGGATGTCAGAGATAGCCCGCACTTTAGCTTGCATCGCTGCCAGCTGCCCCTGTGTCACCACAATTCCCAGGTAAGTGACCTTCGTGTGGCCGAACTCATTTTTTTCAAGGTTCACTATCAAGCTGGCTTCAGACAGCCGTATTACATCGCCAATACACACCTCTGTGTTTGTCAGCCCTTTAGTCACTGAATTACTCATTCTATAGGGGTGGTGCTCGCTAGGCTAGCCTAGTGTAACCCTTAGGAGGCAGTGATCATAATATGATTGAGTTCACTGTGAAATTTGAAAATGAGAAGCCGAAATCCGATGTGTCGGTATTTCAGTGGAGTAAAGGAAATTACAGTGGCATGAGAGAGGAACTGGCCAAAGTTGACTGGAAAGGGATACTAGCAGAAAGGACGGCAGGGCAGCAGTGGCTGGAGTTTATACAAGAAGTGAGGAAGGTGCAAGATAGATATATCCCAAAAAAGAAGAAATTTTCAAATGGAAAAAGGATGGAACCATGGCTGACAAGAGAAGTCAAAGCCAAAGTTAAAGCAAAGGAGAGGGCATACAAGCAAGCAAAAATTAGTGGGAAGACAGAGGATTGAGAAGTTTTTAAAAGCTTACAAAAGGAAACTAAGAATGTCATTAAGAGGGAGAAGATGAACTATGAAAGGAAGCTAGCAAATAATATCAAAGAGGATACTAAAAGCTTTTTCAAGTATATTAAGAGTAAAAGATAGGTGAGAGTAGATATAGGATGGATAGAGCTGTGTACATACATCTATTGATGCTTCTGGACACATCTTCAGTGATGTTCCCTGGAATCATCGGGTGTTACTGGTCTTTCAACATCATACAACCTCCTCTAGGTGACCCAGCCGGGGCTGATCAGACCCCAACTTGTGTCCAGATCGCTGGCTACTTATGACTCCATGGCTCCCCTCTTTTGAGCCACAGCCATCTTGAGGCCCTCTCTGCCACATCGGTGGTACTGCGGATGGCTCTCCTCTTCCTCTCTCCCTCAATGCCCAAAATGCTGAAGGCTCTAACTAAGGAACGAGCTGTGAATCCCCTACAACCAACCTTCACTGGGAGACACCTCGCTGTCCATCCAGCCTGCTGACAGTTGCTGACCAGTCCTGCGTACTTGGAGAGCTTCCTTTCAAAGGCCTCTTCCAAGCTATCTTCCCATGGGACTGTCAGCTCCAGCAGCACCACTTGCTTGGTAGACTCAGACACTAGGACAATGTCTGGTCACAGGGTGGTGGCTGCGATATGGTTGGGGAACTTCAGCTGCCGTTCGAGGTCTACCAACAGCTGCCAGCCCCTTGCAGAGGTCAGAATGCCTGCAGATGTTCTTTTGGCAGGTATTGGCTGCTCCCCAGCTCTGACAAAGGCAATGGTCTGCTTGGAGGGTCAGGACTGCTTCGCGCACTCAACTCCTGCGCTGACGGCTTCAGCGATGGTCTTCAGGACCTGATTATGCCTTCACCTGTACCGTCCCTCACCAAGTGTCCTTGCGCAGCTGCTGAGGATGTGCTCCAGGGTTCCTCGCTTGGAGCACAGTGGGCATGCAGATGACTCTGCCTTGCCCCATGTGTGCAGGTTTGATGGGCTTGGAAGCACATGGTACACTGCCTGGATGAGAAATTGAATGCAGTGTGGTTCGGCTTTCCAAAGATCAGCCCAGGTCAGAAAATGATGCTGGAGAAATTGTAATGGGAGATAAGGAGATGGCGGAGGAACTGAACGAGTATTTTGCATCAGTCTTCACTGAGGAAGACATCAGCAGTATACCGGACACTCAAGGGTGGCAGGGAAGAGAAGTGTGCGCAGTCACAATTACGATAGAGAAAGTACTGAGGAAACTGAATAGTCTAAGGGTAGATAAATCTCCCGGAACAGATGGAATGCACCCTCGTGTTCTGAAGGAAGTAGCTGTGGAGATTGCAGAGGCATTAGCAATGAACTTTCAAGAGTCGATAGATTCTGGCATGGTTCCGGAGGACTGGAAGATTGCAAATGTCACTCCGCTATTTAAGAAGGGGTCAAAGGAGCATAAAGGAAATTATAAACCTGTTAGCTTGACATCGGTGGTTGGGAAGTTGTTGGAGTCGATGGTTAAGGATGAGGTTACGGAGTACCTGGGGGCATATGACAAGATAGGCAGAACTCAGCATGGTTTCCTTAAAGGAAAATCCTGCCTAACAAACCTATTACAATATTTTGAGGAAATTACAAGTAGGCTAGACAAGGGAGATGCAGTGGATGTTGTATATTTGGATTTTCAGAAGGCCTTTGACAAGGTGCCACACATGAGGCTGCTTAACAAGATAAGAGCCCATGGAATTACAGGAAAGTTACATACGTGGATAGGGTGTTGGCTGATTGGCAGGAAACAGAGAGTGGGAATAAAGGGATCCTATTCTGGTTGGTTGCCGGTTACCAGTGGTTTTCCACAGGGGTCCGTGTTGGGGCCGCTTCTTTTTAAGTTGTATGTCAACGATTTGGATTATGGAATAGATGGCTTTGTGGCTACGTTGGCTAATGATACAAAGATAGGTGGAGGGGCCGGTAGTGCTGAGGAAACAGAATCTGCAGAGAGACTTGGATGGATTGGGAGAATGGGCAAGGAAGTGGCAAATGAAATACAGTGTTGGAAAGTGTATGGTTATGCTCTTTGGTAGAAGAAATAAACGGGCAGACTATTATTTAAATGGGGAGAGAATTCAAAGTTCTGAGATGCAACGGGACTTGGGAGTCCTCATGCAGGATACCCTTAAGGTTAACCTCCAGGTTGAGTGGGTGGTGAAGAAGGCGAATGAAATGTTGGCATTCATTTCTAGAGGAGCAGGGATGTGATGTTGAGGCTCTATAAGGCACTGGTGAGACCTCACGGAGTGCTGTGTGCAGTTTTGGGCTCCTTATTTAAGAAAGGATGTGCTGAAGTTGGAAAGGGTACAGAGAAGATTCACTAGAATGATTCCGGGAATGAGAAGATTAACATATGAGGAACGTTTGTCCGCTCTTGGACTGTATTCCTTGGAGTTTAGAAGAATGAGCAGGGACCTCATAGAAACATTTTGAATGTTGAAAGGCATGGACAGAGTGGATGTGGCAAAGTTGTTTCCCATGATGGGGGAGTCTAGTACGAGAGGGCATGACTTAAGGATTGAAGGGCGCCCATTCAGAACAGAGATGCGAAGAAATTTTTTTAGCCAGAGGGTGGTGAATCCATGGAATTTGTTGCCATGGGCGGCAGTGGAGGCTAAGTCATTGGGTGTTTTTAAGGCAGAGATTGATAGGTATCTGAGTAGCCAGGGCATCAAAGGTTATGGTGAGAAGATGGGGGAGTGGGACTAAATGGGAGAATGGAACAGCTCGTGATGAAATGGTGGAGCTGACTCGATGGGCCGAACGGCCAACTTCTGCTCCTTTGTCTTATGGTCTTATGGATATTGACTTATTTTCAAGTTAATTCTTGCATAGATTTGGCTTTATGCTTGGGGTCATTGCCTGACTAGAAAACAAATCTCTCAGGACGCAGTTCTCTTGGAGACTGCATCAGGTTTAACTCCAGGATTTCCCTGTATTTTGCTGCATTCATTTTACCCTTTCCCTTCAGAAGCCTTCCAGGGCCTGCTGCAGTGAAGCACCCCCACAGCTTGATGCAGCTATGACTTGTGCTTTTCAGTAACCTTTTTGCAGAGTTGCTTGGAGTGTTATTTTGTCTTCATGGTATAGCTTTTGCCAGGATACTGATTCACCAGCAGTTGGATCATCATCTTCTTCTTCTTCTTCTTCTGGCAGTTTAGATGCATCTAGATGTATTACTGCCCTGCGCAGGATGCAAGATTAATTATAGAATTTCAAGGAACTCAAATTCTTGAATGTAACCTATATACTGTCACGTGGTTTTAAAAATAATTGCATTGCGTCAAATCACATTAATTTCATTTGAATCATTTGTAAAACTAAAAGCTTCTGGTTTGAGAATATTCATTATCGCATGCTTAACATTTAAAATTGCTGTTTTCCAAGTCTATCTGCTATTTCCAAATTTTCCTTTTCTTGAATCAAAGCCTGTAGTTGTTTATTGAGATCTTGAAGTTCTTCCTCAGTTGTTTCCATGTTTCTATTTTGTAATCCAAATGTAGATAATTCACTTTGCAACAAATTCCTTTTTCTTTTTGTAACTTTTAATCCATTTTTAATCTGTTTTCCATGTCACTGAATTTTTGACAACAAGCATCTTTTTCAGAAACTGTCTCCTTTAAATGCAGTACTGTTTCGTCCAATCTCTTTCCAACTCAGTTGTTCTTATTGAGTACTTCTATTTGTTGATAGAGTTCTGCACACTTACCCTGGGTTTCAACCATGTTTCTTGTAAACGTAAAATCTGAGGTTTTTTCCTTAAATTCTGATACATATTTCATAAATACACACACACACACACACATACACATATATATATATAAACAGCCATTAATTTCCCACCTCTCTGCCTGTAAACTGTTTATAGAACATAGAATAGTACAGCACATTACAGGCCCTTCGGCCCACAATGTTGTGCCAACACTCAAACTCTGCCTCCCATATAACCCCCCACCTTAAGTTCCTCCATATACCTGTCTAGTAGTCTCTTAAACTTCACGAGTGTATCTGCCTCCACCACTGACTCAGGCAGTGCATTCCACGCACCAACCACTCTCTGAGTTAAAAACCTTTCTCTAATATCCCCCTTGAACTTCCCACCCCTTACCTTAAAGCCATGTCCTCTTGTATTGAGCAGAGGTGCCCTGGGGAAGAGGCTCTGGCTATCCACTCTATCTATTTCTCTTATTATCTTGTACACCTCTATCATGTCTCCTCTCATCTTCCTTCTCTCCAGAGAGTAAAGCCCTAGCTCCCTTATTCGCTGATCATAATGCATACTCTCTAAACCAGGCAGCATCTTGGTAAACCTCCTCTGTACCCTTTCCAATAGTTCCACATCCTTCCTATAGTGAGGCAACCAGAACTGGACACAGTACTCCAACTGTGGTCTAACCAGAGTTTTATAGAGCTGCATCATTACATCGCGACTCTTAAACTCCATCCCTCGACTTATGAAAGCTAACACCCCATAAGCTTTCTTAACTACCCTATCTACTTGTGAGGCAACTTTCAGGGATCTGTGGACATGTACCTCCAGATCCCTCTGCTCCTCCACACTACCAAGTATCCTGCCATTTACTTTGTACTCTGCCTTGGAGTTTGTCCTTCCAAAGTGTACCACCTCACACTTCTCCGGGTTGAACTCCATCTGCCACTTCTCAGCCCACTTCTGCATCCTATCAATGTCTCTCTGCAATCTTTGACAATCCTCTACACTATCTACAACACCACCAACCTTTGTGTCATCTGCAAACTTGCCAACCCACCCCTCTACCCCTACATCCAGGTCATTAATAAAAATCACGAGAAGTAGACGTCCCAGAACAGATCCTTGTGGGACACCACTAGTCACAATCCTCCAATATGAATGTACTCCCTCCACCATGACCCTCTGCCTTCTGCAGGCAAGCCAATTCTGAATCCACCTGGCCAAACCTCCCTGGATCCCATGCCGTCTGACTTTCTGAATAAGCCAACCGTGTGGAACCTTGTCAAATCCCTTACTAAAATCCATATACATCACATCTACTGCACAACCCTCATCTATATGCCTGGTCACCTCCTCAAAGAACTCTATCAGGCTTGTCAGACACGATCTGCCCTTCACAAAGCCATGCTGACTGTTCCTGATCAGACCATCATTCTCTAAATGCCCATAGATCCTATCTCTAAGAATCTTTTCCAACAGCTTTCCCACCACAGATGTAAGGCTCACTGGTCTATAATTACCCGGACTATCCCTACTACCTTTTTTGAACAAGGGGACAACATTCGCCTCCCTCCAATGCTTCGGTACCATTCCCGTGGACAACGAGGATATAAAGATCCTAGCCAGAGGTTCAGCAATCTCTTCCCTCGCCTCATGGAGCAGCCTGGGGAATATTCTGACAGGGCCGGGGACTTATCCGTCCTAATGTATTTTAACAACTCCAACACCTCCTCTCCCTTAATATCAACATGCTCCAGAACATCAACCTTACTCATATTGTCCTCACCATCATCAAGTTCCCTCTCATTGGTGAATACCTAACAGAAGTATTCATTGAGGGCCTCGCTCACTTCCACAGCCTCCAGGCACATCTTCCCACCTTTATCTCTAATCGGTCCTACCTTCACTCCTGTCATCCTTTATTCTTCCCATAATTGAAGAATGCCTTGGGGTTTTCCTTTACCCTACTCGCCAAGGCCTTCTCATGCCCCCTTCTTGCTCTTCTCAGCCCCTTCTTAAGCTCCTTTCTTGCTTCCCTATATTCTTCAATAGACCCATCTGATCGTTGCTTCCTAAACCTCATGTATGCTGCCTTCTTCCACCTGACTAGATTTTTCACCTCACTTGTCACCCGTGGTTCCTTCACCCTACCATTCTTTATCTTCCTCACCGGGACAAATTTATCCCTTACATCCCGCAAGAGATCTCTAAACAATGACCACATGCAAAAACATCATCCCAATTCACACCCGCAAGTTCTAGCCTTATAACCTCATAATTTGCCTTTCCCCAATTAAAAATGTTCCTGTCCTCTTTGATTCTATCCTTTTCCATGATAATTATAAAGGCCAGGGAGCGGTGGTCACTGTCCCCCAGATGCTTACCCGCTGAGAGATCTGTGACCTGACCTGGTTCATTACCTAGTACTAGATCTAGTATGGCATTCCCCTTGGTCGGCCTGTCCACATACTGTGACAGGAATCCATCCTGGACACACTTAACAAACTCTGCTCCATCTAAACCCTTGGAGCTAATCAGGTGCCAATCAATATTAGGGAAGTAAAGTCACCCATGATAACAACCTTGTTATTTTTGCACCTTTCCAAAATCTGCTTCCCAATCTGCTCCTCTGTATCTCTGCTGCTACCAGGGGGCCTATAGAATACCCCCAATAGAGTAACTGCTCCCTTCCTGTTCTTGACTTACACCCATACTGACTCAAAAGAGGATCCTGCTACATTACCCACCCTTTCTGTAGCTGTAATAGTATCCCTGACCAGTAATGCCACCCCTCCTCCCCTTTTTCCGCCCTCTCTGTCCCTTTTAAAGCACTGAAATCCAGGAATATTGAGAATCCATTCCTGCCCTGGTGCCAGCCAAATCTCTGTAATGGCCACTACATCATAATTCCATGTATGTATCCAAGCTCTCAGTTCATCACCTTTGTTCCTGATGCTTCTTGCACTGAGGTACACACACTTCAGCCCTTCTGCCTTACTACCTTTACACAGTTTATTCTGCTTCTCTTTCCTCAAAGCCTCTCTGTATGTTAGATCTGGCTTTACTCCATGCACTTCCTTCACTGCTCTATCGCTCTGGGTCCCATCCCCCTCGCAAATTAGTTTAAACCCTCCCGAACCATGCTAGCAAACCTACCTGCAAGGATATTGCTCCCCCTCGGTTAAGGTGCAACCTATCCAATCTGTACAGGTCCCACCTTCCCCAGAAGAAATCCCAATGATCCAAAAATCTAAAACCCTGCTCCCTGCACCAACTCCTCAGCCACACATTCAACTGCCATCTCCTCCAATTCTTACCATCACTGTCACATAACACTGGCAGCAATCCTGTGAACGTCACCCTTGAGGTCCTGTTCTTCAGTCTTCTGCCTAGTTCCCGAAACTCACACTTCAGGACCTCATCCCTCTTCCTGCCTATGTCATTGGTACCAACATGTATCACGACTTCTGGCTGCTTTCCCTCTTGTACCAGGATGTCATGCACCCGGTCAGAGACATCCCAGACCCTGGCACCCAGGAGGCAACAAACCATGCGGGTGTCCTTCTCAGGTCCACAAAATCTCCTGTCTGCTCCCCTGACTATAGAGTCTCCAATGAGGACAGCTCTCCTCTTCTCCGTCCCACCCTTATGCACCACTGGGTCAGACACAGTGCCGGAGGCCCTGCCTCTGTGGCTCACACCTGGTCAGTTGTCCCCTCCAACAGTATCCAGGATGGTAAACTTATTATTCAGGGGAATGGCTACAGGGGTGCTCTGCACTACCTGTCTGCTCACCTTTGCTTTCCCTCCTCTGACTGTCACCCAATGACCTGCTTCCGACAGCCTAGGTGTGACTACCTCCCTGTAGCTCTCATCTCTGACTGCCTCATTCTCCCTAATGAGTCGAGGGTCATCCAGCTGCTGCACCAGATTCCTTACATGGTCTTCCAGATCGCCCAGCCGTATGCACTTCTGGCAGATGTGACTCTGCGGGAGAGGGGTGTTCCCCCAAGACTGCCACATCTCACATGAGAGGCACATCACCGCCTTAGGAGGCATTGTAAAGACTAACTGGGAGCAAGCTCGTCCTCCGCCTCTTCTCGTGGAAGCCTCTCAAGTCAAAGCCTCAAAGCTCCACTCCTTCACTCACCTACTCACTCACTGGCTGCTTTCCACAGGCTGCTCCGCTTGAGCTACCCCTCTATTTATCTGTTTGAGCTTTTCAAAATGCTTGGTCACCTGACCTCAATTGCCCAATCAGCTGCTTTCTGCTGAGTCTGAGCAATTCAAATCTTGACTGTCTAATCAATGGCTTTCTGCTGATCTATTCAAATCTTGATTGCACAGACCAACTGCCAAAACTGCCAGAATCTCTCGAGTCAAAGCCTCAAAGCTCCACTCACTCACTGGCCGCTTTCCACAGCATCCGCCTTGATCCTCCATTCATCGTATCTTTGACCGCTTCCCACCTAAGCCCTGTAATACCAAGATAGTTTTCTGCAGACTTGATAATTTTAATTTTTTCAGTTCTTTTGTCTGTTTGCGCTGAACAGTTAATTGCATCTACCATAAACAGTACGAAATCCTTCTTACTCATAATTTGTGTATCCTTATTTGTCATATTACGGCCCTCACAGTTCACCGGTTTATTATTTCCTGTATTTGTTTGCTTGATAGCCTTATCTTTTCCAGCAAATGCTTTCATTGCCTCAACATAACTGATCCCTTGACTTACTTTTACATATTGTATCTCAGCTTCTTTCTTGCTAATAATGCACTCTTGATAAGCTGCACTGTGTTCCTCCCCACAATTGCAGCATTTCAGCCTAGCTCCCGCCTCACATTTCCCGTATTCATGTTCTCCAGCGCATCTTCCACATCTTTGTTTCTCTCTGCAGACCACCGCAATATGCCTGAATTTCTGACATTTAAAGCATCCTAAAGGCGGTGGTATATATATTCTGACCTCATAACGCATTACCCTAAATAAACTTTAGTCGGCAATCTCTCCTCATCAAAGTTAATCATAACCGATAAACTATCACGCTCTTTTCCGTTTCTTGTAGCTTTCAAACGTTTGGCCTCAATAATTTTTCTCCTTTTATGTTCTGTTTCATCTCATCCATAGTAACTTCTGTTGGTGTCCCCGAAGTAACTCCTCTAGTCCGCTTTCTATTGTTGGGTATTGAGCATTGTACTTTTTTGCCATTTATTTTATTTAATCTTATCACTTTGTCTTGTTGAGCACTATCCCGACAAATCACTAATAGTGATCCATTTCGTAAAATCTTTGCTTTTTTGACTTCACCTATAAGTTTGTTTATTATCTTCGTCAAATCAATCGGGTTCCATTCACCAAAAAACGTTCTATCTTCGCTCAGTTTTATAATTGCTTTAATCTCATTTTCTTCTGTTGTTTTGCTATCCTATTTTGTTTGTCCCCTGACTCCTCAGAGTTTGACATCTCATACCTCTGTTTTCTTTCCTTACTCTTTCCACTCCATTCCTCTTTCTTGCCAACGTCCATCTCTAACTCACTTTCACTATCCGTCAACCAGCAGTTCATCTTGCAGGACATTCTCTTTATCAACTCAGCAGTTGTGGCCTCCCTACTCGACTCCTCTTCAGCAGTTCCACCCACGATTGGCACTCCGGTCTGGCTCGAATCGTTGATGAAAACAAGCGACATTGTCGTCCTCTATTCCTCGCTGCCCGCAACGTGCAGACTTGGTACTCCACAATTCGGTCCTATTTCACACCCCCCCACCCCCGAACCAGCAGTTGGACCTTCCAGATACAGGTGTATATTTGAAACACCTTGACTGCAAACAGTGATCTCCATTTAACTAATAATGTGACTTCTAAAACCAATTGGCTGCACCAGTGATGATTTGCTGTGTCATATTAAAGGGGATGAATAATTATACAATCAATTATTTTGTGTTTTTAT
This sequence comes from Mobula hypostoma, assembly GCF_963921235.1. Lineage (NCBI taxonomy): Eukaryota > Metazoa > Chordata > Chondrichthyes > Myliobatiformes > Myliobatidae > Mobula > Mobula hypostoma. Next base: position 22,394,517 of record NC_086104.1, on the reverse strand, counting down.
ATATTTGTAATTAATTTCAATCACTTTGTCGAGATCTGTTTTCACTTTGACACAAAAGAATCTTTTCCTATTGATTAGTGTCAAAAAAGCCAAATTAAATCCACTGTGATTCAATGTTGTAAAACAATAAAGCATGAAAACTTCCAAGGTGGATAAATACTTTTTATAGGCACTCTGGGTGCCTAAGAATTTTGCACAGGATTGTATATTGGTTAAAATACAAAGGTGGTTGGGAAACAGAAATAAGAGTAACACACATAAAAGTTGCTGGTGAACGCAGCAGGCCAGGCAGCATCTCTAGGAAGAGGTGCAGTCGACGTACTTAGCTTTGTATTAGCTCGGTAGTATTGGGCAGCAAGATAATGAAGTGGTTAGCACAACACTAGAGTACAGATTGACCAGGGTTCAATTCCTGCCACTGCCTGTAAGGAGTTTGTTTGTTCTCCCTGTGACTGCTTGGGTTTCCTACAGGTAGGTTAAATTAACTGGTCATTGTAAGTTATCCCGTGATTAGGCTAGGGTTAAGATGGGGGCTTGCTGGCAGTGTGGCTTGAAGGGCCAATTCTGTGCTGTATCTCAATAAATAAATAAATATTAAGTGTTATTTGGTAACTTGAAAGACGTAATGTACTGTACAAAAGTCTTAGGCACTCTTGCTATAATGTGCCTAAGACTTTTGCACAGTACTGTATATGAACATAAATTATATATCTTAAAACACAACTTGTTGCAGCAGTCATTTTGTAGTAAAAGATATGAATGAAAATATTTTAGTATTACATGGGGAAGCAGTGTTTTTTTAACTCTGGCATTTTATTAGCTTCCTAATTCTCAAGGGGAAAATTCTGCATCTAAAATACATAGTTTATAGTGTCACGTACCCCGTGATGGAGGTAAACAACCAGCAGAGATGGAGAATACTTTGGAGTCTCGTATTGCTATAAACTACTAATATTTAATAGTAACTATGCAATACAGTAATATAAATGTAGATAAATCACACAGGTTAGAAATAATTATATATAAAACTAAGTGTGGAATATATATGTACGAAAACCAAGCTTCTTTAAGTCTAGGGGTAAAAAGATACAGTCTTATGATGCTGAGTAAAGTTCAGTTCAGTTCAGTTTGTGGTATTTAGTTGAGTAGTGATGGAGAGAGAGAGAGAGTGTTGAGTCTTCAGGTGAGCTGATGCCGTCGATCTTCTCGTCGTCCTCCGAAATCCTTTACAAGTCACCGACTATGACTTTAACCAGGGGGACCAGTCTTCTGTGGTGGAGCTATCACCCAGGCGAGGGTGGACACATAGACAACTCCCCACCAGTCAACCCCTTCTTCACCGATGGAATAGCAATTTGGATCGATCCTCCAAAACCCACTTTCTCTGCAGGCACAACAATGCTTATTCAGTGTCCAGATGTTGTGTCCTGAGGTCTGTATCAGCTGACCTCCTACTTATTTCACCAGGCTGAGCATCACCTGTCACTCAAAGAGTCCCTCCTTCCTGTGTCTGCAAAGAAGTGCGCAAGCAGGCAACAAGTCCTTGAAAGTAACATCAACAACCAGCCTTTGGTTACCATAGCAACCTTCGAGCTGCTCGGTGCTGTCTCTCTCTTCAAAAGCAACGTAAATAACTCTGTGTCTCTCTCCTTTCCAAACAAACCATCAATGATAAATGTCTCTCTCCAAACAGTTAATAGGGGCACTCCTGGATCCCCTCACAATAGTTGCAACTTTAATGCAAATACACATTTTACAACTGTTGCCATGAAATTCATTGTACAATGTTAACTCACCAGATTTTGAAGCCCTGAAATATTACACATTGTCCCAAGCGTAAAGTTTATACTACCTAGAGGAGAGTTTCTTGAATCAGTCCTGTTGTATCACTGACTGTTTGAACAAGTGCTGAAATAACAATACTCAAGTTTGGAACAAATACAGCCAGCATTCCCAGCTGTTGATTACATTCATTCCAAATAAATTGTATTGTGGTTCACACTGGGGTGTACTAAAGATGTTTTGATTCTCAAAAAGTCAGTTACATTAGAAGGGAAAAAATGTAATTTGCAAATCTTTAAGGAGAACCTCCTAGCGTGGATTCATATCAAAGGACAAAATTACAAACTGCTAGAGAAACTCAACAAGTTGAACAGCAGCCGTCGTGCAGAGACATTGGAATGTTTCTGTTCAAGACCTGCATCAGATCTGAGAGTAGCAGGGGTAGCGCTAGGGTCAGGCAGGGATGGGTAGTGAGGGATGACCAAACCAGGGAGTCACAGACACTGATCCCCGTGGAGGACGTAAAGGAGAGAACAATGTGAGTAGTGGTGGGGTCTCACTGTTCATTTTTGTTTACTCGAGATTCCATCATCTGCAGTCTCTTGTGTCACCAAAGGGCAAACTTACAGTCCCTTTGAAAGATATCACACTATTTGACCTTGCAGTGATCACCAAGCTTGTTAATTAGGTTTCAGACATTTCATCACCACTCAAGATGACATCCTCAGTACACAGATGCTGGAATCCATAACAGTGCAAATTTGTGACACGATTTTCACTGCTGAGAATTTCACAACATCGGATAGAGTAGTGTGTTTCTTTAGAACAGCATTGTTTGAAGGTACGCCAGAATGTACTTGTGTAAAATTATGATAGATCTAAAGAGACCAGCTCAGAAGGATCCATTTCCTTTAGGGGATGGCCCCAAAACCAATGGGATAGATTTGAAATAATTATAGTAGGGTTTAAAGCAGTTGAGGAAAACATCTCTCAGCTAGAATCTGGAACGCTCTGCCTGAAGGAATGATAGAAGCAGCAACCTTACCAAATTTACTTAGATGTGTATGGAAGAGTTCTTATATTTGGGTTAGGTGAAATGGTTTGAACTTGTGCTTTGAATTTATGAAACCATCTCACCATGATGCTTTAGGCATTAAACGAAAACTGTCTTAGGAGTCTGCATTATTATATTAGTACATCAGGAGCTTGAGGAGATTTGAAAGACACTAAAGACTCAATGGTTCCATTTTACATCAGAGAAGTATACAGTATACTGTACAACCTGAAATTCTTATGCTCCGCAGACATCCTCAAAACAGAAGGAAAACCCAAAAAACGATGACAGAAAAAGTGTTAGAACTCAAAAGCACTCTCCCCACTCAGAACCAGCAACACAAGCATTAACCCTCCCCTACCCCCACTAGGGAGCGTCAGCCCCTCCCCCCACCCACCATGTAAGCAACAGCAAAGCCCCCAGAAACCACGATCTAGAGCCCGTCCCAACACTTCAACATCTCAATAGGCCCTCTCTCTCACTAATGAGGGAGAAAGATATCACTCCTGCAACAGCAAGAGGGAGATCAACACACCTTAAAGGTTTCTGTGGATCACAACTTGGTATGGAGCCTGCAATACACAGGATCACAGGAGGTTGCAGAGGGACATCTCCAGCATGGGTACAACCCTTCCTACCATTGAGGACACCTTCAAGAGGTAGTGCCTCAAGAAAATGACAACCCTCACAGTCTGGGACATAACCTTTTCTCATTACTACCATTATGGAGGAGGTAAAGGAGCCTGAAGACCCACATTCAATGACTTCGGAACAGTTTCTTTCCCTCACCCATCAGATTTCTGAACAATGCCTCAATATTCCTTTTTTTCTTGCATGGTTCATTTTTTTTAACTTATAGGATTTAATGTCTTTGAACAGTACGGCTGGCGCTAGACCACAAAATTCATGACATTTGAATCAGCAATAATAAACCTGATTTTGATTACTGTAAGTTAGTTTAATTGCCCAGGAATTTGGCAGCCCTGGCAGCTATTCACTGAAAAATGTCAACAGCATTTGAAAGTTGAGGAGTTGAGTAGTACTCATCATAGATTAGAGACATTATGTCAGGCTTACTACTGGATCTGCTCATGAAGCCTGGTCAAAGGGGGATGAGGTTAATCATAGATCGGGTGAAGTAGCTACACAGATCCAGATGACACAAGGAAGCTTGTTCCTGGATTCTTTATCCCACCACCATGTCTCTGGATGCCCCTTACCACTTGCCATATGTGGCATTCTTTGATGTTTGACATTGATGGATTTCTGTCACCCCTGTGTCCACTAGCCAGGAGACAGATTCCACTGAGAATCCATTCTGTTGTGTTTGCAATGAAACCCAGGACTTAAAATTACCACAGCTTCATGCCATCCCTGGTTGTGAACCCCATCCCCACCCAGTTTAAAATAGGAGTTTCAAATTTTTTTACACATTCTATTGAAGTTAGGTGATAGAAAAAACTGAATTGCAAATTGGCTGTTTGGAAAACATTCTTACTACCAAAATACAGGAGGTGATTTCTTTTTTCTGTGATGCTATAGCTTGTATCCTATTAATAAGAACACTCTGGGAAAGAGAAGCTCAGCTGAAAGCTCCTACCTTTTCCTCCATTTTAAAATATAAAGCATAACCTTTGGGCACAATATTTGTTTCACAGTGAAACGTCAATCTGTAAAACCTACCTTTTCTTCCGTCCATGGTGCTTTGTGTTCTCCTTGTGTTTCCACTTGGCAGAAAATTGCTGGCAAATTAACTAAAATTGCACACAGAAGAAAATTCAAGATATTGTTGCAAGCCATCTCTCACTGTGGGAATAAGCAAACACACGATCTCTCTCTCTCTCTCTCTCTCTCTCTCTCTCTCTCTCTCTCTCTCGTCACAGATTAGTGTGCAATGTTCTGAGTCAAACTGGAAGCTGCAGGGCACTTAAAAAGCTTTGAATTTTCACTTACGTCATTCCAGACTCCATTTGATTGGCAAATAAAGAATGAGATTATCCTTACCGAGATCTGTTCTGTTTATTGGCTATGCTCCTGTGCAGGCTTTTTTTAAAAATATGTATGCAATCCTAACTGAACATACAGAGCTCTTAGACATTTTAAAGCTGCTTCAGTTTCCCCTGGAAAAACAGTTAACTTCAGCAAATTCCATATGGTTTTGTAAACATAGCATTAAATTGAAGTATTTTAATGGAAAATGTTTGGAGGATCACTGAAAAATTATGAATGGCTGCTGCTATTTCAGAATTGAAACAAATAAAGCTATTTTAACAACATTCAGCAACAAGCCACGATGGCACAACATATTTATCGCACGTATTGTGATAAATGATTTTTGTGCCATTTTAAAGGCTAATGTTCTCAGATACTTTTCTAATAACCCCTCATCAAGCTGCTGATGACCTCACTGGGTACTGTCCCCATGGTGAATGGTGAAGGTGACAACATACGTGCCAGTAGATCACAGAAGAATTCACTGCTGAGTCTGATCCTACAGTCACTTCTTCACCACTGGTACTTCTTGAAGGGGCCACAGAGGTGCTGATATTCCCTTCCTAGCACTGGCAATAGATCACATTACTGTGTTTGGGTTTCACACCTGTCTGACAGATGTTGATTCTCTCACTTGGCCATCTAGATGCCCAACACACAGCCTCCAGTGCATTTGGGCTGTCTTTCCTGTCGCAGTGCTGGATCTACATTTCATAGTGCTTCTCAATATAGGCTCAACTGAAGTGTCAGAGGTTACTGAGAAGGAAGCGCGAATACAGGGGGAAATGACTATTTGTGAATCAAGGCTATTCTCATTCTTTGAAGATCCAGAAAATTGTCAGGGAAATGGACTCTTCAAACAGTGTGCTGTCCAAGACAAGCATTCCTCATTCAACCACACATTTATTTAACACCTTTGCTGTGGCAAAAATTCACCAAGCCAGTTGACATAAAGCAAGGAAACAGAAAATAGATATATTTGGTGGCATCAGGTTATGACTGAGCTGAAAGATCCCAGAAGAGAAAAATCCAAGAATCAGCATCTTGAAAGAATTTCAGGGCTACAATTTATGGTTTTTAAGTTCCAGTATGCACATTTCCACTGTAATAATTTTCTGTGCAGAATAATGTTCTGGTGAACAATGGGCTAACATTTTCATCTTCCGTTAGGTCTTATTTAAAATGTTTTTTTCAGATTATGAGAACACTCAGTCCTCTTTTATTGTCATTTAGAAATGCATACATGCATTAAGAAATGATACAATGTTTCTCCAGAGTGATATCACAGAAAACAGGACAAACCAAAGACTAACACTGACAGAACCATATAATTATAGCATATAGTTACAGCAGTGCAAACAATACCTTAATTTGATAAAGAACAAACCATGGGCACGGTAAATAAAAAGTCTCAAAGTCCCCGAGTCCCCGATAGCAGGCGGCGAAAGGGAGAAACTCCTTGCCCTAAACCTCCAGGCACCGTCAACTTGCCGGTGCCTTGGAAGCAGCCCACCACAGCCGAACTGAGTCTGTCCATTCGAAAACCTCGAGCCTCCGACCAGCCCCTCTGATACAGCCTCCCGAGTGCCATCCTCTGCCGAGCGCCTTCGACCTCACCCTGGCCGCTGAAACAAGCAAAGCCGAGGATTCGGGGCCTTCTGCTCCGGAGATTCCGGTTACCACACAGCAGCAGCGGCAGCGAAGCGGGCATTTCAGAAGTTTCTCCAGATGTTCCTCTGTACTCTCACGTCCATCTCCATCAAATCAGAATTGTGCACAGTCCCCGACTTGACAGATTACAGATCTCATTCACAGGAGAGGCCGCGCGTGCAGCTGTCGTGCCACCATCCTCTCCTCCCATCCAAATGTTTGAATCAAAGTTAAGATCATCTGGAAAGTTTAAACTGTGGTTGGAAGGAATCTAATTATTTTCAACAAACAGTAAAGGTACAAAGCCACACATTTGGTACAAGTTTTAATTATGTGGATTTTGAACTATGTTGTTTCAACTACAGTATGTGCTTTAAAAGGGATGGGGTGAAGGGGAGGAGGGGTGGCATTACTGGTCAGGGATACTATTACAGCTACAGAAAGGGTGGGTAATGTTGCAGGATCCTCTTTTGAGTCAGTGTGGGTGGAAGTCAGGAATAGGAAGGGAGCAGTTACTCTATTAGGAGTATTCTATAGGCCCCCTGGTAGCAGCAGAGATACCGAGGAGCAGATTGGGAGGCAGATTTTGGAAAGGTGCAAAAATAACAGGGTTGTTATCATGGGTGACTTTAACTTCCCTAATATTGATTGGCACCTGATTAGTTCCAAGGGTTTAGATGAAACAGAGTTTGTTACGTGTGTCCAGGACAGATTCCTTTCACAGTATGTGGACAGGCCGACTAGGGGGAATGCCATACTAGATCTAGTACTAAGTGATGAACCGGGTCAGGTCACAGATCTCTCAGTGGGTGTACATCTGGGAGACAGTGACCACTGCTCCCTGGTCTTTAGCATTATCATGGAAAAGGATAGAATCAGAGAGGACAGGAAAATTTCAAATTAGGGAAGGGCAAATTATAAGGCTATAAGGCTAGAACTTGCGGGTGTGAATTGGGATAATGTTTTTGCAGGGAAATGTACTATGGACATGTGGTCGATGTTTAGAGATCTCTTGCAGGATGTTAGGGATAAGTTTGTCCCGGTGAGGAAGATAAAGAATGGTAGGGTGAAGGAACCATGGGTGACAAGTGAGGTGGAAAATCTAGTCAGGTGGAAGAAGACAACATACATGAGGAATATAGGATAGCAAGAAAGGAGCTTAAGAAGGGGCTGAGGAGAGCAGGAAGGGGACATGAGAAGGCCTTGGCGAGTAGGGTAAAGGAAAACCCCAAGGCATTTTTCAATTATGTGAAGAACAAAAGGATGACAGGAGTAAAGGTAGGACCGATTAGAGATGAAGGTGGGAAGATGTGCCTGGAGGCTGTGGAAGTGAGTGAGGTCCTCAATGAATACTTCTCTTTGGTATTCGCCAATGAGAGGGAACTTGATGAGAGTAAGTACAGTGAGGTTGATGTTCTGGAGCATGTTGATATAAAGGGAGAGGAGGTGTTGGAGTTGTTAAAATATATTCAGATGGGTAAGTCCCTGAGGCCTGATGGACTATTCCCCAGGCAGCTCCACGAGGCGAGGGAAGAGATTGCTGAGCCTCTGGCTAGAATCTTTATGTCCTCGTTCTCCATGGGAATGGTACCGGAGGATTGGAGGGAGGCGAATGTTGTACTCTTGTTCAAAAAAGGTAGTAGGGATAGTCCGGGTAATTATAGACCAGTGAGCCTTACTTCTGTGGTGGGAAAGCTGCTGGAAAAGATCCTGAGAGATAGGATCTATGGGCATTTAGAGAATCGTGGTCTGATCAGAGACAGTCAGCGTGGCTTTGTGAAGGGCAGATCATGTCTAACAAGCCTGATAGAGTTCTTTGAGGAGGTGACCAGGCATATAGATGTGGGTAGTGCAGTGGATATGATTTACATGGATTTCAGTAAGGTATTTGACAAGGTTCCACATGGTAGGCTTATTCAGTAAGTGAGAAGGCATGGGATCCAGGGAATTTTGGGCGGGTGGATTCAGAATTGGCTTGCCTGCAGAAGGCAGAGGGTCGTGGTGGAGGGAGTACATTCGGATTGGAGGGTTGTGACTAGTGGTGTCCCACAAGGGTTGGTTCTGGGACCTCTACTTTTCGTGATTTTTCTTAACGACCTGGATGTGAGGATAGAAGGGTAGGTTGGCAAGTTTGCAGACAACACAAAGGTTGGTGGTGGTGTAGATAGTGTAGAGGACTGTCGAAGATTGCAGAGAGACACTGATAGGATGCAGAAGTGGGCTGAGAAGTGGCAGATGGAGTTCAACCCAGAGAAGTGTGAGGTGGTACACTTTGGAAGGACAAACTCCAAGGCAGAGTACAAAGTAAATGGCAGGATACTTGGTAGTGTGGAGGAGCAGAGGGATCTGGAGGTACATGTCCACAGATCCCGAAAGTTGCCTCGCAGGTAGATAGGGTAGTTAAGAAAGCTTATGGGGTGTTAACTTTTATAAGTCGAGGGATAGAGTTTAAGAGTTGTGAAGTAATGATGCAGCTCTATAAAACTCTGGTTAGGCCACACTTACAGTACTGTGTCCAGTTCTGGTCGCCTCACTATAGGAAGGATGTGGAAGCATTGGACAGGGTACAGAGGAGATTTACCAAGATGCTGCCTGGTTTAGAGAGTATGCATTATGATCAGAGATTAAGGGAGCCAGGGCTTTACTCTTTGGAGAGAAAGAGGATGAGGGGAGACATGATAGAGGTATACAAGGTATTAAGAGGAATAGAGAGTGGATAGCCAGCGCCTCATCCCCAGGGCACCACTGCTCAATACAAGAGGACACGGCTTTAAGGTATAGGGTGGGAAGTTCAAGGGGCAAATTAGAGGAAGGTTTTTAACTCAGAGAGTGGTTGGTGCGTGGAATGCACTGCCTGAGTCAGTGGTGGAGGCAGATAGAATAGTGAAATTTAAGAGACTACTAGACAGGTATATGGAGGAATTTAAGGTGGTGGGGGGTTATATGGGAGGCAGGGTTTAAGGGTTAGCACAACATTGTGGGCTAAAGGGCCTGTAATGTGCTGTACTATTCTATGTTCTGTGTTCTATGTTCTATGTTGCCCTATTCTAAGATGTTTTAATACTCTGAAAACAAAGCAGACTTCTACTTTCAAAACTCTCCCATTACTATGACAATGTGTTGTTAGATTGTGATTTAATCTGACTTTAAAAAAAGTAATTTTTGTGGAAGCAACACACATCAAAGTTGCTGGTGAACGCAGCAGGCCAGGCAGCATCTCTAGGAAGAGGTACAGTCGACGTTTCAGGCCGAGACCCTTCATCAGGACTAACTGAAGGAAGAGTTAGTAATAGATTTGAGGAAAGACTACTTTTTTGTGGAAGGCTACTTTATCAATCTACTTTGTATTTGTTTGCAAGAACACAATGTGGTACAAAATGCATCATCAACTGCATTATGTGCAATCTTTTCATGAACTAAATTATTCTTTGTATTCACTTGAGGCAAGGTTGGCATTTATTACTAATCCCCAGCAGGCAAGAGAGGAAGATCAGTCTTGAACTGCAGTGATCTCATTTAAATGTCCTCCAGACAGTGTTTCAGAGCCTACAGCATTGGGTGGATCTGGAGTTACAAACAGGAGAGATCCTGAACGGGCATCTATGGATCATTTGGGGACTTTCAACAATCTGATAGCTTCATGATCACATTAAGGATACTGCCTGTTCTTTCCTGAATGTTTGAAAGATCAACTTAAAGTTCAGGGCAAACTTGGAACATGCATTTTGTATATCATTAATGCAACCCTTTGGATTACTATTCCAATAAGATAACTTGCTGTTGTTCGTCCTTCGTAGTCGAAGATGACCATGGCTTCAAAGTCAAATGGGAGGTTGGTGGTTGTGGGTCCGGAGGTGACTAATGAGGCCAATCCGGGCCCTGAAGGCTCGCCCACATGTGGGACACAAGTGGGTGGGTGCTGTCATGGCAGTGGATGCTGCTTGGGCCTTGCGCACAGCACGCTTTCGTTGCGCCTCGATGATGCACCTGACTTCAGCTGCACGGGCTCCTGTGGTGATCTTGCTGCGCCAAGCTGGACGGTCGAGGGCAAGCGTCTCCCACGTGTTGATGTCGACACCCAGGCCTTTGAGGGACGCTTTGAGGCAACGCGTTGGGTTTGAAGTCATGACTTGCGCTTGACTTGGATTAAAGTGAGGGAGAGTTGCGCAGGTCGTCAGCCTCACTCTCTCATCCCGGCCTATCTGGACCCAGTGGCAAGACATAGTCGAGACGGCTGGAGATGGGTCAAGATGCAGTGGATGGCCAGCAGTGTTCTGTGTGTCTCACTGTGCCCTCTTAGCGCTCCACGACGCATTGCTGAGAATCGCCTTTCTGCCCGGTGAACCAGTGATGGTTTCTTCCGCGCAGTCCGCCGAGTCCAGGCTTCACACACTAGGTAGACAAGCCCTGAGTGTTGTGGATCTACAGCAGTTCTTGCGGCGTGCTCGCAAGCCTCCCTACCCATTGTTGGACATCCTCATCCGCCTTTGCAGCCGTTGGGAGATGTCTCCTCTTCTGCCTGCTCCGCCGTTGGGATGATCACCTCACCAAACAGACAAACTTTTTAAATCGTTAGCTCATACCGTTAGCTGTGAGAGCCCTGCTGTTCTCCACTGCCTGCTCCGACAGCTGCCCGCTGTATAGGGTGGTCTCCTTTTTAATAACATAACTACTACACTGGTATTCCCCAAAAGGAGACTTTTGCTCATTCCTGAAGAAATGGTCAAACCTCTCCTTTCAGAAGAGTTACTGCCCCTTTAATAAATGCTGCCCTGCTCCGGACTTCCTTGGTGATTACAATATTCTGTCCCAACTGTTTACAGTGGACTAGTTTTACAGATGTTGTATGATTGAAACCAGATGTGCATTTTGAACATGTCATCACTGAGCAAACCTTTCATACTCAGGGGACTTTGTCAGTTTTAACCAGCTAGTTCTGAAACGACAGAAGGGGCCCCACAGTTCTGGCCTGTCCAGGAGTCCATTGGACAAAAGAACATAAGACATTGGAACAGAGTCAACTGTCTGGCCTGTTGAGTCTGTTCTGATTATGGACTCAGTTCCAACTACCTGCCTTTCTCCTAAAACCCTTAATTCCCTCACTTTTCAAAAATCTATGTAACTGTGTCTTAAATACGTATATTTAATGAGGTAGCCTCTGCTGTTTCACTGGGCAGAGAATCCCAGATTTACCACTCTCTGGGAAGAACAGTCATTCTTTATCTTCACCCTAAATCTGGCACTCCTCACTCCACCCCGGAATCCTAAGGCTATGTCCCCAAGTTCTAGTCTCCTACCTTTATCCTATCCCTTTCGTAATTTTATATATGTTTCTATAAGATCCATCTCAGTCTTCTAAACTCCAGGCAACTCAATCCCTCCTTACAGGTTAATACCCTTTATTTCTGGAATCAAATCAGTAAATCTCTCTGCACTGCCTCTCAAGCCAATATGCCCTTTCTCAAATAAAGAGAACAAAACTGCACATGGTACTCCAGATGCAGCCTTTCCAGTGCCCAGTACAATTGCAGCATAACCTCCCTGCTCTTAAATTAAACCCCTCTAGCAATGAAGCAACATTCCAAATGTCTCCTTAAAAAAACAATTGCACCTGCAGACAAAATTTTCGCAATTCATGCATAAGTACTCCCAAGTCCTCTGCACAACATTAAGCTGCAATCTTTCACCAATAATATAATCTGATCTTCTATTTTTCTTTCCAAAGTTAAGGACCTCATATTTACCAACATTGTACTCCATCTGCCAGATCCATACTCACTCACTTAACCTTTCTATATCTTAGCATATTCTCTCCACAATTTGCTTTCCCACTCTATTTAGTGTCATTGGCTCTTCCAAATCATTAACGTATATTGTAAACAGATGCAGGCCTGCACTGATTCCGGTGCCACTTTGCACACCACTGATTGCCAACCAGAGAAACACCCATTTATCCTAAATCTCTGCCTTTTATGGGTTGACCAATCCTCTGCTAATACATTCTTATGGATTAATCTTTTATGCGGCACCTTATCGAATGTCTTCTGGAAATCCAAGTGTACAGCATCCACCTGTTCATCTCCACCCACTGTGCTTCCTGGATCAATGCTGATGGAACTACTTCTATCCAGATGTTTCGTTATTTCTTCCTTACTGATAGCTTCAAGCATTTTCCCAATTACAGACATCAAGCTAACTAGCCTATATTTATCTGCTTTATGCCTACATCATTTTTAAAAATGTGGCTTGACATTTGCTGTCCTCCAATCGAACATTACCTGCCCAGCATCTCGTGAATTTTGTTCAATTATCACAGCGCCTATTCTGTAACCTCTGCCATTCCTTTCAGTACCCTGGAATGCATTCCATTGGGACCAGGGGACTTGTCTACCTTTAGGCCCACTAGTTGCTCAACATGGCCTCTTTACTGATAATGATTGTATTGAGACCTCCATCACCCATTGCATCCATAACATCTCTCTTTGGTACATTCAACATGAAGACTGACTCAAAATTGTAGTTCTAAGCCTCAATCTTTTCCACATTACCCAATATTAATTCCCATTTCTTCTTTCCAAGGGATCTATGTTCACTTCAGCTATCCTTTTTTGCTTTTTTCCCTCTTTCAAGAAGGAAAGGTTATTACTAAGATAATTGCGGAGGATAAGAGGTGACCTGATAGAGGTGTATAAGATGATGACAGGCATTGATCATGTGGATAGTCAGAGGCTTTTTCCCAGGACTGATATGGTTGCCACTATCTTTGATGGCTTGGTTGGCAGGTAAATATTGACCTGGAAGATATTGTAGTCTCCTATTAAGGATAAGATTTCAGGCACATGACAAAATGGGCTGGAGTCAGCATGATCTCTTTGAGGGGAAATCTTGCCTGACATATGTGTTGGAAGTCTTTCAGGAACTAATACGCAGGAGAAACAAGGGGGAGTCAGTGGATGTTGTTCATTTGGATTTTCAGAAGGCTTTTGATAAAGTGCCGCACATAAGGCTGCCTAACAACATAAGAGTCCATTGTAGTTTACGAAAGATATTAGCATGGATAGAAGATCGGCTGACTGGCAGGAGACAAAGAGTGGGAATAAAGAGGGCCTTTCCTTGTTGGCTGCCAGTTGCAAGTGGTGTCCTGCAGGAGTCGGTATTAGGACTGCTTCTTTTCACACTATACAGTGCCTATAAAAAGTATTCACCACCTCACCTGGAGGTTTTTATGTTTTATTGTTTTTCAACATTGAATCACAATGGTTTTAATTTGGCTTTTTTGACACTGATCAACAGAAAAAGACTCTTTCGTGTCAAAGTGAAAATAGATCTCTGTAAAGTGATCTAAATTAATTACAAATATAAAACACAAAATAATTCATTGCATAAGTACTCACCCCTATTAACATGACACACCAAATCATCACTGGTGCAGCCAATTGGTTTTGGAAGTCACATAATTAGTTAAATGGAAATCCTGTGCAGTCAAGGTGATTCAATTGATTGTAGTAAAAACATACCTGTATCTGGAAGGTTCAACTGCTGGTGAGTCTGTATCCTGGCAAAAACTACACTATGAAGACAAATTAACACTCCAAACAGCTCTCCAAAAGGTTACTGAAAAGCACAAGTCAAGAGATGGATGCAAGAAAATTTCTAAGTCACTGAATATCTCTTGGAGTACAGTTAAGTCAAGTTTTTTTTCCATTATATAAAGAATGAAAGGGAGGTGGGAGTTGATACTGGACAACTGGAAAATGATGCTGGTGTGGTAGTAATAGGGAACAAAGAAATGACAGATGAACTTAATGAGTACTTTGTATCAGTCTTCACTGTGGAAGACACTACCTGCATGCAAGTGATTCGTGAGTGTCAGGGAGCAGGAGTGAGTACCATTGCTATTGCAAAGGAAAAAGTGCCAGGAAAACTGAAAGGTCTTGAGGTGGATAAGTCACGTGGAGCAGATGGACTACACTTCAGAGTCCCGAAAGAGGCTGCTGAAGAGATAATGGATGCATTGGTCATAATCTTTCAAGAATCACTTGATTCTGGCATGGTCCTATAGGACTGGAAAATTGTAAATGCCACTCCACTCTTTAAGAAAGGAGGAAGAGAAAAGAGGAATTTATAGGCCAGTTAGTCTAACCTCAGTGGTTGGGAAAGTGTTGGAGTCTATTTTTAAGGATGAGGTTTCGAGGTACTTGGAGACTAATAATAAAATAAGTCAAAGTCAGCATGATTTCTGTGAAAGGAAATCTTACCTGACAAATCTGTTAGAATTCTTCGAAGAAGTAACAAGCATGGTGGACAGAGGCAAGGCAGTAGATGTCATTTACTTAGATTTTCAGAAAGCATTTGATAAGGTGCCTCACGTGAGGCTGCTTAACAAGATAAAATCCTATGGCATTACAGGAAGGATACTGGCATGGATAGAGGAGTGGCTGTCAGGCAGGATGCAGCAGGTGGGAATAAAGGGGGCCTTTTCTGGTTAGCTGCCAGTGACTAGTGGTGTTCCTCAGGGGTCATTATTTTCACATTGCTTGTCATTGATTTAGATAGTGGAATTGATGGTTTTGTGGCAACGTTTGCGGATGAGGAAGATAGGTGGAGGGGTAAGTAGTGCTGAGGAAGTAAAGTGGTTGCAGCAGGACAGACAAATTGGAAGAATGGGCAAAAAATTGGCAGATGCAATACAGTTTTTGGAAATGTATGATAATGCATTTTGATAAAAGGAACAATAGTGCAGACTACTAACTTAATGGGGAGAAAATTCAAACATCAGAGGTGCAAACGGACTTGGGAGCCTCCGTGTAAAACTTCCAGAAGGTTAATTCACAGTTTGAGTCTGTGGTAAAAAGGCAAATGCAATGATGGCATTTATGTCAAGGGAAATAGAATTTGAAAATAATGAGATAATGCTGAAGCTTTGTAATTCATGAGTCAGGCGGCACTTGGAGTACTATCGAAGGTTTTGGGCCCCTTATCTCAGAAATGATGTGTTGTCATTGGTGAGAGTTCAGAGGAGGTTCATGAGGATGATTCTGGGAATGAAGGGGTTAACATATGAGGAGCTTTGGGCCTGTACTCACTGGAATTTAGAAGAATGTGTGGGGATTTCATTGAAACCTACTGAATGTTGAAAGGACTAGATAGGGTGGGTGTGGAGAGGATGTTTCTTCTGGTGGGGTATCCAGAACTAGAGGGCTCAAACTTGGGGGGTGGGGGGTGGTGACCTTTTAGAGCAGAAGTAAGGATGATTTTTTTTCAGCCAAAGAGTGGTGAATCTGTGGAATGCTCTGCCACAGACTGTGGTTGAGGTCAAGTGCATGGGTATATTTAAAGCAGAAGTTGATAGATTCCTGATTGGTTGGAACATCAAGGGATATAGTGAGAGGGCAGGTGTATGGGGTTGAATGGGTTCTGGGATCAACTATGGTGAAATGGTGGAGCGGAATCGATTGACTGAATGGCCACATTCTGTTCCTTTGTGTTATGCATTTCTGAATCCTGGATGTCTAGAAACCTTTTGTACCTTAACTTAGCAGACCAATCAGCTTCTGTGGAGATGAAAATAAAAGATTTGGACGAATGGCCTTTATCAGACGTGTATTTTTTTAAATCTATTTCAATGTTCTCCATAGATGCTGCCTGATCAGTTGAGTATTCTCAATATTTTGTCTTCATTTCTGATTTCAAGCATATTCTGGGATTTTTGCCTCTGTTTTAATAAACAGTACTACTTTTAATGAAAAGTTATTCTAATCTCCCATGGGACAATAAAGATCGGGAGCCCCAACCCGAAAAGGTACAAGAATGGATACGGGCTCTCTGCCTGTTAAATCTCCAGTGTAGTATGTGCCAATTGAAAGCCCTTTCAGAGGTTTTCCAAATGACCCAGTTGTTTCCAAAGGTTACAATCACATGTCAAAATACCCTACACAACATTGTAGTGTCTTTGTATGCCAATCAAAATGAAGTACAGTATCTGCCTTCACATTCCCTTCTCCTGTTTTAGAACAATACTAGTCTAAAGAATTGTTTTTTAAAAAAATCAGTATTTTTCAACAAAAATATTCATCTGAAATGCTCACAGCATTATCTGAAGAATTACATGTTAACTCTTGTAGAACCAGGTGAGAAATTATAATTTGAATTTGCAGCATCCTCTACTGACGTCCAGACTGGGAAATTTCCAATGGGTACCTCGCTACTTTCCAGACATGAAGTTTGCAATTTAAATTCACTTGCAGCGCTGCAATGTAGAACATCAGTGTGCATTGCGCACAAGGATAAAATGAAATTATGCAACTTGAGCAGTGATCAACGATAGATGATATGGACCACCCACTCTTCCCCTCCCCCGCCACTCATTCCACCTGCCCTTTGTTTCCTTCTGTATCTGTTTCCACATAGCGCTCATTTGCCTCTATCCCATCTCCACTCCTTCCCTTCCATCACCTGGCTCAATTTGCCTGACATCGTCCTCCTCATCTGGTTCCAGTTATCTTCCAGCTCCTGTTACCACTTTATACTGGCTAAAAGTAATTGATACAGGTCTTCCACCTGATGTATCTGCCTTCACAGATACTTCTCAGTTTTTCCAGCAGTTTATTCTTCCCTTTTCTTCTGGAATCAGACATCGACGGGTTTTTTTGTGCTCCATTTGCCCAACTCCTTATTGCTTCAGATCATCATGCAAAGCCCCAACTCCTGAAGTGCTCAAGTCAAGTCAAGTCACTTTTTATTGTCATTTCGACCATAACTGCTCGTACAGTACACAGTAAAAACGAGACGTTTTTCAGGACCACGGTGCTACGTGAACAATACAGAAACTACACTGAACTACGTAAAACAACACAAAACTGCACTGGACTGCAGACCTACCCAGGGCTGCATAAAGTGCACAAAACAGTGCAGGCATTACAATAAATAATAAACAAGACAATATGCACAGTAGAGGGTATAGCAGGTTGGTGTCAGACTAGGCTCTGGGTGTTGAGGAGTCTGATGGCTCGGGGGAAGAAACTGTTACATAGTCTGGTCGTGAGAACCTGAATACTTTGGTGCCTTTTGCCAGATGGCAGGAGGGGAAGAGTTTGTATGAGGGGTGCGTGGGGTCCTTCATAATGCTGTTTGCTTTACGGATGCAGCGTGTGGTGTAAATGTCTGTAATGGCGGGAAGAGAGACCCCAGTGATCTTCTCAGCTGACCTCACTACCCGCTGCAGGGTCTTGCGATCCAAGATGGTGCAATTTCTGAACCAGGCAGTGATGCAGCTGCTCAGGATGCTCCCAGTACAACGTTTGTAGAATGAGGTGAGGATGGGGTTGGGAGATTGATTTTTCTCAGCCTTCGCAGGAAGTAGAGATGCTGCTGAGCTTTCTTTGCTATGGAGTTGGTGTTGAGGGACTAGGTGAGTTTCTCCGCCAGGTGAACACCAAGAAATTTGGTGCTCTTAATAATCCCTACAGAGGAGTTGTTGATGTTCAGCGGAGAGTGGTTGTTTCGTGTCCTCCTGAAGCCAACAACCATCTCTTTTGTTTTGTTCACATTCAGAGACAGGTTGTTGGCTCTGCACCAGTCCGTTAGCCACTGCACCTCCTCTCTGTATGCTGACTCATCATTCTTGCTGATGAGACCCACCACAGTCGTGCTATCCACACAGTATTTTCTAGGAGGATTGACTGTTCCAGGCTGACACTGTCACAATGAGATGGCCTACAGAAAGGAGGTGGCAAACAAAAATAATTTCTTCCTCGATGTCAGCAAGGCAATGGAGATAGTTATCAACTTCAGAGCTTGTACAGCTTATGCCCCTGTACATCAGCGGCTCAGCAGCGGAAACTGCAAAGTTTCAAACTTCTGGGAGTGCTTGTCTCACACAAGCTCTCGTGGTCTCAGAACACACCCTACACAAACAGGAAAGCTCATCAATGCCTCTACCTTCTAAGGAGGCTGAAGGGAGTCAAGTCAAGTTGCTTTTTATTGTCATTTTGACCATAAACTGCTGGTACGGTACACAGTAAAAATGAAACAACATTCCCCCAGGACCATGGTGCTATACGAAACAACACAAAACTACACAAGATTAAGTAAGACAACAGAAGGCTACACTAGACTACATAAGACAACACAAAAACTACACTAGACTACAGACCTACACAGGACTACATAAAGTGCACAAAACAGTACAGACCTGAACTATACACATCTACACTCATGTCATTCTATAGATGTGCAGGAGAGAGCATCGTAACAGGCTGCACGATAAGAAAATTGCAATGCAACGGACAGGAAGGCTCTACAACAGGTAATCAAAACGGCCCAATGCATCATCAACAGCCTGGAGCAGCTTCCATCAAGGATGTATATACAGAAAGATGCTGGAAAAGGGCCAGTAATATCATGAAGGATCCCACCCACCCTGGCTCCTGGATTGTTTATCCCACTTGTATCAGGGAGGAAGCTCTGCAGCATCCATGCCAGGACCACCAGACTCAGAAACAGGTACTTTCCCCGATCAGTAAGGCTGATCCTCAACTCCACCCACTAACCCAGCCCGCCATGCCACTCATCACCACTACTTTATCATTTCCTATCCATCACCTGATGATACTCCTGTGCCGAGCAGCACTTTATGGACTTAAATCAACATATGTATATGAGTTATCTAGTGCATTTCTATTGTGTGTTTTTATTATTATTTTGTTCTCTATCTTATTTTTTGTGCTGCATCAAATCCAGAGTAACAATTATTTCGTTGTCCTTTACACTTGTGTATTGGATATGACATTAAACAATCTTGAATCTCGACAGGCCAGTCAGGGTCAAGTAAATCTTTGAAGAAGTGCTTTTGAATGGACCCCAGAGATGTATTTGAATGACAAACAAGAGAAAATCTGCAGATGCTGGAGATCCAAGCAGCACACACAGAATGCTGGAGGAACTCAGCAGCCCTGGCAACATCCAGGGACAAGAGTACAGTCGACGTTTCTGCTTAGTTCCCCCAGCATTTTGTGTGTGTTGCATTTATTTGTTGTATTTAGTTTTAGACATTCTGATGAGGTTAAAAAGGTACTGTTTAAATATGAGGTTAATTTAGGGAAAAGATTAAATCTAAAAAAAGAGAGACCAAAAATGCCATGTAGATAATCAGGTCTTCTGATTGGTGGCATAATCAGGCCTGTTAGAGAGAGTTTGAACAAAGCTATAAAACTATGGCATTTTGAGAGTGAGAATGAAAAAAGGAAAATGAAGGTTGAGGAATGCAGAGCTGAAGGATGTTGCCAGCAGGTCAGGTTGCTCGATGAAGAAAAAACCAAGCCAGTGTCACAGATGGACCAATTCTGATTCTGTTATCACAAGTAACCTGGATGGGTTTTATTTAGAGATGCACTGCAGAATAGGCTATTCCGGCGCTTTGTGCTGTGCCACCCAGCAACCCCTGCTTTAACCCTAGCTTAATCACAGGACAATTAACAATGACCGATTAACCAACAATAGTTTCCTGTTTTATCTCTTTTGGTACATAGTGAGATTGCATGTATTAACTTCCAGTCTGTGGGAAATGTTCTGTCGTCATCTAAATTTTCAGACTGTCAACAAGTGCAAATACTCTACCAGCGGCCATTTTGTTTACAATTTTTGGTTGTCAGGTCCTGAGGATTCATTATCTTTTAAATGGCTAATGGTAATGTAGTGGTTATCACAATGCTTTACAGTTCAGGTGACCTGCTGCTACTTGTAATGAATTTGTACATTCGAGACCGTGTGGGTTTCCTCTGGGTGCTCCAGTTTCCTCCCACAGTCCGAAGAGGTACCAGTTGGTCATCGTAAATTGTCCCATGATTGGTGGGATTGCTCGGCGGCGAGGCTCAAAGGGTCAGGAGGGCATATTCCATGCTGCACCTCAAAAAATATATTAATAAATTTCTCCAGTACACTTTGCTGAGGGTAATTCTGTTATTTGCTTCTTTAACTCTAGACATAATTTACTTTTGGACTTTTGAACTTTGATCATATATCTGTGATTCTCTTTGTGTCTTCCATGAAGCTGGACCCAAATGTAAGGATACTCTGTGCCCTTAAATCTTAAGTGACCCAGTTCTTTCTGGCATCCCTGTCCGCCCTTCTCCCCACCATTACAAAAGTCATGACTACCATTTCCCAAGTGGTCTTGCTGTTCTTTACTTGTACAACTAAATTTTGCTGGGAATTCTAAATTCTTATTTCTATGCTTTAATCTTCTTCTGCTTCGCTCTTGGTTATTGGCAAAATACTGCCAGGGAGTACTTCACTAAAATTTTTATTTTTGTGTGTCCAGATTTTATCATGACAAAAATACATTGGGTCCTGTGCGTTTAGAATTTGTATAGTCACTCATTTTGTTCATTTTATTACGGGTATTATGGATTTCTGTGGAATTTTAAAGACCATTGTATTCATTCTCTCAGCCTGATCATGCTTTTTTTTTCCAGAATTCTCATTCTGGAAATAAGTTCACATTAGTTCAACAAGTTACAGAGATTCCTACACTGGAAGATAAATCACTCTCAAAAGAAGAAATCATGAGGTACAGCAGACAGCTCATCATTCCAGAAATTGGAGTCAAAGGTAATGATAGAAAAAAGTAGAATGCAAATTGTATGATTTTAATTAACAGGTAAAGACTATATTAGTGTGGTGGTCATGGAATTGGGCCACCAACCACAGAGAGCACAAGTTCAACTCCCATAACGGTGAGTTGTGAAATTAAATTCAGTTAAACAAGACTGGACAGCAAATTTGGAGTTCAATTTTGGCGGTACTACAGGCTTGTGACCTTGACCTAGAAATCTGCAACAGTAGCAAAGTACAGTAGCAAGTTTTAATGAACACGGAATTCTATCAAATCTGTTAGTTTGTCATTCTTTAGCCTGCTTTCATGTAACTTGTTTGTTCAGAAAGTGTGTTTGAATTTCTGTTTGGGGTTAGATTTCTTGTTTATGCCCAAGCCAGGATTTAGCTGAATGGAAAAACTGACAAATCTGGCATTGCTGCTTTTATTTGTTGTTTACTTTCTGTCAAAACCTAAATATCAAGCTTTTTTCCACAGAGGATGGACTAAAGATTTTGATGAAGCAATGACCAATATCCTTCTGCAGGACTGATTGCTTAGCAATATTTGTGTTGTTGCACAGTTCAAATGATTGATCAAATTATGTGATATTTAGTAATCAGAGTAGCACAACAGCTCATGTCTTGGGCTGGTGCTCTGGCAATTGAGGGTAGAACATGCACAGTGAAGGGAAAGGACCATAAGTGGATTGAAGACCAGAGTGACCTTGGTATACAAGTCCAAAGATAACTACAAGTGACAGCACAGGTAGATGAGGTGGTGAAGGGGCTTACAGAATGTTGATTTTCATTCGCTAGGCTAATTTAAGTGCATAAGAGCTCCTGGTACAATCTTACAACATTTTGAAGTCCCAGCAGGAGCAGTATGTATAGTTCTGCTTGCAGCATAATAGGAAGGATGTGATTAGGCGCATGCTCAGATGAGATTTGTCAGGATGTTGCTTGCAATGAAGTGTTTCAGTTATGATGAGAAACTGCATTGGCTGGGTTTGTTTCCCTTTGAACTGAGGAGGAATCTGATAGTGGTATGAAAAATTATGATTGCACAGGTAAAGTGGATAATAAGAATATTTTTTCTTTCCTTAATGGAGATGTCTTAAAAACAGATCAAAGGTTTCAGGTGAGGAGTTAGAGAGGATAACAAGAAAAATATTATCACTCAGAGGGTGTTTGGAGTTTAGAAGCACTATTTGAGATGGTGGTGCTTTCAAAAAATTTAAATCATATCTGGACAAGTGCTTGAACCACCACGACATGGAAGGTTTAGAAGCCAAGTGATAGTAAGTGGGAGTAGTAGAGTTGGTACTTGAGAGTCATAGTTCGTATGGTAGGATGAGGAGTCTGCTCCAATGCTGCGTAACTGCGACTCTGGCACGCTTGAATGGTATTATGACATTTGAGAAATTTGCAATCAAGTAATTAAATATATATGAGTAAAATATCTAGAAAAAAATCACTAAGGATGATCATGAAAGTATTGGAATTTTGTGGAAACCATGAGATTGGCTTGTGCCTTCTGTGTATGGAAATGTGATGACCCAATTTAGTTTCTTTATATACAACTCTTAACTGCATTTCAAATGGCCTAGCAAGCCACTTGGACCAAAAAGAAATGAAAAACCAAAGGAAGTGAATGATACCTAATCCTGTAAGAAAACAATTAAACAATTTTTTAAGCAACACATATCAAAGTTGCTGGTGAACACAGCAGGCCAGGCAGCATCTCTAGGAAGAGGTACCTGTTCCTAGAGATGCTGCCTGGCCTGCGACTGTACCTCTTCCTAGAGTTGCTGCCTGGCCTGCTGCGTTACCAGCAACTTTGATGTGTGTTGCTTGAATTTCCAGCATCTGCAGAATTCCTCGTGTTTGCGTTTTTAAAAACAATTTTTTACCAAAGGCAAAATTCCTTTCATTCTCCTTATATTTCTCAAATAACCAGTAAGGATGTCATGCAAAATCATTTTTTTTCACTATATCTTAATACATGTGACAATAATATCCCAATTATATGGTAGTGATAATACTAACTTGCATTTTATTTTAGTTTTATTATTTGAGATACAATGTGGAATCAGCCCTTTCAGTCCTTTGAGCTGTTCCCAATTTTAAACCTAGCTTAATCCTGGGACACTTTACTAAAACTAATTAACCGAGCATTCAGAATGTTTTTGGACTGTGGGAGGAAACCAGAGCACTCGGAGAAAACCCACACGGTTACGGGGCGAACATACAAATTCCTTACAGATGCCAAGGTCAGCATTCTGCTAACCATTATGCTACTGTGCCTGTCTTATTAAATATTTGAAATGCAATCTAGTTTTGGGTCTGCATAAACATTTTGCCCATCTGCTTAGAGGTGCAGAAAAGTAATCTGGCTATGTCAAAAAGAGGACAGCTTTAAAGCTTATGTATCATTTTCTTGACACAAAAATCATGTGTTCTAATCTTATCAACACACACAAAATGCTGGTGGAACACAGCAGGCCAGGCAGCATCTATAGGAAGAGGTACAGGCGAGTTTTGGGCCAAGACCCTTTGTTTGTGTTCTAATCTTATGCTCTGTTTTCTCACAGTTCCACCATGTGGCCAATCTCTGTATTTACTCTCGAAGCAATTTGAGAAAGGCATACAATTGTATGATCACAGGATTTTCAGATATCATGTGATACTGTGCTTTACAACTCAGGGAAACCACAAGCATTATAGATGACAATCACAATGAAACGCCTAATTCTTCAAATAGAACATTTCAAAATTTTATTACTGTATATAGAAATTGGAACACAAAACAAAGCTATTTGGTGTAACCAAACCTTGTCTATTGTTCTATCATCTATTTCACTAAATTTTCAGTCTCTTCTAGTTATCAGTGTTATTCACTCACACATACTGTGTGAAAAGATGTTGGTTGCTTTGCACAAATCTGTTGACACCGTATTCTTCACTGTATAATTTTAGTTAAAATTAATCTTTGTTTTAAAATTTAATGTTAATAGGTCAACTCAACCTCTCCAAGAAAGCTGTTCTAATTGTAGGATGCAGAGGATTGGGCTGCCCTGCTGTGCAATACCTGGCAGCTGCAGGCATTGGTAAGATCATTGTAAATTTTGTTTCCTTTGCCTTTTTTTTTCTCCAAAAGATTTTGCTGAAGATGTCTTAGAGGAAATTGACACAGGTTTCCTTTATTTTATACTCAGGATAAATAATGCTTATGTATACTTGATTTCCTGACTAATTGGCTGAGGCAAGTGAAGCTTTGCAGAGACCAGACTAGAGTTTCAATTTTTTAATCACACCTATTAATAATTTTAAACACATGAGATTCTGCTGGAAACCCAGAGCAGCACACACAAAATGCTGAAGGAACTCAGCAGGTCAGGCAGCATCTATGGAGAGGAATAAATAGTGTTTCAAGGTGAGCCCCAGGGTGCCCTCCATAGTTCCTCCAGCATTGTGTGTGTGTGTGTGTGTGTATTGTTGCTTGATATTAATAATTTGTTGTTCCATGCACAAGTTCAAGATGAACAGCTTAGTTCTAAGATATAGTATATTGCATGGATGGAGAAGGAAAGATATGAAACCACATGGATTAAATGAGAGCAAAACTGGTATATCGATTTACCTGTGGGGAAAGAACATCACGTTCTGTGATAGATAAACTAAGAAGTTCAATCAATGATAGGAAAGTAGGAGCAATGATGAGAAGAATGCTTTACATGTTGCCTGGTATATTTCTTGTCAATCCAATTATTGTCATAAAATTGCAGGCAATGGTTTTTCTTCCTGCTCCCCATCATTAGTTATGCTCTTTCCTAAGGGCTTCCTCCAGGTCTTTTTTAAATCTGTATCTGTACTTTCAACAATGTCACCTGAAACCACATAAAAGTCCGTGTGATGCTCGATGACAGCCAGCTTTACCTCACCTTTGCCTTTCTTGTCCTCTCAGCTGTCACTAAATTGTCTGATATCCATTAATGGATGAGCAGAGATTTCTCCAACTCAATACTCTTATCTTCAGTCCGTGTCACAGTCTATATTTTCCAGGCACTGACTCCATTCTTCTGCTGGTAACTCTCTAAAATCAACAGAATGTTGAAGTGTTTTGGTGTAATGTTGAGTTTCTGACTAGTTTTAAATGCCATCAGTAAGACCATCTAAATTTCTATCTCTTGACTCCGCCACTGATTGCCTTCTGATACTCTTAGTTATTTCATCTGGCACTTGGGTAGCCTCCCTGGTAGCAGCTGAATAGTTTCTCCTGTTTCTGCATTCCATGGGGGATGACCATTTGAATTATGAATTGCAGACTATTTTAATAAATGGGAGCATACCACCTGAGTTATCATAATGTCTCTTAATAAATTATTCCCTTTTTTTTTGCTGACTGCAACAAAAATAAGCTGTTTTTTTAATATGCTCAAAACTCTGGTGCTGTGGGGTTGATTCAGAGTTGATTTCACATTCTGTCTCACAGAGAAACATCTGTATTTTCATAGTTTTTCCAAGTAGTAAATAGTTTATTTCAACAGTGGCAACAGCACCTCTAAAACCTGGTAAAGTTCTGCAGAAACCAGTAATAGGCTGACTCTTGCTTTCCACCTATTGGTTCTGTAAAAAGCTAACTTGTTCAGCAGCATATTTTAATAAATCGGTGTTATAGGGGACAAGATCCAAAGATCTGTGGAATGTATAGTGATATTTGAATGTCAAT
Organism: Mobula hypostoma; assembly: GCF_963921235.1. NCBI lineage: Eukaryota > Metazoa > Chordata > Chondrichthyes > Myliobatiformes > Myliobatidae > Mobula > Mobula hypostoma. The sequence continues at coordinate 22,368,715 of NC_086104.1, read as the reverse complement.
TTAGGTTGGTCGGGACTTCTTGATTACGATGATGTGGAGCTCAGTAACTTACAGAGACAGGTTCTCCATGCCGAGGATAAGGTGGGCATATCGAAAGCATTGTCTGTGGCAACTGCAATAAATCAGTATGTGAAGTTCTCTAAATCTGTTATTTTTCTTTGAGAGTTCAAAAGAAAGAGGTTTTCCTTGGGTGCAGTACAATCTCATTAAGATGTCTCAGTGGATTTATGTTGTTGTGGTTTCCTCATGTCAGTCATGTTGTTAATTAAATGAATATACAGCCGAGATTATCAATCTTAACAGACTTAAATCGAGCAACTTTAGAATTGAAGTGTGTCCACCAACATAGCCAAAAACAAAATCGCATTTCACGAGTTCTTTCTATTGATCTGCAGTTATTGCTGTTATTACCTTGATTGCTGTTATTACCTTAACGAATCTCATAGAATTTTTTGAGGATGTAACTAGTAGAGTGGATAGGGGAGAACCAGTGGATGTGGTATATTTGGATTTTCAAAAGGCTTTTGACAAGGTCCCACACAGGAGATTAGTGTGCAAACTTAAAGCACACGGTATTGGGGGTAAGGTATTGGTGTGGGTGGAGAATTGGTTAGCAGACAGGAAGCAAAGAGTGGGAATAAACGGGACCTTTTCAGAATGGCATGCAGTGACTAGTGGGGTACCGCAAGGCTCAGTGCTGGGACCCCAGTTGTTTACAATATATATTAATGACTTGGATGAGGGAATTAAATGCAGCATCTCCAAGTTTGCGGATGACACGAAGCTGGGTGGCAGTATTAGCAGTGAGGAGGATGCTAAGAGGATGCAGGGTGACTTGGATAGGTTGGGTGAGTGGGCAAACTCATGGCAGATGCAATTTAATGTGGATAAATGTGAAGTTATCCACTTTGGTGGCAAAAATAGGAAAACAGATTATTATCTGAATGGTGGCCGATTAGGAAAAGGGGAGGTGCAACGAGACTTGGGTGTCATTATACACCAGTCATTGAAAGTGGGCATGCAGGTACAGCAGGCGGTGAAAAAGGCGAATGGTATGCTGGCATTTATAGCGAGAGGATTCGAGTACAGGAGCAGGGAGGTACTACTGCAGTTGTACAAGGCCTTGGTGAGACCACACCTGGAGTATTGTGTGCAGTTTTGGTCCCCTAATCTGAGGAAAGACATCTTTGCCATAGAGGGAGTACAAAGAAGGTTCACCAGATTGATTCCTGGGATGGCAGGACTTTCATATGAAGAAAGACTGGATGAACTGGGCTTGTACTCATTGGAATTTAGAAGATTGAGGGGGGATCTGATTGAAACGTATAAGATCCTAAAGGGATCGGACAGGCTAGATGCAGGAAGATTGTTCCCGATGTTGGGGAAGTCCAGAACGAGGGGTCACAGTTTGAGGATAGAGGGGAAGCCTTTTAGGACCGAGATGAGGAAAAACTTCTTCACACAGAGAGTGGTGAATCTGTGGAATTCTCTGCCACAGGAAACAGTTGAGGCCAGTTCATTGGCTATGTTTAAGAGGGAGTTAGATATGGCCCTTGTGGCTACAGGGGTCAGGGGGTATGGAGGGAAGGCTGGGGCGGGGTTCTGAGTTGGATGATCAGCCATGATCATAATAAATGGCGGTGCAGGCTCGAAGGGCCAAATGGCCTACTCCTGCACCTATTTTCTATGTTTCTATGTTTCTATTTTATTATGGAAAAAGAGATTTCAAGTCTAAGGGAAAAGGAGAGGGAAATGGACTGTGGAATCCTCTACAAAGAGATGACACAGATGGTATGAGCTGAATGACTGACTCTTTGCTGTAATGATAAACTGATTTTGTGAATTTATTAAAAATGTAACTTTAAAATACTAAAATTGTGAGTCCTTAAATTCCAATGATTTGATATTAATTAACATGCAATAAATTGTAGTTAAAAATAATCTCTTCCAAACATCTTTATGCTGACAAGTATGGAAAGTGTGCGTGCATGATTTCCAAAGAGGATGTCAAGGATGTGATACGTAATTTAGTTCCATCTTATCAGACTGATTACTAACTTAGAACTTGCTCTATATTCAGATATAGTGTTAGCAAAATTATAGACTTTGAAATACTAAATGGATCTGCTTTGATATCAAGCCCCTGTCTTATAGGACTTGCATTTGTTTCTTTGCCAGTTTTCCTCTGTCTCCTCTTTCATTTAGTGTTGACTACTTATTGGTTTAGAATTCAGTGGCTACTAATCACCCTCTGGAAACAATGTTTACTTAGGTGTGGTTTTGGAAACACTTGTCCTTGTTTAATGAACAATGTATCCCTTTATCTGTCCTGATGTGAATCTTCCCACTTTTTTCTTAAAGAGACAAACATTCTCTGACCAGATTACCCAGTTTCCCGATTTGTAATCTGTCAGATCAGCAGATACCCAATTTTTTCAAGACATTTCAATTGCAGCTTTTCAAATATTTGCTTGTGAAAGTGAGATTCCATTTGAAACATTTTCTTATTTAAGGCCCATTGCTTAACTTCACATATTCATCATGCTATGCTTTGTATCAATTTTGTATACATCCTCCCAAACCCCTTTAATGCTAAGAAATTGAAAATTGCAAGTATTACAAATGTATTTTTTTCTTATTTACAAGAAGTGTTCAGCACCCAGCTCTTTACTCACATAAAAGAATATTACAGCCAGGGATTTTGATTGATTTAACTGAGAATTTTTTATTTGTGATTCATGTGCTCCTTTTATCATGGTAGAGCCCATAATTCTCCGTAATTTCCACCGTCTCCAATGGGATCCCACCACCAAGCACATCTGCCTCTCTCCCCCACACTTTCCACTTTCTACAGGGATCGCTACTTACATGACGCTCTTGTCCGTTTGTCCCTCCCCACTGATCTTTCTGCTGTTACTTGTCTTTGCAAGTGGAACAGTTGTCAAACCTGACCCTAACCTCCTTCCTCACTATCTTTCAGAGCCGCAAGCAGTCCTTCCAGGTGAGGCAACACCTCACCAATGATGCTGCTGGGGGGTCATCTACTGTATCCGGTGCTCCCAGTATACCCTCCTGTATATCGGTGAGACCTGACGTCGACTGACAGACTGCTTCGCCGAGCACCTAGGCTCACTTGCCAGAAAAAGCCATCTCCCAGTGACTTTAAAAACGCAAACAGGAGGAAATCTGCAGATGCTGGAAATTCAAGCAACACACACAAAAAATGCCGGTGAATGCAGCAGGCCAGGCAGCATCTATAGGAAGAGGTACAGTTGACATTTCGGGCCGAGACCCTTCGTCAGGACTAACTGAAAGAAGAGATAGCAAGAGATTTGAAAGTGGGGGGGGGAGTGGGAGATCCGAAATGATAGGGGAAGACAGGAGGGGGAGGGATGGAGCTAAGAGCTGGAAAGTTGATTGGGAAAAGGGATACGAGGCTGGAGAAGGGAGAGGATCATGGGACAGGAGGCCTAGGGAGAAAGAAAGTGGGGGGATGCCCAGAGGATGGGCAAGGAGTTATAGTGAGAGAGACAGAGGGAGAAAAACAGAGAGGAAAAAAGGGGAAAGAAAATCATCATAAAGCCATCTCCCAGTAACTACCCATTTCAATTCTACTTACCATTCTGATCTATCTGTCTATGGCTTCCTCTGCTGCTGTGATGAGGCCACACTCAGGTTGGAGGAGCAGCACCAAGCAGTTCCATCTTGGGAGCCTCCAACCAGATGGCATGAACACTGATTTCTTGAACTTCTTGTAATTGCCCCCATCCCTCTCCTTCATAGTTCCCATTTCCCTCTGTCGCCTTATCTCCTTACCTGCCCAACACCTCTCTCTGGTGCTCTGCCCCCTTCCCTTTCTTCCATGGTCTTTTACCCTCTCCTATCAGATTCCCCCTTCTCCAGTCCTTTATCTCTTTCACCACTCAACTTCCCAGCTCTTTACTTCACCTCTGTCCCTCTCCTGATTTAACCTATCAACTACTACCTTGTACTTCTTCCTTCCCTACCCCTACCTTCTTCATCTGACTTCTCATCCTTTTTACTAATCCCGATGAAGGGTCTTGGCCCAAAATGTCGACTGTTTTCTCTTTTCCACAGATGCTGCCTGGTCTGCTGAGTTCCTCCAGCAAGTTTTGATAGTTGTCAGGTCAATGACTTTATTTTTAACCAACATGTTTTAACTTGAAACTCTTTTTGGTCTGCAGGTTAAATTCAACTGTTGAATGTCTACCATGTCGCTTTCAGTTGAATTTCAAGAACCCAAGACAGCTAATTCAGCAAATATCCTTTTTGTGTTTTATTCAGTGATTAAGAGTTAAACTATGTTTTGATCATCTACATTTTTCTAAACTAATTTTATGTTCGATATTGTAGTAGATTGTTCTGACAATGCTCCCACATGATAACTTGTCAATGATGCCTGTGTTCTGAATGGGAAGCCACTTGTATCAGCCAGTGCTCTCAGAATGGAGGGGCAGGTAAATAATGAGATACCTCATCAATAAATTCCTCCACTGTAAATCTATATAAGTTCTAAAGTCACTCCTGGCAAATGCGACAGTGAACACCAGAGATAAATTATAAAAAGAGATATTGATTGAGGAATCAAATCATTTTATATAAGGTTGAACCTGCAAACTAACCTTCAGTGTAAGAGAGAATTGTTTTGTATATAAAGTTGTATTTGAGATGTTTATTATATTGCATTTTGTGTACATCTGTCATTGCCTTGAAATTCAGACAGTTTGGAGAACACCAGGTATTAGTGCTGTAGTTAAATGAGAAGTGCTTGTCATCTGGAAAATAAACCCTTCTTGATGTAGCAGTGAGAGGAAAAGAATACAAAATACAAAACCTGATGGCATGAACATTGACTTCTCTAACTTCCGCTAATGCCCCACCTCCTCCTCGTACCCCATCCATTATTTATATACACACATTCTTTCTCTCACTCTCCTTTTTCTCCCTCTGTCCCTCTGACTATACCTCTTGCCCATCCTCTGGATCTTTCCCCCCCCCACCCCCCTTTCCCTTCTTCCTGGGCCTCCTGTCTCATGATCCTCTCATATCTCTTTTGCCAATTGTTACGTACCCCGTAACTGGGTTGCCAAACCAGCAGAAATGGATCACTCAGTTGGAGTCTGGAGTACTAGAACTAAGAAAGTTTTATTAAAGAAACAAGCAACACAGTAATCGAAAGGATAATAAATGCAACAGTTCAACAATGATAACCACACATGTGCACAGAATTAAGATAACAGCATCAATCAAGCTCTATCGTTGTCTAGGGGGTAAATGACCAAATTTCAAAATGACTCAAAGTTCAGTCCAGTTCAGTTCGCAGTAATCGTTGCCATGGCGAGGGACAACGTGGGGGGAGAGAGAGAGAGTACAGGAACAACTGATCATTCAGAACACTGCTTCACTCACAGACCAGCGAGATTGCTCACAAGCAACTTTTGGGCGGATCCTTGGTGATGTCACCTGAGGTCACCGACTGTGACCCCTCCTCCAGATGTGGTCGATCCTCTGCAGTGAACCCGGCACCCAGGCAAGGGCGGACACACACCGGGTTCCCGCTGATCGTACCTTTCCACCCTTGTCGTTGTCTGATACTTCTCACCCACTCGTGAGAGGCGCACCGCTTCCAGGATCTCGTTACCTCGGGTGGCGTGTGTGTCCTGCCTTAGCGAACCGGTCCCTTTTTATCCCCCTGCTGGGGTATCGCCTGTCCGTCACTTCAAACAGTTCAAGGTTCAAAGAGGGGAGCCGCTCCAGACAGCTCTCTCTCCCACATCCCTTCATTACACATCTCCAGACGCTGCTCCATTGTTCCTTATCTCTCCTTCCCCTGAGGGCAGGTGGCAGACCAACTGCTGATGTCACTGATGCTAACCCAGGCCAGCAAACATCTTAATTTTATGTGTATTCTCGTAACACAATCACCTGTCCAGCTCTTGGCTCCATCCCTCCCCCTCCTGTCTTGTCCTATCATTTTGGATCTCCCCCTCCCCCTCCCCCTCCCACTTTCAAATCTCTTACTAGCTCTTCCTTCAGTTAGTCCTGACGAAGGGTCTCGGCCTGAAATGTCAACTGTACCTCTTCCTAGAGATGCTGCCTGGCCTGCTGCGTTTACCAGCAACTTTGATGTGTGTTGCTTGAATTTCCAGCATCTGCAGAATTTCTCGTATTTACAAAATCTATTGAAATCAGTTGCACAGTTTGCCTTTGCAAGGGTTAACTTGTGACCTATGGTAGCCCATCCCGTCTACTAATCACTACCTTTGAGTCATAAAGTTATACGGCCTAGATACAGGCCTTTTAGCTTTACTACTTGTCGAAGCTGAGCTAGTCCCATTTGCCTACGTTTGGCCCAGATCCCTCTAAACCTGTCCAATCCATGTGCCTGTCTAAACGTCTTCTTAACATTGTAATTGTGATGACCTCTACTAATTCAACTGGAAGTTTGTTCCATATATTCACCTCTGCAAAATGTGAACAGTAATGTGGAATGAGTGAGTAACTTGGACAGTTTACATTTAAATAGTATTCCTCATTTTTAAAATATGAGTGGAAGTAAGTTCTCATATGTGTTAGAACACTTGGCACTTAGAACACTTCAGTCTAACAAAGGAAGACAATTGTGCAACAGCTTGACAGATTGGTAGGAAGACTGATGAAAGAATTTTAGTCCAGTTAGAGTTGAGTGAGATACTTTTAATTTTGTTGATGTATTTTAATGTATTGCAAGCAGGGCCGGACTTTTGGCAGGGCTTGGCTTGGCTGCAGTCCAGGGGCCAGAGCTGCAGAGAGGCCCAAAATAGCTAGCTATCATCATGGCGGACAAAAAAAAATACGAGAGTGGAGCACAGAAAAGAAAAAAGAAACAAGAAAAAGAGGACCGTGAGAAAGAAGCATTAAAAAAAATATTGAAATTGACAACATAAGCACAAGGAATTCTGCAGATGCTGGAAATTCAAGCAACACACATCAAAGTTGCTGGTGAACGCAGCAGGCCAGGCAGCATCTCTAGGAAGAGGTACAGTCGACGTTTTGGACCGAGACCCTTCATCAGAATTGAAACTGACAGAATTTTGTAAACCCGTTCTCAATGATGCAGCAGTACCATCGCTCTTGTCACAGTCTGAGACCGGTGGACAGATGGAGACTTGTTCAACAGCTAGCGCTAGCACCAGTGTTAGCACAGGATCACAGTCCTTGCCACAGTCAGCAGCTAACGTTGAAGAGGCAGAGAGCATGACTTTCAGATTCCCAACCACAGAGGCCTCCAAACAACCAAGTCGGGCCGCCATTAATGTTAACGTTACTGCTACTGAGGATCCTTACAGCACTGATCCTGCTCACTGGGGAAAGGAAACGTTAGATGATTCAGTCCGAGCATACTGGGCTAAGAAAAGGCCGGAGTCCTGCCAGAATAAGAATGTGGATATCAAAGCTTCGGAACGAGTATACAAACAGAAGAGACGTATTTTCTCCAAATTTCACTTCAAACGCAAGCTGGTAAATGATGAGTACATATCAAGGCAATGGCTCTTGTATTCCCCTCCCACCGGCTGTGTGTTTTGGTTTGTGGAGGAGATTGTCCATTTCAGGGAATCTGTAAGTGGCAAAGATATTTTATCCGCAACAGAGCTTTTATGCTTCCTCAGAGAAAAAAACTTGCAGGTCATCTTCCCAAATGTAAGCATTGCTTTGAGGCTTTACCTGACTCTCCCTGTTACAAATGCAAGTGGTGAGCGATCTTTCTTCAAGCTCAAGCTAGTGGAAAAATAGGCTCAGATCCACAATGGGACAGGTCAGGCTGAATCATTTTACTCTGATGTCACTTGAAAGTGATCTTGTTTGGAAAATGGATTTTAGTGATCTGATCAAGAACTTTGCTGTGAAGAAATCCAGAAAAACTAGGCTTTAATTTTAAAAAACAAGCATCCGACTTTGTAAATATCTTGGCTTATGTGTCAGTGCTGTTCCTGTTTTTGTGGCAATAGGCTAATAGTTGACTGTTTACAAACCTAGTAAGTAATAAGTGGTCTTTACTCTGCAAGCCACACAGCACAGCAATAGGTTAGTATGTGCTAGATCTCACTTTTCAAAAAGATTGTTGGAGTATTGTCAAGTTTCCTAGTTTGCCATAGTGCCATCTCTCTTGGCCTTTTTGTCTCTCATTTCCATTTTACTTTCTCAGAACACACAGTTGAGAAAAATACCTAGATAAAAATGCTTTGGCATTGTTTGAGAAATAAGGCCTATTGTATGTGCAGCAACAGCTAAATAAAGATTTGAGATTGGGTACATCATACTTTGTCTCCCTCATAACTTTACTAAGCCAACTAACTCTAGGTCAATTTTTGAGTGCTTTAGATGCTGTCCTTCAAATTAAGAATCTGCATTACTTTCTGTCCTCCCTCTTAAGGCCTATAAGCTTATAGCCTACGTATTGTACTAAATCAATGTCTTGGTCCACAGCTTTGATATTTAGATCAGTATGACCTTTGGTCTTGTTCTTGCCCTTTTTTGCTTGGTACAGCAGCATTTTACGGTGTCGGCAGGGGCCCATCACAGACATCCCACCCTGCAAAACTCATTTCAGGGAGGTAGCACCATCAATTTGCGGAAGAGTCCCGGAACTTCCAGTAGAGGTGGGATGTCTGCAATAAAGTAGCTCCTTGGCAGCTAGCTTAAATAATGTTAGCTATGCTAATGAACGAATGACATCTGTTAAACTCACCTCAACATGTCTTTTACCGTCTTAACCCACCATGGGCAATAGAAAAGTCACTGTTGCAAACAGTGCTGCGAGCAACACTGTCATTATTTTTGACCCTTATTAGGCAGGGGTACACTTTAGGGTAGTCTGGGGTGACATACGTTTTATAATTTCTTTTTTTGGAACACTCTGCCATGGCGCGTGCTCACTCGCTCTCTCTTTCTCACTCGCACGCGCTCTTGCTCGCGCTCTCTCACTGGCGCGGTCTCTCTCGCGCTCTCTCTCTCTCGTGGTCGCTCTCTCTTACTTTCTCTCTCTTGCTCTCGTGCTCGCTGCTTCTCAAAAAAATCAATTTCCAGGACATTGTATATAATTTGCAGGCATTAGGGAGCCACTATTAATATGCAGGAGACTCCCGGAACTTGCGGGAGACTCCCGGAACTTCCGGGAGAGGTGGGATGTCTGCCATCAGTGCCTCCAGCCCAGGGGCCCCGGCCCCACTAAATCTGGCCCTGATTGCAAGTCATCCAGAAATTAAGGGCTGCCTGGAATTCCTACGGTAACAGTTGCTAAGAGAGCCATGTAGTTATGTATTTGTAGTGAAACTATCATTTTCTCTATACTTAGATCATAAGATATAGGAGCAGAATTAAGCCATTTGGCCCATCAAGTCCGATTCACCATTTCATCATGGCTGATCCAATTTTCCTCTCAGCCCTAATCTCCCGCTTTCTCCCTGTATGCCTTCATGTCCTGATCGATCAAGAATCTATCAACCTCTGTCTTAAATATACATAAAGTCTTGACCTCCACAGCTGCCTGCGGCAAAGAATTCCACAGATTCGCCACTTGCAGCTAAAGAAATTTCTCCTCATCTACATTTTTAATGATGCCCCTCCATTCTGAGGCTGTGTCCTTTGGTCTTAGACTCTCTCACCATAGGAAACATCCTCTCTACATCCAGTCTATCAAAGCCCATTACTATTTGATAGGTTTCAGTGAGATCACCTCTTATTCTTCTGAATTCCAGTGAATACAGGCCCAGAGCAATCAGATGCCTTCATATGACAAGCCATTCAATCCTGGAATTATTTTCGTGAATCACCTTTGAACCCTCTCCAGTTTCAAGACATCCTTTCTACGATAAGGGTCCCAAACATGCTCACAATACTCCAAGTGAGGCCTCACCAATGCTTTATAAGGTTTCAACATTACATCCTTGCTTTTATGTTCTAGTCCTCTTGAAATGAATGCTAACATTGCATTTGCCTTCTTCACAAGATTCGACCTGCAAGTTAACCTTTAGGGAATCCTGCACAAGGACTCCCAAGTCCCCTTACACTGCTTTTTTTTTGTATTTTCTCTCCATTTAGAAAAGGTCAACTATTTCATTTCTTCTACCAAATTGCATGACCATACATTTCCTGACACTATTCCGTCTGCTATTTCGTTGCATATTCTCCTAATCTGTCCTAGTCCTGTAACCTCTCTATTTCCTCAAAACTACCTGCCTCTCTATTTTAATGACGTTTGTAAAATTTGCAAAAAAGTCAACAATTCCATCAAGTCATTGAGATTTAACGTAAAAAGACCCAACACAGACCCCAGTGGAACATCACTAGTCACCGACAGTCTGTCAGAAAAAGCTCCCTTTATTTTCACTCTTTGCTTCGTGCCAATCAGCCATTGTTGCTTTGTTGCTGCTTACGTGAGGGAGGGAAGTTGGGGTGCTTTGGGGTTCTAACATTTAACTGTCATTCATTCTTTGGGGACACTCTTCTGTTTTCGTGGATGGTTGTGAAGAAAAAGCACTTCAGGATGTATATTGTATGCACTTCTCTGACATCAAATGTACTTTTGAAACCTTTGAAATTTAACTGCCTAATAGAAAATATCTGGAGCATTTTTTCCAGCTGAGAAAGAATTTAGTTTTGATCTGGATTCACAGCTGCCACACCAATTTTGTATTTGGCACAATTCTCAAACCATATTAGGCAAGGTAGCAGTTCAAGAGGCTAAAACTCGTGTCTCATAACAAGATTCATTGAATGATTCTGAGAATTTATAGCTCTGAACTATTTCGTTCTGTGAAAATGCAGGTTTCCCCCGCTATCTGAAGGTAGAGCGTTCCTGTGGAACGGTTTGTAAGCTGGAATGTTGTAAAGTGAATAAGCAATTACCATTTATTAATATGGGAAAAATTTTGTGAGTGTTCCCAGACCCAAAAAATAACTTACAAAATCATGCCAAACAACACATAAAACCTAAAATAACAGTAACATATAGTAAAACCAGGAATGATATGATAAGTACACAGCCTATATAAAGTAGGAATACTTTTCTGCAATCATTGCAGCACTGTCCAGCGCAATGTTTCTCGGCAGAAACACTCGGTGCAAGCATTCTCAGCAGAAACACTCCCTTCAGTAACCTTTAAGCTATGAAGCTGCCAAATCATACCAAATAACAAATCATACCGAATAACACATAAAAATACACAGCCTATATAAAGTAGAAATAATATATGCACAGTGTAGTTTCACTTACCGGAATCAGGAAGACAGCGAGCACACTGATGGTGTGTTAGGCTGAGTCGTCGGAGGTTGGGGTGGTGGGAGGTAGAGGAGACTGGGGTGTCATCTCATCATCATCTGTTTCTATCAGGGCAGGCAGGTCAGCTTCTTCTCTGTCTGCCTGCCTCGATGTTGAAGGTCGAGATTCGTCTGCTGTGGTTGATGTGGAAGGCTTGAAAAACGACAGTATGCTTGACTGCTTAGCCTCGCGCATTTTCCTATCATACAGTTCTTTGTAAGCACTCAAAACATCCTGCAAACCTGTGTACCCTTTCAAGATTAAAGTCATACTTTTCTGCAATCATTGCAGCGTTGTCAATCACAGCGAAAATCTCACGCAATTGCTTCACGTTCAGTTCCTGGATGACTTCACTTTCGGGCTGTTCGCTACTGCGTTCGGTTTCGATTGTTATCCTTTCCTCTTGCAATTGCATCAGCTCCTCATCTGTCAGTTCTTGGTCATGGGATGCCAAAACTATTTCAACGTCATCATCGTCAACTTCCACAAACCCAGCCTCCTAAGCCAAACTCACTATTGCCGTATCAGCTGAAGCACTCTCTCTGGTAAACGTTAAACTATGAGGCTGCCCTCGCCTCAGAAACCGATCAAACCATCCGTGACTACCTTTAATTTCCACCATCGTCCAGTGCTTTCTCTTTCAGCTTATTAAAAAGACTGACGGACTTCTCCTTGAGTATAAGAAAACTTAAGGCTAATTTATACTTCTGCGTCAAATCGACACTGTAGGTACAGCGTCGCCGCAGAGCTTACGCAGATCCCTACGCCATAGCCTGATGCACACCTCTCCCAAAATGTAACTACGCGTCGCGGCAACGCAGACCACAACAACTATGATTGGTCCACTTGGTAGTATCACGTTTCCTCCTATGCTGCAGTAGCAGGGAAGGAACTCTGGCTGCAATGCTTTCCATAAAGCTTTACAGACCTCCGAAATTATGGAGGGCACATTTTGCTTTTACGAAAAAAGACGCTCGCTTTAAACTTGTTTACCCCAAAAAAGACTACCATGAAGCCTTGCATGGGCAGGTGTGTAGGCATGTGTGATGTGCCCGAATTGCAGAGTGACGCAGACACACCAATGCGCAAGTATAAATGTTCACAACGTGTGTAGGCCACTTCCGTAGGTTACAGCGTCCATTTGACGCAGAAGTATAAATCAGCCTTTAACGGAACACCACACTTTGTACACCCATCAATCCACTCAAGCAATAGACTTTCCATTTTATCCATTATTGGATGCCGACTAAGAGAGACCACTTTGCTACGAGCAGAACCAACAATAACATCGGCAGCTTTCAAGATTCTTTCTCTCTGCGTATAAATAGTGCGAATGGTGGATGCAGGCAAGTTAAACGCGCGGACAATGTCTTTACTTCATTCACCACGATTGAAACGCTTAATTATGTCTAGTTCTACGCTAAGTGTAACAACCTTACGAGCTCTTTTAGGCTTTTTCGATACCTTAGAACTCATCTTGCTAACGGATGCACAAAATAAATCGAGATAAAGCACATATTTAAGGAATGGTGGCTAGAATGCAGTTCCGACGGAGAAGTTTGGCTGCTCGGGTACGCGCTGCCTTTTCTCAAAACAGTGAAAACACCTTCTGTTAGCAAACACAGGTAACTAAAATGTAGGTCTTTCGTAACAGCAAGGTGTCGTAAAGCGAATGTTCGGAAAATGGGGCCCACCTATTCGGCATTAATAAGCACTATACTGTGGAATTTCTGTTTCATCTGCTGAACTAACTTAACCCTTTGTATGTTAGTTCATTTTGTACACCCATGACTATATTTTTCCTCATGTCAAGTGGTAAATTTAAAAAAAAAAAAAAATTTCTCCAGTGCATTCCCTAGTGGTATAAGTCAGTTACTAAGCTGCAAAAGAACCGGAGTGGCACTCCTCCGCATTCTATTTGATAAAGAAATCAAGAAATACATCAATTTAAAGGTGTACCTGATTTTTATTATTGTTCTCTTAACGCTTGCTTACAACTAATATGCAATATAAGTACTAAGTATTTCCTTAGAATTGCACTGCCTATGCTGTTTACCGATGAGCTTGAGTCATTTCAAACAACTTCATGCTACCATTGTGGGGGGGGGGGTCAACGTTTCTTAATTAGTTTTAAATGGGTTAAGGGAGACATTTCCAATGCTGGAAGGGTCAATAAAGAGTGCAGTTAGATTTGATCTAATTGTAGAAGAACAATTTAATTAATTTATTCTATTTAGAGATTCTGCGCAGATCAGGCCCTTCCAGTCCAATGAACCATGCCACCGAGCAACCCATCTACTTAACACTAGCCTCATCACAGGACAATTTACAATGACCAATTAACCTTCTAACTGGTACGCCTTTGGATGTGGGAAGAAGCTGTTTCACCTGGAGGCAACCCACACGTTCACAAGAGCGTACAAGCTCCGCACAGACGGCGCTGGAATTTAACTCTGAACTCCAATACCCTGCGCTGTAACAGCATCGTATTAACAGCTCTGTCACTGTAGCACCAACTGATGGTGACATGAGGGCATTTCCTTTTACATACTTTGTCTTATAAAATATTCTGTCTGAAGCAGATAAACTGTAACTATCATTTGGGAAATGTGTTAACTATTTGAAAGGAAAACAAATTATTACCAGGTTATGGAGAAGGTAAAGAAGTGTAAGCAATTGGATATATCAAAGTAGCAGGCTAGTGGCCTTCCTCTGCTGTATCATTCTGATCTAGAATATAGGATTTAATCACAGTGTTATCAGTGTATTTTAAGTGCATGTTTTTTTTTCCCTTAAGGACACTGCTGACTGTGTTAACATTTAGTAATAGAACTAAGAGATTGATTATTTTTTTGCTGAAAATACTCTTGTATTTGAAGAGGAATCATTTGATAACTTTGGCTGGCTTAGAGATTCTGTTTTCTGTTTTTAATATGGCTTTCATGACCAGAGTAGATAGGACATTCATTTAAAAAATTCCATGTAATTTGACTAAAGAAGAACAGTTAAAATTTTCCAGTAGTGATTTTCCACCTTGAAAGAAATGTGTGGGGAAAAGTGACGATACTGTCTATTGGTTGTGGGCATCTGTGGGTATAGTAGGATTAAAAATACTAATTGTTTTTTTCAAAGATGTTTTAAACTACATTTTTATTTTGCTTCTCAGCTCACTGTGTATAATTACAATGGTGGACCTTGTTATAGATGTCTCTTTCCAAAACCACCTCCAGCAGAGACCGTAACCAATTCTTCAGATGGAGGAGTGTTGGGTGTAGGTGAGTCTTTTATTAACAGTTGATTTAAGCAACATGAATTTACTGTTAGGTATTGAAGATCATTCCTCCTTGATTTTGCATCTGACTGGAGGAAAATTTTTTAAAATCCAGGAAACAGATATCCAATCTTACAGTAACTTTAAATTCCTAGTCCCCTTATATTCCTGATACCTCTAATGATGCAGGTTAGATTTTTAGATTCTTCTTTTAAAATTATGCACCTTGTGACAACAGACCAAATTATCAGAAGATTGATGCTGATAAGAGGACAATGGGGGAACATTCAAAATGCTAATAAGAGAGAGACGAGAGAGATTACCGAAAGGAGACACAGTTCCGAGTATTGTCAGAGACCGGTTCCTTTGAACCCGAACTGTTTGAAGTTTGATGGACAGGCGATACCCCAGCAGGGAGATAAAAGGAACAGGTTCGCTAAGGCAACACACACCACGACACCACGAGGTAACGAGACCCTGGAAGCGGTGTGCCCCCACAAGTTGGTGGAAGTTTTTGGAGGTCTGGTCGCAGGACCAGCCATAGACGCACAGGGTGGAAAGGTACGGTCAGGCGGAAACCCGGTGTGTGTGTCCGCCCTTGCCTGGGTGCCGGGTTCACCGCAGAAGATCGATCGTATCTGGAATGGAGGGGTCACAGTCGGTGACCTCAGAAGACATTACAAAGGGCTCGCCCGAAAGCTAACTGCGAGGAGTATCGAAGGTCTGTTTGGAATCCGATTTGCATATTCATTCGCTCTCTCTCTCTCTCTCTCTCCCCAACGGCACGACGGCAATTACTGTGAACTGAAACTGAACTGAACTCTGTCACTTGTGACTGTTCATTTGACCCCTAGACTGCGATAGAGCTTGATTGATCCTATTATCCTAGTTCCGTGTACGTGTGTTTACTCATTGCTAACCTGTTGCATTTATATCCTTACGTTTAGAGTACGGTGTTTCTTATTTCTTTAATAAAACTTTCCTAGTTCCAGTAATCCAGATTCCAACTAAGTGGTCCATTTCTGCTGGTTTGGCAACCCAGTTACAGGGTACGTAACAATCTCCAGAAAATTTAAGCTGATCTTTATAGTTTGGGTTGGAATAATTTTGTTGCCTTCTCTAGGACAAATACCTTTACATCTTGAGATAATGAAAGACTATTTTAATACCTTAGACGAGATATCATCAATAGTGTACAAATCATTCATTAGAATGTGACGAAAGACCAAGTTATCAGAAGATTGATGCTGATGAGAGAGACAAGAAAGACAAAAGGAAGAAGCGTTCAAAATGTTAATAAGAGGGAGATGAGAGAGATTAACGAAAAGAGACAGAGTTCCGAGTATTGACAGACCGGTTGCTTTGAATCTGAACTGTTTGAAGTTTGATGGACAGGCGATACCCCAGCAGGGGGATAAAAGGAACAGGTTCGCTAAGGCAAGACAGACACCACAAGATCACGAGATAACGAGACCCTGGAAGTGCGGTGTGCCCCCACAAGTTGGTGGGAGTTTGGAGGTCTGGTCGCGGGACCGACCATAGACGCACAGGGTGAAAAGGTACGATCGGTGGGAACCTGGTGTGTGTGTCCGCCCTTGCCTGGGTGCTGGGTTCACCGCGGAAGAACGAACGTATCCGGAATGGAGGGGTCACAGTCGGTGACCTCAGAAGACATTAAAAGGGCTCGCGCCAAAAGCTAACTGCGAGGAACATCAAAGGTCTGTGAATCGAAATTTGCATTCGCTCGCGCTCTCGCTCTCCAACGGCACAACAGTGACTACTGCGAACTGTACTCAGCTGAACTGAACTCTGCGTCACTTGAGACTGATCATTTTACCCCTAGACTGCGATAGAGCTTGATTGATTCCTATTATCCTAGTTCTGTGTACATGCGTGTTTTATCATTGCTAACCTGTTGCATTTATAACTTTATGATTAGAGTACTGTGTTACTTATTTCTTAAATAAAACTTTCTTTGTTCCAGTAATCCAGACTCCAACTGAGTGATCCATTTCTGCTGGTTTGGCAACCCAGTTACGGGGTACGTAACATAAATGGGGATCTCGTCCGCGATTTTGAATGCTAAATTTGGGACTGGGTAAATTGATTGGGTTAAAATTCCCGAAAGAAAGGGCAAACAGCAGAAATGGAGATTGAGGAATTTCTAAAGGCGCCGACCTTGGAGGCATTAGAGGATGCCAGGAAATCAGAATTGGCAGCTGTGGCCAAACGGTTGAATCTTTTTAAGGGGAAGTCAACAATGAGGAGAGCGGAGATGCACAGAGCTATCATAGAGCATTATGTATCTAAAGGTGTGTTTCCCCAAGGAGAGCTGGAGGTGGTATCTATGGGAAAACCTGGTGGAGAAGCAGTACAGCTGCGGATTGAAAAATTGAGACTTGAGCACGAGTTCCGGGTAAAGCAGCTGGAGCGAGAAGAGAAGCAGTTAGAACGTGAAGAGAGAATAAAACAGTTGGAGCGAGAAGAGAAGCAGTTAGAACGCGAAGAGAGAATAAAACCGTTGGAGCGAGAAGAGAAGCAGTTAGAACGAGAAGCGAGAGAGAAACAGAGGGAAAGGGAATTTGAGCTGGAGAAGTTAAAGATGACGATAGCGCAGGGGCCTATGCCGAGCCAAGGTGGAGGGTTCAGGGTGACCCAGGAGGTTAGGCTGGTTTCCCCATTTGAGGAGACCGATGTTGATCAGTACTTTCTCCATTTTGAAAAAGTTGCTGCAAGTCAGGACTGGCTGAGGGATAAGTGGGCCATTTTGCTTCAGAGTGTACTTAAAGGAAAAGCCCAACAAGCTTACTCGGCCTTGTCCGCAGAAGATGCCCAGAGGTATGATATGGTGAAAGAGGCCATACTCAGGATTTATGAGTTGGTCCCGGAGGCATACCGGCAGAGGTTCCGGAATGCGAGGAAGCAGTGGGGCCGCACGTATTTAGAGTTTGCCCGTGAGATGCAGATGTATTGTGAGCGTTGGTGCGCCTCGAAAGGGGTCAATGGGGATTATGACAGACTGCTGCAGCTAATACTGATTGAGCAGTTTAAAGGTTGTGGCCCTGAAGGTATGAGACCCTACCTAGATGAGAAAGAGGCAGACACTTTAGCCGCAACTGCTAAGTTAGTGGATGAGTACGCGTTGACACATAAAACAAAGTTTACCCCGAGTAAAGGCTACCAGAAGGGTAGTCAGGACAGCGGAGAGAGTCCGCCAGAAAAGTTAGAAAGTAAGCTGGGGACTAGTGAGAAGGATAAGGTAGACTGGGAGCAGTTTGGTAGGAAGTCTCCTGGGGTCGTATGCTATAATTGTGGGAAAGCCGGTCACCTTGCGTCCAGGTGCTTTGCCCCAAAGATGGAGATGGGGAAAGAGAAAACGACGGTTCTAACTGGCTGTATTGAGCTGGTAAACAAACCGCTAGGGAAGAAGAGATCTGATAAAGTTCAGGAAGGGCGCGAGAGGTTTATCTCGGCCGGATTGGTGTCGGTGAAAGAGGGGTTAAACCCAGTTCCAGTACGGATCTGGAGAGACACTGGAGCTTGTCAGTCATTGATATTAAAGAGTGTGTTAGACTTTAGTTCAGAGACCCAGACTGGGGAGGTCAGGGTGATAAAAGGCATTGGGAAAGGGACTGAAGCGGTACCTTTGCACCAGATACACCTAAAAAGCGACTTGGTCTCTGGACCGGTCACGATTGGGGTAAGGCCCGAACTACTGATGGAAGACGTGGAGGTCTTACTCGGTAATGACCTCGCCAGCGGAGAGGTGTTCCCAGCAGTAAGATTGACAAGCCAGCCTGCCAGCATTGAGGCCCCGCCCATGGACTCACGGGTTTATCCCGTTTGCGCAGTTACTCCGCGCATGTCCAGAAAGGCTGCCGAAGTGAATATAGATTTGGCTGAGATGTTTTTACCAGCCTTGTACCAGGAGGGGTTAGAAAGTGAAAAGAAGGGGCGTAGTGAAACGGAAGTTAAGGTAGACTTATCATTAGTAAGGAAGGAACTTATACAGGCACAGGAGTGAGACGAGGAGCTGATGGTTTTGACGGAGACAGCTCTCTCCGAAGCAGAATTAAAAAGGGAGTCAGTGGGCTATTGTGTGGAGGAGGGAGTACAAAGGAGGAAATGGAGACCAAGTACCGTGCCTGCAGATGAGGAATGGGGGGGTGGTGCCGAAAATTTATGGGGGTGAGATTCTTAACCTGGCCCACAAGATACCCCTCGGTGGACATTTTGGGGTGAGGAAAACAGTCGATCGAATCATGAAAGGGTTTTACTGGCCGTACAGGAGGAAGGATGCTATTGTCTATTGTAGACGCAAGTTAACACAATTACAGGCTATTAACATGTTAAAAGCTTACCACGATCAGAAAGCAGATCTAATTGGTGTTATCACGAAAGTTAATGAGGCTAGGGTGCCACCCGACAAGGGGAAGACCCATTTTGAAAAGATAAGTGTGGTGCCAACCAGATGGGAGAACTCTATTGTTTTGGCCAACTTTGCTGATGAGTTCTCTCACTTAACCCCCAAACAAAGCGAGCTGCCGCCAATAAAGCTAACTAAACGGCACGCACACATATGTCCAGATGTCCCGAGGCGATGCAAAGAGCTGGGACATGGTGTTGTTGTTACACCTAGTGAGCAACACACCTATAGGATGATTAATTCAGTGACAAAAGGGCTAAAGAACGCAGAAGCGTATATTGGCGATTTAGTGGACTGGAGTGACACGTGGGAGGAGCTGTTTAAAAAGCTGTTTGAAGCCAGCCTGACAGTGAACCTCGCAAAAAGTGAATTCGGCCATGGAAAAATCACTTATCTGGGATTCGTGGTAAGACAGGGGCAGCTGGCACCGATGCAGGCTAAGGTGCGGGCTGTCTCTGAAGTCCCCACCCCGACAGACAAGAGAACCCTGAGAAGGTTCTTGGAGATGGTGGGGTACTATCGGAAGTTTTGCAAAAAAAAACATTGCGGATATTACCCTCCCTCTTACTAAGCTCTTGGCAAAGAATGCTAAGCTGGTGTGGGACGATCCTTGTTATCTTTGTCCGGGATGAAAACCACTGAGAAGTTACACTGATCACAACTCATTAGAGTTTTTGGCCACTATGAAGTTTGCTAAGTTGGAGCCTGGTCTTAGAGGATTATTAAAATAATGCATATAAAAGGAACGGAAAGGTGATTGCTGACTGTCTGTCAAGGTGTTGACAACTTAAAGTTCTCTGTATTAGCCAAATAGCTGATGACCATGTGTATTTGTGTGTATCTAATAATGTACTCATGCCTATAATTTTTAACCCGGTAAAAATCCTTTGAAGGATAGGGGTGTGACGAAAGACCAAGTTATCAGAAGATTGATGCCAATAAGAGAGATAAGAGAGAGACAAATGGGGGAAACATTCAAAATGCTAATAAGAGAGAGACGAGAGAGATTAACGAAAAGAGACACAGTTCCGAGTATTGACAGACCGGTTGCTTTGAACCTGAAGTGTTTGAAGTTTAATGGACAGGCGATACCCCAGCGGGGGGATAAAAGGAACAGGTTCACCAAGGCAAGACAGACACCACGAGATCACGAGATAACGAGACCCTGGAAGTGCGGTGTGCCCCCACAAGTTGGTGGGAGTTTGGAGGTCTGGTCGCGGGACTGACCATAGACGCACAGGGTGAAAAGGTAGGATCAGCGGGAATTTGGTGTGTGTGTCCGCCCTTGCCTGGGTGCCGGGTTCACCGCGGAAGAACGAACGTATCCGGAACGGAGGGGACACAGTCGGTGACCTCAGAAGACATTAAAAGGGCTCGTGCCGAAAGCTAACTGCGAGGAACATCAAAGGTCTGTGAATCGAAATTTGCATTCGCTTGCTCGCTCTCTCTCTCTCCAACGGCACAACAGCGATTACTGCGAACTGTACTCAGCTGAACTGAACTCTGCGTCACCTGAGACTGATCATTTTACCCCTAGACTGCGATAGACCTTGATTGATTCCTATTATCCTAGTTCTGTTATCATTCCTAACCTGTTGCATTTATAACCTTATGATTAGAGTACTGTGTTACTTATTTCTTAAATAAAACTTTCTTTGTTCCAGTAATCCAGACTCCAATAAGTGGTCCACTTCTGCTGGTTTGGCAACCCAATTACGGAGTACGTAACAAGAAGGATCCCTTTTTGTTCCAGTCAATCCTGTTCCCCAACTCCCAACCTCAGACAACACATAGAATTTAAACTTCCATCATCTAATTTAAAGATTGCTCTCGGCTCTCCTTTTTCATGTTGCCTTTCCTTTCTGCTGTGACAATGATGAAGAGGGGGAAAAGTCAATCAACTGCACTGGCCAATGATAAGTTCCAGTCTTTGTTAAATTCCTTTATTTTATTTCTTTTTATTTAAGAGCTACAGTGCAGAGTAGGCTGTTCTGGCCCTTTAAGTCATGATTCAAAACTGGCCTAATCATCCTTACAGAGGACGCGGGAATTGAATTCTGCACTCTGACGCCCCGAGTGTCGTGTTAACTGTATCTTTGTATATTTCTTGGTTGCCAGACCTGAATGCTTATTGAGAAACTTGCGCCAAATGTTATCTGCCCAGTTGCAAGTCAAAGTATTTCTGTACATTGGGAGACTCAAGTAAATGACAGCTGGTAAACTGAAAATGCTGTTAGTAGTCTTGATGGATTGCAAATAAATTTTAATTGAGCTTGAAAATTTAGTATTGTATGTTAGATTGCAGTGAGAATACAAGAGCCGACAAGAGGATGAGCTAGGACAATGTTGTCACCATGTGGCATTTATCAGCTTTTGGCTGTCACTCTGTTTAGCTTTGGTAATTGGTTTATTATTGTCACATGTATTAAGATGCAGTGAAACGCTTTGATATATGTTATCTAGACAGTTATTGAGTACATCACTACATCGAGGCAGTACAGAGGGAAAAACAATGACAGAATGGCAGAATCCTTAAAGGCTAGATGTATAGTGGGATGTTATACTCCCGGTCCATAGTTCCCTGAAAGTGATGCACAACTCAATAAGATGGCAGAAGAGCTCTATGGCATGCTTGTCTTTATTCGTTGAAGCACTGAGTTCAAGAGTCAAATATTATGTTGCGGCTTTTTAACATTCTGGTGAGGAAGCATCTCGAGTATTGCATGCAGCTCTGGTTACCCTGTTATAGGAAGGATTTGGAAGCCATGGAGAGTGTGCAGAAGAGATTTGCCAAGATGCTGCCTGCATCAGAGGCTAGGTGCTGTAGGGAGAGGTTGGTCAAACCAGGGTTGTTTTCTCTGGAGTCACGGAGGCTGAGGGGAGACCTGATAACAGTATATCAAATTGTGAGGGCATTGGTGGAGTAGAGAGCCAGTGTTTATTCCCTGGGTCGAAATGTCTAATATGCATGTAAAGTGAGAGGGTTGTGGTGTTTTTTTAGTCTCTCAGACTTCTGGATGCCTGGAATGTGCTGCTAGGGGTCATGATGGAGACATTGAAAAGGTTCTGGCTATGCAGGGTATGGACTATGTGCAGACAATAGGGATTAGATGCATTAGCTTAATTAGTTTGGCAATACATCATGAACCAAAATCCTGTTCTTGTGTTGTAGGATATTGTATTAGAGGTGTCCCCCGCTTTTCGAACGTTTGCTTTACAAAACCTTACTGTTATGGAAGACTTACATTAGTACCCTGTTTTCGCTAACAGAAGGTGTTTTCACTGTTACGAAAAAAGGCAGCGCGCGGAAAAAGCAGCACGCAATAAGCAGCACCCCATAAAAGGCAGCGCGCGCCCCAAGCAGCCGCTCCTCCCCCGGATTCGGAACTGCATTCTCACTGTGCTTGCTTAAACACGTGCCTTTGTGCAGCCGTTAGCAAGATGAGTTCTAAGGTATTGGAAATGCCTAAAAGAGCTTGTAAGGGTGTTACACTTAGCGTAAAACTAGACACAATTAAGCGTTTCGATCGTGGTGAACGAAGTAAGGACAAAGTGAGTTTGGCTTGTGGAAATTGACAAAGATGATGTTGAAGAGGTTTTGGCATCCCATGACCAAGAACTGATAGATGAAGAGCTGATACAATTGGAAGAGGAAAGGATAACAATTGAAACCGAATGCAGTAGCAAACAGACGGAAGGTGAAGTCGTCCAGGAACTGAACGTGAAGCAACTGCGTGAGATTTTCACTGCAATGATAAAGTACGACTTAATTTTGAAAGGGTACGTTGGTTTAAGGCATATTTGCAAGATGGTTTGAGTGCTTACAAACAACTGTATGATAGAAAAATGCACGACGCTAAGCAGTCAAGCAGGTCTTCCACATTAGCCACAGCAGACGACGAACCTCGACATTCAACATCGAGGCAGGCAGTCATAGGAGAAGATGGGCTGCCTGCCCCAATAGAAACAGAAGACGATGAGATGACACCCCAGTGTCCCACCACCCCAACACCCAGGCCGCGGACAGATACCGATTCGTGGAGAATGCAGCGGTAGCCGGGAGGCACAAAGCACATCTTTAAGAAAAAAGCCGAAATAAACATGCTAATTAATTACGTGCTGGGTGGCACCTAATTAATTAGCTTGTTTATTTCTGCTTTTCTCTCAAAGATGTGCTGTGTGCCTCCTGGCTATGGCTGTACCCCTGCATGCTTCGCGGATCAGTATCGGTCGCTGCCTGGAGGGTGGGGGCCACTGCACCACCCCAGCCTCCGATGACTCAACCTAACACACCATCAGTGTGCTTGGTGCTGTCCCAATTCTGGTAAGTGATACTATACTGTACACACATTATTTCTACTTTATATCAGCTGTGTATTTTTGTGTTATTTGGTATGATTTGGCAGCTTCATAGCCTAAAGGTTACTGGAGTGTTTTTGCCAACAGCGTTTGCGTGAGATTTCCTGCCGAGAGCACCTGCGCCGTGTTTTGCCAAGAGCGCTTGCGTGAGATTTTCGCTACGGAGGCAATCGTTGTAGAGAAGCATTTCTAATTTATATAGGCTGTGTCTTTATCATATCATTCCTGCTTTTACTATGTATTACTGTTATTTTAGGTTTTATGTGCTATTTGGCATGATTTGGTAGGTTATTTTTGGGTCTGCGAACGCTCACAAATTTTTCCCATATAAATAAATGGTAATTGCTTCTTCACTTTACGACATTCCGGCTTACAAACCGTTTCATAGGAACGCTCTACCTTCGGATGGCGGGGGAAACCTGTACAGTTACAGAGATACTGCAATACGGATAGTTAGATGAGGAAGAAGGGCCATAATAGGACCATAAAACAGGAGCAGAATTAGGTCATTTGGCCCATTGAGTCTGCTCTACTATTCCATCATGGCTGATTTATTCTCTCTCTCAACCCCATTCTCTTGCCTTCTCCCTGTAATGTTTGACACCCCGACTAACCAGAACCTATCAATCTCCACTTTAAACTTGTAACTTGGCCTCCACAGTCATCTGTAGCAATGAATTCCACAGAATCACTGTCCTCTAGCTAAAGAAATTCCTTCTCACCTCTGTTCTAAAGGGATGTCCTTCAATTCTGAGGCTGTGCCCTCTGGTCTTAGATTTCTCCACTACAGGAAACATCCTCTCCATCCACTCGGCCCTTCGATATTCGATAATGAGGTGGATTGTAACCGAATCTCCCACATTACTATAGTTGAGTTCAAGACAGTAAAGGGACATATGCCTTTGTGAGGGTGAGTGGATTGCTTTGAAGCAGTGTGTTGAAAGGGAACAATTATATTTTAATTTATGTTCCAGATTTTGCAGGAACAGCCACAATGAAACCAAGGTGTTTCCCATCATCAGCATATTTCAAAACAGGTTCAGAATTGTCCTGCATTTGTGGTCTGAGGGGAAAATACCAACAGTGCTTAAATAGGCTTTGATGCATGTACTTATCTGCAGACATAACTCATCATAATGTATAGATCTGTAATTTTCTAATATTATACTGAGCTGTAGTTATGTCGGCAAACTATGCAGACCTAAAAAAGCAGCTCTATTGAAGTGCATTTAAATCTCTCACAGCAATATTTCAATTTATGATTATTTTCATGTTTTTTCTACTCTGTTACCAATTGATATATCGTATTTCAGATTCATCCCAGTCATAATTTTGCTTTGATCTTTATTTGAAGCTATGTGTAACGTTTAAATTTAGGATTAAGTTCCCTTTGCCTTTCTTCATCGAAGAGTTTCAGTGTAACTATCTGATTGAATTTTCCTAAAATTTTAGTTGTCGTGGTTGGACTACTACAATACTTAAGAGAATTAATACAAATAAAGTTCAGGTAATATTAAAATTATTTAATTCTGACATTGACATAATTCTGTTTTGTAAGTTATCTCTACTCACCTGATGCACTTCAGCATTCCTAGAGGAGCCTGGATATCTCTCCCGAAACATTGGTCTCCAATGTTGATGCCACATCAGAGAAATGTTAGTCAATGATGCAATGCTTTGGATGTCAGCAGTTGTCATGTATTTGGGCTCGTGGTACAGCTGATGAAGATCCACACAAAAAGAATTTAAAGGTATGTAAAGCTATCTACTATAATCACAGTATCAGGTATCTCAGTCCATCTATAAGAAGATTTGTGGGTGTAATTCTCTACCAAAGGGGTGTAAGGCGCTCCCTCTCCCGGCTGGCCTGCAGGACACCTGTTTAGACCGCCTGAGCAGGGTCAAGTGATGCCATGGCAGCAGGTGGCGGATGGTCATGTGAACAGCTGGTGCACATCACAAGTCCTGGTTATGTGACCACTGACGCCAGGTGAATGATAATAAGATTTATTTAAATTTCAATGATCTCCATACACTGTTCACCATTTGTGCAAAGCTGTCTGAATTGACAAAATTAATTATTTACTGAATGATGGAGGGTTTCAAAATAAGGCAACAAAATGTTCAAGGCTCTGCTTTGGCAATGTAAAAGCACCTCAGACGAACTGCCGGCTATGACATTTCAGCAAGTCCAGTGGCAGAGCTTCACATTGCTAGTGGTCTGGCTTCAATCTTGACCTTGGCCACTGTCTTTGTGAAGTCTAAACCTTCTCCCTGTGATCATGAGAATTTCTTTTGCATGCTCCTGTTTCTCCCACATCTCAAAAACATGCAGGTTGGTTGAAACACTGGCCACTATAATTTGCTCCTCTTAAAGGTGATAAGACCATTGGACATAGGAGCAGAATTAGGCCATTCAGTCCATCCATCCTGCTCCAGAATTCCATCATGACTGATTTATTATCTCTCCTTGCCCAATTCTTCTGCCTTCTCCTCGTAACTTTGATGTGCTGCTAATCAAGAACTTATCAACCTCTGCTTTAAACACAGTATATCCATTTGTTTGGCTTCCACAGCTGCATGTGGCAATGAATTCCACAGATTCACCAACCTCTGGCTAAAGGGACATCCTTCTATCTTAAGGCAATGCTTTCTAGTCCTAGATTCCCCAACCATAGGAAGCATCCTCTACATATCCACTCTATCTGGACCCTTCAATATTTGATAGGTTTCAATGAGAGCCACCCCCCT
This sequence comes from Mobula hypostoma, assembly GCF_963921235.1. Taxonomy (NCBI): domain Eukaryota; kingdom Metazoa; phylum Chordata; class Chondrichthyes; order Myliobatiformes; family Myliobatidae; genus Mobula; species Mobula hypostoma. Next base: position 22,342,588 of record NC_086104.1, on the reverse strand, counting down.
CCCTCATTCATCTAAACTCCAGTGAGTACAGGTCCAGAGCCATCAAACCCTCCTCTTATGTTAACATTTTCATTCCCAAGATCATCCCCACTAAACTTCTGGAACTTCTCCAATGCCACCATATTTTTTCCTAGATAAGGGGCCCAAAACTGTTAACAATAATCCAAGTGTGGTCTCATCAATGCCTTATAGAGCCTCTGCATTACATCCTTGCCTTTATATTCTAGTCTCCTCAAAATGAATGCTAACATTGCACTTGCTTTCCTTGTCACCAACTCAACCTGCAAATTAATTTTGAGGGAATCCTGGAACAGGACTCCGAAGTCCCTTTGCACCTCCAATTTCTGAATTTTCACCTCCAAGAAGACCTTGCCTTGTGGATTCAAAATTGGCTTGCCCACAGAAGGCAAAGGGTGACAGTACGTGGTTTGTATCCTGCATAGAGGTAAGTGACCAGCGGTGTTCCGCGAGGAACTTTTCTCGGACCCTTCTTCTTTGTGATTTTTATAAATGACCTGGATGAAGAAGTAGAAGGGTGGGTTAGTAAGTTTTCTGATGACACAAAGATTGGGGTTGTTGTGGATAGTCTGGAGGGTTGTCAGATGTTACAGCGGGACATTGATAGGATGCAGAACTGGGCTGAGAAGTGGCAGATGGACTTCAACCCAAATAAGTGTGAAGTGGTTCATTTTGGTAGGCCAAATTTGAAGACAGAATATAATATTAATGGTAAGATTCTTGGCAGTGTGGAGGATCCGAGAGATCTTGGGGTCGGTGTCCACAGGACGCTCAAAGCTGCTGCGCAGGGTGATAGTGTTGTTAAGAAGACACTTGCTGTGTTGGCATTCATCAACCGTGGGATTGAGTTCAAGAGCCGTGTGGTAATGTTACCTCCATAGAAGACCTTGATCAGACCCCACTTGAAGTACTGTGTTCAGTTCTGGTCATCTCACTACAGGAAGGATGTGAATACTAGAGAGAGAATGCAGAGGAGATTTACAAGGATGTTGCCTGGATTGGAGGGCATACCTTATGAGAATAGGTTGAGTGAACTTGGCCTTTTCTCCTTGGAGCGACGGAGGATAAGAAGTGACCTAATAGAGGTGTACAAGATGATGAGAGGCATTGATTGTGTGGATAGTCAGAGGCTTTTTCCCAGGGCTGAAATGGTTAGCACAAGAGGACACAGTTTTAAGGTGCATGGAAGTTGGTATAGAGAAGATGTCAGGGGTAAGTTTTTCCACACACACAGTGGAGGGTACGTGGACTGCACTGCCAGCGGCAGAGGTGGAATCGGATACAATAGGGTCTTTTAAGAGCCTCTTGGATAGGTACATGAAGCTTAGAAAAATAGAGGGCTATGCACTAGGGAAATTCTAGCCAGTTTCTGGAGTAGGTTACTTGGTCGGCACAACTTCGTGGCACGAAGGGCCTGTAATGTGCTGCAGATTTCTATGTTTTATGTTCCATGTTCTATGTTCTATGTTTTAAGTTCATAATGTTTCCTTTGGTCTACACTGGTGAGGCCGCGAGGGGGATCTTAACAACTGGGCATTTCAGGATCTCCATAACTTCCACCCAAGCTTGTGATGATGATGATGACCATTACCCATTGTTCTTCGAGACAAACAAATGCCAACCATCGAATATTACATAAAGGAGTATAACTGCACTCAAAACCTATATTATTTCATCGTATCACAGAAATTTCCTTTGCTCAACCCCTTTGTTCTCCAAATTCTTTTCTATCTTCACTAACTTGTTTTCTTTCTTTCTCAATTCTGAGAAGGGGTGCATGTCTAAGGCTTTTTCTTGTTCAAGGTGAACATTTCCAAATTATGTCATATGAATGCTGCCTGTACGGAGCAGAATGCTGGTGTATTGCCGTATGGCAGAGAATGAACTTGCCAAGCTGTTCTCATTCCACCACAAGCCTCCAGAAGATCCTCCATATTTTCTAGCCAAGAAAGATCTCCAACCATGCCCTATTCCTTCAGTGTCAGCAAGAGGACATGGCCACAATCATCATGAGGAAACGTTGGAGATGGATTGAGCATGTAATAAGAGATGCCAGCTCCATCATCAAGACAGCACTTATTTGGACCCCTGAAGGACAGAGGAAACACGGGAGAGGAAAGGCAACTTGGCGCCGTACCACAGAGGCAGAAGTGAGGACTCTGAACCATACCTGGGCACAATGGAACCACAGGATTGGTTCACCAGCGGCCAATCTGAACATTGAAAGTTTTGAAAGGAGGGGACTTCAACCAGGTCCACTGCCCAAGGATAAAAGGCAGCAGTGGGACAGTATGGTAAAAAAAAAGAATTTTGACCAGCAGCCAGTCAGCGTTTGCAATTGATTAGCAAAAGCAAATTAAAGGAAGGCAGGGGAAAATGCAGCGGCCGTCGTCTGAGTCAACATAGAGTGGTGATCTTGAGGATTTAGTTCTTCGGGGTTTCTGCGAAGACAGGCTTCAGTCAGAGAAAGCACAGGAAAGAAAAGCTCAAGTTTTTTTTTCCTCTTCTTTGTATCTGCTCAACCAGGACAGTTGGGATGATAGGCAGGATAGTGAAATGCCCCATTTGCAGGATATGGGAAGGCGGGAAGACCTCCAGTGCCCCTGATAACTACAACTGCAAGAAGTGTATCCAGCTGACCTTCTAACAACCTTCTCTCCAAAGAGAGAAACCCTAGCTCCCTTAATCTCCAATCATAATGCATACTCTCTAAACTAGGCAGCATCCTGGTAAATCTCCTCTGTACCCTTTCCAGTGCTTCCACATCCTTCCTATAGTGAGGTGACCAGAACTGGACACAGTACTCCAACTGCGGCCTAACCTGAGTTTTATAGAGCTGCATCATTACCTCGCAACTCTTAAACTCTATCCCTCGACTTATGAAAGCTAACACCCCATAAGCTTTCTTAACTGCCCTATCTACCTGTGAGACTTCTTGTAGTTTCAGGTGATCAGTACCTGTCAGTCCAGTGGCGTGAAAATTTAATTTCATTTCATTTCATTTAGAGATGCAGCACGGTAACAGGCCCCTCGGGGACAACAAGTCCGCAATGCCCAATTGCACCCTGGTGATCAATTATATGTCTTTGGAATGTGGGAGGAAACTGGAGCACGTTGAGGAAACTGTGCAGTCACTGGGAGAATGTAGAACTCCTTACAGAGAGTGGTGTGAATTGATCCTGAGTCACTGGTGCTGTAACAGGGTTACTCTGCCCTCTACACTGCTGTGCCACCCCAATCCCATTGCCTCACTTTTGCACAATGTGTTTTATCTCAATGACACATTGTGTTCTTTGATAGTACTGTATTCCATTTTGCAGAATGTTTAACAAGGGCTGTTTAACAGTCAAAAGTATAATTTATGGCTTTATTTATGAGTTACAGTGCAGAATAGCCCCTACCAGCACTTCAAAGATACTGCGTTGACATTAGCAAGCATTCTGGATGTATAAGAGGCTATCCTAAATGCTGGGAATCTTTACTATTCCATTGGTGATACTGCAATTCTTACCTTCTAATGGCAACAATTTTCAACTGGGAAAAGCAATTTCCTCTACTTTAAAATGCCAATTATAATCTTTACCAGTTTGGTTGCTTATGGTAAAAACTTTATCCCTAAAACCTACCTTTTCTTCCGTCCAGGGTGCCTTATATTCTCCTTGTTCGTGGGTTCGACCAAAAATGATTGTTGATTGTAATAACAGCACAAATAGAAAATAAACCAATCCCTTGCTATTAGACATCTGCAGCTCTTGTTGCAGCCACACAACTTTGCTCTTTATTCCTCTCTTGCAATAGACAAACTAAACTGCAAACTTCTGTCTAATCGGAACTTAGAGCTTTTAAAAACTTTTTTTTTGGTAACGTCATTCCAAGCTGCCTTTAACTGACAAATAAGGAAAAAGGGATTATCTGCACTGAGATAAAGGTCTGTTTCCTTGTATGAGGCGACGATTGTCACCTCCAAAACTGAGTTCAAGTCTAATGAGGAAGGTTGTAGAATTGATACAGCAGTACAGTAAGTGTCTTTTGTACTGTCAGAGATACAAATTACAAAGGTGAAGGTGAGACAAACTAATATCTGCCACAAAAATAGCCAGAAAAATAATCTCATGGTGCAATAACAGCCAATCAAAGTAACCCTGGACAATACTTAGCCTTTAATTAGGGCCCGTTGTCATCGGCATCTGTTCATCTTGAGAGACGATGGTGTGACACTTTTTCTGATGATTCTTGGGGTTGTAGCCTTGCAGCTATTTGCACTTTCTGGAGTAGCTCCACACTCTGGAGTGACGGTCTCTTTCACAGCGGCTGCAGGTGAAGGAGGAAGATGCTGTCTGATGCAGCTCTGGCTTTTCTTCTGCCTCTCTTGTTGAGCATGTTGGTCCTTGCTATCTTAGCATGTTGAACGCTGCTTTTGACCGCAGCCCTCCCTGCTGTCCTGTCTTCAACTGTTTCCTCCCATGTGTTGAGGTCGATGTCTGCCAACTTCATGTCGCGTTTGCAGATATCCTTGTAGTGGAGGCATGGTCTTCCCTGTGGCTGGTAACCCTCACTCAACTCACCATGCAGCATGTCCGCATGTCCTTGGGAATGCATTCCTGGTCTCTGTTTGACATGGCCCAACCATCTGAGGTGTCTGTGACTGACTAGTAAGTGGATGCTGGAGCTGTTAGCCTACTGCGGAACCTCTGTGTTGGTGATTCTGTATTGTCAGGGGATGGTTAAGATGTGCCTGAGGCAGTGTAGGTGGGACGAGCTTAGCCTCTTCTCTTGGCTATTGTATGGTGTCCAAGCCTCGCTGGCATAGAGGAGTGTGCTGGGCACACATCTGATGCACACGCAGCTTGGTCTTCTTTGTCAGCTGTCTGTTGTTCCACACTCTTATTCAGTCTGGACATGACAGCTGCAGCTTTGGCAATCCTACTGTTCACCTCTGCTTCAAGGGACAGGGAGCTGGTGATGGTGGACCCCAGATATATGAAGGAGTTGACTGCATCAAGAGAGCAATAGTCAATGGAATTTCTGCACCCTGGGCCATGATGTTTATCTTCTTCAGACAGATGGTTAACCCAAACTCCTTGCAGGCATGGGCGAAGCGGTTAATCCGTTGTTGGAATCTGCCTTCAGTGTGTGATGTCAATGCTGCATCATCTGCAAACAGCATCTCGTGGATGAGGCTGTCCTAATGTTGGCCTTGGAGCGCAAGCAAGCGTTGATGAACAGCTTGCCAACAGCTCTTACGTGAAGGGAGATGCCTTCAGTGCAGTCTGCGATAGCATAGTGGAGGAGCCTGGAGAAGATGATTCTAAAGGGGTCGGTGCCAGGACACAATCCTGTTTCACTCCATTGCTCACTGGACAGGCTGACAGTTTAATTTGTTGTCAGGTTGCTTTATAAAGCAGTTGAATGCAAGCATTTCAGTTGGGAATTTTTTTTAAATGGAGAGAAATGGAGTGTAACCATTCCATGAAATAAAATGCCCTGAAGCATCAGATTTCACACCGTCTTTGGTTACCTTGTTTCTCATCCATGTTGTTCCATCTCAAAATGTTACATAAACCTTGAAAATTATATCTTTATTCCACTGACTTCAGAGGAGAATTGACACATTGTTACTTGTCAAAATGTCAGGAAGTGAAGCGAAAGCATTGTTCTGAAGAAATGACAGACATTTTGCTGCATTTCATTGCCACAATGTAATTATGGTAAATGCATCAATGATTTTGTTTTGCAGCCAAAGTTCTTATGATCAAAGATGCATCATAACTTTTTCAGTTCTTTAAGAAAAATATGTAAAATTCTTTCCTTTTTATATTATTGTCCCTTTTGTGGAATGCTTTTCTGCTTTGCACACTTCAAATCTATCAATATTCAGCCATAGCAATTAAAGGAAAATAATTTCTCATTTTAATATGATGAAAAACATATGGATTATGAATTCAGTCCTGCTAAAGGGGCTCAGCCGAAACATCAATTGTACTTTTTTCCACAGATGCTGTCTGGCCTGCTGAGTTCTGCCAGCATTTTGTGTGTGTGTGTGTGTGTGTGTGTGTGTGTGTGTGTGTGTGTGTGTGTGTGTGTCTTGGATTTCCAACATCTGCAGTTTTTCTCTTATTTGTGATTGGATTATGAATTTCAAGGTTGAAATGTCTAAAACCAGAGGGTATGCATTGAATGAGAGAGGTTCAAGGGGGAATGTGTTCAGTTTTTGGATGCATGTGGTGACATGTATGTACTCTATAATAAATTTTACTTTGAACTTTTAGTATAATAAATGAGTTCATGGTCTGAGTCGACGTTCCCTTATGGTTGTTCTGAAACATAAAATGCCTCACATCGTTTTGTTTGCAAAAATCTACATTCGTGAGCCTGATGCTCTAAGACGATTTGAAAGTTATTGAACGTGGCAGCCAATGCAGTCACTTTGGATCTGCTGGAGTTTTAGAAGCAAAATTGCTTGGTTCATAAAGGCCAAGGCCCAATTTGTACTGCGAGAAATCACTGTTGACAATATCAAATGTTTCTATGTGGTAGCGTCACTCAGTAACTCTATGGCTGCGAGAGTGGTGAATCTTTTCGAACACCCACCTGAACACGATAAATACCGATCACTGAAAACTCTCCTTTGACAGACTTCTGGACTATCGGAGTCTGAGCACACCAAACAGTTGCTCTCCTTGCCTGGCCTCAGCAATTTAAGCCATCAGAGTTAATGGACAACATGCCGTCTCTCCTGGGAAATCAACATTCTTCTTTTATTTTTGAAGAACTCTTCATGCAGCAAAGGCCTGACCAAGTTCACAAAGCCCTCACCATGATGGACTATAAGGAGCTTGCTAAAATGACTGATCATCTGCACTCAGCAAGGCAGAGATGCACAATTCCTCCTCCTTTCCCTGCCTCAATAAAGTCAGTCAGCAAAGTCCCAACATAGGGACACATGTGGCTGCAAAACAGACAGCACCAGGCCTGTGGTGCAAATGCTACGAAGCTTCAACAGTGCCAATGCATCAGAGGTAGGGGAGTTAAGAGTTATGGTGAAAAAGGCAGGTAAGTGGAGATTAATCCATGGCCAGATCAGTCATATCTTATTGAATGGGGGAGCAGGCTTGATGGGCCAGATGGCCTATTCCTGCTCCCATTTCTGATGTTCTTATGTTCCCATGACTCTGTTAAGCCATTGCACCACCGCATGTGAGTTTACTTGACTGCTGGGTGAATTCCCATACCTCACCAAGTCCACGTTCTCTACTACAGGCACAAAACATGAGGTCGAGTACCGCATTTCCATAACTGGCCCACCAGTCCATGCCCACGTGGATGGACTGGATCCAGAAAAGCTGGCGACCGCGAAGCCCAAGTTTGTCAATTAGGACTTATTTGACATTGTACTCAGTTTGAATAGGCCCTGGGCTTTGCCTCCATATAGTCCCTAAATCTGATGGTGGTTGCTGTCTATGTGGTGATTACCAACACCCTAACAATGTCAGCGCCCATGATCCCTGACACCCAGGGCATGCCCTTTTCTCACTGTTAACATCAGGCAGGAGGTACAGAAGCCCGAAGGCACACACTCAGCGATTCAGAAACAGCTTCTTCCCATCATCCAATTCCTAAATGGACATTGAACCCTTGAACACTACCTCAATTTAATATATATTATTTCTGTTTTTGCATAATTTTTAATTTATTCAATATACGTATTCTGTAATTGATTGATCATTATTATTTTTTTCTTTTTCTGTATTATGTATTGCATTGAACTGCTGCTGCTGTTAATAAATTTCACGACACATGGCGGTGATAATAAACCCAATTCTGATATCAAGACCTACTTGAGTAAGTGCCACATCAACCTGAATGGATGGGAGAAATTAGCACAGGATAGGAAAAGCTGGAAAGTACTTTCTATGAGGGGCTGCACAGCTTGATGAATACTTCCACTGTGCTGCTGAGACTAAGCCCCTTCAATGCAAGGAGAGACTGGGAAAGGCCCAACCAGCTACATCCACCACCACTTCAATGACCCACACCTGCCAACACTGCAATAGGGCTTGAGGATCATGGATCGGCTACTTCAGTCACCTCAGGGCCCACGAGTGACCAGATCAACCACCAGGACAAGAATCATACTTAACTATAAGTGAGCACTGATGACAGTGATGGTTCTACACATAGTATGGGCATTTCTATGTCAAGTTAAGTCACTTTTTATTGTCATTTCAACAATAGCTGCTGGTACAGTACACAGTAAAAATGAGAATGTTTTTCAGGACCATGGTGCTACATGAAACACCACAAAAACTACACTGAACTGTAAAAACAACAGAAACTAGACTACAGACCTACCCAGGACTGCATAAAGTGCACAAAACAATGCAGGCATTACAATAAATAATAAGACCATAGGCACAGTAGAGGGCAGTAGGTTGGTGTCAGTCCAGGCTCTGGGTATTGAGGCTTGGGGGAAGAAACTGTTACATAGTCTGGGCATGAGAGCCCAAATGCTTTGGTGCATTTTGCCAGATGGCAGGAGGGAGAAGAGTTTGTATGAGGGGTGTGTGGAGTCTTTCATAATGCTGTTTGCTTTATGGATGCAGCATGTGGTGTAAATGTCTGTAATGGTAGGAAGAGAGACCCCAATGACCTTCTCAGCTGACCTCACTATCGGCTGCAGGGTCTTGCGATCCGAGATGGTGCAATTTCCGAACCAGGCAGTGATGCAGCTGCTCAGGATGCTCTCAATACAACCTCTGTAGAATGTGGTGAGGATGGGCGGTGGGAGATGGACTTTTCTCAGCCTTCGCAGAAAGTAGAGATGCTGCTGGGCTTTCTTTGCTATGGAGCTGGTGTTGAAGGACCAGGTGAGATTCTCCACCAGGTGAACACCAAGAAATTTGGTGCTGTTAAAAATCTCTACGGAAGAGTCGTCAACATTCAGCGGAGAGTGGTCACTCCATGTCCTCCTTCACATTCAGAGACAAGTTGTTGGCTCTGCACCAGTCCATTAGCCACTGCACCTCCTCTGTATGCTAACTCATCGTTCTTGCTGATGAGACCCACCACGGTCATGTCATCGGCGAACTTGATGATGTGGTTCGAGCTGTGTGTTGCGGCACAGTCGTGGGTCAGCAGAGTGAGCAGCAGTGGACTGAGCACACAGCCCTGGAGGGGCCCCTGTGCTTAGTATGATGGTGTTGGAGATGCTGCTTCCAATCCAGACTGACTGAGGTCTCCCAGTCAGGAAGTCTAGGATCCAGTTGAAGAGGGAGTTGTTCAGGCCCAGTAGGCTCAGCTTTCCAATCAGCTTCTGAAGAATGATTGTGCTGAATGCTGAACTGAAGTCTATGAACAGCATTTGAACATATGTGTCTTTTCTTTTTGTCCGGGTGGGTTAGGGCCAGGCGGAGGGTGATGCCAATGGTGTTGTCTGTTGAACGGTTGGGACAGTATGCGAACTGCAGGGAGTCCACTGAGGGGGGCAGCAGGGTCTTGATGTGCCTCATGACAAGCCTCTCGAAACACTTCATGATGATGGATGTGAGTGCAATGGGACGGTTGTCGTTGAGGCAGAACACTGAAGACTTCTTCGGCACGGGGACAATGGTAGCAGCCTTGAAGCACGTAGGAATGACGGCACTGCTCAGGGAGATGTTGAAGATGTAAGTGAGAATCTCTGCTAGCTGGTCTGCACATCCTCCAAGCACTGCCAGGAATATTGTCTGGTCCAGCAGCCTTCCGTGGGTTGACCCTGCACAGGGTTCTCCTCACATTGGCCACAGCACCTGGTCATTTGGAGGAGTGGTGGTCTTCCTTGCCACCATGTCATTTTCCCACCTCAAAACGAGCATAGAAGTTTTTCAATGCATCGGGGAGGGAGGCATCACCAGCACAGGCAGGTGGTGTTGGACAACGGGATCCCAGTCTTCCCTTGCCATTGTCTTCAGAACTTGAAAGATGTTATTAAACCATGGCTTTTGATCATTTGACTCATCATAGGACGAAGTCCTCTGCAGACATCTCCACCATTTTTTGTTAATAAATTGATATTTGATATGGATTTCCACACTTGTGTGGAGTTGGTACCAAGGCAATGAGAAAAAGCATTAAAAGGAATTGCTGAATATGTATGAATGGCCCAGAAGGCCTGTAACCTCCTGGCATTCTGAATTAGCCATTTCATAATTTCAGCATCAGCTAGAGGTGTGTGCATACTGCCTAAAAACTCTGAATAGTCAGAGGTCCAAAAACCTGATGAGGTTTGTACTGGGGAAGCTGCAGAAGCTCCTTGTGCAGAAACCTGTCCCTGTATTCTTCTTTTTCTGGCTGTAGTCAATCTTTTTTTGTAATTGTAGTGCATGGTTCCATGTGTCTGTTCTCCAGTCTTCCAGGGTTTACTATTGTGAGCAGTACCTCGTGTGTCTGGAAAAAACACAGGGTACCCATGGATCAGGATTAAGATATGGGTCACCCAGTTCCTCAACAGAGGGTTGTCCCATATTTCAAAGTACAAAGTAAATTTATTAGCAAGGTACATATATGTCACCATATACAAACCTGAGACTTTTCTTGTGGGCATACACAATAAATCCAAAAACCACAATGGAATCAATGAAAAATGGCATCCAACAGGAGGACAAACAACCAATGTGCAAAAACAACAAACTGTGCAAATACCAATGATCTCCATCAGCACAGGTGCACCATAAGGCTGTATGCTTAGCCCCCTGCTCGACTTGCTTTACCCCTATCATTGTGCGGACAAGCACAGCTCCAATATCATATTTCAGTTTGCTGCCAACACCACTCTTGTAAGCCATATCAAAGGTGGTGATGAATCAGCATACAAGAGGTAGATCAAAACTCTTTCCAAGTGGTGCCACACCAGCAACCTCTCACACAATGTCAGCAAGACCAAGAAGCTGATTGACTTCAGGAAGAGAAAACTGGAGGTCCATGAGCTAGTCTCTTGGGCGATCAGAGGTGGAAAGAGTCAGCAACTTTAAATTCCCCAGTGTTACCATTTCAGAGGACCCTGCCCTGGGCCCAGCATGCAAGTGCAATGACCAAGAAAGCACAGCAGCGTCTCTATTTCCTTAAAAGTTTGTGAAGATTTGGCATGACACCTAACATTTTGACAAATTTCCATAGATGTGTGATGAAAATTATATTGACTGGTTGCACCATAGCCTCGTATGGATTCACCAATGCCCTTGAGCAGAAAATCCTACAAAAAGCAGTGGATAAAGCCCAGTCCATCACGGGTAAAGGCTGCCCCACCATTGAGCACATCTACAAGGAGTGCTGTCACGAAAAAAGCATCCATCATCAAGATCCCTCAACATTCAGGTGATGCTCTCTTCTTGCTGCTGCCATCAGGAAGAATGTAGAGGAGCCTCAGGGCCCACATTATGAGGTTCAGGAACAGTTATTACACCTCAACCATCAAGGGGGGATAACTTCACTCAACTTCACTTGTCACTGAACTGTTCCCACAACCCAGGGACTCACTTTCAAGGTCTCTTCATCTCATGTTCTTGATATTTATTGCTTATGTATTTAATACTTTCTTTTGTTCAGGACCTCTGAAGTGATAATACGAAGGACTTTTAAGTTGCTGATATTCTGATGAGGACTGGCCCATGGACCTTTGGTTTCCTTCTCTTGAAAAAAAATAATCAGTTCCTTGGTCTTGCTGACACAGTGAAAGGTTGTTGTAGTGGCACCACTCAGACAGATTTTCAATCTCCCTCCTATATGCTGATTCACTACCATCTTTGATTCATAACATAAGAAATAGGAGCAGGAGTTGGTCATCTGGCCCATCTAGCCTGCCCTGCCATTCAATAAGATCATGGCTGACCTGTCCGTAAATTCAGCTCCATCTACCTGCCTTTTCCCCACAACCCTTAATTCACTTACTACGTAAAAACCTACCTAACTGTTTCTTAAATATTCAGTGAGGAAACCTCAACTGCTTCCCTGGGCAGGGAATTCCACAGATTCACCACTCCCTGCCAAAAACTGTTTCTTCTCATCTCCGTCCTAAATCTTCTCCCCTGAATCTTGAGGCTATGTCCCCTAGTTCTAGTCTCACCTACCAATGGAAACAACTTGCCTACTTCTATCTTATCTAGCCCTTTCAAAATTTTGTATGTTTCTATAAGATGCCCTCTCATTCTTCTGAACTCCAAAGAGTGTAGTCCCAGGTGACTCAATCTCTCCTCATAGGTTAACCCATTCATCTCTGGAGTCAACCTTGTGAAACTCCTCTGCACTGCCTTCAAAGCCAATATATCCTTCTCAAGTATGGAGACCAGAACTGCACACAGTACTCCAGGTGAGGCCTCATCAGTACCCTGTATAGTTGCAGCATGACCTCCCTGCTCTTGAATTCAATCCCTCTCGCAATGAAGGCTAACATTCTGTTTGCCTTCTTAATGACCTGTTGTACCTGCATGCCAACTTTTTGTGATTCATGCACACACACTCCAAAGTCCCTCTGCACAACAGCATGCTGCAATCTTTCACCATTTAAATAATAATCTGCTCTTCTATTATTCCTTCCAAAGTGGATGATCTCACATTTACCAACATTGCATTCCATCTGCCAGACCTCGGCCCACTCACTTAACCTATCAATACCTCTCTGCAGACTCTCCACATAGAAACATAGGATAGTACAGCACAGGCCCTTCGGCCCACAATGTTGTGCTGACCCTCAAACCCTGCCTCTCATATAAGCCCCCAACTTAAATTCCTCCATATACCTGTCCAGTAGTCTCTTAAACTTCACTAATGTATCTGCCTCCACCACTGACTCAGGCAGTGCATTCCACACACCAACCACTGAGTAAAAAAACCTTCCTCTAATATCCCCCTTGAACTTCCCACCCCTTACCTTAAAGCCATGTCCTCTGTATTGAGCAGTGGTGCCCTGGGGAAGAGATGCTGGCTATCCACTCGATCCATTCCTCTTATTATCTTGTACACCTCTATCATGTCTCCTCTCAACCTCCTTCTCTCCAAAGAGAGAAGCCCTAGCTCCTTTAATCTCTGATCATAATGCATACTCACTAAACCAGGCAACATCCTGGTAAATCTCCTCTGTACAGTTTCCAATGCTTCCACATCCTTCCTCTAGTGAGGTGACCAGAACTGGACACAGTACTCCAAGTGTGGCCTAACCAGAGTTTTACAGAGCTGCATCATTACATCGTGACTGTTAAACTCTATCCCTCAACTTGTGAAAGCTAACACTCCGTAAGCTTTCCTAACTACCCTATCCACCTGTGAGGCAACTTTCAGGGATCTGTGGACATGTACCCCGAAATCCCTCTGCTCCTCCACACTACCAAGTATCCTGCCATTTACTTTGTACTCTGCCTTGGAGTTTGTCCTTCCAAAGTCTACCACCTCACACTTCTCCGGGTTGAACTCCACCTGCCACTTCTCAGCCCACTTCTGCATCCTATCAATGTCTCTCTGCAATCTTTGAAAATCCTCTACACTATCTACAACACCACCAACCTTTGTGTCGTCTGCAAACTTGCCAACCCACCCTTCTACCCCCACATCCAGGTCGTTAATAAAAAAAAAATCACAGCAAGTAGAGGTCCCAGAACAGATCCTTGTGGGACACCAATAGTCATAATCCTCTGGTCTGAATGTACTCCCTCCACCACGACCCTCTGCCTTCTGCAGGCAAGCCAATTCTGAATCTACCTGGCTAAACTTCCCTGGATCCCATGCCTTCTGACTTTCTGAACAAACCTACCATGTGGAACCTTGTCAAATGCCTTACTAAAATCCATATAGGTCACATCCACTGTACTACCCTCATCTATATGCCTGGTCACCTCCTCAAAGAACTCTATCAGGCTTGTTAGACACGATCTGCCCTTCACAAAGTGCATCCTCTGTATAATTTGCTTTTCCACTCAGTTTAGTGTCATCCGCAAATTTTGCTACGTTACACTCAGTCCCCTCTTCGAAATCATCAATGTAAATAGTAAACAGCTGCAGGCCCAGCACCAACCCCTATGGCACCCTACTCACCACTGACTGCCAACCAGAGAAACACCCATTTATACCAACTCTGCCTTCTGTCGGTTAACCAATCCACTTCCTCCGACTCAATGCATCCGTATCTTATTTATAAGTCTCTTGTCTGGCACCTTATCAAATGCCTTCTGGAAATCCAAGTATATGACATCCACCTGTTCGCCTCTATCCACTGCACACATTGTCCTCAAAGAACTCCAGTAAGTTTGTCAAACAGGACCTGCCCTTTCTGATTCCATGCTGTGTCTGTCAAATGGAACCACTCCTTTGTAAATGTTTTGCTTTTTCTTCCTTATTGACAGCTTCAAGCATTTTCCCAACTGCAGACACTAAGCTAACTGGCCTATACTTGTTCCTCTTTTGCCTGCATCTTTTTAGAAGTGGCGTGACATTTGCGGTCTTCCAATCTGCCAGGACCAGCCCAGAGTTAAGGGAGTTTTGATCAATGATTACCAACCCATCTACCATAACCTCTGCCAATTCCTTCAGCACCTTGGGATGGATCCCATCAGGACCAGGGGACTTATCTACCTTCAGGCCCTCTAGTTTGCTCATCACCATCTCTTTAGTGACAATGATTTTAATCAAGGTCCTCGCCTCCCATTTTGTCCACAACATCCTTCTTTGGCATGTTAGATGTGTCCTCCGCAGTGAAGACCGACTCAAAATAGTTGTTCAATGCCTCATCCATTTCCTTATCACCCGATATCAATTTCCCCTTATCGTCTTCCATTGGACCTACGTTGACTTTAGCAACACTCTTTCAGTTTATATATTTATAGAAACTTTTGCTATCTGTTTTTATATTTTGTGCTACTTTACTTTCATACTCCATCTTCCCTTTCCTTCTTTCTTGTTTAGGTTCTGTTCTGTTGCTTTTTAAAGTTTTCCCAATCCTCTGGTCTGCCACTACTCTTTGCGACTTTGTACACACGAGCTTTTAATTTGACACTATCTTTTATTTCCTTCGTTATCCAAGGCTGGCTCTCCCCACATTTACTGTTCTTACTTTTGACTAGAGTATACTTTTGTTGAGCACTGAAAAATCTTTGAAAGTATTCCACTGTTCCTCAACTGTCTACCAAATAGCCTGTGCTCCCAATCCACTTTAGCCAACTCCTCCCTCATCCCGTTGTAGTCTCCCTTGTTCAAGCATCATACACTAGTTTTAGATCTAATTATTTCATCCTCCATCTGAATGCAAAATTCAATCATACTATGATCACCCTTTCCAAGAGGATCCCCGACTACAAGATCGTTAATCTTACCTGTCTCATTGCACAGGACTAGATGCAAGATAGTATTTTCCCCTGTAGGTTCACTAACATGCTGCTCAATAAAACCATCACAGATGCATTCTCTGAAGTCCTCCTCAAGACTTCCTTGACCAACCTAATTCACCCAATGTAGAAGCTAAAATCCCCCATGACAATTGCCATTCTCTTACAAGCCTCAGTAATTTCTTGGTTAACTGCCTCTGCCACTACAATATTTTTATTAGGTGACCTATAGACAGCACCCACCAGTGATTTTTTTTTTCCCTTTACTGTTCTTAATCTCTACCCAGGTGCATTCAACATTCTGCTCCGTAGATCCTACATCGTCTCTCACAATCACCCTGATCTCTTCTCTAAGATCACCACCCCACCTCCTCTACCTTCCTGCCTAACTTTCCATATTACCTGATACCCTTGGATATTTAATTCCCAGTCATCTCCACCTTGCAACCAGGTATTGTATATATCGTAAATAGTCATGAGTACTCTCAATAAAACAAGATTATGCAGTAATACCCAATCTTCAAAGACTAGTTCACTTCCTTGTTTATTTTTACAGCACGTTTAGCTGTCAATACCTACTATTTGAGCAGTAGTTCCCCTCTCCCTCCCAAGACGAAGATACTTCCAGCTAATGAGGTAGTTTAAAGCAGTTTATTTATTTTCAGTGACACACAGTTAAACCCAAACAACACTCATAAAACACATTTAAAACTCAGGATCAAACAATCTGTCACAATAGAGTGCTGGGAACAGACCCAAATGCAAGACACAGACACTGAAGTACAAAGAACAGGACTTGACTAGAGTAGGGACGTGACAGGATTCAGGCAAGGAGCAGGGACAAGAACGCAGAGTTGGGCTAGGGAAAGCGGGACCAGGACTAGGAGACAAGGCTTGGACTCAGAACCTCAGTCTTGCCTCAGGCTCGGACCCCAGAACCAGGCAAGGACATGACATGGCTTCAGGACAGGACGTGGCTGGGGTCTAGAGGCCTGAGCTTGGAGACAAGACAAGGCTTGGACTCAGAGCCCAAGACTGGGCGAGGACCCAGAACCTGGGTATTGCCTCGGGTTCAGACCCTGGAACATGACATGGCTTGAGGCCAGGGCTCTGGGGTCCCGAGCTTGGCTGCGGGATCGTCGCGGCCAGGGCTCTGGGGTCCCGAGCTTGGCTGCGGGATCGTCGCGGCCAGGGCTCTGGGGTCCCGAGCTTGGCTGCGGGATCTTTGTCTTAGAATGTGAAGGCTGATAACTCAGAGACTGGAGCTGAGACACAGACTGGGAACTGAACATCAACATAGAGCCCAGACTTATCCTAAGACAAGCCAGGACTCAACTTCTCCACACCAAGGTGGGACAGGTCCATCTGTTGGGTAACAGCAGGATGGCCAGACTTACCCAACAGAGGCAAAGACAAGACAAGACAAGACATGTCCCCCCACAGGGCAACAGCAAGACAGCCTGACTTACTCCACAGAGGCAAGGACAAGAAGAGACAAACACCAAAGAACAACAGACAGTTCCATCTCTGCTCCAGGGTAGCTCCAAGTCTCAGTTCAGCCAGCAACCTCAGCTGGCTGCAGAAACAGCCAGATCCTTACCTAGCTTGGAGTCGCTGGCAGCCACTCAGCTGGCCCAGGAAACAGCCAAATCCATACCACAAAGACCACTCCAACAAGTGGCAACAAGGCTCCATGAAGCAGTGGTCCTCCGACCAGGCCTGGAGATCACAAATGGTTTCACTAGCCTTCCAGCAGCAGGTTGCTCCAAGGAGGACTGACAAGACAAATCCACAGCCCATACTGTCTGCCTGCATCTTGTTTTACGGCGGTTGGCATCCAGCTTAATGGTGCATTACCGCTACCCTCTGCTCCAGAATGTGCACTGGACATACATTCTAAATCCCTTCACCCAATCTCGCGCGAGCGTACACACACACACACACACACAAACCTACACTTCACCCTCCCATCTTTGACCGTCCTAGTATCCTATTCCTGTTTATTCGTCATATTCTATAAAAAACCCCTGTACCCCTTAAAAATGCTAAAAATACCCGGACTTGTGCTCTCTCACCCATGCCCAGCAACCCTTTTAATGTGAATTCCTGCATCCCCAACTCCCTTAATTTATTTCTCATCATCTCTCTCTGTATCCCATACTTCCTGCAACACAAAACTACATGTTCTACTGACTCCTCTTCCTGACATTCCTCACACAATCCTGTCTGGTGTTTCCCTATCATTTTCAATGTTTTGTTTAATGCACAATGCCCCAGCCTTAACCTAGTCCACACAATTTCCTCTCTTCTGTTTCCATTACCTACCCTAGTAACTGCAACACTCTTTTGTATTTGATATAAATGCCTCCGTTTCCCCTCCCTGTCCCATCTTTCTTGCCATATTCGGTTGACTTTTTCCCCAGATTACACACTTAACCTCTGCTTTACTGATACTAATGTGCATTTCCACATTTTCTTTCTTTAACGCCCTCTTTGCCAACTCATCCACCCTCTCATTCCCCTTTACCCCTACATGTGCTGGAACCCATAGAAATTTTACCTGACCTCCCTGATTTGCAATTCTTGTAACTAACTGAAGGACTTCATAAAGTACATCTTGCCAACTGTTTGTGTGAAAAGATCTTAAACTTGCTAGAACTGAGGATGTATCTGAACATATCAATGCTTTGGCTTGTCTGGCTTTCTGCACCCATTGCAACGCAACCAACACTGCTAGCATCTCCACTGTAAACACCCCTAACCGATTAGATGTTCTTCTGCTGATTCCAATTTCTTTTGCTGGTATTGCCACCCCAAACCCTGTCACTCCTGTTTCAGGTTCCTTCACACCATCCGTATAAATGTGAGTATAATCACTATACTTTTCCATCACATGACAGTTAAATGCATTTACCAAATCTGTTTTATATCTTTCTTTTCTTTTTACCTCTAACAAATGCCAGTCTATGTCAAGCCATACAAGCTTCCATGGAGCTACAACCGGATAAACTACTGAAGGACTTATCCTCAGATCAAATACTCCACATTCTTTCGCGATATCATTCCCTACCCGACTAAAGGTATCCCTCTGAAACCTCCCATTTTCCCAGCACTCCTGCAACACTCCTTTAGTAAGGTGAGAATCATTGTGCCCCTGCAAGTTAGCCCAGTTGTTTGCCATCAGTTGCATCCTTCTTAGTTCCAAAGGCATTATTCCTATTCTATCTGTAGGGCTGACACTGGTGACGTTTTAAAAGCCCCACTGCACACTCTCAAGGCCTGAGCCTGAATCACATCCAGTTTCCTTATAAGAGACCTAGCTGCTGATCCATATACTATATTTCCATAATCCAATACAGATCTTACTAAAACCACATACATTCTCTTCAAAGCTGAACAACTTGCTCCCCATTCCCTACCAGTCAAACATCTCATCATATTTATTACTTTTTTACATTTCTCCTCAACTTTCCTGATATGGTCTGCCCATGTTAATCGTGAATCAAATATAACTCCCAGAAATTTAAATGATGCAACCCTTTCTAATTCAACCCCATACATCCTTAACTTCTTCCCTACCTCAACCCTTTTCCTGGTAAAAAAAAATACAGTTTGAGTTTTGTCTACTGAAAATCTACATCCCCAATCATAATCCCACTCCACCACTTCATCAATTGCTTCTTGTAGTTTCCTGATTATATAGTCCATGTTCCTGCCTCTTTTCCACAAGGCCCCATCATCCGCAAATAGTGACCTACCAATGTCCACTGGTACCTTTGTGAAGACATCATTGATCATAATCATGAAAAGTAATGGGCTAATCATACTACCTTGAGGTGTGCCATTTTCCACTATGTACTGTTTTGATAATTCTGATCCAATCCGAACTTGAATTTTTCTACCAAACAAAAAATCTTTAATCCAATTAAAAACTCTCCCACCAACCCCCATCTTGTGCAGTTTAATTAATAATCCTTCCTTCCACATCATATCATATGCTTTTTCAATGTCAAAGAACACTGCCACTACTGACTCTCTATTTGCCTGGGCCTTCCTTATTTCAGTCTCTAACATAATCACTGAGTCCATGGAATTCCTTTCCTTTCTAAAACCACTCTGATAACTTGCCAGCATTCCCCTTTTCTCAAGCTCATATGATAACCTTTCTGTTATCATCCTTTCCATTATCTTACATATACTTGATGTTAATGCAATTGGTCTGTAGCTAGTGGGTTTTAACAGATCCTTGCCAGGCTTCCTTATTGGAATTACTACTGCTTCTTTCCATGCACTTGGTAATCTTCCCTTCTCCCACACTCTGTTATAAAAATGCAGCAACTTCAAGAGCACTCCTTCTAGATTTTTTAGCATCACAGAGCATATCAGATCTTTCCCTGGGAAGGTTGGTCTCGATCTCTTTATTGCTCTCACCATTTCTGCTAATGTAAATGAATAATCAATTATATCATCTGTTCCTTCCCTCCTGCTTAACACACCTGGGTGTTGGCTCATTATTCTTTCCCTTCTTCTTCTCCCTTCTTCAGACAAATTTTCTGAACTGTGTATCAGTACAAATGACTTGGCCATGACCTCAGCCTTATCCCTACTGGAGACTGCAGTTTCCTCCTCAGATATCCATTCCCCATATCTCTCCCACAGGTGTTGTTCTTCCTACCTTGTCGCAAAAACTCCTCCAACTTACTCTTTTAGCTTGACATATAGTTCTTCTCACCACTGCCTGTGCTTTCTTATATTGAACCGAATGCTGCATATTATGGGTTCTTTTAACTAGCCTGAATGCTCTATTTCTGTTTTTTACAGCCTGACAACCTTCCTCTATCCACCATGGTACCAGTTTTCTATTCATCCTATTTTTACTCCTAGGTATAGATCTTTCTGCTGCCATGATAATTGCTGAAGTCACCTGACTGTTTAATTCATCTACATTTCCAGAAATATCAATCTTTGTCAACCCTTCTTCACTCAACTTCTGGAACTTACCCCAATCAGCTTTTTCAAACACCCACTTTGGGGTTCCGCCACCTGTTCCGCCATCTTACTTCAACTCTTTCACCCACTGAACACAAAACTGGGTAGTGATCACTGCCTACTGGTGAAGCAGTCCAAACTCCCCAGTTACTAATGCCAGCCAAGGTACTAGACACTAACGTAATATCTAACACTGACTCAGTTCCTGTTATTATATCTATCCTTGTGCTGCTACCATCATTCATACACACCAAATCCCTTTCTTCCATCAAATCTTCAATTACCTTTCCATTTGGATCTGTAATCTGATCCCCCCCATATTGTGCTATGAGCATTGAAATCTGCACACCACACTACTTTATGTCTGTTTTGTCCTTGCATCTTTAATAGGCTGTCCAAATCCAACCTTTTACATGGATTGTAGTAGTTAATTATAACCACTCCCTCCCCTTTCTCCCACACTTCCACCACTATGTATTCCTGATCATCTCCTTTTTCCAGTACCCTATATGGTATACCTTGCTTGATCAACATAGCACAACCCCCTCCTCCCCCCTAGATTTCTATCTTTCCTTATCATTGTATACCCATATACCACAAAGTCTAAAGTTGGTTTCAACCAAGTTTCCTGAATACACACTACATCCAGTTTTACAACCATTTCTTTAATAAAGTGCTTGAATTCCTGGCTATTGGCCAGTAAGCTCCTTGCATTCCATTGTAAAAGAATCACCATTAGTATTAACCAACACATGACACTTCCTGGCTTGACTGATTACTGAGGTTCTCCCTCACTTCCTCCCATGTCAGTCCTACTAACCCTAAATGGTTTACTGCTGCTTTTACCACCAGCTGAATTTTGTCACTTTTTGACTTTACCTCAGCCGTACTATTAATCACTCCTGCAATGAATGTTACTAGAGCCTTTTTGTCTACATAAATCCTGTCATTTGTTCTTTGTTGCATCTCTCGTATCCCTATTGCTCCCTGTTCATTAGGAGCATTATTCTGTTCTCTTGACATTCTTACAGCTTCTGCATAAGTGATCTTTCTTTTCACTCTTATTTCTTGAATTTTAGTCTCCCATCTGACAACCTCACACCCACTATATGCCACATTAGGAGCTCCTCCACAATTGCAGCATTTTGGTTGAACTCCTGTTCCGCACTTTCCATATTCATGATCACCCCCACATCTAGCACATCTCCTCTGCCTTTTACAGTTTTTAGCCACGTGTCCAAACCTTTGACAATTATAGCATCTCAGTGGCTTTGGCACATACACCCTTACTGGGTAACTCATGAAACCCAGGAACACCTTCCTTGGCACTCTTTCTTCTTCAAATTCAATCAATACTGATTCACTTTCCTTTTTCACTCCCTCCTTTGTTGTTTTCAGTCTTTGAACATTCATTACTTTCCCTCCTTTGATATTCCTCTTTATCTCCTCCATATTTATACTCATTGGTATCCCCATGATCACTCCTTTACAACCACTGATTTGTGCTCCCACCCTCCCAGTGTATTCCACCTTGCATTTTTCTATCTCTTTTAGCTTGAGTGCTTTCTCAAGTTGTTCCTCATTCACACATCTTACCAATAAGTTGCCATCATTAAGGACTTTTGCAAATACTATTTCCTCTATCTTATTTATCAGAGTTGTTGTTAGCACAAACAGGTTAATTTTCTTCATATGTCCCTGAGCCTTCTCATTAAACCTAATTATGACAACACCTCCTCTCTGAGCTTGTTCATCTTCCTCACTTTCAGAGCTTTCTCCACTATCATTTCTTTTTTTTTTATTCCCTTTGTCTTGGTTTTTATTCATCCAACCCCTCACTATCTCCTCATTCCCTTTATTTCTCCCTTCACAATAATCCACCTCTCCCCAGCTGCCTACCTCTGTTCCCAAGTCTCTATCCCTCTCCTTCTCCACTTTCTTTCCCTCAACCCCACCTCTTATCTTGTCCACCATTACCAGACCCACACAACCCCCTCCCAGCAATTTCCATTCCTTCCCCACTCTCTTTCCCTCAACAGGTTCCAAACCACATTCACTCATCAAGCAAAACACAGCCACCCCCTCCAGTCCATCTCCACAGCCCACACTCAGTCCCAAGGCTACTTATATTGCAAGCCCAAAGATGGGAATCAGGTGCCTTTGATTTAGTCAAACAAGGGACAGCTGGAAGATCCGGAGTCCTGAGTCCATGAACCGGAATGTGGACTTCATGGACCAGACCATGACACAATCTCAAATATTTCCAAATTACAAACCATTATCTTAAATATAAAACATTTCTTAAACATAAAGCACAAAGGATAAAGCATAAAGCATCTCTCAAGCTCAAAGGATTTTGAAAACAGGTACAATTCCTTTAAACTGAAACCACATACCTTATCCCACTCCTTCATGTTCCTTGCACCATTCCTAATAAGCCTGAACAGCTCTCTACATTTATACCCTTTTTCTCCCAGTTGAGTGACTTCACACATATGATAATTCCTCGGGTACTCTTAACGCAAATGGTTTAAAAGCTTCTTTTGGAAATGTGGGCCTCAGCTTAATATTCACAATTCACAATGCTGTAAAACTAACTTCATTCAGCATGTAAAACCCTTCCAACTGGAAACACATCAGTTGATATATATGCTCAATGATAATATCCATCTGTTCTGCAAGCTTCCTTGAACTAAGTAACTTAAGAGTCAACTTTCCTGCTCGAAACAACCCAAATTAAACAACCCATTGTCTTATACTACACCTTGAGTAGCAAGAAAAGCAGGTTCAGTGACTCTTTAGAGACAATCTTCAAAGCTGATATACTGACAATACTTTTTAACTTCAGCTGATTACTGCTTTCCATTTACACTTTTAAGAAAAAAAAACTGACTTCTATTTACAACCAGAAGTTTAAAAAAACTGTTAGTTGAAACTTTACCTACAACTGTTTTTGTTTGTACAAGTGGCAGGTGTATTTTGAAAGCAAGGTTAGCAAGCATGAGAAAAAGTGAATATCCACTACAGGCTCACTTAGTTGACATGCAAGGTGATTGTTCTTTCTGTTGTACAATAGGCTGCTTTTACCTGGAAACTTTCATTAAAAAAAGATAGAGCCATACAGTACAGATACAGGCCCTTCAGTCAAATCAATCCAGGTCAACCATGGTACCCACCCAGCTAGTCCTACTTTCCTGCATTTGGTCCATATCCCTCAAAGCTCCACCCATCCATGAAGCACCTGTCCAAATGATAGGTAATAATTATAGCGACCAAATTAAACCAAAACCAAAACCAAATCAAATACTGCAGCTGGCGACACGATAATTATGTTATGCTTGCATGATGTGCCCTCACTCCAATAATGGTTGCTCCAAAAGTAGAGGATATGTATTCCGATCCTTTATTGGCAAATAGTAAATGAACAATAATAAAGCAATGAAAATTAAGCATACCCAAGTGTCAGCTAAGTGTAATTGAGTGTCATTAAGCTTTATTGAGCAGTCAGCAAATGATACAACCTCCGTCAGTCCGAGCTACTGCAAACTGAGGTAAACAAAGCACGGATACATGACTTATTCCCTTCACTTTTACCACACCCCACTCATGTGACAAGTTACCATAATAAATGCGCAACACAGAATATAATGCAGATAGAGAACAGATGCACGAGTCTTACAATAGTATTGTACCTGCCTCAACCCTGATAGATCAAGATGGACTCGGGGAAAGGTATACTGAGCCTATCAAGTAAATATTGGTGCAATAATTAAAATATTGGTTAAAGTGTATTTACAGAGGATCTTAAAATAGATTAGCAAAGTAAAGAGTGAAGGGATTTAGGGGAGGATTCCTGTGTAAATTACAGAGTTTGGAGCAGTGTAAAGGAATTCACAATTATGAGAATTTGAAAGTTGAGAATCAGTACAGATTATTGAAGATAAGAGTGGTGAGTGAATGGAAACTTGTCCAGGAAAAGTTATAGCAGGCACAGTTTTACAAAGGGAGTAAAGTATATCAGGTTAGCCAATGTAGTACTGAATTGAAACCTGGACCTGACCCCAGGGTTTTCAGCAGGAGCTGACTGAGAGGAACTAAAACAAAGCAGTGGGATGTCAGTGCACAAACGTTGTCAGATTATATGGTCATTTTGAGTTTCGATATCATGCAATGGTTTTTAACACCTTGGCTCAGCCTTTGACGACATTGAAGCATTAGAAGAATTCCTAACATTTCATGCTGGAAAATGCATCTTAGCTGAGACTGCCAAAGGAGGTTTGAGTTTGATTTGGAAGTTGTTGACCAATATCATAAGGAGTTGTCATCAAGGAATAGTGTGTGGTTAAGGAAGAGAAAGGGAAAAAAATCCGAGTTATTGTTCAGCACATTAATCTTATTCTTGCTGTTCAGAAAATGTCAGTCATTCACAATATTATACAATATTGTTTTGTGATACATTTTGAATCACTGCTAAAGAATACCAAGAACAAACAATACCCTATCACAACAGATAGTACTCAGAACCTGACAAAACTATCAGAAAGGCAGTAAACTGATGTAAATTGTTCACTTTGCAAAGATAACTGCACAACTGAAGTATTCTTTCATAACCTCAGTTACTATGTAACATACTGAATTACTGTATGTCATTGTGAGTGCACACGTTAATGTAATGTGCTGCTATGTTTCCCCTTGTAAAGTGTCAAGAAATCAACTTATGTTGAAACAATTTCATCTTCCCATCCTCTTGATATCAAAAATCACTTCACAAAGGATTTCTTCCAAAGTATGATCACTATAATTATGTCAAAACTGCACTGCTGAATTTTCCACAGTTAGTCAAATCAAACTTCCAGTGGTTGGGATATTATTGAGTTTGTTCTTCTTCTCATAAAAGACATTTAAGAGACTCTGAAAGTGTTTGGAGGAAAGTCTCGGGGGTGATATCAGAGACAAGAAAATCTGCAGATGCTGGAAATCCAAGCAACACACTCAAAATGCTGGAAGAACTCAGCAAGCCAGGCAGCATCCATGGCAAAGACTAAACAGTCAACATTTCAGGCCAAGACCCTTCATCAGGACTGGAGAAAAAGATGTCAAGTTAGATCAAGAAGTTGGCGGGGGAAAGGGGAGGAAAAAGTACAAGGTGGTAGGTGATAGGTGAAACTGGGAGAGTGGGTGGGATGAAGAAAAGAGCTGGGAAATTGATAAGTGAAAGAGATAAAGGGCTGGAGAAGGGGGAATCTGATAGGAGAGGGTAGAAAGCCATGGAAGAAAGGGAAGGGAGAGGAGCACAAGATGTAGGCGATGGGCAGATAAGGAGATGAGATGAGAGAAGGAATAATGAAGGTGGGGCAATTACCCAAAGTTTGAGAAATCAATGTTCATGCCATCAGGTTGGAATCTACTCAGATGGAATATAAGGTAGTGTGTCTCCAACCTGAGTATGGCCTCATTACAGCAGTAAAGGAGGCCATGGACTGATATGTTGGAATGGGACGTAGAATTGAAGTGGGTGGCCACCGGGAGTTCCCACACTTTTGGGTGGAAAGAGCATAGATGATGGAGGGAAGGGTTAGATTGATCTTAGAATAGAATAAAAGGCCCTATTATTAAGAGGTATTTAAATCATCCTTGGCAATTGGTGAGGTACCAGAGGATTGGATGATAGCCAAAGTTATTTTGCTGTTCAAGAAATGCTCTAAAAATAAACCAGTTAATTATTGGTGCAGAAGTCAAAGGATCTTTCAAGGTGCCAGCGTAGATAGATTAATAAAAGTGGTTAAAACGGTAGATAAGGGACCTTTGATTTTATTATGACAGCTAGGATTAGGACAGGACCAGGACTAGGACAGCTTCTTTTCTGAGCTTTATCAGCTTGTTGTGCTGGAGAGGGTTTTGAGTCCCTGAGACCCAGATGTCGATGCCATCTGGAGTATAGCTACCTAGCACTTAGCTCCAAGTCGGGTCACTGATATTGGTAAAGCCAAGGTGGGGGCTCCAGATAAAAACCAATCCAGCCAAGACCTTGGTTGAGTGAACTTGGCCTTTTCTCCTTGGAGCAGATGAGGATGAAAGGTGACCTGATAGAGGTGTATAATATGTTGAGAGGCATTGATCATGTGGATAGTCAGAGGCCTTTTCCCAGTGCTGAAATAGCTAACACAAGAGGGCACAATTTTAAGGTGCTTAGAAGTAGGTACAGAGGAAATGTCAGGGGTAAGTTTTTTTACCCAGAGAGTGGTGAGTGCATAGAATAGGCTGCTGGTGGCGGTGGTGGAAGTAAATGCAATAGGGTCTTTTAAGAGACTCTTGGATAGGTACATGGAGCTCAGAAAAATAGAGGGCTATGGGTAACTCTAGGTAATTTCTAAAGTAAGTACATGTTTGGCACAGCATTGTGGGCCGAAGGGCCCATAGTATGCTGTAGGTTTTCTATGTTTCTACCTCAGCAGTGGACATGATAGAAGATGATGACACATCAAAACGAGAATGATCCCAGGAATGAAAGGGTTAAAGTATGAAGAGCATTTGATGGCTCTGGGCCTGTACTCACTGGAGTTTAGAAGAATGAGGGGGATCTCATTGAAACCTATCAAATATTGAAATACCTAGATAGAGTGGGCTTGGAGAGGATGTTCCCTTTCATGGTGTCCTCCTTTTTTAAAGAAAGGGGCTTCCCTTCCTCCACTATCAACTCTGCTCTTAAACGCATCTCCCCCATTTCACGTACATCTGCTCTCACTCCATCCTCCCGCCACCCCACTAGGAATAGGGTTCCCCTGGTCCTCACCTATCACCCCATCAGCCTCCAGGTCCAACATATATTCTCCGTAACTTCCGCCACCTCCAACAGGATCCCACCACTAAGCACATCTTTCCCTCCCTCGCTCTGCTTTCCGCAGGGATCGCTCCCTACGCGACTCCCTTGTCCATTCGTCCCCCCCATCCCTCCCCACTGATCTCCCTCCTGACACTTATCCATGTAAGCAGAACAAGTGCTACACATGCCCTTACACTTCCTCCCTTACCACCATTCAGGGCCCCAAACAGTCCTTCCAGGTGAGGCGACACTTCACCTGTGAGTCGGCTGGGGTGATATACTGCGTCCGGTGCTCCCGATGTGGCCTTTTATATATTGGCGAGACCCGACGCAGACTGGGAGACCGCTTTGCTGAACACCTACACTCTGTCCGCCAGAGAAAGCAGGATCTCCCAGTGGCCACACATTTTAATTCCACATCCCATTCCCATTCTGACATGTCTATCCACGGCCTCCTCTACTGTAAAGATGAAGCCACACTCAGGTTGGAGGAACAACACCTTATATTCCGTCTGGGTAGCCTCCAACCTGATGGCATGAACATCGACTTCTCTAACTTCCGCTAATGCCCCACCTCCCCCTCGTACCCCATCTGTTGTTTATTTTTATACACACATTCTTTCTCTCACTCTCCTTTTTCTCCCTCTGTCCCTCTGAATATACCCCTTGCCCATCCTCTGGGTTCCCCCACCCCCCCTTGTCTTTCTTCCCGGACCTCCTGTCCCATGATTCTCTCGTATCCCTTTTGCCAATCACCTGTCCAGCTCTTGGCTCCATCCCTCCCCCTCCTGTCTTCTCCTATCATTTTGGATCTACCCCTCCCCCTCCAACTTTCAAATCTCTTACTAACTCTTCCTTCAGTTAGTCCTGACGAAGGGTCTCGGCCTGAAACGTCGACTGTACCTCTTCCTAGAGATGCTGACTGGCCTGCTGCGTTCACCAGCAACTTTGATGTGTGTTGCAGCAATCTGGATTATCAAGGGCTGCTGAATCGGTGCAACTTCAATATCTGGATTGTCTATGGATTTCTCAACAACAATCTAAACAAATCCTATGAATTGATAGTAACTTCTGAACTAAACTCAGCATAACATTCTCTAAAAATCCTGGACTTGGTTATATGGAGCCAAGGAAGTGTTCATCGGTTTAGTGTCTAGGGAATTTACAAATAATTGCCATATTTCACCATTTTGTTTTTAATAATATTTGGAATTTTGACTTATCTGGCAAGGCTAATGTTGTATCTGTACAGCTAAGTATCAAGTAAATAAAAGCATGCACACTGGAGATGAGATTCGCTGGTGTATTCACATTGCAGAGAGAGGGAACAGATTAAGGTGCATGCATAGGCAACAGATTAGATTATGAGGACACACAGTCCTCTTTTATTGTCATTTAGTAATGCATACATTAAGAAATGATATAATGTTCCTCCAGAATGATGTCACAGAAACACAAGACAAATCAAGTCTGAAAAACTGACAAAAACCGTATAATTATAACATATAGTTACAACAGTGCAAAGCAATACCGTAATTTTATAAAGAACAAATCATGGGCACGGTGAAAAAAAGTCTCAAAGTCTCTCGGAAGTCCCATCATCTCACGCAGACAGTAGAAGGAAGAAAAAAAACTCTCCCTGCCATGAACCTCCAGCACCGCAAACTTGCTGATGCAGCACCCTGGAAGCACCTGACCACAGCCGACTCTTGAGTCTGTCCGAAATCTTTGAGCCTCCGACCAGCCCTCCGACACCGAGCACCATCTCTGCTGAGTGCTTCGATCCCGGCCCTGGCAACAGGTAATAGGCAAAGCCGAGGATTTGGGGCCTTCCCCTCTGGAGATTCTTGATTGCACAGTAGCAGCAGTAGAGAAGCAGGCATTTCAGAGGTTTCTCCAGATGTTCCACCGTGCTTCTCACGTCTGTCTCCATCAAATCAGGATTGTGCACGGCCCC
This sequence comes from Mobula hypostoma, assembly GCF_963921235.1. Classification (NCBI taxonomy): domain Eukaryota; kingdom Metazoa; phylum Chordata; class Chondrichthyes; order Myliobatiformes; family Myliobatidae; genus Mobula; species Mobula hypostoma. The sequence goes on along the minus strand of NC_086104.1, from coordinate 22,313,454 downwards.
TACTTAACAAATACGATATCATTTCGGAGTGGCCGCCTGCGCTGCATCGCGTCGCCATCTTCTCCTCGACGCACATAGGTAAGTTATCAGTCCGTACATAGTGCCAAGGGGAGTCACTGCTCTAAAAGAAAAAGATCCATCATTCCACTTCCTCCCTCTTTAGATTAATGTCACATAAAACTGTGTATGTAACAAAACATCCAATTTTCCTTGAACAAACCCTATTCAAATAAATATACCTTCACAATAACAGTCTGTAACTAACTTCACTATACTAAAGTTTTAGTCTTTTGAGCTGTGCTCTGTTTCTTTCAGGAATCACTTGATTCTGGCACCATTCTGGAAGAATGGAAGATTGCAAATGTCACTCCACTCTTTAAGAAGGGAGGAATGCAAAAGAAAGGAAACTATAAGCTAGTTAGCCTAACTCAGAGGTTGGGAAAGTGTTGGAGTCTATTATTAAGGATGAGGTTTTGAGGTACTTGGAGACTAATGATAAAATAAGTCAACGTCAGCATGGTTTCTGTCAAGGGAAATTGGATTTTATTCAAAAAACCTTAACTGAACACGATAAACGAATTGAAGAGAATGAAGAAACTCTGACGATTTTGGATGCAAGAATGGATGACCTACAAAAGCTCTGTGAAGAGCAATCTAAATCTAATGAGAAATTAAGACAGAAGATTATCGATTTAGAAAACAGAAGTAGAAGGAATAACATACGAATTCTGGGTCTTGAAGAGTGAACGGAAGGTGATCAGCCTACCGAATTCTTTGCAAACCTTTTGGTATAATTATTTCCTAAAATCTTTCCGTCTGCACCTATGATTAACCAAGCTCACAGATCGCCCGTGCCCAGACCACCTCCGGGAGCCAAACCCAGATCAGTTATAACTTGTTATCATGAATTTCAAACAAAGGAATGTTTAATTTGTGAATCTTGTCGAAGAGGAAGGATTGATTACAAGGATCAGAAGATTAGATTTGTCGAAGGTTTTTCACCCGAGGTCATGAATGAGCGTGTTAAATTCAAAGAGGTTATGTCAGAGCTTTTTAACAAAGGTTTAAAGCCGTGTCTTCATTATCCTGCTCGTCTTAGAATCACTCTGCAAAATGGTTCTAAAGAATGGTTTCGCTCGAGTGAAGAAGTCCAGGAGTTCTTCAAAACAATGGGTTGACTGTTTAGTATCTTGCTATATGAATAATTGCTTCTCTTACTTTTGGTGAACCTTCACAGCTAAACTTCCTTGTGATCTAATTTACTTCACTTAGAGGATAAGATTTTCATGAGTTAATACCGAGTGTGAATATATGTTATGAATTTTGATGTTTTTTTATTATTTTATACACTTTTTTTGAGGTTTTTTAAATCAATATGGCTTGCTTGGGTATTCTCCGTTCTATTGTTTTAAAACATTAATCCATTTGTGTTCTTGTTATGAGGGTTAACTTGTTTTTTGGCCGTTGTTTAGTCTACCTCAGAACACAGTCGACCTTCGAATTAATTAAGAGTCAAATCCAGCGGGTTGTTTTGGGAGCGTGATGTCATTAGCCATAGCTGCCAGCTTTCTTTTGTCATAGTCATAGTCATAGTCATAGTCATGGTCATAACTTTATTGATCCGGGGGAAATTGGTTTTCGTTACAGTTGCACCATAAATAATTAAATAGTAATAAAACCATAAATAATTAAATAGTAATATGTAAATTATGCCAGGAAATAACTCCAGGACCAGCCTATTGGCTCAGGGTGTCTGACCCTCCAAGGGAGTAGTTGTAAAGTTTGATGGCCACAGGCAGGGATGACTTCCTATGACGCTCTGTGTTGCATCTCGGTGGAATGAGTCTCTGGCTGAATGTACTCCTGTGCCCACCCAGTACATTATGTAGTGGATGGGAGACACTGTCCAAGATGGCATGCAACTTGGACAGCATCCTCTTTTCAGACACCACCGTCAGCAAGTCCAGTTCCATCCCCACAACATCACTGGCCTTACGAATGAGTTTGTTGATTCTGTTGGTGTCTGCTACCCTCAGCCTGCTGCCCCAGCACACAACAACAAACATGATCGCACTGGCCACCACAGACTCGTAGAACATCCTCAGCATCGTCCGACAGATGTTAAAGGACCTCAGTCTCTTTGGGAAATAGAGACGGCTCTGACCCTTGTAGACAGCCTCAGTGTTCTTTGACCAGTCCAGTTTATAGTCAATTCGTATCCCCAGGTATTTGTAATCCTCCACCCTGTCCACACTGACCCCCTGGATGGAAACAGGGGGCACCGGTACCTTAGCTCTCCTCTGGTCTACCACCAGCTCCTTAGTCTTTTTCACATTAAGCTGCAGATAATTATGCTCACACCATGTGGCAAAGTTTCCTACCATAGCCCTGTACTCAGCCTCATCTCCCTCGCTGATGCATCCAACTATGGCAGTGTCATCAGAAAACTTCTGAAGATGACAAGACTCTGTGCAGTAATTGAAGTCCGAGGTGTAAATGGTGAAGAGAAAGGGAGACAAGACAGTCCCCTGTGGAGCCCCAGTGCTGCTGATCACTCTGTCGGACACACAGTGTTGCAAGCACATGTACTGTGGTCTGCCAGTCAGGTAATCAAGAATTCATGACACCAGGAAAGCATCCACCTGCATTGCTGTCAGCTTCTCTCCCAGCAGGGCAGAGCGGATGGTGTTGAACGCACTGGAGAAGTCAGAAAACATGACCCTCACAGTGCTCGCTGGCTTGTCCTGGTGGGCGTAGACACCGTTCAGCAGGTAGATGGTGGCATCCTCAATTCTGGCTGGCCTTATGACTTTGGGAGGCGGGAGGTATCTTTTTCTCTGAGCTGTTGTGGGATGTTAGCCAAATCTGTTGCTTGGTTACTCTACTTCAAGGCTTATCGTTTGGATTTAATGTTTATTTTACTGGTTATTACTTTAATTTCTTTATTAAATAGTATTAATAATGGGTTATAATATTAATTTACTCAGTCTTAACATGAAAGGATTCAATCACCCTGTGAAGCGGAATAAGATTTTTGCCTATATTAAAAAAACTTAAGGCACCAATTATTTTTTTACAAGAAACACACGTACGTAAATGTGACAACTTATGTCTTTTCAGTAGATGGAATGGACAACATTTTTACTCCTCATTCCAGGCTAAGTCAAGGGGAGTTTCAATCTTTATGGATAATACAGTTCCCTTTGTCCAACATAAAGTAGTGTCTGATACTAATGGGCGCTTTGTCATAGTGTCAGGGAAATTAGATAATAATTTAATGGTATTTGCTAATCTGCATGCTCTGAATACAGATGATCCAGGATTTTTTGAGCGTTTTTTTTTCGTTGCTGCTAGTTTTGAGTCTTTACTCATTGGTGATGGAAGGAGACTTTAATTGCTGGTTAGATCCAGTTTTAGATAGGTCATCCTTTAAAACAGTGACACCTAATAAATCAGCTTTGTTTATTCAATCATTTTTAATGAAATGTGGTATTGTTGATGTATGGCGTTTTTTATATCCACTAGATAGGGAGAATTCATTTTTTTCTCATGTCCATCATAAGTATTCCAGGATTGATTACTTTTTTATTGATAGTCAAATGATTCCTTTAGTTTGGTCTTGTGAATATAAAGAAATTGCTGTTTCCGATCATGCTCTGGTGCTTTTATCTTTAAATCTCCCTGGTTTTCCTCAAACAAGCAGATCTTGGCGCTTTAATTTAACTTTATTATCTGATAAAGATTTCTTAAAATTTCTGGAGAGACAAATTATTCTTTTTTATGAAGAGAATACTTTGGAAGAGACTTCTAGTCTTATTAGATGGGATGCCTTTAAGGCTTTTATTCGAGGTCAAATTGTTTCCTATACTGCAAGTGTCAAGAAAAATACTAATAAAGAGAGAATTGAGTTAGCTAATCAGTTAAAACAGTTCGACCAAAAATAGGCCTTAACTCCAGATCCTGCTTTATATAAAAGACTTGTTGAAATTCAAACTAAATATGATCTTCTTTTAACATATCCAATTGAAACTCGACTTTTAAAAGATAAATGTCAATTTTATATCCACGGAGACAAAACAGGTAAATTATTGGCTAACCAATTAAAAACATTTATAGCTAAATGGCAAATTAAAGAAATTTGTAAAGCCAACGGTGATAGGACAATGGACCATGTAGAAATAAATGATATTTTTAAAGAATTTTATTCTAAACTTTATAATTCTGACCCTCCCAAAGATAACACTGTAATGAATAATTTTTTAGACCAATTAAATATTCCTACACTTTCTGTTGATAACCAAAAACAGTTGGATCAACCTATTTCGTATGAAGAAATTGCCGAGGCTGTACATTCCTTGCACTCACGGAAGGCTCCGGCTCTTGATGGATTTTCTGCAGAATTTTATAAGGCTTTTTCCTCCTCCAAGCTATCTTCCATGGGAAGATAGCTTGGAGGAGGCCTTTGAAAGGAAGCTCTCCAAGTACGCAGGACTGGTCAGCAACTGTCAGCAGGCTGGATGGAGAGCGAGGTGTCTCCCAGTGGAGGTTGGTTGTAGGAGATTCATAGCCCGTTCTTTAGTTAGAGCCTTCAGCATTTTGGGCATCGAGGGAGAGAGGAAGAGGAGAGCCATCTGCAGTACCACCGATGCGGCAGAGAAGGCCTCAAGATGGCTATGGCTCAAAAGAGGGAAGCCATGGAGTCATAAGTAGCTAGCCATCTGGACACAAGCTGGGGTCTGATCAGCCCCGGCTGGGTCACCTGGAGGAGGTTGTATGATGTTGAAAGACCTGAAACACCCGATGATTCCAGGAACATCACTGAAGATGTGTCCAGAAGCATCAATAGATGTATGTACACAGCCTCACTGCTTATACCTCATTTATGTGTAGTTTTTTTGGAGTCCTTTAAGTTGGGTAGGTTGCCACAATCTTTTTATGAAGCTGCTATTTCACTTATTCTTAAAAAGAGTAAGAACCCAATCGAATACTCTTCATACAGACCAATCTCTTTACTTAATGTTAATACTAAAATGCTATCCAAAGTTCTGGCTCGTAGGATTGAAAATATTTTACCATCTGTCATTTCGGATGATCAGACTGGATTTATTAAAAATCGACATTCCCACTTTAATATTTGTCATCTATTAAACGTTGTTTATTCCCCTTCTAAGGAGATATCGGAATGTGTGATTTCTTTGGACGCTGAGAAGGCTTTTGATCGGGTTGAATGGAATTATTTATTTAAAACTTTAGAAAAATTTAATTTTGGGCCTGATTTTATTCCATGGATCAAATTACTTTATTTATCTCCCTCCGCTAGGGTCCTTACCAATTTTCAGAGTTCCAAACCTTCTAAACTTCAACATGGAACTCAACAAGGTTGTCCCTTGAGCCCTTTGCTCTTTAACTTGGCTTTAGAACCCTTAGCCATTGCTTTCCGAGAATCTAATGATATTACTGGTATTTTAAAGAGAAGGACTGTTCATATGTTAAGATAAACCGGCCTTATATGTTAAGTTAAGTTATACGTTAAGTTAAACTGGCCATATCTCCTTTCTGTGATAGGTCTGATAACGGAGAAGCTTCATTAGTCCACATGTTTTGGACATGTCCGAGCCTTGAAAGATATTGGAAGGAAGTATTCCAAACTTTCTCGGCACTTTTCACGGTAAATTTTAAGCCTAACCATTTGACCGCATTATTTGGTATTGTTGGAGGAAAAGACTTTATTTTGGAGACACCTGATTTGCATATTTTGGCTTTTATTTCTCTTATAGCTAGGAGGGCGCTCTTGCTTAAATGGATGTTTGCTTCTTCACCTACTCATGCTCAATGGTTACGTGATGTTATGTCATGCTTAAATTTAGAGGAGATCCATTGTTCAGTTTTTGAATCTAGCCAAGACTTTTATACATTGTGGGGACCATTTTTGAGTTATGTTCAAAACCTTTGATTTGTTGTAAAAGTACAGATGGTGGCTAATAATACATTTTGCTGTATGATAAAGGTTTTTTTTCCCTTTTTCTTGCTTTTCCTAACAGCTCTGACTTTGATAGTGGGTTTAGTTTTTTTTTTGTATAACAAAATTATTATATTTCAATATTACAATTTAATCTAATTTTTTATGAATACCGGATTTTGTGATTGTAACTGTATTTTTAATATAAGGTATTTGGTACTATTTTGTTTTTTTCTTTTGACTTATATATCTTCTTGGACTCTATATTCCTTTATGCAGTAACTAATAAAAACATTGAGAGAGCATTTATTTCAAGAGGGATAAAATATAAAAGCAAGGAGATAATGCTGAGCCTTTGGACACTAGTCAGGTTGCACTTGGCATATTGCCAACAGTTTTGGGCCCCATATCTCAGAAAGAATGTGTTGTCATTGGAGAGAGTCCAGAGGACGTTCACCAGGATGTTTCCGGGAATAAAGGGGTTATCATATGAGGAGCGTTTGGCAGCTTTGGGCCTGTACTCACTGCGATTTATAAGAAGTTGATTTCATTGAAACCTACCGAATGTTGAAAGGACTAGGTAGGGTGGATGTGAAGAGGATGTTTCCTATAGTGGGGGGTATCCAGAACTAGAAGACACAGCCTCAAAATTGAGGGGCAACCCTTTAGAACAGAGATAAGGAGGAATTGTTTTTGCCAGAGAGTATTAAATCTGTGGAATTCTCTGTCACAGATTGTGATGGATGCCAAGTCTGTGCGTATATTTAATGTGGAAGTTGATCATTTCTTGATCAGTCAGGGCATCAGGGGATACGGTAGACGTGTGGGGTTGAGTGGGATCTGGGATCACCCACGATGGAATGGCATAGCAGACTCGATGGGCTGAATGGCCTAATTCTGTTCCTTTGTCTTATGGTCTTATAACATCTTTGGATCTGTGGAGTGGCATCAGGTTCGGTGGATATCCTGTCAAAGACAACTTTCTCTGCACGTGTCACATAGCTGGTAGTGACATAATCGTCACTGAGAGGTAAGTCCAGTGACTGTAACGTGCCCGTCTTGTTGGATGCAGTTGACTCAGGTGTGTTCTTCAGCTGAGCATCCAGTATCTGGTCTACATGATGTCTCTATATATGATCTCCAACATCAACTGTGTACATCAGTGGTCCAGTTCTTGTAGCTATCCTACCGGATGTCCACTTGTCTTCTCAGTAATCATGCGCTTGGACTTCCTGTCCAACCTCAAAGCTACTTGCTGATTCACTTGACAACTGGCTGAACTGTTTATTCTGCACTACCCTCCATAGATCTGATTTCAAGAGGTCAAAGTGATATCTCAGGTTCCTGCTCAGGAACAGCATGGCAGGTTTTTGAGTTGTCGTTGCATGAACAGAGTTCCGATACACAAAGAGGAAGTAGTCCAAGTTGTGCTGTAGAGAAATGTTCTCCCTGTCCATAGCTTTAATGGTTTTCCTGAATGTTTGGATAAACCTTTCAGCTGACAAATTCATTACTGGGTGGTGGAATCTGACTTGAAATGTTTGATGCTATTTTTCTTCATGAATAATCTGAACTTTTGTGACATGTATTGTGGTCTGTTTGTCACTCACAATTTGTTCAGGTAAGCCATTTCTGGCAAAGATAGTCCTCACAGTGGAGACAGTCTTTGCTGAGATGGTTGACTTCATTAGTAATCATAAAATGGAGACCATGAATAGCCCAATGAAGTCAACCACACATAGCTCCAGGCAAGATTCTTCATTTTGACTGTACCAGGTGTCCTTCATGTAGATTCTCTAACAATCTGGTGTGCAGTTTAGAGGGAACCACAAGACAAGATCCACACATCAGCATTCTTTGACAGACAGATGTCTCACTCATTACTCGGAAACATCGGGTTACCATGAACTGGCCATCCTTGCATTGTGATGTCATAGTCTTTTGACACTGTTGGGTCATTCCTTGTTTTCGTTTGTATTTCATAATGTGTTTCTGGTAACTAGTCCACCAATGCTGTATGAAACAATTCTTCTGCGTCACAGTATGAAGACTTTTCTGTGCATCTTAAGTGGAAGGCATAACAAGTCAGTGTTGCTGTGTTGTTTGGTACCCTTGAACTCTATGTCATAAGAGTGGGCTCCTAGGAATAGTGCCCAACATTGCAACCAGGTAGCAGTTGTCATTGGGATTTCCCTCCTAGGATTAAAAATGGACACAAAGGGCTAGTGATCTGTCACTAGCATAAAATTTTGTCCGTAGAGGTAGTGGTGGAACTTCTTTATTCCCTATACTAGACTAAGGGCCTCTTGGTCGATCTGTGCGTAGTTGCATTCTGCGTTTGTCAGTGATCTTGAAGCAAGCGTAATCAGATGTTTAGATCCATCTTCCATAATGTGTGACAAAACAGCTCTAGTGGGTAAGTTATTGGAAAGTAGTCTAAGGAACAGATATATGAGGATTTGGATAGCCAAGGACTAATTGATAATAGTCAACATGGCTTTGTGCACGGTAGATCATGTCTAACAAATCTTACAGTGTTTTTCAAGGAAGTTACTAGGAAAGTTGATGAAGGCAAGGCAGTGGATGTTGTCTGCATGGATTTTAGCAAGGCCTTTGACAAGGTCCCACATGGGAGGTTGGTCCAGTATGTTCAGTTGCATGGCATTCAAGATGAGGCAGTAAACTGGATTAGATGTTGGTTTTATGGAAAAAGCCAGAATATGTCATAGATGTTTGCTTCTCTGATCAGAGGCCTGTGATTAATGATGTGCCACAAGGATGAGTACTGGGTCCATTGTTGTTTGTCATCTATACCAATGATCTGGATAATAATGTGGCTAATTGGATCAGCAAATTTGTGGATGTTACCAAGACTGGAGGTGTAGGGGACAGCGAGGAAGGCTATCATGGCTTGCAGCGGGATCTAGACCTGCTGGAAAAATATTCTGAAAAATGGCAGATGGAATTTAATTCAGACAAGTACGAGGTGTTGCACTTTGGTAAGACAAACCAGGTAAGGTCTTTCACAGTGAATGGTAAAGCATTGACAAATGTGGTAGAAGAAAGGAATCTGGGAATACAGCTCCATAATTCATTGAAAGTGGCATCACAGATAGGTACGGTTGTAAAGAAAACTTTTGGCACAGTGGTCTTTATAAATCAATGCAGCAGTTGGGATGTTATGTTGAAGCTGTATAAGATGTTGGTGAGGCGTAATTTGGAGTATTGTGTGCAGTTTGGTCACCTACCTACAGGAAAGAGTTGAAAGAGTGCAGAGACAATTAACTAGTATGTTGCTGGGATTTGAGGATCTGGGCTCTCTGGAAAGGCTGAATAGGTCAGAACTTTATTCCCTAGGACACAGAAGATTGAGGGGTAATTTTATAGAGGTATAGAAAATTATGAGGGACATGGATAGGGCAAATGCAAGCAGGTTTTTTCCCACTGTGTGAAACTGCAACGAGAGCTGATGGACTAAGGGTGAAAGGTAAAATATTTGAGCAGAACATGATGGGCAATTCTTCACTCAGAGCATGGTGAGAGTGTGGAACTAGCTGCCAGTGCAAGTGATGGATGTGAGTTTGATTTCAACATTGTAGAGAAATTTGGATAGCTACATGCATGGGAGGGTTATGAAAGGCTATAGTCAGGGAGCAGGTTGATGGGACTAATGGGCTGAAGGGCCTGTTTCTGTTCTCTAGTGTTCTATGACTCTTTTGGGCTGGAAGGGCCTGTTACTGTACCATATCTCTAAGTAAGTGAATACAGTGCCTATAAAAAGTATTCGACCCTTCCTGGAAGTTTTCATGGTTTATTGTTTTAGAACATTGAATGACAGTGGATGGAATTTGGCTTTTATTTTGACACTGATCAACTGAAAAAGAGTCTTTCGTGTCAAAGTGAAAACCGATCTCTACAACATGATCTAAAGCAATTACAAATATAGAACACAAAATAACTGATTGTAAATATTCACCCTCTTTAATATGACACACCAAATCATCACTGTAAGTCTGTGTCCTGGCAAAAACTGCACCATGAAGACAAAACAACACTCCAAGCAACTCCACGAAAAGGTTTTTGAAAAACCGAAGTCAGGAGACAGATACGAGAAACTTTCTAAATCACTTGGATTAGATTAGATTATGAGGACACACAGTCCTCTTTTATTGTCACTTAGTAATACATGCATTAAGAAATGATACAATATTCCTCCGGTGTGATATCACAGAAACACAGGACAGACCAAGACTGAAAAACCAACAAAACCACATATTTATAACATATAGTTACAACAGTGCAACAATACCATAACTTGATGAAGAACAGGCCATGGCACAGTAAAAAAGTTCAAAGTCTCTTGAAAGTCCCACATCTCACGCAGACAGGAGAAGGAAGAAAACTCTCCCTGCCACGCCCAACCACGGTCCGACTCTGAGTCGTCCGAAAACTTCAAGCTCCGATCAGCCCTCCGACACCGAGTACCGAGCACCATCTCTGCCAAACGCTTCAACCCCAGCCTCGGTTGCCAACAGCAGGCAAAGCTGGGGATCTTGGGGCCTTCCCTCCAGAGATTCTTGATCGCACAGTAGCAGCGGCTGCGAACCGGGCATTTCAGAAATTCTCCAGATGTTCCTCTGCTTCTCACGTCTGTCTTTGTCAAATCAGAATTGTGCACGGTACCCTACTTACAAATACGATATCATTTCACTGGAGAGGCTATGTGCGCTGCGTTGCACCGCCATCTTCTCCTCCCACCTTGGAGTATAGTTAAATCGATTATCAAGAAATAGAAAGAATATGGCACAGCTGTAAATCTGGCAATAGCAGGCTGTCCTTAAAAACTGAGTGACCATACAAGAAGGGGACTAACGAGAGAGGCCGCCAAGAGACCTGTGAGAACTCTGGAGAACTTACAAGCTTCAATGGCTGAGATGGAAGAGACTGTGCATGCAACAATTGTTGCCTGGGTGCTTCCCCGGTTGCAGCTTTATGGGAGAGTGGTAAAGAGAAAGCCACTGTTGGAAAAAAACTCACATGAAATCTCAGCAAGAGTTTGCCAGAAGGCACGTGGGAGACTCTGAAGTCAGCTGGAAGATGGTCTGATGAAGCCAAGATTGAGCTTTTTGCTCATAAGACTAAATGCCTTGTTTGGCATAAACCAAACGCTGTACCTCACAAAAACATACCATCCCTTCTGTGAAGCATGGTGGTGGCTGCATCATGCTGTAGAGATGCTTCACTGCAGCAGGCCATGGAAGGCTTGTGAAGGTAGAGGGTAAAATGAATGCAGCAAAACACAGGGAGATCCTGGAGGAAAATCTGATACGGTCTGCAAGAGAACTGAAACTTGGGAGAAAATTCGTTTTCCAGAAAGATAATGACCCCAAGCATAAATCCAAAGCTACATAGGAATGGCTTAAAAACAACAAAGTAAATGTCCTGGAGAGGCCAAAGCAGAGTCCAGACCTCAATCCAATTGAGAATTTGTGGCTGGATTTGAAAAAGACTATTCACTCACAATCTCCATGCAACCTGACAGAGCTTGGGCAGTTTAGTAAAGAAGAATGGGGAAATATTGTCATGTCCAGATGTGCAAAGCTGATAGAGATCTATCCACATAGGCTCAAGATTATAATTGCTCCCAAAGACGCGTCTACTAAATTCTGACTTGAAGGGGGTGAGTAATTATGCAATCAATTATTTCATGTTTAATAATTGTAAAAAATATAGACCAATTTGTAGAGATCTCTTTTCACTTTGATACAAAAGAGTCTTTTAGAAACAGAGAAACAGAGAAAACCTACAGCACACAAAGCTGTGCCGAACGTGTCCTTACCTTAGAAATTACCTGGGGTTACCCATAGCCCTCTATTTTTCTGAGCTCCATGTACCTATACAGGAGTCTCTTAAAACAGGGGTCCCCAACCCTTTTTCCCCACTGCGGACCGGTTTAATATTGACAATATTCTTGAAGACCGGCCGACCCGGTGGGGGGGGCGGGTAGTGTTGCCAACAGTCAAGAGTAGCAGTCAAATGCATTGTGTTTACCATGTTAAGACTAAAATGACCATGAAGCCTTGCGCGGGCACCAGTGCGCATGCGTGTACGTGCCGATTTTTTTTTCTACAAATCGTTTTTGGCGATTCTGTTCAGGTGGGGGGTGGTGTTAATCACCACCGGAATATAGGCGATAAGTGACTAATACACTCAATTTTGTTTCTGAAAGGGTTTATCTAACGAATTTAATATTAAACACACAGCACATATTTTCCTCGCATGAATATAGTGATAAGTCAATTATCAGGGGAGTACAGGGGAGCTTGAAGTAAGTGTTGAACAAACTTCCAGTAGAAGTGGTAGAGGCAGGTAAGATATTATCATTTAACAAAAAATTGGATAGGTATATGGACAGGAAAGGAATGGAGGGTTATGGGCTGAGTGCAGGTCAGTGGGACGAGGTGAGCGTAGCTTTCGGCACGGACTAAAAGGGCAGAGATGGCCTGTTTCCATGTTGTAATTGTTATATGGTTATATAAGTCACTTATAAGTCAATAGCATCATTACATTTTAAGTAACGTTTGGATATTAAACAGACAGCACATATTTTCCCTGTATGAACATATAAAATCATTGTAACACATCAATATCGCTGAATCAGTGGGCGCCCTGGGCTTGTTCTTCTGCAACAAGACAGTGCATCGAGGGGTGATGGGAGACAGCGATACTCGAAGGGGGTTCCTTATGTCCAGTCTATTCCGCAATTTAGTTTCCGTTGCAATCATTACAGGGATATGTTGGAAATGGAAGCAACGTTTTCAGTGCTTTCATGGCTATCTCAGGATATTTAGCCCGGACTTTGATCCGGAATGCCGGCAGAGATGTTATGTCAAACATACTTTTCAGCCCAGCGTCATTTGCAAGCTTGAGGAGTTGATCTCCTTCCCGTGCTGACATGGATGACGCGCGGGTAATGACCTCGCGTGAGTTCAAGTTCAACAGTGGGCATGACAGGGAATGAGGAAAGGTGCAGCTGACTCATATCGCCAAATCATATCATTTCCTCACGGCCCGGTAGCACATGCTTTGTGGCCCAGTACTGGTCCGCGGCCTGGTGGTTGGGGACCGCTGTCTTAAAAGACCTATCATATCCACCTCCACCACCGTCGCCGGCAGCCCATTCCACGCACTCAGCACTCTCTGCGTAAAAAAAAACATACCCCTGACACCTCTTCTGTACCTACTTCCAAGCACCTTAAAATCCTATCATCCTATAATCCTATCGTGCTAGCAATTCCAGCTTGGGAAAAAGCTGGACTAACCACACGATCAATGTCTCTCGTCATAAGAGAACACCTCTATCAGGTCACCTATCATCCTCCATCACTCCAAGGAAAAAAGGCCGAGTTCACTCAACCTGTTCTCATAAGGCATGCTCCCCAATCCTGGCAACATCCTTGTCAATCTCCTCTGCACCCTTTCTATGGTTTCCAAATCCTTCCGAGAGTGAGGCGACCCAGAACTGAGCACAGTACTCCAAGTGGGGTCTGGTCAGTGTCCTATGTAGCTGCAACATTATCTCTCGGCTCCTAAGCTCAGTCCCACAAATGATAAAGGCCAATGCACTGTATGCTTTCTTAACCACAGAGTCAACTTGTGCAGCAGCTTTGAGTGTCCGATGGACTCAGACCCCAAGATCCTTCTGATCTTTTTCTGTTGATCAGTGTCAAAAAAGACAGATTAAATCCATTGTGATACAATGTTGAAAAACAATAAAACATGAAAACTTCTGGCGGGGGGGGGTATAATTCTTATAGGCACTGTAGGTAAGCTGTTTAAATATCAAGTTTCAAATAATTTATAAAGCACTATATTTTCAATAAAAATTAAATATTTCCTCAATTGAAATATGTTAGTTGCAGGTTTGATACTGGATGGAACATTATTTAATCTATCAGCAGCATCCATCTACAGAATGCAATGCATCAAAATCACCAAAATTTCTTTACCAGCACTTCCCAATCCTTCAAACTCGAGCAACCTTAAAGGACAAGTGCAACAGGCGTTTGGGAACACCATCACCTTCAGCTTTCTCCTCAAGTTATACCCTGTCCTGACTTGTAAATATATTGTAAATCCTTGAAACTAGATAATGTGACTGGATTCTCAAATCGCTCTGGGAGTGCTTTCTCCATGCAAACTGCAACTGCTTAAAATCATGGCTCGCTGTCAGCTTTTAAAGGGCTTTGGCTGACTGGTAATAAAACATTTTGGCTTTGCCACTTGACTCCAACATCACAAAATAGAATTTTTAAAAAATGAAACAATTCACAAGTAAGCTGTTCTAGCTCACAGCAAACTGTTAAAATTTGGTTCACAATATTAAAGCAGAGCTCTTCCTCAGTGAAATCTATGTCCATAGTGTTAACTGGGTTTTATGACTCTTAGAAATTCAGTTCAGCATCTATCTTAACGTTTAGCATAATCAACCAAGGATAATTTCCTGTACTGTGCACAGTGTAAAAGACCATCTCATTCATTTGTATTCCCTTCTTCTTAGTGTGATTAGATTGTTAGTGTGTGAACAGCAACACAGAGTTTCACCTCTCCTGGCGACAATCCTGTCAGAGACAGCAAAGCACCGAGACTCACCTTGTTCAAAAAATGCTGTCTATGCTGCTCTATTATTAGAAACACCATACTTATATTATTAATAATGCTTTTTATGCTTGGAAAGATGGACTCCTTCTGCAGTTTTGGTCAGAAGCTTGTCTTTGATCATGCATTAAATGTGTGCCAAAGTGTCAGCTGGTGGTAACTCACTTCAACAGGTTTGATTCTGTTGGATCTAGCCAAATGTCTTGAAGCAGAGGCAAAAGACACAATTGTCATCCACTAAATTCAAAAGTTTATTCACACTATGTATGTTGTAACATTTTAAAGCGAGCACTTGTTTCTGGTACACAACTCAAAACATAATACCTAGAACCGAATACTCTTGTGTTGAAACTTATAGCTTACACAAAATGTGTACCATAACTGTGCTACTTATATTTGTATACTGCATGTGTAGCAATAAGATTCACTGGTAAGGTTTTGAATCTCGATGAGAATATTATCTAAGAAATTACCACAAATATGCGTTGTTTACCAAAATTGCGCAAGACGAAGCAATAATTGATTTGTGACTATCAATATTCATTCATGCAGCACATTAAGTACAATCAGATGTTAATTGGGTAAGTTTGTATGATTGTAATAATGGTTTTTGAATTACATTAAGGCAGCATGAAGGGTCTGCTGTTTGAAATGATTTAATTGGAAGTACTTAACTCTGTCATGACTGTTGTTCACAGTGAACATCAGGGATCATTTATACATTGAGATACTCCAAAACAAACAGTTGCAGTATTTTATTGAGATTTTCAATTGTTGTTGGATCAAGATTAACCTCGTTATCTTCCATGGTGTGCCACACTTGAGGGAAAGGCATCGGTATGATATGCAGAATGGGAACACCTGTGAAACCAAAACAGTGAAGAGTTAATTGACTTCTGCTGGGGTTCATTTCCATCAATACGCAGCACTGGCTTTGTTGCCTTTGTTGACTTTTCGGCAGCAGTACAATTCAATACCTAATAATAGAGAAAAAATGGGATTTACAGTAAGTTTATATATATTAAATAGTTAAATAAAATAAGTAGTGGTAAATCAGAAATAAAAAAGTTGTGAGGTATGCTCATGGGTTTAATGTAAATCCAGAAATTGGATGGCTGATGGGAATAAGCTGTTCCTGAACTGTTAGATGTGTGCCTTCAGGCTCCTGTTCCTCCTCCTTGATGGTATCAATGAGAACCAGCCATGACCTGGGTTATGGACATCCTTAATAACACACACCACCTTTTTGAGACATTTTACATTGTAAAAGTACGAACTTAGACTTAAAAGAATTGTAAATATACCCATGTAGAGGCTCCTTTGAATTTCATCCCTTATTAAAAAGCACTAGTCTTCGTTCTTCATTGAACTCCAGCGGTGAACTTGCCCTGTATGGGATGGGGCTGGGTGAGGGAAGAAGGGTTGGGATGGTGTGTGGCTAGAATTGGGCACAAGCCAGGAGGATACTACACACTATGTTATGCCACTCTTCATTATTTTCAAATATTACTCAGACCTAGAGGGAATAATGGTAAAGCAAAATGCTGTTGACATTTTATCATGTTTTCCCTCAACTGCAGTGCTTTTATGAACTTGATGTAGCAGGAATTGGGCGGGCAATACAAGTTCAAAGTAAATTTATTCTCAAAGTACATGTATGTTACCATATACTACCCTGAGATTCATTTTATTCAATGATTCATTGAGTCCAGCAGGAAGGAGAAATGAGAGAAGGGAGAGAATACCCCAGCAGATATCCCACCCTGCAGGAACTCATTTCAGGGAGTTAGCACCACCACCCCCACCAACCCCATATCCCCCCCGACCCCCGATTGACCTCCAAGGGTGTATGTATGCAGGACATTTGATTATGAAAGAACACAAACATTGATTTGATCACACATTGAAACTATCTACACACACACACACACACACACACACACACACAAAGTATATATATTCCTTGTTGAGTATTTTGTTGGCCGTCTCAATGCTAATTGCTAAATGCTGATGCAAGTAGCTTTTCTATTTCTTTTGAAAACTTTCCTTGTTTGGTGATGTGGCTTGCTTGGCAGATTTGAGCATTTTGCCTGAAGTCTCAACCTCACAGCGTCTGTGTCAATGAATTTGTTAATTTTGCAAGACATCAGATTCATAAGATTCACAATTATTTTATTATATTATATTACCATAGAATAAAAACACGATTCCATTACAACTTTAAGTAAGTCTCTAGGGAGTTTGGCCTCATCACGTGGGACAACAATAGGGCAGTTCCTCAGCAGCTAGCCAGCTAGTTTAAATAACATAAGTGATGCTATTAAATGAATGACACCTGTTCAACTCACCTCAACATGTCTTTTACAATCATTTAACCCACCATGGGCAATAGAAAAATTACTGTTGCAAACAGTGCAGTGAGCAACATTGTCATTATTTCTGACCCCTATTAGGCAAGGGACACTTTAGTGTAGTCTGGAGTGAAGTACGTTTTATATATTTTTTTGGAACACTCTGCCATGGTGCTGCAGGACACTAAACTGAACTGATGGACAATGAAAGAGAGAGAGAGGTCAACTGTAAAGCCCGCCCACAGAGAGAAAACTGATAGGACAGGTGTCAGGGAGCCACTATCAATATGTGGGAGATGCCCAGACCTTCCCGGAGAGGGGGCATGTCTGCACCGGAGAAAGGTGAGAATTGGTGGTCTTGTAGGTATGCTGAATATAGAATAAAATTGTAGAACTTAACTTTCAAAGAACAATTGCACTGAAGTTGTACTAATTGAATAAAAAGTGAAACAAGCCAAAATATATCATTTTAAACTGAAGCTTCTAGGTCTGTATGAAGGCATCTGGCTGTCGAGGAATACTCCACTCATCTCTGCAAGTAGATTCAGGCAAACATTGGATGAACTGGGTGTAGTTATAGATTTGATTGACAGGCTCCAATGAAATGAAGAGTTTCATTATTTGTCACTATTTTAAATGGGATAAATTTCTCATAAGGCAGTAGTAATTTTAACAGAATGCATTAGTATTCTCTCCATGTACCATGAAGAGTACTCTAACTGGCTGCATTGCTGTCTGGTACGGGGTGGGATGGTGTGTTGGGGCACTGCACAGGATTAAAATAAGCAGCAGAAGGTGGTGAACGCAGCCAGCTCCATCATGGGGTACTAAACTCCACAGCATCCTGGACATCTTCAAAGATCAATGCCTCAAAAAGGTGGCATCCATCATGAAGGACCCCCATTACCCAGGAAACACCCTCTTCTCATTGCTACCATCAGGAAAGAGGTTCACGGAGCCTGAAGGCACACACTGAACAACTCAGGAACAGCTTCTTGCCCTCTGCCATCACATTTCTGAATGGACATTGAACCCATGAACACTACCTCACTTTTTTTTTCTCATTGTGTACTATTTATTTAATTTCTTTTTAATATGTATATTTTTTACTGTAATTTACAGCTATTATTATGTATTACAATGTACTGCTGCCGCAAAGACAACACATCTTATGACTCACGCCGGTGTAATTAAACCTGATTCTGGCTCTTTTTTTAAAGTAACGCTGAAGGAGAGCTTTTTTCTTCCAGCAGCTTCTGAACTGATCTTGCATTTAGACAGTTTGCTACATCAGATTTAAGCTCGAAAGCTGCTTTTGGATTTTTTTTCACAAATGTGGCAGTGAGAAAGAGGGCAGGAGGGACATTTGACATATTGTGTCCTGCAGGCTTTATAAAATCTAATCAGTCCCATTTGGTAGCTCTATATTGAGGAGCACAGTATAAAAGCATAAAAGATGTACAAAATGTTAACATATCTATTATGATTCATGATTATTTTCTACCTCGCTGCAGAAATGGTACATGATCATCATCAATGTGTGCAGATCGCATTTTGGTCCAGAAGTATTTGACCTCATTTGGATGGTCACTCAGTAAACCCAGACGATGAAGGCGTCGTTCTGTTGGATAACATTAAACACATGTTAGTTATGTCACTTTTTATAGTTGACTCAGTAACTCCATATCTTTCCAACATCAATGCATTGCCACTGTAACCTATCATAACGCTGAAATACTGATTCTCTTTATCTTTTCTAGAATCATAAATAATCTACACAAACGACAGCAAAATCACAACTATGAGAAAAAGCTTGAAATTTCATAAAGAGCTGAAAATTATCCCTGATAATGCTGAACAAGGGAAATACTACTTCAATATATTCTTCAGTTAAATGATAAGAGGAACAGGCTGTATCCTTTCAAGTATGAAGTAACCGTACCTGAAGATTCACTTTTAAAGTATCACTTTTAATTAATCACCTGTATTTAAAAATATTTAAATAGCATTTTTGGTGATTGTCGTGGCATGCTCTTAAACCTTCCAGCTGATCAACTAAATTGATGATAAGATACTGAAAAAATACTTTGTTTTCTGTAGTGGCCTTCATAACCTTTCCAGAATTCCCTTTATTCCAATAATGTAGTAAATTACCTGTTATAGCAATGATGTATATATATAATGTAGCAACTGTTGTAGTGTCTTTGCTATTGTTGCATAAATCCCATTCTTACTCAATTCTGTGTTATCTATATATTTATGTTGTTTGTACTCCCTCCCTGACCTAATGTTTATCTTCTGTTGAAAGTGATACTGACAACCAAACTTATTAATAACAAGTATTTTATTTTTTGCATGGAAATGCCTTTTGCTTCCAGTGGCTGTAAATCACTTTAAAACATTCTGTGAAGTGCCAGAAAGTAGGATCACAAACTAAAGCCAAAGTAACAAACAGGGAAATCACTTGCACTGTCAGTCTGCCACCGATGAGAAAATTATCCTGTCTTTAGATGCACTTCTTTAGCATTTCCCAGCATGGATGGGAATAAAAGTCTTTTTGCTCTATCTTCTACTCCTTCAGTTTGTATGGGGTTTATATTATTTAATATTGTGAGCCCAAAGTCTAAAAATCTCAAAGTGTAAGGTTCCAAATATTTAGTTTTTCAATGCTTCTCTTATTAATCCTTGGCTCCGCAAGATGACAACCGCACTTACTACTGTCAGTACTCATAGTTTAGATATTTTGCAACAATTAGATATTCTGCAGTTTCATTTGTTTGCAAGTAATAGAGTTCATTGCATAGTGTCTGTATGGAGAAGCAGAAGGAAAAATATTCTTTCTATAGAAAGGCTGACTCATTTCAAAACTTATTCCTGAAGTTTTTTAAAGTATCTCAATCCTACTGCAGCGTCTCAACCCTAAACATCAATAGTTCCTTTCTTCCTCACAACTGTTGCTTGACCTTCTGAGTTCCTCCAGCAATGCCTTGGAATCCCCTCCTAACAGTCCTCTTCTCTCACTGCTGGTCGTCTCCTTCCTCTCTACTCTCTGCCCTAATGTAGGCTTTCAACCTGAAAAGTTGACAATTTCTTTCCTCCTGCAGATGCTGCATTTCCTGCTGAATTCCTCCAGCACATTATTTGTTCATCTGGCAGTTTGCTTCTTGCTCCACATTCCAGCTTCTATCGACTCTGGTGTATTTATGTGGAGGCTTTATAAAGCGCTGGTGAGATTTCACTTGGAGGATTGTGAGCAGTTTTGGCTCCTTATCAAAGAAAGGATGTGCTGACCTTGGAGAGGGTGCAAAGGAGGTTTGCAGAAATGATTCTGGGATTGAAATGCTTATGATATGAGGAGCACCTGACGGCTCTGGGCCTATACTCATTGGAATTCAGAAAATGGCGGGGGGGGGGGAGAGGATCTCATTGACACCTCTCAAGTGGTGAAAGGCCTCAATATAGTGAATGTGGAGAGGATATTTTCTATACCAGGAGAGTCTAAGACCAGAGAACACAACCTCTGAATAGAAGGGTGTCCTTTTAGAATGGAGATGAGGAAGGATTTCTTTAGCCAGGGAGTGGTGAACCTGTGGAATTCGTTGCCACAGGCAGCTGTGGAGGCCAAGTCATTGGGTGTATTTAAGGCAGAGGTTGATAGATTCTTGATTAATCAGTACAGGAAGGGATACGGGGAGAAAGCAGGAGATTGGGGCTGAGAGGGAAAATGGAGCAGCTGTGATGAAATGGCAGAGCAGACTAGATGGGCCAAATGGCCTAATTCTACTCATATCTTCTGGTATTATGGTCCCACTTAAAATTGTTAAGTTAGTCTAAAGTGAATTTTTTAGAACTCTAACAAAAAATTACATTTATTATGGTTATTGAAAAGTATTCCACGTGCAAGGTTTTCCAGTGTCACAGCTGAAGGAGAAAATACAAGAGTATAGCTCATGGAGTCAATAATTAGAGGGTAAATAAAATGCAGAAAAGCAAAAATTGCAAAATGCAAGGGAGGATCCACAACTGTTGTGATACATAAAATCCATCAACTACATAATTATCAATATGTAAGTAATGCTTACGAATTTGAGTTACCTATAAGCTGCAGTCTTTTATGCCACCGAACTGTATTTGGAAAGTAACTTGGAATTCTTGGATTTGGAGAACCGAGGAGATCCAACAGCAAAAATAAATCCTGAAAGAAATGCAAGTAATTTATCAATGAGGATATTTCAACTCCTGTTGACTACCCAAAACGTAGAATTTCCAATCCAGTATTTGTTCATGACTAACATATCTACTGTCGAGTGCTAGTGGTACCTCTGTATCGCATTCCCTCCAAACTGGAGCCCATGAAGCCCCACTCTAGGGATGTCCGCACAATATTCTGGGCTGTAATTCCAGTGGAACAAGTCAGAAATATACTTGATATTAAGTACTAAACTAGAGTCCTATCTGCTTCCTCAAGTGGGGACATTTTGCAGAAGAAAAAGTGAGTATCCATCGCCAAATTTCATGTACAATTCCACATTTTGAAAGTTGCTTATCTGATCATTATCACATGAGACTTTGTGTGAGCTTGCTGGTATCATTTTGGGGGATCTGTCCTGGTTCGAACATACAAGTGCCATTACAAAGAAACCACGGCAGTGCCTCGACGTTGTTAGAAGTTTCCGAAGATTCGGCATGTTATCTAAAGCTCTGACAAATTTGTATAGGTATGCAGTGGAGAGCATATTGACTGATTGCATTGTGGCCTGGTATGGATGCACTGATACCCTGAAATGGAGAAGCCATAAAGAAGTTGTGTTTAAAAACACAGACACGAGGAAATCTGCAGATGCTGGAATTTCAAGCAACACACATAAAAGTTGCTGGTGAATGCAGCAGGCCAACAGTTCAGTCCATCATGGGTGAAGCCCTCCCACAACTGAGCACATCTTCATGGAGTGTTATCGCAAGAAAGCAGGATCCATCGTCAAGGACACCCACCATCCAGGCCATGCTCTCTTCTCACTGCTGCCATCAGGAAGGAGGTACAGGAGCCTCAGGTCCCACACTACCACATTCAGGAACAGTTATTACCTCTCAACCACTGGACTCTTGAACAGTGGGGAATACTTTCATCCCCAAAGAGGCCAAGAGCACAAGAAATTTGGAGCATGAGTAAATAATTTGGGTCTTCAAGCCAACCTTGTCATTTACTATAATCATGGCTAATCAATACTGCCCTTGACTCCTCTTCTGTATCATTTCTCTATGTGTCTTTATTCCTTGATCTACAAATGTCCATCTTTTATATAATTGTATACACTTTTATTGATTGATCTTCTGCCACCCACTGAGCCAGAAATTTCCAGAAATTCACCACCCTCTGGAGAACACATTTCCATGTAATTCAAGTTAATAACTGTCCTGTTACCTTGACACTACGTCCCTTTATTTGAGACTCACACTCCTGAAAGCATCCCAGCCTCTACCCATAAGGTCGCCGGTGAACCAAGTGGTTTATAACTGTATTCTTGTAGACTCAAGGTTACTTTATTAAGATAAACTTTTAAATCAAAACTCTGATTTATTCATTCTGATATTGATGTTAATTCCCCAGCTTCTCTGGTGGCATGGAAAATCATGCATTAGAACTCTAGCTTTTTGTCCAGTAGCTTAACCATGAACACAAAATAATCTGCAGATGCTGGGGTCAAAGCAACACTCACAACACGCTGGAAGAACTCAGCAGGTCGGGCAGCATCCGTGGAAAAGATCGGTCAACGTTTCGGGCCGGTACGTCGACCGATCTTTTCCACGGATGCTGCCCGACCTGCTGAGTTCCTCCAGCGTGTTGTGAGCTTAACCATGATACTGCTGTATCACTTTCCAGAAAGTGAAAACGAAATGATGTTTATTAGATCTTTGTGAACATCGACTTTAGTTTGTGCTTCAAACATTTGAATTGTTATTCTTCAACATGTATTTTCTCAGTTAGGTTCACTTTCTGCACTTAGATGGTACCTACAATTGCATGCAGCATGTTGGTTTCAGTTGTACCAAGTGGATGAGCTGTCCTCTCCATCTTCTGTGCCAAATGTCGAGAACCATACAGCGAGTCAGTGTCTGACCAATACTGAAATGCTTCTTCTCCATCGAAGAAAATGAGCTGCAGTGTAAGATCTGGCCTGCCCGTGGTATTCTAAACAAAAGAAAAATAATTTAAATATAAATTACAAACATATTTGTGTGCAGTTTTGGGCTCCTTATTTTAGAATGGATATACTGACATTGGAGATGGTTCAGAGAAGATTTACGAGAGTGATTCCAGGAATGAGAGAGTTACTGTATGAGGAATGTCTGGCAGTTCTTGGGCTGTTTTCCCTGCAGTTTAGGAGAATGATGGGGGGATCTCATAGAAACATTTGGAATGTTAAAAGGCCTGAACAGATTAGATATGGCAAAGTTTTTTCACATAGTAGGGGAGTCTAGGACAAGACAGATTGAACGACGTCTATTTAGAACTGAGCTCCGGAGAAATTACTTCAGTCAGAACGTGGTAAATCTGTGGAATTTGTTGCCATGAGCGGTTGTGGAGGTCAAGTGACTGGGTACATTTAAGGCAGAAATAGATAGCTTTGTGATTATCCAGGGCATCAAAGGGTATGGGGAGAAGGCAGGGGAGTGGGGATGACTGGAAGAATTGGATCAGCCATGATTGAATGGCAGAGCAGACTTGATGGGCCATATGGCTTACTTCTGCTCCTATACCTTATAGTCTTATGATCTTATAATCCAAAGTCAAAATATCCTCACTAAAAATGGAACATCTAGTAAACTGCAGACTGGAATGAAATTTCTGCTGAGATATTCTCAAACATAAAGTGAAATTGTGTTTTAATTTATCAAGTTACTTATTTAATTTTGCGGTTATTGATATATCATGTATTAAGGAATACCCTTAAATGAAGTAGTGATTTGTCCAGTGACCGAGCCAGTTCCAAAATCATAGCACATGGCACAGCAGAATCTGTGGCACCCACGTAGACTCTGTTGTACCACCACTCATTGTAGTATTTTGAATCATGATGACAGGCGAGCACCAGCCTTCGTTTGGCTGAGGGATCCAGCGTTGCAATGATATTTGAAAATGTAACTGTTCCATAGGGTATTGCCTCCTGGAAAGTGTCCTCTTCAATTACCCAGTTAACCTGGAGTTCACTTAGCTGACTTCTGATATGCTGTGGAAAGAAAAAAAATAATTTTACAAGTGTTAGGGAATCAAAGATAGTTTTTTAAAAAAAGACATTGCTTAACAGACTTTTTATTCTGCTATTTCTGTTAACTTTCTTAACAGAGTCATTATCTAAAATACTGGCAGTCAATGTCCAGGGCAAATGTGATGAAGAGAATATGAAGTGCCCTTGTTGTCAGTTCTGCTTTCTTGCTTCAGTTATCAGCTTTCTACATCCAATAATGCAATTGTAGAAGTCAAGCAAGTTAACACCCGCCTGAGACAGACTGCACACACTGGAAATTTAAATGCTGGAGGAACTCAACAGGTCAGGCAGCAGCTCTGGAAAAGAGTAAACAGGTGACATTTTGGGCCAAGACCTTTCATCAGCACTGGCGAATACCTGACCACACCTCAATTAAATAATAAGAGCATCAGGCTTTATCCTTTTGAAAAAATAGGGCTTTTACCTGAATGTTCACTTTTAATTTATAACATTTAAATAACATTCTTGGTAATTGTTGTAACATGCTTTTAAAGCTTCCAGCTGTTCCCCTGTGATGGAGAAGATACTGAGAAAAAGACTAATTTCCCATTTTGGCTTTCATATCCGTTCCAGAATGTTCTGGAGCCCTTTACAACAATGATGGACATAAATTAGTTGAGGACTGTTGTAATGTAGAGTCTTTCCTGCTCGTTTTTCAAAATTATGTCTGGAAACTGCTATTTGCAATTTTGAGGGGGCAGATGTGGCTCTATTTTATGATCTAAAAAATCAGAACTCATACAGTGCAACAGCCTAGTGGGAATCAGCCCGGATACTTGTGCTCTTGGAATGTGTCTTGAACGCAGCATCATCTGACAGATATGGGACCACTCACCACTGAGCCACAGCTGACAAAGTGTGCACATTGCATTAATTGTTTATTTTTCAAAAAGCTGCAAAACATTAACCAAATTGGATAAGAATTGACATCTGTAGTTTGGAATCAAAATGGCATTCAAGCAAAATAACAGGGGAGCTTCAATATTATTTGAACCTTCATCGCAATAATTTTACCCAACGATTATGGTGAGAAATTTTAACAGCTCTTTTCAAGCAGATGAATCTCAAATGTTTAAAACGGTCGGGTAAGACACTTGCTTCTCATTAGCCTTTTCATTAGTCAAATATGATTCAGTTAAAAAACAGCTTAATTAATGCAGAAACATTCTAAGATAAGTTAAATTTGATTGGGCCATTGTTTTACAGACCCTCTTCACTCACCTGCCGCACTGCAACATTTCCAATAGATCCAGGGTATCTTTCCCGAAGCATTGGTCTCAGGTAATTGTACCACATGATGGAAATGTTGGTCAGTGAAGTCATGTTGCGGACATCATTTGTAGTCAAGTATTTGGGTTTATGAAATAGCTGGAGATGTAAGAACATTTGAGAATGTGAGATAATTGCAGGTCTATATTTTACCCCCACAAGATTACAGCATTTGCTAGGAGATTTGGCAGCACAACCATATATTTTAACACTTTTGAAAGGATAATACATATAAATCTTAAATTAGATTTTAAAATCAGTTCTCCTCAGTGTTGCCAATCAACAAGTCAGGATAAAGTCGACCATAGATTAGGAAAACAGAATACTGCATAATTAGTGCTCTGTACTACTATGGGTGGTGAGGTGGACCAAAGGAGGCATCAGGTGCTGCTTCCGCCCACTCGCCTGCAGGTCACCCTTAGGCAAGGTGTCGCACCTGTGTAGCTCCCTGGATTAGAATCACATGAAGCCATGGGAGCAGGTGGTGGATGATCTTTTGAGCAGCTGGTACATAACACAAGTCCTGGTGATATGACCACTGACACCAGGCAGACAATCTCTAAAGAGTATTGATAGTGGCTGGGGGTCACCTATCTTGTAAAGACACTGCCCGGAAGGTGTCGCTGGCAAACCGCTTCTATAGAAAAATTTGCCAAGAACAATCATGATCACTATCATTGCCTACATCATGTGACAAGGCACATACTGATAAGATGTTATTGCTACAGTGCTAGATGGACAAAATAATCAAGTTTTCAGTGATTTTAAAATGCTTGGATAAACTTAAAAACACAATGCCTACAGCTTTAAAACTGTGAGTTCTGAAATAGGTCAATAAATCCACTGTCTAATCTTGTTTTATTATTGTGACATCATAAATCATGGAATCAGATACTTCCCTCTGTCAGAACAAGACCTTTTATAATGGTTTCATATTTCTAGAGATGCATCTGCTGCCCAATTTTTGAGATATTGTAGAAATGCAAAGAAAACTGAATGAGAGGAATATCACTTGAAGATGCCTCTTGCAACAGACAAATATCTAATTTCCTCATTATGTTCCCATTGTTCAAGTTCTAGTTTATTGTTGTCATAGGCATATATACACAAGGTATAAACGCATGAAAGTTCACTTTTGCAGCAGGAACAGCACAGTAATTACAGGCAAAGCTCAAATTTACTACATTTACATAAACTTACAGTACTGTCCAAGAGTCTTGGGCACATACAGTATATACAGTGCCCATAACAAGTGTTCACTCCCATGGAAGTTTTCATGTTTTATTGTTTAACAACATTGAAACACATTGGATTTAATTTGGCTTTTCTGACACTGATCAACAGAAAAAAGACTTTTGTGTCAAAGTGAAAACTAATCTCTCCAAAGTGATCTGAATTAATTAGATTAGATTAGATTCAACTTTATTGTCATTGTGCCAAGTACAGATACAAAGCCAATGAAATGCAGTTAGCATCTGCCCAGAAATGCAAAGAATAGTATTATTTACAAAATAAT
Source organism: Mobula hypostoma (assembly GCF_963921235.1). Taxonomy (NCBI): domain Eukaryota; kingdom Metazoa; phylum Chordata; class Chondrichthyes; order Myliobatiformes; family Myliobatidae; genus Mobula; species Mobula hypostoma. The sequence goes on along the minus strand of NC_086104.1, from coordinate 22,286,433 downwards.
TGTGAATAAAAAGTAAGTGCTACAGCACACAAATATAAAAGTACTGAGACAGTACAATACGGATGCAATACTGCTTAGCGCTGTGATGTGAGGTTCAGCAGGGTCACAGCCTCAGGGAAGAAGCTCTTCCTGTGCCTGCTGGTGCGGGAGCGGAGGCTCCTGTAGCGCCTACCAGATGGGAAGAGAGTAAAAAGTCCATGGTTAGGGTGAGATGCATCCCTGATAATGCTTTTCGACCTGCCCAGGCAGCATTTATGGTAGATGTTCCCAATGGAGGGCAATTGGGTGCTGATAATCTGCTGGGCAGTTTTCACCACACACTGGAGTGCTTTGCGGTCCAATATGGGACAATTGCCATACCACACAGATGCAGTTGGTGAGTATGCTCTCAATGGTACATCGGTAAAAATCCATCAGTATCCTGGGACAGAGGTGAGCTTTCTTGATGCTCTGCAAGAAATAAAGGTGCTGTTGTGCCTTTTTGATCAGGATGGAGGAGTTCAGGGACCAGGTAAGAACCTCGGAAATGTGGACAGCAAGGAAATTGAAGCTTGATACACGCTCCACTACAGCTCCATTGATGTAGATGGGGACATGAGTGCAGCTCCTAGCATTATAATTACAAACATAAAACACAAGATAATTGATTGCATAAGTATTACCCCCTTCAAATCAGTATTTAGTAGATGCACCTATGGCAGCAATTACAGCCTTGAGTCTGTGTGGATAGGTCTCTATCAACTTTGCACATCTGAACACTGCAAATTTTACCCATTCTTCTTTACAGAACTGCTCAAGCTCTGTCAAATTGCCCTTTCCAAGTCCAGCCACAAATTCTCAATTGGATTGAGGTCTGGACTCTGACTTGGCCAGGATATTGACTTGTTTTCAAGTAATTCCTGTATAGATTTGGCTTTATGCTTGGGATCATTGCCTTACTGGAAAACAAAATCTTCTCCCAAGACACAGTTCTCTTGGAGACTACATCAGGTTTAACTCCAGGACTTCCCTGTATTTTGCTGCACTCATTTTACCTTTTACCTTCAAAAGCCTTCCATGGCCTGCTGCAGTGAAACATCCCCACAGCTTGATGCAGCTATGACTTGTGCTTTTCAATAACCTTTTTGCAGAGTTAGTTGGAGTGTTCTTTTGTCTTCATGGTATAGTTTTTGTCAGGATACTGATTCACCAGCAGTTGAACCTTCCAGATACAGGTGTATTTTCAGAACAATCAATTGAAACACCTTGACTGCAAACAGTGATCTCCATTTAACTAATTATGTGACTTCTAAAACCAATTGGCTGCACCAGTGATGATTTGCTGTGTCGTATTAAAGGGGATGAATACTTATGCAATCAATTATTTTGTGTTTTTATATTTGTAGTTAATTTCAATCACTTCGTAGAGATCTGTTTTCACTTTGACACAAAAGAGTCTTTTCCTGTTGATTAGTGTCAAAAAAGCCAAATTAGATCTACTGTGATTCAGTGTTGTAAAACAATAAAGCATGAAAACTTCCAAGGGGGATAAATACTTCTTATAGGCACTCTATATATAGGGTACCAAAGAATTTTGCACAGGACTGTATATTGGTTAAAATACAAAGGTGGCTGGGAAACAGAAATAAGAGTACTTAGCTTTGTATTAGCTCAGTGACTGGGCAGCAAGATAATGGAGTGGTCAGCACATCACTGGAGTACAGATTGACCAGGGTTCAATTCCTGCCACTGCCTGTAAGGAGTTTGTTTGTTCTCCCTGTGACTGCTTGGGTTTCCTACAGGTAGGCTAAATTAACTGGTCATTGCAAATTATCCCGTGAATAGGCTAGTGTTAAGTTGGGGGCTTGCTGGCAGTGGGGCTTGCTGGCAGTGTGGCTTGAAGGGCCAATTTAAGTGTTATTTGGTAACTTGAAAGATGTAATATACAGTACTGTGCAAAAGTCCTAGACACTCTAGCTATATATGTGTGCCTAAGAATTTTGCATGGTACTGTATATTAACATAAATTATGTATATATCTTAAAACATGACTTGTTACAGCAGTCATTTTGTAATGAAAGATATGAATGAAAATACTTTAGTATTACATGGGGAAGCAGTGTTTTTTAACTAGCATTTTATTAGCTTCCTAATTCTCAAAGGGAAAATTCTGCATCTAAAATACGTAGTTTACAGTTGCAACTTTAATGCAAATGCACATTTTACAACTGTTGCCATGAAATTCAATGTACAATGTTAAATTACAGATTTTGAAGCCCTGAAATATTACACATTGTCCCAAGCATAAAGTTTATACTATCTAGAGGAGAGTTTCTTGAATCAGTCCTGTTGTATCACAGCCAGTTTGAAAAAGTGCTGAAATAACAATACTCAAGTTTGGAACAAATACAGCCAGCATTCCCAGCTGTTGATTACATTCATTCCAAATAAATTATATTGTGGTTCACACTGGGGTGTACTAAAGATGTTTTGATTCTCAAAAAGTCAGTTACATTAGAAGGGAAAAAATGTAATTTGCATATAGAACATAGAACATAGAAAACTACAGCACAGTACAGGCCCTTCGGCCCACAATGTTGTGCCGACCCTCAAACCCTGCCTCCCATATAAGCCCCCACCTTAAATTCCTCCATATACCTGTCTAGTAGTCTCTAAGACTTCACCAGTGTATCTGCCTCCACCACTGACTCAGGCAGTGCATTCCACGCACCAACAACTCTCTGCGTAAAAAACCTTCCTCTAATATCCCCCTTGAACTTCCCACCCCTTACCTTAAAGCCATGTCCTCTTGTATTGAGCAGTGGTGCCCTGGGGAAGAGGCGCTGGCTATCCACTCTATCTATTCCTCTTATTATCTTGTACACCTCTATCATGTCTCCTCTCATCCTCCCTCTCTCCAAAGAGTAAAACCCTAGCTCCCTTAATCTCTGATCATAATGCATACTTTCTAAACCAGGCAGCATCCTGGTAAATCTCCTCTGTACCCTTTCCAATGCTTCCACATCCTTCCTATAATGAGGTGACCAGAACTGGACACAGTACTCCAAGTGTGGCCTAAACAGAGTTTTATAGAGCTGCGTCATGACATCGCGACTCTTAAACTCTATCCCTCTATCTCTATCTTTAAGGAGAACCTCCTAGCATGGATTCATATCAAAGGACAAAATTACAAACTGCTGGAAAAACTCAACAAGTTGAACAGCAGCTGTCGGGCAGAGGAATTGGAATGTTTCTGTTCAGGACCTGCATCAGATCTGAGAGTAGCGGGGGTAGTGCTAGGGTCAGGCAGGGATGGGTAGTGAGGGATGACCAAACCAGGGAGTCACAGACACTGATCCCCGTGGAGGACGTAAAGGGGTAAGGAGAGAACAATGTGCGTAGTGGTGGAATCTCACTGTTCATTTTTGTTTACTCAAGATTCCATCATCTGCAGTCTCTTGTGTCACCAAAGGGCAAACTTACAGTCCCTTTGAAAGATATCACACCATTTGACCTTGCAGTGTTCACCAAGCTTGGCAATTAGATTTCAGACATTTCATCACCACTCAAGATGACATCCTCAGTACACAGCTGCTGGAATCCATAACAGTGCAAATTTGTGACACGATTTTCACTCTGCTGAGAATTTCACAACATCGGATAGAGTAGTGTGTTTCTTTAGAACAGCATTGTTTGAAGGTACGCCAGGATGTACTTGTGTAAAATTATGATAGATCAAAAGAGACTAACTCAGAAGGGGACGGCCCCAAGACCAATGGGATAGATTTGAAATAATTATAGTAGGGTTTAAAGCAGTTGAGGAAAACATCTCTCAGCTAGAATCTGGAACACTCTTCCTGAAGGAATGATAGAAGCAGCAACCTTACCAAATTTACTTAGATGGGTATGGAAGAGTTTTTATATTTGGGTTAGGTGAAATGGCTTGAACTTATGCTTTGAAATTGCTTTGAATTTATGAAACCATCTCACCATGATGCTTTAGGCACTAAACGAAAACTGTCTTAGGAGTCTGAGTTATTATGTTAGAACATCAGGAGCTTGAGGAGATTTGGAAGACACTAAAGACTCAATGGTTCCATTTTACATCAGAGAAGTATACAGTATACTGTACAACCTGAAATTCTTACCCTCCGCAGACATCCTCAAAACAGAAGGAAAACCCAAAAAACAATGACAGAAAAAGTGTTAGAACTCAAAAGCCCCATCCTCACTCAGAACCAGCAACAGAAGCATTAACCCTCCCCTACCCCCACTAGAGAGCATCAGCCCCTCCCCCCACCCACCATGTAAGCAACGGCAAAGCCCCCAGAGACCACGATCTAGAGCCCATCCCAACACTTTAACATCTCAACAGGCCCTCTCTCTCACTAACGACGGAGAAAGATATCACTCCTGCCTCAGCGAGAGGGAGATCAACACACCTTAAAGATTTCTATGGATCACAACTTTGTATGGAGCCTGCAATACACAGGATCACATGAGGTTGCAGGGAGACATCTCCAGCATGGGTACAACCCTTCCTACCATTGAGGACACCTCCAAGAAGTAGTGCCTCAAGAAAATGACAACCCTCACAATCTGGGACATGACCTCTTCTCATTACTACCATTATGGAGGAGGTAAAGGAGCCTGAAGACCCACATTCAATGACTTAGGAACAGTTTTTTTCCCTCACCCATCAGATTTCTGAACAAGGCCTCAATGTTTCTTTCTTCTTGCATGATTCTTTTTTTTAATTTATAGGACTTAATGTGTTTGAACAGTACGGCTGACGCTAAACCACAAATTTGATGACATTTGAGTCAGTAATAATAAACCTGATTTTGATTACTGTAAGTTAGTTTAATTGCCCAGGAATTTGGCAGCCCTGGCAGCTATTCACTGAAAATGTCAACAGCATTTGAAAGCTGAGTTGAGTGGTACTCATAGATTAGAGACATTATGTCAGGCTTACTACTGGATCTGCTCATGAAGCCTGGTCAAAGGGGGATGAGGTTAATCATAGATCGGGTGAAGTAGCTACACAGATTCAGATGACACAAGGAAGCTTGTTCCTGGATTCTTTATCCCACCACCATGTCTCTGGATGCCCCTTACCACTTGCCATATGTGGCATTCTTTGATGTTTGACATTGATGGATTTCTGTCACCCTTGTGTCCACTAGCCAGGAGACAGATTCCACTGAGAATCCATTCTGTTGTGTTTGCAATGAAACCCAGGACTTAAAATTACCAGAGTTTCATGCCATCCCTGGTTGTGAACCCCATCCCCATCCAGTTTAAAATAGGAGTTTCAAATTTTTTTTACACATTCTTTTGAAGTTAGGTGATAGAAAAAAACTGAATTGCAAATTGGCTGTATGGAAAACATTCTTACTACCAAAATACAGGAGGTGATTTCCTTTTTTCTAGTGATGTTATAAGTCAGCCCTGCTTATCCACAGGGGATTGGTTCCAGGACCAAAAACGCAAATGCTCAAGTCCCTTATTTAACCTGTCTCAGTGCAGGTGGACTTTAGGTTCTGGGCGAGCTCCGGACCCGCCTCCCGCGGCTGCTGCTGCTGAATCCGCAGTGTTTCTGTTCCATTGACGGAAAACGATCATGATTGAAAATAAAGTAGAAATAATAAAGCGATCGGAAAGAGGTGAAACGCCATCGGTCATTGGAAAAGCATTAGGCTACAGTTGGTCAACGATCGGAACAATTTTAAAGGATAAAGTGAGAATAATGGAGCATGTGAAAGGCCCTGCCCTGATGAAAGCTACAATTATTACTAAGCACACAGCGGCTTAATTATTGAAATACATATGTTTCTAAAGTGTTTTATATGCATAGAAAAGTAAAATATATACTATATACTAAGACAAACGTTTGATTAACTTACTCTAAATAATACCGGATGTACCTGTTCTGACTTGCGTACAAATCCAACTTAAAGACTGCCTGTACTTTAAATCATCTCTAGATTACTTATGGTACCTAATACAATGTAAATTCTATGTAAATAGTTGTTATACTGTTTTGTTCAGGGAATAGTGACAAGAAAATAAAAGGCTGTATGTGCTCAAACAACGAGTGCTGAAGAAAGAACTTCCGCGTTTTCCTGATCCGCGGTTGGTTGAATCCATGCATAAGGAGGGCCAACTGCACCTTGTATACTATTAATAAGTGCACTCTGGGAAAGAACAGCTCAGCTGAAAACTCCTACCTTTTTCTCAATTTTAAAATAGAAAGCATAATCTATACACAATATTTGCTTCACAGTGAAACCTCAACCTGTAAAACCTACCTTTTCTTCTGTCCATGGTGCTTTGTATTCTCCTTGTGTTTCCACTTGGCAGAAAATTGCTGGTAAATTAACTAAAATTGCACACAGAAGAAAATTCAAGATATTGTTGCAAGCCATCTCTCACTGTGAGAATAAGCAAACACACGGTTTCTTATTCTCTCTCTCTCTCTCTCTCTCTCACTCCCTCACTCCCTCCCTTTCTCTCGTCACAGATTAGTGTGCAATCTTGTGAGTCAAATCAGAACCTGCAGGGCACTTAAAAAGCTTTGAATTTTCACTTACGTCATTCCAGACTCCATTTGATTGGCAAATAAAGAATGAGATTATCCTTACCGAGATCTGTTCTGTTTATTGGCTATGCTCCTGTGCAGGCTTTTTTTAAAAATATGTATGCAATCCTAACTGAACATACAGAGCTCTTAGACATTTTAAAGCTGCTTCAGTTTCCCCTGGAAAAACAGTTAACTTCAGCAAATTCCATATGGTTTTGTAAACATAGCATTAAATTGAAGTATTTTAATGGAAAATGTTTGGAGGATCACTGAAAAATTATGAATGGCTGCTGCTATTTCAGAATTGAAACAAATAAAGCTATTTTAACAACATTCAGCAACAAGCCACGATGGCACAACATATTTATCGCACGTATTGTGATAAATGATTTTTGTGCCATTTTAAAGGCTAATGTTCTCAGATACTTTTCTAATAACCCCTCATCAAGCTGCTGATGACCTCACTGGGTACTGTCCCCATGGTGAATGGTGAAGGTGACAACATACGTGCCAGTAGATCATAGAAGAATTCACTGCTGAGTCTGATCCTACAGTCACTTCTTCACCACTGGTACTTCTTGAAGGGGCCACAGAGGTGCTGATATTCCCTTCCTAGCACTGGCAATAGATCACATTACTGTGTTTGGGTTTCACACCTGTCTGACAGATGTTGATTCTCTCACTTGGCCATCTAGATGCCCAACACACAGCCTCCAGCGCATTTGGGCTGTCTTTCCTGTTGCAGTGCTGGATCTACATTTCATAGTGCTTCTCAATATAGGCTCAACTGAAGTGTCAGAGGTTACTGAGAAGGAAGCGCGAATACAGGGGGAAATGACTATTTGTGAATCAAGGCTATTCTCATTCTTTGAAGATCCAGAAAATTGTCAGGGAAATGGACTCTTCAAACAGTGTGCTGTCCAAGACAAGCATTCCTCATTCAACCACACATTTATTTAACACCTTTGCTGTGGCAAAAATTCACCAAGCCAGTTGACATAAAGCAAGGAAACAGAAAATAGATATATTTGGTGGCATCAGGTTATGACTGAGCTGAAAGATCCCAGAAGAGAAAAATCCAAGAATCAGCATCTTGAAAGAATTTCAGGGCTACAATTTATGGTTTTTAAGTTCCAGTATGCACATTTCCACTGTAATAATTTTCTGTGCAGAATAATGTTCTGGTGAACAATGGGCTAACATTTTCATCTTCCGTTAGGTCATATTTAAAATATTTGAATCAAAGTTAAGATCATCTGATTGGAAAGTTTAAACTGTGGTTGGAAGGAATCTAATTATTTTCAACAAACAGTAAAGGTACAAAGCCACACCTTTGGTACAAGTTTTAGTTATGTAAATTTTCAACTATGTTGCCCTATTCTAAGATGTTTCATATATTCTGAAAACAAACAGACTTCTACTGTCAAAACTCTCCCATTAGTATGACAATGTGCTGTTAGATGGTGATCTAATCTGACATTAAAAAAAGTAATTTTTGTGGAAGACTACTATGTCAATCTACTTTGTATTTGTTTGCAAGAACACAATGTAGTACAAAATGCATCATCAACTGCGATCTTTTCATGAACAAAATTATTCTTTGTATTCACTCCAGGCAAGGTTGGCATTTATTACTAATCCCCAGCAGGCAAGAGAGGAAGATGGGTCTTGAACTGCAGTGATCTCATTTAAATGTCCTCCAGACAATGTTTCAGAGCCTACAGCATTGGGTGGATCTGGAGCTACAAACAGGAGAGATCCTGAGAGGGCACCTATGGATCATTTGGGGACTTTCAACAATCTGATAGCTTCATGGTCACATCAAGGATACTGCCTGTTCTTTCCTGAATGATTGAAAGTTCAACTTAAAGTTCAGGGCAAACTTGGAACATGCATTTTGTATATCATTAATGCAATCCTTTGGATTACTATTCCAATAACATAACTATTACACTGGTATTCCCCAAAAGGAGACGACTTTTACTATTTTTGCTCATTCCTGAAGAAATGGTCAAACCTCTCCTTTCAGAAGAGTTACTGTCCCTTTAATAAATGCTGCCCTGCTCCGGACTTCCCCGATAATTACAATATTCTGTCCCAACTGTTTACAGTGGACTAGTTTTACAGATGTTGTATGATTGAAACCAGATGTGCATTTTGAACATGTCATCACTGAGCAAACCTTTCATACTCAGGGGACTTTTACAGTTTTAACCAGCTAGTTCTGAAACGACAGTTCTGGCCTGTCCAGGAGTCCATTGGACAAAAGAACGTAAGACATTGGAACAGAGTCGGCTGTCTGGCCTGTTGAGTCTGATCTGATTATGGACTCAGTTCCAACTACTTGCCTTTCTCCTAAACCTCTTAATTCCCTCACTTTTCAAAAATCTATGTAACTGTGTCTTAAATGCGTATATTTAATGAGGTAGCCTCTGCTGTTTCACTGGGCAGAGAATCCCAGATTTACTACTCTCTGGGAAGAACAGTCATTCTTTATCTTCACTCTAAATCTGGCGCACCTCACCCCACCCTGGAATCCTGAGGCTATGTCCCCAAGTTCTAGTCTCCTACCTTTATCCTATCCCTTTCGTAATTTTATATATGTTTCTATGAGATCCATCTCAGTCTTCTAAATGCCAGCAAGTATAGCCCCAGGCAACTCAATCCCTCCTTACAGGTTAATACCCTTTATTTCCGGAATCAAATCAGTAAATCTCTCTGCACTGCCTCTCAAGCCAATATGCCCTTTCTCAAATAAAGAGAACAAAACTGCACATGGTTCTTCAGATTCTGCTCCTATATGTTATGGTTAAAACCAACCTCTCAAAGTTTCAATGTACATGTAATAAATAACCGAATCTGAATCTAACTATTTACTCTCTCTTTTGATATTATATGCAAGCTTGCTTTCATAATCTGTTTTCCTTTTCCTCATTGCTTGCTTATTGGTTCTTTTGGCTTTTTAAAATTTTCCTAGTCTTCCAATTCCCCACTACTTTTTGTGACTTTTTATACTTCAGATTTAATTCAATGCCTTTCTTTATTTTCTTAATCATCCAAAGTTGGCTCTCCTCACTCTTATTGTACTTGCTTTTAATTGGAATATACTATGAAAAATCTCTTTGAATGCCTTCCACCATTCCTCAGCTCTGAAGACTGTAAACATACAGCTGGAAGATAGTCAAAAGTCAAGGTGAGAGATAAAGGAAACTAGAGATTAAAGAAAAGGAGCAACAACCTTAAAGATAAATTATTAAAATTTAATTTAAATGAGTGTGTACTGAAAAAGTGGACCTAAAACACACTTAATATTTGACTTCAAGCCTTGAGTCTATTGTACTTCAAATGCCGACCCAATGTTTTCAGGTAGCTTCCTGTGTGAACATGGTTGAAGAACAGGGAGGGAGGAGAAAATAATCAGGAACTGATATTGAAGCCCTCCTTTATGATCACATCAAATTATAAATAGTGGTGAGCAGTTAAAGGGAGGTGGAGGCTTCCATTTTATCCCCAACTCACATCTGTGCTAAAGACAAGACTGAGGGATCCGAAACCTATGTTTACCAACACGTGCTGAAGGGTTGCTCAGCTTTATTTTATTTTTATATTTAGAGATACAGCACGGTCAACAGCAGATGCCATTTCACTGGTTCTTCGCTCAACCCTGAAACATATGGACAAGAAAAATGCTCTTCATTGGCTACAGCAGTGCATCTAATACTATCACCCCCTCAACACTTATTAATGAGCATCAAGACCTAGGCCTCAATAACTCCTTGTGCAACTGGATCCTCGATTTCCTTTCTTGCAGACCTCAGTCAGTTCGGGATGGCAACAACATCTCCTTCTGGATCTCCATCAGCACAGGAGCACCACAATACTGTGTGCTTAGTCCCCTGCTCTTCTGACTTTGTACATGTGACTGTGATGCTAAGCACAGCTCCAATGCCATATTTAAGTTTGCCAAATCAAAGGTGGTGGTGAGTCAGCATCAAAAAATCAGGCTGAATCATGTAAGATCTATAATCTCTCACAATGTCAGCAAGACCAAGGACCTGATTATTAACTACAGGAGGAGGAAACTGGAGGTTTATGAGCCAGTCCACATCAGGGGATCAGAGATGGAGAGGGTCAGCAACTTTCAACTCCTCAGTTATATCATTTCGGAGGATCTGCCCTGAGTCCAGCATGTAAGTGCATTACAAGGAAAGCACGGCAGCGTCTCTACTTTTCTAGAAGTTTGTGAAGATTTGGCATGTCATCTGAAACATTGACAAAGTTCTATAGATGCATGGTGGATAGTATATTGACTGGTTGCTTCACTGCCTGGTATGAAAACACCAGCGCACTTGAATGGAAAATCCTATAAAAAGTAGTGGATACCACCCAGTCCATCATGAGCAAAGCTCTCCCCATCATTGAGCACATCTACAAGAGGCACTGTCACAGGAAAGCAGCATCCATCATCAACGACCCCCCACCATCCAGACCATGCTCTTCCCTCGCTGCTGCCATCAGGAGGAAATTACGGGAGCCTCACGACCCATACCAGCAGGTTCAGGATCAGTTATTACCCCTCAACCATTAAGCTCTTGAATCAGAGGGTATAACTTTGCTCACTTGTCACTGAACTGTTCCCACAACCTATGGAGTCTGATGTCTCTCCTTTTCCCTTTCAGGGTGGATGTGGTTCTCTCATAGTCCCTGACCTGGAGTTATATCCAGATTTCATTCTTTTGCGGTGCTGGGACCCGCTCCCGGGGTGGGGGGGTGCTCATGACCGGCCACTTTTTGAAAACCGAAGGATGTGATGTAGAAGACGAGCATGCCTTTGGGGCTCCAAGGCTTCGCAGCCCTGTGCACAAGCCACCTCTGTGCCAGTGCCACCAAATGAAGCATTGCAGGAGAAAACAGACATTGGGAACAGCAGATCAGCTGTTGGAGGCTCTGTACTCAGCAAATCATGCACCCGCTCTGTCTCGTTGGTGGGGGAAGAGTTTGTTGTTGATTCTTGAGTCGGAGGACTTGGAAAGTAAACGACACTGCAGATTTCATCATCGCAAATCAGCCAGCTGTTTTGTTTATGTCTCTCCTCTTGCTGAATGACAGCTCTCTGTCCTTTCATTAGGGAGAGAGAGAGCCTGTGGTATGTCAAATTGTCGGGTGAACGATTGGTCTTTGTTGTACTGCAGATCATAGTCTCTCTTGGGGGCCTTGCTATTGCTTGCTTGGTGGGTGGAGAGTGCTGTTGCTTTTTCTGAAGTATGTGGGGGAGCTTTGCTGCTGCTTGTGCGTGAGGGGGGAGTGGGGGGGCTTTGGGGTTCTGAGGTTCACTCATTCTTTGTGACACTCTTCTGCTTTCATGGATGTCTGTGAAGAACAAGAACTTCAGGAAGTATGTTGTATACCTTTCTCTGATATTAAATGGAAGTATTGAAACTATTGAACTATTTTGTATTTGCACAGTTTGTTGTATTTTGCACATTGGTTGTTTGTCTTGTGTGTGGTTTTTTATTGAGTCTATTGTGTATTTTGTATTTATTGTGAATGCCCACAAGAAAATAAATCTCTGGGTTGCATAAGGTGACATATATGTACTTTGATAATAAATTTACTTTGGACTTTGAACTTTCAGCAGGAGTTTCCAGCTCAACAACCCCACGCCACCCAATTACACCCTAGTAACCTGCTAACCCATACGTCTTTGGAATGTGGGAAGAAACCAGAGCATCTGGACGACACTCATGTGGCCATGGGGGGAACATTCAAATTCCTTACAGACAGCAGTGGAATTGAACCTTGTTGTTCGCACTGTAATAACCTTACACTAACCGCTACACTATCGTGCCACCTCCTCTCCTCTGGATCCCCAGCATTAGTTCCTAGCTCAGAGCAAGTGCCCTTGACATTGACTGGGTATGGCATTAATGAGCTCTGATACAATGGGTATCAAAGAGAAAACTCACCAATGATCGGAGCCATACCTTGCAGAAAGATCAATTTTATTCACCATACTCAATAACATGTATTCAGAAAAAAGGAAAATGGTTGTAGTTGACAGAGCCCAATCACCCCAGTCCCTGGACATAACCGCAGGAAAGTGTGAGGCTCAACCATTGTCAGCTGCTTCATCAATAACCTTCTTTCCATCATAAGATCAGAAGTGGTGATGAGTGTGGTTCAAGAAGGCAGGTTATCACCTCTAGAGCAATTGGTGATGGGAATATTTGCTGCTTTGCCAGCAGTATTCAGATTCTGAAAAAATGAACAAAGAAATGACAACATCAAATGGCAGGTCATGGTTTTGAGCAGTCTGGTTGAACAAAGAAAATGCTAGAGTTGATTCCCTGAATTTCACTGCGACTTTCCTACAAATATCGATGTTCCATACAACACTAACCCCAGTTTAACAATGGAAGACTATGAACCACCTCTTGCACTACCATGGACTTGTCCCTAACTGCGGTTGTTCTTTTTTGCACTAAGGTCTTGTTGTACGCAACAACATGTTTTTTTTTTGGTTTTGACTTTTGTATATTGTCTTGCATGATTTATATTACATGTGACGTCTGAAACTGCTTGCCTGTGATGTTTCTGCAAGCAAGTTTTTCATTCTATCTGTACATTACCGTACTTGTACACGTGACAATAAACTCAACTTGACGAAGTAAGTTACTGGTAAAGCAGGATTTGCATGTAAAGCAAGCAATCTGGAAACTACAAGTATTGGAAGAGTTCTGTGAGGTAACTTTTGTTAAGCGTAATGTAACAAGTATTCTTATTGCATTAAGTCTTCTTCTTCTTCTCCTTGGGCCTTTCGCTCCCAGTGGAGCATAGGCCATTGATGACCTTCCCTTGGAGCTCATCAATGTTTCTGTAATCCATTGTATCATCTATACAAGAGATTGGCCTGTGCAGCTTCACCAGAGCTCTGTTGGCTGGCCTTGTCCATTTCCACATCTCACGAGGTCAAAGGTTCATTTATTATCAAAGTATGTTTCCCGTGTACAACTCTGAGATTAGTCTTCTCCAGATAGCTACAAAACAAAGAAAACCATGGAAGTCGTTCAGAGAAAAACTTCAACCACACCCGCCCCCGCACAAAAAAAATCTTGCAAATGGCAAGAACATCAAACCTCAAACTTCTCCCGCACAGAAAAATATCAGTCGCTCCAAACAGAAACAAGGAAGAATGAGCGAAAACGCAGAATATACAAACAATTAAACTGAACACTTACGGGGACTTTGGACTTTGAGAGGCATTTAATTAACTATAGTGGTTGACTCATTTCTTTCACCAAACAGCAATCCTCCTGCACTTAGAATTCCCAAATGGACTCCCATCCAACTATTGACTTGTATGCATCAAGCTGTGGCATCGTGTTTGGGGGGAGGGGAAGGAGAGGTGGCCGTCGCGACTTTTATCACCTGATTGTGATCTTGCGTGTGCTGACTGTGGGTGACTGTTGGTAGTGTGTCTTTGCACCTTGACACCCTCGTAACACTGTCTCGTTTGGCTGTATTCATGTATGGTTAAATGACAATTAAACTTGAATTGAGTTGACTACCTTGGATACAAAGAGGAAGACTGACAAGCTCATCAGGGAGGATAATGGAGGGAGGCAAGTACTTCTGAATCTAAGTATTTGTTGGACAGACTGATCAGGTTCTAGTTCAGAGAAAAGAAATCTGCGAACATGGTCAATGATGTCAGAATGTTATCCATTGTTACTATTTGATCGTGTTTGGGACGTTCTGTCATGGCAAAGAATTCAAGAAAGAAACAGACAATTTCAGTTAAATCTGATAATATTCAGCAACTGTCAAAAGTGGATAAAATAGTCATTATTTGTTCTGCTTTGTTCACGTTACAAAGATAAATGCAAAATAAAAACATTGTCTACAGTTGTGAAGTAATCTTTGCGTGTAATGAGTCTGGAAACAAACCAGTGGTGCTTGTGCTGACCCTGAGTGCTCCAAATGTGGACATTCTAAAATTTATCAAGCCCTTGATTCAGAGTTACTGTTTTAATTTTCACTAGATAAGCATAAATGTATGTTTTAAGTGATGTGCTGCTGTTTCTTTTTGAAATGTGCAAAAAGAGCTTCATAGAAACATAGAAAATAGGTGCAGGAGTAGGCCATTCGGCCCTTCGAGCCTGCACCGCCATTTATTATGATCATGGCTAATCATCCAGCTCAGAACCCCGCCCCAGCCTTCCCTCCATACCCCCTGACCCCCGTAGCCACAAGGGCCATATCTAACTCCCTCTTAAATATAGCCAATGAACTGGCCTCAACTTTTTCCTGTGGCAGAGAATTCCACAGATTCACCACTCTCTGTGTGAAGAAGTTCTTCCTAATCTCGGTCCTAAAAGGCTTCCCCTCTATCCTCAAACTGTGGCCCCTCGTTTTGGACTTTCCCAACATCGGGAACAATCTTCCTGCATCTAGCCTGTCCAATCCCTTTAGGATCTTATACGTTTCAATCAGATCCCCCCTCAATCTTCTAAATTCCAATGAGTACAAGCCCAGTTCATCCAGTCTTTCTTCATATGAAAGTCCTGCCATCCCAGGAATCAATCTGGTGAACCTTCTTTGTACTCCCTCTATGGCAAGGATGACTTTCCTCAGATTAGGGGACCAAAACTGCACACAATACTCCAGGTGTGGTCTCACCAAGGCCTTGTACAACTGCATTAGTACCTCCCTGCTCCTGTACTCGAATCCTCTCACTATAAATGCCAGCATACCATTCGCCTTTTTCACTGCCTGCTGTACCTGCATGCCCACTTTCAATGACTGGTGTATAATGACACCCAGGTCTCGTTGCACCTCCCCTTTTCCTAATCGGCCACCATTCAGATAATAATCTGTTTCCCTATTTTTGAAGATCTTTGAGAGATTTCCAAACCACAGCCAAAAAGATTACTTCTGAAGTTGTTAAATAATTATTACGTGGTTACTTGAACAAATTGTGCTCAGTGTACAAATAACAGAAGAGGTCAGATTATCTTGGTGGCTTGGTTGGCAGGTAAATATTGACCTGGAAGATGTTGTGGTCTCCTATTAAGGATAAGATTTCAGGCACATGACAAAATTGGCCAGAGACAGCATGATCTCTTTGAGGGGGAATCTTGCCTGATATATCTGTTGGAAGTCTTTCAGGAACTAATACGCAGAAGAAACAAAGGAGAGTCAGTGGATGTTGTTCATTTGGATTTTCAAAAGGCTTTTGATAAAGTGCCGCACATAAAGCTGATTAACAACATAAGAGTCCATTGTAGTTTACGAAAGATATTAGCATGGATAGAAGATTGGCTGACTGGCAGGAGACAAAGAGTGGGAATAAAGAGGGCCTTTCCTTGTTGGCTGCCAGTGACAAGTGGTGTCCTGCAGGAGTCGGTATTAGGACTGCTTCTTTTCACACTATACAGTGCCTATAAAAAGTATTCACCACCTCCCCTGGAGGTTTTTATGTTTTATTGTTTTTCAACACTGAATCACAATGGTTTTAATTTGGCTTTTTTGACACTGATCAACAGAAAAAGACTCTTTCGTGTCAAAATGAAAATAGATCTCTGTAAAGTGATCTAAATTAATTACAAATATAAAACACAAAATAATTCATTGCATAAGTACTCACCCCTTTTAACATGACACACCAAATCATCACTGGTGCAACCAATTGGTTTTCTGTCTGTATCTTGTTTTACGGCGGTTGGCATCCAGCTTAATGGTGCATTACCACCACCCTCTGCTCCAGAATGTGCACTAGACATACATTCTAAATCCCTTCACCCAATCTCTCTCTCACACACACACACACACAAACCTACACTTCACCCTCCCATCTTTGACCATCCTAGTATCCTATTCCTGTTTATTCATCATATTCTATAAAAAACCCCTGTACCCCTTAAAAACGCTAAAAATACCCGGACGTGCTCTCTCACCCATGCCCAGCAACCCTTTTAATGTGAATTCCTGCATCCCCAACTCCCTTAATTTATTTCTCATCATCTCTCTCTGTATCCCATACTTGCTGCAACTCAGAACTACATGTTCTACTGACTCCTCTTCCTGACATTCCTCACACAAACCTGTCTGGTGTTTCCCTATCATTTTCAATGTTTTGTTTAATGCACAATGCCCCAGCCTTAACCTAGTCCACACAATTTCCTCTCTTCTGTTTCCATTACCTACCCTAGTAACTGCAACACTCTTTTGTATTTGATATAAATGCCTCCGTTTCCCCTCCCTGTCCCATCTTTCTTGCCACATTCGGTTGACTTTTTCCCAGATTACACACTTAACCTCTGCTTTACTGATACTAATGTGCATTTCCACATTTTCTTTCTTTAACGCCCTCTTTGCCAACTCATCTACCCTCTCATTCCCCTTCACCCCTACATGTGCTGGAACCCATAGAAATTTTACCTGACCTCCCTGATTTGCAATTCTTGTAACTAACTGAAGGACTTCATAAAGTACATCTTGCCGACTGTTTGTGTGAAAAGACCTTAAACTTGCTAGAACTGAGGATGAATCTGAACATATCAATGCTTTGGCTTGTCTGGCTTTCTGCACCCATTGCAACGCAACCAACACTGCCAGCATCTCCACTGTAAACACCCCTAACTTATTAGATGTTCTTCTGCTGATTCCAATTTCTTTTGCTGGTATTACCACCCCAAACCCTGTCACTCCTGTTTCAGGTTCATTCGCACCATCCGTATAAATGTGAGTATAATCACTGTACTTTTCCATCACATGACAGTTAAATGCATTTACCAAATCTGTTTTATATCTTTCTTTCTTTTTTACCTCTAACAAATGCCAGTCTATGTCAGGCCATACAAGCTTCCATGGAGCTACAACCGGATAAACTACTGAAGGACTTATCCTCAGATCAAAC
This sequence comes from Mobula hypostoma, assembly GCF_963921235.1. NCBI lineage: Eukaryota > Metazoa > Chordata > Chondrichthyes > Myliobatiformes > Myliobatidae > Mobula > Mobula hypostoma. The sequence continues at coordinate 22,268,953 of NC_086104.1, read as the reverse complement.
ACTCCACATTCTTTCGCGATATCATTCCCTACCCGACTAAAGGTATCCCTCTGAAACCTCCCATTTTCCCAGCACTCCTGCAACACTCCTTTAGTAGGGTGAGAATCATTGTGCCCCTGCAAGTTAGCCCAGTAGTTTGCCATCAGTTGCATCCTTCTTAGTTCCAAAGGCATTATTCCCATTTCTATCTGTAGGGCTGACACTGGTGACGTTTTAAAAGCCCCACTGCACACTCTCAAGGCCTGAGCCTGAATCACATCCAGTTTCCTTATAAGAGACCTAGCTGCTGATCCATATACTATATTTCCATAATCCAATACAGATCTTACTAAAGCCACATACATTCTCTTCAAAGCTGAACAACTTGCTCCCCATTCCCTACCAGTCAAACATCTCATCATATTTATTACTTTTTTACATTTCTCCTCAACTTTCCTGATATGGTCTGCCCATGTTAATCGTGAATCAAATATAACTCCCAGAAATTTAAATGATGCGACCCTTTCTAATTCAACCCCATACATCCTTAACTTCTTCCCTACCTCAACCCTTTTCCTGGTAAAAAATACAGTTTGAGTTTTATCTACTGAAAATCTACATCCCCAATCATAACCCCACTCCATCACTTCATCAATTGCTTCTTGTAGTTTCCTGATTATATAGTCCATGTTCCTGCCTCTTTTCCACAAGGCCCCATCATCTGCAAACAGTGACCTACCAATATCCACTGGTACCCTTGTGAAGACATCATTGATCATAATCATGAAAAGTAATGGGCTAATCACACGACCTTGAGGTGTGCCATTTTCCACTATGTACTGTTTTGATAATTTTGATCCAATCCGAACTTGAATTTTTCTACCAAACAAAAAATCTTTAATCCAATTAAAAACTCTCCCACCAACCCCCATCTTGTGCAGTTTAATTAATAATCCTTCCTTCCACATCATATCATATGCTTTTTCAATGTCAAAGAACACTGCCACTACTGACTCTCTATTTGCCTGGGCCTTCCTTATTTCAGTCTCTAACATAATCACTGAGTCCATGGAATTCCTTCCCTTTCTAAAACCACTCTGATAACTTGCCAGCATTCCTCTTTTCTCAAGCTCATATGATAACCTTTCTGTTATCATCCTTTCCATTATCTTACATATACTTGATGTTAATGCAATTGGTCTGTAGCTAGTGGGTTTTGACAGATCCTTGCCAGGCTTCCTTATTAGAATTACTACTGCTTCTTTCCATGCACTTGGTAATCTTCCCTCCTCCCACACTCTGTTATAAAAATGCAGCAACTTCAAGAGCGCTCCTTCTCCTAGATTTTTTAGCATCACAGAGCATATCAGATCTTTCCCTGGGGAGGTTGGTCTCGATCTCTTTATTGCTCTCACCATTTCTGCTAATGTAAATGGATCATCAATTATATCATCTGTTCCTTCCCTCCTGCTTAACACACCTGGGTGTTGGCTCATTATTCTCTCCCTTCTTCAGACAAGTTTTCTGAACTGTGTATCAGTACAAATGACTTGGCCATGACCTCAGCCTTATCCCTACTGGAGACTGCAGTTTCCTCCTCAGATATCATTACTGGATATTCCCATTCCCTTCTATCTCCTCCCATCCTCTTAATCATTCCCCATATCTCTCCCACAGGTGTTGTTCTTCCTACCTTGTCGCAAAAACTCCTCCAACTTGCCCTTTTAGCTTGACGTATAGTTCTTCTCACCACTGCCTGTGCTTTCTTATATTGAACCAAATGCTGCATATTATGGGTTCTTTTAACTAGCCTGAATGCTCTATTTCTGTTTTTTACAGCCTGACAACCTTCCTCTGTCCACCATGGTACCAGTTTTCTATTCATCCTATTTTTACTCCTAGGTATAGATCCTTCTGCTGCCATGATAATTGCTGAAGTCACCTGACTGTTTAATTCATCTACATTTCCAGAAATATCAATCTTTGTCAACCCTTCTTCACTCAACTTCTGGAACTTACCCCAATCAGCTTTTTCAAACACCCACTTTGGGGTTCCGCCACCTGGTCTTACTTCAACTCTTTCACCCACTGAACACAAAACTGGGTAGTGATCACTGCCTACTGTTGAAGCAGTCCAAACTCCCCAGTTACTAATGCCAGCCAAGGTATTAGACACTAACGTAATATCTAACACTGACTCAGTTCCTGTTGTTATATCTATCCTTGTGCCGCTACCATCATTCATACACACCAAATCCCTTTCTTCCATCAAATCTTCAATTACCTTTCCATTTGGATCTGTAATCTGATCCCCCCATATTGTGCTATGAGCATTGAAATCTGCACACCACACTACTTTATGTCTGTTTTGTCCTTGTATCTTTAATAGGCTGTCCAAATCCAACCTTTTACATGGATTGTAGTAGTTAATTATAACCACTCCCTCCCCTTTCTCCCACACTTCCACCACTATGTATTCCTGATCATCTCCTTTTTCCAGTACCCTATATGGTATACCTTGCTTGATTAACATAGCACAACCCCCTCCTCCCCCTAGATTTCTATCTTTCCTTATCATTGTATACCCATATACCACAAAGTCTAAAGTTGGTTTCAACCAAGTTTCCTGAATACACACTACATCCAGTTTTACAACCATTCCTTTAATAAAGTGCTTGAATTCCTGGCTATTGGCCAGTAAGCTCCTTGCATTCCATTGTAAAAGAATCACCATAATTAGTATTAACCAACACATGACACTTCCTGGCTTGACTGATTACTGAGGTTCTCCCTCACTTCCTCCCATGTCAGTCCTACTAACCCTAAATGGTTTACTGCTGCTTTTACCACCAGCTGAATTTTGTCACTTTTTGACTTTACCTCAGCCGTACTATTAATCACTCCTGCAATGAATGTTACTAGAGCCTTTTTGTCTACATAAATCCTGTCATTTGTTCTTTGTTGCATCTCTCGTATCCCTATTGCTCCCTGTTCATTAGGAACATTATTCTGTTCTCTTGACATTCTTACAGCTTCTGCATAAGTGATCTTTCTTTTCACTCTTATTTCTTGAATTTTAGTCTCCCGTCTCACAACCTCACACCCACTATATGCAACATTATGAGCTCCTCCACAATTGCAGCATTTTGGTTGAACTCCTGTTCCACACTTTCCATATTCATGATCACTCCCACATCTAGCACATCTCCTCTGCTTTTTACAGTTTTTAGTCACGTGTCCAAACCTTTGACAATTATAGCACCTCAATGGCTTTGGCACATACACCCTTACTGGGTAACTCATGAAACCCAGGAACACCTTCCTTGGCACTCTTTCTTCTTCAAATTCAATCAATACTGATTCACTTTCCTTTTTCACTCCCTCCTTTGTTGTTTTCAGTCTTTGAACATTCATTACTTTCCCTCCTTTGATGTTCCTCTTTATCTCCTCCATATTTATACTCATTGGTATCCCCGTGATCACTCCTTTACAACCACTGTTTTATGCTCCCACCCTCCCAGTGTATTCCACCTTGCATTTTCCTATCTCTTTTAGCTTGAGTGCTTTCTCAAGTTGTTCCTCATTCGCACATCTTACCAATAAGTTGCCATCATTAAGGACTTTTGCAAATACTATTTCCCCTATCTTATTTGTCAGTGTTGTTGTTAGCACAAACAGGTTAATTTTCTTCATATGTCCCTGAGCCTTCTCATTAAACCTAATTATGACAACACCTCCTCTCTGAGCTTGTTCATCTTCCTCACTTTCAGAGCTTTCTCCACTATCATTTCTTATTCTTTTATTCCCTTTGTCTTGGTTTTTATTCATCCAACCCCTCACTACCTCCTCATTCCCTTTATTTCTCCCTTCACAATAATCCACCTCTCCCCAGCTGCCTACCTCTGGTTCCAAGTCTCTATCCCTCTCCTTCTCCGCTTTCTTTCCCTCAACCCCACCTCTTATCTTGTCCGCCATTACCGGACCCACACGACCCCCTCCCAGCAATTTCCGTTCCTTCCCCACTCTCTTTCCCTCAACAGGTTCCAAAACACACTCACACATCAAGCAAAACACAGCCAGCTTCCAGTCAAACCAACTCAGCCACTCCTCCTGGCGTCTCTGCCAACCAATTGGTTTTGGAAGTCACATAATTAGTTAAATGGAAATCCTGTGCAGTCAAGGTGATTCAATTGATTGTAGTAAAAACACACCTGTATCTGGAAGGTCCAACTGCTGGTGAGTCTGTATCCTGGCAAAAACTACACTATGAAGACAAATTAACTCCAAGCAACTCTGCAAAAAGGTTACTGAAAAGCACAAATCAAGAGATGGATGCAAGAAAATTTCCAAGACACTGAATATCTCTTGGAGTACAGTTAAGTCAAGTTTTTTTTTCCATTATATAAAGAATGAAAGGGAGGTGGGAGTTGATACTGGACAACTGGAAAATGATGCTGGTGTGGTAGTAATAGGGAATAAAGAAATGACAGATGAACTTAATGAGTACTTTGTATCAGTCTTCACGGTGGAAGACACTACCTGCATGCAAGTGATTCGTGAGTGTCAGGGAGCAGGAGTGAGTACCATTGCTATTGCAAAGGAAAAAGTGCCAGGAAAACTGAAAGGTCTTGAGGTGGATAAGTCACGTGGAGCAGATGGACTACATTTCAGAGTCCCGAAAGAGGCTGCTGAAGAGATAATGGATGCATTGGTCATAATCTTTCAAGAATCACTTGATTCTGGCATGGTCCTGTAGGACTGGAAAATTGTAAATGCCACTCCACTCTTTAAGAAAGGAGGAAGAGAAAAGAGGAATTTATAGGCCAGTTCGTCTAACCTCAGTGGTTGGGAAAGTGTTGGAGTCCATTTTTAAGGATGAGGTTTCGAGGTACTTGGAGACTAATAATAAAATAAGTCAAAGTCAGCATGATTTCTGTGAAAGGAAATCTTACCTGACAAATCTGTTAGAATTCTTCGAAGAAGTAACAAGCTTGGTGGACAGAGGCAAGGCAGTAGATGTCATTTACTTAGATTTTCAGAAAGCATTTGATAAGGTGCCTCACGTGAGGCTGCTTAACAAGATAAAATCCTATGGCATTACAGGAAGGATACTGGCATGGATAGAGGAGTGGCTGTCAGGCAGGATGCAGCAGGTGGGAATAAAGGGGGCCTTTTCTGGTTAGCTGCCAGTGACTAGTGGTGTTCCTCAGGGGTCATTATTTTCACATTGCTTGTCATTGATTTAGATAGTGGAATTGATGGTTTTGTGGCAACGTTTGCGGATGAGGAAGATAGGTGGAGGGGTAAGTAGTGCTGAGGAAGTAAAGTGGTTGCAGCAGGACAGACAAATTGGAAGAATGGGCAAAAAATTGGCAGATACAATACAGTTTTTGGAAATGTATGATAATGCATTTTGATAAAAGGAACAATAGTGCAGACTACTAACTTAATGGGGAGAAAATTCAAACATCAGAGGTGCAAATGGACTTGGGAGCCTCCGTGTAAAACTTCCAGAAGGTTAATTCACAGTTTGAGTCTGTGGTAAAAAGGCAAATGCAATGATGGCATTTATGTCAAGGGAAATAGAATTTGAAAATAATGAGATAATGCTGAAGCTTTGTAATTCATGAGTCAGGCGGCACTTGGAGTACTATCGAAGGTTTTGGGCCCCTTATCTCAGAAATGATGTGTTGTCATTGGTGAGAGTTCAGAGGAGGTTCACGAGGATGATTCTGGGAATGAAGAGGTTAACATATGAGGCGCTTTGGGCCTGTACTCACCGGAATTTAGAAGAATGTGTGGGGATTTCATTGAAACCTACTGAATGTTGAAAGGACTAGATAGGGTGGGTGTGGAGAGGATGTTTCTTCTGGTGGGGTATCCAGAACTAGAGGGCTCAAACTTGGGGGGTGGGGGGTGGTGACCTTTTAGAGCAGAAGTAAGGATGATTTTTTTTTTCAGCCAAGGAGTGGTGAATCTGTGGAATGCTCTGCCACAGACTGTGGTTGAGGTCAAGTGCATGGGTATATTTAAAGCAGAAGTTGATAGATTCCTGATTGGTTGGAACATCAAGGGATATAGTGAGAGGGCAGGTGTATGGGGTTGAATGGGTTCTGGGATCAACTATGGTGAAATGGTGGAGCGGAATCGATTGACTGAATGGCCACAGTCTGTTCCTATGTGTTATGCATTTCTGAATCCTGGATGTCTAGAAACCTTTTGTACCTTAACTTAGCAGACCAATCAGCTTCTGTGGAGATGAAAATAAAAGGTTTGGACGAATGGCCTTTATCAGATGTGTATTTTTTAAAATCTATTTCAATGTTCTCCACAGATGCTGCCTGACCAGTTGAGTATTCTCAATATTTTGTCTTCATTTCTGATTTCAAGCATATTCCAGGTTTTTTTTTGCCTCTGTTTTAATAAACAGTACTACTTTTAAAGAAAAGTTATTCTAATCTCCCATAGGACATTAAAGATCAGGAGCCCCAACCGGAAAAGGTACAAGAATGGATACAGGCTCTCTGCCTATTAAATCTCCAGTGTAGTATGTGCCAATTGAAAGCCCTCTCAGAGGTTTTCCAAATGACCTAGTTGTTTCCAAAGGTTACAATCACGTGTCAAAATACCCCACACAACATTGTAATGCCTTTATATGCCAATTAAAATGAAGTACAGTATCTGCTTTCGCATTCCCTTCTCCTGTTAGTCTAAAGGAGACTAACATGCATATTTCAAAAATATCAGTATTTTTCAACAAAGATTTTCGTCTGAAATGCTCACAGCATTATCTGAAGAATTACGTGTTAACTCTTGTAGAACCAGGCGAGAAATTATAATCTGAATTTGCAGCATCCTCGACTGACATCTAGACTGGGAAATTTCCAACGGGAACCTCGCTCTTTCCAGACATGAAGTTTGCAATTTAAGTTCACTTGCAGCGCTGCAATGTAGAACATCAAAGTGCATTGCGCACAAGGATAAAATGAAATTATGCAATTTGAACAGTGATTAAACGATAGATGATGTGGAGAGCGATAAGCCATCCACATCGGTCAGCGATCAAAACGCCGAGAGCAACCATCTTGTGAAGGTGCGGAAGGATCGCCATATTGTGAAGGGACTACGGAAGGTTCCATATTAGTAAAGGATACCGGGCTACTGAGAAGGGGAGGAATGAGTTGTGAGCAGACCGGCTTTCCGCCATCTTCGTAAAGGAGTCCTCCTGGCGAAATTCGGCCATGTTAGCGGAATGTGGAGTGGAGCTGCAGGAGCCCCGCTTTTCTTTTATTTGTTTATTTAGTTGAGCTGACAGCGTGGGTGAAGGGATCGCGGCAGAAGTCGAAAATGGAGGCGGAGGTGGCGAGGCTGAGGGATGAATTGGCTAAGAAGGAGCAGGAGGCGGAGAGGCTGAGGGCAGCGATCGCATGTCTGCATCAGGTATCACGTGGAGTAGTCCCCACTCTCACAGCTTTCACAGCCCCGCTCTCCCTTGGTATGCATCGCAGACATCCCACCTGCAAAAACTCATTTCAGGGAGGTATCACCACCATTTCACCATTTCCCGCCCCCCGCAACCCCATATCCCCCCCCCCCGGTCGACCTCCAAGGATGCATGTATACGGGACATTTGATTATGAAAGAACACAACAATTTGCTTGATCACATATTGAAACTATTTACACACACGCATATATATGACAGATTTTACTTTGGACAGCTTCCCCCAGAACTCATCAACTGGCAAACTTTTGTAGTTTGGCACCACTCCTTTAAGGTTACTTGACACATAATCCAGGACTTCCAAATGGAGCTGTTCTCTTGCATGTGTCTTGATCACATTTGGAAATCTCTCTGCCAAAGTCAAAATCTGGTCTGGATTCACCTCATCTTGGCTCTCTGTATTGACCAGTTTTTCAAGATTTGTTCTCTCTGGGAACTTCTCCAAGATTTTTTGAAAGCGCCTGACATGGAATGCTCTGGCATCTTTGAAGAACTGCTTTGTCTTGTAAGGGGGGATTCTCTTGTGCTTCTGCGCTTAGCAACTGCCTCCTTGCCAGGTACCCAGTAAAAAGCTCTTTGTATTTCAGGGTCGCTCACATCTGTCTCCTGAATGTTCTGTTCTCTCAATACCTTTAGCTCAGTAAATCTGCTTGCTATGTCATGCAGGAGCTGTTGTACACTCTGATCCAACTTGAAGGGGATACGTGCCTTGTTTTGAAAAATCAAATTGAATTTGTCAAAACGTTGTGTGACATTATGGAGAAAGCATGTGTATATTTTCATTTGGGGTCTTTCAGCCTCTTCTGAATATGAGATGACTTCTTATTCTCACTCTTTGACTCAAAATATGAAATAAAGGCTGGCCATTGGTGGAGCAGATGGTCCAAACCTTTTCCTAAAGAAAGCCAGCGTGTAGAACAATACTTTTGTACTCTCTGCAGGGCAACATGGCAGAACTCTTGAAACCATTTTAGGTCTTCTCTTCATTTGGGACTTTTCTCAAAGTAGTAGTAGATGTCAATGAGCAGTTCTTAGGTGACATTGAGAGCTCCTTAGCAGCAGTTTTGGCACAAATGTTGACCAGGTGACTTGGACAGCCAACGCTGTAAATATGAGGGGCCTGTGCTTTCACTTTTGATAAGACAGTTGTTTTTGCCAATCATCACGTTGCAGTTGTCACTGCTAAATCCTACACAATTAGACCATTCAAGGCCTTTGTCATGCATGGATGATGCAATGCAGTTGAATATGTTTTCAGCTTTGGCATCGTTGCACACTGGCATGTCTACAAATCCAACTGTTACCTAATCCTGTGTTTCATTCTAGTACCTGGCTAAAATGGCTCATGATATCGTTGCTTTCATCAACCAAAATACTGTATGGCCTTTTTTCTGTCCGGATGAACTTGTACGGATCCTCTGAACATTCAGGTTCCAGTGCCATGGTCACAATAGCTGCTGTCTTGGTTGATGAGCAGGCACAGTTCTTTGCTATTTCTCTACTTGTATTATATTATCAGTAGACAATAGGTGCAGGAGTAGGCCATTCTGCCCTTCGAGCCAGCACCGCCAGTCACTATGATCATGGCTGATCATCCACAATCAGTACCCCGTTCCTGCCTTCTCCCCATACCCTTTGACTCTGCTATCTTTATCATGAAGTTGTTTTTTTTATTCTATTACAACTTTAAGCAAGTCTACAGGGAGTTTGGCCTCATCACATAGGACATCAATAGAGTGGCTCCTTAGCAGCTAGCCAGCTAGTTTAAATAACGTTAGCTATGCTAATGAATGAATGACACCTGTTAAACTCACCTCAGCATGTCTTTTACAGTCATTTGGGCAATAGAAAAGTCACTGAAAAAGTCACTGTGCAGTCAAACAGTGCAGCGAGCAACACTAAAATTATTTTTGACCCCAATTAGGCAGGGGTGCATTTTAGTGTAGTCTGGTGTGGTACGTTTTATATTTCTTTTTGAAACACTCTGCCATGGTGGTGCAGGACACGAAAGTGAACTGATGGAGAGACAGATGTCGGCTGTAAAGCCTGCCCACAGAGAAAACTGATAGGTCTACTTAGCACAAAGAGAGACCAATCAGGATGCTCGCTCCTGCTCTCACTCTCCCTCTCAAAAAAATCAATTTCTGGGATATTGTATATAATTTGCAGGTGTCAGAGAGCTGCTATCAATATGCGGGAGACTCCCAGAACTTCCAGGAGAGATGGGATGTCTGGCATTGCTCATTCACCGTTCACCCCAATCCACACTCATTTCATCTTTGCTCTCTTCCTCGCTGAAGGATCACAGGCCATACTCTGCAAACAACAGCCTTTTTGGATATTTGGATTTTCAAAAGGCTTTTGACAAGGTCCCACACAGGAGATTAGTGTGCAAACTTAAAGCACACGGTATTGGGGGTAAGGTATTGGTGTGGGTGGAGAATTGGTTAGCAGACAGGAAGCAAAGAGTGGGAATAAACGGGACCTTTTCAGAATGGCAGGCGGTGACTAGTGGGGTACCGCAAGGCTCAGTGCTGGGACCCCAGTTGTTTACAATATATATTAATGACTTGGATGAGGGAATTAAATGCAGCATCTCCAAGTTTGCGGATGACACGAAGCTGGGTGGCAGTGTTAAAAGTGAGGAGGATGCAGGGTGACTTGGATAGGTTGGGTGAGTGGGCAAGTTCATGGCAGATGCAATTTAATGTGGATAAATGTGAAGTTATCCACTTTGGTGGCAAAAATAGGAAAACAGATTATTATCTGAATGGTGGCCGATTAGGAAAAGGGGAGGTGCAACGAGACCTGGGTGTCATTATACACCAGTCATTGAAAGTGGGCATGCAGGTACAGCAGGCGGTGAAAAAGGCAAATGGTATGCTGGCATTTATAGCGAGAGGATTCGAGTACAGGAGCAGGGAGGTACTACTGCAGTTGTACAAGGCCTTGGTGAGACCACACCTGGAGTATTGTGTGCAGTTTTGGTCCCCTAATCTGAGGAAAGACATCTTTGCCATAGAGGGAGTACAAAGAAGGTTCACCAGATTGATTCCTGGGATGGCAGGACTTTCATATGAAGAAAGACTGGATGAATTGGGCTTGTACTCGTTGGAATTTAGAAGATTGAGGGGGGATCTGATTGAAACGTATAAGATCCTAAAGGGATTGGACAGGCTAGATGCAGGAAGATTGTTCCCGATGTTGGGGAAGTCCAGAACGAGGGGTCACAGTTTGAGGACAGAGGGGAAGCCTTTTAGGACCGAGATTAGGAAAAACTTCTTCACACAGAGAGTGGTGAATCTGTGGAATTCTCTGCCACAGGAAACAGTTGAGGCCAGTTCATTGGCTATATTTAAGAGGGAGTTAGATATGGCCCTTGTGGCTACAGGGGTCAGGGGGTATGGAGGGAAGGCTGGGGTGGGGTTCTGAGTTGGATGATCAGCCATGATCATAATAAATGGCGGTGCAGGCTCAAAGGGCCGAATGGCCTACTCCTGCACCTATTTTCTATGTTTCTATGTTTTCTTCACAGTTCAGAAATCCTGGGCTTTTCATGTTTTCTTGATTTCATTTGGGTGTATCAGAGGGTAGTAGAATTGAGTTCTGCGTCACTGCGGCCCCCACCTGGTTCTGTCACTTGCATACTCCCTTCCCTGACTTGCTGCATTTGCCCATCACCCCTTCTCATCTCATTATCACCTTCCTTGTTTATCAGATTACAGCATTTGCAGCCATTTGCGTCTTTATTTATCTCCTTCTTGCATCTGTCTACGCCATCCACTCTTCCCCTCCCCCCCGCCACTCATTCCACCTGCCTTTTCTTTCCTTCTGTATCTGTTTCCACATATCGCCTATTTGCCTCTATCCCATCTCCACTCCTTCCCTTCCATCACCTGGCTCAATTTGCCTGTCATCGTCCTCCTCATCTGGTTCCACTTATCATCTTCCAGCTCCTGTTGCCACTTTATACTGGCTAAAAGTAGTGGATACAGGTCTTCCACCTGATATATCTGCCTTCACAGATACTTTGCAGTTTTTCCAGCAGTTTCATCCCTCCCCCTCCTGTCTTCTCCTATCATTTCGGATCTCCCCTACCCCTTCCCACTTTCAAATCTCTCACTACTGTATCTCTTCTTGCAGTTAGTCCCGATGAAGGGTCTTGGCCTAAAATGTCAACTGTACTTCTTCCTATAGATGCTGACTGGCCTGCTGCATTCCACCAGCATTTTGTGTGTGTTGCTTGAATTTCCAGCATCTGCAGATTTTCTCATGTTTGTGTTTCCAGCAGTTTATTCTTTTTTCTTCTGGAATCAACATGGGTTTTTGTTTTGTGCTCCATTTGCCCAACTTTTATTGCTTCAGATCATCAAGCAAAGCCCCAACTCCTGAAGTGCTGGAGCTATCCACACAGTATTTTCTAGGAGGATTGACTGTTCCAGGCTGACACTGTCACAATGAGATGGCCTACAGAAAGGAGATGGCAAACAAAAATAACTCCTTCCTCGATGTCAGCAAGGCAATGGAGATAGTTATCAACTTTAGAGCTTGTACAGCTTATGCCCCTGTACATCAGCGGCTCAGCAGCAGGAACGGCAAAGTTTCAAACTTCTGGGAGTGCTCGTCTGGCACAAGCTCTCATGGTCTCAGAACACACCCTACACAAACAGGAAAGCTCATCAATGCCTCTACCTTCTAAGGAGGCTGAAGAGAGCTGAACTATGCACAGCTATACTCTCATCATTCTACAGATGGGCAGGAGAGAGCATCGTAACAGGCTGCACGATAAGGAAATTGCAATGCAACGGACAGGAAGGCTCTACAACAGGTAATCAAAACTGCCCAATGCATCATCAACAGCCTGGAGCAGCCTACTTTCCATCAAGGACGTATATACAGAAAGATGCTGGAAAAGGGCCAGTAATATCATGAAGGATCCCACCCACCCTGGCTCCTGGATTGTTTATCCCACTTGTATCAGGGAGGAAGCTCTGCAGCATCCATGCCAGGACCACCAGACTCAGAAACAGGTACTTTCCCCGATCAGTAAGGCTGATCCTCAACTCCACCCACTAACCCAGCCCGCCATGCCACTCATCACCACTACTTTATCATTTCCTATCCATCACCTGATGATACTCCTGTGCCGAGCAGCACTTTATGGACTTAAATCAACATATGTATATGAGTTATCTAGTGCATTTCTATTGTGTGTTTTTATTATTATTTTGTTCTCTATCTTATTTTTTGTGCTGCATCAAATCCAGAGTAACAATTATTTCGTTGTCCTTTACACTTGTGTATTGGATATGACATTAAACAATCTTGAATCTCGACAGGCCAGTCAGGGTCAAGTAAATCTTTGAAGAAGTGCTTTTGAATGGACCCCAGAGATGTATTTGAATGACAAACAAGAGAAAATCTGCAGATGCTGGAGATCCAAGCAGCACACACAGAATGCTGGAGGAACTCAGCAGCCCAGGCAACATCCAGGGACAAGAGTACAGTCGAAGTTTCTGCTTAGTTCCCCCAGCATTTTGTGTGTGTTGCATTTATTTGTTGTATTTAGTTTTAGACATTCTGATGAGGTTAAAAAGGTACTGTTTAAATATGAGGTTAATTTAGGGAAAAGATTAAATCTAAAAAAGAGAGAGACCAAAAATGCCATGTAGATAATCAGGTCTTCTGATTGGTGGCATAATCAGGCCTGTTAGAGAGAGTATGAACAAAGCTATAAAACTATGGCATTTTGAGAGTGAGAATGAAAAAAGGAAAATGAAGGTTGAGGAATGCAGAGCTGAAGGATGTTGCCAGCAGGTCAGGTTGCTCGATGAAGAAAAAACCAAGCCAGTGTCACAGATGGACCAATTCTGATTCTGTTATCACAAGTAGAGTGTACCCTGATAGATTTTATTAAGCGATGCACTGTGGAATAGGCTATTCCGGCCCTTCGAGCTGCGCCACCCAGCAACCCCTGCTTCAACACCAGCCTCATCACAGGACAATTAACGATGACCGATTAACCAACCAACTGGTACGTCTTTGGACTGTGGGAGGAAACCAGAGCAGCCGGGGAGAACCCAAGCATTCCATGGGGAGGACTTGGAGACTGCTTGCAGATGAGGTTGGAATTGAACTCTGATCTCCAACGCCCCAAGCTGTAATAGTGTCGTACTAATTGCAATGCTGCCGTGGTGCCATCATCAGATGCTGTTCTTCAACTTTATAACATGCAGCGCAGCAGTGACAGCTCAGATTGGGAATGGTAACCTGGATTTCAGGATCACTCTGCAGACTGAACTTATTTGATATTCAATTCCAGTATTTACTCTATAGTTGATGCCTGGCCCATTGCTCTATAGTTTCCTGTTTTGGTACATAGTGAGATTGCATGTATTAACCCAGTCTGTGGGAAATGTTCTGTCGTCAACTGAATTTTCAGACTGTCAACAAGTGCATATACTCTACCAGCAGCCATTTTGTTTACAATTTTTGGTTGTCAGGTCCTGAGGATTCATTATCTTTTAAATGTCTAATGGTAATGTAGTGGTTATCACAATGCTTTACAGTTCAGGTGACCTGCTGCTACTTGTAATGAATTTGTACATTCGAGACCGTGTGGGTTCCCTCTGGGTGCTCCAGTTTCCTCCCACAGTCCGAAGAGGTACCAGTTGGTCATCGTAAATTGTCCCATGATTGGTGGGATTGCTGGGCGGCGAGGCTCAAAGGGTCAGGAGGGCATATTCCATGCTGCACCTCAAAAAATATATTAATAAATTTCTCCAGTACACTTTGCTGAGGGTAATTCTGTTATTTGCTTCTTTAACTCTAGACATAATTTACTTTTGGACTTTTGAACTTTGATCATATATCTGTGATTCTCTTTGTGTCTTCCATGAAGCTGGACCCAAATGTAAGGATACTCTGTGCCCTTAAATCTTAAGTGACCCAGTTCTTTCTGGCACCCCTGTCCCCCCTTCTCCCCACCATTACAAAAGTCATGACTACCATTTCCCAAGTGGTCTTGCTGTTCTTTACTTGTACAACTAAATTTTGCTGGGAATTCTAAATTCTTATTTCTATGCTTTAATCTTCTTCTGCTTCGCTCTTGGTTATTGGCAAAATACTGCCAGGGAGTACTTCACTAAAATTTTTATTTTTGTGTGTCCAGATTTTATCATGACAAAAATACATTGGGTCCTGTGCGTTTAGAATTTGTATAGTCACTCATTTTGTTCATTTTATTACGGGTATTATGGATTTCTGTGGAATTTTAAAGACCATTGTATTCATTCTCTCAGCCTGATCATGCTTTTTTTTTCCAGAATTCTCATTCTGGAAATAAGTTCACATTAGTTCAACAAGTTACAGAGATTCCTACACTGGAAGATAAATCACTCTCAAAAGAAGAAATCATGAGGTACAGCAGACAGCTCATCATTCCAGAAATTGGAGTCAAAGGTAATGATAGAAAAAAGTAGAATGCAAATTGTATGATTTTAATTAACAGGTAAAGACTATATTAGTGTGGTGGTCATGGAATTGGGCCACCAACCACAGAGAGCACAAGTTCAACTCCCATAACGGTGAGTTGTGAAATTAAATTCAGTTAAACAAGACTGGACAGCAAATTTGGAGTTCAATTTTGGTGGTACTGCAGGCTTGTGACCTTCACCTAGAAATCTGCAACAGTATATTGATGTTTCTTTCATGAATTATTGTCATTTGTTAACTATTTAAATTCATTGAAATCAACCACGCCAAATTTGTTTCATTACTACTTAGAACAATTGTTTTGTGTTCTGTGAGTCATATTGTAAGAATTCAGTTACCTCCTGCTGAAATTGTTTCAGTTAACTTTCAACAGTGGATAGTGTAGCAAAGTACAGTAGCAAGTCTTAATGAACACAGAATTCTATCAAATCTGTTAGATTATAATTTCTTAGCCTGCTTTCATGTAACTTGTTTGTTCAGAAAGTGTGTTTGAATTTCTGTTTGGGGTTAGATTTCTTGTTTATGCCCAAGCCAGGATTTAGCTGAATGGAAAAACTGACAAATCTGGCATTGCTGCTTTTATTTGTTGTTTACTTTCTGTCAAAACCTAAATATCAAGCTTTTTTCCACAGAGGATGGACTAAAGATTTTGATGAAGCAATGACCAATATCCTTCTGCAGGACTGATTGCTTAGCCATACAGGTGTCCCCCGCTTTATGAACGTTCGCTTTACAAAACCTTGCTGTTACGAAAGACCTGCATTAGTTCCCTGTTTTCGCTAACAGAAGGTGTTTTCACTGTTACGAAAAAAAGCAGCGCGCACACCAAGCAGCCGCTCTTTCCCGGATTCAGAATGGCATTCTCGTCGGCATTGCTTAAACACGTGCCTCTGAGCAGCGGTTTGCAAGATGAGTTCTAAGGTATTGGAAAAGCCTAAAAGAGCTCGTAAGGGTGTTACACTTAGCGTAAAACTAGACATAATTAAGTGTTTCTATCGTGGTGAACGAAGTAAGGACTAAGTGAGTTTGGCTTGTGGAAGTTGACAAAGATGATGTTGAAGAGGTTTTGGCATCCCATGACCAAGAACTGATAGATGAAGAGCTGATGCAATTGGAAGAGGAAAGGATAACAATCGAAACTGAATGTAGTAGCGAATGGACCGAAAGTGAAGTCGCCCAGGAACTGAACATGAAGCAACTGCGTGAGATTTTTGCTGCAATGATAAAGTATGACTTTAATTTTGATCGGTTATGTCGGTTTATGGTGGTGCTTTCAAAAAATTTAAATCGTATCTGGACAAGTGCTTGAACCACCACGACATGGAAGGTTTAGAAGCCAAGTGATAGTAAGTGGGAGTAGTAGAGTTGGTACTTGAGAGTCATAGTTCGTATGGTAGGATGAGGAGTCTGCTCCAATGCTGCGTAACTGCGACTCTGGCACGCTTGAATGGTATTATGACATTTGGAAAATTTGCAATCAAGTAATTCAATATATCTGAGTAAAATATCTAGAAAAAAATGATTAAGGATGATCATGAAAGTATTGGAATTTTGTAGAAGTCATGAGATTGGCTTGTGTCTTCTGTGTATGGGAATGTGATGACCCAATTTAGTTTCTTTATATGCAACTCTTAACTGCATTTCAAATGGCCGAGCAAGCCACTTGGACCAAAAAGGAATGAAAAACCAAATCAAGTGAATGATACCTAATCCTGTAAGAAAACAATTAAACAATTTTTTACCAAAGGCAAAATTCCTTTCATTTTCCTCATACTTTTAGAATAACCAGTATGGATGTCATGCAAAATCAGTTTTTTTTTACCACTATATCTTAATACATGTGACAATAATAACCCAATTATATGGTAGTGATATACTAACTGGCATTTTATTTTAGTTTTATTATTTGAGATACAATGTGGAATCAACCCTTTCAGTCTTTTGAGCTGTTCCCAATTTTAAACCTAGCTTAATCCTGGGACACTTTACAATAACTAATTAACCTTGCATTCGGTCTGTTTTTGGACTGTGGGAGGAAACCAGAGCCCTTGTAGGAAACCCACACGGTCACGGGGAGAACATACAAATTCCTTACAGACACCAAGGTCAGCATTCTGCTAACCACTATGCTACTGTGCCTCCCTTATTTAATATTTGAAATGCAATCTAGTTTTGGGTCTGCATAAACATTTTGCCCATCTGCTTAGAGGTGCAGAAAAGTAATCTGGCTATGTCAAAAAGAGGACAGCTTTAAAGCTTATGTATCATTTTCTTGACACAAAAATCATGTGTTCTAATCTTATCAACACACACAAAATGCTGGTGGAACACAGCAGGCCAGGCAGCATCTATAGGAAGAGGTACAGGCGACGTTTTGGGCCAAGACCCTTTGTTTGTGTTCTAATCTTATGCTCTGTTTTCTCAACAGTTCCACCATGTGGCCAATCTCTGTATTTACACCCAAAGCAATTTGAGAGAGGCATACAAATTGTATGATCACAGGATTTTCAGATATCATGTGATACTATGCTTTACATCTTAGGGAAACCACAGGCATTATAGATGACAATCACAATGAAACACCTAATTCTTTAAATAGAACATTTCAAAATTTTATTACTGTATATAGAAATTGGAACACAAAACAAAGCTATGTGTTGTATCCACACCTTGTTTATTGTTCTATCCTCTATTTGACTGAATTTTCAGTCTCTTCTAGTTATCAGTGTTATTCTTTTCACACATAATGTGTGAAAAGAAGTTGGTTGCTTTGCACAAACCTGTTAACACCATATTCTTCACTGTATAATTTTAGTTAAAATTAATCTTTGTTTTTAAATTTAATGTTAATAGGTCAACTCAACCTCTCCAAGAAAGCTGTTCTAATTGTAGGATGTGGAGGATTGGGCTGCCCCGCTGCGCAATACCTGGCAGCTGCAGGCATTGGTAAGATCATTGTAAATTTTGTTTCCTTTGCCTTTTTTTTTCTCCAAAAGATTTTTCTGAAGATGTCTTAGAGGAAATTGACACAGATTTCCTTTATTTTATACTCAGGATAAATAATGCTTATGTATATTTGATTTCCTGACTAATTGGCTGAGGCAAGTGAAGCTTTGCAGAGACCGGACTAGAATTTCAGTTTTATTTTTAATCACACCTATAATAATTTTAAACACATGAGATTCTGCTGGAAATCCAGAGCAGCACACACAAAATGCTGAAGGAACTCAGCAGGTCAGGCAGCATCCATGGAGAGGAATAAATAGTGTTTCAAGGTGAGCCCCAGGGTGCCCTCCATAGGTACTCCATAGTTCCTCCAGCATTGTGTGTGTGTGTGTGTGTGTGTGTATTGTTGCTTGATATTAATAATTTGTTGTTCCATGCACAAGTTCAAGATGAACAGCTTAGTTCTAAGATATAGTATATTGCATGGATGGAGAAGGAAAGATACGAAACCACATGGATTAATTGAGAGCAAAACTGGTATATCGATTTACTTGTGGGGAAAGAACATCACGTTCTGTGATAGATAAACTAAGAAGTTCAATCAATGATGGGAAAGTGGGAGCAATGATGAGAAGGACACTTTACATGTTGCCTGGTATATTTCTTGTCAATCCAATTATTGTCATAAAATTGCAGGCAATGGTTTTTCTTCCTGCTCCCCATCATTAATTATGCTCTTTCCTAAGGGCTTCCTCCTGGTCTTATGAAAACCTGTATCTGTACTTTCAACAGTGTCACCTGAAACCACATAAAAGTCCGTGTGATGCTCGATGACAGCCAGCTTTACCTCACCTTTGCCTTTCTGGTCCTCTCAAATTGTCTGATATCCACTAGTGGATAAGCAGAAATTTCTCCAACTCAATACTCTTATCTTCAGTCCGTGTCACAGTCTATATTTTCTAGGCACTGACTCCATTCTTCTGCTGGTAACTCTCTAAAATCGACAGAATGTTGAAGTGTTTTGGTGTAATGTTGAGTTTCTGACTAGTTTTCAATGCCATCAGTAAGACCATCTAAATTTCTATCTCTTGACTCTGCCACTGATTGCCTTCTGATACTCTTAAGTTATTTTATCTGGCACTTGGGTAGCCTCCCTGGTAGGAGCTGAGGATGACCATTTTGAATTATAAATTGCAGACTATTTTAATAAATGGGAGCATATTACCTGAGTTGTCACAATGTCTCTTAATAAATTATTCTGGTTTTTTTGCTGACTGCAACAAAAACAAGCAGTTTTTTAATATGCTCAAAACTCCGGTGCTGTGGGGTTGATTCAGAGTTGATTTCACATTTTGTCTCACAGAAAAACATCCGTATTTTCGTAGTTTGTCCAAGTAGTAAATAGTTTATTTCAACAGTGGCAACAGCACCCCTAAAACCTGGTAAAGTTCTGCAGAAACCAGTAATAGGCTGACTCTTGCTTTCCACCTATTGGTTCTGTAAAAAGCTAACTTGTTCAGCAGCATATTTTAATAAATCAGTGTTATAGGAGACAAGATCCAAAGATCTGTGGAATGTATAGTGATATTTGAATGTCAATTTAGGTCGGTTGGGACTTCTTGATTACGATGATGTGGAGCTCAGTAACTTACAGAGACAGGTTCTCCATGCCGAGGATAAGGTGGGCATATCGAAAGCATTGTCTGCGGCAACTGCAATAAATCGGTATGTGAAGTTCTTTAAATGTTATTTTTCTTTGAGAGTTCAAAAGAAAGAGGTTTTCCTTGGGTGCAGTACAATCTCATTAAGACGTCTCAGTGGATTTATGTTGTTGTGGTTTTCTCATGTCAGTCATATCGTTAATTAAATGAATATACAGCCAAGATTATCAATCTTAACAGACTTCAATCGAGCAACTTTAGTATTGAAGTTTGTCCACCAACATAGCCAAAAACAAAATTGCATTTCACGAGTTCTTTCTATTGATCTGCAGTTATTGCTGTTATTACCTTGATTTTATTATGGAAAAAGAGATTTCAAGTCTAAGGGAAAAGGAGAGGGAAATGGACTGTGGAATCCTCTACAAAGAGATGACACAGATGGTATGAGCTGAATGTCTGACTCTTTGCTGTAATGATAAACTGATTTTGTGAATTTATTAAAAATGTAACTTTAAAATACTAAAATTGTGAGTCCTTAAATTTCAATGATTTGATATTAATTAATATGAAATAAATTGTAATTAAAAATAATCTTTTCCAAACATCTTTATGCTGACAAGTATGGAAAGTGTGCGTGCATGATTTCCAAAGAGGATGTCAAGGATGTGATACGTAATTTAGTTCCATCTTATCAGACTGATTACTAACTGAGAACTTGCTCTATATTCAGATATAGTGTTAGCAAAATTATAGACTTTGAAATATTAAATGGATCTGCTTTAAAATCAAACCCCTGACTTGATGGGACTTGCATCTGTTTCTTTGCCAGTTTTCCCCTGACTCCTCTTTCATTTAGTGTTGACTACTTATTGGTTTAGAATTCAGTGGCTACTAATCACCCTTTGGAAACGATGCTTACTTAGGTGTGGTTTTGGAAACACTTGTCCTGGTTTAATGAACAATGGTATCCCTTTATGTGTCCTGATGTGAATCTTCCGACTTTTTTCTTAGGAGACAAACATTCTCTGACCAGATTACCCAGTTTCCCGATTTGTAATCCGTCAGATCAGCAGATACCCAATTTTTTTCAAGACATTTCAATTGCAGCTCTTCAAACATTTGCCTGTGAAAGTGAGATTCCATTTGAGACATCTTTTAAAGGCCCATTGTTTAACTTCTTATATTCGTCATGCTATGCTTTGTATCAGTTTTGTATACATCTTCCCAAACCCCTTTGATGCTAAGAAATTGAAAATTGCAAGTATTACAAATGTAATTTTTTTATTTACAAAAAGTGTTTAGCATCCAACTCTACTCACATAAAAGAATATTACAGCCAGAGATTTTGATTAATTTAACTGAGAATTTTTTATTTGTGAATCACGTGCTCCTTTTATCATGGTAGAGCCCATAATTCTCTGTAATTTCCACCATCTCCAATGGGATCCCACCACCAAGCACATCTGCCTCTCTCCCCCACACTTTCCACTTTCTACAGGGATTGCTACTTACATGACTCCCTTGTCCGTTTGTCCCTCCCCACTGATCTTTCTGCTGTTACTTGTCTTTGCAAGTGGAACAGTTGTCAAACCTGACCCTAACCTTTTTCCTCACTATCATTCAGAGCCGCAAGCAGTCCTTCCAGGTGAGACAACACCTCACCAGTGATGCTGCTGGGGGTCGTCTACTGCAGAGGTCCCCAACCTTTTTTGCACTGCGGACCAGTTTTATATTGACAATATTCTTGCGGACCAGCCACGGGTGGGGGTGGGGTTTACCCCAAAAAGACTACACTACCCATGAAGCCTTGCGCGGGCACCAGTGCGCATGTGTGTACGTGCTGATTTTTTTCTAGAAATCGTTTTTGTCTTTCTTTTTCCTTTTTAAATCTTTTTATTGAATAAGTATACAAAAAGGTAAGCCATATAAGCACTAATACACTGTTAGAATATAATAAAATTACAGAAGATATTAATACAAAAAAATACTACAAACAATGTAATTTAAACATAACGTACCAAGGTAACATAATAGTATACTAATTTTTATATATATATATCAATAGAGAAAAGGAAAAAAAACCCCACTGTGCAACTAACTAAAAGCAAAGCAAAGCAATGGGCTAACTTGAAACCAAACAGAGTTAAAAAACTTAAAATCACGTCCTCAATCCCGACCTCCATTAAAAACAGTAAAAAAAAAACAAGGGTATATATTACATTAAATGAAAATATTGAATAAAAGATCTCCAGGTCTGTTCAAATTTAAATGAGGAGTCATAAAGATTGCTTCTAATTTTCTCCAAATTCAAACATAATATCGTCTGAGAAAACCAAAAAAAGGTAGTTGGAGCATTGAGCTCTTTCCAATGTTGTAAGATACATCTTTTCGCCATTAAAGTAAGAAATGCAATCATTCTACGGGCTGAAGGGGAAAGATTATTGGAAATTTTAGGTAGTCCAAAGATAGCAGTAATAGGGTGAGGAGAGATATCTATATTGAATACCTTGGAGATAATATTAAAAATGTCTCTCCAAAAAGTTTCCAGAGTAGGGCAAGACCAAAACATACGAGTTAAAGAGGCTATCTGCCCCGGACAACTATCACAAAAAGGATTAATATGAGAATAAAAGCGCGCTAATTTATCTTTGGACATATGTGCTCTATGAACAACTTTAAATTGAATTAGGGAATGTTTAGCACAGATAGAGGAAGTATTGACTAATTGTAAAATCTGCCCCCAGTCATCCACGGAAATGATAAACCCCAATTCCTGTTCCCAATCTACCCTAATCTTATCAAATGGAGCTTTCCTAAGTTTCATAATAATATTATAAATCATAGCCGATGCACCTCTCTGACATGGATTAAGGTTAATTATAGTATCTAAAATGTATGTAGGAGGAAGCATTGGAAAGGAAGAAAGTATAGTACTTCAGAAATTTCTAACTGATAGATATCTAAAAAAAATGTATTCTTGATAAGTTATATTTATTAGATAATTGTTCAAAAGACATAAGGGAACCATCTAAAAATAAATCCAAAAACCGTGAAATACCCTTAGTCTTCCAAATTTGAAAAGCACGATCTGTAAAAGAGGGAGGAAAAAATGTTACCTAAAATAGGAATCGCTAACCCAAATTGATTAAGATCAAAACATTTTCTGAATTGAAACCAAATACGTAAGGTATATTTAACTATCGGGTTAGACGCCTGTTTAAGGCGTTCCAAATCAAAAGGAAGAGAGGAACCTAAAATAGAGCCAAGTGTATGACCCTGAACAGATTGTAATTCCAATGCTACCCATTTAGGAATGGATAGTATATCCTGGTCAAGTAACCAGAATTTCATATGTCAAATATTAATTGCCCAATAATAAAATCTAAAGTTAGGTAATGCTAAGCCTCCATCTCTCTTAGCTTTCTGTAAATGTATTTTACCCAGTCTCGGGTTTTTATTTTGCCAAATAAATGAAGAAATTTTAGAGTTGACTTTGTCAAAAAAAGATTTTGGAACAAAGATTGGTAATGCCTGAAATATATATAAAAATTTTGGCAAAGAAAACATCTTAACTGCATTAATACGAGCAATCAAAGTTAAATATAAAGGAAACCATTTAGATGAAAGTTGAATAATATGGTCTATTAATGGTAAAAAGTAGGTCTTAAATAAATCTTTGTATTTACAAGTAATTTTAATCCCAAGATATGAAAAATAATTATTAATCAATTTAAATGGAGAGGTATGATATAAGGGAAGTTGTTTATTAATCGGAAAAAGTTCACTCTTACTAAGATTTAATTTATAACCTGAAAAAAGACCAAATTGTGCTAATAGCTCTAAAACAGCCGGGATGGATTTTTGGGGATTAGAAATATATAAAAGTAAGTCATCAGCATAGAGTGATATCTTATGGGACTTTAAGCCCCGAGTTATCCCAGTAATATTTGGAGATTCTCGAATGGCAATTGCAAGAGGTTCTAATGCAATATCAAATAATAAAGGACTAAGAGGACAACCTTGTCGAGTACCTCGAAAAAGAGGGAAAAAAGGTGAACTTAAAGAGTTAGTGCGGACCGAGGCCATAGGAGAATGATATAACAGTTTGATCCAGGATATAAATTTCGAGCTAAAATTAAACATTTCAAGCACCTTAAATAAATAAGGCCATTCCACTCTATCAAAAACTTTCTCAGCATTTAAAGAGATAACACACTCAGGAACATTTTGTGAGGGAGTATAAACAATATTTAACAGTGTGCGAATATTATAAAAAGAGTAACGACCTTTAATAAAACCCGTTTGGTCTTACGAAATAATAGAAGGAAGTACTTTTTCTAATCTATTTGCTAATAACTTAGAAAAAACTTTAGAATCAACATTTAATAAAGATATTGGTCTACATGATGCACATTGAGCAGGATCTTTATCCTTCTTTAATATTAGAGAGATTGACGCTCTATTGAAAGATTCAGGAAGTTTACCAAGTTTTAATGAAGCCTCAAAAACCCTACAGAACCAAGGGATTAATGAAGGAGCGAAACATTTATAAAATTCTACGGTAAACCCATCAGGGCCAGGAGCTTTCCCCAAATTCATAGAGAAAATAACATTCTTAATCTCATCCGTGGTAATGGGAGTATCTAACATAGAAGACATATCCTGTGAAATCTCAGGGAAGTCTAGATTATCTAAAAAATCATTCATATATTTGGAATCTCGAGGAGACTCTGATTGATATAAGGAAGAATAAAAATCACAGATGGTTTGATTAATCCCCACATGATCAAGTATCAGTCGGTCATTTTGGTTATAAATCTGATTAATTTGAGATTTAGCATAATTAGACTTCAGTTGATTAGCCAACAGTTTGCCAATTTTGTCACTGTGTACATAAAATTCACTTCTTGTTTTCTTTAATTGGTTTACAATCGAGGACGAAAGTAGTAAACTGTGTTCCATTTGAAGTTCAGTTCTTTGTTTATATAACTCCTCAGAAGGAGCTATAACATATTTCTTATCAATTTCCTTAATCTTGTCCACAATTACCAACTCCTCCTGCTTCAGCTTCTTCCTCAAAGCAGCAGAATACGAGATAATCTGACCACGAATATAAGCTTTAAAAGTATCCCAAAGAATGTTCACAGAAATATCCTCTGTATAGTTGATTGTAAAAAAAAAAAATCAATCTATTCATTCACAAAGTTAACAAAGTCCGAGCCCTGAAGCAACAGCGAATTAAAACGCCATTGTCTATTATTTTGTATATTGGCCAGAATTTTAATAGAAAGCTTAAGTGGAGTATGATCCAAAATGGTTATAGAGTCATAATCACATTTAATCACTGAAGAAATAAGACGAGAATCAATAAAGAAATAATCAATTCTTGAATAGGAATGGTGAATATGTGAAAAAAAAAGAAAAATCTTTTTCCTGAGGATGCAAAAAACGCCAAATGTCCGTCGACCCAGAATCAGAAAAGAATGAATTAATCAAACTTGCAGATTTATTAGGTAAAGTCCGTAGAGGAGCCGAACGGTCCAAAGCTGGAGACAAACAGGTATTAAGATCTCCGCCCCAGATCAATGAAAACTCATTCAAATTCGGGAACTGATTAAATAATGATTTATAAAATTCCGGACAGTCCATATTAGGAGCATAGACATTAACCAAAACTACCTTTTTATTAAATAGTAGACCACTAACCAATAGAAATCTACCATTCGGATCAGAAATAATATTATGTTGTATAAAAGTAACTGAGGAGTCTATAAAAATAGAGACGCCTCGAATCTTAGCATTGGAGTTCGAATGAAACTGTTGTTCCTTCCAGAATTTAAAAAAATGTAGTCTGTCCCCCCTCCGCACATGGGTCTCTTGTAAAAATAAAATTTGTGCTTTAAGTCTCCGGAACACTTTAAAAACTTTTTTCCTTTTAATAGGATGATTAAGACCATTAGTATTCCAGGAGACAAAATTAATAATAGACTCCATCAACCCTAAAGTCAACCCGCAACAAGGAGGATTGACGATAGGCTCGACCCACGAACCCGGAAAGGGAACAGAACATACAAGAGATACCGGGAAGAAGAAAGCAACCAATACTTCAATAATGTACATAGCCCAAGAAGAAAGAAACTAAAACGTGAAGCCCCTCCCACCACCCCCACCCCATGACCCCAAGGCTAAATCTAACGCAGACCAGCCCGAAAGAAGCAAGCACTAAAACTACCCCCATGACTTCCGGTATACGCTCCCTAAAAAAAGTGTAAATATAAAAAAGATCAGCTGATTATAAAACAGTAAAAGAATAAAAAAAATAACTCAATTAAAATAAACACATAATATAACGGAATAAAAGCCAGAAAATATAAAAAAAACCACAATAAACTCCAGACTCATGAGTAAACAAAACAAAAAAAAATGAGATTATTAACATAAACTAGTTATAAAAACCTACAAAACAAAATAGATTTAAAAAAACTACAAAATTTAAGGCCACAAAGGAAATACGTAAAATGACGGTGAGGAAATAACCACCCAGAATCCCCTGGGAAAAAGAAGGAAATGACGCAGTTAAAAAGAAAGTTTAGCAACCATATTAAATAAACTTTTCTGCCCATATAGGGCAAAAAAAAATTAAGACCGACAAATTCACAACCTCCGATCAACGGAGATAGTTAAAAAATTACGATTAAGGTGTTGAAGGTGAAAATTGATCCAGATAACTCTGGGCATCCGATGGAGATTCAAAAAAACGGAGGGCTCCATCCAACGTGCGAATCCTTAAACGTGCAGGGTAGAGCAACGCTGGTTTTAAATCCATCTTGTAGAGTTCCGACATCACAGATCTGTAACGAACCCGTTGATCCCGGATTGGTTTACTGAAATCCTCCACGAATCGGAACTTAAGATCCAGAAAATCAATGTAACCTTTAGATCGAACGAAATGAAACAGTGTCTCCTTGTCTTGAAAGTAATGAAAACGTAAAATGACATGTCTAGGTTTATCTGACCTAGGCGAGTATGATGGAACTCTGTGAACACGATCCAATAACGGTTGGTCAGGAAATACAGTAGGAAATGCATCTTTTAAAAGTTGAGAAAAATACTTCATAGGGTTATCGGATTCAACAGCTTTACGCACCCCAATCATTCGAAGATTCTGCCGTCGCATTCTGGATTCTAAGTCAGAGTTTTTAAAGGTCAGAAAGTCGAGTTTCTTCTTCATTACATTAATTGTTTCTTCGATTTTCTCCATCTTGAGTGCACTTTGTTGCGTGGATTTTTGAAGATCAGATATAGCCAACCGATGTTCCGTAATAGATATTTGTATCTTCTCGATTGAATCGGCAATTTTCTGGAAACTAGTTGAAATTTCCTCACGAATTAGCTCCGATATAGCTTTCAAAGTCACCGGTGGTTCAGTCGGAGGGAAATCGGTACCTTTCGGTCTAACCGGAGGTTTGCCGTCCTTCCCGTTTTTTCCATTCTTAGACACAGCAGACCTTAAACGCATCCAATTATCGAAGAGCCCAATTTGTTTCAAAGTATTGTAAAAGTTGATGCCTTAATGGTTAATTAAAATATAGCTGATCATAAGAAGAACTCAGAGGTAATGGAGCGAGTCAAGAACGCGACTTCACTCCATGAGCGCTACCGGAAGTCCTGTTTTTGGTGATTCTGTTCTGGCGGGGGGGGGGGGCGGGGCGTGGCAGTGTTAATCATGACCGGAATATAGGTGATAAGTGGCTAATACACTCAATTTTGTTTCCAAAAGGGTTTGTCTAACAAATTTAATATTAAACACACAACGCATATTTTCCTCGCAAGAATATAGTGATAAGTCCATTATCCAGGGAGGACAGGGGAGCTTGAAGTAACTGTTGAACAAACTTCCAGTAGAAGTGGTAGAGGCAGGTTTGATATTATCATTTAAAGAAATATTGGACAGGTATATGGACAAGGAAGGAATGAAGGGTTATGGGCTGAGTGCAGGTTGGTGGGACTAGGTGAGAGAAGCGTTCGGCACGGACTAGAAGGGCAGAAATGGCCTATTTCCGTGCTGTAATTGTTATATGGTTATATAAGTCAATAGCATCATAACATTTTAAGTAACGTTTGGATATTAAACACACAGCACATATTTTCCCTGTATGAACATATAAAATCATTGCAACACACCAATATTGCTGAATCAGTACAAGCCCTGGGCTTGTTTTCCTGCAACAAGACGGTGCATCGAGGGGTGATGGGAGACAGCGATACTCGAAGGAGGTTCCTTATGTCCAGTCTATTCCGCAATTTAGTTTTCGTTGCATTCATTGCAGAGATATGTTGGAAATGGAAGCAACGTTTTCAGTGCTTTCGTGGCTATCTCAGGATACTTAGCCTTGACTTTGATCCAGACTGCTGACAGAGATGTTATGTCAAACATACTTTTCAGCCCAGCGTCATTTGCAAGCTCGAGGAGTTGATCTCCTTCCCACGCTGGCACAGATGACGCGCGGGTAATGACCTCGCGTGTGTTCAAGCTGATCAGTGGCCGTGACAGGGAATGAGGAAAGGTGCAGCTGACTCATATCGCCAAATCATATCGTTTCCTCGCGGCCCGGTAGCACATGCTCTGCGGCCTGGTGGTTGGGGACCGCTGATCTACTGTATCTGGTGCTCCCAGTATAGCCTCCTATATATCGGTGAGACCCGATGTAGACTGACAGACTGCTTCGCCGAGCACCTAGCCTCACTTGCCAGAAAAAGCCATCTCCCAGTGACTTTAAAAACACAAACACGAGGAAATCTGCAGATGCTGGAAATTGAAGCAACACACACAAAAAATGCTGGTGAACGCAGCAGGCCAGGCCGCATCTAACAGTCAACGTTTTGGGTTGAGACCCTTCGTCAGGACTAACTGAAAGAAGAGATAGTAAGAGATTTAAAAGTGGGAGTGGGAGATCTGAAATGATAGAGGAAGAAAGGAGGGGGAGGGATGGAGCTAAGAGCTGGAAAGTTGATTGGCAAAAGGGATATGAGGCTGGAGAAGGGAGAGGATCATGGGACGGGAGGCCTAGGGAGAAAAAGGGGGAGGGGGGAAACCCAGAGGATGGGCAAGGAGTTATAGTGAGAGGGACAGAGGGAGAAAAAGAGAGGGGGGGAAAGGGGGAAAAGAAAAATTAATAATAATAAATAAGGGATGGGGTACGAAGGGGAGGTGGGGCATTAACGGAAGTTAGAGAAGTTAATGTTCATGCCATCAGGTTGGAGGCTACCCAGACGGAATATACGGTGTTGTTTCTCCAACCTGAGTGTGGCTTCATCTTGACAGTAGAGGAGGCCGTGGATAGACATATCAGAATGGGAATGGGACGTGGAATTAAAATGTGTGACCACTGGGAGATCCTGCTTTCTCTGGCGGACAGAGCGTAGATGTTCAGCAAAGCGGTCTCCCAGTCTGCGTCGGGTCTCGCCAATATATAGAAGGCCACATCAGGAGCACCGGACGCAGTATATCACCCCAGCCGACTGACAGGTGAAGTGTCGCTTCACCAGGAAGGACTCTCTGGGGCCATAGTTCCCTCTAAGCTGTGCGTGTGTGTGCTCGCACACACGTTTTTCAACCAGCGCACAAAGGAAATTAATGTGCGCAGAAATGGTTAGTTACCTAAAATAATGTAGTAGTTAATAATTATACTTAGTGAAAATAATCTTTTATCTAACTGTTAACTAGTTAGTTGGTTTTTCAAATAGCACAATGCACGTAACTAATTTACGTCACCTCACCTTTCCTGTTCCGGTTTGTACAGCTGCATCACAGCGGCAGCCATGTTTGGCGGACAGTGTTCATATCGTAAAGTTTACAAAGACCTGTATCAAATCCTGTAGATAGCTTACTAAGTTTTTATTGGAAAAAATACTGATTCACTATGTCGAATTCAAAAGAAGTGAAGGGTGTGAGCGCCAAAGAACTGCAAATTTGCTTAAAGTTGAATGGCTTAACAAAATAGTGGAAACTGTTACACTGAAAGCTCATGAGGTCATGAACGTTCAGCTACGAGAAATATTTATGATTCGGAAACTGGAGTTATCTGTTTGTATTGTCATTATGCGAAAGTTGCTGGAGAATTTGCTAGTGGAAAGAAGTGGGATGATATTTGGAAATTTGACTTTTTGAGCGTCATTTGGCAAGTAAATCGCATTTGGACGGTGTACAAAAGCTCAGGCAACAGAACCCGTCATTATCCATTACAGGAGTGCTACGCATGTTGCAGTTGCGTGCCGGTGAGCGAGAGCAAAAACGATCAATCTCAGAGGAGATCAAAGTTGAGGAACAAGAATGGTCAGCTTTTGATTTCTCCGCAATTGCAGATTGTGACTTCACATTTGGCGATGAACAAGTTAATGCCTTGTGTCCAAAATAGCATGATTTTCCAGCTGAAACTATTGTAATAGTTAGACAGTTTAATGATTTCAAATTTTCCGTGCAAGAAAAAATTAAATCCAAACCGATTTCAAACTTTGCTCAAATGGTGGCATTTGTACTTCAAAATGAACAGTTTTGCGACCTTGCACAGTTGATGGAATTTGGGGGAACCTTTCTTGTGTCTAGTGCGGACTGTGAGTGAGATTTTAGCCTAATGAATCAACTCAAAGACGAGCTGAGAAATCGCTTTGGTGAATGTCATTTGGATATGTTAATGAGACTCAAAAGCTATCCATGGGATGGAAGGTCTGTTAGTCGAGATAGAGTTTACAAAGAATGGGTAAATGCCAAAGACAGGAGAGAGAGAAAAAAAAACTGAGTGACTTAAATATAAAAATTAAGTATCTCCAACCTGATGGCATGAACAATGACTTCTCTAACTTCTGTTAATACCCATCCTCCCCTTTGTACCCCATCCCTTTGTTTGTTTGTTTGTTTATTTATTTATTAATTATCATTGTTGTGATTTTTTTTTCTTTCTCCTTTTTTTTTCTCTTTTTTTTCCTCCCTCTGTCCCTCTCACTATAACTCCTTGCCCATCCTCTGGGCATTCCCCCCCCCCCACTTTCTTTCTCCGTAGGCTTCCCGTCCCATGATCCTCTCCCTTCTCCGCCTCGTATCCCTTTTGCCAATCAACTTTCCAGCTCTTAGCTCCGTCCCTCCCCCTCCTGTCTTCTCCTATCATTTTGGATCTCCCCCTCCCCCTCCCACTTTCAAATCTCTTACTATCTCTTTTCAGTTAGTCTTGACGAAGGGTCTCGACCTGAAATATTGACTGTACCTTTTCCTATAGATGCTTCCTGGCCTGCTGTGTTCACCAGCATTTCTGCTGTGTGTGACTTAAATATGTACGTTATTTTGTTGTTATTGTGTGCAGTTTTATGTCAAATATTTTGTAAACTTACATAAACTGTCCCATGTGTACATTCAGGACGCACATACTTTTGTCACAGGAAAAAATTTGCACAACATAAGATTTTTGTGCACACTGACTACTAAAGATTAGAGGGATCATTGTCTGGGGCCCTGAAAGGTGGTGAGGGAGGAAGTGTAAGGGCATGTGTGGCACTTGTTCCGCTTACAAGGATAAGTGCCAGGAGGGAGATCAGTGGGGAGGGATGGGGGGAACGAATGGACAAGGGATTTGCGTAGGGAGCGATCCCTGCGGAAAGCAGAGAGAGGGGGGAGGGAAAGATGTGCTTAGTGGTGGGATCCCATTGGAGGTGGCAGAAGTTACAGAGGATTACATGTTGGACCCAGTGACTGCCCATTTCAACCTACTTACCATTCTGACCTGTCTGTCTATGGCTTCCTCTGCTGCTGTGATGAGGCCACACTCAGGTTGGAAGAGCAGCACCCTACGTTCCTTCTTGGGAGCCTCCAACCAGATGGCATGAACACTGATTTCTTGAACTTCTTGTAATTGCCCCCATCCCTCTCCTTCACAGTTCCCGTTTCCCTCTCTTGCCTTATCTCCTTACCTGCCCAACACCTCTCTCTGGTGCTCTGCCCCCTTCCCTTTCTTCCATGGTCTTTTACCCTCTCCTATCAGATTCCCCCTTCTCCAGTCCTTTATCTCTTTCACCAATCAACTTCCTAGCTCTTTACTTCACCTCTGCCCCTCTCCTGATTTAACCTATCAACTACTACCTTGTACTTCTTCCTTCCCTACCCCTACCTTCTTCATCTGACTTCTCATCCTTTTTTCTAATCCCGATGAAGGGTCTTGGCCCAAAATGTCGACTGTTTTCTCTTTTCCACAGATGCTGCCTGGTCTGCTGAGTTCCTCCAGCAAGTTTGGATAGATGTCAGGTCAATGACTTTATTTTTAACCAACATGTTTTAACTTGAAACTCTTTTTGGTCTGCAGGTTAAATTCAAATGTTGAATGTCTACCATATCATTTCCAATTGAATTTCAAGAATGCAAAACAGCTAATTCAACAATATCCTTTTTGTGTTTTTAGTGATTAAGAGTTAAACTATGTTTTGATTATCTACATTTTTCTTAACTAATTTTACGTATGATATTGTAGTGGATTGTTCTGACAATGTTCCCACGCGATACCTTGTCAATGATGCCTGTGTTCTGAATGGGAAGCCACTTGTATCAGCCAGTGCTCTCAGAATGGAGGGTCAGGTAAATAATGAGATACCTCATTCATAAATTTCTCCATTGTAAATCTATATAAGTTCTAAAGTCACTTCTGGCAAATCGCAGAGGTAAAAGGACCCTGATGGCAGTTATTTATAGGCTTCCTAACAGCTGCAGTGATGTGGACTACAAATTACAACAGGAAATTAAAAAAGACTTGTCAGAAGGGCAGTATTATGATAATAGTGGGGGATTTTAACATGCGAGTGGATTGGGAAAATCAGATCGGCGCTGGATCTCGAGAGAGAGAACTTGTAGAATGTCTGTGAGATGGCTTTTTAGAACAGCTTGTTGTTGAGCCCACCAGGGGATAGGCTGTACTGAATTGGCTATTGTGTAATGAACCAGAGGTGATTAGAGAGATTGAGGTGATGAAACCCTTAGGAGACAGTGATCATAACATGATTGAGTTCACTGTGAAATTTGAGAAAGAGAAGCCGAAATCCGATGTGTCGGTATTTCAGTGGAGTAAAGGAAATTACAGTGGCATGAGAGATGAACTGGCCAAAGTTGACTGGAAAGAGACACTGGCGGGAAGGACGGCAGAGCAGCAGTGGCTGGAGTTTATGCGAGAAGTGAGGAAGGTGCAAGACAGATACTTTCCAAAAAAGAAGAAATTTTCGAATGGAAAAAGGATGCAACCGTGGCTGACAAGAGAATTCAAAGCCAAAGTTAAATCAAAGGAGAGGGCATACAAGGAAGCAAAAATTAATGGGAAGACAGAGGATTGGGAAGTTTTTGAAAGCTTACAGAAGGAAACTAAGAAGGTCATTAAGAGGGAGAAGATGAACTATGAAAGGAAGCTAGCAATTAATATCAAAGAGGATATGAAAAACTTTTTCAAGTATATAAAGAGTAAAAGACAGGTGAGAGTAGATATAGGACCGATAGAAAAAGATGCTGGAGAAATTGTAATGGGAGATAAGGAGATGGCGGAGGAACTGAACGAGTATTTTGCATCCGTCTTCACAGAGGAATATATCAACAGTATACCAGACACTCAAGGGTGGCAGGGAAGAGAAGAGTGCGCAGTCACAATTACAATAAAGAAAGTTCTCAGGAAGCTGAATCGTCTGAGGGTAGATAAATCTCCCGGACCAAATGGAATGCACCCTTATGTTCTGAAGGAAGTAGCTGTGGAGATTGCGGAGGCATTAGCGATGATCTTTCAAAAGTCAATAGATTCTGGCATAGTTCCGGAGGACTGGAAGATTGCAAATGTCACTCTGCTATTTAAGAAGGGGGCAAGGAAGCAAAAAGGAAATTATAGACCTGTTAGCTTGACATCGGTGGTTGGGAAGTTGTTGGAGTCGAAGGATGAGGTTACGGAGTACCTGGAGGCATATGACAGGATGGGCAGAACTCAGCATGGTTTCCTTAAAAGAAAATCCTGCCTGACAAACCTATTGCAATTTTTTGAGGAAAATACAAGTAGGCTAGACAAGGGAGATGAAGTGGATGTTGTCTATTTGGATTTTCAGAAGGCCTTTGACAAGGTGCCACACACGAGGCTGCTGAACAAGATGAGAGCCCATGGAATTACGGGAAAGTTACATACGTGGATAGAGCATTGGTTGATTGGCAGAAAACAGAGAGTGGGAATAAAGGGATCCCTTTCTGGTTGGCTGCCGGTTACCAGTGGTGTTCCTCAGGGGTCCGTGTTGGGGCCGCTTCTTTTTACGTTGTACATCAACGATTTGGATTATGAATAGATGGCTTTGTGGCTAAGTTTGCTGATGATACAAAGATAGGTGGAGGGGCCGGTAGTGCTGAGGAAACAGAGTCTGCAGAGAGACTTGGATAGATTGGGAGAATGGTCAAAGAAGTGGCAAATGAAATAGTGTTGGAAAGTGTATGGTTATGCTCTTTGGTAGAAGAAATAAACGGGCAGACTATTGTTTAAATGGGGAGAGAATTCAAAGTTCTGAGATGCAATGGGGCTTGGGAGTCCTCGTACAAGATACCCTTAAGGTTAACCTCCAGGTTGAGTGGGTGGTGAAAAAGGTGAATGCAATGTTGGCATTCATTTCTAGAGGAATAGACTATAGGAACAGGGATGTGATGTTGAGGCTCTATAAGGCACTGGTAAGACCTCACGGAGTGCTGTGTGCAATTTTGGGCTCCTTATTTAAGAAAGGATGTGCTGATGTTGGAGAGAGTTCAGAGAAAATTCATTAGAATGATTCTGGGAATGAGAGGGTTAACATATGAGGAACATTTGACCGCTCTTGGACTGTATTCCTTGGAGTTTAGAAGAATGAGGGGGGACTTCATAGGAACATTTCAAAGGTTGAAAGGCATGGACAGAGTGGATGTGGCAAAGTTGTTTCCCATGGTGGAGGAGTTAAGGGCATGACTTAAGGATTGAAGGGCGCCCATTCAGAACAGAGATGCGAAGAAATTTTTTTTGCCAGAGGGTGGTGAATCTTTGGAACTTGTTGCCACAGGCGGCAGTGGAGGCCAAATCATTGGGTGTATTTAAGGCAGAGATTGATAGGTATCTGAGTAGCCAGGGCATCAATGGTTATGGTGAGAAGGCGGGGAAGTGGGACTAAATGGGAGAATGGATCAGCTCGTGATGAAATGGCGGAGCAGACTCGATGGGCCGAATGGCCGACTTCTGCTCCTTTAACTTATGGTCTAAATGCGACAGTGAATACCAGAGATAAATTATAAAAAGAGATTTTGATTGAGGAATCAAATCATTTTATGTAAAGTTGTATCTGCAAACTAACCTTCAGTGTAAGAGGGAATTGTTTTGTATATAAACTTGTATTTGGGATGTTTATAATACTGCATTTTGTGTACATCTGTCATTGCCTTGAAATTCAGATAGGTCAGAAAACACCAGATATTAGTGATGTAGTTAGATGAGAAGTGCTTGTCATTTGGGAAATAATCCCTCCTTGATGTAGCAGTGAGAGGAAAGAAATACAAAATCTATTAAATTCAGTTGCAGTTAGCCTTTGCAAGGGTTAACTTGTGACCTATGGTAGCCCATCCAGTCTGCTAATCGCTACCTTTGAGTCAATAAAGTCATACAGCCTAGATACAGGCCCTTTAGCTTTACTAATTGTTGGAGCTGAGTTCGTCCCATTTGTCTACGTTTGGCCCAGATCCCTCTAAACCTGTCCAATCCATGTGCCTGTGTAAATGTCTTCTTAACATTGTAATTGTGATGACCTCTACTAACTCCTCTGGAAGTCCTGATGAAGGGTTCTGGCCCGAAATGTCGACCAATCTTTTCCACAGATGCTGCCCGACCTGCTGAGTTCCTCCAGCGTGTTGTGAGTGTTGCTTTGACCCCAGCATCTGCAGATTATTTTGTGTTTATAACTCCTCTGGAAGTTTCTTCCATATATTCACCTCTGCAAAATGTGAACAGTAACGTGGAATGAGTGAGTAACTTGGATAGTTTACATTTAACTAGTATTTTAAAATCAGGAATATGAGTGGAAATAGTTCTGAGATGTGTCAGAACATTTGGCACTTAGAACACTTCAGACTAACAAATGAGGACGGTTGTCCAACAGCCTGACAGATTGACCAGGAAGACTGATGAAAGAGTTTTAGCCCAGTTAGAGTTGAGCGAAATACTTTTAATTTTGTTGTATTTTAATGCAAGTCATCCAGAATTTAATGGCTGCCTGGAATTCCTACAGTAACAGTTGCTAAGAGAGCCATGTAGTTATATGTTTGCAGTGAAACTCTATCATTTTCTCTATACTTAGACCATAAGATATCAGAGCAGAATTAAGCCTTTTGACCCATCGAGTCTGACCCACCATTTCATCATGGCTGATCCAATTCTCCTCTCAGCCCCAGTCTCCTGCCTTCTCCCGGTATACCTTCATGTCCTGACCAATCAAGAATCTTAACAACCTCTGCCTTAAATATACATAAAGACTTGGCCTCCACAGCTGCCTGCGGCAAAGAATTCCACAGATTCGCCACTCTCCAGCTAAAGAAATTTCTCCTCATCTACGTTTTTAATGACGTCCCTCTATTCTGAGGCTGTGTCCTCTGGTCTTAGACTCTCTCACCAGAGGAAACATCCTCTCCACATCCAGTCTATCAAAGACCATTACTATTTGATAGGTTTCAATTCTTCTGAATTCCAGTGAATACAGGCCCAGAGCAATCAGATGCCTTCATATGGTAAGCCATTCAATCCTAGAATCATTTTCGTGAATCACCTGTGAACCCTCTCCAGTTTCAAGCCATCCTTTCTAAGCTAAGGGTCCCAAACTTGCTCACAATACTCCAAGTGAGGCCTCACCAATGCTTTATGAAGTTTCAACATTACATCCTTGCTCTTACATTCTGGTCCTCTTGAAATGAATGCTAACATTGCATTTGCCTTCCTCACCAGACTCGGCCTGCAAGTTAACCTTTAGGGAATCTTTGAGGATACTCTTCTGCTTTCGTGGATGGTTGTGAAGAAAAAGCACTTCAGGGTGTATATTGTATACATTTCCCTGACATCAAATGTACTTTTGAAACCTTTGAAATTTAACTGCCTAATAGAAAATATCTGGAGCATTTTTTCCAGCTGAGAAAGATTTTAGTTTTGATCTGGATTCACAGCTGCCACACCAATTTTGTATTTGGCACAATTCTCCAACTATATTAGGCAAGGTAGCAGTTCAAGAGGCTAAAACTGATGTCTCATAGCAACACACATCAAAGTTGCTGGTGAACGCAGCAGGCCAAGCAGCATCTATAGGAAGAGGCGCAGTCGACGTTTCAGGCCGAGACCCTTCGTCAGGACTAACTGAAGGAAGAGTGAGTAAGGGATTTGAAAGCTGGAGGGGGAGGGGGAGATCCAAAATGATAGGAGAAGACAGGAGGGGGAGGGATGGAGCCGAGAGCTGGACAGGTGATAGGCAAAAGGGGATACGAGAGGATCATGGGACAGGAGGTCCGGGAAGAAAGACGGGGGGGGGGGGTGACCCAGAGGATGGGGAAGAGGTACATTCAGAGGGACAGAGGGAGAAAAAGGAGAGTGAGAGAAAGAATGTGTGCATAAAAATGAGTAACAGATGGGGTACGAGGGGGAGGTGGGGCCTAGCGGAAGTTAGAGAAGTCAATGTTCATGCCATCAGGTTGGAGGCTACCCAGACGGAATATAAGGTGTTGTTCCTCCAACCTGAGTGTGGCTTCATCTTTACAGTAGAGGAGGCCGTGGATAGACATGTCAGAATGGGAATGGGACGTGGAATTAAAATGTGTGGACACTGGGAGATCCTGCTTTCTCTGGCGGACAGAGCGTAGATGTTCAGCAAAGCGGTCTCCCAGTCTGCGTCGGGTCTCACCAATATATAAAAGGCCACATCGGGAGCACCGGACGCAGTATATCACCCCAGTCGACTCACAGGTGAAGTGATGCCTCACCTGGAAGGACTGTTTGGGGCCCTGAATGGTGGTAAGGGAGGAAGTGTAAGGGCATGTGTAGCACTTGTTCCGCTTACACGGATAAGTGCCAGGAGGGAGATCAGTGGGGAGGGATGGGGGGGACGAATGGACAAGGGAGTTGTGCAGGGAGCGATCCCTGCGGAATGCAGAGAGAGGGGGGGAGGGAAAGATGTGCTTAGTGGTGGGATCCTGTTGGAGGTGGCGGAAGTTACGGAGACCCGGAGGCTGGTGGGGTGGTAGGTGAGGACCAGGGGAACCCTATTCCTAGTGGGGTGGTGGGAGGATGGAGTGAGAGCGGATGTACGTGAAATGGGGGAGATGCGTTTAAGAGCAGAGTTGATAGTGGAGGAAGGGAAGCCCCTTTCTTTAAAAAATGAAGACATCTCCCTCGTCCTAGAATGAAAAGCCTCATCCTGAGAGCAGATGCGGCGGAGACGGAGGAATTGCGAGAAGGGGATGGCGTTTTTGCAAGAGACAGGGTGAGAAGAGGAATAGTCCAGATAGCTGTGAGAGTCAGTAGGCTTATAGTAGACATCAGTGGATAAGCTGTCTCCAGAGACAGAGACAGAAAGATCTAGAAAGGGGAGGGAGGTGTCAGAAATGGACCAGGTAAACTTGAGGGCACGGTGAAAGTTGGAGGCAAAGTTAATAAAGTCAACGAGTTCTGCATGCGTGCAGGAAGCAGTGCCAATGCAGTCGTCGATGTAGCGAAGGAAAAGTGGGGAACAGATACCAGAATAGGCACGGAACATAGATTGTTCCACAAACCCAACAAAAAGGCAGGCATAGCTAGGACCCATATGGGTGCCCATAGCTACACCTTTAGTTTGGAGGAAATGGGAGGAGCAAAAGGAGAAATTATTAAGAGCAAGGACTAATTCCGCTAGACGGAGCAGAGTGGTGGTAGAGGGGAACTGGAGACAGCTTATCCACTGATGTCTACTATAAGCCTACTGACCCTCACAGCTATCTGGACTATTCCTCTTCTCACCCTGTCTCTTGCAAAAACGCCATCCCCTTCTCGCAATTCCTTCGTCTCCGCCGCATCTGCTCTCAGGATGAGGCTTTTCATTCTAGGACGAGGGAGATGTCTTCATTTTTTAAAGAAAGGGGCTTCCCTTCCTCCACTATCAACTCTGCTCTTAAACGCATCTCCCCCATTTCACGTACATCCGCTCTCACTCCATCCTCCCACCACCCCACTAGGAATAGGGTTCCCCTGGTCCTCACCTACCACCCCAC
Organism: Mobula hypostoma; assembly: GCF_963921235.1. Classification (NCBI taxonomy): domain Eukaryota; kingdom Metazoa; phylum Chordata; class Chondrichthyes; order Myliobatiformes; family Myliobatidae; genus Mobula; species Mobula hypostoma. The sequence goes on along the minus strand of NC_086104.1, from coordinate 22,230,079 downwards.
CAGCCTCCGGGTCCAACATATTATTCTCCGTAACTTCCGCCACCTCCAACGGGATCCCACCACTAAGCACATCTTTCCCTCCCCCCCCTCTCTGCATTCCGCAGGGATCGCTCCCTACACAACTCCCTTGTCCATTCGTCCCCTCCATCCCTCCCCACTGATCTCCCTCCTGGCACTTATCTGTGTAAGCGGAACAAGTGCTACACATGCCCTTACACTTCCTCCCTTACCACCATTCAGGGCCCCAAACAGTCCTTCCAGGTGAGGCATCACTTCACCTGTGAGTCTGGTCCGGTGCTCCCGATGTGGCCTTTTATATATTGGTGAGACCCGACGCAGACTGGGAGACCGCTTTGCTGAACATCTACGCTCTGTCCGCCAGAGAAAGCAGGATCTCCCAGTGTCCACACATTTTAATTCCACATCCCATTCCCATTCTGACATGTCTATCCACGGCCTCCTCTACTGTAAAGATGAAGCCACACTCAGGTTGGAGGAACAACACCTTATATTCCGTCTGGGTAGCCTCCAACCTGATGGCATGAACATTGACTTCTCTAACTTCCGCTAGGCCCCACCTCCCCCTCGTACCCCATCTGTTACTCATTTTTATGCACACATTCTTTCTCTCACTCTCCTTTTTCTCCCTCTGTCCCTCTGAATGTACCTCTTCCCCATCCTCTGGGTCACCCCCCCCACCCTTCTTTCCTCCCGGACCTCCTGTCCCATGATCCTCTCGTATCCCCTTTTGCCTATCACCTGTCCAGCTCTCGGCTCTATCCCTCCCCATCCTGTCTTCTCCTATCATTTTGCATCTCCCCCTCCCCCTCCAGCTTTCAAATCCCTTACTCACTCTTCCTTCAGTTAGTCCTGACGAAGGGTCTCGGCCTGAAACGTCGACTGCGCCTCTTCCTATAGATGCTGCTTGGCCTGCTGCGTTCACCAGCAACTTTGATGTGTGTTGCTTGAATTTCCAGCATCTGCAGAATTCCTGTTGTTTGTGTCTCATAGCAAGATTCATAGAATGATTCTGAGAATTTATAGCTCTGAACTATTTCATTCTCTGAAAATGGTTTAAACTATTCGGCATTGATAAGCACTAGACTGTGGAATTTCTGTTTCATCTGCTGAACTAACTTAACCCTTTGTATGTTAGTCTAATTTGTACACCCATGACTATATTTTTCCTCATGTCAAACTGTTAAATTAAAAAAAAATTTCTCCAGTGCATTCCCTAGTGGTACAAATCAGTTACTAAGCTGCAAAAGAACCAGAGTGGCACTCCTCCACATTCTAAAGAAATACATCAATTTAAAGGGATACCTGATTTTTATTATTGTTCTCTTAACGCTTGCTTACAACTAATATGCAATATAAGTACTAAGTATTTCCTTAGAATTGCACTGCCTATGCTGTTTACCGATGAGCTTGAGTCATTTCAAACAACTTCATGCTACCATTGTGGGGGTCAACGTTTCTTAATTAGTTTAAGTGGGTTAAGGGAGACATTTCCAATGCTGGAAGGGTCAATAAAGAGTGGAGTTAGATTTGATCTAATTGCAGAAGAACAATTTAATTAACTTATTTTATTTAGAGATTCTGCGCAGATCAGGCCTTTCCAGTCCAATGAACCATGCCGCCGAGCAGCCCATCTACTTAACACTAGCCTCATCACAGGACAATTTACAATGACCAATTAACCTTCTAACTGGTACGCCTTTGGATGTGGGAAGAAGCTGTTTCACCTGGAGGCAACCCACACGTTCACAAGAGTGTACAAGCTCCGCACGGACAGCACTGGAATTTAACTCTGAACTCCAATACCCTGCGCTGTAACAGCATCATATTAACAACTCTGCCACTGTAGCACCAACTAATGGTGACATGAGGGAATTTCCTTTTACATATTTAGTCTTATAAAATGTTCTGTCTGAAGCAGATAAACTGTAACTATCATTTGGGAAATGTGTTAACTATTTGAAAGGAAAACAAATTATTACCAGGTTACGGAGATAGTAAAGAAGAGTGAACAATTGGATATATCAAAGTAGCAGGCTTGTGGCCTTCCTCTGCTGTAACATTCTGATCTAGAATATAGGATTTAATCACAGTGTTATCAGTGTATTTTAAGTGCATGTTTTTTTTTCCCTTAAGGACACTGCTGACTGTGTTAACATTTAGTATTAGAAATAAGAGATTGATTTTTTTTGTGGAAAATACTCATATTTGAAGAGGAATCATTTGATAACTTTGGCTGGCTTAGAGATTCTGTTTTCTGTTTTTAATATGGCTTTCATGACCTTCAGAGTAGATTGGACATTCATTTGAAAAAATTCCATGTAATTTGACTAAAGAACAGTTTAAAATATTCTAGTAGTGATTTTGCAGTAGTGCCAAATTTCAAGGGTCCATTGTTGAGTTACATGTTTGTTAACAACTGGAGAGTCTCCAGTTCTTTTAGAGAGAAACCAAGAACCTGTTCAAACAGAAAGTGAGGTTCAGAGCAATCTTGGAAATTAATACAGAACACCACCTTGAAAGAAATGTGTGGGGAAAAGTGACGATACCGTCTATTGGTTGTGGGCATCTGTGGGTATAGTAGGATTAAAAATACTAATTGTTTTTTGCAAAGATGTTTTAAAGTACATTTTTGTTTTGCTTCTCAGCTCACTGTGTATAATTACAATGGTGGACCTTGCTATAGATGTCTCTTTCCAAAACCACCTCCAGCAGAGACCGTAACCAATTGCTCAGATGGAGGAGTGTTGGGTGTAGGTGAGTCTTTTATTAACAGTTGATGTAAGCTACACAAGTTTAATGCTATGTATTCAAAATCATTCCTTGATACTGAGTTTATATATATACTCTCTCTCTCTCTCTCTCTCTCTCTCTCTCTCTCTCTCTCTCTCTCTCTATATATATATATATATATATATATATATATATATATATATATATATATATATATAGAGAGAGAGAGAGAGAGTAAATATATATACACACACACTCTCTCTCTCTATAGTTATATATATATGTGTGTGTGTGTGTGTGTGTATACTGTGAAAGTCTTGCCTATAGTAGTTTCTATCATGACCTGAAGGTTTTCCAAAAGTATCTTCAATACCTCTTTGCAGAAATGCAAGGCATTTTTCCTTGTTATCAGCTTGAATGAAACAGATATCCAATCTCACAGTAACTTTAAATTCCTAGTACCCTTATATTGTTGATGCCTTTAATGATGCAGGTTAGATTTATAAACTTGGATTTTTAGATTCTTTTAAGATTATGCATCTCCAGAAAATTTAAGCTGATCTTTATAGTTTAGGTTGGAATAATTTTGTTGCCTTCTCTAGGACAAATACCTTTACATCTTGAGATACTGAAAGACGAGATATCATCAACAGTGTACAAATCATTCATTAGAAGGATCCCTTTTTGTCCTAGTCAGTCCTGTTTCCCAACTCCCACTCTCAGACAACACACAGAATTTAAGCTTCCATCATTTAATTTAAAGATTGCTCTCGGCTCTCCTTTTTTTCATGTTACCTTTTCTTTCGGCGTAAATGTGTCAAATACAATACCTGAATACTCAGTATTTTTGTATGTGACAATGATGAAGGAGGGAAAAAGTCAATCAACTGCACTGGCCAATGATAAGTTCCAGTCTTTGTTCAATTCCTTTATTTTATTTCTTTTTATTTAAGAGCTACAGTGCAGAGTAGGCTGTTCTGGCCCTTTAAGTCATGATTCAACAATGGCCTAATCATGGGACAATTTACAATGACGATTAACCGCACTGGCATGTCTTTGGAGTGTGGGAGGAAACCGGAGTAGACAGACATGCATTCCACATGAGGATGTACAGACTCGTTACAGAGGATGTGGGAATTGAATTCTGCACTCTGACGCCCCGAGATGTCATAGCGTCGTGTTAACTGTTAAGCTATCGTGACACCCCAGATAAAGAGGGTGTACAGTGCAAATTCACCAGACTGGTTCTTGGGGTGGTAATGTATCATGTGCAAGGTTGAATAGATTTTCTAAAATCTTCAGATTTTAGAAAAATAAGAACTTATCTCTTTGAAAATACAAATACTGAAAGGGCTGAACAGAGTAGATGTGGAGAAGTTTTTTCTTCTGGCTGAAGAATTTAGAATTGGGGAGAGTCAAAATGAAGGGTAGACCATTTCGGACTGAAATACAGAGAAATTCTTTCAGTCGAAAGATGCTAGGATTTGTTTAAAAATTCTCTCGGAAGATTGTGGAAACTCAGTCATAAATTGAATCATTAGATTTTTGGATGCTGGGTATTCGGGAGATATGATGATAAGGCAGAAGTTAATACTGAGGTAAAATATCACCCATGACTGTAAAGGGGTGATGAGAGCAGGACTAAATGGCCCACTCTTGCTCCTATTTTGAATTTATTTCAACTAATTACATAATAACATACTGCTAGATTTGATATTACACAGCAATTTATTTTGGTGCAAATGTGTAGTTCTGTTGCATGCATCCTTCTCCCTCTCCCCCACCATCCCCCTTCCCCCCTCATTCCTTAGAGAATGGAAACTTATTGTACCCTAGTAATGCTACTTGTACTTTTCTTTGCTCATTATTAAACATTGCTCAGAGTGACACACTGAGTTTTTGTTCTAAATAAGAAGCCACCTCTATCATCAAATCCAAGTTTAAAAAGTTCAAAATAAATTTATTATCAAAGTACAACCCTGAGAATTGTTTTCTTGCAGTATGCTCAGTAAATCCAAGAAACAGTAGAACAGTGGTCCCCAACCACCGGGCCGCGGACCGGTACCAGGCCGCAAAGCATGTTCTACCGGACCACGAGGAAACGATATAATTTGGCGATATGAGTCAGCTGCACCTTTCCTCGTTCCCTGTCGTGCCCACTGTTGAACTTTAACGCACGCGAGGTCATCAGTGACCCAAGACGTGCAAAGGAATGCGTCCGTGACCCATTTGTGAATGCTTCCGGTGAATCATCCATGTCAGTGCGGGAAAAAGATCAACTCCTCGAGCTTGCAAATGACGACGGGCTGAAGAGTATGTTTGACATAACATCTCTGCCAGCATTCTGGATCAAAGTCACGGCTGAATATCCTGAGATAGCCACAAAAGCACTGAAAAAGTTGCTTCCATTTCCAACATCATATCACTGCGAAGCGGAGCTTTCTGCAGTGAAAGCAACGAAAACTAAATTGCGGAATAGACAAGATATAAGGAACCCCGTTCAAGTATTGCTGTCTCCCATGACCCCTCGACGGGACTGTCTTGTTGCAGGGAAACAAGCCCAGGGCTCCCACTGATTCACTGATATTGGTGTGTTGCAATGATTTTGTATGTTCATACGAGGAAAATATGTGCTGTGTGTCTAATATCCAAACATTACTTAAAATGTTATGATGTTATTGGCTTACAAGTGACTTATAATTCAGTGGTCCCCAACCTCCGGACCGTGAAGAATACAGTGGTACAGCAGTGGCCAGAAAGCACCCAGCGCATCTTTAAAAAAAAGAAAAAGCCGAAATAAACAAGCTAATTAATTAGGTGCTGCCCAGTACGTAAATGTCGGCCCAGATCAGAGGCGACGGGCAATCACCTCTGATCTGGGCTGACATTTATGTGCCCGGCGGCAACTAATTAATTAGCTTGTTTATTTCGGCTTTTTTTTTTAAGATGCACTGGGTGCGTTCCGGCCACCGCTGTACCACTGCATTCTTCGCGGCAATGTATCGGTCCGTGGCCCAGAGGTTTGGGACCACTGTTATAATTGACTTATCACTATATTCATGCGAGGAAAATATGCACTGTATGTTTAATATTAAATTCGTTACATAAACACCTTTAGAAACAAAATTGAGTGTATAAGCCACTTATAAGTGACTTATAGTTGACTTACAACCAATATTCCGGTCGTGATTTAACCCCCCCACCCCAGTTGGCCGGTCCGCAAGAATATTGTCAATATTAAACCAGTCTGCGGTGCAAAGAAGGTTGGGGACCCCTGTAGTAGAAGACCACATCCACCAGTGGGTGGACAAACGACCAGTGTGCGAAAGACAACACACTGCAAATACAAAATAAATAATAATAAAAATTAAATAAGCAATAACAAGCAAATGAGATGAAGAGTCCTTGAAAGTGGGTCAATATGTTGTGGGAACAGTTCAGTGATGAGGCAAGTGAAGTTATCCCCACTGGTTCAAGAGGCTGGTAGTTGAAGGGTAATAATTGTTCCTGAACCTGGTGGTGAGAGTCCTGAGGCTCCTGTACCACCTTCCTGATGATGGCAGTGAGAAGAGAGGATGTCTTGTGTGGTGGAGTTCCTTGATGATGGGTGTTGCTTTCCTATGACAACAATCCATGTAGGTGTGCTCAATGGCGAGGAGACGTTTACATATTGGCATTGGTCACTGGTGATTCCATACCCGGCCGTGATACAACCGTTCAATATTATCTCCACTACATATCAATAGAAATTCATCAAAGTTTTAGATGTCATGCCAAATCTTCACAAACTTAGGGAAGTCGAGACACTGCCATGGTTTCTTCGTAATTGCACTTGGATGCAGAGCCCAGGGCAGATCCTCTGAAATGTTAACACCAAGGAATCTAAGAGTGCTGACAGTCTCTATCTCTGATTCCACCGATGAGGACTGGCTTATGGATCTCCAGTTTCCTTCTCTTAAAGTCAGTAATCAGCTCCTTGGTCTTGCTGACATTGAGTGAGTGGTTGTTGCTGCTGTGGTACCACTCAGCCAGACATTCTCCCTCCTTGTCCTGATTCATCGGTACAACCTTTGATTTATCCAAAAATGGTGGTGTCATCAGCAAGCTTAAATATGGCATTGGAGCTGTGTTTAGCCTCAATGTCATAAGTATGAAGTGAGAAGAGCAGGAGACTAAGCACATAGCTTGTGGTACACCTGTGCTTATGGAAATTGTGGAAGAAATGTTACCACTCTGAACTGACAGGGGTCTGCAAGTGAGGAAATTGAGGATCCAATTGCATAAGGAGGTATTGAGGCCAAGGTCTTGAAGCTTATTGATTAGTTTTGAGCGGATAATAGTATTCAATGCTGAGCTGAGATCAATAAAGAGCGCTCTGATGTATGCACCTTTGCTGTCCAGATGTTCCAGGGTTGAATGAAGAGCCAATGAAATGGCATCTGCTGTGGACCTGTTGTGCCAGCAGGTAAATTGGATTGGATCCAAGTCACTTGTCAGGCAGTTGTTGATAGGTTTATCACCAACCTCTCAATACATTTCATCACAGTGAATGTCAGTGCTATTGGGTGATAGTCACTGAGGCAGGTTATCACACTGTCCCTTGGCACCAGTGTCTTTGAAACCTTCTTGAAGCAGGTGGCTACCTCAGTCTGCCAAAGCAAGGGATTAAGGATATCAGTGAAGTCTCCAGCCAGTTGATCAGCACAGGTGTTTGGTACTCGAACGGTACTGCATCTGGGCTGATGTTTTCCATGTGTTCACCCTCCTAAAAGATGCTCTCACGAAGGCCTCAGAGACTAAAATCATAACCATAGGGGGCTGTGGCAGTTCATGATAGTTCCTCCATGTTTTGTCTGTCAAAGCAAGAACAGAGTAGGTATTGAGTTCATCTGGGAGCAAAGTCTTGTTGTTACCTATGTCAGTTTGTTTCACCTTGTGAGAGGTAATGGCATTCATGCTCCTCCACAGCTGTCGAGCATTCTTCAGCTGATTCAACTTTAGTCTGGCGTTTCCACTTAGCCTGTGAGATTGCTTTCTAGTGATTGTCCCTGGACCTCTTGTATCTCTCTTGGTTGCCAGACCTGAATGCCTCTGACCTGGCCCTCAGCAGACTGCAGATCTCATGTTTCATCCAGGGCTTCTGGTTGGGGAAGACCAAATGATTTTTGTGGGGCTACACTCGTCTACGACTGTTTTTATGAAGATTGTGACAACTGTGGTGAATTCATTCAGATCTGAGTCTTTAGAGACGGTTCAGTTCTCTGTCTCAAAGCAAAACCCTGCTCTTCTGCCTCCCGTGACTATCTCTTTGTTGTTGTTATCAAGCAGAAAAATGGTAAAAAGTTCAATGTGTACTGACTTTTAGTACAGTATGTGTACTTCACATTCCATTTACTTGCTGAGGTGTACTTAACATACACAGAAACCCTCAGGTCACCATAACAAATGCAGCACTGAGTCAGTATATGCTGGGGTTTTTTTTAAGCAATAGGATTAATCAGCCAAGTGTGACTTGAATGTCAAATGCAGCCGATCTTACATACAAGACCTAATATTTTATAATTGTCTTCTGTTTCTCATCAGAGTAAATTTTTTTTCTGGGCTATTTTGGTGACTAAGAACAGTTTTGTGCATTCATGCATAGTAGTATTTTTCATGCCTCTGTCAATAGTATTTTCCTGGATTTAGGTATCATCAGATCAGCTACCAAGGTAGTAGAATCATTTGCCTTTAATGAATAGGTCGATTTTGGGAGATAGTTGCACTTGCCTCACAGTAATGTATTATAAGACCATAAGACATAGGAGCATAATTAGGCCATCTGGCCCATCGAGTCTGCTCCACCATTCAATCACGGCTGATCCTTTTTTTTTTCTCTCCTCATCAACTCCAGTTCCTGGCCTTCTCCCTGTAACCTTTGATGCCATGTCCAATCAAGAGCCTGTCAATCTCCGCCACAAATATACCCCAACAACCTAGCCTCTACAGCTGCATGTGGCAACAAATTCCACAAATTTCACCACCCTTTGGCTAAAGAAATTTCTCCGCATCTCTGTTTTGAAAGGGACCCCTCTATCCTGAGGCTGTGCCCTCTTGTCATAGACTCTCCCACCATGGAAACATCCTTTCCACATCTACTTCTGTCTAGGCCTTTCAATATTCGAAAGGTTTCAATGAGATCCCCCCTCATTCTTCTGAATTCAGCGAGTACGGACCCAGAGCAATCAAATGCTCCTTGTATGATTACTCTTTCATTCTTGAAATCATCCTTGTTAACCTCCTCTGGACCCTCTCCAATGCCAGCACATCTTTTCTAAGATGAGGGGCCAAAAACTGTTTGCAATACTCAAGGTGAGGCCTCACCAGTGCCTCATAAAGCCTTCGCATCACATCCTTGCTCTTGTATTCTGAACCTCTTGAAATTAATGCTAACATGGCATTTGCCTTCCTCACCACCGACTCAACCTGCAAGTTAACCTTCAGAGTGCTCTGCACAAGGACTCCCAAGTCCCTCTGCATCTCAGATGTTTGGACTTTCTCCCTGTTTAGAAAATAGTCTGCACATTTATTTCTACTACCAAAGTATGATCATGCGTTTTCCAACATTGTATTTCATTTGTCACTTTCTTGCCGGTTCTCCTAATCTGTCCAAGTCCTTCTGCATCCTACCTATTTCCTCAACACTACCTGTCCCTCCATCAATCTTTGTATCATCTGCAAACTTGGCAATAAAGTCACCTATTCCATCATATCTATCATTTACATACAGCATAAAAAGAAGTGGTCCCAACACTGAGCCCTGCGGAGTACCACCAGTCACTGGCAGCCTTTTATCCTTTTATTCCCACTCGCTGCCTCCTACTCCTACCAATCAGCCAATGCTCTAACCATGTTAGTAACTTTCCTTTAATACCATGGGCTCTCAACTTGGTAAGTAGCCTCATGTATGGCACCCTGTCAAAGGCCTTCTGAAAATCCAAATGTATAACATCCACTGCATCCCCTTTATCAATCCTACTTGTAATCTCCAAAAAGAATTCCAACAGGTTCGTCAGACAGGATTTTCCCTGAAGGAAACCATGCTGACTTTGTACTATCTTGTCCTGTGCCACCAAGTACTCCCATCACCTCATCCTTAACAATTGACTCTAACATATTCCCAACCACTGAGGTCAGGCTAACTGGCATATAATTTCTTTTCTGCTGCCTTCCTCCTTTCTTAAAGAGTGGAGTGACATTTGCAATTTTCCAGTCTTCTGGCACCATGCCAGAGTCCAATGATTTCTGAAAGATCATTCCTAATGCCACCACAATCTTTCTACCTCTTTCAGAACCCTTGGGTGCAGTTCATCTCGTCTGGGTGACCTGTGTATCTTTAGATCTTTTGGCTTTTTGAACACCTTCTCTCTTGAAATAGTAACTGCACCCACTTTTCTTCCTTCACACGCTACAATATCAGGCATACTGCTAGTATATATTAGGTTATTACTAGGATGGGAGGTTTTGAAGTTGATTTTGAGTGTTATTTATTACAAATTATATATTGTGTGGGGAAGGTATTTAACCAAAATTTTATTGTGTTGTTCATGGGTTAGAGAAGTTTTGGAGCACTTATTCCATTATAGAAATGTAGAAGTTTAGATGAGCATCAGCCTTAAACTTCAGTTCAAAAATAAATCATTAATTACATGTGCTGTACTCCCAGAAAGCCTTCATAGGTTAAATATTATAGTCCAAGAACAACAATGTTCAAAGTGTCAAAGTTGCACTTTAATACAAGAGCAATTGTTTGGTTACAAAATGAAACTACATTTACTTTTCACACTGTCAAGTTAAGATTTTTAAACAGAACATCCCTATTATTCCCTTCTAATCGTTAGCTCAAGCTGAAAAACTTCCATTACTTTTGCAATAATTTGTTTTTCTTTTAAAATATCTATTAATTTTTTGATGTATTTGAAGAATACATTGAGACAGTGTAACAAAGCAACAGGTTTGTGTTACACCATTCATAATACAATCACATTTTTCTTTTCAGGGTGTACAATCATTTGTGAATTGTTATGCATCTTGTGAAATGGCAATTTAGTAAGACAATATTTGAATTTCTTACCTACCATGTCTATTGAACAATGACTTGTCTTCTAAATATGTTGTGCCTCTACTTGATAGACTTGGGTTTTACCAGGAGGCTGACCCCTCATCTGGATGAATACAGTTCCAAAATATTTAGGAAATTAAACTCCAAGGCATCCATCCTCTCCCTTGAATGTTAGCATCCTTCAACACTTCTAAAATGTGACTGAAGTTTGCTATACTGTGCCTTGTGTAAGATGTTAGAAATTTATAGTGTAGGAGTGTGTCAAGGCTTCAACCTCGCCTTCCAAATCCGTGGTCTCTTTCACTGCAAAAATAGGAACACCATCTCCCATCAAAATCCACTCACATACCATCCTTAACTGGTATTCTTTCATGTTTACTGTGTCAAATCTGTAATTTCTTACCTAATTCCATCTTTATTTGTGGATTACACAGGTCAGGAATATGTCTCACCGCAGCCTATCAAATTTTCAAGTGCATAATGTGAAAGTGCTCCATTGTAGGAGGTGTTTTCCTTCAGCTGGCACACCAGCTTTTGAACTCTGAGCTAAGGATAAAAGATCCCAAGAAACAGTTTTGAAGACTGGAGAAATTATTGGCAATGCTCTGTTCAGTATGTCTCCTTTGACGAGAATCACTGAAATATTATCTGGTCATTTTCACGTTGATGACCAAGTTTTTGTGAAACTCGATGAACAATTTGGTTACTAAGTTTCATATTCAATGATAACTTATCGGCAGTAATTGCTTTAGATCTCTGAATACATTGTAAAGAACCATGTACACTCAGTGGCCACATCATTTGGTACAGGAGTGGAACCCCGTGTGGCCTTCTGCTGTTGTAGCCCATCCACTGCATCCACAAGCTTAGACATGTTTTGCATTCAGAGATGCTCTTTTGCACACCACTGTTGTAATGTATGGTTATGAGTTATTGCTGGAACCAATCTGGTCATTTTCCTCTGACCTGTCATTAATGAGGTGCTTTTGCCCTCAGAACTGCCGCCCACTGGATGTTTTTTGTTATATCACACTATTCTCTATAAACTCTGGAGACTGTTAGGTATGAAAATCCCAGGAAATCAGTAATTTCTGAGATATTCAAACCACCCCATCTGGCAGCAACAATCATTCCATGGTCAAAGTCACTTAGATCACATTTCTTCTCTATTTTGATGTTTGGTCTGAACAACAACGGAACCTCTTGATCATGTTTGAATGTTTTTATGTCTTGAGGTGCTATCATATGATTGGCTGATTAGGTGTTTGCATTTAACAAGCAGGAGTACAGGTTTCCTCAGTAAAATGACTACTGAGTGTATATGTGAGTCTCGCTCTTCCAGGAATAATTAAGTGTAAACTTATTTTTCTTTTTCAGTGCCTGGAATTCTGGGATGCATTCAGGCCCTGGAGGTTTTGAAGATTGCATCAGGAATAGGACGTATCTTTTTATATTATTATTTATCTTTTTGATTTTATTATTGAGAAACTTGCGCCAAATGTTAGCTGCCCAGTTGCAAGTCAAAGTATTTCTGTACATTGGGAGACTCAAGTAAATGACAGCTGGTAAACTGAAAATGCTGTTAGTAGTCTTGATGGATTGCAAATAAATTTTAATTGAGCTTGAAAATTCAGTATTGTAAGTTAAATTGCAGTGAGAATACAAGAGCCGACAAGAGGATGAGCTAGGACAATGTTGTCACCATGTGGCAGTTATCAGCTTTTGGCTGTCACTCTGTTTAGCTTTGGTAATTGGTTTATTATTGTCACATGTATTAAGATGCAGTGAAACGCTTTGATATATGTTATTTAGACAGTTATTGAGTACATCACTACATCGAGGCAGTACAGAGGGAAAAACAATGACAGAATGGCAGAATCCTTAAAGGCTAGATGTAAAGTGGGATGTTATACTCCCGGTCCATAGTTCCCTGAAAGTGATGCACAACTCAATAAGATGGCAGAAGAGCTCTATGGCATGCTTGTCTTTATTCGTTGAAGCACTGAGTTCAAGAGTCAAATATTATGTTGCGGCTTTTTAACATTCTGGTGAGGAAGCATCTCGAGTATTGCATGCAGCTCTGGTTACCCTGTTATAGGAAGGATTTGGAAGCCATGGAGAGTGTGCAGAAGAGATTTGCCAAGATGCTGCCTGCATTAGAGGCTAGGTGCTGTAGGGAGAGGTTGGTCAAACCAGGGTTGTTTTCTCTGGAGTCACGGAGGCTGAGGGGAGACCTGATAACAGTATATCAAATTGTGAGGGCATTGGTGGAGTAGAGAGCCAGTGTTTATTCCCTGGGTCGAAATGTCTAATATGCATGTAAAGCGAGAGGGTTGTGGTGTTTTTTTAATCTCACAGACTTCTGGATGCCTGGAATGTGCTGCTAGGGGTCATGATGGAGACATTGAAAAGGTTCTGGCTATGCAGGGTATGAACTATGTGCAGACAATAGGGATTAGGTGCATTAGCTTAATTAGTTTGGCACTACATGGACCAAAATCCTGTTCTTGTGCTGTAGGATATTGTATTACAGTTACAGAGATACTGCAATACAGATAGTGAAATGATAAGGGCCATAATAGGACCATAAAACAGCAGAATTAGGCCATTTGGCCCATTGAGTCTGCTCTACTATTCCATCGTGGCTGATTTATTATCTCTCTCAACCCCGTTCTCTTCCTTTCTCCCTGTAATGTTTGACATCCCTACTAACCAGAACCTATCGATCTCCACTTTAAATATACCCAGTGACTTGGCCTCCACAGTCATCCGTAACAATGAATTCCACAGATTCACTGTCCTCTGGCTAAAGAAATTCCTTCTCATTTCTGTTCTAAAGGGAAGTCCTTCAATTCTGAGGCTGTGCCCTCTGGTCTTAGATTTCTCCACTACAGGAAACATCCTCTCCATCCACTCGGCCTTTCGATATTCGATAATGAAGTAGATTGAGAGATCAAGGGTTCTTTACCGGAGGTCCATTAAAGTGCTTAAAACACTAATATTTTGAGAAGGAGGATTTAACAACTTACTGATTTTTGTTTCTTAAATTCGTCACTTCTTCCTATTCTCTTTCCAGGGTGAATCTAATCATTTTTTTAAAAAGCTGTCAATCATTAATCTTGTTACATTTGTGTCAAGTCTTTGGAATTGCGATAACAACAAAATATTACAGATGTAAGAAAGATCATGAAAAAGAAACAAAATTATAGAAGTGCTCTTGACATATCAGGCAGTACTGGTGGAGCCAAGAACATAATAGATCTTTCAATTGTGAGCTTGAATGACTCCAAAGGATACTTCAGTCAACAGTAACTTTTTTCATAATCTCTCCTCATTTCTCCTGATTCATTGCTGCCACATAAATATAATCTTTAACCATGTTACCAATTGGCCATTAATGCAAATCGCCCTGTATTCTTTTATAGTTAACTAATAAATGCAAGAAGATGAGGTAAGATCAAGTAAGGCATAAAGGCTAATAAAAAATGCAAGTTCTGCCTCTGATGTTTGAAAGATTTAAATTTCTGTCAACAATTGAGGTATGCAGTATTTTAAAGTGGTTAGCATAGAGAACCCAGGATTTCCTTGAGAATGCAGGATGTCTATGGGTGAATACACTTTGAAAATCTTTCAGTTCCACCTGCTGAGGTCTATTGAGTTAACATTTATGCTTTGTATTTCTCTACTTTTATCCCCTCTTGGGCACAGCCATTGTCTGGCTAAGTGGTTTGGATGCATTGTGAGCCAAATCTATATTCTGCAGATCTCGACTAGCAGCAACTGCACGTGATACTATTCTTGTGTGGATTTGATTAAAATGAAAGATGTTAATGCTAAGGAAGAGAATGCCTTCAAAATTGATAAGCTGTAGGTTAAGAATAGCATATCATGCAGTGAGGCTTTTATCATACAATCGTGTACCATTCCCTTTAGCAGCCACCCCAGAATATCTGAGCCAGATGGTGTATTGATGTAAAATTATACTAAGCTTTGTGATAGTGATCTTTGTTCACTAGCATTGAACTAGAGTGAAATGGCCTAGACAAACCATATCTAGAGTGAAAGGAAATGTCCTAGCTTGTTACCACTGCCTATACACAATGATAAAATCCTGTCGGAGGACAAAAGATTCCCCAGCAGATAAGACTTGATCTCATAAGAGCACGAGTGAATTGCTAAATCAAAATGCTTTCCTGTTTAAAAAGCTGGGAGATGTATTTGATCAGGCACCAGCTGCTTGCACAGCTGGAGCCTTTCATTAGCAATGCTAACCCACTTCCTGTGACAGAAATAAGTTTTCCTGCTATGGTCCTTAATGATAACCTCTTCAGCATCGTACAGCCAGCAGATGTTGGTATTTGATGCTCTGGAATCTCGATTTCGCACCATTAAGCTTCGACAAAAACAGCCGACGTGTGCAGTATGCAGTGAGAATCCAGCAGTGAAGGATTTGATCGATTATGAGATATTCTGTGGCTCAGCAGCCACCGATCAGGTCAAGAGCACTGCTTTGTTAGATCACAGTGAATTGAGTTTAAAAACATTGACTGCAGAAAGGCTCTTTGCCAGAATTATGGTTTGTTTAATAATAAGTTCGCCTGGAGATGTCAGGGGTAAGAGAGTGGTGAGTGCATGGAATGGGCTGCTGGCGAAAACGATAGGGTCTTTTAAGAGACTCCTGGGTGGCTGCATGGAGCTTAGAAACAGAAAACCTACAGCACAATACAGGCCACAAAGCTGTGCCGAACATGTCCCTACCTTAGAACTACCTAGGCTTTACCCATAGCCCTCTATTTTTCTATGAACTGTGATTAGCCACATTAATTAGAAATGATTCCGGTATACACAATGAATACAGTATACCAAATTGAAAGAAAGAGAAGCAGATTGGTATTTACTGTGGAGGGAAAGTTTGGGGCCCTTGGCATGGGCAGTGATGATTATTGTAATGGGCAGTTTCTCCACTTCCGTGTAAAGGCAGCTTGAGAGTAGGTGGTGATGACTGAAAAGCAGGCCACGTGGACGGAACGAAGAAACATAAGATTCTGAAAAGGGAAGCAGGGGTCGGAATACTTAGCAGTGACATCCCTCTGGATGTATCAGGAGTGGGGCAACAGGAACGAATAACTGTGAAAGCTGGCGTGGGGTTCATATCTTAGTTCTCAGATAGATAAGAGATGAGAGCGGGCATAGCTGAAGTTTCTCCCAACTACAGGAGAAAGAAGTCTTCAGTTTATACTGAGAATTAAAGGTGATACTGTCCCAACAGATGAGATGAAGATAAAGTAAGGATCACTTTGGGCACCTTTATCCTAAAGCACAGATATAATACTGGGTCCAGTTCACTGTTACAGCTCAGGTAATACTTTCTGTAGATAGGGCACAACCAAGCCCAGTTTTCATTGTTTCTGTTAATATGCTGTTAATGATTCACAATTAAGTTGCATTCCCTTATAGATAGCAGAGATTAATGGTCATCACTTCATGATTTATACTTAAGATGCCTAATTACTGTTTATTATTCAGATGTCTAATCATTTTCCATCATTTATGCATTGCAATTTTAGTGTAGGAAACTTAATTTGTTAACTGGAGAACAGAGAATAACCGTACAGGTAAGCTGCTTTCTATTTACTTTCATACCAAGGGTAAATTTTGCTTTATGTACACTTAACTGGAAGTGTAGTAGCTCTGTTGAATGCATGTTATATGCCTGAAAATTGAGGGTATTTTGTAATGTTGTAGTTTGTAAATCCAAATTATTCTCAAGACACTTAAGTTTCTTGGAATGCTAACTCTGTAATAATTTTTTTCTCCATGAACTTAGGAATATAAACGTCATTTGGATGAAGATATTCCTCATGTTTTGGTGGATGTTCGTCCACAGGTGGAGGTTGATATATGCCATCTACCTAACTCTATTTGTATCCTTCAATTTGTTTTTCACTTTGACTGTTATTACACTGGAGGGGGAGAATGAGCATAATTTTGTAAGCATATCTGGATCCACTGCATTCATTCTGTATTAAAAGAGGTGTGGTGCTGAGAATTTTCAGTACTGAGTCCCAATAATTCAAATCCTGGAATGAGCTAAGTGGCTGTGTGGAGCAGGAGGAGGTTGGAAGTGGTAAAAGGGTGATTGGACATAGGAGCTTTGAGTGGTGGAGGTGGTATTGGAAGGCTAGTGGTAAGTTTGTGGCTTGTTTTAGGTGGAAAGGTTACGGGTTAATGTGTGGAGTAGGGATATCTGAACGACAAAAGCGGAGGAAAAGACCATAAGACATAGGAGCAGAATTAGGCCATTCAGCTCATTGAATCTGCTGTGCTATTTCATCATGCTCATCCATTTCCTCTTAACCCCACTCTCCCACCTTCTCTCTTTGCACACCCTGACTAATCAAGAACCTGTCAACCTCCACCTTAAATGCACCCACTGACCTGGCTTCCACAGCCACTTGTCCTTCTGTTTTGAGAGTGGTCCTAGGCTCTCCCACCCAAGGAAACATCCTCTTCCCATCCACTCTATCTAGGCCTTTCAGCATTCGATGGGTTTCAATCAGATCCCCTCTCCACCCCCACCACTACCACCACCACCACCATTCTTCTAAATTGTAGCGAGTACATGCCCTGAGCTTTCAACTGCTGCTGGTGTGATAACCTTTCCATTTCTGGAAGCCTTCTCGTGAACCTCCTCTGAACGCTCTCCAATGTACTAAGGGGCCCAAAACTGCTCACAGTACTCCCATTTGATGCGTCACCAGGGTCTTGTCCAGTCTCAGCATTACATCCTTGCTTTGTTATTGAAATGAATGTTAGTGTTGCATTCATCTTCCTCACTGCCAAATTAACCTACAAATTAAGCTTTAGGGCATCCTGCACAGGGACTTCCGCATGATTTGCCCTAGTGCAGTTTCATTACAGCGGTGCACTCTGGAGACCTACTTATTCTAGGTCATTTGCAGGTTAGTAAGATGTCATTTTCTGACCCATGTAAACCTGCAAGTGTCCGGTCAAAATGTCCTGGAAATGTTTCTCATCACATCTTACTCCATGGTGAGTTCATTTTTATTTGAAGGTTATAAACTCATTTCTGCAGACCTAATTCTGAGGCCAGAGTGTTCTCTCTTTGTCATTTTTTTCTCTAGTTTCTGTTGAAAGTAAATATTAACATGACAGAGGAAAAACTGAAAAAAGGCGAAGAAGATCTATTTAATTTGGATTTCACTTCTATAAATCCTTCCAAAACTTTGCTCTCTAGCAGTGCTTTTAGATATTTCTCAGGCTGCTGATTTAAAAAGTGATTAAATAAAATATCCTTTCAGCTTTAAATCTCTGTATTCTGTTTCATCCTGTTATTGCTACTTGCATTAATCCTATATGACAATTTTATATTGCAATTTAGGCTAATTTTTTAAAAATTGTCTGATGTTAGGGATTTTAAGACTTAGGAAACAGGAACTTGTTGGGACAGCAATGCTGTTGTGAACAAGAGATTAGCTATGAGAATTCAATAATTGATGTAATCCATGTTATAAAAGATTCATTTGATTGTACAGGTTAATGCAATTGAAAATAAAAAATAGAAATAGTTATACTGTGCATAATATGCATTTTTGCAACTTTCATATTTTAAAATATAGCTGATATTTCTTTGATCTTGCAGTGATTCTTCAGCTAGTTTTCTAGTTACGCTTGCTATCATAACCAAACATCTTGCAAGCATTCTAATCTTGAAGAAAGAATTTACTGGATCTTGAAACACTAGTCTAATTCATGACTTCAAGTGATCTCAAAGAAAGAGTGTGAAGCAATATCAACTTCTAGTTCAATATTTATTGCTGCTTCCAGTAGCAGATTAAAGAGAACGGGACAATGTACATCTTTGCTGTCTCAAATATTGATCAAACCCATTTCTTCTATTTACAAATCCATTTGAAAAAGGAGTTGTCATGGCTGTTTTCTTTCAGTCTGACAAGTCTCACAGGAATACCTAACACTACTTGCCATATGTTGTCAAAAGTATGCTTAAAATTTATGAAGTTGCTGCATGTTTTTTGTTTTGTGAAATGTGTCTTAACATAAACTGTTTATCTATTATGTTTCATCTTGGCACAAAAGCAACACTATCATCGTGTATTATAAATTCTATGCATTTTTTCCTCCTTTGCAGTGTCTAAGAAAATGCTTTACTGCTGTACTCAGCTGATTCCTTTTTATTTGCTGAATTTGCTCTTGTTTCTTTTGATTGAAGTTTGGTATTATTGCTTTCCCCAGTTGTCATGTACTTGTTTCTCAAATTTCACTTGAGAGCTTT
The DNA here is from genome assembly GCF_963921235.1 of Mobula hypostoma. NCBI lineage: Eukaryota > Metazoa > Chordata > Chondrichthyes > Myliobatiformes > Myliobatidae > Mobula > Mobula hypostoma. The sequence continues at coordinate 22,210,913 of NC_086104.1, read as the reverse complement.
TGCATTACCTTCACAATTGTTTCTCATCTACTTGGATTAGCTAAGCAAGCAGCCCTATCATTTTACAAGCTACTAATAAAATATTTGCCTTATCTTCTAGCAAGTAACTTAAATCCTGGTTAAGCCACCATGTTCAGTGTATGGGGTCTGTCTTCCACCTATCTGAGATACTTTCAGGAGCACTGCATATGCAGGGCTTTTACCATTGTCAAAGATCCCTCCCATCCATCCCACAATCTCTTTGGACCCCCCCCCCCTTCCCTTCACTGTCAGACTGGAAGTACTGTAGCATTGAGTCAAGGACTGTCAGGATGGGGAAAAGCTTCTTCCCCAGGTTGTGAGATGACTGAACACCTTGTCACTACCCAGGTCTCACGATGTGCAGAGCCCTAGTAGCATTATACTGTTTACTTTTTAACTTGTGTCGTAAAGGCACCTGATGCTAAATGTCAATCTTCCTTTTTTTTATTATTTGTGGTATCATTACTCTGTGTATGTGAGTTATGTATTGTGTTGTGCACTTAATCCAAAGGTATGTTGTTTCATTTGGCAGTATACATACATACAGTGTAATGATAATAAAGTTGACTTTTGTTCGGGCATTCAAACTTTTCCTGTGACTTAAAACAGCATACTGGAAAAATTCACATCGGTCAGGCTAAATCTGTGGAAAGAGCAACAGAGTTGGTCTTTTGGGTTGAAGGCCATTTGTCAGAATTGAGGAGGAGAGAAAATAAGTTAGTTTTAAGTTATTGAGAAGGTGGGGATGGGACAGAAGCCATAATGGATTCCAAATTGACTCACTGGGAAGAAAGCAAATAGTTAACAAGAGTTGTAATGATTGGTATGCCATGTGCAGTGTACAGAAGTCAGTAGTCGGACCCTTGGACTTAACCATATAGGAGTTCAAGTTCAGAATGTACAAAATCTGTAAATGCTGTAAATGCTTAGCAAGTCTGCCCATATCACAGAAAAAGAAAAAGCTAGTGTTTCAGGTTCAAAGTAAAGTTTATTTTCGAAGCGCGTATATATCATCAAATACTTCCCTGGGATTCATTTTCTTGCAGGCATTCACAGTAAATACAAAGAAACACAATAGAATCATTGAAAACAGCATATAAGATGGACAAACAGCCAATAGGCAAAAGATGACAAACTATACAAATACAAAAAGAAAAAAGACAAAATAATAAATGTCAAGAACATGAGATGAAGAGATCATGGTACAGTTCAGTGTTGGGGGGGGGGGTGAAGGAACATATCCTCTCTGGTTCAAAATCCTGATAGTTGAGGGGTAATAACTGTTGCTGAATCTGTTGGTGTGAGTCATGAGACTCCTGCACCTTCCTGACGGTAGCAACGAGAAGAGAGCATGGGCTGGATGGTTGGGGTCTTTGGTGATGGATGCTGCTTTCCTGTGACAGCATTGCCGCTTTCCTGTGACAGCATTCTGTGTAAATGCACTCAATGGTAGGTTTTACCTGTGATGAACTGGGTTGTATGCAATACATTTTTGTAGGCTTATCCATTCCATTCCAGGCTGTGATGCAACCAGTCAATATAATCTCCACTGTCCATTTATAGAAGTTCGTCAAAATTTAAGATGAGCCAAATCTTTGTAATCTAAGAAAGGAGTTGTACTGCCTTGCTTTCTTCGTGTGGTGGACCCAGGACAAACCCTCTGAAATGGTAACACAGGATTTTAAAGTTGCTGACCCTCTTCACCTCTGATCCCCTGATGAGGACTGGCTCATGGACCTTTGGTTTCCTTCTCCTGCAGTCAATAATCAGCTCTTTGATTTTGCGGACATTGAATGAGAGGTGGTGGTTGTGGCATCATTCAGCCAGATTTTCATTTGCCCTCCTAAGTGCTGATTCGTCAGCGACCACAGTGGTGTCTCAGCAAACTCAAATATGGCATTGGAGCTGTGCCTAGCCTCACAGTATCAAGTTGATGACCTCTGATCAGAATAGGTAAACAACCCCACTCTGATGAAGAGTCTTTTGACTTGAAACAATAGCACACTTTCTCTTCCACAGCTGAGTATTTCCAGCATTTTCTGTTTTTAGCATCTGCAGTTTTATTGATTTTCAAAATAACATTCCTGCTTTTGTATTTTATGCTTCTGGTAATGAAACATGGGAATCCCACACACTTCAATAAACACTCTGATTATGTCTCAGTGACGTTACGTAGTTATGTAAGTCTTCATGTGGTTGTCTCTGCTCATACACACTCTTTAGAATGCTTCTGTCAAAGTGGGTCACTTTGCTTGGGTTTTTCATGTGTTTTGTCAGTCCATTTTCATTGTTTCCTAGATTATGACTTTCCTCTTCACTGTTTGCAATACCATCCTGCTTCATAGCATCAGCAAATTTGGAAATTTTAATCATGTATGCTCATAACTGAGTCATTAAGTATATATTGAAGAAAGTGGTAGTCCCTGCATTGACCCCCAATTGCTCCATTGTTGTATTTGTCTGGAATAATAACAACTTACCGCTACTGCCTATCCCTCGTGTCCCTAGTCATTAGCCCAGGATTCTGGATTACTGGTTCAGTAAATTAACCACTGTACCACCCTCCCAGCTAGACATCTATGGTATTCTCTTCTTATTTGTAATTATTTTGGTTTAGTGATTCATGATTTTGTTTCAGATTGAAGGCCTTCAGTATTGTTTCTTATCCAGCATGTCAGATATTCCATTGGCTGAATTAGAGGAAAAGCGTGCAGAATACATGAAAGTTTTACAAAATAACATCAACACAAAGAAACCTAAAACAGATGCTGACGAAGACACATTCCCAGGTACATTTTTATCACATGGCTCATATACATTGTTGAAATTGTGATGATCTTTTGCAGCTACTATTTTTTTTTGAAAAAACGATCTTAAAGCACTTTGGCACAGTTCTCTCACAGCTGCAGACACAGATTCAGTCATGACCTCGTGTGCTGTCTGGGTGGCGTTTGCAGGTTCTCACTGTCAGGTGTGATGATTAGTGTAACATTGTTAAAAGTTCAGCAATGGTCTTATTACACGGTATAATAGGCACAGAGGCTGCCTTTATTTCTTAATATTCAAGTCAAGTGAAATGGAAAAATCTGGGGTGTAGACAATATTCTTAAAGGTGAGTTTACGTATTTGGGCAAATGTGATTATAGATTAATACAAAGTCTAGGGTACAGAATATTTTTCAAGGAACTGATTATCCAGTGTTACAATTTTCATTTACAAAATGCCTTTTTGCCAATTAGTTACTACCGATGTGAAGTGACTGTTTTGTAGGTGAATGCATCAGTTTTTTTGTGTGGCAGGCCTCACAAATATGATAGGTAATTTGGTGAAGGGTGGAGAGCAGTGTTGTTACTGAAATAAAATTAACCACTGGGCATTTCAGGGAAAGCAGCTGAAAAACTGTAAAGGATATGGTAAATCTCAATTAGCGTTATTACCAGGATTGGGGTATTATTGCTGTGCGGTTGAAACGTATTGTTAGATGATTTTATAGAAATCTTTAAATCTTAAGTTTTGTGGGGAACTAGTGAAGATTATTTCCAATAATTTGGAAAAAATGTGTTGAAGCACAGTCTTGGAATTTTCATTATTAGGAGAAAGTTGTGATAAATGCATTTACTGCAGTGCAGCAGAAAAGAAATGCTCTGTAATTTGAAATAACATTGCATGTAAAAGCATGATATAAGAACATTTAAAAAGCAAGATTTGTGTATTAGTTACACATCTATTATCACTTTGCAAAGACTAGTAATTAATCTATATTGCGTACTTTTGATATTCACAGTGGTACAAATGCCTATAAAATATTTGTCTTCTGTTAAGTTCCTATCCACTGTTTAAGAATTTGTTTCAAAAAAAACTTTACAGTGACTTGCTGGAGCAGTGACGGGGGACGGCATGACTGACTTGAGAGTGAAAACAGCACTTCAATGGATAAGCCAATAAAAAACTCTCATAGCTTTATGGCAAGAACTACGGAGAATATAAATGGAAAACTGATTTAAAATGTAACACCACAGCACAGTTGTAACACCATGTGCAAGAATGATTTATTTATTTATTAAGCTATAGCACGGAATAGCTTCTTCTGGCCCTTTGAGCCTCACCTCTCAGCAATTCCCCCAATTTAACCCTAGCTTAACCACAGGACAATTTACAATGACCAAGCAACCTACTAACCGGTACGTCTTCGGACTGTGAGAGGAAACCGGAGCACCTGGAGGAAACCCATGTGGTCACAGGGGGAACGTGCAAACTCTTTACAGGCAGTGGTGGGAAATGAACCGGTTTTTAGTCCACTAGATAAGATTTAAATGCTATGTATGCTGCGGCTGATAACAGTAGAACTCCTTTGGGTATGTAGTACCCACTTCAACAATTAATAGCAGAACCATAACAACTTTGAAAGCTTTTTCTCTGAGATGGGTATTTCATTCTATTATACATAGAGGTCAGTGCAATCATTTACAAGCGTTTCAGTGTAAGTGCTCTTTTTGTATAACATTATAGTACAGTGTTTTTTGAATAAACAGAACACTTCTGTTGAGTAACCTATGGGTAACCTGAGCATTAAAATTGATTAAATTAACATTAAACTCTGTGGCTAAATACTTACTTGATCAGAATGAATGGGTTGATAATTTGAATTCTGAAAGAAAGAACTGAGAGAAAGCAAAATTGTAACATGTACTAATTTACTACAGATCCGTCAGTGCCAAAGTTTTATTTTCATAAAATGAAATGCTTTTCTACAACAGGCAAAAATGTCCATGTTAATTTGCAAATATATAGTCAATAGAGTACCACAGCACAGCAATAGAAACTTCAGCCCATCTAGTCTGTGCTAGCCTGATTCCATATCACCATACCTGGAGCAAAGAGTAACATACTTTAAACAGTGCGGGAAACCCATTGTGAAACTGTATTAAACATGGGACTGTATTTGCTACATCTTATTTTACAAAATTGTGTGGAACTACGTAACAGCACAGAAAATATTACAGCAGAGTTTAAATATTTCTGGAATTTGATCATGTCTCAGGGGAAACTACCTCGTTCATCAGAAACATTGTCACATTGGAGCATTGTTTGCCAAGTGATTATTCATTTACCAACCACACATCACCAAATCTCAGTTGTAAGTCATGGAAACATGTAGATACTGAAAGGCTGTTTCCTCTAACCCCGAGACTATAAATCTTGAGGGCCTAGTTTCAGGAAAAAGATCAAAAAATTCACAAGAGATAACTCTTAATGTTGTTCACATATTGCAAATGGAGGGGCTTTGCCTCCATGTAGTGGTGGCACAGCTGTCGGCTCCCTGACCCTCCCCTTGATATTTTGGCGCCTTTTGTCCTTCCCTAATACGAATTTTCCACTTTCTTTGTTGCTTAAGATCTGAGGCTGAACAATTTAAATTTAAAAACTTGGCAGCCTTAATGAGCCTGAGCTGAACACTTTATCTAGTGCCCATTTCATTAGCAAGCCTGGCTACATACAACTCTGAAATATCACCTGTCTCTTTCACTATCAATTCCTTGATCTTCTGGTAATTGCCCACCCCTCCCTTCACGATTTTCCCCCATTCCCGTTTCCCTCTCTCACCTTGTCTCCTCACCAGCCCATCACCTCCCTCAGGTGCTCCTCCCCCTTCCCTTTCTTCCAGCATCTGCCAATTTTCTCCTATCTCTTTCATGACCTTAGTTGCTTAAATGCCAGCTTCACTTTTTCCAATGCTTGTCTTGTTGGCCCACCGCCTACGTTGGCTTTAGCTCATCTAGTACCTTATGCCTATATCCAGAGTACGGTTGCCTAATTATTAAATTATTGGACAAGTAACCACTCCTGCTTTAATTCATTCCTTGAAACCTACCTCTGAGCTTTTTGCCCATGTCCAACTTTCCCTGTGGCCCCACAGAAACGGTTGTCTGATGTTGCTTCACTGAAAGATCTTGGGGTACTAAATAAACATATCTTCTACGGGCTGCTGGTTCATTGCAATTCTGTGGTATTTGTAAGTGTTGCACAGTAGCATAGTGGTTACCATTATACTATTACAGCACCAGCAGTCATTGTCCAATTCCCTCTGCTGTTTTTAAGGAAATTATCTATTTTCCCCATAACCACATGGATTTCCTTCGGGTTCTCAAGTTTCCTCCCACATTTCAAAGACATGTGGGTTAGGATTCTGAAGTTGTGGGCATGCTGTGTTGGTGCCAGAAGCATGGCGATATTTGTGGGCTGCCCCCGCCACACATTCAGATGTTGTTGGTTGTTGATGCATTTCATTGTATGTTTTGGGTTTTTTTGGTGTTCATGTGACAAATAAACTAACCTTTAAATCTTTTTTATCTTGGGTAAATCAGTTTTGAATTTTCATCACCAGAGGGGGCTCTCGACTTATCTTTTAGTTGGATTTTCATCCTGCTGGGAAGGAACACCAGCAGCACAGTAAAACGGAGAAAACATCTATTATTTTCTTAAATACAACATAACATCAATACTATATTTTCAGAAAATTGTTGAAACTTGTTCTTCCCAGAAAGGGTTGCTGGTTCATTGCAAATTCTGTGGTAAATGCAACAGTGCTCAATTTTACTCCTGACGATAATAGAGTGGTTTGTTTCAAATTATGCATCCTAAATCTTGATTAATGACTCGAGTGACTCTAATCATTTGCAAGAATGATACAACAGGTGAAACAGTCTAATTTTTTTTCTTTTTCTCCACCTCTAGTCTATGTTATCTGTAAACAAGGAAATGATTCACAGAAGGCTGTAAAAATCCTGCAGGAGATGTTCAGCAACGAGCTCTGCTCATTGTCAGTGAAGGATATTCAGGGTGGATTAATGGCCTGGTCGCAAATGATTGATCCAGCCTTCCCACAGTATTGATTGCTGGGAAGAGGCGGGGAGGGAGAGAAATCATGTAACTTTGTTTTCAAAATTACTGCCTTAAGTATACTAATTTTTCAATGTGCTGCATATGGTTGTATTTCAATAAATACGTGTGGAAAAGTATACTGTTTGGAAAGCTCTGACTGGAAAGAGAACTTGCACAGTATTTAAGTGCAAATGTTAGCAGTCAAGACCAGGTAATGTGACTTCTAATTTTGTATTGCATACATTTGAACTGCTTCCGAAGGCACAAAACAATTAGTAACTAAATACAAGTACATGGGAACTCTGACTATTGTGCCAATTCATTTTATTAAGTGCCTTTTGTTATGGATACTGTGCTACTAAATTAATAATCATGGTATATTATGAAAACTAAAAGGTTAGCTGTTGAGTGGCAATTGATAATGATATCATGGACAAATGAGACAAATAATCCGTGTGGTAATTCTGGCAAGAGAGATTTGTTATCTGATGCATTTAGCAATCATGAGTAAATGTATGGCAGTTCTGATACTGCGAGAGTTAATGTAACAATCTGTTTTCAGATTTTAGCAATTGGTCATTTTAATGGCTATTTATCTCAGTGAATAATCTAAGTGCTGTTTCTTGTATCCTATAAAATCAAGGTAATTGAATCATTAATGCTAGCAATGACACTATTCACTTAGTATTTTTTCTTTCAAATTTTTTTCAGTGTTTCAATTACCCAGTTACACGGAACGACATTTTTGTTTAAATTTGCACACTTTTAGCATATTTAAATGAAGAAATGATATCTTTTTATCACACTAGCAAAGTCACTTTAAAGGTACATTCAACTCTTTCTGACGGAGGGATCATTTTGAAACCCACTGAAAGTTGAAATACTTTTTACTGCTGACCGTGGATCTCATTCCTGCTATATATGATTGACACCAGATTAATAACATTTGGAAATCAGTTGTAGCATTTTTTCTGGTATGAATGGTGGATGCAGCCTGATGTAATACAATTTATCAAGTTACCTTACAACACCTAATGACTTCCCCACGTACATCTCCAGAAAATGCTATTATTTTGCAGAAAAAATTCCATCTATATTATCTGTATAAAAAAATACATTTTATCACTCAAATCTTTGAGTCTTATCACTAGTGGTTTTGGAAATTAAAATAACATTATAGACATTAACCACAAGATAAAATCAATCTTTGTTTTGCTTTCAGCTTTCTACAAGAAAGTACATGTTAATTTTTAAATTATTTTAATTGAAAAGGATCAAGTTAAGTTTTCAAGCACAGTACTACACAGATCTACTTCAAGTGCCTCTTCCTTCATTTTCCATCCTAAGGTTCTTTCAGTTCTGGGCATCACCCTGAAACAACATCTGTGATATTGACATTATCCACAAACATTGTAGATTTCCAATACATTATTTCAGATTTTGTGTTTGAAATATTTTTGTATTTGCTTGTGTTTAAAAAAAAACAATAGACACTCTATATGGTGCAACCTCACAAACAGTGAATTTTATGAAAAATAGCCACGGTTTTAATTTTGGAGGTAAAGTAAACCAATTCACATCTCCTTGCTTTTCAAAATGTAACCATAATGTGTTATCAGTCTTCAGCAATCAGTCAAAGGATTGTACCTGTTCAGAGCTGTGCTCTGTCAGTCAGAGAAAATCAACATGCTGAAACATGCTTTTTATATTTTCTAATTCTGTAGAATCTTTTTTCCCTATGCTTCCAATTTTCTCGTAAGAGGTTTAATTTCCAAGCAAGAGATAGGAACTTGTTGTTGTTACATTGTCTTGATTACTTATAGTGTTTTAGGTCATAGGTTAAGGGTGAAATTTTTAAGGGGAACCTGAGGGGGAGCTTCCTCACTCTGAGTGTGTTATGGACGTGGAACGAGCTGCCAGTGGAAGGGCGAAATACAACATTAGGAGAAGTTTGGATAAGTACGTGGATGGGAGGGGTATGGAGAACCACGGTTCAGGTGTGAGTTTGACTGCAAAATAACAGTTCAGAGTTGACCAGATGGACAAAGGTTCTGTTTCTGGACTGCAGTGCTCTATGACTGTATTAGGTTAAATTGTACATATTTATGATATCAGTTATTAATATTACATTTTTAAATGCTTCAGACAACTAATCACTGTGTTTCAAATTGGAATGAAGATGATGGATAATGTACAGCTATATTAATCAAGCCGTGACAGTTAACTGGATAATTCATTTATACTTAGATTATTATTGTATGGCCTAAAAGGTCGTTTTATAGAACCGAGATAGCTGTGTACATACATCTATTGATGCTTCTGGACACATCTTCAGTGATGTTCCTGGAATCATTGGGTGTTTCGGGTCTTTCAACATCATACAACCTCCTCCAGGTGACCCAGCCGGGGCTGATCAGACCCCAGCTTGTGTCCAGATGGCTAGCTACTTATGACTCCATGGCTCCCCTCTTTTGAGCCACAGCCATCTTGAGGCCCTCTCTGCCGCATCGGTGGTACTGCGGATGGCTCTCCTCTTCCTCTCTCCCTCGATGCCCAAAATGCTGAAGGCTCTAACTAAGGAACGGGCTACAAATCCCCTACAACCAACCTCTACTGGGAGACACCTCGCTGTCCATCCAGCCTGCTGACAGTTGCTAACCAGTCCTGTGTACTTGGAGAGCTTCCTTTCAAAGGCCTCTTCCAAGCTGTCTTCCCATGGGACTGTCAGCTCCAGCAGCACCACTTGTTTAGTAGACTCAGACACTAGGACAATGTCTGGTCGCAGGGTGGTGGCTGTGATATGGTTGGGGAACTACAGCTGCCCTTCGAGGTCCACCAACAGCTGCCAGTCCCTTGCAGAGGTCAGAATGCCTGCAGAAAGGTTTTATATTTTTAGTGACCTCGGGACTGGTTAAATATTCTGCCATTTGAGACGGAACACAAAGTTATGTGGGAATTTGCATAAGAGAGCAAGATCAGGATCAGAGTGCGGGTGAGGGTAAAGGTTGAGCACAGTTTGTAGAGGTGGTGAGAGGCAAACCCAAAGGTGAATTTATAAGCAAGAATGAGGAGTCTGACAGCAAGCTTGGGGTGTGTGTTGGATCTCAGTACTGCAGAGACTGGACCACATTCATATTTTTTTTTCACTGCAGAAAAAGCAATAATATTTGTAGAAAAGGAAAAGAAATGGTGAATGACTGTGATGAATTATATGTAATTAATATTTAAAGGGAAATAGTGGAAAATATTAAGGGAATTAAAATCTGCTACTTCTAAACTGTAGTCCGCATTCCGAGTCGAACTGGAAAAGTAGCAAATGCTACCTCTCTATTGATGAAATGGAAATCAGACTGACAGCTGTAGATAAAATGTAAAATCAAGATTAAGAACATGGAAAGGACTGGAATCTGCTGGCCTGTGTTTCACAGTCACCCTCATTATCCCTCCCAAGCCTTGGTGCACTAGCCATGTGGCTATACTATCATACTAACATGTGACCTCATAGCTTCCAACAAATGAGGCTCCACCATTGTAATTATAGAGTGGCAGCACCTAGTAACTAGGCCTCAGGGTGTAGTCACGTCTCATGTTCATTGTTCTAATTAAACAACAAATTCAATTAACACAGTCAACTGTTTTAAATTAGTTAAAGTATTAATATTAAAGTAACATTTTATTGAAGGTCAGCAGTCCCCATTTAACATAATAGGACATTTCTAAATGCAATTGAGAGATTGAGTATACAGGGTATCCAGCTTCTCAGCTCAGATAAATCAGTACAATCAATATACTTAATCCAGGACAGAGTGGGGGTTTAGATGCACCTGCATCTGTCCTTTTAGCAAGTCTTTTACTGATGTACTGCAGAGCATAGATCCAGAATCTGCTGACTCACATACACTGCCACAAACCAGAAGTCCTGTATGGATGCTGCTGGCTAGCCATCAGCATGATCCAGCCTAACGTAAGTATGCACAGTTAACTTTGTGGGGGAGAAAATAGAGTTTCATTAAATCTAATAAGAGTTTTCGTTTGTAGAGGTAATGCAGCAGGGTTGATTAAAGGAACCAGTGGATGTAGTATAACTACATAACAAGATACCCAATAAATATGGCGTGCAAGGCTTAGATGGCTTGAAGATAAAGAAACGGGTAAAAACAAACCAGTTATCTTCAGGTTGGCAAAATCTTAATGGTGTTCCACAAAGATCAATATTGGGCCTTGAGCTTGTCACATCTTTACAAATAATTACGGTAAGTAATGTAACATGGTGTCAAGGTAGCCACCTTTTCTTTAATGTCAGCAAAACAAAAAAACGAAACTGGTCATTGACTTCAGAAGAAGGGGTGAGGTTGTGCACATGCTCCTAACTACATCAATGGGCTTCATTGATACTTCTTGCAGCCTTTTGTAAAGCAGCCAGCTGAATCAAGGACCCCAGGACACCTTCTCCCATTGGGCAGAAGATGCAAAAGCCTGGAAGCACATACCGTCAGACTCAAGGACAGCTTCCTTCCTATTGGTACCCCTTGGATGATAAGATGGATCTTTGGCCTCATAATTTACCTCATTCTGATTTTGCACTTTGTTTACCTGCACTGTGCTCTTATTGGTAGCTTTTCCACTTTAATCTACATTACATGATTCCATCTCAATGCTCTGTATAATGATTTGATCTGTTTACAGTTTGCAAGACAAGCTTTTTACTGCTGGGTGTTTACATCATTTTCTCTTTTGATGGAACAGCTGAATGTAGTCGGCCCTGAGACATTGTCCAGAGGACCACTTTTAATGTTCTGGTACTGTGATGACCGATCTCTAACAACTAAAATCATTTTCATTTTTCTAAGGTATGACTCAGTGTCTTTCTTCATGTTAGGACAAAGGCTGTAATAAGCTCCTGCATGCCCCCAATCCCTGTGAATAGTTTGAGTTAAAAAGTACTCATTTCCATGTTGCTTATCACTTTAAATTAAATTGCATCTGCCTGTCAACTTCATTTCATGTTGTTGTTATGTTTATTCATGTTGCAGCTTAGTGTCCTCTGCAAAATTTAAAATTGTACATATGAGAAAGACTGCAGATGCTGCAAATCCAAAAGCAACACGCACAAAATGCTGGAGGAATTCAGCAGATCAGGCAGCATCTATGGAAATTAATGAAGAGTCAACATTTTGTGCTGAGACCCTTCAGGACTGAAAAGGAAGGGGGAACACATCAGAATGAAAAGGTGGGCAGGTAAAGAGACTAGCTGGAAGGGATGGGGGAAGCCAGGTGAAGGGCTGGAAAAGAAGGAATCTGATAGAAGATGGATCATAGGAGAAAGGGAAGGAGGATGAGACCCAGTGGAAGTGATAGCCAGGTGAGAGGAGGTAAAAGGCCAGAATGGGGAATAGAGGATGGGGGGAGGGGGGGTGCAGGGTAATTTTTTTAACCGGGAGAAATCGATGTTCATGCAATCAGGTTGGATTCTTATTATATCCAAGAGTACAGGTAATTTATTAGGTTTGAAAACACGGTCTTAAAATTGACTGTTGGGGGCCCACACTTCCATCTTTGTGGACAAAGATAAAGAGAATGGAGTATAATGTAGTTAAGTGTGAAATTGTTCATTTGTCCGGGCTTGGGGGTGGGGGAACACTCTAAATGGTAGTAAAATGTATTTGCAGAGGAACCTGGGGTCCTGGTACATGATTTGCAAAAGACTAGTACACAGAGACAACAAGTAATTGGGAAACAAACAGTGCTTTCATTGAGACACAGCAGAGACTGCAGATACTAGAAATCTGGATCAACACATACCTACATGTTGGATGAACTCAGCAAGTCAGGCAGCAGATATGAAGGGAAGCGAACGGAGAAGTTTTCAAGCTGAGACCCTTCATCAGGGCTGGATGGAAGGGTCTTGAGCTGAAGGTTGACTGTTCATTTTCCTCCACAGATGCGGTCTGAGCTGCTGAGTTCCTCCAGCATTTAGAGAATCTTTTCATTTTATTGAAAAGGGAACTGAATGGAAATGTCCAGAGGGTGGACATCAGCTGGAGTACTGTAAAGGCAGGATGTAAATGTGTTTGAAGCAATTCAGAGATGTTTCATCAGACTGAAACGTGGAATGGGTAGTTAATTGAGGAATTGTTTGAAATGCTGGGCTTGTAAAGTTTGGTGTTTTAGGATAGTGATTTCATTGAAATAAAGTCCTGATGAGTTTTGGCAGAGTAAACGTGTAGACTTTGCTACCTCTTGTGGGAGTATACAGAACTAAGGGATCATACATGAAAGATTAAAAAAAAAGGGAAAACTTATCCCTTCTCTGCAGGTAGAAATATTTGCAACACCTCCATCAAATTTTGGCAGAAACAGAGTCTGAATATTTTTAAGGCAGAGGTGGATACAGTGAATATATTCTATACAAGACAGTAGATGAAATGTTACCTATACAGGCAGGATTGCAGACTTGAGACTACAGTCAAATCAGACTTGATTTTATTAAACAGTGTCCGGGTACTTCGGGTGCCCAGTCTATCACGGGTAAAGCCCTTCTCATCACTGAGCACATCACTATGGTGGCATAGTGGTTTGTACAGTCTTTATAGTACAGGTGACCCGGGTTGGATTCCTGCTGCTGACTCTAAAGAGTTTTTATGTTCTCCCCATGACTGTACGTGTTTCCTCCCACAGTCCAAAGATGTTCCGGTTGGTAGGTTAATTAGCTATTGTAAATCGTCCCATGATTAGGCTAGGATTAAATCGGGGGAATTGCTGGACGGCATGGCTCATAGGGCCAGACAGGCTTATTCTGTGCTGTATCTCAATAAATAAGTAAAATCTACAGAAAGCGCTGTCACAAGAGAGCAGCATCCATTGTCAAGGACCCACACCATCTCTCTTCTTGCTGCTGCTACCAGGAAGAAGACACAGGAACCTCAGGACCCACACTACCAGATTCAGGAACAGTCATTATCCCTGAGACATCAGGCTCTTGAACCAGAGGGGATAACTTCACTCACCCCAATACTGAACTGTTCCCAAAAGTCTATTTCAATGACTTTTCGTCTTATGTTCTGGTTATTTATTGCTTATTTTTTAAGATTATTATTTCTTTCAAATTTGACTTTTTCACATTGGTGTCCATCTTGTTGGGTGCAGTCTTCATTGATTCTTATTGTTTCTTGTAGTTACTGTAAATGTCCACAAGAAAATGAATCTCAGGGCTCTGTACTGTGGCATATATGTACTTTGATCATTTTTCTTTGAACTTTGGTTGATTCTTGCTTATAACTTGTATATTATGTGTATACATGCACACATTTTCTGAGCAAGTATTTTGAATATAGTGAAATAAAAGTACTCAGCAAATACTTGCTGTTTTCAAACTCTAGTAACATAAATAGCAAAGGGTCACATAATGGTGACAGCACAATAACAAAAATATAAAAGTTTGTTAGTTTATATGGGCTTTCACCATTGGACACTTTCTTCAAATAGGGAAACGTCTTTGCATTTTACTTTTGCTGTGGTGATTTGCTGAAGATATTTATCCCCCCAGGATCAGGTTACACTAACATGGTTTATATTAAATGTCAATCCAAAGGATTGTCATTTAATAAAAGCAGAATATGCTGGAAATAATCAACCATGTTGGCAGGTTCTGTGGAGAGAAAATGGATTGATGTTTTTATTTCAGGCTATTGGCTGCCAGTATAAAAGGAAGAAATATCATTTTTAAAATAGAATGCAAGATGATGTGAGAGATGAAATTGAACTGCAAGCCAGAACAGTTTTGAGAAGGAGTGAGACAGTGTTGCTGAGGACGGAAATTGAGTACAGGCAGAAAATGCTGCAAAGTACAGTATAGTATCTGTTACAGTGGGTGGACCCAAAATGTGAAGGGTGGAATTTCACTGGAACTTGATGTGGAATAAGGCAGATTAAGGAAGTCGCTGAAACTGACAAAGCCAATAGACAATAGGTGCAGGAGTAGGCCATTCAGCCCTTTGAGCCAGCACCACCATTCACTGTGATCATGGCTGATCATCCATAATCAGTACCCTTTTCCTGCCTTCTCCCCATATCCCTTTCTTTAAGAGCTCTTTAAGAGCTCTATCTAACTCTTTCTTGAAAGAATCCAGAGAATTGGCCTCCACTGCCTTCTGAGGCACAGCATTCCACAGAACCACAACCCTCTGTGTGAAAAAGTTTTTCCTGAACTCCGTTCTAAATGGCCTACCCCTTATTCTTAAACTGTGGCCCGTGGTTCTGGACTCCCCCAACATCGGGAACATGTTTCCTGCCTCTAGTGTGTCCAATCCCTTAATAATCTTATATGTTTCAATCAGATCCCCTCTCATCCTTCTAAATTCCAGTGTATACAAGCCCAGTCACTCCAATCTTTCAACATATGACAGTCCTGCCATCCTGGGAATTAACCTCGTGAACCTACACTGCACTCCCTCAATAGCTAGAATATCCTTCCTCAAATTTGGAGACCAAAACAGTACACAATACTCCAGGTGTGGTCTCACCAGGGCCTTGTACAGCTGCAGAAGGACCTCTTTGCTCCTACACTCAACTCCCCTTGTTATGAAGGCCAACGTGCCATTAACTTTCTTCACTGCCTGCTGTACCTGCATGCTTACATTCAGTGACTGACGAACAAGGACACCGAGATCTCGTTGTACTTCCCCTTTTCCTAACTTGACACCATTCAGATAGTAATCTTCCTTCCTGTTCTTGCCACCAAAGTGGATAACCTCACATTTATCCACATTAAATTGCATCTGCCCACTCACCCAACCTGTCCAAGTCACCCTGCATTCTCATAACATCCTCCTCACATTTCACACTGCCACCCAGCTTTGTGTCATCTGCAAATTTGCTAATGTTACTTTTAATCCCTTCATCTAAATCATTAATGTATATTGTAAATAGCTGCAGTCCCAGTACCAAGCCTTGCGGTACCCCACTAGTCACTGCGTGCCATTCTGAAAAGGACCCATTAATCCCTACTCTTTGTTTCCTGTCTGCTAACCAATTTTCTGTCCATGTCGGTACCCTACCCCCAATACCATTTGCTCTAATTTTGCCCACTAACCTCCTATGTGGGACCTTATCAAAGGCTTTCTGAAAGTCCAGGTACACTACGTCCACTGGCTTTCCCATGTCCATACAATGGATACAAGAATCAATCAGAATCGGGTTTAAAATTACAGGCATGTCATGAAATTTGCTGTTTTGCAGCAGCAGTTTGTTGCAATACATAATAATAAAAACAGATTACAATAAGAAATGTACTGTATATAAAAAATTAAGTTAAGTAATACAAAAAGAGAGAATAAGTGAGGTAGTGTTCATAGATTCATTGTCCATTGAGAAATCTGATGGCGGAGGGAAGAATATCTTCCTGAAATGTTGAGTGTGTGTCGTCAGGCTCCTGTACCTCTTCCTTGATGGCGGCAATGAGATGAGGATACATACCGGGTGATGGGGGCCCCTAATGATGGATACCATCATCTGTTGAAGGTGGCCTTGACACTGAGAAGGCCAGTGCAGTGATGTAGCTGGCTGAGTTTACAACTTCTTGCAGCTTTTTCCAATTGTGTGCAGTGACCCCTCCATATCAGACAGCGATGCAACCTGATATAAAACTCTCCGCAGTACATCTGTAGATATTTGCGAGTAACATACCAATTTTCCTTAATCCTAATGAAATATAGCCACTGTAATTGCTGTAATATGTTGAGCCCAGGAAAGATCTGAAGAAATGTTGATACCAAATATTTGAAACTACTCACTCTTGCTACTGATGATCACTTGATAATGTCACGTACCCCGTGACGGGGATAAAGAAACCATCAGAAATAGAAACCACTTTGGAGTCTCGTATTGCTATAAACTACTAACATTTATTAGTAACTATGCAATACAGTAATATCAATGTAAATAAATCACACAGGTTAGCAATGAATATATATAAAAGTACGTAAATCAGTAAGTGTGGAAATGTATGTATGATAACCAAGCTTCTTTAAGTCTAGGGGTAAAAAGCTACAGTCTTACGATGTTGAGTAAAGTTCAGTTCAGTTCAGTTCGTGGTATTTAGTTGAGTAGTGATGGAGAGAGAGAGAGTGAGTTGAGTCTTCAGGTGAGCTGATGCCGTCGATCTTCTCGTCATCCTCCGAAATCCTTTACAAGTCACCGACTATGACTTTAACCAGGGGGACCAGTTTTCCTGTGGTGGAGCTGTCACCCCGGCAAGGGTGGACACATAGACAACTCCCCACCAGTCAACCCCTTCTCCTACGTTGGAATAGCAATTTGGATCGATCCGCCTGATCGATCCTTCAAAACCCACTTTCTTTGCGGGCACAACAATGCTCATTCAGTGTCCAGATCATGTGTCTGAGGTCTGTATCATCTGACCTCCTATTTATCTCACCAGGCTGAGCATCACCTGTCATTCAAGGAGTCCCTCCCTCCTTTGTCTGCAAAGAAAATGCACAAGCAGGCAACAAGTCCTTGAAGAAATATCAACAACCTGCTGAAAATCATAACATCGAGTGTCCATTAAATAACACCGCCTTCGGTCACCATAGCAACTTACGAGCTGCTCGGTGCTGTCTCCACTCCAAACTCAGTAAAAATCCAAAGTTACTTCCAATGCCTTAAAGTGACAATCCAACCGTTAATCTTCGTCTCTCTCTCCTTTCCAAACAAAGCATCAGTGATGAGTGTCTCTCTCTGTCTCTCTTCAAACAGTTCACAGGGGCACTCCTGGATCTTCTCACAATAAGGACTGGTGTGTATTCCATCAACTTGCTCTTGTTAAAGTCATCAACCAATTTCTTGGTCTTACTGACACTGAGTGCAAGGTTGTTGTGAAACCACTCAACCAATTGATCTATCTCACTCCTCTCTGTCGCCTTCTCACCATCTGAAATTCTACCAACAATAGTTGTGTCGTCAGCAAGTTTATTGATGCCGTTTGAGTTGTGCCTGGCCACACTGTCGTGGGTGTGGATAGAGTAGAGCAGTGGGCTAAGCACACAAGCAAGAGGTTTGCCATTCTTGACTGTAGCCAGGAGAGGACATTATTTCTGATCTGCCCAGACTGTGGTCTCCCAATAAGGAAGTCAAGGATTCAGTTACAAAAGCCCAGGTTTTGGAGCTTGTTGATTAGAGCTTAGGGTATACAGTAACTGTATTGAACGCTGAGATTTAATCAATAAGCTGCAGCCTGACATGGGTATTACTGTTGTCCAGGTGACCCAAGTCCAAATGGAGAGCCAGTGAGATTGTATCTGATGTTGACCTATTGTGGCAATGAGCATACTGCTGTGGGTCCAGCCCTAGCTTAGGCAGCAGTTGCTTCTAGCTATGACCAACCTCTCAGAGCACTTCATCACAGTAGATTTGAGTGCCTTTAGGCAATAGTCATTTAGGCAGCTCACCCTGCTCTTCTTGGGACCTGCTGTGATTGTTGCTTTTTTGAAGCAGGTGGGAACCTCTGACTGTGGCAATGAGAGATTGAAGATATCCTTGAACACTTCTGCCAGTTGGTTGGCACAGGTTTTCAGAGCCCTACCTGGTACACTGTCAGGGCTCGACACCTTGTGAGGCTTCACCCTCTGGAAAGATGTTCAGGCATCAGCTTCCAAGACAGATCATAGTATCACCAGATACTGCAGGGAGCTGCACAGGTGTAGTTTTATTCTCTCTTTCAAAAAGGAATTGTTCATCTGGGAGTGAAGTATCACAGCCATTTATGATGATAAGATTTTGCTTTGTCGGAAGTAATGGCCTGCAAACCCTGCTAGAGCTGACGTCTATCTGATTCTGTCTCCAACCTCAATCGGAATTGTTCTTCCCTCTTAAAATAGCCTTCCATAGGTTGTACCTGAATTCCTTGTATAGTTCTGGATCACCGGACTTCAATGCCACAGATATAGTCCTCAGCAGACTATGAACCTTCTGGTTCATCTATGGCTTTTGGTTTAGATATGTCCAGTATGTTCTTGAAGGCACACTCTCATCTGCACAGGTCTTGATGAAGTCAGTGACAACTTTGAAGTATTTATTCAGATTCGAAGATGAATTCCTGAACACAGACTCAAAGCAGTCCTGTGAGTGCTCCTCGGCCTTCCATGACCTTACCTTCTTGGTCCTCACCACCAGTGCTGCAGTCTTTAGTTTCTGCCTATACACCAGGAGTAGAAATACAGCCAGGTGATCACACTTCTCAGGTGGGTGTAGGATGGTGTGATTAAATATGATGTTCCAAGGCAAGTGGATAGGACTTACTAACCCAATATGTCTGTGCACCATGAAGGAAAACTGAGAGCAAGAGAAGGTAAAGAAAAGTCCCACCGTAAAGAGGAGCATTTTTAAAGAGCAAGAGAAGGAGAAATGTATTCGGTAAGGTGTTGCTGGAAATCTAAAACAAGAGCAAAAAGAAATACTCTGCAGGCTCTCTGTAAAGTGAAATTATATTCACATTTCAGGCCTTCAACTCGGAACAACTTTTTTTTACAATATAAAAATTGTATAAGAGACGTCCCGAGGAGAAGTTACTGCATTCCCAGGGCGAGCAATTCGGGCACAACGAGCAGTGATTGACAACCCCACTGGCCGGTTACGTTTCAGTTTCCATGGAAACAGCCTCACTATTGGACCGGAATTGACTCCAATCCCCCTCCCCCTCGGCGATTCATTAGCAACCGTGATTACGAACATGAACGAGCATGATGTGGTGGGATTCGAGCGCTTCAAGTGATGAGCCAGCAGACGCTTAGTTTCACCGCCGAGAGCAGGATCCCGGTCTTAAACCGTTAGAGGTTGCACCTCCCCTTTCCCTCCATCTCCACCGTGGCGGGTCGCTGGTTACGCCCGTCTCCGTGACCGACCGAAAGGGATGCTGGGAGTTGAAGTTTTCCGTGCCTCATTTCCTGCCTGTATGGGAGTGGGTGTTCTTTCTTCCCCTACATTACTACGGGTCCCGGAATTCAATGCGAAACCTACGCCCGCTGCTCCCAAGTCTCCAACAGTCCTGTGGTTACGCAGTTGCAGATGAAATGAACCAGAATTGTAGAGTGCAGAAAGTGGTGCGAGAAAAACTTAAGCAACTCGCATAAAGAGTGAGTATCTGGTATTTGGAAGCTAATTGCAACTGGTAAAATAGATAGGGATAAAGTTTAGAAGTTGGGAAAACTCACTTAGAATAAACGGTGCTTATCGCCCGGCTGATGGGCAATGTTTCAGTATACGGACAATTGAATTTGGCTTTCTCTGTGTAGGTAATGCAAACGTTGGCTCTGTTTTTCTGACTTTTTGTTGCCGCTTATAGCATAGCGTGAAATCAACAGGAGTTTCGCATTATCGTTCGTTGCACTGTATATTTCTGACAGAATCGATCACAGCTTGGTTGTTTTACCAATAATGAACATCTGTAGCAACTTTTCCGCCCGGTGTGTCGTCGAATTAAAAAGGTGTGTGTAAAACGTCCACTAAGCATCACTTCCAGCTTGACGTGGAGAGGGAGGGCGAGTTATATTTAAAAGAACATAATCCCTGTCCCTCACATAACTGAAATGTAGACATCCATTCGTCCTTGCCTTTCATTGAACCAAGTAAACAGCTCAAATTGTAACTTGACTTGCTGCTTTTAGTGTGACGACCCATTTGGGGAAATCCCAGTGGAATAACGGAGTGTTCCATTGGTAAAAGTTGGGAGTGGGCGTCTCCGGGGCACCTATGGCCCTTTCAAGAAAAATAATTGGAATATTTCTCATATCGGTATTTGCAAATTGGCGATGTGAAATGTCATGGTACACTCTTCGTTACAGTTACTGTTTCCTAAAATAATTAACGCCGCTGTGAGACCAAAAGCAATCGTGTCGTCTTGCCCTTATGAGTATTATATAAAGACCACAGTACAGCAATTATATAATGTAAGAAGGAATAACATGGTTCCATAATATTATATGCTAGAAATATTTTAATTAATTTAACCTTTAGATCAACAAAGAAGAATAGTCAGGCACAGTACTGCCAAGAGTGCCATCGTAAATACTTATTATTCACCTTTTTAGATATAGTTGAAAGTTTCTTGACTTAAACAGACCATTACAACAAAGTTACTTGCCTATTGGGATTCTTTACACCACGGTGGGCCAATTTATTCCAAATCTACATGCAAATTCGTTGGTAATTATCTAACTTTTTATATAAACTATTAAAATAAGATGAAGCCACTAGTGGAGAATTATTAGATTGTCAGTAATTAAGTATTTACAATTTTCTCGTGATGATGTTTGCGTCTAATGCAACGATTAATATCCATTGGCTGCGTCTTTGCAAAGAGAAATTTGTAGGACTTTCCAAATTAGGGCTTCCCTAAAGATATGTTCCCTAGATGCTCAGTGAAGTTTTATTTTCTTGCTTTAGTTTTCCAATATGATGAATCTTTTATTCCCTATCAATATTATTCCGGAATGGGTTTTCTTTTTAAAACTTTACCTGTATGAGAAGTGTTGAAGTTATGTAAGCACTGTGTTGTGTAGTTTAGGGTGTGATCCGTAATTCTGCGAAGTGGAGGACGTATTGCACAAGTGACTGCGAAATTCAGGAATCGGCTTAGCAGTGTTGCTTGTAGCCTACCGAGTATCGCGCTAGCAGTCTCACTCCTCTCAGCTTAAGACTGGTGCAATCATTGGGGTTTGTGACCCCTGTTGTGTTGTGGTTCTCTTTCCATCAAATGGGAGAGGCGCATAGAACCCAGTCGATGCTGGTTTTTTACTACTTCTTATCGTCCCGACTCTGATACGTGGTTTATAAAGGAATATGTAGGTAATTGTGGCGTTACAGGGTCAGTAGCCCTACGACATTAAAACAAAGTGTGTCTTCGGTTATCAGTACAGGTACTTCAGAATCAGGTTTAGTATCACCGGCATATGTCGTGAATTTTAACTTTGCGGCAGCAGTACTCGATAATACAGAAAAAAACTGAATTTCAGTAAATGTATATATGTACAGTATATCAAATACTTAAAATTAGTAGTGCAAAAACAAATTAAAAAGAAAAATAGTGAAGTTGTGTTCATGGGTTCAATGTCTAGTTAAAAATCGGATGGCAGAAGGGAAGAAGCTGTTCCTGAACCTCTGCGTGTGTGCCTTCAGGTTTCTGTACCTCCTTCCTGATGGTAACAATGAGAAGAGGGCATGTCCTGGGTGATGGGAGTCCTTTATAATAGACCGCTCCTTGAAGATGTCTTGGGTACTATGGAGGCTAGTGCCCATGATGGAGCGAACCAATTTTACAACTTGTATGGACAACTTGACATTTCTTATTGAAAATACAGTTTCTAAAATCGTTTTGTCAGCAAAATTAGAACAGTTAAACATTTTCTAAATTCTGTTTTCGTGGAATAATGTAACGTGTATTTGTGGAGGTTAAACTATTGGCCACATTGTGCCCATGCCAGTAATAACTGTTTAATTTGAACTAATACAGTAATCCGATTTTCTTGCACTAATTTTACACTCTGCAAGTAACAGGCATTGTGTCTGTATGTGAACATTTTAGTACCTGTTACGCGTGACCACCACTGTACTATAAATTGTTGCTGTCTGCAGGGTACCACCCAGTTTATGAACTTTGAGCAGTTCATTCCTCTCCATAAATGCTGCCTGACCTGCTGCGTTCCTCCAGCATTTTGGAGTAGAGTTCATTTTGGGATTGGAATCGCCTTTAGGATCCCGTTAGTTAAGATGCACCGGTACGTCCCTATGGATGTCAATATTCACTTTTCCGTGCGGGATGCTATCACACACCGTATCAGCGATTGGCACAACTGTGTCCAGCTGGATGGAGATTAAATTCCACTACTGCAGTAACCTCCACTAACCACCCAGTACCGTTATTATGGATCTGCAGTTGAAAGCAGCTGTTTGTGTGTCAGGCGCAACGGGGACCCCTGTGGTTTGCTAACTGATGGTTTGTTTTACGATTGGTGTCATCAGATCCTTGCGCATTTAGCGATAAATGTTTCCGGGCAAACTCGGCGAGCCACCCGAGATCATCGAGCCCTTGGGGGGGGGGGGCCCCCCAATGAGTCGGAAACACAGCAGCACGCCAGTAGTAATGTGAATGGAGATGAACGGATATTAGTGATTTAGGACCGTTTGGCCCAAGGAACACCGTTCGCATTTCCCTTCTCGGGAATAGTGAGGGGCTGCCCGTTTTGTGGCGGTTACCCATCCTACGCAGTTGAAAACAAATGATTTCCAACACCAACTTCTTCCATTAGAAGGGAAACATCAAAATCTCCCAGTCGGTGAATGCAGGCGCCCTAAAATAAATCATATATATTTGCACTTTCTTTTTTTCCCTCCCTTTTGTTGCTGGATGCACATGTCGGAAAGTTGGTAACGTATCTAAAAAGCATCTATTCAACGAGCCGCCCCCTCTCTTTTTTTCCTCTTTTGCAGAGCATTTCCGGTGACGGACTGAGCGTCTGTGACGGCGGATTGAAAGTACAGGGAGAGAAGAGCGGAGAGAGGGGAGGGGGAACATGAGTGAGATATCAGGAGAGTGCTGCCGTTGAACAAACTTGACGGCAAATGGCAGGCCGCCGGAGTGCAAACCCAGTCCCGCCTCAGTAAACCTTCGGGAAAGTGGCTTGCTTGGACCGCTGCCCTGTTTCTTCTTCTGTTTTTGTTTTTGTTGCAACGCTGGAAGTTTCAGAGTGGAAATTCATCGCCGGGGAGCCAGCCAGATGTCAACCAACAGCAACTCGTCTCCTCCCGTGTCCCAGAGATTGCTGCCGTCCGCGTTGCCGCTGCCCTCCTCTTCGCCCACGCCGTCGCTGTCGCCGCCGCCGCCGCCGGCCACCGCTGCGCTCTCGGGCCGGGTTTCCAATGGGAGCCTGAGCGCCCCGAGTCCCACCAATTCCCGGGGATCCTTCAACGGCGTCTCCTTCCTTCTGCAGATCGGCCTGACTCGCGAGCCGGTGACCATCGAAGCACAAGACATCTCTCTCTCTGCCGTCAAGGATCTCGTCTGCTCTATCGTGGACCAAAAGGTACAATTATATATAAAGCACTTAATATTTATAGCTTAACCGGCGAAAACAACTTTGGGGGTGGGGGAGAGTGGAGGGGGACTGAGGAAAGAGCAATGCTGTATAGAGTTAAAAGAACAATCAAAAGTCGTTGCCAAAGTTTCTTATTTCTATTCTGAGCTCCAGAAGCACACTTGTGCAGAGATGTTCCGTTTCGCCTGGCAGATCTAACGGTTCTCTTTGTATAGTTTGAACTGGAGAGGCGCGACCTGTCAAGCCGAGATGCAGTCTTTTTAAATAGTTCCTCGATCAATCTCCTGATCAACAAGGTAGCAACCCACCCCTCCCCCTCCCCACTAATCAAGTACTCAGCTAATGTGTAGACGCAAGACGTTCATCATTGTTACATTCAGATCCAGAAGATGGAATACTGTATACACCTTTTTAAATGGGCAGAAGGGGGGGGGGGATTCTTTAGGTTCCGTCTGTTTTTGTTCTGTTTCATTATCATTTCGATGTCAGAGTTGTTCAAATTAGTAATCCAAAGTGGCTTATTACTTTGCAGACTAGTTATAATGCTGTTTAAATAATTAAGTATCCATGATTTTAACAAACTGCTCAGCTATTATACCTTGGCAGTGGAGGAATTAAGGATTAAAGCAAAAAATTAGAAGTTTTATTCGGTATTAATTTAGCACAGGCTGGAAACTGCGCAACAATCTCTTGCACACTTAACGTTTTCTTCTGGCGGGTTCAACGGCTTCAAGTATGCATAAAATGCTGGATATTATGTAATTGATTTAACTTGTTACAGAATCAGTGTTCTGTACAGAGAATCCATTGTATTTCCTTGATAAAGCAGTAGCTCAAGCTTGCAATGTGCAATTTTCAATTTTACCAGAATATTTAAAAAAAAGGGGCTATTAACTTTGCTACTGTGGATTTTTGGTCCATTCATACCATGACTTACAAGTAAACACAGAGGTGTTAAAGATATCGAATTAAAATTGTATTAAGACATAGATCTGCATATTGCATTCTCTTCAATGACTTTTCAAAATCTTCACATTGGAAAACATCTGAGCCATGAAAGACTGACTCAACAGTTTAATTGCCATTGACTCAAGATTCTACAGATGAAGGAAATCCAGAGAAACACACCCACAAAATGTTGGAGGGACTCTGCAAGACTAAAGAGTTGGTGTTTCCAGCCGAAACTCTTCAGGCCTGAAACATCGACTTGTTATTCCTCTCAGTAGATGCTGCCTAACCTGCTCAGGTCCTCCTGCATTTTGTGTGTTGAACGCCTTCGAACACAAAGGACTTTCAAGGGGCACATTCAGAGATTACTTAATTTTTCATATCACCCCTGATTTAAATTGATTGAATGAAAGATTAGTTAATATTTGTTATTGTTTTATTGCATCATTTTAATGTTAATATATTAGGTTGGGGACACATTGTGCAGTGTTTGCACAGTGAAGACTTTAAACAGAATGAGATGCAACAGGTAGTTTGGCAAAATTGGTCTCTATTGACTTCAATATGTTGCCTTTCCTGTATTTTTGGTTTTTATTTTTCCTCCTGGCACAATGAGTAAATTTTTAGAGAAAATCTAAAGTGTTTAAAAAAAAACCCCCTCATTTCAAGTCCCTTTCAGTACACCAAGGAATTCTTTAACCCAATCTGCTCATTGGGGAATTGACTAGTTTACATGTATTTCTATATTTGTACAGCCACCCTGATTGCACGTCACATACAAATAAATGGAATGGAATTTTGCGTGAGTTGTAAAATCTGCGTTCCATCCAGTCCACCCCTTGAGTTAGGTTATAATTACTAGCAAATCAATTTTAAAAATTAAGGAAGAATTTCTCTACATAATGCTACCAAAGACAAATTTAAACAGAATTAATAGATTTGCTAGCGGCTATTTTAATAATTTCTTCACAATCACCCAGCTTAATCTCTCTTTAATTTACTAAAATATTCCTTATGTCTTTGTTTTGCAGGAAAGACTTTCAATTTTGTAACATTCTTAAGGCTGTTTTCTCCAATATACTACCTTTGTTTTTATATGGAGAGTAGAAATTTTATCAATGCTTTAGTATTATTCTGTGCAAAGTTCTGTTTAAATGTAATTATTGGTTTTGAAATCATGTAAGTTATCTAATGGAAACTTGGTTGTACTCCTGGCCTTGTTTGTTGTGGCAATTATTTGCTGTGATTATGTTTTAATGGAGTTGTGAATTAACTTATAAAATTACAGATGGGTTGCTAATCTAAATATTCATTTTACTGCCTTAAAATTCTGAAGACCCAGAATCTGATAGTTTACCCACTTGGGTGGGCTGGATTACATTTCTGCCAGATGGGATTCGTAAACTTTCACTTGAACTTTTAGGCTCTACTCTCTCTTTCACCTACAGTTTCTTGAAATTAAAGTTGGTTTTCATCTCAAAAATTGCAAAAAGGTAGTCTTTTGCAGGCACACCTACACTTACTGTGCAGGATAGAATTCTCAAATATGACAATTATGCCCTAATTATCAGGGGACCACCCCACCAACATGAAATATGCTGTGTGTTGCTTTTCATGGAAGAAGAGACATACTGGTTTTGGTAAGAGAGTATATTGCCAATCCTTGAATGTGTGTAAAACTTTCTAATCTAGTGGGGAAACATAGTGTGACACTGAATTGCTGGATCAAGCATGCTAGATTAGAAATAAGTTCCCATAAGCATAGTTGTCAAGAGTATTCCTTCATTCATCAGTATACCACCTTTGTTCTTTAACAGTCAGTAACATTGATTTGCATGAGAACATTTTATTAGTTTTGGTAATAGGACCTTCTGAAATGTTCTTGTGACCTAGATAGAGCATATTTGACCCGTTGATTTCACGTCAACTCTTGGAGCAATCCCATCTATCTGATTCCCTCACTTATTTCACTGTAGCCTATTCTCTCTTGTGCCCTTCTGTTTACCCCAATTCTCACCTACCTACTCTTGGGAAACTTGCAGTAGCCAATAAACTGATCCACTGGCCTGTCTTTGGGATATGAGAGAAACCAGGGGAACCTGGGAGGGTTGTTGGTAACTGTTCCAATCACAAGGAGAGCATGTGAACTCTGCTAAGATCAGGCTTGAACCGAGATTGCAGGAATTGTGTGTGGTGCTACTATCCAATGCCATCCATTGTGGGAAAATTGGTACTGGTTTGCTGTTGTCACATGTACTGAGATGAAGCAAGAAGCTTTTTGTTTTACAATCCAAGACACATCATGTCATATGTAATGTCACATGGATTCTTGATTACCTGACTGGCAGACCACAGTATGTGTGCTTGCAACACTGTGTCCAACAGAGTGATCAGCAGCACTGGGGCTCCACAGAGGACTGTCTTGTCTCCCTTTCTCTTCACCATTTACACCTCGGACTTCAACTACTGCACAGAGTCTTGTCATCTTCAGAAGTTTTCGGATGACTCTGCCATAGTTGGATGCATCAGCAAGGGAAATGAGGCTGAGTACAGGGCTACGGTAGGAAACTTTGTCACATGGTGTGAGCAGAATTATCTGCAGCTTAATGTGAAAAAGACTAAGGAGCTGGTGGTAGACCTGAGGAGAGCTAAGGTACCGATGACCCCTGTTTCCATTCAGGGGGTCAGGGTGGACATGGTGGAGGATTACAAATACCTGGGGATACAAATTGACAAAAAACTGGACTGGTCAAAGAACATTGAGGCTGTCTACAAGAAGGGTGAGAGCCATCTCTATTTCCTGAGGAGACTGAGGTCCTTTAAGATCTGGCGGACGATGCTGCAGATGTTCTACGAGTCTGTGGTGGCCATTGCTATCATGTTTGCTGTTGTGTGCTGGGGCAGCAGGCTGAGGGTAGCAGACACCAACAGAATCAACAAACTCATTCGTAAGGCCAGTGATGTTGTGGGGATGGAACTGGACTCTCTGACGGTGGTGTCTGAAAAGAGGATGCTGTCTAAGTTGCATGCCATCTTGGACAATGTCTCCCATCCACTACATAATGTACTGGTTGGGCACAGGAGTACATTCAGCCAGAGACTCATTCCACCGAGATGCAACACAGAGCGTCATAGGAAGTCATTCCTGCCTGTGGCCATCAAACTTTACAACTCCTCCCTTGGAGGGTCAGACACCCTGAGCCGATAGGCTGGTCCTGGACTTATTTCCTGGCATAATTTACATATTACTATTTAACTATTTATGGTGTTACTAATATTTATTGTTTATGGTGCAACTGTAACGAAAACCAATTTCCCTCGGGATCAATAAAGTATGACTATGACTAATCACGTAGAGACAGTGGATAGAATACAATGCAGAGTTGAGTTGCAGAGAAAATGCATTGCAAGTTGACGAGTGCAAGGGCTCTGACGGAGCAGATTGGAAGAGCGCATTCATTTATTGCTCTTTCCTAATTGGAAAAGACAGCGGAAATTATTGGACTTCAGGAAGGTGCAGATGAACCACCCATCCACGAATATATGGCTCCTCCTTGGAGAAAGTTAAATGCACCAAGTTCCTGGGAGTTCATATCACGAATGATCTTGCTTTGTTCCTTAATATCATCTCCCTGAACAAGAAGGCACAGCAGTGCTTCCTAAGGAGATTGGGTAAAGTGAGGCTCCCCCCTCCCCCCACCTCATCTAAACTGAATTTTACAGGAGCATCATTGGGAGTGTCCTGAGCGTCTGGCACGGGAGCAGCTGAATAAGTCCCTACAAATTACTGGGAGGATATCAAAGGGGTCTCTCTTCCATCCATTGGGGGCACTTATTAGAAAAGCTCCCATCCATCCATCCAGCATCCTCTTAAACTTTCAACCATCAGTCACGAGACACTGCATAAAAATAGGAATGGTCAGGATGGGAAACAATTTTTTTTCCCCAAAGGCCGTGAAATTTCTGAACTCGGTGCCTCACAAAGTGTCACTGGTTAATCTGTTCTGTACCTTACAATGTTTAATTTATGCACTTCAGTTTATTTATGTGTACTTCATCTGTAGTTTTCATCCTTGCGTTATTACAGTGCTGTACACTCTTGTTTGGAGAAACATTGTCTTGTTTGGCATACATTTATATAGTTAAATGACAATAAATTTGACTCAGTGGCCTTTGGACAAGTCAAGGTGTCAGATGAGCATAGAAATAAGTTTAATGCCCTGGTTCATATTTTTGCTATTATGCTGTATGTATTTCATTTGTCAGTTCGGTAAGAGCGGTCTGTTCTGCTGTCAGCTTGTTTGGATTATTGTTGAAGTTGAGGGATAAGGAGAAATGTGTCCCATCCAATTCGGATGGTAGAACTGAGGGAAGGTTTCTCTGGTGAGGGACACTAAGGTTGGGCTTGGGGCTTTTGTTGAGAGGGAGATGAAGAGAGAAGACGCTGGGGAGAGCTGGTCGTAGGATAAGACCTGTTTGTTCGAGATGAATTGTGAGCGACGTTTGGAAGGTGGTGTGTGCTTTCATGTTGACCGAGGGCCCAGTGAATGAGTGACTGAGAAGTTCAGGATGAGCTCCAGCTTGTGCACATTTGACTGTTTAAATAAAATGTCCCCTTTTGTTTTTCTTTACTAACCTTTTAGTTAAGATTCATAAATATAATTACTTTAATTGTATGCAGTGTGCTGTCTGTTATTTTGTGGCACTAATTTCATGGTCATACTTTATTGATCCCGGGGGAAATTAGTTACGGGAGCAAATTACGCAGCATCCACACAAACTGGGGTTTGTGGTGGAAGAGCCGTCTCAATCTCTCGAGTTTGGAGAGACCGGAGAGGGTCTTCCCTAGACTTGCACAGCCAAGGAAACCAGGGGGTCTCTGTCAACTTTTGGCCCAAAGGCACACTTTTACAATAATACTGCATTGTCCATTTTACTCTTTCCCACATTACCATCAGATTCCACCACTCATCTATGCATCAGTAATGTACAGTAGTCACCTGACCTACCAACCTGCACATCTGTGAGGTGTGTAATGGAACTGGAAGGAATCCACTCGGTGATGAGGAGAGTATTCAAACTCCGCGCAGGTAACACTGAAACTCGGAGTTAATTAGGGGCACGAGAAGCACCTGCACTACCTGCTGTCCCGCAGTGTGCTGAGTTGCTGCCTTGAACTGCCACCGTCCAAATATGGAGGTGAGTAGTTTGCTCAGCCAGTTCACAGAGGGCGTTTAGATGCATAGATGGATCTGAATTAACATATAGATTAGACTAAATAAGGATGACAGCTTTCTTGAGGGCATAAGTGAACCAAGTGTGTTTTTACAACAGTCTGGTAGTTTTGTTGCCTTTACTCATTTGCTTTCATTAAGTTCCAAATTATTAACTGAATTCAAGTTCAACAGCTGCTGTGATTGGACTTGAACTTTGGTCTACTTAAACACTGCACCATCTCTGTACCCTAAGGACCTGAGAGTGATTTTTTGCTTCTATTCATTTAAGGTTAGTCTGGAGAAAAGTGTACTGGTTGCCTCACAATATCTGCAAACCCCTGTTCAATCTTGACCCTGGCTGTTGGCTGTGTGGAGTTTGCACGTTCTCCATGTGTCCATGCGGTTTCCCTATGGCTTTCTCCAATTTCCTGCCAAAGATGTGGATTGGGAATTTCTTTGGATAACATAAATTGAGCATAGTGTGGTAGAATCTGAAGGGACTTGATGGTATTGTGGATGGGTGCTCGATGGTTGCTGCTACTCTTTGAGTAAAATAGCCTGTTCCCATGCTGTATAACTTTCTGCAGGAAAGGCAGATTTGACTTGCATTCAATCACGCCAACTCTGCCTTGCTAAAAGTAGGCTGTTATAATTACCATTCACGTACATTTCTTTGCAGTTGGAGGCTACTATGAGACGAGTGAGAGGACTGGATGCAAATCAAACCCCTTCACACTCACACTTGCAGTTTGCAACATTCCTTATGGCAAAGAAATGAATTCTGCCGCATTAGTTCATCTAATTTGAATGTCTTGGTGAAAGGTCTAAAAATAGTTAGAGACAATGAAATGAATTACTGATTGCCGCTCTACCCGTCGAGGATTAAACCACAATTTCTCTTTTTTTGGAAATCACTGCTTATTTCGCTAAAGATATTTTCCTTAGCTCATTCCAATAGAACCTAGTTTGGTCGTGATATTCGTAAATAGGTTCAATGTGAATTGCCCCATGGTGAGCTTTTTTTCTACTCCTGGAAATTTTAAAATTTGTTGTTAAGCAGCCTCATTTGAAAATGTATTTAATGTCATTGGCTTATTTGTTGTAGTTTGCTACTGAATTATCAGTGATGTAACAACTAGTTTTGTGTATAATTTTGTTCAAATAGAGATTCATTTCAACATACACTGGCTTTTAAAATAGTGTAGGATAAAACCCTAATCATGTTTGAAAGATAGTTGTATGCATGATGTTTGGAACTGAGACTTGGAAGTGGGACAAACACCTTTTCATTTGGTTGGGCACATTGAACTGAAATGACATGTTTAGTGCTGTAAAATGCTGATTCAGTGATTGCTTGTATTCTGTAATTGCATGGAACCTGATAGGTGATTTTCATTAACTTGTGTAATTTCAATACTTTAAAATGATTAACATGACATCTTTTTGCAAATCATCGTCTGGAAGCATTTTGCTGTTTCTCTTTAAACTCTGGTAAAACTTCTTGCTTAAGTGACGTGTGGTATTTCACGTTCTAAAAATCTGCAGCAGCACCTCTGCCGCTTTAAAACCTTGCACAGATTCTGCATGTCATCTAAAACTTTGACAAACTTCTGCAGATGCCCAATATTCTGACTGGTTACATCGTGCCTGTTGTGGAAACAGCAGTGTCCGAGAATGGAAAAGCCTACAAAAATGGATACAGCCCTGTTCATCACAGGAAAACCTCTTCCCACCACTGAGCACATTTACGAGGAGCGCTGCCGCAAGAAAGCACCATCTTTCATCAAGGGTCCTCATCAATCAAGCTACGCTTTCTTCTTGCTACTACCATTGGGGAGGAGGTAAAGGTGTTTGAGGTCACATACCACCAGGTTCAAGAACAGCTCCTGAACTTGGTAGAACTTCTTGAATCAGCACAACCCTAACATGATCACTGAACACAACCCATGCACCGACTTCAAGGACTCCACATCTCATTCTCTGCATTACTCATTCATTATAATTTTTTTGTATTTGCAGTTTGTCTTTTGCATGTTGATTGCTTGTCAGTCTGAGTGTTATTTTCACTGATTCTTTTTTTTCTGTGAATGCCTGCAAGAAAATGAATCACAGGATAGTATTTGGTGACATACGTATACATGGATAATAAATTTACTTCGAATTTTGAAATCTAGCACTCATTGTAATCTCGTTACAGATTGGAATGAGAATAATGTGTCAGCAGGATATGTAAATTTTTGTTGGCTTTTTACAAAGCTGAAATGTTAACTGCTCTTTCCGTAGACGCTGCCTGAAATTGAGCCACTATTTTTATTTACAGAATTTGCAGTTTTTTTCACTTTTGTTTTAAAGCTTCCTTTTAAAGCATTACAAAGCACGTCACATGTTTTAGTTAGTGCAAGATGCATTGAGCTGGGGAGCTAACTTGTACAGAGGGCATGACAATATGAATCAGATTCATAACACTTCAAAGAATTTTTGATTTTGTATAGGTATCAAAATATGAAAAGCTGTTAGAACTTTAGCTTTCAACTAGAAGTTTGCAAAGAAAGATTGATTTACAAGTGAAATTGCAAAGATAGTCGAATGAACTTAGCTTCTTCCTTGAAATTAATTGAATTTTAATCTGAATATTGATCTTCATTGGCCTGCTTGAAATGTGAATAGATTATAATCAAAGGAAGTTGGAACAAGGGTTTGAAGTCTTGAGAGGAAAGGAAACACATAGCATTTTCACAAGTTTTAGCTGTGAAGTACTTTTGAACATTGAAGTTCTTCTGAATTATTGACATGGTTGTAATGGAACTTTTGGAATTCTATCCTTGAAACTTGGTGGATTTTAGATATCAATGTGGAATTTTTGTTATCAATAGTTTTTGTTGAGGAAGAACATAAAAGAGTGTGAATCATTTGGAGGGTTGGCAGTGCTGGAACCTGCCTGAGAACTTGAATGGCCTCCTCGTTTCACTAGCATCACAGCAAGTCACGCATTTAAAGCCAGCAGTCTTGAGTTCAAGAAGCCTTTGGTCTTGGACTCTCAAGTGAACTAATATAAGTGGCCAAGGTTCTCTTTGACATGTTTATTCATCTGAACTCTAGCATTGTAAAAGGTTATTTCTCAGGAATGTTAAGTTCATGCTGTGAATTTATTACTTTTTATTCGTCTTTGTTGAAAGTGACTTGGACAGATCAGCAGAGTAATCTTGCTTTATTTGGAAATTTAACATACAAATTTGGTGTAGGCCATTCAGCCTCTCAAACATGCTCTACCTGTTAATAGGATTGCGGCTTACGTGATTGCAATTTTGGCCCTGCAGTTTTGTAATCTTGACCCATAGTAACCTTTCACCCCTATTCATCCAGAGTCTGTCTGCCTCTGCCAAAATGTATTCAAGGTCTCTGCTTCCATTGTCATTTGAAGAAGAGAGTTCCAAAGATTATGATCCTCAGACAGGAAATATTCACCTTGTCTGTAAGTGGGTAACTTTGCTTTTTGAAAATTAACCCCTAATTCGAGGTTATTTCACAAGAGGAAAAGTGCACGTCCTTTCTGTTAAAATCATTGAAGATCTGCTAGGGAGCAACTCAGAGCTCCTCGACTCCAATGGATACAAACTCAACTTTCAGATTCACCAATATTAAATGCAACTAATGCTGGGTGAAGTCATTCTTGTGCTAGAGGTTTTCTTCAATAACTGTAAATGTTACTCATTTCTTTATTCAAAGCAGTTATTACTCTATTTGATTACTTGTGGTGTACAATGCCAACTGTTTGATTACGCTGGTGTGTAAGATGTGTATTCAGTATTTGGATTCTTTTGCTTGACTTGTGTCAGCTTCAACACGTAAGCCATGCGCCTTATCACCTAATGTACAAAGTATTTAAGGTGGAGTGCATTTGGCATGAACAGTGCTTTAATTGCTAATAGAGAGTTCATTGTGATATCACATGTTCTGAATCATAGTCATACTGCCCAGAAGTAAACCCATCAGCCCAATTGATCCATGCAGAGCAAGATATCTATTCGGGTTAGTCCCATTTGTCTGCATTTGGCCCATATCCCTTGCAACCCTTTCTGTCATTGCATCTGTCTAAATTTGTGATTGAACCTGTCTCTACAGCTTCCTCCAGCAGCTTACTTCAAAAGACCACATCCTCTGTGTGGAAAGAGTTTCCCCTGGGGTTCTTTTAAAATCTTTCACCTTCGCCTTAAATCTGTCTTCTAATTTTAGACTCCCCTACCTTGGAGGGGAGGGCGGGGGGAACAGTGTGACCGTCTATCTTATCTACTTTGTCCCTCATGATTTTCTATATCTCCAAGGTTGCCATTAAGGCTCTTCTGCTGCAGGAGAATAAGTGCCAGCCTCTCCTTTATAGCTCAAGCCTTCTCATTTTGTAACTACTCATGAATCTTCTCTACACCCTTTCGAAGCACAATAGAAACATAGAAAATAGGTGCGGGAGTAGGCCATTCGGCCCTTTGAGCCTGCACCACCATTCAGTATGATCACGGCTGATCATCCAACTCAGAACCCTGTACCTGCCTTTTCTCCATACCCCCGATCCCTTTAGCCACAAGGGCCATATCTAACTCCCTCTTAAATATAGCCAATGAACTGGCCTCAACTGTTTGCTGTGGCAGAGAATTCCACAGATTCACCACTCTCTGTGTGAAGAAGTTTTGCCTCATCTCGGTCCTAAAAGGCTTCCCCTTTATCCTCAGACTGTGACTCCTCGTTCTGGACTTACCCAACATCGGGAGCAATCTTCCTGCATCTAGCTTGTCCAATCCCTTTAGGATTTTATATGTTTCAGTAAGATCCCCCCTCAATCTTCTAAATTTCAGAGAGTATAAGCCTAGTCGATCCAGTCTTTCATCATATGAAAGTCCTGCCATCCCAGGAATCAATCTGGTGAACCTTCTTTGTACTCCCTCTATGGCAAGGATGCCTTTCCTCAGATTAGGGGACCAAAACTGCACACAATACTCCAGGTGTGGTCTCACCAAGGCCTTGTACAACTGCAGTAGTACCTCCCTGCTCCTGTATTCGAATCCTCTTGCTATGAATGCCAGCATACCATTCGCCTTTTTCACCGCCTGCTGTACCTGCACGCCCACTTTCAATGACTGGTGTATAATGACACCCAGATCTCGGTGCACCTCCCCTTTTCCTAATTGGCCACCATTCAGATAATAATCTGTTTTCCTGTTCTTGCCACCAAAGTGGATAACCTCACATTTATCCACATTAAATTGCATCTGCCATGAATTTGCCCACTCACCTAACCTATCCAAATCACCCTGCATCCTCTTAGCATCCTTCTCACAGCTAACACTGCCGCCTAGCTTCGTGATATCCTTCGTAGAAGTGGGTGGCCTGAATGGTGTATGGTACACCAAGTGTAGTCTCCCCAATGACTTGTAGATTTGTACAGCTCAAACGTGATGTCTGGCGTCCTGTACTCAATCACTTTAGGTGGTGGGTGATACCATTCATAGACTTCTTTTAGTAAAGCTGCCAATGCAATTAGCCTGATGGAGTTTGATTACACCTGGCGGAATGATTATATAAATCTTGATTATATTAAATAAGTGTCCTTAACATGCTAATACTTTGATTGCAGTCATTAAAGGATCAAACTGAATTCAGTCAAAATGTCTGAGCACTTTAAAAAAAATATGCTGACACTTTGCATCTGAGCTGGGTGTGCTGGATGAAGAATAATCTAAAATTAAAAAATGATGGATATCGTGTTCTTGTTCTTCAGTTTCTTAACTTAATTGAGAAGGGTGTGGTAAGGCAGGAACTTGCCAAGGGGCAGTGTTCCATGCATTCCACTCCACTGTGAATTCATCTGCAATTCCCAGCAGGGCAGGTAAATTTCACATTGGATCCCAAATGCATAGACGAATTGTGAATTGAACATTTTAATAGTTTTAAATACTCTAACTGGAATGCAGTTTAAAGTTGTCTTGCGCTATGCTAAAATTAAAAAAAAAGCACTGAACTGAGTATGTACTAATATTCAAGGAAAAGATTGTTTGAAAGTATGCAAACAACAGAATCTGCAGATGCTGGAAATTCAAGCAACCCACATCAAAGTTGCTGGTGAATGCAGCAGGCCAGGCAGCATCTCTAGGAAGAGGTACAGTCGACGTTTCAGGCAGAGACCCTTCGTCACGACTAACTGAAGGAAGAGCTAGTAAGAGATTTGAAAGGGGGAGGGGGAGATCCAAAATGATAGGAGAAGACAGGAGGGGGAGGGATGGAGCCAAGTGCTGGACAGGTGATTGGCAAAGGGGATATGAGAGGATCATGGGACAGGAGGTCCAGGGAGAAAGACAAGGGGGGGACTCAGAGAATGGGCAAGGGGTATAGTGAGAGAGACAAAGGAGAGTGAGAGAATGTGTGTATAAAAATAAATAACGGATGGGGTATAAGGATAAGTCACATCAAAGTTGCTGGTCCCCCCATCCTTCCCCACTGGTTTCCCTCCTGGCACTTATCCCTGTAAGTGGAACAAGTGCTACACATGCCCTTACACTTCCTCCCTTACCACCATTCAGGGCCCCAGACAGTCCTTCCAGGTAAGGCGACACTTCACCTGTGAGTCAGCTGGGGTGATGTACTGCATCCGGTGCTCCCGATGTGGCCTTCTATATATTGGTGAGACCTGACGCAGACTGGGAGACCGCTTTGCTGAACACCTACGCTCTGTCCGCCAGAGAAAGCAGGATCTCTCAGTGGCCACACATTTTAATTCCACATCCCATTCCCATTCTGACATGCCTGTCCACGGCCTCCTCTACAGTAAAGATGAAGCCACACTCAGGTTGGATGAACAACACCTTATATTCCGTCTGGGTAGCCTCCAACCTGATGACATGAACATCGACTTCTCTAACTTTCGCTAATGCCCCACCTCCCCCTCGTACCTCATCCGTTATTTATTTTTATACACACATTCTTTCTCTCACTTTCCTTTTTCTCCCTCTGTCCCTTTCACTATACCCCTTGCCCATCCTCTGGGTTTCCCCTCCCCCCTTGTCTTTCTCCCAGGACCTTCTGTCCCATGATCCTCTCATATCCCCTTTGCCAATCACCTATCCAGCTCTTGGCTCTATCCCTCCCCCTCCTGTCTTCTCCTATCATTTTGGATCTCCCCCTCCCCCTCCCACTTTCAAATCTCTTACTAACTCTTCCTTCAGTTAGTCGTGATGAAGGGTCTCGGCCTGAAACGTCGACTGTACCTCTTCCTAGAGATGCTGCCAGGCCTGCTGCGTTCACCAGCAACTTTGTGTGTTGTATGAAAGTATGGTTGAGGTATCTCCAGCCTCGTCTCTACACATTTGGATTTTTAGATTGAGTGAAACCCAGCACTAAGTGTAAAGCACTCCTTACAACTCCTGCTCATAATATTGTATGTATTATCACAATTTGCTGTCTTTTGCCTGTTGGTTGTCCGTCAGTTCTTGTAAAGTAGCTTCTAAAATTCTATTTTATGTACTTTGATATTAAATTTATTCTGAGAAGTGTGGAAAAGAAGTAAGAAATTTATCATCTGCAGTGGGGAAGACTTAATTTTATAAATTAGTTTCAATAATTGGAGTGCGGTTTTTTCCATAAAATCTGAATATTTGCTGAGAGATGAGAGAAATTCTTAATTCTCTGCTGTGTTTTCCAATTGCCTTGGATGTTACTCTTATGGAGGTGGTTCCGATCCTTGAACTATTCTTTAATCATCACAGAGGAATCAGAACAGATCCAATCCAGTTGCCCTGGAATCACTGGGCTAATAGATAGACTTTTGGCAAATTGTCAAACTAGATGGGCTGAAGGGCCTGTTTCTGTTGCTTTACTTCACTTATGAAGTCATAGTCAGCTCCATCTTGGGCACCAGTATAAAGTACTCAGGACATCTTCAAGGAGAGGTGTCTCAGAAAGGCAGTGTCCATTATTAAGGACCTCCAGCACCCAGCGCATGCCCTTTTCTCGCTGTTACCATCGGGTAGGAGATACAAAAGCCTGAAGGCACACACACAGTGATTTAGGAACAGCTTCTTCCCCTCTGCCATCCGATTCCTAAATGGACATTGAAGCTTTGGACACTACCTCACTTTTTTTTAATATACAGTATTACTGTTTTCGCACATTAAAAAAAAATCTATTCGATATATGTAATTGATTTACTTATCTATTATTATGTTTTATTTATTATTTTTTTCTCTCTGCTAGATTATATATTGCATTGAACAGCTGCTGCAAAGTTAACAAATTTCACGTCACATGCCGGTGACAATAAACCTGATTCTGAAGTCAGACCATAAGTTATATGATAATCAAAGACCCCTCCTGCCTTCCATTGGGTAAAAGATAGAAATCTTAGAACATGTATCTCCAGTCTCAAGGACAGTTTCTATCCCACAGTTAGGAATACACCTGAAGAGATCTCTTCTATCATAAAGCTCTCCCGAACTCTCAATTTACCTCATCCCAGTCCTTGCACCTTATTTTGACTTCCTGCATTGCTCTTACTCTGTAACTGCAGCACCCTCCCAGTATTCTGTTGTTGTTTCTCCTTTTGTACTACCTCAGTGTATTTCTGCCTGGAATGACTTCTCTAAATGGCATGTGAGCAAGACTTTTCACGATATCCTGGTAAATGTGACAATAATAAACCAATTACCAATTATATAATTACGTACTGTAGAAAGATGCTGTGTGACTCATTATGTCAGCATCGCCGCTGGGAAAAATCTAGCCATTTAGTCTCAGCCTGCTGTTCTTTGTTCACAACATTGCAAATACTTTCACTCCTATGTTCAACTCTGTTCCTTTTAAAAGCTGTTATTGAATCTAATCCACTGACGATCCTTTCAGGTAGTGTAATCCAGATCAGAACCCATTGCAGAAGATTTTTTTTGTCACATCTGATTCTTTTGATAGCCACCTTAAAACGATAAGATATCAGAGCCTTTTGCATCTGTTCTGTCATTGAGTTATGACTGATTTTTCTTTTAATTTCACTCTTCTGCCTTCTCCCTGTGACCCCTGACCTGCTTTATTAATCAATTTCTACCAATACGCCCAATGACTTTGGTCTCCACTGCTCTTCTTGGTAATGAACTCTGGATATTCACTGCCTGGCTGAGGGGCGGGGGGTGGGAAGAATCCTCATCTGTTTTTAAAGAGATCTCCCTTTTTTCTGAGATTGTGCCCTCAGATCCTCGATTCTCCTAATTAGAAACATCCTCCCCACATCCAATCTATCCAAGCCTTTCAATATCCAGGAGGTTTCAATGAGATCTCCTTCCCCCGCCCCCCCCCCCCCAGCCCATCATGTTTCTGACAGGCCCAGAGGCTCCTCATTGGTTAGGCCCTTTATTCCTGTAATCATTGTATCCCTGACCTCTGTATTAAATTGGTATCCTTTATTTATATTTCTGACACCGGCAACAGAAACATTCTCATTTAATGTGTCAGAATTCTTTGTGCTTAAAATGGATATTGCTGAGTACCGCCAATCTTAAAAGATTTTTGTTTTGGATTTCTAGCTCTGTGTGCTTTCTGTTTTACTCCGTATGCTGCAATGCATGGCTTGCCTTTTAAGTTAGTTGGTTTTTGGAGAACAATCTCTGTTTTCTATTCTGTCCAAACCAAAGTCTCTCCTGCCTGGAACCACTCCAGTAAATCTTCACTACACCAAGCCCTTTCATCTTCCTGCGAACCGTTGGAAAACGATCGAGTTAGTTCAGGAGAGCCGGCATGGTTTTGTAGAAAGCAGATCATATTTCACTAACCTCAGTGAATTTTTCAATGGAATTCAAAGGAAATCTACTTATTTTTATATATACTTATTGTAATTTATAGTTTTTATTACTATGCATTGTAATATACTGCTGTCGCAAAACAACAAATTTCACTACGTAATGGCAATTTTATGAATTCCGATTCTGGATGCAGTGGATGTTGGATGTGTGGATTTTAAGAGAATTTGACAGAATACCACAAAAGTCTGGCTGATATAATTGAGGTCATGGAACAGGAGAATCATTGTGGACTTGGATTAAGGATAGAAAATAGAGTTAAATGTTTTTTCCTTGTACTGAAAGAGGGGGAGGTTATTTTCACCTATTTGAGAATGAAAATAACTAATAGAGGTATAAATGCAAAGAAAAGCTTTACCTTTTGAAGTGATCCAGCTGTTAGAAGGGCTGTCTTTGTACATATCCTCCTGATTAAGGCTCGCCAACAATATGGTCCTGAGATGAGCTCTCTACTTTAGAGCAACGTGTACAAAATGCTGGAGCAACTCAGCAGGTCATGAAGCATTTTTGGCCAGGAATAAACGGTCGCTGTTGTGGGTCAAGACCTGATGAAGGGTCTCAGCCCAAAATGTCGATTGTTTATTCCTTTCTGTTGATGCTGCCTGACCTCCAGCATTCTGTATGTGTTTTTCTGGATTTCCAGCAGCTGGAGAATCTCTTTTGTTTATGAGCTCGAGCTTTCCAGCTTTTTCCTCCAGTCACCATTTTGCAGGTGTTGTTTTTAACAAAAATTCACACTCAAATAAGATTCAAAGCTTGGTTATAACAGTCCTTCCTGTACGAACCTGATCTTGGGGTAAAGGTTTTATGACACCGTTCGAACAGCTGAAGGGCCCCTCTTTCAACAGGTGAATTCCTATTGTATTGGCATTCTGGACGGTTATCTTTAATTGTTTGATTATTGTTACATGTACTGAGATACAGTGAATAGCTTGTCTTGCATACTGTTCAATACAGCTCAAATCATTATACAATGCAAGGTGAAACAGTAATGTAGAATAAAGGGTAACAGCTACAGAGAGGGTGCAGTCCAGGTCAACAATAAAGTAATGATGCAAGATCATAACAAGGTAGGTTGTATGCCATAGATCGCAAGGGCAAGTGTTGATCTTGTCATACAGGAGAACCATTTAACAGTCTCATAATAGAGTGGTAGAAGCTGTCCTTGATTCTGGTGGTACATGCTTTTGCATCTTCTGCCTGATGGGGGAGAGGAGAAGAGAAGGTGTCTCGGGTGGGTGGGCTCTTTGATTATGCCATCTGTTTTATTGTTACAGTGAGAAGTGTTACACTGAGTTCATAGAGGGGAGGCAGGTTTCTATTATGTGCTGAGCTGTGCGAACAACTCTCTGAAGTTTCTTGTCATGGACAAAGCAGTTGCCATACCATGACTTGATACATCTGCATGGGATGCTTTCTACGATGCATTGATCAAAATTGGTGAGTGTTGGCGGGGACATACCAGATTTCTTCCAGTTCTGTAAAGAAATTGACCCATTAGGGGAATATTGCAGGTTTCTTTTACTGCTTGTGTATAGGGATGAGCTTTGAGAGAAAAACTGATTGTATCTCCATCTGGTATGGAGGGGCCACTGCACAGGACCGGGCAAAAGCTACAGAGCATTGCAAACTCGCCCAGCTCCATCATGGCTTCTGCAGTATTGAGGACACCTTCAAAAGGTAATGTCTCAAAAAGGAAGCATCTGAGATTAAGGACCCCTATCATCTGGGACATGCCCTCTTATTGCTACCATCAGGGAGGAGGTACAGGAACTTGAGAAGACACTGTCGATGATTTAGGAATGGCTGTTCTCCTCTGACATCAGATTTCTGAATGGACAATGGACCAACCCCTGAACACTGCCTCACTGTTTTTTCTCTCCTGTACCAGACAATATACCTCCATATCCCTCCCATCCATGCACCAGTCCAAATTTCTCTTAAATGTTGAAACTGAACCTGTATCCACCACTTGTGCTAACAGCTTATTTCACACTTTGAGTGAAGAAGTTCCCCATCGTGTTCCCCTTAAACATTTCACCTTCCACCCTTACCCCATGACTTGTAGTTGGATTCTCACCCAACCTCAGTGGGCAAAAGCCTTTACCCTATCATTCATCATCATGATGTGATATGTCGTGGGTGATCATGGTCTTTCCCATGACTCTGATTGTTCTTGGAAAATTTTTCTACAGAAGTGGTTTGCCATTGCCTCCAGGCAGTGCCTTTACAAGATGGGTGACCTCAACCATTGTCAGTACTTTTCAGAGATTGCCTGGTGTCAGTGGTCGCATAACCAGGACTTGTAATGT
Source organism: Mobula hypostoma (assembly GCF_963921235.1). Taxonomy (NCBI): domain Eukaryota; kingdom Metazoa; phylum Chordata; class Chondrichthyes; order Myliobatiformes; family Myliobatidae; genus Mobula; species Mobula hypostoma. The sequence continues at coordinate 22,168,617 of NC_086104.1, read as the reverse complement.
GCATCAGCTGTTCATACGACCATCCACCACCACCTTCCATGCAACTCTAGGGAGTGGGAGGAGGCGAAGCAGGTGCTACACCTTGTCCAAGGGTGACCTGCAGGCTCGCAGAGTGAAGGAGTGCCTGATTACTTCCAAGTCATTGGGTATATTCAAGGTAGAGATAGATAGATTCTTGATTGGTCAGGGCATGAAGGGATGCAGAGAGAAGGCAGGAGATTGGGGCTGAGAGGGAAACGGATCAGCCATGATGAAATGGCAGAGTAGACTTGATGGACCAAATGGCCTAATTGTGCTCCTTTATCTTACGGTCTTTGGAAGAATGTATCTCCACCCCACCATCCAGGCCCTATCTAAACTCATAATTTTGTCTCCCCTCAATCTTCTACATTTAAGGAATAAAAAGTCCTAACTAATTTAACATTTCCTTATAATTCAGATCCTCAAATCCCAGTAACATTCTTGTAGATCTTCTCTGCGCTCTTTCAACATTTACATCTTTTCTGTAGATTGGCGACCAAAGCTGTGCACATTACTCCAAATTAGCCCTCACCAATGTCTTGTAGAATTTTAACATAACATCCCAACTTTTGTGCTCAATACATTGATTTATGAAGGCCAGTGTGCCAAAAGCTTTGTTTGTAACTCCATTTACCTGTGATGCCACTTTCAAGGAATTATGGATCTGTGTTTCCAGATCCCTCTTCTACCACACTCCTCAGTGCCCTACCATGTTTGGTCCTCCCAAAGTGCAACACCTCACTTGTCTGCATTGAATTCCAGAATTCCAACTTGCCTTTTTCAGCCCATTTTTCTAGCTGATCCAGATCCTGCTTTGATAATCTTCCTCACTGTCGATTACACCCCCAATCTTGGTGTCATCCATAAATTTGCAGATCTTTTTTTCCATATTATCATCTTCACCATTGATATAAAGGACACACAACAACAGGTCCCTGTGGCACACCAGAGGTCACAATCCTCCTGTCAGAGATACAAACATCTACAACTACTCTTTGGTGTTGTGGGAAAAGCCAATGTCTAATCCAGTTTACTATATCATGAATGCCAAGCGACTGAAGCAACTGTACCTTCTTGACAAACCTCCGACATGGGACCTTATCAGATGCCTTGCTAAAGTCTTTGTAAGCAACATCTACTTCCCTACCTTCATCAACTTTACTGGTAACTTCCTCAAAAAAACGCTTAAGATCAGTTAAACGTAACTTACCATGCGCCATTGCCAGGTTGACTATCCCTAATCCATCCCTGTCGATCCAAATACATATATATCCGATCTCTTAGAATACCTTCGAATAACTTTCCGACTACTGATGTCAGGCTCACTGGCTATAATTTCCTGGTTTATTCTTGGAGCTGTTCTTAAACACCAGAACAACATGAGCCATCCTCCAATCCTCTGGTATCACACCTGGTCCTAAGGGTGTTTTAAATATCTCTACTAGGGCCCATGCAGTTTCTGCACTGGCCTTCCACAGTCCTGAGGGAGCATCTTGTTGGGCCCTGGGGAATTATCCATCCTAATTTGTCTCAAGACAATAAACACTTCCTCCTCTTTAATCTGTACAGGGTCCATGACCTCACTGCTGCATTTCCTCACATCTGTAGATTCAAGTAAGTACAGATGCAAAAAATCCATTTAAGCTCTCCCCCATCTTTTTGGCTCCACATGTAGATTACCAATCTGATTTTCCAGAGGACCTGTTGTGTCCCCTGCTATCTTTTTGCTCTTAATATAATGTGGAAGCCCTTGGGATTCTCCTTTACCTTGTCTGCTAGAGCAACCTTGTGTCTTTTAGCCCTCTTGAATGCCTTGTGTGTTCTCTTTCATTTCTTGTACTCCTCAAGTACCTCATCTGTCCCTTCCTGCTTACACCTGCTGTGCACCACCCTTTTCTTAACCAGGACCTGAATGTCTCTCCAAAATAAAGGTTCCATAAACCTGTTATCCTTGGCTTTTATTTTGACAGGTACATGCAAACTCTGGCCTCCCACTTACCAAGTACACCTTTGCCAGAAAACAACATTTCCCAATCCACACCAACCAGAACCTTTCTGATGCCATCAAAATTGACCTTTCTCCTATTTAGAATCTCAACCCAAGAACCAGACCTATCCTTTTCCATATTTGCCTTGAAAATAACGGCACTAGATGCAAAGTGTTCCCCTACAATAACTTATGTCATCTGCCCTGTCTCATTCCCTAATATGAGATCTAGTATCACTCTCTCTAGTTGGAATATCTATTATACTGATTAAGGAAACTTCCATGAACCCATTTGACAAACTCTATCCTATCCAGCCCTTTTACAGTATGGGAGTTCCAATCAATATGTGGAAAGTTAAAATCACCTCGTATCGTAACCTTATGTTTCTTGCAGCAGTCTGCAGTCTCTCAACAAATTTTCTTCCTTAAATCCGTGGACTATTTGGTTGTCTATAATATAGCCACATTAACGTGGTCATCCCTTTTGTATTCCACAGTTCTACCGAGATGGCCTCCGTAAACAAGCTCTCCAGCCTGTCCTTTCTGAGCACTGCTGTGACATTTTCCCTGACTAATAATGGCACCCTTCCCCCCTTTTTAATCCCTCTTTTAATCATGTCTAAAACAACGGAACCGTGAAACATTGAGCTGCCAGTCCAACCCCTCCTGTAACCAAGTCTCACTAATTGCTACGATGTCATAATCCATACCCAAAGCTCATCTGACTTTCCGACAATAGTCTTGGTATTGGAATATACACAGATTAGAACATTAGTCCCACCACGTTCAACCTTTTGATTCATGACCTTCAACGCCAGCTTAACAACATCTTTTTCCACAATCACTCCACCCTCTGTTCTGGTGCTTTGGTTCCCATCCTCCTGCAACCCTTGTTTAAACTCCTCTTCCCTCCTTTCTCTCTCCCCGCCTCCCCCCACCATACAGCATTAGCAAACCTTCCTGCTAAAAGATTCATAACAGATTTATTTTTCAATATATTAAGTCTAAATATCAGGACATTTATTTTAGTTTAAGCTTGTATAAAAAAAATTACAACACAAGTTGATAAGTTGAGTTTTCACCATGTTTACCATTTCAATAATAACTTGTACCCTTGAAAGATGTACAGCTTCGGGTGCACTGTACGTTGTGTTCTTTCTCCTGTTTTTGTGAAATAATTGACATGGAGTTGTGTTTCAGAGTTGCTGGTGATGTTGAAGAATAGCAGCAATTTTCGGTTTTGGAGCCAGTCATTTTGAGGTGTCATACTCAGGGCCAATGTTGACAATTTAATTAGACATTTGATTGAAAATGCTTGGGTGTTAGCCAGATTGTTCTTTTGACCTTGGCTTGAGATTATGAAAACTAAATTGTAAAGAATCTGTTCAGTTGATGGCATGTTCACTTCTTTAGAATAATGTGGGTTTCAGCTCTGGTTCCCAATGTGTAAGGAGTATTTCAGCAAAGAGCAACAATATGTATTTTACCATTGTGCTCCACAGCGCCATCAAATTACATGTGACACATGCATTAAGAACCATGCTGGATGGTCAATAAGTCAGTCTGAAAGTAAGAAAGAGATGATGGAGCAGTTGAGAAGGGGCAGTGAGGGCAAGTGTTTCTGTTGTTTAAGTGAACGCAAAAGAAAACCCTGCAGATGCTGGAAATCTGCAGGAAACGCAGGCAGCACCTGGAAAACCAATGAGTTCATGTTTCATTCAATACCCTTTTTATCTGGGGTAAAAAAAAGTCTGAAATCAAGGTTGCAGAGAAGGTAGGAGAGTGGGAGAGAGCAAACTGGGTGGTTGTGATTGGATGGTGTTCAGGAGAGACTGAATGATGTGTTGGTGCTGGCTTGAGAGGGCAGTCATCTGTTAATAGTTTCTATGTTCGGAAGAGGTCAGTGTGGGTGGGGGGAGAGGGTGTGAATACTGGAATTGTGAGCTACTTTCTTGCTACTTGTAAGTTATTGAAGTAATTCTAAGAGTTTTACATTTGCAGGACTATTTTGATAGAAATCTTAAAAACATAAGAGACAAATCATTCTGCTTCTAGATCCTAGCATTCAACTTTATCAGAAGAGAGCTCTCCCCACCCCCCACCCCCATGGCATTGCAAGTTCTCATCTTCATGCACATGTATTGTAGACTGATGGAAGTTGCAGTGCAATCTGTTTTTGCAATCTTGCCAACTTAAACTGTGAAGTATTTTTTTTTCTCCATTCTTGTTCTGCTAGTCACTTGCAGATTATCTTTGATACTGATCAAAGATGGCCAATAAGTATGGACTTTTGGGAAAAAAAAGGGAGTGGATTTTAAAAGAAACATATTTGTATTTTTATAACATAAATGATTTCCTGGATTTTTAGGGGTGCGCATAAATTCCAAATTAGTCAGGTGAGTCACTGAGGTAGTCTTTTCCCTTGAAATGTCATTATCTGGGGAAGAAGAGCAAAAACTTGCGATGATATTGTGGGGCAAATAAAATGGGCAGGGGCGTAAGGATAGTGTCAGTGGATGTTTAATAGTTTGTGGGAACTCGGTGGACAAAAGGGCCTGTTTTTGTACTTTGTGACTCAATCTTTGTGACTGAGAGAGAGAGACAGAAACATGAACAACATCAGAAAAGGCTGCAGGTGGGATCAAGGTGATGCTGAGTAAATATTCTGAGAGAAAAGGGAATACTGTGTGCACAGGTATGGACCACTGCTGGTACCTCTGCACCCTACTCACATTAATCACCCACGATCAAGCCCTGATTTGGCACACAAGCTCTGTGTAGCTTCCCTCAACACTGAAATATTAGGGAGAGAAATAATCAGTTACTGAAGGCAATAAATCCTGAACAGTCAGTGGGTGATTTCGGTCAGTGTCAGCAGATGTGCAATTGCCAGGGTTGACTTGCAGGAAAGTTGTCTTGTCATCTCCAATCTTGATGGGAATCGATTTGCGGTAAGCCAAAACACTCTCAAGTTCTAATTTCCAGCATCTGCAGAATTCCTCGTGTTTACACTCCAAGTTCTCACACTTTATCCAGGAATGCAACTACCTTTTATTATTCAGTATTTTTCTAATTTTTGTTAATTGCTAACTGTTTTAAATTTAAGATTGCAGTTCTGAAATGCAGACCACTCAAACCCTTGGGCTTGGAGATGCAAGGGACTACAGGTACTGGAATCTGGAGCAAAATACAAACTGCTGGAGAAACTCAGTGGGTCAGGTAGCATCTCTTGTGGGAAATGGAGAGCCACCATCCTTCATCCAGGCTCCATGTGCTGCCTGGATCACCGAATCCTCCAGCAGTTTGTCTTTTTGATCATTGGGGATGCTCTGTTATTTAGCAAGATTATCTAATTGTAACTAATCTCCCACTTCTTCACTCTTAGTGCTCTTCCACCTTCTTACATAACAGAAATGCATCTGTCTCTGTGTTTATAATATTCATTGTTTCCACCATTTGAGGAAGTGTTTCAAAGACTTGTGACCACTTGAGAAGAAATGTTGCCTCATTTCTGCCTTTATGTGCAACCATTTATTTTTAAATCGTTACCTCTATTCAAGAGAAGGCACATGTATTCTTCCAAGATTCTTCAGGACCTTGTGTTTCAATTAGCTCCCATTTCTTATAAAATCCAACTGATAAAAATGTAGGCTTGCCAACCTTTTTAGTAGGGTGTCTTGTTCATCCCAGGTAGTTAGTACTCTCATTATTGTGAATGGCTAGTTCTTGAAGGTGAAATTTGCTTCCGAAAAATTACTCCCTCCCACAAATATAGGCATCTGTTAGTCTCATGAGACCGTGGATTTGTGCCTTGGAAAGTTTCCAGAGCGCAGGCCTGGGCAAAGTTGTATGGAAGACCAGCAGTTGCCCATGCTGCAAGACTCCCCTCTCCACGCCACCGATGTTGTCCAAGGGAAGGGCATTAGGACCCATACAGCTTGGCACCGGTGTCTTCGCAGAGCAGCGTGTGGTTAAGTGCCTTGCTCAAGGACACATACGCTGCCTCAGCGAAGGCTCAAACTAGCGACCTTCAAATCACTAGACTGACGCCTTAACCACTTGGCCATGCGCCAACACCCCACAAATATTAGCTTAATAGAATTGCTTTGGAGATTGAGCTGATTGGTCACCTTCTGTGCTGGGATGCTGCAGAAGTGTTTGTTCCTTTTAGAAAAGATGATTTGTGATACACCAAAACTTGAGCATTTGGTGGTGCTGCTTTGCAGAGGCTGGTAAAACAGCAGAAATGTTAACTGCATTGTTGAAAGTGTTTACATTGCTTGCTTTAACTTGCCCTGAAGTGAGTTGACAGAGTCATTAAAAGCTTTCAGAATGATCGAGGAAATATTGCAGTGCTGAATTTAGTGGTGTGCTGGAGTATTTACATAAATGGTAGAAGTATTTTTCTCCTGCAGCATGTCAGCCAGATACAGCTGTGTTGCCAAGCAAAGTATTTTAAAAACTGCTTCCATTATGTTTTTTTTTCTTTCCAAGGTGAAAAATGTAGTCTCGTGTGTTAATTTGTAAGGAATAAGCTCTTGAAGATCTGTGGCAATTAAACTACGTGGGCGTTGTAGCCTGTGGGGTGCATATAGGATTTAGATCGTTAAAAATTTCTTTGGATGATGTACAATTTTAAATGCCTTTCTATAAGCCATGATCCTTGGGTGATGGATGAAATACTGAAGTTCATTTTGGACATTGAACGTGGTACAAAATACAGTGGTCTTGCATGACAACCAGTGTTCATTAAGTGGTGCTTTTAAAGCACAAGTTGATATTTTAATGAATCCAAGGATTCCCAAAAGTGGAATGGAGATTAGAATTTTTCTTGATCACCTTTGTCCGAAGATTAAAGCTGGCAAATTTCTATGGAGGATAACCATGGGGTAAAAATAGAGAAACGCTGTATGTATTTTGGGTGGGGTGTTAAGATGTCCATCTAGCCCTCACTGTGGCCACAGATGCTGTTGAGCAGACTTCCTTAAAATATGAGAGAGAAATCTCTGAACACTTCCTGGGTGACTGTATATAAAGTGCAGTTTTGAGTACTATTAGAGCTCTGTTCTGTGTGGTCTGACTTTGATACATCATAGAATCGGCCACTAGCATTGGTTCAGTACTGAGTACTTTTAGTGATTGTTCTGTGTTGTTGCTCTCGCTGTCTCTGGGATGCTGGTGAATATTGGTAACTTGGGTTGAGGTGTTTGATGTTACGGTTTTCGCCGAGTTTGGCAATTAGCTTATAGACATCTCTCCACCAGTTGAGGTGACATCCTCAGTGGGCAGTTATTAGTGTTCCTCTCTGGGGGTGCTCGCATTTTTATAGGCCCCTGTTCATTTGCCTCTGTCCTGATTGGCTTCCTCTTCAGTTGACCTTTTGAATTTCATTGGCTCATGTTTCTTTGGCTCTTAGTGGTGTCTATTTCCGATGTATGTTCCTGTAAGTGAGTTGAGAGTTTATGCCAGTCTGGCTGACGTAGTTCTTGTTGCAGTCTCCACAGGTGATCCTGTAAACCACATTATTTTTGTCGGTTGTTTTTACTGGTACCTTGGTTCTCTTGACGGTCTCTTTTGATAACTCCGTAAACAAACATACAGGTTTCCCCCGCCATCCGAAGGTAGAGTGTTCCTATGAAATAGTTCGTAAGCCGGAATGTTGTAATGCGAAGAAGCAATTACCATTTGTTTATATGGGGAAAAATTTGTGAGCGTTCGCAGACCCAAAAAATAACCTACCAGTCATGCCAAATAACATACAAAACCTAAAATAACAGTAACATATAACAAAAGCAGGAATGATATGATTAATACACCGCCTATATAAAGTAGAAATACTTTTCTACAATCATTGCCGCAGTATTCTCCGTAGTGAAAATCTCACGCAAGCGCTCTCGGCAGAAACACTCTCTCCAGTAACCTTTAGGCTATGAAGCTGCCAAATCATATGAAATAACGTATAAAAATACACAGCCTATATAAAGTAGAAATAATGTATGTACAGTGTAGTATCACTTACCAGAATTGGGAAGACAGCGCCAAGCACACTGATGATGGTGTGTTAGGCTGAGTCGTCGGAAGTTGGGGTGGTGCAGTGGTCCCCACCCTCCAGGCCGCCGACTGATGCTGATCCACAAAGCATGCAGTGGTGCAGCGGTAGTCGGAACGCCCCCAGCACATCTTTAAGAAAAAAGCCGAAATAAACAAGCTAATTAATTAGGTGCCGCCCGGCACATAAATGTCGGCCCAGATCATAGGCGACACAATCGGCAATACAGTACTTTGTATGCACTCAAACCATCCTGCAAATACGCCCTAAACCGACGTACCCTTTCAAAATGAAGTCGTACTTTTCTGCAATCATTGCAGCGAAAATCTCATGCTTCACGTTCAGTTCCTGGATGACTTCACTTTCGGTCCGTTCGCTACTGCATTCGGTTTCGATTGTTATGCATCAGCTCTTCATCTATCAGTTCTTGGTCATGGGATGCCAAAACCTCTTCAACATCATCTTCGTCAACTTCCACAAGCCAAACTCACTTTGTTCTTAACTTCGTTCACCACGATCGAAACGCCTAATTATGTCTAGTTTTACACTAAGTGTAACACCTTTACGAGCTCTTTTAGGCTTTTCCGATACCTTAGAACTCATCTTGCTAACGGCTGCTCACAGGAACGTGTTTAAGCAATGCTGGCTAGAATGCTGTTCCGGGGAGGAACTTGGCTGCTCGGGGCGCACGCTGCCTTTTTTCGTAACAGTGAAAACACCTTCTGTTAGCGAAAACAGGTAACTAATGTAGGTCTTTCATAACAAGGAGGTTTCATAAAGTGAACATTCGAAAAGCGGGGGACACCTGTATTGAAATAGATACCATCTGTAAGAGCCAAGGAGTCGTAAGCAAATAGAATTCAAAGGTCAGCTGAAGGGGTAGCCAATCAGGACTGAGGCAAATGAACAGAGACCAATATAAACACCTGCACTCCCAGAGAGAAACACCAACAACTGTGCACTGAGGATATCAGCTCGACTGGTGATGAAACGTCTGCAAGCTAATTGCCAAGCTCGGTGAATACTGCAACATCAAATGCTCTAAATCTCTGTGCTGGTGAATACCAATACAAAATAGCCTATGGACAGAACATAAGATTCTGGGTAGAATTGTACTCATGCTGAAGAGTAAAATTTGCAAGTAATTTACCTTAAAATTGTCTTTCATTAACTATACTCTAATTATCATTCCATAGTATTTTCACGTTTTAATTGAAGCAGTTACATCCCAAGTGAGGGTTGTGCAAATGGTCTTTGTGTGGAGCTTTCCCCAATTTGTGTTGGGGACTGGTTCCTTTTGGAAATCAGAAAAGCAAGTGAGCAATGTTCCCTCTAACTTTTTTTTTTAACAGCTGCGCAGACCAACCATTGCTCTAAGCAGGAAATTTTTACAAGGCCTCTAAACTGCATGTCACTTCAGATTTTTCTGTAGTACGCATACCAAGAATATTTAGGATGAAAATTGAAAAATCACAAACTTTAATTGAAGGTTTTAATCAATACAGTACAACAAGGAAAATTTGTGTTTCATAAACTTTTTATCATCTGTCTTTATTCCAGCTGTGCGTCAACGAAGGCGATGTGTGTGGAAGCATTTCAGTTAGTGTGCGGCCATGCACCCACACAGTTTAGAGGGAACTGTGGCTTTAAGCGCGTCCTACTCAAAGCCTAACGCTCTGCTTAATCTGAGTGATTAACTCAGAGATCATGGCTTTTCAAGCATGACCGTTATATGCTTTGCCGTGCACAATCTTTTATGCAGAATAGGTATTCTCCTCTCACACCTACAGGTCAGCAAGCTGAGCGTTCCTAGTTTGCCCTCATTCAGGGAATGAGATCAGTTTATTGTTTCCAGATAGGTGCAGGAACCCCTTTTGGTTATATGAATGTTGTATTAATTCCTTGACCAACAGTTGTTTGAGTGAAGTCACTCCATGCTTTCCTGCTGTAGTTTACTTACTTTTTTGGGCCCTTAACTCCCAGTAGAGCATAGGCCATTGATGACATCTTGTCTCCATTGTCCTCTGAAGTCGATGGTATGGTTGGAGTTCATCAACGCTCTGAAAGCTATTGCATCTAACATGCAGGGGATTGGCTTGTACAGCTTCACAAGAGTCCTGTTGGCTAGTCTTGTCCATTTCCACCTCTTGCGACAGGGGGCATAGGGTTGGACTTTGAGAGGCCTCCTGTGGCATTTGGCTTCAGAAGTAAGGCCAAGAATATTGTATTGATTTATCCAGCTAATGCAAAAAATATTGACCAGCAGTCAATTAAAACCATTGACTGGGTTTGCTTTTGCTGAGGATGGACTATCAGTTACTTAATTTACTTTTTCCTTGCTTCTTACACAGCCTCGTCCTCTATAAGGGTTTACGTTTGGCTGTGGCCCTGTAGTCACTGATGTTTAGAGGAATGAGAAGGGATGAAATACCAAATATTGAAATGCTTAGAGTGGACGTGGTGAGGTTATTTCCAATAGTGGGAGAGTCTGGGACCAGAATGCCCAGGGTCAGAAAAGAAGGATATCTCTTCAGAACAGAGATGTGGAATTTCCTCGGCCAAAAGGTGGTGAGCAGGTGAAATGCATTGCCCAGATGACTGGGGAGGCCAAGTCATTGGGTATATTTAAAGCCAAGGTTGATAGGTTTTTGATTAGTAAGGTGTCAAAGGTTATGGGGAGAAGACAGGAGAATAAGGCTGAGAGAGAGAAAATAAATCAGCCAAGATTCAATGCACAACAGACTCCACCGGCCGAATAACCTAATCCTGCTCCTTGGCCTGAAGGTCTTTTAAGGTTTATGTTGAAGCCTGATTGGCCCTGTTCCAGTCAAAAACGGATCTGTTTGCCTGATTGCAGGACTTTGTGGAAGATTTTGTGTTTGAACTAATCCTAATAAATGAGTGCAAAGCAATGTCTCAGCAAAATTGGGCCAATGTCCAGATCCTTTTGTGGGAACTCCAGGCAATTGTGTTTGGATTTTGCAACTATTTCTAATCATCAAACTGAAATATTTCAGACATCCCACCTCTCTTGGAAGTTCTGGGAGTCTCCCACATATTAATAGTGGCTCTCTGGTGCCCGCAAATTATATACAATATCCCGGAAATCAATTTGTTGAGACCGATCCAAAAAAAGAAAATATGAAAGGTACGTCACCCCAGATTACACTAAAGTGTACCCCTGCCTAATAGGGGTCAAAAGTAATGACAGTGTTGCTCGCTGCACTGTTTGCAACAGTGACTTTTCTATTGCCCATGGTGGGTTAAATGATTGTAAAAGACATGTTGAGGTGAGTTGAACAGGTGTCATTCATTCATTAGCATAGCTAAGGTTATTTAAACTAGCTGGCTAGCTGCTCAGGAGCTACTCTATTGCAGACATCCCACCTCGCCTGGAAGTCTCCCGCAAATTGATGGTGCTACCTCCCTGAAATGAGTTTTTGCAGGGTGGGATGTCTGATATTTGGTTTCCCTCTCTGCTTTTCCTTCTTTCCTTTCTCCTAGAGTGCATTCTCCTCTCCTATTAGATTTATTTTCATCTCCAGCCTTTTCCTTTTCCACCCACCTGGCTTCACCTATCACCTTCTAGCTGGTCTTCCTTCTCTTCTTCCCTCTCCTTCCCCCCCCCCGCCCACCTTCTCCCTCCCTTTTCAGTCCTGAAGAAGGGTCTCGGCCCAAAACTTTGTATTATTTTCCATAGATGTTGCCTGACCTGAGTTTCTGCAGCATTTTGGGTCTGTGTGTCTCTCTGTTTGTCTGGATTATTGGGTTGCAAGCTGGAGGGGATGTTGCAAAGTGGCACAATGTTACTATTCTTGGGTCCTGTTGATTATAGTAGTTCAGATTTTGAAAAAACACTCCAACTGCAATCAAAATTGTTAAGTAATGATTACCAGGGCGTTAGAAGTCCCCTAGGTAAAATCTGTGACTTTGTACCTGCTGTTTGCAAAGGAGATGGCTGTGTAAATGTTCAGCTACTAATAACTGTTTAGTACTGTTGTTTGTTGTAAAGTCATTTTAACTTGAAACCTCAGTTAACGTGTTCATTTTGGAGGAATCTTCTGGTGTTTGTTTGGTTTGCTTTCCTTTGTCGGAACATAGTGTAAACCTCATATTTTAATTAAGTCTCCATTCTCTGTTCCAGCATGGAACTTGCATGCCCATTCACTCTAAGGTTACAGAAAACAGCACAAAATCTGTATCTGTTTTTAAAAGTACATAGTAAAATTTCCATGTTCTTGGCTACTGTTGACTGTGATGTCTCATTGCAAGCGGGAATTTATTTGACACATACTTGTTCCTTTGCATGACTAACAGATGAAATTCATTCGGATCAAACGAAAATGCAAACTCAGAAGACGTGCATTTCAAAAATCTTATTGGGTGCTGGTAAAAGTAATATTCCATGGATCTGAACTCCGGATAAACTAATCCATATGTGGATCAATATTGGCTAAACGTTTGTTGTTCCTCTGAAGACCACACAAGTAGGTGTGAAAAACATCCATGTTCCATTCAAGAGTACGAGAAACCCAACCAACAGGGTGGTCCGCATTAAACTTTGGATACAGATTCTAACTCCAATGTGTGAATTCACTTGAGTTTGAGCTCGCAAAAACACGAGCGCAAATAATTGCGACAGAGTACAGATTGCTTTTCTCGATTAGTTGCTGCTGGAGTACAATGAGATTTCACTTGTGAACACCAGACCTCTGTGTCAGTATTTACTCACAAAGGTGTGATTATTTAATTTTACCTCCTATGTCGATCTAACCCAAGCCAATGTCAGTGGCTGGAAACTGCTTATTTTTGTGACTATAGGGCAGCTTGTACTTGTTGTTGGTGACATGTAGGTTCTTGGCTGATCCAGAAGGAGCCTGAGAGAGTTGCACATCGCAGGCAATTGTAACTGCAGTGAGTGCTGAGTGGTTGAACATGGTGGCCAGCTTTGCTGTGCACACTCCTTGTCGTGTTGGAGAGGCAAGCGACTGCAGATGCTGGAATATTGAGTGATTACTGGAAACACTTGGTCTTGCAGCATCTGTAGTGGGAAATGGACAAATGGATGTTTTGGGTCAAGGCTCTTCATACCGGACTGTCCACATCCCACCATATGTGTCTCACTAAGTTCCTCTACCAACATGGTTTTTGTCCCTATAATTGTTACTCCAAGCAGTTTCTTCCCTGTGCTCCAGTCATTCCATGGTGTAGCCATCCCCATTTACTGCCTTCTCACACTAGTTGGAAAGTAGATAAGTTTGTTAATCATGGTTGATTCTTGGCTGGCAAAAATGGCCTTTCTTCCGCACATATTGTATTTTTTTTTAATGTGGAAGCCCAAGTGCTCTTCTCCTGTATATTGGTAGCAGAATCCTGAAGGATTGTTTTGTGCTCCCGAGAGATGCTGGCACCATCCTGAAGGATTAAAGAGGTGGATTGGATTATGCTGACTTTGCAGGTAGCTTGGATGGGTGCATCTGGCATTCAGCTGTTAAATCCAGAGGTGAAAATAAGCTGGTACATGATGGTATGAAAATGGCTGACACAATTCAGTGCACATAGGTAAAATTGGCAATGTTAGTGATAAGATTGTGTACCATTAAGAAACTTAAGTTATTTTCAACCCTGGCTGAAACTGAAATTTGATTCAAATTACTGTGTAAGGTGTGAAAATCTGGGACTGGATAGTTTGGAAAGGCTAAATTTAAGCTACTCCGCCCCCCCACCCCCCGATTCTTGTGTCTCATAGACACAACAGAGGGTCAAGGAAACTGGAGATGGCTGTGGTGATTGTGGAATTCTGGATTTGGAGACAAATAAGGAGGCAAATTTCTATTTTGCTTTTTTAAGTTTTTGTTTTAGTATTTTGTACTTTAAATTTTTTAATATTTCTGTTTTATGATGTTGCTGACATTCAGAAATTTTAAAAAAAAATTTGTGGTAGATTTCATAGCTGGCAAATGTCTTTCTTTGGCTTTGGGGGTGCAGCCTTCTGATGTATCACATGAGACCATGTTACCCGAGGATTAACTGGAGAAAACCACATGATCTCTCAAACTTGAGCTGTTCAGAAACGTTTTGACTGGTTCTTCATCTGGTCCAATTTTCCTCACATTCTCCGCAACTTGAAAGTCCAAAAAAAAATTCTAAGTATCTTGGCCTTCGGTGTGCACAATGGCCGAGAACCCACAGCCCTGTGGGGTAGATGATTCTGCAGATTTGCAACCTTCTGGTAAAAGGCAAATTTCTGCCCTATCTGTTCCTCTTTAGTGGTATCTGTTTGTTTTTTTTTAACTTCAAAACATTAAACTAATTCAAAGGAAGGCACGGGAGTCCAAAGTGCAGGTCTAACTTCGCGTTCACTTTAAGCGAGGCACACACGTATTACGTGGTAGCGTGATGATGTATGCATTTCATGTATTTTTACATGTAACCTGAATTATTAAAACAAACAATGCTTAATCAAGCAATATATTTACAATATTACACAAATACTACAGAATTATTAAATACACAACGGTATCCTCTTCAGCCAGATGAAGTGACTACTAAGCATCCGTGTCATCAGGCCTTCACAGAACCTCGTGTGTTTCAGTGATCTCACCTTCCATTCTCGGCCTGTTTTGCTCACTCTTTTCTCAAAGAATAGTTAATGAATCCACACTGCACCTTTTCTGAAGCATTTTGTTTTGATGTGTAAGCTAAAAGTGTCGTCTCACCAAAGCCTGTCATAGTTGAAGCAAAGAAGTCCAGTCTCTCTTTCTTTTATAATTGCTTTATTGCACTTGATCTGTGCAGCAATGGACTCTGGTCCTTAACTTTATAGTTTCTAAAGACAGGAAGCTCTGTAGATGCTGGAAATCCAAAGCAGTAAACAGAAAACGCTGGAGGGACTCAGCAGGTGGGGTCGCATCTATGGAAATGAACAAACAGCTGACGTTTCGGACTGAAACCCTTCTTCAGGAGTGAGAAGGAAGAGGGAGGCCCCAGGATAAAACGGTGGAGCGAGGGGATGGAGGCTTACCGGAAGGTGATGGGTGAACCCAGGTGGGTGAGAAATGTGATGTCCTGAAGCAGGTTCTTGACCTGAAGCGTCTGTGGAGGCAGAGAGGTGACTGATGTTGTGTTCTTACAGCAGTGTGTCTGCCTTTTAGATAACAACATTTGCAGTCCCTTGTGCCTCTATCTAGAAAACACAGCTGCTTGTTTTGCAATTTCCTCCGACTTAAACCTTGCATTCTCCATGGTGTAATCCATCTTGCTCACTTCCTAGCCCATCTATGCAACTGTTTGCTGGCTATTTGCAGGCTATTTGCATCCATCTCACAGGGCACTTCCCCATTGTCAGCGTGTCAGAAGTAAGACCGGGCATCACAGTGGATTTAAGAGACTACATGGGGTTAAGGAAGTGCATAAATCTCTAAGTCAGGGGCACCCCTCTCTTGAAGAACTTTGGGATTAAAATTGCTGGCTGCTTGGCAATCCTACAGTGGAAAGCTAACCAAGTGGACTTGATGAGTCACTGCTGTCTAATCATGATGTGAAAACCTTTCCATGAAGTGGGGAGTTTGTATAGCCAGCAAATCATGGAATTTGCTTTTGACTGGATCTGAGGACATGAGGCTGCAGACATGATAATATGAAGTAAGGAGATCATACTGCTGGAGGAACTCGGGGTGAGGTCTTCGAGCAGTGAAGTAGGAGGAAAAGCTGTCACCCTGTTGGGGCATGGGGGAAGAGTTAATGTGGTGGTGGAGTCAATAATTGTTAAGCTTGTGAAGATGCTGTGTGTTTGTGCCTGCTATAGGTGTGTTTAATGTACCCCTCCAGAACACAGCACATTTACAGTCTTATGAACACCAGTGAATCAGGAAAGTATGCAGTTGTTTTAGTTGCAGTGTTCCTTTAGAAATGGAAGTACTTATATGAGAAATTCTGTATTTTTTTTTCCCAAGTGAAATATAGGATGGATAATGTAGCTTGGAAATAGCAGATTTTCTGGAAGCTTTGGGAAAAATTGCCTGAGTGTGGGTCACTTGGGAAGGACGCATATGGGTATATGACATTACAGAATGACAGGATGTGTACGCCATGTTGAAACGAGTCTAGTACAGTTGTGGAAGGAACTTCAAATGTTAAGTTGCAGAAATATCTGGTTTGTGAGTGAAGAAATTCCGGTAGATTAAAAATAGATGCGCAACGCACAAAATGCTGGCGAAACTCGGCAGGTCAGGCAGCGTCTATGGGAAAGAACGAACAGTCAATGTTTTGGGCCAGACCCTTTTTCCCAGGACTGAGAAGGAAGGATGAAGATCCCTGGATAAAAAGATGGGGGGTGGGGAGGGGAAAGAGGCTCGCTGGAAGGTGATAGGTGAAGCCAGGTGGGTGGGGAAGGCAAGGGCTTGTGAAGAAAGAATCTGATAGGAGAAGGAGAGTGGACAATAGGAGAAAAGGAAGGAGGAGAAGACACAGGGAAAGTAATAGGCAGGTGAAGAGTGAAAGGTCAGTGAGGAATAGAGGGGGGGAGGATTTGTGCACTGGAAGGTTAAAAACTGATGGCTCAATGGCTTTTTCATCAGGGAAAACCACTGCTTTATTCTTTCATGACAGCTTTTACAACTGTTGTTGGCACTGATATGCAGTAATAAAAAATAGATGATAGTCTTAATTAAATTCTTAATGCACTTATTTTTGTCATTGGTAATTTCAGTCTGTGCATTCGGTGATTACATTGTATGTTGTTGGCTGGCAAAGGTCTTTCTGGGAGGGAAGTGCTCAATTGTACATTTGAAGTTGGCTTCCTAATTGTTAAGAAGTTCTTTTTTTTTAACATAATTTTTATTGAGTTTTCAAAATGAATACATGAAAAGATAATATCTACCCTCCCCCCTCCCCTTAACCCTTAAAATGAATTTGCTGTTTTAGGCAATGAGATTTGTCTGGTTGCATTTGAAGGCTACCTCATATATAGCATGTGCTAATCTGCAATTGAAACTGATGAAATTGTATTGCATTGGAATATGTTGTGCAACTCATAGAAAATTTGAACGGTTTTAGTTGATTGAACACTTTTCCACTGAACAAAAAAAAGTTGACCAGGTGATGCAACATGGCTTTTGTACGTCACTCTAGTACAAGTTGTGGCAGAATGTTGGTGAAGGTTTAGTAATCTTGTGTTAACAGAATCTACTGAGACATGCACATTTTACTTGAAAGTGTTTAATTCAATGGAAATAGTGCAGACTATAAGTGTTGTGATAAATTGGATGCTTTTCATGTGTCCAATATGTGTTATATTCTGCTACTCTTTCAAAACCTATGGAGTTCTGTACTCCAGAAATGTGTATTCCTGGTATGGAAGCATCAGTACCCAGGTACATTAAAGACTACAGAAAGTGATGATACAGTCCTCCCTCCATTGAGTACACTTACATGGAGCGCTGCCACGAGAAAGCTGCAGCCATCATCGGAAATCACCATGAAAGCCAGGTTCTCCATTTGCCACTTCCATCAAACAGGAAGCCTTGGGTCCTACACCTCTAGGTTCAGAAACAGATGTTACCCGACAATGACCAGATTCCTGAGCCAGTCTGGATAACTTCACTCCCCAGAACTCCAAACTAACTCTGTGACCTATAGATGCAATTTCAAAGACTTATGTTTTCAACTCGTCTTTTCAGTATATGGTTTTTTTTCCTTTGAGCAGTTTGTCATCTTTTGCACATTGGTTGTTTGTCAGTCCTTGTTGTTTTAATAGATTCTATGGTATTTCTTTATTTTTCCTGTAAATGTCTGAAGAAAAATGTATTTGAAGGTAATGTGTGGTAAAATGTGCATCATCATAATAATTTACTTTGAACTCGAGGACCGTGGAAGATCAATGGTCAGGTTCTCCAAAATGCAATGATAGCTCTCTGGATGTTAAGGGAATCAGATGATATGAATTTAACCAATTTCCCCCGGGATCAATAAAGTATGACTATAATATTGTTAAGATATAACGCTAAGGCAGAAACTCAGAGTGATACTGAGGAATGGCAGGGCAGGCTTGATGGGTGGGAAAGCCTGTTCTGTTTTCTTCTTGTTAATAAGATCTTGAAAAACCAGCAAATATTGAATAAAACGGGTTAAAATCATTGGCACATACTAGCATGGTCATGATCTGTTCCTTGAGTATTCTACTTAACGAAGGGACACATGCATTGGTGGCAAGGTCTGCAGTCCTGTCCTTTCCTTTCCTTTGTGATTTTGAGTTGCTTTCTTGAATCACTCAAGTTCTCATGATGAAGATCCTCTCACTTCCATTAGTTAGACCAGGTGGCAATTATATTTCGGCACATAACTTGGAGGTGAACCTGTTAGATGGCATTGTCATGCACCAGCTGATTTTGTACCTGGTTTTGGGAAGTGCTCTTGTGTCTTGCCAGATTTGGTATTTTTTGAAATTGGTACAACTATATTGTATAGGTAGTAGATGGAGTGAACGTTTAGATAGCGGATTGACTGCCATTTGAGAATTTGTTCTGTGCTGATAGTTTTGAGCTGCTTGACTGCTATTCTGGTTCATTATAAGAAAGTGGGGAGCAATCTTTCACAGCCATGACTTGTGTCTTGTGACTAGTGGAAAGATCTTGGGGAGTTGCATACTCAGCATTTCCAGCCGCACTATTGCTGTTGCTGGCTCATAAGCTTCTGGTTCGAGGTGTATCCTATGACATTTATTGTGAACTTGAAACGATTGCTGTTAAGGTCTTTCGTATGAAATATCTCATTTATGCAGAACTTGGGGAGTCACAGGGATATGGAAAATTAATTTCTTTGTTTAGAGATTTAATGACATGGATATAAATGCTGTAGAGCGAGAGTAAATTAGAGAAACACAATCTATCCAAATAATGTTTCGAAGTTCATTGTCTGGTGTGTCTATTAAAATCAGTTTTGTCATGCTTATGAATTGACACTGATGGATTTCAATGTTTAAACCCAAGGTTCCTTTAAAAGTCAAGAACTTGTTGCTTTGTGATTGTTTTATTAAGAGTTAATAGAACAAAGAGAAGTTGAAACAGAGGGACAGAAGTCTACAACTTGAAGAGAAACTAAAGAAAAGATTATGCCTAGCACAAAACAAGCTACTTTTATACCATAAAAATGAGAAAAATTCCATGGATAAGAGACTAACAATTAGAAAATACTTATTCAATACTATAGTAAAAAGTTAACCAATGAGAAAATACTAGCTACTTAATGCAGTACAAAGCTTCCAGAATTATACTTTGTGGTGCTACTAGAGGCATGTTAAACTGTATATAAAGGCCACTTAAAATACAAGCAGAATTATTAAATTGATAATTTAAATAGTCAGACCCAACGATGGGTTTTCTAAATAGACACAAGTGATCTTCTTGCTAGGGTTGCGTTCTGAGAAAACAATCTGAAGTCGGAGTACTACAGCACAGAAGCAGGCCCTCTGGTCCATCTAGTCCATGTTGACCTGATCTGCCTCGTCCCATCAACTGCACACAAACCATATTGCTCCATGTACCTATCCAAACTTAAATATAGCAGTTGAACCAGTGTCTACCACTTCTGATGGCAGCTTGTTCCACACTCCTACTACCCTTTAAGTGAATAAATTTCCCCTTAGATTCCCCTATATTGTGATTTTTTTCCACAACACGAAGCCACACCTGTGCATTCTTCTACAAATCCCTGTTTTGGAGGGGAAAAAAATCAAGTTCAAGTTAATTGTCATCTGACTGTACATATACACAAACAAATGAAACAGTGTTCCTCTGGACCATGGTGCACCAACAAATATATATCGCACACACAGCACGGTAAACAAAATATTACCATAAATAAGTTAATGAAATAAATTCAAAAATGCATGTAGTGTGCAGCAAAGGTAAACAGTACAATAAAATAAATAATTTCTTTGCTCTTTCCCCCATATAAATTTGGTCAGCAAATTTTACTGTGAATTTATTTTTTTGGGCAGTGATTTTTTGAACACCTGAGGGTGAATTTCTGTAAAATGAGCAGCTGTAATGTGGGAATTGTCTGAATTCAAGGGAAGAAATTAAAATTTAACTTTCAGACATACAGCAGAGAACAGCCCAATGAGCGAGGCTGCCCAGGAACCCACCCATTTAACACTAGGATAATATACACCAACCAATTGACCTTTTAATCTTACTACTTTGGACTATGGGAGGAAATGCACGTGCTTCACAGGGAAAATGTACAGACTCCTTACAGAAGGCTCCGGAATTGAGCACGGAATTTCAGAATGCTCTGAGCTGTAATAACATCATGTAAACTGCTGTGCTCCACATTCTCCCAAGATGTGGCAGAAAACCAAGATGATTGGCTCACTTTGAGCCATCAGTATCTGCAGAATGATGGACAATATTGTACCACTGTGCTGAATTTTCAGTAATAAACTATTTTTTTCTGAAACTATTCCTACCTGCTTATCAGCAATATTTATACTTGTGAACAATACTGATGCTATGGGAACTGGGAGGCCAATTTATTCTTTCTCCTCTTCTCCCCTTCACCCCAGTGGCCATACAAGGGGGTGGGGAGGAGGTGAATGTAAACTTTGCTTTCTTGTTGGTATGAGTTTGATAGTGATCTAGTGAAGGTTATTCTTTTCATTATGTTGAAACAGCTTGAACGAAAGGGATATGCTATCTGGCAATCCTTTGGCATAATGCTCTTAATGAGTCTGGAATTTCTTCTGCAGTACAAGTCTCATATACAAGATTTTTAAAAATGTAGTTGAAGTGTGTCTAAGACACTTCGAGTTCAGGAGATGAGTTGAAAGTCAGTAATAGTATCTACAAAATGCTGGATGAACTCGCCAGGCTAGGCAGCATCTGTGGGAGAGATTAAACAGTTGATATTTTGGGTTGAGACCCTTCAATAAAACTACAGTCCTGACCCAATAAAAATAATGGCTGTGTCTCTTCAAGTGTGTAAAGATTTAGTTGAACACAAGTGGAAACAATTTTGTGGCAAGAATTTTTAAAAATTGCTGGACGTCATTTTAGTAAATGATTCTTCAAAATAAGTATATGAAATTTGGAAGTGACAGATTTGACAGGTTAGGTTGAGCAAAACCAAAGACTTATTGCACATTTGTATTCTCTACAAGCAATCTGTAAATTCTGAAATAAGAACAAAAAATGCTGGCAGTCTTCAGCAGGTCAGGCAGTATCTATAGTGAGGGTTGATGTTCCAGTTTGACTTTTCATCAGAAACAGCGCAATTGGAAAACGGGTGAATGGTGGGAAGAACAAAGGAAATGTCGGTGACGGGTGAGACATAGAGAAGTTGAATGAGAGTGGTTGATGCTGACTGAGAGGGTGATGGGAGCTTGTTAATCTCAGCTGATCTACCTGCAGAGGATGCAAATAGAGATGAACAGGTATGGTGGAGGGTTGGAGGAGACAAATTTAAAACTTGAGATATTGAGCACACTGCTACTAATCTAAACTACTTGTAAACATTAGGTCAACGTCCATGGGAATGATCTTGCATCAGAACTAAACTGGTTCTGCCACAAACTCCTTTTGTTTTCATTTTAATTTTTCTTCTCCTTAATACTGAGCTGATGGAAATGGCGTCTTTTCTGAAAGGTGAAACTATATTGCTAATATTTAAATAGTGCTAAGTTTTAGAAGCATGAAATAGCTTCAAAACTTGTTGCTGCAGTACTTAAGACTAATTTCTTTCATGCACTTTAATGTTATACCCCAGTTAACGTTTATGAGTCTGATACTTTATCCCTTCCTGCCTTATTTTAAAATTATAATGTCTTGAACTTTGGTTTTATAGTGACAAGAAAAATGTCAGCATATACTGTTTTTACACTGAGAAACTGACAGCAACTTAGGAGCAGTCAAGTGTAGAAAAAATACTTGGAGTGCTTTGAAGCTTTTGTGGATTGGAATCTTAATGAAATTGCTGAAGTGTTGAAATTTTCAACTTCACCCATATTTTTCTCACCAAAACATACAGAGGAGGGAAATCTTTGCTTTCCTTCATCAGATGTGGCACTGATTCGAGGAATTAGGAATCATATTACATTGTACAAAATTTTTGTTAGACAACACCTGCGTTACTCTGGTGGCTGTGTTATGGGAACGATGTGGTTAAGCTAGAAAGGGTGCAGAAAAGGTTCAAAAGGATGTTGCTTGGAAAAGAGAGTTTTGAGATATAAAGATTGAAATAGGCTTGGACTGTTTTCCCTGGAGTAGAGAAGCTGAGGGGTGTATAAAATTGTGAGGCATAGCTAACATTGAATGGTCAGTAATTTTCCCAACTATGGGAGTCTAAGCTTAGAGGAGGTAGCTTTAAGGTGAGAGGGGAAAGATTTGGAAGGAATCTGAGGAGCAAGCTTTCGACAGACACAGGGGAAGGGTATCTGGATCAAGCTGGTAGAGGTAGGTATAGTTACAATGTTTAAAAGGCAGTTTAGGTAGGTATGTGATTGGGAAAGGGTTGGAGAGCTAGGCAAATTGGACGAGCCCAGATACGCATCTTGGTCAGTAGTATGGATGAGTTGGGCCAAAGGGACTGTAACTCAGCTCTGAATAGAGTGTAACCTAGTCTTTGACTAATATACTGTTGCAGTTACTGCTGTGCAATATCTATTGCCCAGGAAAACACTTCTAAGTTTGTAAGATATACATGGGTCTCTTTTTAAAAAAAAAAATAATAAAGGTTGGAATAAAAATTGTCAGTTCAACCTTTATTTGATGGCACAATCATTTCCATTCTTGGATAGGAATTATTCAGCCCAAGTCCTGATGAAGGGTTTTGTCCCTAAATGTCAACCGTTTATTCCACTCCATAGATGCTGCCTGAGTTTCTCCAGTGTTTTGTGTGCGTTGCTCTGGATTTCCAGCATCTGCAGAATCTCTTGTGTTTATCGTAAAACCACCTGGTTTGCAGATAATGAAGGTTCTTCTGTGTCTTTGGTGTTCCCCCCTGCTTGATTGCATCCTGTGGCTGGATCCGAGAGTGAATTTCGTGTTGTAGATGAGAAATCTGAGCCATCGTAAGGGAACTTCTGAGGCAGCAACAAATGGGGTATCACTTCATGACAAAATCTGATTTTCTTTTCTAAGCTACTTACAGCCTTTTATAATTCTAGCCAATTATCCAGCTATAGCGCACTGGCATCATTCTCTGATTCAGAAGTTTCCTGGTCAAATCTCCTGAGACTTGAGGACAAAATTTAGGCTGACACTAGAACAAAACTGTGGGACTGCATTGTTCAAAGTGCTGTCTTTGCTGGAGAGGTCCAACAGAAGCTCCACCTGCCCCTCAGTTGAATGTCAGTGGTCACTTCAGGCGATCGTAATGAAAAACAGATGTGTTCTTACCAGCGCAAACACGCCTGGCCTGCTGCATTCACCAGCAATTTTTATGTGTGTTCTTACCCGTACGTGTTTCATGCTGACTTCATCTGAATGCTTAACATCATAAATAAAAGCTAACATTTTGTCGCTCCAGTATCACAATCGGGGTTGTTATCACTGGCGTATACGTAGTGTGTTATGAAATTTGTTTCGGCAGCAGGGCACAGAAGAGGAATGATGAAGTGGTGTCAGTTCAGAAATCTAATGGCAGATCTCATTCTGTATCTCCTTCCTGGTGGTCAATTTTCTAAGAACAACGAAAAGTCGGGAATGAAATAGGTTATAAAGAGGAGCTGCTGCACACGACTTGTTCATCTTTAATATGGTCATCACACAACTGTTTTGATGAGGAAGTATATTTTTGCAATATATCGATGCACATTTTGGCCCGATTATGTTCTCTCTCCAGCTGAACTTGCTGCATTAAAATACTTTGATTCTTGTTTCAACCCTTTAAATGTAACTATGAACAGATAAGGATATGGCGGTGTGGTTGTCTTGAGGAAAAGGAGTGAAGTGTCTTAAGTTGACATTTTACCTGCATGTTCCATTCAAGTCTTCTGTGGTTTTGACCATCCTAATTAGGTCCTTTCAAAATGATAACTTTAGATTCACCAGCTGGTACTTTTTGGTTCAAAATAGCCATTCGCAATATTAGAATGTTCTCAATTTTGTGTTATGGCATCATGCAAGTTGTCCCATCTGAACAAATTGACTGTGTACGTATAGCATCAAGTTCAGCCTTGCAATTGAAGATGAATAATTTCTCTCTTTATCCACTGTTAATTTGATAGGGATTTGGAGAGATTTGAGGAAGGGTTGAGAGCCTCCAGTTTCTTTTTTAGGCTGAAAGAGATTTCTCGTTACTTTTAGCGGCTACAGTAATGGCTGAGACGGTGTGAATAAGAACATAAGAAATAGGAGCAATAGTAATCGTCCATCTGTTCAATAAGATCATGGCTGATCTGGCCATGGACTCATCTCTACCTGCCTGCCTTTTCCCCATAACCCTGAATTCCCCTACTTTGCAAAACTCTATCCAACCTTGTCTTAAATATATTTACTCCACTACTTCATTGGGCAGAGAATTCCAGATAATCAAATTGTATTAAATCAAATATGTATATTTTGACAGACGACATTCCATTACTGAAGCCATCTTTTTTGCAGAAGGGAGCTTGTAGCAGAGGTTTGAAAATATTTCTCGATGGTATCTTTGCAAAATTATTTTCTTGTGGCAAATCTCTCCTTCAGGAGAGAACAGATACTTTGAAAGGAAATAGAATTAGTCAGCTACTGGTGCTTTGAGCGAAAAGATTGCCATTGTTGAACTGATGGATCATTTTTCACTCTGAAGGGTAAGTCTCGGGTAGAGAATTTGTTAATCATGTTGATAGTGTAAGTTCAACCAAGACTGGAGCAGTTCAGGTATTGATTGTTTTCAAGGCTGAAATCTTCGTGTCCCAAGGGAATCGTAGAAGTCTGGGATTGGGTGCACTGTGCAAGAAGTGAATGTGGAGAAAACCCCAACCTTGATACTGTCCACCAATTTGTGAGGTTTAATTTGACATTATTCCACAACTCAGTTGCCAATAAAAATAAAGTGAATGTGGGTTGTATTCCAATGTGCCATGGTTGTACACTTAAAATGAAGGATTTCCCCACACAGCCTTGGAGCAATTTTGCTAAACATTACTCATTGTACGATGAGCAGTGCTATCATGTCTTTTTTGCTGTTTAATTTCCTTGCCCCTATTTTGTTGCAGAATTTTGAAGGATTACTTTATTAGATTTTAAATTGCTCTTCAAAGATATCAAATTATTACTGTTCAACACATTCCCAATGAGTCATAATGTTTGCTGCAAGTTCAAATTATGAGTCATTATCTCATGGCCTGGTTCCATTATTTTCTGTGAGGCTTCAAGAGCAACACCTGGCATTTAATCATTCATTGAGATGCAGTGCAGGAGAGGCTCCTCCAGCCTTACGAGCCGCACTGTCCAGCGATCCCTGATGTAATCCGATCCTAATTTACAATGACTCAGATTGATTTACAATGACCAATCAACCTGCCATCTGGCAGGTCTTTGAACTGTGTGTGTGTGTGTGTAGGGGGGAGAACCGGAGCACCCGGAGGAAACCCACGTGGTCACAGGGAGAGCACGCAAACTCCTTACAGACAGTGGTGGGAATCGAACCTGTCTCGCCTGTACTGTAAAGCATTGTGCTAACCACTATGCTCCTGTGCCGCCCAGTTGTATCTCAAGCTTAGTAGACTAAATGCATTGTGATGGAGAGTGGTGCTTTGGTGCATTTGAACCGATCAGTTAAAGTACACCAACACCAAAGGTGTTCAGTTATTGTGAGCGAATGGACCTTGAAGCTCACGGTTGCGGATCCTACGACCCCCGTGGGTCGTAGGGGTGCTGTACAGATAAGCGCTGCACCATCTGCCTCCATCTCTCATGGTCGTGGGCGAGGGCCTGGGTTGCAGCAAAGCTCTCTCCAGTCCACCCTGCAATGTTGTCTGCCCGTTTCTTCCCCTGTATGCCCCTTTTTCTTTTCCACTGCATTGTTCCCTGAAGAATGATCTTTCAGAGTCCACTTGACCTTATGTGGCCATTCCATCTCAGTTTCCTCTTTATTGTGGACAGTAGATTTTTGTCGTGTCTCATGTGCGGGGTGATGGTTCTTCGCCCTAACTGTAACTGTACTGTACTTGACTGCAGGCTTTTATTGATGTTTTGATCTACTGGATGTGTAAGTAGTTACGTTTTTTGAGGATTTTGCTCCCTAGCTTATTTCATGTTGGATGTTAAGTTTTAGTAACGACAGTGCCAATTTCTCAAGCACCTTGCACTCTTAATTAACAACTGCCCCGGAGTTCTGGAATTTATAAAAAGTCTTGACATCACTTGTGGTTCAGTGCAGTGCATGTTTCCGATATAATGGTAAATGCTCATGAAGTATATCGTTTGCTATCTTAATATGTGGCATTATTCAATATCATCATCTGTCATACTGTGAACTGTGATAGAATTTCATGCTGTTTGATTTAATAGGAAAATCAATGGCAGAATTATCATATGCAATCTCTTCAATTGAAATGATTATTTTGCTACTGGGAGTGAATTGGTGTTGGTGCATTAACCAAAAATGAAAATCAAAGTAAATGGAAAAGATGAAAAATGGAATGACAGCAAATGCTGGACGCTGCAGATCAGATGTCATCGTGAAAAGAGCAACGTTTAACATTTCTAGTCCAGGACCCTTCAGAACAATGAGAGATGCAAGTTTGGTCTTGGGAGCTGAGAAGTTGGGGGAGGGGGGGTCAATGGGTGGAACAAAGTGAATTTCTCCAATTACTTGAAGTAATGGGGATGTTGAGATTCAAAGTTAGTCTGTGTAGAGTGCAAATTGGTTTGTTGTTATTTTCAGGTATAGTGAAAAACTTGGTTTTGCCTGCCATCAATGTAGATCATTTCATCAAATCAGAGCATTGAGGTAGTACAGGCAAAACGAGAATGGTTTGCAGAATTAAGGGTTACAATTGCAGACAAAGTGTGGTGGAGGCAGACAGTAAGGTGCAAGGCTATAATGAGGCGGGTTGTGAGGTCAAGTGTCCACTCCTTTTGTACCAAGGGACCATTCAGTAGTCTTACAACAGTTGGATAGCAACTGTCCTCGAGCCTGGTGCTCAGTGTTTTCCTGCTTATCTTTAGCCTGATGGAAGGGAGGAGTTGAGAGGATTTCCTGGGTGGGTGGGGTTTTTGATTATGCTGGTTGTTTTAACGAGGCAGTGAGAAGTATAGTCCCATGGAGGGGAGGCTTGTTTCTGTGACGTGCTGAGCTGTGTCCATAACAATTTCTTGCCTTCTCGGACAGGGAGAGTATTTGCCACACCAGAGCAGGTGCATCAGTCAAAAGGAAATGATGAGGCTCAAAGGGGATGTGCAAAATTTCTTTAGCCTCCTGAGGAAGTAGAGATGTTGGTGAGCTTTCTTGTTTCTCCACTACTGCCAAGTGAAGGCCAGACATAGATACCTTCTACCTGATGGCAGCAGCGAGAACAGAGCATGGCCCAGGTGGTGAGGATCTTTGAAGGATGTTGCTTTCCTCTGACAGTTTCCTGTAGATGTGCTCAGTAGTTGGGAGGTCTTTACCTGTGATGTACTGAGCCGAATCCACTACCTTTTGTAGGGTTTTCTGTTCAAAGGTATTGGTGTGCCCATACCAGGCCATGTTGCAGCCAGTCAATACACACTCCACTGCACATCTATAGATCTGTCAAAGTTTTTGTCATGTTGAATCTCTGCAGACCCTGAAGGAATTAGAGGCGTAGTTGTGCTTTCTTTAACATTTATACGATGGTTCCAGGACAGGTCCTTCGAGATAGCAACACCCAGAAATTTAAAGTTACTGACTGTAAAGGGAGGTGTTGAGTTCCATGTCAAGGTGTTTGGAGATGAATTTGCTTGGAATTGCATCGTATACTGAAGGTGGAGCTGTAGTTAAACAGTGTACTGTCCAGATGCTCCAGAGATGAGTGTGGGGCCAGCAAGGTACCATCTGTCTTGGATCAGTTTTGGTGGTAAGTGATTTATAATGGGTGGAAGTTGTCTGGGCACTGATGTCAGCTGTTTTGGGACGCATATTTACAGAAGGATACGCTGGCATTGGAGTGGGTCCAGCGAGAGTTCATGAGTATGATTCCAGGGGTGAAAGGGTTATTGTATGAATAACATTTGATTGCTCTGGAGTTGTGCCCACTGGAGTTTA
This sequence comes from Mobula hypostoma, assembly GCF_963921235.1. NCBI lineage: Eukaryota > Metazoa > Chordata > Chondrichthyes > Myliobatiformes > Myliobatidae > Mobula > Mobula hypostoma. The sequence goes on along the minus strand of NC_086104.1, from coordinate 22,140,349 downwards.
GAAGGATAACGGGTAAACCTTCTGAAAGATCTGGAAAGGATTGAGGTGGAGAGTATGTTTCCAGTATTGGGAGAGCCTTGGACCAGAGGGCACAGCGTCAGAATTAGAATCTGTCCCTTCAGAATTGATGATGAATTTCTTTAGTGGAATCTGTGGAATTTGTTGCCACAGATAGCTGTGGAGGCCGTCATTTGGTGGATTTAAAGAGGACATTAGTAGGTTCTTGTTTATCAAGGATATTAAGCATTGCTGGGAGAGGGAATAATATGTTAGCCATGAGCAAATGGGCTGAAAGGCCTAATGTTCTGTAACAGTACATTTCAGTTCTGATGCAAGGTCTCAGACCTGAAGTGTTAATTGCTCCTCTTTCCGCAGATGCTGCTTAACCTGCTGAGTTGCGCCTGAGTTTTCTGTGATCATTATATCATCTGGTTTAAGCAGCTGTAATCCAGAAGAGCATACCAAAAATATCCTGCTATCTGGAAGAGGGCATTTTGTATAAATTGGCATCAAGATTGGCACGTTTGTGGGCTGAATTGGTCTGTCCAATCTGTTAACCGTTTAATGAGGCAAATGATTATAAATTAATTAAATGATTAATTAATTAATGTCTAAGGCTTGGACATTGGAATATGATTTCGAACATTGGCATTGCTTTGGTTCTGTTTTAATCCATGAAGAGCATTTTGCATGCCTTCTCTATAATTTGTGATTTCATTGTTAAAGTGGCATTCTGGTGGGGACACCATTTCAATTTTCCGTTCTTCTTGCATAGTATCAGCAAGAACAAGGAGAAACGGAATCCCTTCCGGTTGGTGTCCATTGATATCCCAGTTTCCCAAGTAAATGTTGCTTGAGGAATTGAATTATAAACTAAATCAGATATTTTATCAACGAAGTGAAGTATTTTGTTTTACGCTGTGTGCAATTTGTCATAGAGATAAGACAGGGGTCCCCGACCTTTTTTGCACCGCGGACTGGTTTAATATTGACAATATTCTTGCGGACCGGCCCGCCAGTGGGGGGTGTCGGTGGGGATGTTAATCACGACTGGAATGTAGGTGATAAGTCAACTAAGTCACTTATAAGTGGCTAATACACTCAATTTCGTTTCTAAAAGGGTTTATTTAACAAATTTAATATTAAACACACAGTGCATAGTTTCCCTGTATGAACATATAAAATCATTGCAACACACCAATATCGCTGAATCAGTGGGAGCCCTGGGCTTGTTTTCCTGCAACAAGATGGTCCCATCGAAGGGTGACGGGAGACAGCAATACTCGAACGGGGTTCCTTATGTCCAGTCTATTCCGCAATTTAGTTTTCGTTGCATTCATCGCAGAGATATGTTGGAAATGGAAGCAATGTTTTCAGTGCTTTCGTGGCTATCTCAGGATATTCAGCCTTGACTTTGATCCAGAATGCCAGCAGAGATGTTACGTCAAGCATACTTTTCAGTCCGTCGTCATTTGCAAGCTCGAGGAGTTGATCATCTTCCCACGCTGACATGGATGATGCGTGGGTCATGACCTTGCATGCGTAATGACCTCACATGCGTTCAAGTTCCAACAGTGGGCGTGGTGGAATGAGAAAAGGTGCAGCTGACTCGTATCGTTTCATATCACCAAATCATATTGTTTCCTCGTGGCCTGGTAGCACATGCTTTGCGGCTCGGTACCAGTCTGGGGCCTGGTGGTTGGTGACCACTGAGATAAGATACTGCAGATGCTGGAATCCTTAAATCAAAATTAATGAGGCTACGTTTGTGGTAAGGTAGGATAAATGTTTTAGGCCAGGGATTCCTTTTTATGCCAATGAGCCTTGTCATTAACTAAGGGGTGCGTGAACTCTGGGTTGGAAGCCCTGTTCAGGCTGACTACATGGACTAGTTTTATTTCGGTGAATGCAATGTTTACCTTCCATCAGACATTGCAGGGATATTGCTTGATCCTACCACCAAAGCTATCTTTCCCACTGCACACCTTTCTCTCTCTCCATCCCCCCCTTGCTTCCGCCCCATTGGGATCCCTCCCTCTGTGATTCCCTTGTCCATTTGTCCCTCCCCACAAATCTCCCTCCCGGTGCTTATTCCTGCAAGCAGCCAAAGTGCTACACCTGCCCATTCACCTCCTTCCTCATTCAGGACCCCAGGTGAGGCAACACTTCTCATGCCTTTCCTACACACTTGGTTTCACCTGTTGCCTTCCAGCGATCCTCCATTCTCTCCCCCCCCAACTTTTTATTCTAGCATATTTCCTCTTCCCCCCCACCCCCAGTCCTGAAGAAGGGTCTCAGAAATGTCAACTGTTTATTAATTTCCATATATCTGCCTGACCTGCCGAGTTCCTCCAGCATTTTGTGTGTGTTGCTTTGGATTTCCAGCATCTGCAGATTCTCTTGTGTTTGAGATGCTGTTCCCTGGTTTTATGTAAACCATTACTGCTTGTCAGCTTGGAAAAATTGATATTTTGTGAAATGTTTTTAAATATCCACATCCATTTTAGATGTTACAGTCTCACTTTATCTAAAACTGGCTACAGTTGTATTGCACATTAAGATTTTCGGTTTGACAGGTATTCCTAATTGTAATAAATATGGAAATGTTCTTAAAATGTGAACAAAGTTATGTATACTAGTATTGAGATTACCATTGCTGCAATGTTGATCACTCAAAGTACATAAATCTATTGGCTTCACCAGATTCTTATTAACCCTCTTTTGTGGGCTAATCCTATTATTCAGATCAAAATCCAAGAGGCCGGGTATTAGAAGTCTTAGTTGACAGAAGTGTTTTCCCCTCCTATACACTGGAAAATAGATGGCAGGAAATGGATTGAGGACTACATATAAAAGTAATGTTTACCTGAAGCTGCCACTGAGGTGAATTTTGTCAGGGTGAGGAAGATTTCAAGGATGAGTGGTCTTGCAGCCTCCGTTTGTCATGTGTGTTGTGTGTGGTTCCAGCTATGTAAGTACACGTTGTGCTTGTATGATTTAACTTCCTCCTACTTCCAGAGTTGTTTATCTCTTTCAAAGTACTGGGATAAAAGTTCCCAAATGTGTGTATCTTACTATAATTTCCACTTAAGACGAGCAGAACAATATTTATAATACAAATCAGATTCTGGTTTAATATTACCAATGTATGTTGTGAAATTTGTTCGCTTAGCGGCAGCAGTACATGACATAGAAAAATGAATTGCAGTAAGTATGCACATCTGTATATTAAATAGTTAAATAAGCAGTGCTAAAGAAATAAAAGGTGAGGTGAGATAGTATTCATGGATTCAATGTCCAGTTAGGAATCATATGGGAGTGGGGAAGAAGCTGTTCCTGAACTGCTGAGTGTGTGCCTTCAGGCTTCTGTACCTCCTTCCAACGGTAACAGTGAGAAGAGGGCTATTCCTGGGTAGTGGGGGTCCTTGATGATGGACGCTGCATTTTTGAGGTTCCTTGATGTCTTGGATACTCTGAAGGCTTGCACCCATGATGGAGCTGACTAATTTTACAATTCTTTGCAGTTTGCTTTGATCCTGAAATCATGAAAATTCAGATATTTTCTGAACAATTGAATGCTTTTTGCAATTTCAAAATGATGGCAGTATTTTAAGCATATTGGCCCTTGGCAGCAGATTGTCTTACAAATGTACGGAGTTATTTTTTGAGAGTAAAGTGGAAGCAAATCTCTATTTCTGACAGCTTGCTTAGGCATTTGTTTTGTGCTGCCTTTTGACCTAATTTTTAAAGTTTTTTTTTCTTGCATAATTCCTTTTACATCCTCTGGACATCCCAAAGGTCTTTACAGACTGGTAATTGTTGGAATGCAGTCACGTTTCCCTATTGGCAACCAGCATAGTTCATTGCACACCACAAGGCCTGGCTTAGAATTAATCTGATTTTGATGGTTGTGGATAAGTAATCAGTGTCAACTTGTGCTTTGGAAGAATATATTTTTAATTGTCCATCTAGCAAGACAACTAGGTATTACTTTGTCTGAAAACAACAAAGGCAAAGTCTCTGCCAGCATTGCCTTATTACTATGTGTTAAACCTTGATTGCCTGCTGAGGTTGTGTCATGGAAGCTGAGCCTGTATCATTCTCATCTGTTTTAATAAGCTGAACACCAGATTAAATAAAAAATAAATTTGCAGTGCACATTCTTTTCATTATTAAGAATGATAAAATCAGGCTCGTAGCATAATGATGCTGTCAAGCAGAGATGTATAGCATCTAAACTCTTAAATCAGTTTGACAGAATAGGATAAGAACTCTAAAAACTGTAAGCGGATAAAGTAGGGGGCAACAGCATTTGTAGGCAGGAAGTGAACTGTTCCTCAGATTAGCCCATTTACAAAAACACTCTTCTGCTTGTCATCAACATGGACTCGATGGGCAAATAGTCACTGAGTGCAAGTCGCACATTTTGTGAAGTCTTTTTGAGGTGTAATGGTGCGCACCAAGAAAAGTTGATGAACAGAAAGACTGATGGGGGTCTGGGAGGAAGGGTAGATGGGGCAGTGAAAAATGCATAGGGCTTGCTTGCCATTGTGGGTCATGCCACGGAATATAAAAGTTCAGCTGTGAATGTGCAAATGTGATTCACAAGGATTGTGTCTCAGCTGGAGAACTTTGGTTGTGGAGAGTGATTGGACAGGCGGTGTTTGTTTTCTTGGGAGCAGAGGAGGTTGGGTTTGGTGTGTGTTCGCCGTGGAGTTCTTTTCCCCCTCCGTGGTACAGGTGTTAACATTAAGAGGTTACAGGCCTAAGGTGAGGGAGGTGTGTTAAAAAGGATCCAAAGGGGAGATTTTTAAAAATGTTGATACCTGGAAGATGTGTTTGAATAGGCAGGCTTTAGAACAGGGGTTCCCAACCTTTTTTGCGCCGTGGACCGGTTTAATATTGACAATATTCTTGCGGACCAACCTACCGGGGTGGGTGTTCAAGTAGGGTTAAACTCACCTCAGCGTGTCTTTTACAGTTAGGGTTGCCAATTTTCTCACTCCCAAGTAAGGGACAAAAGTAGCAGTCAAATCCCGGGACACTTTACCCCAGGAAAGACTGCCATGACCATGAAGCCTTGCGCGGGCACCTGTGTGCGCATGTGATATGCACAAGCATGTACATGCTGATTTTTCTTCCCCACAAATCGCTTTTGCCTTCATCTTCCTGACTATACTGTACATACATTATTTCTACTTTATATAGGCTGTGTATTTATCATACCATTCCTGCTTTTACTATATGTTAGTGTTTTTTATTTTTGGTTTTATGTGTTATTTGGTATGATTTGTTAGGTTATTTTTTGGGTCTGGGAATGCTCAAAATTTTTTTCCCATATAATTTAATGGTAATTGCTTCTTCGCTTCACGCCATTTTGGCACAAACGGTTTCATAGGAACGCTCTAACTCAGCAGGGGAAATACGGGACAAGGGCGGTCCTGTATGGGACAAACCAATTCAGCCCAATATAGGGGATGTCCCGGCAAATACAGGACTGTTGACAACCCTATGTTCAAGTTCAACAGTGGGTGTGATGGAATGAGGAAAGGTGCAGCTGACTCGTATTGTTTCCTTACGGCCTGGTAGCATATTCTTTGCAGCCCGGTACCGGTCCGCGGCCTGGTGGTTGGGGACTGCTGCTTTAGAAGGATGTAATCTAGATGGACACAAAGGTTTGTGTGTATGAGGGCCTGTTTCTGCGCTGCACAGCTCTGTGACAAGTTTGCTTTCATGCGGGTGAAACCACTCTGCGAGAGGGCCACTGGAGTAGGTTAAAAGCTGAAAGGCCTGTTCTGTGCTGTGCTGTATGATCTATCAAAATGAGTCCTTTACAGCAGTGGTCCCCAACCACCGGGCCGCGAGGAAACGATATGATTTGGCGATATGAACCGATGTGTGTCAGCTGTACCTTTCCTCACTCCCTGTCACGCCCACTGTTGAACTTGAACGCACGCGAGGTCCGCAAGAATATTGTCAATAGTAAACCGGTCCGCGGTACGCAAAAGGTTGGGGACCCCTGCTTTACAGGTTGCGATATCAGTTTATTCATTGGCCCTGTTGTAATTTTAACTTCAGTTTTCAGTGGTTTAAATATCATTGGATCAGAGGAATAACTCGAATCAAGCAGCATAGTGGTTGCCTTCATGAGAATCAGTTTTGACGTTCTCTTCTCCCACTGAGCTGAGTGCCTACTCCAGTAACAGCTTTGACGCCGGATTACACTGCAACCTGAAGGCAGGGTTTTGACTGAGACAAGATGTTAGATATCCTGCCCTTTGAAGTTGAGATTCTCGCAATTGAATCATTCCTTCAATAAGCTTAATGATGGTACCAAATGCCCGTGGCGTTGCATGAATATTACATTATCAGGAATGTAAATTTTGGTGTGAATGCAGTGCAATATGTGTTGTGATAGGGTTGGAAATTCAATGCAGTGTGCAGTGACTGTTTATAATTAGTCCTCTCGTTAACCTAGATTTTTTCCTCAAATTTTAAGGTTAAATACTCCAATAAAACAATTACAATTAAAACTTGTGTACAGTATTGGTACGTAAGATGTCCAGAGGTTTAATGGACATTGAAGTATGATGTTTCAGCTATGATTGAAATACAATTTAGAAAGGGAAAACCGTCTGCCTAATATTATTAGTTGGGGTGTTTTCAGCTGAGATAGGGAAGAGGTAATGAGAGAGTTGGTGGTGTCAGTTTTTGTGAAAGCAATTGCATCAGATTGAATCTGCAAGATACAGACTAAACAACCAATAGATTCTGCTGTTGGGAGTGTACTGGAGACTTCCAATAGTAAGAGGGAGGTAGAAGAGCAGATTCATTTGCAGAGTAATGATGTGCGAAAGAACTAGCACAACACTTCTGGAAAAGTTCTGACATTAACTAGGATGCAGTTATTATAAAATTATACTGAGCATGGAATTGCTGAATTACTTAGGGGCTTTTTTTTAAAGTCGGAATGTAGCAACAGCTGAAAGCAGAAAAGTAGCCAATTAGAGACTTGGTTTTAAGGAAGACTTAAGGAAATTGGACAGGTGGAGTTAGTGTCATTGCAAAAACATGTACTGTGAAGAGCATCACTGTCTGGTTTGGGCGGGGTGGGGGCGATGGCACAGGATCAAAAGAAGCTACAGAAAGCTGTAAAATTGGTCAGCTCCATCATGGGCACTTGTAGTGCCTCAGAAAGGTGAAATCTATTATTAAGGATCCACATCACCCAGGACGTGCCCTCTTCTCATTATTACCATCAGGAAAGAGTTACAGAAGCCTGAAGGAACACATTCAGCGATTCAGAAACAGCTTCTTCCCTCTGCCATTTGATTAATAAATGTTCATTGAACCCATGAAAACTACTCATTTTTAAAAATTATTTCTGTTTTAGCACTATTTTAAATTTAACATTTGCTGTAATATGCATTTATATACTGTAATTCTTTAATATTTTTTCTATATTTATCTTTTATTGATGTAGCAAAGTTAACAAACATCATGACGTATGCCGGTGATATTTAACCTGATTCTGATTATGATTATTGTTTCACTGTGCTCAGAAATCTGAGTTTCTGAGGAGCTGAAAAGGTAAACTTCATGTTGAAGTGTTTCAGGTTCTCAGTGAATACTTTGCACAAATGGTGATGAACAGGAGTTAAGTGGGAATGAATGGGAAATATTGAAATGGGTATACACAGTGCAAGAGGAAGCATTAAGAGGTTTAACATCTGTAAATCACAAGGCTCAGATTCAAAGAAACAAGGGAGGAAGTTGCAAAGGCTCTGAATAAAAGTTTTCCATTCTGCTTGGCTACAAAATTGGTGTCAGACGACTGAGGCTGTTAACTTTTATTGCTTAAAAGGAAAGGAAATTAGCTCTGTAGTTAGATGCCAACTTGGTTATTGAAATCAATAGTGAAGGATGGTGTGAAACTTCATTTTAGAAGGAAATGGATTAAACACAGTCCTTGTGAAGGCAAAATGGAAGGTATGTTTGAGTGCTTTTGTGGCAGTAACAAGGAGGGTTGATGTGGGCAATGCCTTTCTAGCCCCTGTACATTAAAGTGTTTGACACTTCTACCTGACAGTCAAAAATATTTAAAGCACGAGGCTTCAATATAGTGACAAGTTGGATCCCAACGTGGGTTAATTAATGGGCCGCAATCACGAAAACACCTAATCTTTACCCTGATGAAGGGCTCGGCCCGAAACGTCGACTGTACCTCTTCGCAGAGATGCTGCCTGGCCTGCTGAGTTCACCAGCAACTTTTATGTGTGTTACTTTAATCTTTACCCACTGTGATTGCCTGATTGGAATGCTCGTACCACTGGGCTTGGAATCAGTCCTTCAGATTTTTAAAAAAAAATCCAGAACTAGTTAGATTTAATGTTGGGGGTGTGGGAGATTTAATGGAGTACACAGATGAAGAAGTTAGATGCACGTTTGATACTAATTTGCAAGAGAGGGAAGTGTAAATGGCCAGAAAGGGTGATTAGTTAGCCAGAAGCATGACAAGTTGAATTTAATCCCATGAAGTGTCAGGAGCTACACTGGGGCAGGGAAAGCAACAACACAAGAAAGAGTATAATGAAATATTTAGTGGCATACAGGATCAAAGGAATCTTGGAGTCTGCACAGTTCTATAAAGTTAACAGGACATCAGGAAAATAGTTTTAAAAAAGGCGCATGGATGATTTCCATTGCTGGCTGTGGCACTGAATACAAGAGCAGGCATGTTATGCTTCAACTGAATACAACACCAGCTTGAGTGTGGAGTCCAATTTTAGTCAGCATAACACAGAAAAAATATGATAGTGAGGCTCCAGGTACTTCTACGAATATTGCCAGAACTGGAAAATGGTGACTGATAGGGAAGATAGAATAAGCTAAGATTCCGTTCTTCAGGGAGACTTTAGATGTAAGTTGATGACTATAAAGATGAAACACTCTTAAATTTCTACATTTGTACTGTGGAGAGCATTCTAACTGGCTGCATCACTGTCTGGTTTGGTGGTGGGTGGGGGGGGTGGGGGTGATGCGCCTGCACAAGATTGAAGTAAGCTGCAGAGGGTTGTAAGCTTTATCAGCACCATCATGGGCACTAGCCTCCATAGTATCCAGGATATTTTCAAAGAGTAATGCCTCAAAAAGTGGTGTCCATCATAAAGGACCTCCATCACCCAGTTCATGCCTTGTTCTCATTGCTACCAGGAGGGAGGAGGTCCAGAAGTATGAAGGCACACACTCAATGATTCAGGAACAGTTTCTTCCCCTCTGCCATCTGATTTTTGAATGGACACTGAACCCGTGAACGCCACTGGAAGAGACTACATTACTGCCTAATTAACATATATATTTATTGCAATTCAGTTATTTTCCTCTTGTTTCCTCCTCATTTCCTCTCAACCAAGCAGTGTAGATTAGATTTGAGGAAAATATTTTTTTCACCCAGTGGATGGTAGGAATGTTGAATTTTATCATCTGAAAGAATGGTAGGAGGTGGGGAAAAAATTACTCCACTCTCAGCGAGAAGTGTCATAACCTACAGAGCAACAGGCCAAGTCGAGTAAGGTTCAATTACTTGTGACTGGTATGAACATGATGGGCCAGATGGCCTTGTGTTATAAATTTACTGTGTCTGCAAATAAAAACCTGGTTAAAAGTTTTTACGCTACAAAAAATTCTTCAGAGAGACCAGGCATATGGATATTTAATAGTGTAGGCCATTAACCAGTTCTGTTGAGGGTTTGATTTTTTTTTTTTTTTTTTAAGGGGTGTTCAGGTAGTAGGACCTGAACACAGACCTGGAAATATCCGTACAGGATGTATCGAATTATAATGCATTGGCATAGCATTAGTCAGCTGAAACCACTTAACTTGGTTGAAACCGGAAGTAATACTCATCAGATATTTTTATAACATGAGATCATCTCTGAGTTACTGAGATGACATGCTTCTGTTAAATTTAACCTGCTGCTCTATAACTGCTTAGAAACCTGACAGAAGATCCAGTGAAAATCAATCGTTCAATGGGAGTAGGGAGTTGATACTTTTGCTGCAAAATCAATTGACTTGTTGATGTTTGTGGTTGAGAACAGACAGACAAAAAAAATTTAACAGGAGGGAATGGAAGTTAAATAAAATCTTTATCCACTGCTTTCTGGAAAAATGGATATCAAAGTAATATAAAGAAAGTTGAACAGAGCTTACAGACAGTGACCTACATAGTACACTATTCACTGTTTCATCAAATGCCTCAGTGCCATTTCCCTTCTCATTAACGTTTTTCTTTCATCACTCATCTTTTGTAGGAATTTATTGTCTTTGCCCACCTCTTTCCCCACCCAGCCCCCAAAAAGACTCGTCAGATCTCCCACACAACTCAATTCTCGACATTAAGTGCTTGTGTGTCACGTCAGTGGAGGAAGACAACAGAAGGTCAATAACCCCTCAAGCTTTTTCCTGCTTTCATTTACTTGATGGCTGATCTCGAGCTTACTGGCATCTACCCACATTAGTTCTGTAATTCTCTTGCCTAACGAAAATCTATCCCTCTGTTTCCCTTCCCTGCAGCTCTCCCCCAACCCCAATCCTCATAATCACCAGCCCTCAGAGCTACAGAAGCAAAGCGAGGAAGAGTGTCAGAGTACTTTCATCCTTTCCAGCATCACCCTAGAAAAGCCTATTCAACTTCCCTATATCCCCATGTTCTGCACTTGAAGAGAATATCGTTAGTCTTTTTTAAAATTTGCTCTCATTTCTGAATAGCTTCAGTATTGCAAGAGTTTAATGAACCAGAAAAGAACAACAATGTGAAGGATGCTACAATTCTGAGATGGAAGTGAAGAACTTCATCACCCTGAAATGTTAACTTTTATGTTCTCTCAAGTGTTTTGACTGACCAGCTGAGTACTTCCAAGTACACAGCTCTTTTCTCACTGCTGCCATCAGGAAGAAGGTACAGGCGCCTCAGGACTCTCATCACCAGGTTCAAGAACTGTTGCTAACCCTCAACCATCAGGCTCTTGAACAAAAGGGAATAACTACACTCATCTATTGAGATTTTCCCACAACCAATGATCACTTTAAGGATTCTTTATTTTGTTATTTCATGCTCTAGCTATTTATTGGTATTTATTTGTATTTGTGCAAATTTTTGTCTTCAATGCTCTATTCAATCTGTTATTCGTCCTGTTATAATTACTATTCTATAGATTTTCCAAGTATGCCCGCAGGAAGAATAATTTCAGGGTCGTATATGATGACATATATGTACTTTGATAATAAAATTTGCTTTGAACTTTGAATCTCATTGAAACCTAATGAATATTGAAAGGCTGAGAAAGAGTGAATGTGGAGGGGATGTTTCCTATGGGGGGTGGGTGGTGATGGAAGTGCAGGACCAGAGGGCACAGCCTCAGAATTGAAGGATGTACCTCTAGAACAGAAATGAGGAGGGATTTCTTCAGCTAGAGAGTGGTGAATATGTAAAATTCATTGCCACTCGTGGCTGTAGAGGCCAAGTCATTGGGTATATTTGAAGCAGAATTTGATAGGTTTTTGATTGCTGTCAAACGTAATAGTGAGAAGACAGGATGGGGAAATGTTAAGATTTGATCGAATGGGGGAGCAGACATGATGGGCCAAATGGCCTAATTCTGCTCCTGTGACTTAAGGAGTTTGTCTAAAATTTTGCTTCTAACAGCAGGTCCCTTTTCCCTGTAATGTATTGCTCATAAAAATAAGGTATTCAAAATAGTGAGTGGATTGGATGCTGTAACTTCATTTGAGAAACTAAGCACAAACCAGGGAACATGGTTTTAAATCAATGAGCTATAAATGTATCCTTTAATTGTAAGAATTTTTTTTTTTACCCTGGAGGTGAATGCGTGCAAATGGTTTCTTTTTCTCATAATTGGGAATGGCAGGATGACTGTGGTAGAACTTTGACTGTTTCTAGACCGTGGTGACTAATGACTGTCCATAACATTGACACTGGAGAGATGTGCATGGACAGATCGGAAAGGTGGGTGCACAAGTTTCTCTGGGTGAATTAGCCTGTAATGGAGAGGAATATCTGTTCTTGATTCATATTATGGAATTAGGGAATTATTTTTCCTATCAAACTGAGCCTTAGTAGGCTAAATAGATCAAAGGGTTCCTTGCTATTGTAAAACTTCGAATAACTAATTACTGTTGCATCCTGGATATAATTCTGCAACTGCATTCTGCTTTTCAAAAGTTCAAAGCAAATGTATCATCAAAGTACATACATGTCACCATATAAAACCCTGAGGTTCATTTTCGTATGGGCATACTCAATAAATCTACAGAGTAATAGCCGTAACAAAATCAGTGGAAGATTGCACCAATTGGGCATTCAGCCAGTGTGCAAAAGACAACTAACTGGGCAAGTACAAAAAGAAACAAACAACAAATAAATAAATAAGCAATAAATGTCAGGAACATGACATGAGTCCTTGAAGGTGGGTCCATTTCAGTGATGAGGCAAGTGAATTTGAGTGAAGTTATCCTATTTGGTTGGAGAGCTCCATGGTCGAGGGGTAATAAAAGTGCCTGGACCTGGTGGTGCGACTCCCGAGGCTCTTGTACCAAATTGATGGCAACAGCAAGAAGAGAGCTTGCCCTGGATGGTGGGGTCTCTGGTGATGGATGCCGCGTTCCTGCGACAGCTTTTCGTGTAGATGTTCTCAATGGACGGGAGAGCTTTACCCCTGATGAACTGGGCCACGTTCCTTACTTTTTTGTAGTATTTTCCGTTCAAGGGCATTGGTGCTACCATTGTGATGCAGTTAGTCAACACACTCTCCACTGCAGATCTATTGACGTTTGTCAGACTTCCAGATGTCATGCCGAATCTTCACAAAGTCCTAAGAATAGAGGCGCTGCTGTGCTTTCTTCATAATTACACTTGTGTGCTGGGCCCAGGACAGGTCCTCCCAAATAATAATACTGAGGAATTTAAAGTTGCTAACCCTCTCCACTTGTAATTGTTTTGACTGTGGATTCATCCAGAGTCAGATTTTGGTGAAGTGAATTGTTCTGACTTGAGTGGACTGGAATTGCCTGATGTTAGTTTACCTATTCAGATAAGTACTGTCTCTTTCCTGACACTTTTCATTTCAAACATTCCAGTAGTGGAGTGGCTTGTATTTAATGACTTGTACCCATTGCTTCAATCTAGCTGATGTAGTTAACTTTGGGTTCCAAAATAAAACTCTTAATTCTCGGTGCTCCTGCTCAGGGAGGTGACTCTGAGCATTCACTCTTAATTCCCTTTTGTGTTTCAACAAAATCACCTTTTGTTCAGTGAGTGGTGCAGCCTGCTTGATCTTTCTTCATATGTCAGCTCCTTAATCCCAGGAATCAACCTGATGAACCTTCTCTGTTATATGTAACGCAAGTACATCAATCCTTAAGTATGGTAATTAAAACTAGATCAGTCAAGTCCTCTATCAAGCCATGCTTCCTTTTATATTCAATGCCACTTAAAGTCGAGGCCAAGTGCAATGAAATTAAAATGCAAAAGTACTTACTGTAGCTGCAATCGACCTTTTTTGCATTTCATGTCTAAAGATTCACAAATTCCCTCAGCACAATATTTTGTAGTCTTGCTTAATCATTCTTCTTGTTGCTGTTTGCATGATCTGCCATTTTTGTGCTGTTTTTCTTTGACTGGCTTCCATGGTTTTCTTTGTTTTGTGGCTGGCTGGAGAAGGTGAATCTCAGAGTTGTATATTGAATACATATTTTGATGATAAGTATATCTTGAACTTTGAACTTTTACTTTTCTCCTAATATTTCTGTATTTGCCATCTGTCTCACTCAGTTAACCTATTCAAATTCCCTTGCAGGCTTTTTGTAGCCTTACAATTTGCTAACCTGCTTATATCATCAAGTTTGGTTACTGTACACTCTGTTCATTCATCTAAATTATTAATACAAGCACTAAACTCTGTGCCTTATCCAGTACATGATTGCCTTTCCAAAAGTGTCCCATTGATGCCAACAGTTTTCTGTTACAGTCAGTCCCCCATCCTTGCCTATGTAGTGCTCTAGTCCTGTCTCTTCACCAATGCAGTTCCATTTTATATGGCATTTCAACAAATTCTTCCTGGAAAAGCAAATGCATCACATGTGCGTGCTATGCTGTTTAACTAAAAGAGTTGGTGGCAGAGTAGTCCTAATTAGATCTTTCAGAGACCCATAGCGCTGTATAACTGTAGTGAAGTTTGGTCAACTTTGTATATATTTAAAGCCTCCCTCCATGTTTTTATAGTTATGAAAAGTGCATGGCGTTACTGATTTTCCTTGATTGTTTGTCAGAGATTTTACTTTTCCCCACAGTCAGTTGATTGAGGACTTTTTTGGGGGAAAAAAATGTGAAGTTGCACATAATCCTGTGGTAGTGCATAACTGGATTTGTGTTGGCTCTGTGGCATATAATGTGTACCAGAGAAGGCAATTTGATGTCAAATAAAAGCCAAATGTGATGTATAGTAGATGAACAGGCCATGGAATGTGTGGAAAAGTTACTTATTTAACAGGTATTTAAAAAAGCTTTTTTCTAAACTATATGTGCTATTGTTTAGATTCTATTTTTGTTACCCTTGAGTAATTACCTTCTAAATAATTGAACGACCAATTTATTGTGATTTCACCAAGAATTCACATTCATGGAACCTGTCATCTGCGAATTAAGTATCACTGGAATGAACTAAATCTTTTTTTAAAAAGAATGCTTGGTCTCATTGGCCTTCATAAATCAGAGTGTGGAGTACTGGAGATGGGTTGGCAACACACAGAGAATGAGATGGGACATTATGCTGAAGTTCCATAAGACGTCGGTGAAGCATTATTGAGTATTGTATGCAGTTTTGGTTATTTACTTCCAGGAAAGAGAACAGAGAAAATTTACAAGGATGTTACTGGGTCTGAAGGACCTGAGTGACAAGGAAAGATTGAGTAAATGTGGACTTTATTCCTTGGAACAGAGAAGCTTGAGTGGAGATTTGATAGAGGTATACAAAATTGAAGGGTCTAGAATGGGGTAAATGCAAGCACTGAGATCGGGTGGGACCACAACGTGACGTCATCGATTAAAGGTGAAAAGTTTAAGGGGAGCATGAGAGGGAACTTCTTCACTCAGAGGGTCTGAAGCATGTGGAACGAGCTGCCAGTGCAAGTGGTGCATGCAAGCTCGATTTCAACGTTTAAGAAAAGTTTGGATAGGCGCATGGATGGTGGGGGTGTGGAAGGGTATGGTCTGGGTGCAGGTTGATAGGACTAGGCAGTTTAAATGGGTCGATGCAGACCAGGTGGACTGGAGGACTTGTTTCTGTGCTGTACTTTGCCATGACTCTGTAATGTCAGAAGTTCAATGGATGAATATTCATTTTATAATTTCTCACAAGTAATCACTTCTGTTTGATGCCTGTGGCCATCAAACTTTACAACTCCTCCCTTGGAGGGTCAGACACCCTGAGCCAATAGGCTGGTCCTGGACTTATTTCCTGGCACTATTTACATATTACTATTTAACCATTTATGGTTTTATTACTATTTATTATTTATGGTGCAACTGTAATGAAAACCAATTTCCCCCGGGATCAATAAAGTATGACTATGACTATTCCTTCGTGCTCATTTAGTTGTAATGTTAGAGCACAGAATAGATAGTCCATCCCACTCTATCCATGTCTATACTCGTCCCATTTTGTCTTCTACACCTTTGCAATTCACATAACCATCTAGATGCTAAAGTATTGTGTGAGTCTGTCTCCACCTGCCTTTTGTGTAGCAAATAAAACAGAACTGGTCTTGAATGAACCACCAAGGGTTTCTGATTCTCTGTCCCACATAGTCCTTGTTGAGGACACTTATTGAAATCCTTTTCTCCTGAAATATGGGAAGGGCATTTTGGTCATCAAAATTGCATGCTCAGGCAAACAAAATGAAGAAATTCATTCCTGGTTTTTGTTAATTTTTCCCCTGGCAATCCAAGAGAAGGTAGTTAAAATTGACCATTTGTTTGAGTTCCTATATTACCATTGCAAAATGTGTGAATTAACCGCATGGAGTAAAATACCTTTAATATGGTATGCACAGAACTTTGTGCCAGGTGGACATATTAGTTATTGCAATGCTTTGAAGTATTCACGGTTGGTTAAGTAAGTGCCCACCATCATTGCTTGATGGTGTCATGAGCTACTTTTTAATGTATTTGACCTTTTAAGGCAATCTTGGGGAACCTTTTGGGTTGGTCAGCTGAAGTGACCATTATATTTTTTTGTGAATTTTCTTGGAAAACAGTCTCAATGTTTTTAAAGCCACACCAATCTTTAATGATTAGCACAGGGGATTCTACAAATTCTGGAAATCTTCAAAGTTCAAAAGTTCGACTTGAATTTTTTCTGTTCTATTCTCAAAAAAAAGTCTTATTTATTACCTTGAAATCGTGTTGCCTATTATACATGTATAATTATATATGTATAATTATTCTGTTCAGGAAAAGGACAATATTTTGCATTTTTACGAGAAAAGAGAGACTTGTGTTCACTCTTACGATCTCCTGAAGTCTCAAAGTATATTACAGCGTATTGAGTAAATTTAAAGTCTAGTTGCAGTTGTAATCTGAAACGGTGGCAGCCAAATTTCACACTTCAAGCTTCCACTGAAAGCAATGTGATAGTGCCGAGCTAATCTGTGTTACTGATGCTGGGTGAGGTTAAATATTGGTCAGGGCTCTGGCAAGACATGGTGTTCTTTGCATTGGGGTTTTGTATGCGTTCCCAAGAGATCCTCCACGTAACTTCGTGGTGCTACCTTCCCACGGCACTGCACTGGCGGTAACGTTCTAGTTTTTGATCTCAACTCCAAACTTCTGACTGTGTTTTATGTTTCCTTTCTGTAGAAAAGTTTGTGTTGCCATGGGACCTAGCACTGAAAATAATATGAAGCGGTCCAGATCATAATAACCTAGCTTTGATTCCTGGCAGAGTCATGTCTGCTTGCCTCAGCTGGATCAGCAGACTCCAACTGAGTTGAAGAATCAAAGCCAAGTGGTAGAAGAACCTGCCAGAACTCCCATTCCTGTTGTTGGGTAGTGACTCTTACTGGAAAGTGCTTGTTTATGCCAAGTGAAAATGGAGTCTGCGATTTGCCTCCATTATTAGACGGACATGTCTCCATTCACTTTTGAGGGTGAGTGGATGGGGAATGTCAGCTTGGGGTATACTGTTCCTCCAGGTTTACTGATGAGAAGGGTAGTGCACAAACCCAAAGGGGGCACTTACAAGTTGACCTTGTTTTCTTGTCCTTCGATCTGCGTTTATCCCAACTAACTAAACTCTCTTTTTGGAAAGAAGTGACTTATTCATCACCCCTGTTTTAGCTGCTTATCAGATGGGCAGTATTTCACGAACTTGGTTAACTTCAGTGAAACGTCCTGGGATTATGCCCATGTTGCGAGCTGTGCAATTGAATGTTTTTATTTGCAAGTTCAATTTGCTGCGAGCTGGACTACTGTTTGTTGCATGGGGAAAAACAACAAAGGGAACTTGTTTGGATAACTGAATATGAAATGCAGTGGAGAAAATCCTCGAACATAATGAATTGAGCTGCTTGGGCTCTCGGTTAAACATTCTGTGGCCCACCATTCAGGAAGTCCAATTCAATTGTTCTAAAATGGTTAGGATATTTCAGAATTCCTCACTTGATTTAATAGTGCTTTAGTTGGCAGCTGATGACTCCAACCAGCAAAGCCATAAATAGATTAACAACCATTTACAATTATGTTGTATGAGAACAGTGGGAAAGGCTTTTATTGTTGTATTGGATACTTTGTTGACTGATACAAATTTATTACTTTTGTCCTTCTATACATCGGGGGAATGGCCTGCAGTGGAGTGGGGTTGAGTGTTTGGAAGTGGGAGAGCTGAGCCAGAGGCCTCAGCTATTTGAAAAATTCCACTGAAGGTAGATTCCATTTAAATGGACTTTTTTTTGCAAGTGTTTACATGTGTGTTTGTCAAACACCTTGAATTATTGAGCCTCTGGTTTTGCAATCGTTCTCTTCCTATCGGGTTCAAAATGGTGCACAGTGCTTTCGTGGTATTTTGAATATCTGAAAATGCAGTTTTTACAACTGTGGTCCAAGTGTTTGGGGGAAGAGGGAGTTGAAGGCAGCAAGTACTGGGATAAAGAAACATCTGTCTTTGCAGCAACTCATATTTAACAAGTAATAGTTCGAGAAATGTATCCACCTGGACTTCTGAGTGAAGCAAGTATATCTTTGGCTTCCAAAGAAATCATAAATTCCCATGGTAAAATCTGATTACAGCTTATAATATTTGTCATGAATTAAATTACATTTGTATAAATTTATAAAAGGCCTTTTGTTCACTTATTTTTCAAAGATGTCATTGATTGAGTCATTGATTGAAAGCTGATTATGATGAAATTCCTGAGGGTGCTTGAACTTAAAGATAATTGGCATTTTTCAGCCTATATATGCTTCTCAGTTGAAGAAGTAGTTCTTTAAAAGCAATTTTATAAAGTGTTGGAGGACAAGTTACACCACAGTTTTGAGCTCTGTGAGTGTGCTAGAGTTAGATGAAGGGAGAATGCAAGTGAACAGTATATACCCTCGGCAAAGTGGGAAAGATTGGTCATATTGATCTTTCAGAAGCTAACATGGCAACTAGCGTATTGATCTTTGATAGTCTACCGTAGGAATTAAGATTTTGCAAGTGAGAACTTAGTATATAAAGAAATGAGCTGCATTGGCAACCTTATACTGCAAATAGTTCAGTGCATAAAGTGTGGGCTAAAAGTTACAGAAGGTATTGATGTGACATTTTTTCTGTTTTTCATTTTAGCTTTTCATTGAAACATTGCAGGAAAAGTTAATTGTGATTAACTTTTAATTGTATTTATACCAGTAGTTCTCACAACACACTGGAGGAACTCAGCAGGTCGGGCAGTATCCGTGGAAAAGATCGGTCGATGTTTCGGGCTGGAATGTCGACTGATCTTTTCCACGGATGCTGCCCGACCTGCTGAGTTCCTCCAGTGTGTTGTGAGTGTTGCTTTGACCCCAGCATCTGCAGATTATTTTGTGTTTACCAGTAGTTATTTTTCCTTGTGTTTTTACCCATCATAATTACTAATTAGTAAATTGGAAATGGCTGGATGTGTCTTTCACTATCTTAAACATCAAGAATCCTTTGTGACTTTAATGTTGCTGCGATGTGCTTGATGTTGAAGAAAGTATGGTTCAGTGCCATGGTTGCAATTTGGTGGCCTGTTTCCCTCCTCCTTCAGATAATATTTATGCCATACATATTTTCAAACATTTTATTTTGATGCCAAGAAGAGTCTGAGTGTTGTTTTGTCGAAAGGAAACTAACAGTTGACGCCAGCAGCTGTTGCTTGTGAGGATGTATTCATGAGGTCTTTTTAATGTGGTTTGCTGCCATGCAGTTAGGATGTTTGCTCTGTCACAACAAGCACTACCGGCTAGAGAATAACATCTTCGTTGATCTGTGATAAAACACACCTGTGTACTTTGCCTTGCTCTAACTTAATTGGGATGGGAGATCCTGAGAATGCTGGGTTTGCGAAACAGTTTATACATTTGGGTCTAATTTGTAATCTGTGGAATCAGATTTCAAAGTAAGTTTATTTTCAAAGCGCGTGTATGTCACCTCTTACAACCCTGAGATTCCCTTCCTTGCGGACAATCACAGCAGAAACAAGAAACACAATCGAATCGATGAAAGTCTGCACCCGACAGGGCAGGCAACAGCCAATGTGCAAAAAGAAACAACAAATAGTGCAAATACAGAGAAAAAAGAAATAATAATAATACATAAATAAGCAATAAATATTAAGAACAAGAGTCCTTGAAAGTCAGAAATGTGGCGAGTGAAGTTCAACTTCACTCCATCAGTGGGAACATTTATTTGTTCCAGATTCACAAGCCAAATGTGCTGCCTCAGCTCAGATCAAATAACTCAGCACAATTTAACAGTTGAACCTGACTCATTTCTTGATTAAAAAGGCTTTTTTTTGAAGAGCTGGCTGCTTAAAAGGTCACAATTTTCTGAATGTTGGTACACCATGCAAGTTCTGCTGCCACAAAGAATTTTTATTCATCAAGTTGGAACTTCATATTAAAATAACTTCTATTGACGGGTTTGTGGTGCCAATCACGAAACAAACTCTACCTAGTAACTAGCTGCCATACAATGTACAGTTAATAGTTCAAAATCTTTGAGAAATACCGTATACCAGTTTGACTTTATCTGCAGTGTTATTTCGTGCATCTAAACGTTGTGAAGTATATCTTCAGTGGATTTTCTCCACCCCCCCCCCCTTCCTGATTGAGAGATTCTTTTACCAAGTATGTGGCTTTGGTGCTGCACTGAATTGGAATAATTAACTTCACTGAGCTTGAAAATCCTGGTTCAGATTTTAACTAAACAAGGTGTGGGAGCTCCTCACAGTGGGAATAATGGTGACCCTGAAAGTCTTTGTGATTTTGTTTGAGATTCCACCTCCTCATTCTCAGTGAATTAATATATTGCTACAAAGTAAAAAGTCCCTTCCCCTTGAATGCTGAATCTCGAGGTAGTGTATAGTGATGTCTAGACACATAGATAATACTTTTTGACTCCAGAATATAAAGTTAGACGAGGTAAAATGGTACTTTGTAGAAACTTGAAGCCAGAAAATGTAGGAAGAGCCTCCCAGTTGCAACATCGAGGAATGTTAGAGAACACATGCAGGCCATTGGCACCCTTGTGACTGCTCCTCATTCAGTGAGGTCAAGGCTGGTCAATTTACTTCAACAGCTGAGCCTTCACTGCCCTATTGGGTACAGAATTTCTAACGTTAACCATTCTCTGAATAGGCCAGGCACTGCTATAAGACTGATGTCCAAAGTCCCCAGCCGGGAGAACATCAACCATCGTATCCACCCTGTCAAACCCTATGTCAATTTTGTATGTTTTATTGAGATCACCTCTCATTCTTCTCCACATAAAAATGTGGGTGCAATCTTCTGCATCTCCTCCTGTTACAACAATCTTGTCTTTTGCCTCTCCAGAAATTACCTATCCAGTAAACTCTTGGTTCAGCCACTTCTGGTAAGCGGGAATCTTTTACCGGGCTTTGCTAAAGTCCCTTTGGACTTGGCTAAAGTCCCTTTGGACTTGGCAAAGGTCACCTGGAGGTCTCTTCGGCTCCTGAGAGCTGTTGGGCGTAGTGGTACTTTAAAAGAGTCTGCTGGAGACTGTTCTGTGCCAGGATGCTATGTAATTGCAGTAAGATGTTTTTACTCTTGTACTCAACCGTTGCTGCATTCCTGAGCAAGTCTGGGAAGTGAACAGTAATGAGGGACATACAGAAAGATCAGTCAGTACTTTGTGGCCTAGCCAGATATTGCAGGTATCATTTCAATCTTCATTGTATCATCTCCCTTCACAACTATGATACTCGTACCTAAGGGAGAAAAGGAGGTATTAATGGACATTTAAAAGGCAGAGATAAAGGCATATTTAAACTAAATAAAAAATACTATGAAGGCCACTGTCCTGTTTGCTTAAAGTTCAGAATGCACAAGGAGTCAGAATTGAAAGACCGCAAATCTGAGCTGGAGGGATGACAGAAAGGGAAATGCAACACCTTGTGGATTGTTTGAAAACTTGCATTTCTAGTTCTGTAAAATGGTCCATTACTTTAAAAAATCAGTATTTAATAATTATTGAGCAGATGATACTTGGCTAAATCCTCTTATCTTTCAAAAGTGAGATTATAGCAGCCCAGCAACGTGCCAGTGGAATATTTGATTAATATTTAATACTTGCTGGGTTAATAAGCTTTGCAGTTCTGACAACAGTTTAATGAGGTGAAATGAGGTCATTGTTGCAATGGAGTGTTGTCCTAGACTTTAGAGCTACACAGGTATTTGAACTCAACTTGTGAAATCCACTGCTGAAACCACAGCTAACATGCATGATATCTTGTTCTTTATACAGTGCAGTACTGTGTTCAGCTCAACAAAGCAAGCAGCATCTGTACTAACACGGTCAACGGAGAAGCGTGCTTGCCATGTGCGGTGGCTTTAGGTAGTTTTTGAAACAACAAGCCAATTGTGCAACTTTTATGCATGTACCACAAATATTACTTGTGCAAGCTAATATGTGCCACCCTGAACTAATTTGTCTCAGATTTAGTGCTGCATGAAAAGTGAAATGCTTCTCCATAGTTAGGGATTTTGAATAATCCTGTTGGCAACAGGTGCCTGATCATTCTAATCCCTGTTAATGATGCTTGAATTGCTTCATAACCCCAGGGGAATGCATTAATCCGATTTGATTAATACTTTTGAGTGCTTGTTGGAGGAAGAGAGTTGAGCATTTTCAGTCCTGAGGTGCACGAGCGCGTTAGTAAAACTGGATGTTTTATTGATAGAATTACTCAAGCCATCGGGGTTGGGGGGGGGGGTGGGGTGGGGTGGGAAGCCTTTCACGGTTTGCAACAAATTTAACTCTTAGGATCGGGTTTTTCTGCCATCCTGTTTGTTTTTTCCCCACTCATTGCTAAAGGTTTTAAAAAAAGGGTAAACTGTTAATGCAGAAGTGAATCCACACAAAAAGCTGAAATGGATTTATCATACCCAACATTCTTGGTACCCAATACTCCACCTGTGAATAACCTAAATTTTAGATTATTGATATTGACAAATATCTAGTCAAGTTAATACCGATGAACACTTTGTTTATAATAAAAACATGAATTTCTCATGTTCTTATTTTAAGCAGTGTTCAAGATGGCACAGTAGTGTAATGGTTTGCACAACGCTTTACAATACCAGCGAACCAGATTCAATTCCTTTTGCTGTCTGTGAGGAGTTCGCAAGTTCTCCCCATGACTGCGCGGGTTTCCTCCAGCTACTCTGCTTTCCACCCATAGTCCAAAGACATACTGGACGGGATGTTAATTGGTGACAGTAAATTGGATTGTCATTAGGCTAGGATTAAATCGGGGATTGCTGGATGGTGTGCAATCAAATAAATAAGATCCGCAGATGCTGGAAATCCAAAGCAGCACACCCAAAACACTGGAGGAACTCAGCAGGTCAGGCAGCATCTATGGACGTGAATAAACAGGTGACGTTTTGGGCCGAGACCCTTCTTCAGAACTGGAAAGGAAGTGGGGAAGACACCAGAATAAAACGGTGGGGGGGGGAGGGGAAGGAGGATAGCTGGAGGGTGATCAGTGAGGCCAGGTGGGTAGGAAAGGTAGAGGGTTGGAGAGGAAGGAATCTGGTAAGAGAGGAGAGTGGATCATAGGGGAAAGGGAAGAAGGGGCAACGGGGGAGGTGACTCGCAGGTGAGAAGAGATAGGAGGCCAGAGTGGGGAATAGAAGAGGGGGTGGGAAGGGAAATTTTTCTGCACCGGACTGAGAAATCAATATTCGTGCCATCAGGTTGGAGGCTGCCCAGATGGAACATAGTGTTGTTCCTCCACCCTGGAGGAGGTCTGATTGTGGCAGTAAAAGGCTATGGACTGACATGTCATAATGGGAATTGGAATTAATTGGCTGTTCCAAACCTAATCCTGCTATGTATTGTAACTCCAAAGCATTGAACTAATTGAAAGGAAAGCAAGAGAGCCAGGAATGTGAGTCTAGCGTCATCTTTATTTTTAAGCAAGGGTTGTGCATAACATGGGGTGTTACAAAAATGTATGCCATTTATGTTTTTTCACAGATGACCCACAATGCATTATGTAAACAACAAAATGCTTAAACCATTTATTTACAAAATTACTGAAAGATTATTGAATTACCAAATACACAACGCTCCTCCCTGCTTAGCTATGAACTCCAGTTCAATATAGAATGCATCTCGACTATATACACAGTATTCTATATGATATAACTACTATGCAGACATCCACAGCATAACACATTTTAAATTGTCCCATTCAGGCCTTGAGATTTAATTGTTACTTTTGTGGGTAACACCTTTCCTGACAGGAGGTCACTCTGCTTGGCAGGTGAGACTTGTAGCAGTAAAAGCAATTGCTGGTTCTGGGGCTGCCTCTATGGTGGTAGAAGAGGAGTTGACTCTGAGACTGCGGGAAATGGTTCTGACAGCTTTGGGCACTTCTTTACTTGGCCTTTCTTTCTCGATCTACTTTGATTCTTGCTTTTCTTCCAGTCCTGGCTTCTTTATCTCTTTTTCCTACTCCTTTTTTCTTTCTCACGTTTATTTTCTTTCATGCATTTCTCTTTCACATCCGTTCTCTTTTATTAGTTCTCTCCTTTTCAGCCTGTATTTTTCTTGCCTCTCATTCTCGGGTGTGCATCTTGATCTTGGGAAGGTACATTGAAAATTTTTGCTCCCTTTATGATCTTAGTTGGTTATCTGCAGACTTCAGTATCTTTGAAATGCTGTTCAAACTAATTTTGTGGAATGACTGAAACAGCTGAACCAGTGTCCAATTCCATTTTAGTTAATTTGCCTTTCACTTCTGGTGAAAGCTATATTGTTGTCTGTTGTTAGTTTTGACATTGAAAACCTCAAGGCTACGCAGTCCTGTGTCATTCTCATCATGATCAAACTTTTCATCAACAGCATGCAGATTAGTGCTCTTTTTAAAGTGCAACTTGAACTTTTTTTTTTATCGTTTTCTCTTCCCTGTGCAGTCTATTTATTTTTGTCTGCCAGCATGCTCTTTGTATGTGTGTGTCCTACTTTGTTGCATTTTCTGCAAGTTTTGCCTTTAAGCCTGCATTGACCTGGTGTATGGGAGCTCCCACAACAACGATCGCCTTTCCTTTAGTGAAGAAAATGTGCTGCTTGGAGGTGAGAAAAAAAACTGTGCTGTACTTTAAAAAAAAATTCATCTGTTTCTTGCTGCGCTTTTTAAAAAAAACCTCGAGTGTCTCACTGCACTTCAACAGGTAGGTAGTTGTTTAAACCCTCCTCATCACCACTTATGTTTTGTAATTCCAAATCCTTAAACTAATTGAAAAGGAAGACAAGGGGAAGCTGAAAATGCAAGTCTGACTTGTTTTTTTTAAACTTCAAGTGAGGCGTGTACGTGTGACGTGGTGGCGTAATGACGTCTGCTATTTACGTACTTTGTGTACTTTTACATATAACCCCCAAAGGCATTATGTAAACAAAGAATGTTTAATCATGCAATATATTTACAATATTGTGGCGAGCATTTGGTCCATAATGACAGACGAGGAAGCTCGTTAACTCAACAACCGTTTTATTGTGATAAACACAAAGCAGACCGGGCACCATGACCTGGAGAGTGAACCCCACCAGTCTCACACACATGGGAGAGATGACCATTACACACCCTGGTTACAGTCAGGGTGACCCACAAATACACAAGTGAATAATTGTATAACCCAAGCTAAAATGTAACAATAAATGAACTGGAACTTCCCACCATAATCCCACAGAAGCATTTTAACACAAGGACAATAAACAGTGCTAGTCATTAGAAATGCAGGGGCGGGCAGTCGACCACGTCCCTCAGAGGGTCACAATATTCTTCAGATATTACTGAAATATTAAATACACAAGAAAAAATCCAAGCACTGGAACTTCTGTTCCTGAAGCAGGGACATTACTGGTAGTGGAAAAGGTCTAAATATGCTGTATGTTTTTTTGGTACTCATCAAGGGTAGTGGGCGCTGGTGATAATCCCAAACAAGTCATGATGATCTTGATAAATAATCTAGTTGGACAGGCAAAAATCATACCAGATCAAAATCTGCATATTCTTTCTGATCTGATTTGAACCCTACATGCATAATGGGTGTTCCATCAGAATCTGTTCAGGTTGTCCTGCTGTTGGTCAAACCAGGTTTTGGAGAGGGGGAGAGAACTCCATGAGGATTTTTTGACTGCAGTATGAGTTGAGAAAGTGTGCTTTTTTTTTGTTCTGGCGCTCCTATCAACAACAGAATCCCAGTTAAATATACCTTTTTGATGAGAGCTTGAGCCCCAGGAATGCTCTTGAAAACAAGTCTGAGCTTGAGGAAAGGCTTTGAAAGTAGGAAGTCTGAGAAATATTTCGTCAACTCCTTCTCTCTCCTCACTGTTGCTTGAGTTGCTGAATGTTCCAAGCTTTCCCCTCCCCACCCCTAATTTTTCAGTTTCTGCTATCTGTAGCCAGGAAGAAGAACCACTAGATGGATACATACTTGAAGTTGGTCTTGAGAATAATAAATGAAGTTTGTGAAGGCAGTTTCAGAAATTTGATCCCATGGGATTGAAGAATTGACTTGCCTATGGTCAGATGAGTGAGATTAAAGCAGGACTCAAGGAAGATAAACAGTGAGGCTTGAAAGAGCTGGAAGAGGATGTGTAAATTTTGTAAATGCTGATAGACTCCTCCACTATTTTGCACCATTGAGCTCCAGATCACTTCTATTTTCTTTTTATTGCAAGTCTTTCCACGTTTCCTTTCATCTTCTATCTATCAGTTTGGATTTGTATCTTCTGGTGCAGATGGAAGGAGCAACCATCTTTTTAAAAGAAACATCAATGTGAAACAATGTGCTAAATAATTGATAATCGTAGATGTAAGTCTCAGATAATGGAGGAAGAGTATTCCTCTTGGATGGCCAAGTTCTAGTTTTAAACACAAAATTCTGCAGATGGTGGGAATCCAGAACAACGCATACAAAATGCTGGAGGAACTTAGCAGGTCAGGCAGCTTCTATAGAGATGAATAAACAGTTGGCATTTCGGGCAGAGACCTTTCATCATGACTGGAAAGGAAGGGGAAGAACCCAGAATAAGAAGTTGGAGGGGAGGGGAAGGAATTTAAGCTGGAAGGTGATGGGTGAAATCAAGTGAGTGAGGTAGGGGGGGAGATGAAGAAAGAAGCTGGGAGGTGATAAGTGGAAAAGGTGAAGGATTGGAGAAGAAGGAATCTGATTCATATCTACTCCCCCTCCTTTCCAATTCCTCCTCCTCCAGTACTTAGCTTTTCCACCTATCCCTTCTCAGTTTAATTCATTCCCCCCCCCCCAAGGGTATTAATATAACAGAAGGTATAAAATTCAGAAGGAAAGCAGATGGTGATTAATATTTTGCTGAGACTTTGCTGTCATTTGTAATAAATAACTTTCGGTTGACTTGACCTTGTGTGCAGCATCTATGAATAGTTTTCTTCTCCTGTCATAAAGCAATGCATCATGGATACGAGCCCTTTGGCTCAATGGATCCATGCTGATCACGGTGCCCACTAGGATCGTCTTAGGCCTATATCCTCTAAACCCTGCTGTTCCTCTACCTGCCTCAAATACTTCCTCTGACAGCCTATTCCATATACTCACCATCTTCGGTGTTTAAAATGTCCCCCCCCCCCGCCCCAGGTCCTTTTTAAGTCTTTTCCCCTTTTAATCTAACCTGTACCTCCTCGCTTTGAACTCCACTACACAGGGGAAAAGTCTGTTGCCATCTGCCATTATCAATGACATCATAATTTTAAACACTTCCTTAAGATTGCTCCTGAGTCTCCAGTGTTCCAGGTAAAGATCTAGCTAGTTCAATTTCCCCCAATAGCTCAGGTGTTCCGACCCTGGCAGCATCCTCATAAATCTTTACTGCACTCCTTCAGGTTGAACCACACCTTTCCGATGACATGGTGGCCAAAGCTGTACACAGTACTCCAGCTGTGCCTTCTCCAATCTTTATCTGAAATAGGCTAATTTATTCCTTGCGCATAGCCTTGCCCAATCTGGCCTCTGTGTGACACCAGACTCGTCTTGTGTGAGTGACCCATGTGCCCTTTGAATTCACCTAACAATCAATTTTACTTTTGCTAGTATATATTAAGGAGGGAGGAAAAAAAGGATTAACGCCTGGCACTGATTTTTTCAGTTGCACTTAAGAAAACCGTGCAAGTCCTTGTCACTGATATCTGGGGATTAGCGTCTAAATTGGGAAAGCTGTGTCACAAAGTGGGCAAGTGACCTGAAGTAGTTGGTATTGCTTACTGAATCAGTTTTGTATACCATGTGCTGGACAACCATATCACAATCCAAGAATGAGCCTTTCCTCATTGGCAATGCAGAGCCAGTAGAGCAGGGGATCCCAGTCTTTTTTAAATGCCATGGACCCCTACCATTAACTGTGGAGTCTGTGGACCCCCAGTTGGGAACCACTGCACTGGAGGTAATAGCACAGTGTGATGTATTGACAGATGAGAAAAGTCCATGGACTCGTCACCCGCAGTGTGAGATCCCGTGAAGTTTTATGCATGGGGCAAGGGAATCCCGCCACCTCAAATTCTGGATTACCTCACCTGATGCCTCAGTGGTTCATGTTTCACAAGGTAAGGACAAAAGAATACAATGAGTTTGTTAATGATATGTGAATGCTGCTTTGCATCACTTCTATCACTTTGATGATTTGAGAGGGATGTTTTGTCAGGCTTCATGAAAGCATGAGGGATAGACCTGGTATTGAATTCCAATGACTCATCATCCATCTGTGGCATTGGCTCTGTTTTATTTGGAGTTTAAGTGTGGAACCGGCCCTTCGAGCTGCGCCATCCAGCAATCTCCGATTTAACCCTGGCCTGATCACGGGAAAACCTACAATGACCAGTGAACCCACACAGTATGTCTCCGGACTGTGGTAGGAAACCGGAGCACCTGGGAAAGCCTGCACGTTCCACGGGGTGGACGTACACGCTCCTTGCAGGTGGCGTCAGAATTGAACTCTGACGTCCTGAGCTGTAATAACGACGCACTAATCGCTACGCTACCGTGGTGTCAGGATCAGCTATTCCCCTCTCTTGGCCAGTTACAAATTTCATAACCTGAATTTGGATTTTGGTTAGTTGGATAGTATCACTCGTTGAATCAGGGTCGATATGGAGAGTAAAGGTACAGGCCAGCCAGGTTTTACGGCAGTCCAGGGTTACTGAGTTGACTGATCCATTCCTGAGTTACTTTTTCTGGTCTAGTTGCTTGCAGACCTGCAAAAAATCTGTGGAATTTTATGGAAGGATATCGTGAAAAGCTATTGGTGTAAATCTGACTTTCTCTGGAAAATAGCTGAAAGTTTAGCTCGAAGTACTGACATTCAAGACGAGCTGTAGGAAAGTCGTCAAGTTGTCAGTACTGATTTGGCATTGTCACCTTTCTAAAAGTGCTTGTTTTCAAACAGATGTGAAAATAGCAGGAGAGGGGACAGCAGAATGGAACAGCTGTTGCAACATGTGCTTAAACCACTTCCTTTCATCTGCTTGGTAAGGAGGGAGTTCGTTCCATATGGGCTGGTTGAGGCATCTGATGCATTTAAGGGAGGGTTAGCATATGAGGGAAAGGACTTGGTTATGTTGGTTGTTGAGTGGAGTCTCAAATATCTGTTAGACGAAACGGCCCATTTTAGTGCTGCAGATGAATGGAAATCCATTTCCCATCTGTTGTGAGCAGATGATAGTTTTGTGCCAGAATATCTAAACAATGACCCAATTTCAAAACCTGAAGATTCGATCATAATTTGTAATCAGATTTTTTGGCTTTAGAATTTTCATTGGCAGTAATATTAAAATTAGTATTAGACTTTTAATGAAATGGATGGCTTAATAATGCAATGAGGTTGTGATACGAACTGCAGAATAAGACATTGGCCTCCTTCCTGGTTGCTACAGAACTTCATTTTCTGGGCAATTTCCGGTAATTGCCCACCCACCTCCTCACCATTCCCCTATTCCTGTTTCTTGGTGTCACCTTATCTCCTCAGCTGCCCATCACCTCTCCTCTGGTGGTACTCCTTCCCTTTCTTCCATGATCTTCTGCCTCCCTCCATCCCTTATCTCTTTGACCAATCAACTCCCCAGCTCTTTACTTCATCTCCTCCCCTTCTCCTGGTTCCACCTATCACCCGCCATCTTGTGCTACTTCCTCTCCTCCCCCCACCTCATTTCTCTGATTCCTTCCTCTTTCCTTTCCAGTTCTGATGAAGGGTCTCGGCCTGAAACATTCATTGCTTACTCTTTTCCATAGATGCTGCATGACCTCCTGGGCTTCTCCAGCATTTTGTGTGTGTTGCTTTGGATTAACAGCATCTGCAGATTTTCTCTTGCTACAGAACTTTACTTTCTGGTGCAAGTCCTTTGGAAATTGGGATGTCATTTCTACTTCCTGAATTGCAGATACTGTAGTTGGAAAGTGAGATGATATAATGCAAACTTGTGTAATACTCGGGTAGACCACAATGCACTGACTGGTCTCTCTGTGTATCTGTCATTGCGGTTCACTTCTCCAGTCTTGTCCAGCAATGATCACCAACAGTTTCCTCTGTGGCAAAACATGGTCTTCATGGTCACATCCAGTAGCAAATGTGTGAGGTGCGTGGTCTTGGACACCAGGATGAAGCCTGCCTCTTCCACTGCTGATCATCCTCATTCCCTAAGCCCACCAGTCAAATTTGCTGTAATCTTTCCCTGTGTCCCAGTCATGAGGTTGCTGCTTTCTTTAGTTTCTCTTTTGCATTTCCACAGAGTGCTTTTTAAAGTCAGAGCTATCTAACAATGTGGCTAGTGAGTGTCATTGAAATTGGATGCTTTGTGACAGCAGTACAGTGCAATACATAAAATAACTAAATTACATTAAGAATTTACATTGAGGTACTGCTCATGGACCATTCAGAAATCTGATGGTGGAAAGGAAGAAACTGTTCCTAACACATTACGTTTAATTGTAAATTAATTAAACTTGATGGTAAAACAATACCTCATTATTCTTTTCTGCACTACTTATTTTGTAATCTATAGTAATTTTATAGTTTTGCACTGTATTCGTACATTGAACAAAGAAATATTGTTTCATCTGTTGTAAAACTCTATATCTTGACCCTGTGATCCCTTGTTTTAGGCAGTGGTTCCATCTTGGTGTCCACAGACCCCTTGTTTAATGGTGAGGGTCCATGGCATTAAAAAAAAAAGTTGAACAAGTTCTACAACCTCCAGAAAGAAGAACCAATCCAGTCTGTCAGAAGTTTGTGTGCTGCAAGTACATTTACCCAAACTCCAGTCAGAACTGGTCCAGTTGATCCAAACTCTGTACACCGTCTTGTCATCGCAGGAAATATTGGTGAACCTTTGTTGCACTCCCTGTATGGCAAATTTTTACCAACGTGGATAACAACATACTTTATATTCTTGTGGCTGCCATCTAGTTGCCAAAACTCTCAATCCCACCCAGTTTCATGTTTTACATTTAGTTCCTCATCCAAATCGTGTGGGATGTTGTGAATAGCTGGGACTTGTACCTGAGCTTCTATGTCCCACCCTACTCTCACCTTTGACTGTCAGACTTCATCAAAGGCTTCTGAAAATTGAAATGCACCTTTTCCAGTGATTATCCCTGATGTATTTGACCAGTCACATCCTTGTTTTAAAAAAAAACTCCAGTAGGTTTGTGAAACGTAATTTCTCTTTCACAAACTTGGTTAATCTGGATTTCATTCTGAGTGAATCAAATCTGGATTCAAATGTAAAGGGGTAACTGGAATGAAAAAAAGACGAACTCAGATGGTGGGTTGATTGAGCAAATGTGTGAAGTTCAGACTGGATGGTTTTCTTGTAGAGAGATGATGTTCCTTGGTAGTCAGTTGTGAAATGATATTGTTCACAGCTAGCCTTGCATTAAACTGATTGTAAACATTCTGTTCTGAGATATGGAGTTCCCTTTCCGATTGTGAATTCCATTCCAGTTTTTGTTTATGACGGCATTAAGTAGGCTAAGTTGTCAGGCACAAGAAAATATTCTCACAGCAACCCAGGACCTGGCGACTAATTTTATCATTGGTTAATTTCAAAAAAACTTAGCAGATGAATTCTGAAATAAACAGAACGTGTTGGAAAATCTCAGTGGATAACTTGGATGTGAGACACTAACTATTTGTCTTTCCATAGATGCTGACTGACCAGATGAGTGTTTTGAAAATTTCCTTTTTTTTGTTAAAGACTGGAATACATACGGCTGGGGTGAAAGCAGAAGTTTAAATACCCGAAATATTTCTCTGGATTTTTCATTACTTTAAAAACACATGAATTTTTCGGATGAAATGGAAAAACATGTTAAAATTACTTTTTTTAAAAAAACGGTCAGAGAGGTTGTTCATTCATGAGTGTTAACCTGTTCAGAAACAAAATCATTGACAAAGGCTTTCCTTAAAGAGTGAAATCTGTGTCTTGCTTTTGGTGACCTTACACCGGAACGGCAAACAAGTTGAGGAGGAGCAAGTTCTTGACTTTACCATTTAAAGCACAGTTGTAGTCACCCGGTCTTGCTGTGTAATAGTGATTAACTCTTGACAGGTTTGCTATGCTATGGGTGCAAGCTTCAAGCCTCATCTTAATTTGGACAATAACTTTTCAGCGTCAAATTAGTACAAGTTACCACTTATCAGCAATGGTCTGTTGTATGAAAGTTAATATTTTACTATTAAATATTAGTCATTCATATTAGGAGAAAGATTGCACTTTCTAGTGCCACAGCTAAGACCTAGAAACAGTTATAATGAAAATAACCCACTTTCTAAAATCATAGCACAATGCTCCATTTTCCTGGCACTCAAAGTCAGCACAATCATATCTTCAATCTGCACAATCCATGTGGAAAATATGCATGTCTAAAATTTGCATTTCTTCATCTTTGTTTAAATTTACTCATATCGTACTTTTCTGGGTAAGGAAGGACTTTTTCCATATTGGTGAAGGTGTCATAATTTCTTGTAACCAGGTTTTGAAGTGTTTCGAAATCTTCCATGGTACATTTTAGTACTTCACCTTGAAATTGAGCTGAAACTAGCTGCATTAATTTAGTCAGCTGATGCGCATCAGATGTGGACTTGCCCGATTGCAGCTGCTCCCTGTCTACTCTCCCTGGCATCTATCCCTACTGTTACAATTAGTCTTTCCTCATTTTAGCACCCACTTCCTCGCCCCCCCCCCCAGTGTCCAGTCTTAGCCAATGCTGTCGAACAATGTAGAGTTGTAATCTGCTCTCCTACTGACTTCCTGATCATCTGGCCATCCTCATTCCCCACACAAAGCCCAAATGCCTGGCTGGACTATCCCTGTACTGTGTCAAGAACCCATCCTGGATGCACTTTTCAAATTCTGCTCCATTTGAGGCTATGTCCACACTAAGCGTTTTTCAAAATATCTCTGTCCACATTAGACGAATATTTGGGTGAATTGCCTCCTACTGGGCATGCGCAGGACACACAGAAAACAAGCGAAGAGGAAACAATATACTTGGTGCGCGTTTGTCCAGTTACGGAGTAGAAAAACTTAAAAGGAATTGCTCTTGGCTCTCCTGCTTAAAACTAAAAAAAACAAATACTGGAGCGTATCGAGGCAACCGACAGGGAGTTCACGGGACAGTATGACCCGGCTGACGACGAACATTGAAAACTGACTAACTATGTTGCATTAATAAAGCACCTTGCTAAATGTATAAAACATGTCTGCATCAGTGTTATCTTGTATTTCCATACAATGTTGCATTAGGCTGTTACACATCTATTGTCAGAGAAGTACTTGCATAAATAGGTAAACCACCTTCATACAAGCAAGGACAGAAAACAGGGCAAAGTGAGAATACTTATTTATTTAGTAAGCTATGGGTCAAAGTATTTGGTAAGTACATTTCTAACTCTTCTGGCTTCAGTCTCATTGCCGTCCGTTCTGAAATTGTTAGGTTCTGCGAAGCGCAGAATCACATATCGCTGTGATGAATGTACGCTCTGGTATCAATTGTTTGGCGACAGTAAAGTAGTAATAATAAGAAGAAGAGGAATAAGAAGAAAACAATGAAATGCCGCGCTGTCGCCATCTGTTCTGGCACGTCATGACAGCGGTTTTAAAAAGCTCCGGTTACCCCGTACACACTGCAATGGATATTCGGCGTTTTCAGATTTATTCACTCTGGAGACCATTTCTGAAAATCTCTGTTTTCGGGGGATGAAAACGCCATTTTAGTGTGGACAGAGGGTCAAAACAAAGAGAAAAAGCTTTGTTTTCAAAATTATCCGGCGTAGTGTGGACGTAGCCTAAGTCTCTAACACTGAGATTGCTTCTCGGCGTTTAGGCTAAGGCCGAGTGTAGTCTGTTTTCATTTTGGGACAGCACAGCAGGACAATGCTTCACAGTGCCAGGGGCCCAGGTTCAATTCCTACTGCTGTCTGTAAGGAGTTTGTATGTTCTCCCCATGACTGCATGAGTTTCCTCCGGGTGCTCCGGTTTCCTCAGTGTCCAAAGACTGGTTGGTAAGTCATTGTAAATTGAATTGTCATTAGGCTAAGATTAAATTAGGGATTGCTGGGCAGCATGGCTGAAAGGGCTGGAAGGGCACATTCTGTGCTGTATCCCAATAAATAAAAATAAATAATAAATTAAAAGACATGCACTATGATAATCATTTTGCTTTCAATCTTTCCATTATCTGACGACATACCCGATCCTTTACCCGCTAGCTGCAGAATAACCCCATCATAGTATTGGTCCCTTTCCAACATCTGAGCTGTAACCTATATTGCCCTCCAGGATATCTTTTTATGTGCCACCGTGACATTTTTGATCATCAGTGGACTTGTGTGGGGATCTCATTGAAACCTACCGAATGTTGAAAGGCCTAGGTAGGGTGGATGTGGAGACGATGTTTCCTATGGTGAGGGTATCCAGAACTAGAGGGCACAGCTTCAAAATTGAGGGTGACCTTTCTGAACAAAGATAAGGAGGAATTTTTTTTTTGCCAGAGAGCAGTGAGTCTTTGGAATGCTCTGCTACAGACTGCGGTGGAGGCCGAGTCCATGCGAAAATTAAGGTGGAAGTTGACAGTTTCCTGATCAGCCAGGACTTCAAAGGATATAGCGAGAGGGCAGGTGTATGGGGTTGACTGGGATCCGGGATCAGCCATGATGAAATGGCGGAGCAGACTCGAAGGGCTGAATGGCCTAATTCTGCTCCTGTGTCTTCGATTTCACCACCTCTTCTACATCTGTCTGTTGCGTGTGAAATAACTGAATCTTGGTACATTGAGCTCACAGTCCTGCCCTTCTCTCTACCAAGTTTCTGTATTGGCTGAAACATCATAGTTCCATATACAAGTCCAGGCGCTAAGTTCGTCTTTATGGTCACGCTCCTTGAAATGAAGTAAGTACCCATCGGCATTGCTATGTTCATTAACCTGGCTGTGCCTGTCTGTCCTTCAGACTTGACGTAACCTCATCCTTCCTGACATTCCCTGTACTTGCTGACCCAGATCTCTGGAGCTGTAAAGTTATGCTAACCATAATGCTACCATGCTGCCCCATTTAATAATATCTTTTATTGTCACCTGCAGTAATATTTTATGCCTCACACTGTACTGACACCAGAAACTGGCAAATTTCATGACTTACGTCAGTAATAATTTTAATTCTGACTTTGAAATTGGGCTTTGGTAGTAACTGTAAGAGCTTTATGCACTGTGTTGAGCCGGATGATGGCATAAACGTTGGGTAGCCCTCAGCTGAATGTCACAGACGTGATGGACTGGCAGGTCACTTAATTTGTTTCTAAGGACAAATTATTCACAGATTTTGGCAGATTTCATTCTTTGAGGTCTGATCTCTTCAGCTCAAAGATCAAGTCCTAAAGTGAGACAGCTTCTTCCAGAGCTCTGTGTTCAGGCTTTCTGTGTATCATTTGCCTTGCTTTGGCATGATTTCACCAGCTAACTTAGGGTTATTGAGTTAAAACCTGCGTCCTATCGGAACTGTGAAGTTTTGGTTTTTAAGTTCAGATTTCGTGCATCTTGCAGTTAATTTTGATTTTTTATTTTCCCTGTATGTTAAGTCCATTCTGATTGCTCCTGTATACATTCCTGAAACCCTGCTTCTGTGGCTAAGCTTTGCTTGCCTCTGATGTTGACATGCTTCAATGTTAAAAGCAAATCATCAGTCCAATTGGTTGTATTAGTAATATTCGGAGATTGACTTGTACCCTCTGTTACCTGCTGTAACATTGAGTGGGTAATTTTGAGAGGGCCATCTCCTGAGAGAAATGTTTCTGTGACAAAAACACGAGAAAATCTGCAGATGCTGGAAATCCAAAGCAAACACACAAAATGTTGGAGGGACTCAGCAGGTCAGGCAGCATCTGTGGAAATAAATAAACAGTCAACGCTTTGGGCCGAGACCCTTCATCAGGCCTGTCCTGCTGAATTCCTCCAGTATTTTGAAATGTTCTGCGTGCTTTCTTGCTGAGCTTGATTCTGACCTTTGTGCATTGAAATCAGGAAGTTTGAGAGGAGCTGCTGGCAGACACTGAATCTGATTGCCATCTCCCTTTCCAGATTTTATGAAAGGGACTCATGTTTGACTAATCTGAGATTGTAATAAACAGAATAGATAAGGTTAACCAGTGGACATGGTTAATTGGACATTGAGAAACCCTTTGACAAACAACTGGCCATTTTAAAAACAGCATTTGGGCAGCATACAAAATGCGGATTGGTTAACATGTGCAGACGGACACTTGGTCATTGTAGACGTGCTCAGTTTCAATGCAGAAAGTATCTTCTGTATAATCTGGTCAATTTTGGTTGACGGGGGGGCTGCAGGAATTGCTGTTGGGGGCCCTAGCTGCTCACTATAATCAGTGATGTGGATGAGATGAAGCAGACTGCATCTAAATCTGCTGATGATACAAAGTTGAGTGGAAGTTTATGCTTCAGGGGTCTCTGGTGCAGGAATGGATGTCGGTAAGCAAATGAGCAAGAATGTGGCAGATGACATGAAATAGTTACCCAAATCTGCAGAAAAGGTAGAGAGCTGCAGAGTAGATCCAGGATGATCTGGTCTTTTCACTGCTTAACCTCCAACATTTCACACTCTTCCTGTGCTCGATGGAGTTCAGAAGGATGAGGGGATGATCTAATTGAAACCTGGTGAATACGGAACGATCTGGATGTGAGAGGATTTTTTGTATTAGTAGGGGAGTCTGGGGTCTGAGGGCATGGCCTTGGAATAAAGATATGCCCCTTTAGAACTGAGATCTGAGTAGGCAGGAGTGCTGTGAAGACCAGGTCATTTGGTGTACTTAAGGCAGAGATGGGTTTTAATGGGAGGAAATTAAAGGCATGATTGAATGGAGAAGTATTGATAGACCGAATAGCCTGGAGTCATTGAACACTCCAGCACAGGCCCTTTGGCCCATCCAGTCTGTGCTGAGCCATTAACCTGTGTAGTCTGAACAACTTGCGCCCAGACCAGAGGCATTCATACCCCTCTCATCCATGTACCTACCCACCTTTCTCTTAAATGTTGAAATCAGCCCCACATCCGATTGAAAGGGACATTCTGTTGGCAGCTTGTTCCACACTCTCACCACCCTCTGAGTGAAGAAACTCTCCCCTTGTGTTCCCCTTAAACATTTCACCTTTCACCCTTAACCTGTGATCTCTAGTTATAGTCTTACTCGACCATGGTGGAAAAAGCCTGCTTGTATTTACCCTATCTATAATCCCTCATAATTTTGTATATGTCTATCAAATCTCACCTCTGTCTTCTAAATTGCAGGGAATAAATCCTAACCTATTCAGTCTTTCCCTATAACTCAGGTTGTCAAGTGCTGGCAACATCCTTTTATGTTTTCTCTATACATTTTCCAGTCTTACTGATATCTTTCCTATAGGAAGGTGACCAAAAATGCACACAAAACTCAAAATTAGGTCTCACCAACTTCTTATACAATTTCAACATAACATCTCAACTTCTGTACTCACTACATTGATTTAGGAAGGCCACTGTGCCAAAAGATTTCTTTACGACCCTACCTATCTGTGAAGCCACTTTCAAGGAATTATGGATCTATACTCCCAGATCCCTCTGTTCTGCCACACTCCTCAGTGCCCTACTGCTCGCCGTGTAACACCTACCCGAGTTGGTCCTCACAGTGCAATACTTTACACTTGTCTGCATCACGTTCCATCTGCCAGCCTGTTTTTTTCCCAGCTGTCCAGATCTCATTGCAAGCTTTGAAAGTCTTTCTCGCTATCCGCTACATGCCTAATCTTGATGTCATTTGCCTATTTGCTAGTCCAGTTTACCACTTTCTCAGAGATGAGCTCCAACTTGTGCACATTTAACTGTTTAAATTATAATGGGCCCTTCTTATTTTTCTTTACTAACCCTTTAGTTAAGATCCATAAATATAATTCCTTTAATCGTGTGCAGTGTGCTGTCTGTTATTTCTTGATACTGAGTTGCAACAGGGTAACAAAATCAAAGCATCCACCCGAACCAGGGGATTGGGGTGGGAGAGCCGTCTCAATCTCGCAGGTTTGGCGGGACTGGCGGGTGTCTTCCCAAGGAAATCGGGGAGGTTTCAGTTATATTTTATGTAATTCTTTAATTGCAATTGGTAAATGTTGTTACTTGTTGCGTGCCATACCCTGACCAATTTGTCACAGCAATTTCCTCATGAAGTGAGAGCTTGAGATCTTGCAAATAAAGTTGATCCTTGATCCTTAGGAGGAAAGTGTTGAGTGAAAGTGGGTAAAGGAAGGATGCTGGGCAAGCGGGAACGGGGGAGGAGGGAAAAATCCAGCTGAATCAAGGCAACAAGGGGAGTTGGCTACCTGAAATGTTAAAATGTAATGCGCATGTTGAGTTGTAGACTATCCAGGCAGGATATGAGGTGCTATTTCTCTCATCTATCTCAACGAAGGGGTTGGTTGAAATCTGCCAGTAGCAATGGAAGCAGAGGCTCTCATAATATTTAAGTATACAGATGAACCTTGAATCAGCAAGGCACAGAAGGACGTGGACCAAGTGAAAGTAAATGGGCTGGTGTTGGATGTTTGATTTGCGTAGAATGGTGGTCTGTTGGACCATTTCTGTAATTGATGACTAAGTAACACTCCAATGGAATTATGGCTAATAACAGATCTCAGGACAAAAAATACTTCAACTCTAGAACTGTTGATTGCTGAAGAACTTGTTGAAAGTAGGTTTATTTGTTGATTTCAACTGATGTGGAATTCTGTTCTAATTGGGTTGAACTCTATTTAGAATATTTGCTGCTGATTAAGTAATTAAGTTGAAGTCTTTCAGAAACACAAGTAACTCTGCTATTCTCAATCTTGTCATGAGTGCCTCACAACTAAAAGAACTTTGTGTGAGACACATAATTGTCCAGTTGCTTCCAGCAATTAGCTGATGAAATGTAGAGTGGAGCTGGCATCAGAAACATCAAAAAAAAATTAAGAACTAAATTTAAAACATCTGGAAAATCGTGCCTTGAGTATATTTTATTGGGAGTTAACATTTGGTCTCTGTGGGGCCAGTGACCTATATCTGATGTGAAGGAGGAAAATGGTTAGAGCAAACAAAAATGAAAGTGAAATGATTTTGTTCTTAATTTGCAGTGTATTTTTATTTTCAGTGACCAGTTGTATTTGTTTGTGGTTTACTTATTAACAATCCATGCATTGTGGTGGATGTCCAGTGAATTAGATTGTAAATCGGTCTATCATTTGGTTTGCTAATTGTAGTGCCTATCAGGAGTAGAATCTTATTTATGCTTTTTTTTAAAAAAAGTTGAGTATTACATGCCAGCTGCCACGTGGGCATCACAGAGTGAGATCTCAATCTCAGATGAGGGGAGTGATTACTTAGTCTTCCTGCTTGGCCAAGCTTTTAACCTTGTGTCCTAAAATTGTTCCGTGGTTCACCATCAAATATCGTTTGGTGACCTTCCTGTGAAGTCGCCTAAAGATATTTTGTGACATTAGAGGCATGATATAAACAGAAATTTTTGTTGAAATTCCTTCTTTCAGAGTTGTTTTTTTTTAAAATGCAGGTAACATTGTAAAATAACTTCTTTGATCCTGGAATAAGGATATTGCATATTCAGAAACAATTGGAAATATTTGGTGAAGAGGCACTCCACAGTACGATGTTACCCCGTCACAGATTTTCCCATGATCCTTTCCATCCTCCCTTTGCTTGGAAACCTAAAACATTTTGGATTTCTAAACTTCAGATGGGATTAAAAGTACTTTAACATAAAATATTTCTTTCATCTCTCTTCAGATTCTGCCTCAGCTTTTGAATGTTTACAACATTTTTCATTTTTAATTTGGCGTTCCAGTATTTGCAGTGCATAGTTTTACTTTTCAAACCTTCACTCTTCCTACTTTTTATGAAGAAGCAAATAATAAGACCTTAAGATATAAGAGCAGAATTAGGCCATTTGGCCTATTGAGTCTAAATAATAGTTCTGTAAGGGAACCTGTCTTGTAGAACCAAATGTGTTTGTGAAAGTAAGTGCAAACACGAGGAATTCTGCAGATGCTGGAAGTTTAAACAACACACATCAAAGTTGCTGGTGAACGCAGCAGGCCAGGCAGCATCTCTAGGAAGAGGTACAGTCGACGTTTCGGAGCCACACTCAGGTTGGAGGAATAACACCGTATATTCCGTCTGGGTAGCCTCCAACCTGATGGCATGAACATTGACTTCTCAAACTTCTGCTAATGCCCCACCTCCCCCTCGTACCCCATCCATTATTTATTTATATACACACATTCTTTCTCTCTGTCTCTCTCTCCCTCTCCTTTTTCTCCCTGTGTCCCTCTCACTTGCCCATCCTCTGGGTTTTTTCCCCCACTCCCCCTTTTCTTTCTCCCTGGGCCTCCTGTCCCATGATCTTCTCATATCCCTTTTGCCAATCACCTCTCCAGCTCTTGGCTCCATCCCTCCCCCTCCTGTCTTCTCCTATCGTTTTGGATCTCCCCCTCCCACTTTCAAATCTCTTACTAGCTTTTCCTTCAGTTAGTCCTGACGAAGGGTCTCGGCCCGAAACATCGACTGTACCTCTTCCTAGAGATGCTGCCTGGCCTGCTGCGTTCACCAGCAACTTTGATGTGTGTTGTTGTGAAAGTAAGTGATGGCTTTGTGCATCAGCAACTATGTTAGGACAACTACATTAGCAAGTCTTGATGAAAGGTCTCGGCTTGAAATATTGACTGTTCATTCCTATCTGTTGAGGCAGCTTGACATGCTGAGATCTTCCAACATTTTGTTTGTGCCTCTGGGTTTCTGGCATCTGCAGAATCTCTTGTATCTATGACTGCAGTAAGGATTTGTTAGTGTCTCAGATCCATCCTTTATGTTTTGCTTCCACATATTTGTACTTTTGCTGTGCATACTTCATTTCCGTGGACTGAGAACTCCTCCTCAATCTCAAAATTTCTCCTTCCTGTTGTCTGGCAGCCCAGAAGCATTTAATGTAAAGTAATACATGAATCATTCCTATCTACAACCATAGTGACCATAAGCAAAGGATAACCCATCCTGTCATGTGTCGATCTATACCTGTGTCTTCGATCGAAGTGTCATCAACTTCCCTACATCTGCCTGGTCTGTCGGCATTTTCAGCATTCTTTGTTTTGTGGTTGGTCGCTTTCTCAGCTTGAAGTTTTCCATTTCTGCCTTTCCAAGCTGTCATCACCCTAAATAGTTATTTTCCCAGTTTCTTCTCCGGTGCAAGCTATACAGTTTGAGTTCTGCCTTGTATGCCCTTTTGGCTCTACCCTTCATTATACCCTCTGGACTGTCGGCTTTGTTCCCATCTTATTCCAAATTGGCCTCCCCCATCCGAGCGAGTATTTCCTACTTCACTGCTGTCAGTTATCGTTCATTCTCTGGCCTGCAGCCACCATCATCAAGAATCAAGCTTCCAGCTGTGATGCCACAGTTGTCAGCGTTAGTTTTCATACACTGTTTCTCTTCCATCTTCTTTAAAGAAAATCATCGGCTGTACATTGAACTTATTCAACTCATCCTTCACATCTCTTATTTCTTACTCTTTTCTCCACAGCCCACCCTTATGCACACCTTTTTGGGGTGTGTGTGCGTGTGCGCTTTGACGTACATTCTGATTAACTGATCAGGGCGCCACAGTAGCGTAGCGGTCAGTGCGACACTCTTCCGGTGTTGGGCTGTAATTCAGTTCCGGCACTGACTGTAAGGAGTTTCTTTGTTCTCCCTGTAACTGCGTGGGTTTCCTCCGGGTGCTCTGATTTCCTCCCACAGTTAAAAGACATATGCGTGCATAGATAATTGGTTATTTTAAATTGTGCTGTGATTGGACCAATGTTAACAGATGGGTTGCTAGGTGGTGCAGCTTGTTGGGCAGGAAGAGTCTGTTGCATGTTGTACCTCTAAATAATAAATAAATAAATCCAAGCCACAAATTAAATTGTAACTTGAAGACTTGTAATACCCTCGCAGGAAGGCTTGTATTTACTGACTCAGCGATATCCATCTCTGCTGAGCAGAAACAAAACATCTTGCTATTGTGCTGTTCTAACTGTCCGAGCATTTTCCCCTCCACTTTCCTAATATATTTTGAGGTTTCCTCATTTTAAGAAAAAAGATTTGTAAACGTAACTTTGCTGGATCAAATTACGACAGCACAAAAAGATCGTTACTTATTTTTTTCTCTGTTTTATTTCTTCGGCTCAGCTGGCGAGTGAACTCGGACCCGACACCAGGGAGAGACCCTTTCTCATCTCCCTGGCGGTTCTACAAGTTCACTGCCCGATGTCAGAATTGTCAGAAGTTATAAGGCCACCGATATAAAAGAACAATCAGTTTGATAACCATTCCGGTCAAGTCAATGGACTATTGATACAGAGAACAATCAGTTTGATAACTATTCCGGTCAAGTCAATGGACTATTGATACAAAAGTACAATCAATTTGTTAGACACTCCAGCCACCTTAATTAAAGAAAAGAATGTCCTACCTGGTTTGCTGGAGCCAAAATTCAATTACAAAGATAAGAACATCCGTCAAATTTATGCTTTAATTAAGAAAGGAATGGTCTGTCTAATTTCCATCAGGTACTGCTTTTTGTCAAAATCAAAAGGTGTGAAAAGCCCAGAGACATCTATGTGGATCTGGGCAAACTTTAATCATCTTGCTCCAAAGAAGGCAGCTGTGAGACATTATTCAAACACATTGCAGTCACAGACACAGTCAGTACTTAATTCATTGTTTACAGGGATCTGAGAATCCCCCATTCCCTTAAACTTTATCAGATTTTTGTTCAAAATAATTTGGTTTAAACAACTTTCGATTCTGTTGCGTGCTTGCTGTGTAGAACAATCCTCAGAGAACATGCAAAAGCATGAGAATGAAAACTGATGGACCCGGCCTTAAAGGAAGATATGAGGAACAGATGTCAAAAGATTAGCTCGTAGTAGTTTTTAAGTAGATTGTTCACTGGAGAAAGCGAACTTATTGGGTGCAGGAAGTTTTTCTTTCCAGAGATTGGACCCAAGGAATGTAAATAAAATATATTGACCAACATAGAGTCAAAGGAATTTGTTTTCAAAAATAGGGGAGTTTAGGACCAGAGGGAACAGCCTCAGAATAGAACAGAGATGAGGAATTTCTTTAGCCAGAGAGTGTTGAATCTGTGGAATTCATTGCCACAGATGGCTGTGGAGGCCAAGTCATTGGTTTTATGGATTCTTGGATGGCTGGTTCTGTGCTTGTGAAGATGAAGAGGGAAGAGGAGGCCAAAGGAGCAACAGCATCATCGGTGACTGCAGAGGCCAATTCTGGATCTATAGACTCTGGAGCAGTAAGGCCATGGGAATAGTTGAGATGGGGGTCCTTTGGTTCTTGAGTAGTATGGGTGTTAAAGGTTACAGGGAGTAGGCAGGAGGAATGGGCTTGAGGGATTAAAAAAAACAATTTAGAATTGTTCTTTGATCTTTTGTATATAAAATGTCATTTCATATTGGGATGAATAGGTCTCTTCCTCCGAAAGGGTCTCAACATGATGCCTGTTGCTTGTTTTTGTTGAATAAACCTCTTCTGTGCCTACTAGCTTCAGTCTGTCTCTCTCCAGAGACTTTGTTCACGCTACAACAAGCAGTATTACTAGGATGAAGCTGGATGAAATCTTTTTATTTAGAAGAGTGTGCTTTTTAAAAAAAAAACACGCACTTAACCTCCTGATGCATACATTGGAGTTCCATGAGCCAGTCCTCATTGGGGGATCAAAGGTGGAGAGGGCCAACATTTTTAAATTCCTCGGTGTTATCATTTCAGAGGACACAGCATGCAAATGCAATTGTGAAAAGGGAACAGCAGCGTCTCCACTTGGAAATCTGCAAAGATGTCATGCTGAGTCTAATAATTTGACAGACTGCTGTAGATATGTGGTGGGGAGTACTGTATATTGACTGGTTGCATCACAGCCTGGTATGGAAACACCAATGCCCTTGAATGGAATATCCTGCAAAACGTAGGAGATATGACCCAGTCCATCATGGGTAATACCTTCCTC
Organism: Mobula hypostoma; assembly: GCF_963921235.1. Lineage (NCBI taxonomy): Eukaryota > Metazoa > Chordata > Chondrichthyes > Myliobatiformes > Myliobatidae > Mobula > Mobula hypostoma. The sequence continues at coordinate 22,095,907 of NC_086104.1, read as the reverse complement.
TCCATTGAGCACATCTACATTGAGTGCTGTTACAGGAAAGCAGCGTCCATCATCAAGGACCCCCCCCCCCCCACCCAAGTCAATCTCTCTTCTGTTGCTGCCATCAGGAAGGAGCAGCCTCAGGCCTCTTCACCAGGTTCAGGAACAGTTGTTGCACCTCAACCATTAGGCTCATGAACCAGTGGAGATAAGTTCACTCAACTTCTGTCACCATTTCACTGAACTGTTTCTACTACCTACAGACTCAGTTTCAAGGACTCTTCACCTCATGTCCTCGGTATTTATTTATTGCTTACTTATTTATTATTACTATTATTCTCCTTTGTATTTGCTCAGTTTGTCTATTACACATTGATTGTTGGTCATCTCTGCTGGGTGTGGTCTTTCATTCTATTGTGGTTCTTGGATTTACTATGATTGCCTGCAAGAAAAGAAATCCCAGGGTTGTATATGTTGACGTATATGTACTTTGTTAATAAATTTGCTTTGAACATGTTTTTACTTTTGTTTCTCTTGTGCCCTGTATTTATCAGGTAAACCTGTTAACAGTGAAGTTTATAAAATCCTAGAGCTTTCATCTTCCAATGTACCAAAAAAAAAGCTTTATTGAGTCACTCTTGTCCCTTTGTTACCACAATATAATTTTTGTTTCTGTACAGTTTAGTATTATTGCCACAGGAATTGGAACTGGCCCCTGCTTCTCAAACTGCTCATTTTGATTTCCATTTCTGTGCCCCTTGTCCTTATGTAACGCTCAGTTAGATTGGCTCGTATATATCTACGGGAAATCCCACCCAGCACCTGCCTGAGCGCTTCCCACGGAGTCGGTTGCCGCCCGAATCAATCCCAAACATCAATCATCAGCCAGCACACCCAGTACATTTTACCAAGTACACTCTATAGATATTACTAATTCTATGACATTAATATAAATTCGATACAGAAAAGGAAGTAATGGAAAAAAAAGGTGCCAAGACTTATCAAAGGAAGTAATGGGAAAAAAAAGGCGCCAAGTTCTTCGTGCGCAACCGTTGGAGCTCAATCAATTCCTGACAACCACCCGGATCCTGTCGAATCGCGGCCCGGCACCACCTGAAGTGATCGACTGGAGCCTTTCCGCACGTCCGCCGTCCTCCCCATCTCTCCTCCATCTCCCCGCCAAAAACCCCGTCCACCGTCCTCCTCGTCTCTCCTCCGACTCCCCGCCAAAAACCCCGCTCCCAGTCATATGATACAGCATTATATCTGAAAACAAAACGATACATGAACACCCATTGGCTAATAGCACTTGCTGTCTGTATTAACCCAAGCAACTGTCTACCTGGAGACTTTCTCAGCATTTAACATAACATAGAAGCATTCCCAAGTATAACATAACAAAGAAGCCATTTTAAATTTAACATAAAAAAACCCCATACACTTAAATGAAAGTTATTCTGAGAATATAACTATATATAGGTTTTAAGGTGCCCATCAAAAACATTTAATGCACATTTGGGAAAGTTTTATTCCCTATTTTTAAAAAAGAAACCAATATGCTATTGAATCATCGAAGTACAATCTTCATTTGGATCATGGTTGATTCGATATTTGTTCTCTTCTGCTCTTTAATGCATTCTGCACTTAGAAGTTGAACCAACTCCGTAACGATAGCCCCAAGCTTGACCACTGTGGCAGTGAATTGCACCAGTTTAGAATAAAGAAATTCCTTCTCGTATCAAACTTAAACCTCATGTCCTGCAACTTCAGACCTCTTTCTTTCCCTGGTTCAGGTGTCTGGATCATTTCTGTACCAAGGTATTATATTATTGGTGTAATTTTTATATCATTGTGGAGGGGAGGGTGTGATCATGATAGAAACTTTTGAAGTCACTTAAGTTGGAACTCCCTGAGAACTTTGATTTCTATAGTTCTTGGCCGTCTGACCTTGCAATGTCAGTGTGCCTCGAATATTCCTCCCTCATCTTTCTCGAACTAAATTGCTGTACTGTTGACACATATGGCCTCAGATGACAAAATCTTTTGTCAGTCCTTCGCTGTAATTCTCACACCAGTTCACTCATGTCCTTTCAGACTTTTGTTATAGCACTCAAAACTGGATAAAGCTGACTTGTCTCATGTGTGTGTGGGGGGGCATTGTACATTTTCTTGGATAAGGGTTCCTAGATGTTTTACTAAACTAAATGGTGAGTATTTACATAGTTATTTTTGTTAATTTTAAGCCAACTATTTGAGGATGGTCACCTGGTCCCAATGGAATTACCATCAGACATGGGAGCAGGATTTGGCATCCAATGATGGTTGATCCTTTGTTCCCTTTCTCAGCCCCACTCCTTGGCCTTCTCCCTGTAACCTTTGATGCTGTGTTCAGTCAAGGACCTATCAAGCTCTGCCTTAAATACATGCAACGACCTGGCCTCCACAGCTGCCTGTGGTAACTAATTCCACAAATTTGCCACCCTCTGGCTAAAGGAATTTCTCCACACCTCTTTAAATATACGGCCCTCCATTCTGAGGCTGTGCCTTCGTGTCCTAGACTCCCCACCATGGGAAGCATCCTTTCCACATCTACTCCGTCTAGGCCTTTCAGCATTTGAAAGGTTTCAATGAGATCCCCCCTCATCCTTCTCAATTCCAGCAAGTACAGACCCAGAACCATCAAATGTTCCTCATATGATAATCCTTTCATTCCCAGAATCATCTTTGTGAACCTCCTCTGAACCCTTTCCAATGCCAGCACATCTTTTCTTAGATGAAGAGCCCAAAACTGTTCACAATACTCAAGGTGAGGCCTTACCAGTGCCTTATAAAACCTCAGGATCACATCCTTGCTCTTGTATTCTAGACCACTTGAAATGAATGCTAACATATGAGGAGTGATTGATAAGTTTGTGGCCTAAGGTAGAAGGAGTCAATTTTAGAAAACCTAGCACATTTTTTTTTCCTACATTTACACACCTAGTCCAGCGATCGTGGAGCGTACGGATCCCTTCTTTGTAGAAGTCAGCGTCTTGGATCTCCAGAAAGTGGTCCACAGCAGGGGTGGTTGAAAAGTTTGTGGCCTAAGGTAGGAGGAGAATCTTCAAACTTTCTGCGTTTTCACTCAAAGAGTTGAACTACGCATGCATGTAACGAGAGCTGTATAACTCATCTCCTTTTACCTTAGGCCATGAACTTATCAATCACCCCTGCTGTGGACCACCTGGAGGTCCAAGAAGCTCTCGTTACATGCATGTGCAGTTCAAATCTTTGAGTGATAATGCAGAAAGTATGAAGTTAATAACTCATCTCCTTCTACCTTAGGCCACAAACTTATCAATCATCCCTGCTGTGGACCACTCCTGCAAAGAAGGGATCCGTATCCTCCACGACTGCTGGACTAAGTGTTTACATGTAGGAGGGAACGATGTTGAAAAACAAATGTGCTAGGTTTTCTAAAATTGACTCCTCCTACCTTAGGCCACAAACTTATCAATCACCCCTCGTAACATTTGCCTTCCTCACCACCAACTCTACCTGCAAGTGGTTCTGCACAAGGATTCCCAAGTCCCTTTGTATCTCAGATTTTTGGATTTTCTCCCCATTTTGAAAATAGCCTACACATTTGTTTCTACTACCAAAGTGCATGACCATGCATTTTCAACATTGTATTTCATTTGCCACTCTCTTGCCCATTCTCCTAATCGAAGTCCAAGTCCTTCTGCAACCTTCTGTTTCCTCAGAACTTCCTGCTCCTCCACCAATCTTTGGATCATCTGCAAACTTGGCAACAAAGCCATCTATTCCACCATCTAAATCATTGATATATAGCGTGAAAAGAAGCGGTCCCAACACCGACCCCTGAAGAACACCACTAGTCACTGGCAGCCAACTAGAACAGGATCCTTCTACTCCCACTCGAGCATCCTACCAATCAGCCCATGCTCTAACTATGTTAGTAACTTTCCTGTAATACTGTGTGCTTTTAATTTGGTAAGCAGCCTCATGTGTGGCTTCTTGTCAAAGTCCAAATATACACCATCAATCTATCCTGCATGTAATCTCCTCAAAGAATTCCAACAGCTTTGTCAGGCAAGATTTTCCTTTGAGGAAACCAATTTGACTTTGTACTATCTTGTTCTGTGTCACCAAGTACTCCATAACCCTACATTTTCCCAACCACTGAGGTCAGGCTAATTGGCCTATAAGTCCCTTTCTGCTGCCTTCCTTCCTTCCTTAAAGAGTGGAGTGACATTTGCAATTTTCCCGTCCTCTGTCGGCAAACCAGAGTCCAATAATTTTTGAAAGATAATTTCTAAGGCCTCCATAATCTCTACCCCTACCTCTTTCAGAACCTTAGGGTGCTGTTCATCTGGTCCAGGTGACTTGTGTGCCCATAAGTCTTTCAGCTGTTTGGGCACTTACTCCCTTCTGATAGAAACTGCACTCACTTCTCTTCCCTCACGCCCTTCAACATCTGGCATACTGCTCGTGTCTTCCACCAGTGAAGACTGATGCAAAATACTCATTTAGTTCCATCTGCCATCTCCTTGCCCCTGTTATTATTTCTCCAGCCTAATTTTCTAGCGGTCCTATATCCACGCTCATTTCTTTTATTTTTTACATATTTGAAAAAGCTTTTATGATCCACTTTGATATTGTTTGCTTTCATATTCCATCTTTTCCTTCCTGTTGATTCTTTTAGTTGCTCTGTCGGTTTTTAGAGGCTTCCCAATCCTCTATCTTACTGCTAATTTTTGCTTTGTTGTATGCCCTCTCTTTTGCTTTTGCAAAAGCTTTGACTTTCCATCTCTCATGTTGAGAACAATTGTTTTCAAGTTTTGTCATCCACTGAAGCCCTATCCTCACTTTGGGAAGAAATTGCTCATTTCCTTGTGATACTCTTGTGCTCTTGTTTCCAAATTGTAATTGGCTTGAAGAACAGAAATAAGCTATTCTGCTGTCAGTGGTTGGTCATGGCAACCAACTCAGATTTCTGTGACAACAGTTTGAAGAACATTGCCTTAAAATTAGAGAAGAAAAATGAAATTGGTCTGTAATAATACAGGAGAACTCTGTGGTAATGTGGCAAAGGTATTATAAAAATGCATCATATTGAAAAATGAATTGTTTTATCAGAGAAGGCAGCTGAATTGGGAAGACAGTGGCTGAAAATAAAAATAGGGGTGAGTAATCAAGGGTTGAGTGGATGTCGCAGATCAGAAAGGGGTTAAATGTGTATAAGATTAGCTCTTGATTGCAGCTCTAATTTGATTGGTCTGTCTTTATTTGTAAGTCAGCAGATGCCAGAAATGCTTGGGAAACTAATAGTAAGTAAAATGATTGGAAAAAATGCAAAGTAATAAGCAAGTGGTTTGTAAAAGGGAAGAACAGGTACAGAGTTAATTGTAGAGTTTATTTGTTGTTAATAACGTTGCTCTATCAGCTGGTGAATGACACCTTGTTTTATGGGCCTTGTTCTGCTGCTTTTGGAAATGGAGGACAAGGTAAATGTGGGAAATATTTCTTCTTGTACCTTATCCCCAATTGTATTGCTAAGAGCATAATAAAATTGTCAGTAATTATGTATTATGTATATAAATGACCCACATGCTACAGCCATTGAAGTAATTGAAATTCACACGTAAATTGTGATGGGGACTATTGATCACCTTTACAGAACTTTTGTGGAAGATAAAGTAATGAAATAAAAACAATTTTGTTTTCAGTTCCTTATTTCATGATGCATGTCCAAATGATGCAGCTTTGTTAATGAAATGATTTGCTACCAATTTCTTCTTCCCATAAACTATAAATACCCTGTTAAACCTGCCACATCTGGGAAATAGACTGTCGTGATCTACCAGAACTGGATTCATACTCCCTTTATAATGTAAGTTCTTATTGTGTGTTTCATTTAAGTGGAGTCATCAAAAGGCTGAATTGCAATAAGTTGTGATGGAAAACGATGAATGTACTTTAAATATTTATAAAACTATATTCATAATTGTTTTGTTTTTAAAATATATTTAAGCTATAATTTATAAATAAAATATATAAAATTTAAAATAGGCAATTTTTCAGCATTGACCTTTTCACCCCAAGAGAGAATTTTCAGTTGTTACTTGGATCTAAATTGGCAGCACCTAAATAACCTTGAATTTTGATCTTGCAGAGTTTCATCTGCATGTCTGTTAGCTGAAGTTGTGTTCAGAATATCTTGTTGGAAGCCAGCCTGTCACCTTGTCATGTGCGCTGTTTGGAAGTACCCTGTCTCTGATGACCTACATTATGTCGGAGCCTTGAGCAGTTAAGACAGAGAAACTTTGGACGGGGGGGAGCAAAACTACTGCTCGAGGACTTCTAGCCTTTATAACAGATCTCGCAGACCTTCAGCTGGTGGATACTGAGTACCTTGAGCTCGTTTTACAGCTGATGTCAGCACCTTGGGGGAATATCAACTATCTCTGTGTGGGGTTTCTTTTTATCGGAGACTTGAGGATTTTTCTGGCTCAATGCCTGATCTTGTGATCCAATTCAAAATTGTGCACTACTCCAATGACAAATGCAGACCAGATGAATGACAGAGTAGTGTGCAGTGGTTTCACAGATGTGTCACATTGATTCAATTAAATCTAATCCCAACAAGGAGTGGGTTGGGGGCAGTATATGAGAATCATCTTAATCTGCAGGCATTTAATTTGAAGCAAAAGATACACACACTGTGTTTACATGTGTATAAACCTCTCTCGGCTTTGTCTCCACCGTAGTTTAAAGACTGCATCCAGCTCTTGACTATGATCAGGTCTGTATTCACTATCCAGTGGATATGGTCTGTGTCTACTTTAAACTGGCTCGCAGGAATTGCAGGGATATAATTCTTAGTTTTAATTAAATTGTTTAGTTGCCTCAGAGTTTTGTTCTGTCTCTAACTATCTGTGGCTAAAATTTGATTCTGGGCCCAGCTACCAGCACGGGGAAATCTAATACAAGCTGTTTTAGTAGGGTTAGGGTCAGTAGAGCTTCAGTAGAGGTTTTGTGCCGTCCTTTCCTAAATGGACTTGAGGTACAGACGCGGTCTGTCCTGGGTTTGGAGCTTGTTGTGTTGTTGGTGTTGCCTTGCCTTGTTGCTGCTGCGTGTGTTCTGCTGAACTTTATGGGCACGTGTTGGTGTTGGAACAAGTGGCCACACTTGTGGCCTGCCCCAAGCACATCGCTTGGTATGTTGCTTCTTCATGCAAACAACCATTTCACTCTCTGTTTTGATGTACATGACAAAGTGTTGACCACATGGCCAGCTTTTCTTCCACCTAAGCAGGAAATATTTTTTTCTACAAAAAAAGAAAAGCAAGTTTTTGTGAATTCCAACACATTGGAAGTAGTAGAGAAGGGATCAGGATAATCAAAGGAATACACACACACACACACACACACACACACACACACACACACACACACACACACAATGCTGGAGGAACTCAGCAGGCCAAGCAGCATTTATGGAAAAAAAGTACAGTCGACGTTTTGTGCTGAGACCCTTTGGCAGGACTGAGGAAAAAAAGATGAGTCAGAATTAAAAGGTGGCAGAGGGGGAGCATGTTTAACGGATATCCATAATATGAATTGTTTGCTCCCTTGTTGAAAATGGCCCAATAGCGAAACAAAGCATTGGACTGAATTGTAATTTTTGGTCTTTAATCCAAGGTGAGGTTTTATGCGATGCATAAAAAGTTGCAATTTTTCATTTATGAAAAGCAACTGAAAGTTCTGCACAAGGAAGGGTATTTTATATAATGCCTTTTGCAACTTCTGGATATCCTGACAAGCTTCCCAAGTATCTTGAAATGCTGTCATTGGTGTAGGAAACATGATTATCATTTTGCACACCAAAGGCCACGGTTGCCAAGTGAAAAGAGCAAATGATCTGCTTTGTTGGCGGTGTTTGAAGTACATGTATACATACCAGCTGTTTTATCAAGGGTAGATGGGGTTTTGGTTTAGCCTTCAGTTGAAACATGGAGCCTCCAACAAGGTTCCTTTAGTGTTGTGCTAGAGTACAAGGCTATGTTTTATTTATTTAGCCTTACAGCGTGGACGGTCGCGTCAGCAGTTAGTGCAACAGTATTATAGCTCAGGGCATTTCATTTCAGTGCTGGTGCCATTCTGCAAGGAGTTGTTGTACATCTTCCCCATGGCATATGTGGGTTTCCCCTGGGCCTTCCCGATTTCCTCCCACAGTTTAAAGACGTACCAGGTAGGTCCATTGGTTATTGTAAGTTGTCCGGCGATTAGGTTAGGGTTAATCAAGTTTCGAGGGTTGCTGGGGTGACACGGCTCAAAGGGCCGGAAGGGCTTGTATTGCACTGTATTGCTAGATAAAGAAATACTACGTAAAGACAAACTTAAAATGGTCAGAGGAACTCAGTAGATCAGGCAGCATCTCTGGAGGCAAAGGGATAGTTGATGTTTCAGGTCGAGACCAAGCATCAGGACTGAAATGTAACGGAGAGATGGCCAGTATGAAGAGGTGGGGCAGGGGAAATGAGATGGTAAAGGATGGATGGATCCAGTTGAGTGGTTGATGGGCAGATTGAGACAAATTTCAGGATGGATGAAGGAGGCATAGAGGTTGGGAGTTGATTGGTGGAAACAACAGGTTTGCAGCTGGGAATTGCTTGATATTTTGTATCTGAGTCAGTACCCTGATTGAAATGAGATGACTAGGCTTTGGCCGATACAATGCTAGTTTTCGCTGCCCCTTTGGCACCAAGGGATACCATACCACTGCTTAGGGCTGTAACACCTGGTAAATCATAATAGTTGACTGTGAAGTATTTTGTGATCCCCAGGTTTGTGAAGAACACAGTGAAGTGCAAGTCCTTGAAGTTTAATGTTTAAAAATATACATTTGGGGAAAATTGCCCTCTGTGGCTTGTGGGATATTTTCTACCATTCATTGGCAAGATACCTCCTGAAATCTCTCTGTGCAACATGAGCAACTATTGATTTTGAATCTGAGCAGATACCACAAAATTGGAAATCCTTTAGAATGGATTTTTCTGCCTTGAGAGTGCTGAGAGCAGTTTTGGGCCCCTTGCCTGAGAAAGGATGTGCGAGCATTGGAGAGGGCAAAGAGGAGGTTCATGGAAATGATCCTGAGACTGAAAGGGTTAACATATGTGGAGTATTTTGTGGCTTTGGGCCTGTACTTGCTGGAATTTAGAAGAATGAGGGGGATCTCATAAAATCTGTCAGATATTGAAAGGTCTATATAGAGTGGATGTGGAGGAGACTAAGACTTACAAGACAGTGTCTTGGAATAGAAGGATGTCCATATAGAACAGAGGTGAGGAAATTCACCACCTTTAGTCAGAGTGGTAACTCTGTGGAATTCATTGTCACTGACAGATGCGGAGGCCAAGTCATTGGGTACCTTTAAAATGGTAAGGCCATCAAATGTTTTGGTGAGAAGACGGGGGAATTGCATTGAGAGGGATAATAAATCAGTCACGACAGACTCAGTGGGCCAAATAGCCTAATTCTGCTCCTATGCCTTCTGGTCTTGTGTGGCATAGTATTGTTGTTAAGACCTTCATGCCCATTTTATAATGTCTTCCTTTCAGCTTACAACACATTTTAATTGCATTGGCTTATGAAAGAGCAAAACATTTAATTTTGCAGTTACAACACAAACACAAGGAAATCTGCAGATGCTGGAAATTCAAGCAATACACATAAAAAAATGCTGGTGAACGCAGCAGGCCAGACAGCATCTATAGGAAGAAGTACAGTCGACGTTTCAGGCTGAGACCCTTCATCAGGAAAGGTCTCGGCCTGAAACATCGACTTTACCTCTTCCTATAGATGCTCTCTGCCCTGCTGTGATCACCAGCATTTTTTACATAATGTTGCAGTTGATCAATTAAGTATTGTGCTGCTGATAACTCGCTTATGGGCTGTTAGAGTACTCAAAGTGATGAGATCTATTTATTTCCAAGGTAGAAATTCTTATCTCACTCTCAACACAAGCAGCCTTGCCACCAAAAGACTTCCTGTAGTGTTTGCTCAGAGCTTTAGATAAGTAATGAACATGTAAATATATCACTAGAAAGGGTCCAATTGGAATTCATCCTTTAACTACGGTAAATTGTCTCCATACACAGTCTGCCAAAAAGCACATTATTCCTTGGAGTATTTAACAGAGCTATGTACAGTGGGGCTGTGAAGGGATTCTGGGACTATTGTTAACTTGTATTGGAAAAGTCATTTTTAAATTAGTGCCCATGTTTTACTTTGGGATGTACAAACGTTTGTACAACCAGTTAAAAGCAATCACAAGTCACAGGGTGCATACAACACATTTGTTGCAGAATGACCCATGATGTGCGATCACAAAATGTCTGTGGAATTTCCCTTCTCAACTGTCTTTTTGTCTCGTTCTCTGACAGAAATAAAATACAGCAGAAGTTAGAAAGCTGAAATTAAAAGTCGAGAATGTTGAATATCTGAAATAAAAGCAGAAGATGACAAAAATCTGAAATGGAGTAATAAATGATAAATTGGGACAGGCATTGTCATTGGAGAGAGAAGTAGAATTAATATTTTAATCAATGTTCATTTAATCCATAGCACAATTTCAGTATAGTTTTCTCTGGGGGAGAAGTATCTATCCTTGTCATGCATGGTCTATTTTGATTTGCAAAGATGTGCCAGGTGACTTGTAGAATTTATTTATTTGAGTCATGACTTTGAAACTGTGCACTTTCCCTCTTGAACCTTTGCCCAAATGCTGTTCCTGAAATCCTTGGTTGTTGAGCCTTCAGTAGAATGTAGCTTGACCTCTGGATTCCTTCCTGAGAAACACTTCTCACATCCAAATGCATCATTGGCCAACCTTTAGCTAATGTGGTTTAAAATCTTGTTAAGCATCTGGATTGGATAGTCATTGCTATGAGATGCCAAGGATATTCTAGTTCATTAAAGTTGCAATGTGGACACAAGTTGGTTGTTGAGAGCATGAAGTGGTTGAATGATTGGCCACTATATCGTTTTGGCAGAACAATGCAAGATCTCCCAAATGATATCTGAGAACTTGTTTAGGAATGCAAGTAATGCTAGAAAAGACAGTTCTTACTAATTCAAAACACTTATTGTCAAAAAGATTTTTATTGAGAAATATGTTGAGATGACATGAGAAAATAAGTGGATAATAGAAATTTGTGCTTTAGTTATGTGGAGCAAGGGGATGCGGGGGTGGGGAAGGTGAGAAATGCAAATATAGACAGGATCCCTTCTGTGGTCTGGCTCTAGTCTAAACTGCTTCACACGAGACAGCTGCACCACACTGGTGAGATTTACAATAGAATGATTGATTAACAATATTGTAGCAAATTCAGATTGTTCCCTGTGCTGTGAATGAGTGCACATTCATGTTTGCTTTGTAGCAGTGTGCTCAGTGAAAACATGGCATTTGAAAATTGAAACCAGTTTCAATACTACCTGCACGAATATGAAACAACCAGACTTGTGGTATGTTCATCATGATGTATTTCACTGCATGGAATGAGGAGCCATTGGGTCATTCAATTATTCAGATACTGGCAGTGTTTTGAAAAACGGCTTGTAAATATTATCGTGGGAATCAGTGTCATCTTAGATTCAACTTTGCATTGCTGCTGAAGGTGTATTCTTGTGCACCAGTTACATGTGTATGCTTGCCTTGATTTTAAGTTACTGTAGAACTGTATCAGAGTTGTTTCCAGATTGAAGCTTCAGGGCACAGGAGGCTAACAGATTTCTGACATGCCCTGTGTTTACAGCTTGTGCAAAAGTATTTGGCACAAGTATGTAGCTAAGGTGCTGAAGACTTTTCTACAATACTGTAGCAATTTTATGTATTGTACTGATGCTGCAAAATAATAAAAAGTTTAATGGAATATATGGGTGATGATAGACTGATTCTGATATGGGTCTCTATTGTGGATTGTGTGTGGGAATGAGGTAGGGAAGGGGGAATTATGGTTGGGAAAAGAGGAAGGGAGAGGGGAGAGAGCAGGAAACACCAGAGAAACAATGAACCAATTGTTTGGAATCAAATAACCTTGCCTGGTGTCTCTGGGCTAGGTGTGTCGGTGATTTATCTTGGGCTTTTGCACAGTACTGTAGGTATTTAATTGCTAAGATCCACTTTTATTATTCCTGTTAGCAAGGCAGTAATTTTTACATATGTAACTAAAATTAGATCTCCATTGGGAGAACTGTGGGGATTAATTTGCTCTTTATTAGTCCTTCAAAACTCTGCTCCAGTGCCGTATTTAACTTCGCTGACAGCCAGACTGTTGGCTGAATTAAAGGTGGTGTCATTTTAGAGGAAGATTGAAAATCTGTTTGAGTGCTGGCACAAAAACAACCTCTCACTCAGAGTTGATTATCGACTACAGGGGGAGGAAGCCGGAGGTCATTAGGGGAATGGAGGTGGAGAGGGTCAGTAGCTTTAAATTCTTTGGCATAAACATGTTAGAGGATCTGTACTGGATCCAGCACATAAGTGCCAGTAGATAGAAGGCATGATAGTACGTCTACTTCCTTAGAAGTTTCTCTAGGTTCAGCATGTTGCCAAAAAACTTTGACAAACTTCTGTAGATGCACAATAAAGAGTATCCTAATTGATTGCATAACAGCCTGGTATGGAATCACCAGTGCCCAGGAAGGGAAAGGCCGCAGAGAGTGAATACAGCCCAGAATATCACAGTTGAAGCTCTCCCCACCATTGAGCACATTTACATGGAGCGCTGCCACAGGAAAGCAGCATCCATCATCAGAAGCTCCCACCATGGTCGTAATGAGGAGAAGGCCATGCTGTCTTCTCATTACTGCCATCAGGCTGCAGGTTCAGAAGCCTTGGTTCCAAAAAAGAGTTGTTACCTCAGAGCCATCGGGCTTTGGAGCTGTCGTGGACAACTTCATGTACCACGACTCGGAACTTGATTCTGCAGCTGACGAGCTCACGTTCAAGGACTCCTGCAACTCGTGTTCTCAATATTACTTTTTATTTACTCATTAGTTGTTTGTCAGTCTTTATGTATAGTTCATAAAATTCTGTTGTATTTTTTCCTGGAAATGCCTGCAAGAAACTGTATCTCAAGGAAGGAGTATTATGGCAACTTGTATATACTCTAATAAATTTACTTTGAACCCTTTGCATTTAAAAAAAAATTGTGTACATTGAAGTGTACATGTTGACTGTTCGGTTCAATATGGGGTATTGCCTGCAGTGGCTCTCTTGTTGGTGTTCCTGCCTTGGATTCCATGGAACAAGTGTTCTCGTTTCCCTTCAGAGCAGGGGTTCCCAGTTTGGGTCCATGGACCACTAGGTTATGGGTAAGGGTCCGTGGCATTTAAAAAAGGTTAGAAACTCCTCCTTAAGTGTGCTGAATGCCAAAAGCCTTGAGTGTCACTCCAGGACAACATTGAGGCTCTGCCAGTTTGTCATTTGAATAAGGTGTTAAACAAGGCCTAAATACCTAAGGAAATAGAAGTAGGCCATTTGGTTCCACAGACTTGACCCTCCGTTCAACAAGATCATGGTTAAACTGAAGTTAGCACTGGTCAGGAGGTTAATCGGTTCGGCGATACTTTCTGCCACTTTGATTGAACTAGACTGATGGGAACAGTAGTTGACTGGACTGGATTGGTTTGATCATGCTTGTTGTGGACACATCAGATGGATTTTTCATCTGATCTGATATAGATTAGTGTTTTAGCTAGAATGGCAGCAAATGGAGTGTTTCGAGAATTTACCCAGCGTTCCTAGTCATCTTTTCATGTTGCGTAAAGAAAATATATCTTGCATTACTTTGATCATGCTTCAAAAGCATTTAGGCTGCAACATCCCAAGGTTATTTACAACCTATTATATACTGCAGATTTTTTTTCTGTATGTGAGGGACGACATGCCTTTCAGATTGGCTTTTGATGCTGTCAGCCTGCAGATGATTTGCAGACATATTCAGCAGAATTTTTTTTTACATCTTATTAATCACTCATGGTCTTATCATAACCAGCAAAGGTAATGGTGGAAAAAAAAGCTTGGACTTAAAGATCCATCAATGCTGTATTTTGATGGTATAATGCCGTATATTAAATAGTACAATGCGGTGTATTGACAGAGGCAGCACAACGCTTTACAGTATCAGCAGCCTGGGTTCATTTCCTGTTGCTGTTAATAAGGAATTTGTGTGTTCTCCCTTGATCGCATGCCCAAAGATGTACGTTGATAGATTAATTGGTCATTAACCTACCTCAGCAAGTGCATTGATGATGTCACTGTGGCCAAGACTATCACTACATGCGCTAACCAGAAGCCATGGATGACCGTGGGGGTGTGTGCACTGCTGAGGGCATGACCAAGTTCGCTGATGACACGACCGTAGTGGATCTCATGAGCAAGAACGATGAGTCAGCATACAGAGAGGAGGTGCAGTGGCTAATGGACAGGTGCAGAGCCAACAACCTGTCTCTGAATGTAAATAAAAGAGATGGTTGTTGACTTCAGGAGGACACGGAGTGACCACTCTCCGCTGAACGTCGACGACTCCTCTGTAGAGATCGATAAGAGCACCGAATTTCTTGGTGTTCACTTGGCGGAGAAGCTCACTTGGTCCCTCAACACCAGCTCCATAGCAAAGAAAGCCCAGCAGCGTCTCTACTTTCTGCGAAGGCTGAGAAAAGTCCATCTCCCACCCCCCATCCTCACCACATTCTACAAAGGTTGTATTGAGAGCATCCTGAGCAGCTGCATCACTGCCTGGTTCGGAAATTGTACCATCTCGGATCGCAAGACCCTGCAGCGGATAGTGAAGTCAGCTGAGAAGATCATCGGGGTCTCTCTTCCTGCCATTACAGACATTTACACCACACACTGCATCCGTAAAGCAAACAGCATTATGAAGGACCCCACGCACCCCTCATACAAACTCTTCTCCCTCCTGCCATCTGGCAAAAGGCACCGGAGTATTCAGGCTCTCACGACCAGACTATGCAACAGTTTCTTCCCCGAAGCCGTCAGACTCCTCAATTCCCAGAGCCTGGCTTGACACCAGCCTCCTGCCCTCTACTGTGTTTATTGTCTTGTTTATTATTTATTGTAATGCCTGCACTGTTTTGTGCACTTTATGCAGTCCTGGATAGGGCTGTAGTCTTTGTTTTTTTTTCTCTTACGTAGTTCAATGTAGCTTTGGTATTGTTTCATGTAGCACCATGGTCCTGGAAAACATTGTCTCATTTTTACTATGTTCTGTACCAGCAGTTATGGTTGAAATGACAATAAAAAGTGACTTGACTTGATTGTAAATTGTCCCATGATTAGGCTAGCATTAAATTGGGGAATTGCTGGGTGGTGTGGCTTGAAGGGAGCAGCTTGGTGCTGTATCTCAATAAAAGAAGAATAAATGAATAAAATAGATTCCTTTCTGACATTGAGTTGTAGTTGGAAACAACAGTTACTGGAGTAACATACACAAAATGCTGGAGGAGCTCTGTTGTGTATTTAATGTTTGAGTAATCATGTGTGTTTAAGCATTGTTCATTTAAATACGTGTTATATGTAAAAATACATGAATTGCATACGTCATCACGCTATTGTGCAGTACGAGTGGACCTTGCTTAAACAAAACTCAAAGTTAGAAGCATATTTTGGACTCCTGTGTCTTTCTTGGATTGGTTTAACGTTTTGAAGTTAAAACAAATACCACGCAGCGGTTCAGGCAGCATCTGTTACTCCCCTCCGCGCCTCGTGGCGCATTTGGCAGCAACCTTGCGTTTGTACTTTACGAGGCAGAGTCGCTAGCTCAATGCTCAGCGAGAATGGATGGAACGTGTGCAAGGAGCCAGCCGGGTTTGAAACGGGGACCACACGCCTCCAAGTCTGGTGCTGATGCCACGATGCCACTGGCAGGCAAGGCTGTGTTTGTAAGGAGTCAGTGTTTCAGGCTGAGATGTCTTATCGGGACTGGAAAGGAAGGGAGAAGCCATAGTGAGAAGGTGTGGGAGGGGTCAGAGTACAAACTGGAAGGTGATGGGTGAAACCAGGTGAGGGGGAAGGTAGATGGTTGGGTCTTGACCTGAAACATTGGCTCTTTATTCCTCTCCCTAGAACCTGACGAACCTGCTGAGTTCCTTCAGCATTTTGTCTTGTGTGGGTTTCCATATCTGCAGATTCTCCTTGTTTATGAGTTGCCGCAAATTACAGGTGCCAGTCCAAGTAGTTTTTGCAAGCTGTAGCTGAATCCTGAAGCCCGAATAAACTTCTGTTATTTAAAAAAAAACTCTGATGTGGATATTAAACATTAATAAATGGCAAATTTATTTCCTTAAAATTGAGAATTTGTACCCTTTTGTCATACATTATTATTCATAGTCAGCTAAAATTGTGCTTCAGGCTTTTATGAAACAAAGTTATCCATGCCAAAGTCAACATGTGAAGCCTTTGCTAATTTTCTTTCTCTTCCTTCATATTGAAGACAATAAAGGGATGGAATGAACTGGCGGATGCATAGAAGCTGGGATCAAAGAAGCTTGAGCTGCTCATCTATAATAAATTTTTGTTGTCCTTCCAATAAAGACTGCAATGTCGTAAGCCTGATGTTTCGAGTTATCCTCTGTGCCAAATGTTAACTTGATTCAAACGCCGAATGATTCTTCCCTATAACTACTTACTTGACGGAGATGGGGGTGACGTGAAGTGAAGTAGTGGCTTTTGAGGCTTGGATTTATCTGAGTGAATCTTCTGCCTGTCTCCCGTTTTGACCGCGTCTGTTTCACATTCCATCATTTGATCTTTCTCTCTTTTGAATCTGGCCCTCGTACGTTTGCATTCCCTCTACTCTTGCTCGTCCTGGCTTTTGGCACTCCTCCTCCCCTCCCCCCACCCACTTCTGTACCGCTGCTCTCCCCCTACTTCACAGACAGGCAGAGATGCACCACGGACCATATGTGCGTCTGTTCGTATTTGTATCTCTGTATGTGTTATTGCACATCACACCTCTCTCTGGTAATTTCCCCTGCCGCAAGAACCGCTGCCATGCCTGGTATCTTATATTTGCATTGTCTGGTTCATTCGTTTGCTCTCATCTTTGACATTAATTGTTTTCTAATCTCAGGACAGCATCGGACTGTTGCATTGGATCAGATGTTTTGGGGGGAGGCAACAGCTTGCAGGTCTGGTCGTAAAGCACAGTGGCCTACCTGTCAGTCTGTCTGATTTATTTATTTATGGATTGATTGATTGAGCTACAGCATTGAATGGGCCCTTCTGGCAATCCTAGCCTAATCACAGGACTCCGGGAGGAAACTGGAGCACCTGGAGGAAACCCATGTGGTCACGAGGAGAACATACAAACTCCATCGATGGGAATCGAACCCAGGTTGTTGATGCTGCAAAGCATTTTGCTAACCCACTACACTATTACTCAATCCTTTATATTCCAACTTTTGCTGTTGGATGCCAGTTCCACACATCTGTCATCCCTGTCGGAGGTGTGATCAAGCTGGGTGAAGTGCATTTGAAAAATTCTCACCAGCAAAGCCCAAAGTAAAAACAATAAAGTGCAGTTTCAGATTCATGTTTCACAGAATGATAAAGACTGGAGCTTGCACAAGGTCCCAAGAAGTTGAAACAACAAAGACCAAAAATAAAATTAAAAATAATGCACTTTAAACACGAACAAAGGACAAATTGCATTCAATGTGTGTGTGTGTGAACCTGTGGAAACTGGGTAGGTCGAAAAGCAGTTTATTCCCTATTGTTCAGGAGAATGAGAGGAAATCCTAGAGATATACAAAATTGAGGGGTATAGACAGAGTGAATGTATGCAGGCTTTATCCCCTCAGTTTGGGTGAGGCTTGAGCTGGAAGTCATAGGTTTAGGGTGAAAGGAGAAATACTTAAAGGGAGTCTGGAGGGTGGGGGATTTCACTTAGAGGTTGGTGAGTGTGAGGAACAAATTGCCGGCAGGAATGGTGGAGCCTGGTTCAATTGTAACATGTAAGTGGTTTGGGGAAGGGCAAGATGACAAATGTGTGGAGGCCTATGGTCAGCATGCAGATCGATGGGACCAGGCAGAAACCCAGGCTTGTATGGGCTAAATAGACCCTATTCCTGTGCTGCAGTGCTCTCTGACTAGTATTGGCTTAGTGTGCTATCGAAAGCTTGGACAGACAACAAAAAAGAACCATGCTTGGGTGTTGTAGAATGGTGAGTAGTTTGGCGCCTAACTGTCACTTTTTTCCGAAGTTGACTTGAGAAGGTTGCAATACATTGGAACCCTTGCAGAAGCAAGAAATCAGTGGCATATGCGTTCAAATTTAATTGTCATCCAACCATTGACTTGAATACAGTCAAATGAAACGAAGTTCCTCTGTGGCCAAGGTGCAAAATACAGAACCAATGGTCTCACAGGGCACATATCGCTCATATAATTGTGATAACATTAAAAACATAGTTACAAAAAATAATAATCTAGCCCAAGTCCCTGAGTGTCATGCCTGTAGATTGATGGTGCATGGATGTTTCCTTGGAGCCAGGTTTCTGCAGAGCGCATCACGGTTCCTCATATCATGCAGTGTGACTGCAAACAAACACAATCCAGCTTGTCTCCCATCGAGTGAATACGGCAGGACAGCACCTATGGGAGGGGCGGGCAGAATCCAGCTCCAGCATTCCTTTCATTAGTGGCTGCAGTAGGTGATCCCCACGGCACGAATGAGGGCCTAGTCTGTACCACAACAGAGGCTGCCCCATTCCCTTGCTGTCGCTTTTTCCAATGAACCAGTGAATTGGACTCGCAGATTTCTGCATTAACCCTGTCCAGCAGGGTCATACTATTTCAACAAAAATGTCCAAGGCAATCGTCCTCTGTTGGATCACGCACTGCCAGACGCCTTCTATGGGTGGCTGAAGCAGGCTGCCTATATTTATCCACCAACTTGCTAGTGGGATAGACCTGCAATACTTGATAACCAGTGGAGTCTTGCTATTGTGAAAACTATGTAAAGGATGAACAATCACACTTTTGTTCAGACCCAGAGAGGCAGCTTCTCCCTCAGTGCACCATCATCGTACCGCAAGCCATTAAGAGTTATTGTACTTAATAAATTTACTTTGAACTTTGGAATGGAGATATAATATCCAGGGAATTTTTAGCTTTCAAACCCATCACTGTCCCCAATCTTTTTTAAACTAGTAATTTCTTTCAGCCATTCAGTTGCCTTAAACATGTTGTTCACTGTTACCTGTGTAGGCAGGCTCAAAGTAATTATTTAATTTCTCTGCCATTTCCTAATTCCCCAATATAATTTCTCCTGTCTCAGTTTGTAAAGGCACACGTTAACATTTGTTTATCTTTATGCATGTCTATAAAATGAAACAAACTTGCCCATAGTTTTCATTTTTCCAGTGGAAAAAGTAGTGAAATCCTTTGGATTTTTTTGACATTTAAATTTACTGTTCCACAATATATGAAACTATCGGCAAATATCTAAGTTTCTGTCAGGATTAATGATAAAATGTTTTGAATAAAGTGAGTTCAAATAATTTTTAGAAATTGCTGTTTTGTTTTATTTTCATCCTTGCTATTTTATCTTTAGGAATTGTCAAAATTGTTTTTTTTTTGATTATTTGATTAGTAAATAAAACATTTGATACTTTCTACTTCTAAGATTCAATCTGGAATAAGTTTGTATCTTGTGTAATATGAATATTCAGGACAGCTGTGTGAGACTGAATAAATATGTGGGTCAATGTATTTATTTTCTGTGAACAGCTGTATCATTTTAGAAGATGGAATAACCCTGAATGTTCAAAAAAAAACTTGTATGAGTAAATTTTGATAGTAATGGGATTTCTACAGATTGTATTTGACTGTGCAAAAGATGTACAATACAGGTTTGTTACAGGTCTGTTGAGGGTATAGGTTTCTAACATTGGGTAAATGTACTAAATAGCTATAGCGTTATTTACCCTATTTGGGACAGTCTGCCAATTGATGCTGAAAACAATGGTTATTGCAGAGTATTGTTAAGTGTGATCTTTGCTTGAGGCATTATTTGGCTACAGTTAAGTGAATTTTGTTCATTTGACCCTTCCTCATGAGCAGTCTGATGGCTATTTGATCACCAGCGGGAGGGGCAATGAAGCCAAACCTGGTGCTGTCTTCACCCACCACTGGGAACTTTCAGTGCTCAATTCCAACAAAATGGAAAGGTATGGGTGAAAAACACAATATAAAAGCCATAATCTGAAAAAGTCCACAGTCCATAAACATAAATAGTCCAATCCATAACACAGAACCACAGTAACATCCTTCTTCATCATCAAAAGTGAGGGACTTCACATGAATGCAGAGAGGCCTACCTGCCTGCCACAATGAATCACACAGCTATAGGCCCCTCACAGATTTCTTCTCCAGCAGCGATCAAAAGGCAGGCAGTCACCTGCCCCCATTCAT
Organism: Mobula hypostoma; assembly: GCF_963921235.1. Classification (NCBI taxonomy): domain Eukaryota; kingdom Metazoa; phylum Chordata; class Chondrichthyes; order Myliobatiformes; family Myliobatidae; genus Mobula; species Mobula hypostoma. The sequence goes on along the minus strand of NC_086104.1, from coordinate 22,075,425 downwards.
CTCAATGTCTCAATTTCCCTTGCTGTTTTAATTGGCGATTCAAGGATCCTTTAAGTAGTGAAATGGAGTCAGACATAGACTTAGATCTTGTCTCAAAGTAGCTTTACCTTGAGGCTGTTTGAGCATGCGCTCACTTCCTGGAATCTTCTGGGAGACAGCAAAATGCTGGATCACTCAATCAATCTCCAGACTGTAAATCGCAGGCTCTAACAGTTCCAAAAACACTTTTAAGATGGAAAAGCAGATGTAAAAGAAGTAAAATAGACATTTTCGAGGGCTATCTGGAAGATGTCGACCAAAGGAGTGTTGTACGCTGGTGCCATCTTGTCTTTATTATGTAAGTTATAGTATCTTATATATTGCACTGTTTTGCTGCAAAACAACAAATTTCACGCCATATGTCAGTGATGTTAAGCCCACTCCCATTGAGTCTTGAAAGAGAATAATCGGAAACAATTGTTACTCAGCTGAACGAGCGAAGGCAGCTCATACGGTACAGCTGATCAGCCCTGGTTTGAGCTGCTGTTCTTCATCTGCACCATTCCAAGCTGGTGGGTTACCAGGGACCCACTGGAGGAGTGCTCTATTTTAATACCACTCCCGCTCATGCTGTGTTAAACTAATTAGAAAATGTGGCATCCATGCAAAGACCGGTTTCAAATAGTGTTTTTTTTAAATAATACTGATCTCATGTCAGTGTTGTAAAGTTTCTGACTGGGGTTAATTACTGTTTTATTTTGAAAAAAAGAATTGAAAGTAAGCTGTAAACCTAAGCTCTGAAAATTTATCAATTTCTGATTTACATTGAGCAAATTATAAACAGATGTTTTTCATGATTTAGAGGAAAAAATAATCAGATTCAAACTGGTTTGAAACATAGCATCAGGTTACCAGTGTTTTCAGTTCCTGAACATCCTTCTGACCAGTTGTTGCTTTGCAATCTCTACTATATTTTGGGATCTTTTTGTGATGATTGAATATGATGCAATATTGACCAAGAATTTTTGGATGAATGTTTGCCATTTCTCTTTTAATTCAGGTGATATCTTACTTGAAGTTGTTGGGCTGTTGTATTGGCTTATTGATTCAGATATGGGTTTGGACCTTGCTGTAGCAGTGAGGAAATTCACAATAATAGAGATCACAAATTGACTGAATTAGCATTAAAAAATGTGATTCACTTTGCTCTTTTGGCATGTAATTTGACCGTCTTAATGTATTCTTTGTGTCCACTGACCTCTCAGTATGGTTGACTCCACTTCCATTTGAAATACTGAAGCAATAGGGGCATTGAGAGAAGTATGGTACACATCAGCCTTGTTGGAGATGACTATCTTGTGAATGGTTAAGTACTAAACCCCTTAGCTTCTGAATCACCCTCGAAAGGCCATTGGATCTTGTGTATAAACTGCAATATTTGGAAATGTCAGAGATTAAATGTGCCATTAAAGCGGGATTTATCAAGTGTTGTAGATTAGTCCTCGAGAGATTTGAGATCTTAATCCATTTTACTTTATTCTGATTCTTGGATAATCAGGATAAGTCCTGTTGAACTCGGTGAAGCAGCTATTTGGTGTTAAGCATTGTAAAATTGAAATTTTAAGTAAAATTAGTTTTCATTTAAAATTAGCTGTATTTGAAAATTGATATTTTGCAGTCACTTTGCTGGTATAGTGAACTGATCTCATTGTTTTCGACTTTAAGTCCTAGAATTTTAACTCATTTCTCCGTAGTGGAATTGAAAGGTGTCTCCCCTGATCAATAGTCAGGGTTCTGGCACAAATCCATTAGTCTAACCGCCATGTTACAAATCAACAGTAATTCTTCATCTTCCTAGCTGCTATTAAATGTTAGCTGTGCATTTTGATCGCTCAGTTCCATCTTCTGTATGATTTTAAGAGTGGTTATGTTTTTTAAAAAAAGTCATCAAATAGAAGTAAATACGAGGAAATCTGCAGATGCTGGAATTTCAAGCAACACAAATAAAAGTTGCTGGGGAACGCAGCAGGCCAGGCAGCATCTCTAGGAAGAGGTACAGTCGATGTTTCAGGCCGAGACCCTTCATCAGGACTAGCTGAAGGAAGAGTTAGTAAGAGATTTGAAAGTGGGAGGGGGAGGGGGAGGGGGAGATGCAAAATGATGGGAGAAGACAGGAAGGGGAGGGACGGAGCCAAGAGCTGGACAGGTGATTGGCAAAAGGGATATGAGCGGATCATGGGACAGAAGATCCAGGGAGAAAGAAAAGGGGGGGGGGGAAAAGCCCAGAGGATGGGCAAGTGGTATAGTGAGGGGGTCAGAGGGAGAAAAAGGAGAAAGAGAAAAAGAATGTGTGTGTATAAATAAATAACGGATGGAGTACGAGGGGGAGGTGGGGCATTAGCAGAAGTTTGAGAAGTCAATGTTCATGCCATTAGGTTGGAGGCTACCCTGACGGAATATAAGGTGTTGTTCCTTCAGCCTGAGTGTGGCTTCATCTTTACAGTAGAGGAGGCCGTGGATAGACATATCAAAATGGGAATGGGACGTGGAATTAAAATGTGCGGCCACTGGGAGATCCTGCTTTCTCTGGTGGACAGAGCGTAGGTGTTCAGCGAAACGATCTCCCAGTCTGCGTCGGGTCTCACCAATATATAGAAGGCCACATCAGGAGCACTGGACGCAGTATATCACCCCAGCCAGTAGAAGGAAATGTTCTGAATTGGGTCAAACCCAATTTTGCTGGATTGGAAGCTGGTTTAGCCAAGTGGTCTTAAATCTTGCAATTTCTATTGGTAGCAATGCACACACAAAATGCTGGAGAAACTCAACAGGCCAGGCAGCATTGATGGATGTGAGCAGTTGACGTTTTGGGCTGAGACCATTCTTCAGGACTCGTGGAAACACAAAACATTGATTATTTAGTTATTTGGCCACTGCCTGACCCATGTTCCTCCTGCATTTTGTATGTGCTGCTTTGGATTTCCAGCATCTGCAGAGAATTTTTCGTATTTATATTGGCATATCAGATTTTGAAATGAATCAGAAGAATGAAAAGTAAAAGTCAGTGTAAACATGTAATCAAAAAAGCCCAAAACTGCACAGTCTAGAAACCCCTGGACTTGCAAGTTCTTTGGAGATTAGCATCAGGCAAAAAAAATAAAGTTCATCATAAACAGCCTTGTACTGAAGAACGCATGGATAAATATTAAAAGCATAAGTGTTAAATTAAAAAGATATTAAGAAACTAAAGAGAGAATATAAAAAAATACTGGCAGGTAGAATCAAAAGTGCTTTGTATACCTGAGGGTAAAGAAAGAAAGAGTGGGGCCTGTTAGGAACCAAAATGGTATGTATGATACGGTAGTGGTAGATGTGGTTAGGATTCATAATAAATACTTCAATGCCAATTTTGTTTTAAGGATCTGCTAAATATTAGATGGGGTAAGCACAGTCAAAGGAACTATTATGCATCTAATATCTCTGAAAATCACCAAATGAAGGTGAGCTTTTTTTTTTAAAAACACCGACCATGTAAATTGTAGACATCTGAACTTTTCAGCATTCCTGGCCCAATAAATGATGCCGGAGGACTGGAAAAATACTAGTATTGTACTATGGTTTCAGAAGAGAGGCTGGCTAAACAGAGCAGAACCAGAACATTTGGTCTAAGGTGAGATTGAATGTGTTATTGAATCAAGACAATTGACGTTGATTTGTTAAAGGATGGTCTTACCTCTACAACTTTATTGAGATACGGTGTGGAATAGGCACTTCGAGCCACACTGCCTATCATCCTTGATTGCCTAATCACAGGGTAATTTACAAGGATCAATTAACCTATAACCGGTATGTCTTTGGACTGTGGGAGGAAACCAGAGCACCTGAACGAAACCTTCAAGGTCACGGGGAGACCTGGTACTGTAAGGTATTGTCCTATCGCTATGCTGCTGTGCTTAATGACAGTATCTGAGATGATTGAAAATTGGTGAAGGGAATAAATTTGATATTGTTCACTGTAAGACATTGGAGAACATGGTGCATGGTAAGGTTTTCAAAAGAAAATGGTGCATGGATTGCACGGCTCCAAGGGAGAGAGCCTTATAGGATCAAGAATTGTCTTAGTGTCAGCACGCTGAGAATAATGGTGTCCGTGTGTTATCGTAACTGGAAAGCTGTTGCCACAACTTCGAAACTAAGATTATGGTGCTCAGACCAAGGTGGGGTCTCTTTGCAAGCTGTCCTCATCACATTTATTATAATCATTCTACTGTTGATGTTATTTTCTATGTCATGATCTCTCTGGAAACGAGGATTTCCCACTGTATCTCTTAACATGTGACAATGATAAACCAATGACACTGGGGTTCCTAAAGGCTCAGTCCTTTGTCCTGTTATTTTTGTATTTATTAATGATTTTGAATTTCATTAAGGCACATAATAAATAATGTTTGAAAATGATAAAATACTTACTATGTTTACGAGGAGAAGGAAAGGTTTTGACTTCAGAAGCGTAGAGTTGGGCCGAGAGAAGGTAAATTGAATTTAATCCTGGGAACTGATGTAATGTATTTCGGGAGGTGCAGGAAGGCAAGGGAATACACAATTAATGGCAGGATATTGTGTGGTGTTAAATATGTCTGTGCCTACATCCTTCAGGGTGTAAAAGTCTTAGGCACATAGAGTATATATAGCTAGGGTGCCTAAGATGTTTGCACATTACTGTAGTAATTTTATGTATTGCACTGTACAGCTGCCACAAAACAAAAACCTATGAGTGATGATAAACCTGACCCTCATTGAGTCTCTATTGTGGACAGAGTGGGAAGGGGCAGGGAGAGAGGAATGATGGTTGGGAAAAGATGAGGGGAAGGGATGGGAAGCAACATTGGGATATTTTATAATGATCAATAAACCAATTGTTTGGAATCCGATGACCTTGCTTGGTGGCTCGGGACTGGGTGTGGCCGCACCTGCGCCATCCCCCTACCCAACACACTTTCTCTGCCACCTGTCCCACGCCCCTCCCGCGGCGCACGACCCTCACCATTCCCAACATCCTTTGCTCTTGCCAGATTTACAAGCACACTCTCACGTTGACAAATACAAAGCCTAGCTGAGCTGTATAGGATGTAAAAGACTTTTGCTCAGTATTGTATACTAAAACTAAATACATCACATGTATACATTGCTTTAAAGTTCAAAGTACATTCTATTAAAGTATGTATAAATTATACAATTTAATATTTGTCTGCTTACAGGCAGCCACAAAGCCAGAAACATGAAAGAATCCAATTTAAAAAAAAGACCAACACCCAATGTGCAGAGAGGAAAAAAAAAACAAATCAAATCATGCAAACAATAAAGCAATTATCAGCATTCAGAACAAAATTGAGTCCATAAACCTACAGCCGGAGTAGGTTCACAGTCTCAGTCCATCACACAGAGATAAATCGCCGTGGAGCATGCAAACGTTAAAACCTAATTTATACTTCTGTGTACGGGCTACGCCGTAGGCTTGATTTATACTTCTGCGTAGCTCTGTGCCGTAGCGAGCATGTGTAGTTGTGTCTGTGTTGCTCTGCAATTCACTGCCAATACACTTGTTGGCGGTGGGGTTTCAATGCTACTGTGTTGAGTTTCTTCGTGAGAGACATGGACGAGGAAATGCATTTCAAATATTTTCGGATGTCGGCAGATAGATATGACAATTTGGTTCATCGTCTCCAACCATTTATTTCACATCAGTGTGCAGACATAGTGGAGAAAAGCAACTGGAAATGCGTATGAGGAAATGCGATGCTACCAAGCGGACCAATCACAGTTGTTGCGGTCTGCGTCGCTGCAACGCGTGAGTTACTTTTTTGAGGAGGTGCACGTCACCCTATGGAGTAGATTTGTTGCAGATGTATAAATTGGCCTTAAGCCTGGAGCAGCCAGGGCACAACACAGCCTCAGTCTCAGTGCTGAGGAGAGCTCTTTCCAACTGTGAGCACTGCATTACGAGGCAGATCTGATTTATGGGGATGTTTCCAGGATGAGGAAGAAGTTTGCTCTGAGGAAAGATTGGAAAAGTTATGGTTGTTTCATTTGGGAACCAAGAAGGGATTGGTGGATCTGACAGGAGACTGAATTGAGGTGTACCAAACTGTGAGATTTTTGAGTTAATAAAGGAGGTCCTATTTTTCATAGCTGAGGGCTGAAAAGCTAGCTGTTAGAGATTTCAGATCAATGGCTGAAGAATCAGGAGTTTTCATCACTTTCTTTCCTCAGGATGATGATTACAATCTGGAACTTGCTGTCTGAGAGGGTAGTGGCTGCAAAATCTCCAGCACATTAAACAAATGCCTGGATGTGTACCCAAGGGGCACTGACCTGTAGGACTACTGACCTAGTGCTACAAGGCAGAATTAGGATGAGTTCTTTTAGGATGAGTTCAACGCAGAATTAGGATATGATGGGTTGACTGGCCGCCATGCTATCAATGTCCTACAATAACAAATGCCTCCAGGGCATCCTGTTTCTCTGGCTTCTTGTTTCCTCTTGATTTGATAGCTCACTTTGGAATGGCTTTCTTCCTATGGCTGAATGCAGTAAGCGCTGGTAGTTGTATTGATGAGGTGTAGTATTCTGTAGCCAGTGATAATTGTATGTGCCTGTAACACCCTGGATAAGATTTTATTGCTCATGTTAGGTATTTCATTTAATGGTCTTCTGTAGAAGCTGTGTGTTCTGCTGCTGGTAGTGTTTGGGATACCGCCAAAGATATGGGGATGCGATGTTCATGCTTAGGAATGTTGGGTCATCCAGTCAGGATGGTGGAATTAGAAGGTTCTAGAGAATGCTGGGTGGAGAGGTTTTGTGACAGACACTGGGGTGGGTCGAGGTCTTTTTGGCAGAAGATGCAGAGAGAAGAGGCGCGAGAGAACCAGCTGTAGGATTTGATCCAATGGGAACGCACAACTTGATGGAGACCAAGAGGAAAATCCTGCTGATGATTAGTGAATAGGAGTTGGCGCCTTGAGTACATTGGACACATCAGCTTTTGTGAAGATTTGAGCTTCAACCTGTGCACATTTGACTGTTTTAATTAGGATGGGCCCTTTTGTTTTCCTTTTTTTTCCTGCTTTAATAATGGTTAGGTTAATTTATAAATATATTTTATAATTGTATGCAGTGAATGATCTGTTATTTCTTGCCGATGGGCAATTGCATGGGGCCAGTATTTACTTAGTATTCACATAGATTATGGTTTGGGTGGGAGAGACATCCCAACTTTCCAGTTTTGTTGGGAACCCAAGTCATATTGACCTGAGACGTATGGACGTCTGGTAAAGAGGGATTTCATGCATTTTTGTGGAAGCTTGTATTGTACCATATTTACAAAGCCAAGGAACGAGCTGTCTGTGCTGCTAATTGAAATGTTGGCTGCAGAAAATTGCACTCTTCTTTTGAAATAAGAGATGAAGTAGAAACACTTTTTTATTGGGCTTACATAAGTATTGAAGTACATTTAACTCTAAGAGCGCTGGGTATTTTTATTTCAAAATTTGTAGGCTTTTTCCTACAATTTTCAGGGGTCATAATTTTAAATTGAAGGGTGGATGTCAGGGTTTGGTTTCTATTTACACAGAGTAGGGAGTGCATGGAGCACCCTGCCAGGAGTAGTGGTGGAGGCAGATATATTATGGACATTTAAGAAACTCTAAGATGGGCACATGGATGACAGAAAGATGGAGGACTATATCGGAAGGAAGCATGAGATTGATCTTAGAGTAGGTTTAAAGGCTGGCGCAACATTGTGGGCAGAAGGGCCTGTACAGTGTTGTGTTCTATCTTCTGTACTTCCAGGTTATACATTTCATTTAAAGTTCTAATTGAGTGTAATGTAAGGAGCTTTTCGGGATATCTCATAATTTTTAATATTCAGCGAATTTTGGTTGTGGCAGCTGCGTGCTGCCAATGACATCTTGTGGTCTTCAGATATAATTGATTTTGTAATTAGAAATTAAGGTCAGTCACGTTATCCTGTTAAATTAGACTTTAAATTACAAGTCAGTTAATTTGTGTTTTAGGTCATTATGATGCTTGCTTGCAAGCTCTCCCCCTTCCATCGCTTGCTTGTGTATCTCCTTTTAAAATGTGTCGACATCCTGGTAAGGTAGCTATTTTTCCGTCGGTGTGTCCAAAGGTGCATGAGAAAGTAAAACTCTGATGAACTTGCAATACATACTAACTTGTTTTGGTGTCATGCTCGCTGTCCTGAATATCCTGCCGATTTTACTGCCTGGTATCTGATTTTGTCACACCGGGATCTTAGCAACCCGAAGTACATCAGCTACTGAAAAATTGCATGCCCACCAGATATATCCTGTTAGCTTCAGGGCAGATAGACGGAACACCAAGTGATTTCTCTTAAAAAACAAAATAATGCCTGCAGATGCTGGAAATCTGAGGTGGAAAGAAACTGCTAGAAATACTTTGCAGTCAGACTGCATCTGTGGGAAGGGGCACGGGGTTAACATTTCATGTTGAAGACCCTTTGTCAGACCTGGGAAAGAGATGACTTCAATTTGCAGGAAGAGGAACACATATCTGATAGGGGAAACCAGGGTGAACATGGAGATAAGGTTGTTTACCGAGTGAATGTGCGACGATGTACGAGTGGTGAAATGCAGAGTAGGGAGATGTGACTAGCGGGCTGGGCTGGACTGGGCTTGTCTTCCACTAACCCCACCCATGCTCTTGAAATCCTTTCCTACTTCAACTGTTAATGCAAGCTAGCTTTGCTTTGTCCATATTGGAGTTCCTGTTGGTCTGCTGGGAATTGGCTCACTTGAATATGAAGAAGAGCAGGAGGAGAACATAAGGAAACAGCCCTTGCATCGGTGCAATTAAAAATATTATGGACCAGGCCTCCAATGACAACAGCTTGCCTGGGTGAAATACCTGCCATTCAAGAGTAGAAGAAAATGTATTTTAAGTCCAGACTTCGTGAATGTTCTTTCAGGAGGTAAAAGTCAACAGGGAAATTGATAAGATTGTAACTACAAATGCTCTTTATACTGTAATTGAAATAGGAATAGCACAGTGCGACTACTGCCATGAGAAAAATTGCTGGCAGCAAGTCTTGTGATTTAACCCTTTACAAGCTGGTTCTGATGTTGCAGGAAGCTTGCAAGCAAGCAGTCCAAAGCAACCCACACAAAATGCTGGAGGAACTCAGCAGGTCAGACAACATCCATGGGGAAAAAAACAAATCGTCGATGTTTTGGGCCGAGACCCTTCTTCAGGACTGAGAAGGAAGAAGGAAGATGCCAGACCAAAATCTGGGGGGGGGGGGGGGCGCTGGTGGAGGGGAAGGAGGCTAGTTGGAAGCTAGAAGATTTAAACTTCAGGGTAGGGATGCCTCAAAGAGACTTCGCAGTGGAGTAGCAAATCATAAACACCAATGTCTAGTTCATGCTTTGCCTCTGAAAATCACGCTGGAAGTGCAGTGTTTTTCATGCAAATTTCTGCACTTCATCCAGGGGTGATCTGGTACAAATTGTCCTTCTACTCAGCGCACCAGTTAGCAGTAAACGTTGATATTTAAAATTTATTTGCGCACGGCAAACATCATAAAATGACACCAACTAAACACTTGGCAGTGCAGCAAACTGGCAGTTATCTAATGCCAAGCTTGGGAGGAAGCTGCTGAAAGAGGCAGCTATTCTCTAAATCTGCATGGGTGGGGTGAAGGAGAGAATATGCAGCTAAAGAAAGTTTGGAGGCCCAAGGCGAAAGGTGAATGCAGTTCCACAGGAGTTTCTCCATTGGTGAGGAGGGTGCAGACTTGATCTCTTTGAAGAGTAAAGTGGGTGGAGGTTGGCCAGAATTGTGTTTAACTTGTGGATACAGGGCTGTAAGCATTGAATAATATTTCATCATGCATGTGGTAGTAAATTCAGAATGGGTATTCGATGAGTTCTGCTGCTAATCCCTCATGAGGTAAAGAGACTTGCCAAGGATCAGTCAATTTGAAGTTCTCTGCTGCATTGCTGGTTATTGATGGTCCTTTACAAACATTCTGTGAACTTTAATTGGTGTCTGCATCAGAGAATGATGTCACCTTCAGTAAGGGTACTGGTTATCATGTGACTATTTAGGCAGCTTAAGAAAGTCTGATTGATCTTCCAACGGAAAATCTGATTCAGGACATAATATTACTTGTTCTCCATCAAGTTGTCCTTTAACTTTTGTTAAGGAAATACTTTTCTCAATGATTATCTAAAATCCTAATAAGACTGTAAAACCTTTTTTTTTAAACCACTTCCCTGGCTAATCTTCGATCTTTCACCTTAAACTTGTGTGTCCAAAGATCAACTAGCAGTGCCTTCTCCTCACTAACTTGAGGAGTCTGCCACCTATGCTTTTTGATCCACATGAGCTGCAAGATGAGCATTGACTCGATTTTAAAATTCTATTTGTTTTTTGAAATACCACCTTTCTTTTGTGACCTCCTTCAGCACCAGGGCAACTGTGCCTCAGGCTGCCAAGAACCTAAACTTCCTCTCTGTATTTCCACCTTCCTCCCCTTGAAACCTAGTAGTTTGGTCAAATTTTCCTCATCTGGCTTCTACTTCTGTGAAATGCTTTGGGATCCTTTCTTGCATGTGCTATATAGAAGGTACTGTTTAGGGTGGCACTGTAGTGAAGCATTTAGTGTAACGCTGTACAGCGCCAGTGACTGGAGTTCAATTCCTGCTGTTGTTTCTGAGGAGCATGTACGGTATATTCTCCCAGTGATTGAGGGTTTCCTCCGGGTGCTCCGATTTCCTCCCTCATTCCAAAGATTTAAGGTTTAGTAAGCGCATGCTGCGTGGCTGTTCGAAGCATCCTAGGTCCGTGTTCATCATTGACGCAAATGGTGCATTTAATTGTTTTTTTTTGATGTGCATGTGACAAATAAATTAACCTTTATCTTTACGCTCTGTTCCTGAATTCTGCATTGTCTAGTTATTGGGATCCGAGGAATTATTTAGCTCATTAAAAGCATACTTCGTTAATGTTAAAAGGTATTTTTGTGTCATCCCTCGTGGTCTACAACGAAAGAGATGTGTAAGCGAGGATCAGTTGTGATAACCGTGGTAAAGAACTGAGCAGCTAGTTTAGGATATTGTTTGGCCCCAGCGATCTATTATTGGCAGATCCTCTCTTGAGATGTACTAGATGGTCATGCATTTAATCAGTCACTGTTACTGCAGTGTGTGACGTTTAGGGCAGCAATGAAGGTCCTCCATCCCGGGAAGTGTTAACAGCTTCCTTCATAGTGCCAGTATCTTCCTTTTAGTTTTCACTTCGGTCAGCCACGCAAGCCCTGGGTGGAATCTCAAGAATACTGTTGCACTCAGATGTAGAAAGATTCTTCATTGCTGTTTCCATAACAGTTTTGTTTTACCAGTCATTTTTGTCGGCTCTGAGTTCAACCTCCGAACCTGGAGGATTGGTGGACCACCCTTTGTCTGGCCTCTACCCTTTGACCTGTTTGGCATAGGTGACCCCACCAAGAGCCAAAGCATAAATCCTTGACTCCAGCCAGTGTAGCACTCCGGGTCATTGAGGAACACAAACTTCCAAACGACAACAAGGGTGTGGTCCTCTCGGAGGAGCTTGTGGATAACAGCATCAAACCTAACAGTGATTCGATATATTTTATTTTGTATAATGTAACACACCTCTACTTCTCCCTGTAAAATGTGTTCTCAAGTATCATCTGTCCTGTAATTAGTGCTTTGTGAAGTACACTAGAGTGGGTTGAGATGGCATTTTCTGGAAAGCTTTGTGTGATTTTTCACCTTTCTAGATTCAGTTAGTTATCCCTGTTGCTGAGGTAACTGCCTTGTTATAGTTATGTAACACTACTTGCTCAGTTTGTCACTTCTTTTCACCTGTGCCCGAGAGATTGCTAATGCATGTGGCCATGCCTCTCTGTGGGTGGATGAGCTGTTGCTGCCACACTCCAGTGTAGATCATGAACTGCTCTGAGCTCTCTCTGCAGTCTTTGCTTGTTACCCGGAGCCTGTGCGTGCACAGTTTGAATCTACAGCGGTGTGTCATGAACTGAGAGAACTTCGACTGCATTAGTGGGCACATTCCATGGAGACCAGTAAGCTCCACCTCCTTGCCCCGTGGATGCCACTGATGCACAGAGGCTGGCTTGTTCCTGCAACATGCTGTTAACCAATTAGGTAGTCAAATCCACAAGTACAATGGGTCCAGTTTAAAGCATTCCTCAGGGGTTGCCAAGAAACAGATCCAGCAGCATTTCAATTATTGCATGAATAACTATGGTTGTTATAACACGATAACTTGCTGGCAAGGCACAATACCGCTGGGTGGCCGCTCATTAGTCAGTTTCTTTCTGGTGTGCATCGCTGTTCTTTCCATTCCTTCATGCTTCCTGTTCAAACTACGAAAGCCCATTAGATTACGCACCTCTAAGCCAGTATGTGACTCCAGTGGTGATAGCGTCCAGTGCCTTGCTGTCCTTTTCCTGTGAAAGCTTGGCTTGTTGATTTTTTGAGGTTGTGGTATATCTATAGCTTAATAAATAAATCACGTAAGTGCATAAACATAGATGGACATTTTGTGAAACTAGACTTGCTTGGAACATCTTGCATCAATATTTCTCAGTGCTCTGTATCTCCTTGAAATTCATAACTGTCTAACCTTGGAAAATATTTTCTTGTGCTTTACTTCCGACTTGTATAGTGCTTATATTGTGCCTTTCTGATCCTGAAGCAACCTCCTGCACTTGAGGGCCAAAAAAATGTCCATGTAGGGAATACTGTTGCCAGTTTACAAGCCCACTGCAGTTATATGATACCAAGCAGATTGTACGGTACCTATAAAAATTATTCACCCTCCCCCCAGATGGTTTCATGTTTTATTGTTTTACAACATTGAATCACAGTAGATTTCACTTGGCTTTTTTGACACTGATCAACAGAAAAGACTCATTTGTGTCAAAGTGAAAACAATTTTCTACAAATTGGTCTACAATTATTACAATTATTAAACACAAAATAATTGGTTGCATAATTACTCTCCCCCCCCCCCCCCCAAAGTCAGTAGTTAGTAGATGCACCTTTGGCAGCAATTACAGCCTTGAGTCTGTGTGGATAGGTCTCGATCAGCTTTGCATATCTGGACTCTGCAATTTTTCCCCATTCTTCTTTACGAAACTGCTACTCTGTCAGATTTCATTGGGAATCGTGAGTGAACAGCCCTTTTCAAGTCCAGCCACAAATTCTAAATTGAATTGAGGTCTGGACTCTGACTTGGCTACTCCAGGTCATTAACTTTGCTGCCTCTAAGCCTTTCCTGTGGCTTAATGATCGAGGTCATTGTCTCCCTGGAAAACAAAGCTTCTTCCAAGTTGCAGTTCTCTTGCAGACTGCATCAGGTTTTCCTCGAGGATTTTCCCTGTATTTTGATGTATTTATTTTACCCTCTAACTTCACAAGCCTTCCAGAGTCTGCTACAGTGAAGCATCCCCACAGCGTGATACAGCCACCACCATGCTTCACAGTAGGGATGGTGTGTTTTTGATGTGCGGTGCCAAACAAGGCATTTAGTCTGATGGCCAAAAAACTCAATTTTGTTTTCATCAGACTATAGAACCTTCTTCCAGCTGACTTCAGAGTCTGCCACAGGCCTTCAGGCAACCTCTATCTGAGATTTTATGTGAGTTTTTGTTTTCAGTAGTGAGTTTCTCTTTGCCATCTCCCATAAAGCTGTGACTGGTGAAGCACCCGGGCAACAGTTGCTGCATGTGCGGTCTCTTCCATCTCAGCCACTGTAACTCCTCCAGAGTTGACGTAGGTTTCTTGGTGGCCTCCCTCAGTAGTCCCCTTCTTGCACGGTCACTCAGTTTTTGAGAATGACCTGCTCGAGGCAGATTTACAGCTGTGGCATATTTGTTCCATTTCTTGATGATTGACTTAACTGTACTCCAAGGGACATTCAGTGACTTGAAAATTTTCTTCTATCTATCTCCTGACCTGTGCTTTTCAGTAATGTTTTTGCAGGGTTGTTTGTTCTTTTGTCTTTCTGGTATATTTTTTTGCCAAGATACTGACTCACCAGCAGTTGGACCTTCCAGATACAGGTGTATTTTCACTACTGTCAGTTGAAACACCTTGACTGCACACAGGTCTCCAAAAACAGATCTCAATTTAACTACAAACAACAGGAATTCTGCAGATGCTGGAAATTCAAGCAACACACATCAAAGTTGCTGGTGAACGCAGCAGGCCAAGCAGCATCTGTAGGAAGAGGTGCAGTCGACGTTTCAGGCCGAGACCCTTCGTCAGGACCTCTTCCTACAGATGCTGCTTGGCCTGCGGCGTTCACCAGCAACTTTGATGTGTGTTGTCTCAATTTAACTAATTATGTGACACCTTAAACCAATTGGCTGAGCCAGTGTTGATTTGGTGTGTCATATTAAAGGGGGTGAATACTCGGGCAATCAATTATTTTGTGTTTTATATTTGTTATTTATATCATGTTGCAGAGATTGATTTTCACTTTGACATGAAAGAGTCTTTTTCTGTTGATCAGTGTCAAAAAAAAAAGCCACATTGAATCCACTGTGATTCAAAGTTGTAAAACAATAAAACATGAAAACAGTCAGGAGAGGGAAAGGCAGGAGTCAGATTTTAGAGAGTACCTCTGTGGCTGTACCCCTTGACAACAACTACTCCTGTTTGAGTACTGTTGGGGGGGGGGACAGCCTTCCTGGGGGAAGCAACAGTGGCCGCGCCTCTGGCACAGGGTCCGGCCCTGTGGCTCAGAAAGGTAGGGGAAGGAAGAGGATGGCAGCAGTGATAGGGGACTCTGTAGTTAGGGTTCAGATAGGTGACTCTGTGGACGCAGGAAAGAAACGCAAATGGTAGGGTCAGGGTCTGGGATGTTTCTGATCGTGTCCACGATATCCTGAAGTGGGAAGGAGAACAACCAGAGGTCGTGGTACATATTGGTACCAACGACATAGGTAGGGAAAGGGAGGAGGTCCTGAAAGCAGACTACAGTGAGTTAGGAAGGAAGTTGAGAAGCGGGACCACAAAGGTAGTAATCTCGGGATTACTGCCTGTGCCACATGACAGTGAGTATAGGAATAGAGTGAGGAGGAGGATGAATGTGTGGCTGAGGGATTGGAGCAGGGGACAGGGATTCAGATTTCTGGTTCATTGGGACCTCTTTTGGGGCAGGTGTGACCTGTACAAAAAGGACAGGTTGCCCTTGAATCCCAGGGGGACCAATATCCTGACGAGAAGGTTTGCTAAAGCTATTGGGGAGAGTTTAAACTAGACTTGCTGGGGGGTGGGAACCAAACTGAAGAGACAGAGGAAGAGGCCGTTGGTTCACAAATAGAGAAAGTTTGGAGGCAGTGAGAGAGGGAGGATAGGCAGGTGATAGAGAAGGGACACGCTCAGACCGATGGTTTGAGATGTATCCATTTTAATGCAAGGAGTATTATGAACAAAGCGGATGAGCTTAGACCGTGGATCAGTACTGGAGCTATGATGTTGTGGCCATTACAGAGACTTGGATGGCTCAGGGGCAGGAATGGCTACTTGGAGTGCCAGGCTTTAGATCTTTCAGAAAAGGCAGGGACAGAGGCAAAAGAGGTGGGGGTGTGGCACTGTTGATCAGAGATACTGTCACGGCTGCAGAACAGGAGGAAGTCATGGAGGGATTATCTACGGAGTCTCTGTGGGTGGAAGTTAGGAACAGGAAGGGGTCAGTAACACTACTGGGTGTTTTTTTTATAGACCACCCAATAGTAACAGGGACATTGAGGAGCAGATAGGGAGACAGATTCTGGAAAGGTGTAATAATCACAGGGTTGTCGTGGTGGGAGATTTTAATCTCCTGTATCGATTGGCATGTTCCAAGAACAAGGAGTTGAGATGGGGTGGAATTTGTTAGGTGTGTCAGGAAGGTTTCTTGACACAATATGTAGATAAGCCTACAAGAGGAGAGGCTGTACTTGATCTGATATTGGGAAGTGTACCTGGTCAGGTGTCAGGTCTCTTAGTGGGAGAGCATTTTGGAGATGGTGATCACAATTCTATCTCCTTTATCATAGCATTAGAGAGGGATAGGAACAGACAAGTTAGGAAGGGGTTTAATTCGATTAAGGGGGAAAATGAAGCTATTGGGCAGGAACTTGGAAGCATAAATTGGGAACAGATGTTCTCGGGAACGTATAGCAGAAATGTGGGAAATGTCCAGGGGATATTTGCATGGTGTTCTGCATGGGTTCATTCCAATGAGACAGGAAAAGGATGGTAGGGTACAGGAATCGTGGTGTACAAAGGCTGTTGTAAATCTAGCCAAGAAGAAAAGAAGGGCTTACAAAAGTTTCAAAAAACTAGGTAATGATAGAGATCTGGAAGATTATAAGGCTAGCAGGAAGGAGCTTAAGAAAAATTAGAGCCAGAAGAGGCCATGAGAAGGCCTTGGCCAACAAGATTAAACAAAACCCCAAGGCATTCTTACAAGTATGTGAAGAGCAAGAGGGTAAGACGTGAGCGAATAGGACCAATCAAGTGTGATAGTGGAAAAGTGTGTATGGAACCGGAGAAGACAGCAGAGGAACTTAATAAGTACTTAGCTTCAGTATTCACTACGGGAAAGGATCTTGGAGATTGTAGGCAACACGCACAAAATGCTGGTGGAACGCAACAGGCCAGCATCTGCAGATTTCCTCGTGTTGGCGATTGTAGGGATGACTTACAGGAGACTGCAAAGCTTGAGCATGTAGATATTAAGAAAGAGGATGTGCTGGAGCTCTTGGTAAGCTTCAAGTTGGATAAGTCACCAGGACCAGACAAGATGTACCCCAGGATACTGTGGGAGGCGAGGGAGGAGATTGCTGAGCCTCTGGCAATGATCCTTGCATCTTTAATGGGGATGGGAGAGGTTCCGGATGATTGCAGGGTTGTGGTTGGAGGGTTGTGGATGTTGTTCCTTTATTCAAGAAAGGGAGTAGAGATAGCCCAGGAAATTGTAGACCAGTGAGACTTACTTCAGTGGTTGGTAAGTTGATGGAGAAGATCCTGAGAGGCAGGATTTATGAGCATTTGGAGAGGCATAATATGATTAGGAATAGTCAGCATGGCTCTGTGAAAGGCAGGTCATGCCTTACGACAGGGGTCCCCAACCTTTTTTTTGCACTGTGGACCAGTTTAATATTGACAATATTCTTGTGGACTGGCCGACCGGGTTGGTGGGGGGGGCGCGGGGGAGGGGTGTGTTCAAGTTCAATAGTGCGTGACAGGGAATGAGGAAAGGTGCAGCTGACTCTCATCATGTCATATCGCCAAATCATATCGTTTCCTCGTGGCCTGGTAGCACATGCTTTGCGGCCCGGTGGTTGGGGACCACTGCCTTATGAGCCTGATTGAATTTTTTGAGGATGTGGCTGAACACATTGATGAAGGTAGAGCCGTAGATCTAGTGTGTATGGATTTCAGCAAGGCATTTGATAAGGTACACCATGCAAGGCTTATTGAGAAAGTATGGGATCTCAGGGGACCTTGCTTTGTGGATTCAGAACTGGCTTGCCCACAGAAGGCAAAGAGTGGTTGTAGATGGGTTATATTCTGCATGGAGGTCAGTGACCAGTGGTGTGCCTCAGGGATCTGTTCTGGGACCCTTACTCTTCGTGATTTTTATAAATGACCTGGATGAGGAAGTGGAGGGATGGGTTAGTAAATTTGCTGATGACACAAATGTTGGAGGTGTTGTGGATGGTGTGGAGGGCTGTCAGAGATTACAGTAGGACATTGATAGGATGCAAAACTGGGCTGAGAAGTTGCAGATGGAGTTCAACCCAGGTAATTGTGAGGTGGTTCATTTTGGTAGGTCAAATATGATGGCAGAATATGGTATTAATGGTAAGTCTCTTTGCAGTGTGGTGGATCAGAGGGATCTTGGGGTCTGAGTCCATAGGACACTCAAACCTGTTACGCAGGTTGATTCTGTGGTTAAGAAAGCATACGGTGCATTGGCTTTCATCAATTGTGAGATTGAGTTCAAGAGCTGAGAGGTAATGTTGCAGCTATGCAGGACTGTGGTCAGACCCCACGGAGTACTGTGCTCAGTTCTGGTCGCCTCACTACAGAAAGGATGTGGAAACCATAGCAAGGGTGCAGAGGAGATTTACAAAGATGTTGCCTGGATTGGGGAGCATTCCTTATGAGAATAGGTTAAGTGAACTCGGCCTTTTCTCCTTGGAGCAACACGGAGGATGAGAGGTGACCTGATAGAGGTGTATAAGATGATGAGAGGCATTGATCATGTAGATAGTCAGAGGCTTTTCCCCCGGGCTAAAATAGCTAGCAGGAAAGGGCACGGTTTTAAGGTGCTTGGAAGTAGGTACAGAGGAGATGTCAGGGGTAAGTTTTTTACGCAGAGAGTGATGAGTACGTGGAATGGGCTGCTGGCGACGGTGTTGGTGGCGGATATGATAGGGTCTTTTAAGAGACTCCTGGACAGGTACATGGAGCTCAGAAAAATAAAGGGCTATGGGTAACCCCAGGTAAATTGTCAGGTTAGGACATGTTTGACACAATTTTGTGGGCCGAAAGGCCTGTATTGTGCTGTAGGTTTTCTATGTTTCTATGTTCTATGTTTCTATGAAATCTTTCCAAAGGCCGGGGGGGGGGCACGGGTGTTGGGGAGCAAATACTTTATATAGGCATTGTATAGCTGAGAGTCATTTAAAGTTAAATTGGACAGCTGTATGGACAGGAAAGGAATGGAGGGTTATGGGCTGAGTGCAGGTCGGTGGGACTAGGTGAGAGTAAGAGTTCGGCATGGACTAGAAGGGCCGAGATGGCCTGTTTCCGTGCTGTAATTGTTATATGGTTATATGCTTATTAGTTAGTTGAAAAGTAAATATTGTCCAGGATATCCAGGGAGAAATGGGTTTGATCTTTAAAACGGTTTAGTAGGATCTGTTCCACCTACCTGAGGGTCTACAGGGCTTCTATTTTATGTCCCAACCAAAGATCATCACTTCCGTCACTGGCCTTCTTGCCAGTTTTATGCTATCGTCTGGAGTGTGAGATGGAAGTTTGCGTGAGGAATACTTGTAGAAATGTTCGGTTGATTGTTGCTTTCTGTAGAAGCCATTATAAACTTTGAGCAATCTGGTTTAGGGTAAACAGGCATTAAAATTAAAAAAAAAACCAAACATTCAGGCTTTACTTAAAAGAAAACTTTGACTGAAGCAGACCCCAAAGATAATCTCCCTGCAAAAGGGCAGTTTTTACCAGTGGAAGTCTCTCCTGATATCGATTGCTAGCACTACATGATTTACCTCTTCTTTGCTCCATTAGGCCTTTGAACTACTCATGTGGACCATTGACCCATTCAGTAGGCAAATTAGTGTACTGAAGGTTGTGGAAAAAGGCCAAAGGAGTGTAATTGCATGGCAGTGTAGTAATTAGCATAATACCATTTGAGTGCCAGTGGCCCAGGTTTAATTCTGGCCACTGTCTGCATGACTGCTTTCCTCTGGGTGCTCTGGTTTCCTCCCACTTTCCAAAGAGGCACAGATTAATTGGTACCACAGGCTCAGTAGGCCCCAAGGGCCTGTTACCATGTTGAATCTCTGAATAAGTAAAATAAAATAAATTTGGCTCGAAGCACGAGATTTTAACGGGAAGGTGCAAGGGAATGAAACCTGTCTTATTCAGTTCTACAGGGTTTGATTCAGTTATGCTGGAATTGACCTGACCTTTACCCTTGTAAGTGGCACATTATCTGAAAGAACAGTCCTTTCATGTCGAGGATCAAGGGTTCACTGCACAAGAGGAGCCCTGTGCTTACTCGTCTGAGTATAGAATTATACTGTGATGGATTAAGCTGATAATTTTGCTGTCACTCCAGGCATTGTGAAGATTACTACATAAATATAAGTGCTAAAGTGTGCCTTTAACATGTTTCTTCATTTTCAATGGTTTGTTGGATTTATTTTGTACTCTTTTTTTTGATAGTAACTACAATGAATGTTCCCACAGCTCTTAAACAGTTTATTTTTGCTCATTTTGAAAGGTTAATTAGTTTGAGGACCTTTTTAATTGACTATATTGCTTCCCTCAAAACACCTGATAGATTGGATTCAAAATTAGCTTTGCCACAGAAGTCCAGGGGTACTATTGTGACGGGAGGTCTGAACCATGATGTTTTGCAGGGATCAGTGCTGAGACCCATGCTTTATGATTAAAATGGTTTGGATCAGAACAGCTGGGCTGATTAGTAAGTTTGCAAGTGACGAAAGGTAGGTAAAGTTGAGACTTGCCTTAAAATTTTAGTTCAGTCGCTTTGGAATACGTATTATGTGCTTTTTAGGTTACAGGAAGAATTTGGAGATTTTGTAGTTGGTGCAGGAGAAGTTAATCAGGATATTGCCTGGTTTGGAGAGTATTAGCCATAAGGCGAGGTTGGACTTCTGCGGTACGTTGACTGCATTGGTGCTGCGTCGTGCACCTGTGCTTATCAATTTCATCAACTTTTACCTCCAGCTTCCATCTGGCTTTCCAATTCACTTAGTCCATTTCTGACCACCTCTCCTCATTATTGATCTTTCCATTTCCATCTTTGGAGACAAACTGTCCACTGACATCTTTTGTTAGCCTACCCCATCGCCTGCCAAAACAAATGCTATTCCCATTTCTCAGTTCCTTCGCTGCTGCATCTGTCCCCTGGTGAAGCTTTCCTTTCGAGGACATCAGAGATATCCTCCTTTAAAGAACTGGGTTTCCCTTCCTGCACCATTGATGCTGCCCTCACTTACATGTTCTCCTTTTCCCAGACATCTGTCATCATCTAGAAGGATTGCTTCTTCTGTGATTCCCTTGTCCATTCATCCCTCCCCACTAATCTCCCTCCTAGTACATCCCTACTTACATCCCTGCAAGTGACAGGAATGCTGCATCTGCCCATTCCCCACCTCCCTCACCTCCATTCAGTGCCTCAAACAGTCATTCCAGGTGAAACAGCACTTCATCTGTGAGTCTGCTGGGGATATCTACGTATCAAAATGTTGGAGGAACTCAGCAGATTGGGCAACATCTATGAAGATGGATAAACAGCCGGTGTTTCAGATCAAGACCTTTCATCAGCACTGAAAAGAGGGTGGGAAGATGCCAGAATAAAAAGATGGAGGGAAGAAGAGGAGTACAAGTTTATATGTGAGGCCTGGTGGGTGGGAGAGGGGGAATGAAGTAAGAAGCTGGGATGTGATACCTGGAAAAGGCAAAGGAATGGAAAACAAGGAATCTGATAGAGGAGAGTGGACCATGAGAGAAAGGGAAGAAGGAAGGGCACCAGGTGAGGAGAAGAGGTAAGACGCAAGTGTAGGGCCTCTTACCTTTACCAGTGCCAGTGTTTTGTGTTAAATTTGAGACTACTTGCATGCTGTTAAGTTTATATGGTTGAAAGCCACACTGACATTACTGGTACATTAGCAACCGGAGCCTGTCTTCATTACATACTTCCAATGGTATGTGGCTGCAAAGTGCATGTTGGGTATCACCTGGTTCAATACTTTATCCAGGTTGCGACGATTTCTCAATATTACCTGTGCTGGGTAAGTATTTGGTACGCTGTTCTCCACAGGTTAGTAGCGTGTCTGAGATTGTTAGAGTTATAGCTAGCCTAGAGCTAGGCTTTAATTTTATACTCACACAGGTCACTAATCCCAATTTTCAGCTGTAGCTTATCACTAGCATTGGGCAGATCATTAACTTCTTAAAACCTTGACTAAAAGTTCGAAGTAAATTTTATTATTGAAGTACATATATGTCACCATATACAACCCTGAGATTTGTTTTCTTGTGGGCATTCTCAATAAGTCTATAGAACAATAAGCTGAACAGGATCAATGAAAGACAATGTTTAACCAGCGGGCAGAAGTCAACAAGCTGTACAAATATAAAAAGAGGAAATAATAATAAATAAGCGATAAATATTGAGAACATGAGATGGAGTCCTTGAAAGTGACTGATAATACCAAGCAGTAAAGCCAGATTTTATAATTATCCAGCAGTAACGCACTAGACAGTGTCACAGCTGACATGTCCAATTGATATTTAATCATGAAATGAAGTGCTTTTTTGATTACCCATGAAACTTGGAGTTTTTTTTTAGTTGCACTGTTTAAGAATATTTTCAGCCTTTTTTTAAACATTACTTTTTTACTTAAGGTCAAAATAAAAGTTAAAGTAAGTATGAAGCAAAACATAGGGTCTTGCTTTTGGTTTTATTGCATGCTTGACTGTCACTGAAATCTAATATACCAACTTAAGATATATTCTACATAATATACACTTTCGAAGACCTAAAAGCTGGATGAATTTGTCTTGTTGCTCTGCACGTGGCAAAGTAAAGAGGTAAACATGTTCCAAATTGCCCTGTCCATTGTCACTAAGCTTGCCGATAATTCTGGAAGAGCAATATACAATTTAAGGATTTTTCTATTTATAAAATTCTGATCATGCACTTCACTAATGCATTCTCTGGTTTTCTTACACATGCAAAAAATTTTCGCTAATATTCTGTGCAGAATCTATACAAGTCTCTAGAAAAGAGATTGTTGGAATAAATGACGCTGCTTGTAATCAATATTGGAAGAAAATACCAAAATATGAATGGAAATGAATGTATGAAAAGTTATAGAGTAATACAACACAGAAACAGGCCCTTCAGCCAAACTTACTGAACTTTGATTGAACTTTTCTATGAGCTCAGTGCATCTTGCATATTTCATGAAAGAAATCTGTTGATGGAAAACGGCTTTTATAAAGTCACTTTGCGCTTGTCCTTTTAATTCATTTTGTCTTTTCTGCTTAATTTCAAATTTTAGTGAAGGGCTGATGTGTTGTGCCTGAAAGTTGATAAAGTCGCTGGAAATTGGCCTGGGTGACAGATTCAGCTTGTTTCATGCCACACTTCCTTGCCAGACTTGCCTTCAGAACGCAGTCCTTTTATTGTGAAAGTGAGACCATTTATGGAAAACAGTGTCATGCATATGAGGGGTGATTGATAAGTTTGTTGTCTAAGGTAGGATTCAATTTCAGAAAACTAGCACATTTATTTTTCAACATAGTCCCCTCCTACATTTACACACTTAGTCCAGCGGTCATGGAGCATATGGATCTTGGTCCTCCAGAAAGTGTCCACAGCATGGGTGATTGATAGGTTCATGGCCTAAGGTAGAAGGGGATGATTTATACAGCTCTCCTTACATGTAGTTCAACTCTTTTAGTGATTATGCAGAAAGTTTGAAGTTAATAACTCATCTCCTTCTACCTTAGGCCACGAACTTATCAATCACCCCTGATGAGTTATTAACTAATGAGTTATTAACTCCAGTCATCATTTCAAGCGGAGAACTCGATCAGTCCTGCAGCATTTTTTTTTTAGCGATACAGTGCTGAGAAGGCCCTTCTGGCCCTCTGAGCTGTGCTGCCCCATAACTTTAACCTGACCACGGGACTGAATCACCTGGGGAAAGCCCGCATATTCCACGAGGAAGACGTACAGACTCCTTACAGATGATGCCAGAATTGAACTTTGAACTCCCATGACATAAGCTGCAATGGTGTTGCGCTAACAGCTACGCTGCCGTGACAACCATTTTGTGTGCGTTTCTGTGGATTTCCGGCATCTCGTGTTTATGATTTACTACCTCAGTATTCCTCTTTTGAATGTTTATTTTTTTAACTTGCAGCTGTTTTGCACTGTACTACCAAGAAACAACACATTTCATGACACAGGTCAGTGATAATAAACCTGATTCCGATTCTGACAATGTTTTGGGGGGAGGTGTTCATGCTTCAGTTGCATATTGCACTGGTGGAATTACATCTGGAGCCCTGTGCACTGTATTCATCTCAGTTAGGCATAGATGTTAATGTGTTGGAAACCGTTTGGAGGAGGTTCACAGGATACACGTGGACTGGGCAATTGTCTCATGAGGAAAGATGGGCAGGTCATTGACTGTTACTCCTGAGGTGGAGCCTAATTGCTGACTTTTGTGGAGGTTGGTAAAATCATGAGGGATATAAATAGGGTTCCAGGTAAAAAGCCATGGGTTTAAAGGGAAAGAACAAAGATTTACAAGGGATCCGATCCGAGGGCCAAGTTTTCCATCACAGGGTGATGGGTAAGTTGGCAGAGGCAGGTACAATCACCGCATTGAGGCAGGCAAATGGAAAGATTTCGAGAGAGCTGGGTCGATCACAAGCAAATGGGATTAGTGTGGATCGGTCAGCACTGACGAGTTGAGGCTGAAGGCCTATTTCAGTGCTCTATGAATCTGTGATGTGTTGAACTGCGGGGGTGGTGGGGGGCATCCCCTGAAGTGAGAGAGGCCTGGAGAATCTTGTCAGTGTGAATGTGAAGACTTCCATTTGCAGGAGAATTCAGAGCTAGGGGGTCAGTATTCTAAAAATAAGGGTTGAAGAAAAGTGAGGTAATTTTTTTTTCCTCTGTCCTTATGTGCTGTAGGACTTTGGAGCTCTCTTCATCAAAGCACAGTTGAATCAGATTCTACTGCCTCAAAAAAAAAATCAAGGGATATGGCTTCTTGAAGAGGGGAGGGGCTGATGGCCAGGAATGCAGAATAGTGATTGCAGTTGGATGAGCCATGGTCTTTGGTCGGACTCAGTGGAGGACAGACCCAGTGCTGAGTGCCCCATTTTTGTTCACATGTTGCCTAGGATAAATACAGTGAAATTGTCCGTAAGTGGCCACCTGGATGCACGTGCACTAACCTCATTCCCAAACAGCTAGACTTCTGTTTTTGGACAACCCTCTTGCACTCCGTTAAATTTGAGATTAATAATTTTTATCTGTCAACGAGAAGAAAGTGGGGGTTATTGAGGGGGAAGAGTGCCGATTAAGGAACTGGGTCACTGTTTAGGCACAGTCGCATTGAAAAGTGCAAGGGGAGTGGAAAACTGCCTGCTCTTTTTCTTCTTCCTGTGTTGCTGAACTGGGGCATTATTTAGGTTACCCCGTTTAGGACGCGAGAGGCAGCTGTCAGAAACACAGTGATAAATTTAGCATTGTTCCACAAAGAATGCATCTCGTGCTCCTGCAGCATGGATACTGGTGGGCATTGCGGCTCAGAGGACCTAAAGGGTCTCTATCTTTGAATTCTAAAAAAAAATTCAAGGCTAGAGATGAGATGGATGTGGTGGCAGACTGAGAGCAGCAATTTTTTTTCCCTTTTCTCTAGCTGATTGAACTGAATGGCGGCAGAAACAGGCTGAGCTCTCAAATAGGAGATCCATGTTTCGCGCTTTGTGAATCTGTGTTGTCCCTGTGCAAATACACACCGAAGTGCAACATAAGTAGAGATGGTGTACCTGTAAATGATCATGATGCAGCAGTCTGCTCCAGAGATTCAAAATGATGCTGTAAATTTTGCAGTGAAGGCGAACCCAGACAAGTTAGAATCAAGAGGCCAAATCCAGTACTGCAAATCCTCGGTATCTGTTTCTTGTTTGCGATTGTACTGGTTCAGTTTGATATCATGGAGGGGTGGAGGCCGGTTTTCAGTGGTTCTGTTGTTAGTGGATTACTGTACACAGCCTTTAATGTGAGGGTTTGTGGTTGTACTGTCATTTCAAAGATTTGTCCCAAAATACTCTGCCATTTATTGAGGAAAAACAACAATTTTGTTGTACAGAACAAAGCAGTTCCAAATACTTGGACGTTGTGACATGACTGAGTGAGTGACGGCCTGTGACTCTTAATGTTTCTCAGTGCAGTTAACTGAGTGGAGCAGAACTGGTTTCATTCAAATGAGCCACTGTGAATGTTTTGCTGCAGGCTGGTCATCTTTTTCAATTGAGATCTGTGTTCAGTTGAAGTGTGTTAAAAGATGGTACGGTGCAAAATTCTTTTTGATTCCCTTTTAAAGGTTACTATCGGATCGCTTTCAATCAACCGTTCAGGCAGAGCATCATTCCAGTAAAGCAGAAGATTGATTTTCTACTTTTGGCGTGGGTTTAAAGCAATGCTCTAGAAATTCCAATTGCAAAGCAGTTTTTAAAAAAAAAAGTTTGCAGAAGATAAAATCAATTGCAAAATGCATTTCCACTTCCCTACAACATGAAAGCAAACTGTCATGCATGTGAAGTCTTTGGTTGGTGATTGTTGACTACACAGTAGTTGTTAAAGGTATGTCTGATGCTGCTGCAGGATTTGTGCTTATCTGCAGAAAATGACGGAGGCTGCTGATTGGAAACGGTCCTTGAGGCTGAAGAATGGAGTGGGAGTGAAAGAGACCATGAATGGCTGCATGGTCTCTCTCACTTGTGTTCAGGTCTTCAGCCTCAAGAACTTCAGTACAGTGAGCACAAGCAAAGGAGACAAGTGTAGTAATTCCGTGAAGCCAGCCTCTACCATGTATCTGACCTCCGTCTTTGTTACCTGTCCAATCTGATGCTCTGCCTACCACTCATTCTCCATGAGGCATTAGATTTGTATGCTGCCCTCTCCCTACCCCTGCCCAAATCTCTGATCATCATCTGCCTGTTAAGACTTTTCAGATAAGGCTCTTTGAGGTAATGATTGCAACCGAGAGTTGTAATGGCAAACAGTACTGTGCTTAGCACTGTGATCTGTGATCACCTTGATGCATGCTCCCTTACTAATGGTCAAGATCAAATTGGTGTCTCATGAGTCTGCATTGCAATGGATGCAGAATATTATGTAGGTTCACAAAGTTAGAGCCAGAATACCAATCATCTTGAGATACAAAAGGAAATGCAGGGGTGTGGATGAATTGTGTGGTTGAGGAGGGCGTTGTCCTTTGCCCCTCAGTCTGGGGAAACCAGATTCATGCTGATTATAGTGGCTGTGAGAGCCTGGAGAATTTATAAGCCAGGAAGATGAATGTACCTGCATCAGATGAGTGTGTGACCACAATGGAAAGGAAATCGTTGAAGCATAACCACAATATAGAGACAACAAATGTGAAGGTAGTGAAGCAAAGTGTTGAATTTATGCACGATATGGACAGGAGATTCTTCTGTAGTTTGTGACACCTCATCCATTTAAGGAAGCAGTGAGGTATTGCATGCAGAATAAGAGGTTACCTTAATCAAGAAATTCTGAAATTTCAGCTATCTTCCGCATGGGTTTTGAAGATTAAAGAGGGTTCACAGGTGCTTTCAAAGATTTTCAGTGGGTAAATGGTGAAGATGTTTTTCCCATGATTTAGTGTATGGCGAATGTGGATAATCCTGAATTACAAGGAGGAATTGAGTGAAAGTCACACATGAGCCTCTTTCATGTGGAAATACTAACCACGATAGTGACTAACTCTTTGGCAACCATCAGTATGGCTTCAAGTCAGTGGCTAGGCCAAGTTGGAGTTGAACTCTGAATGAATGATTGTGGTAAACAGACAAGTGGGTTAAAGCAGTTTCAAAGTGTTTGCTCCTATTTAGCGGGCTCTATTTCACTTTCCCCTTCAAAATTCAGCAGTGACAGCAAAGCAAAAGTCAGTCCAGTGACCTTTAGAACCCCACCCAACAGAAACCCTTTGTTATCTGCAGTTTCCTTTGCCGTCACGAGTTTTTTTGCAGCGTTCATAATTGGAAACCAAATTACCTGATTTTCTGCTTGCCCTGTAATAACTAAAATATATCCTGCAGAAAAGAGGCAAAGTTGACTTGATGTCATGGGTAACCTGTTACCCACATTCGCCACCACACACCCACCACACTCTTCACTCACTTTATGAATTCCAACCACCTTGAGGCCTCTGACACCAACTGTACTAACTCTACCCTTAAAAGCGGTATTTCTTGGTAGAAAATGTGGTTCTTTTATTTTATTCCTGAAATAATTAAAAGCGGAAAGCAAGAACACCTAAATATCAGTTTTAGTTCTGCAGAGTGAAGAGAGTGGATGTGTGTGGTTGTCAGTGGGTCAGTTCACTCTTTTAAAGTGTGGAAGTCAGACTTTTAAAAAGAATTGGACTTTTTAAGATTGATTATTTAAAAAAGAATTAGTTAAATACTGACCTAAATATTATAAATACTAATTTTTGGTTACTTTACAATAAACCTTTTTTTTAACCTCTTTTAATAATTTTTTTTTCAAAAACCAAAGGCAATTCAAATAAGTGACACCATGCTGGAAACTCCTGGTGGAAAGCCAAGGTGCCTGGAACAGTATTTTTCAGACTATTCACTTTGAAAAGTAATGAAGACACTTGGGCCTCTAGCACTGAAGATTTGGGTACATACAGTACTGTGCAAAAGTCTAAGGCACATATATTTAGCTAGGGAGCCCAAGAATTTTTTGCACAGTACTATAGTAATTTTGTGCATTGCACTGTACTACTGCCGTGAACAGAAAACACATTTCATGATATATGAGTGGTGATAAACCTGATTCTTATACGGGTCTCTATTGTGGACTGGGAGCGGGAAGGAGGCAGGGAGAGGGGAATCATGGATGGGAACAGGGGACGGAAGAGAGGAGGGAGTGTGAAGCACCAGAGGCACATTATGTAATGATCAATAAACCAATTGTTTGGAATCAAGTGACCTTGTCTGGTGTCTCGGGGCTGGGTACATCACTGGCACTCCTCTGCGCCTGTCCCACACCCCTGCCGTGGTGCTCCACTCTTGCCATTTCCAACATCTTTTGTACTGGCCAGATGTTTAAAATCACTCTTTGCTTCACGTTGACAAATGCGGTACTGTGCAAAAGTATGTCCCTAAGTTTTGTACAGTGCTGTGCTTCAAAGTACATAAGAGCAAACTCCTAGCACTGATACCATTAACAGTGATAATATGCCAGCAGTTTTTAAAGGAGGCAATGATAATCAGGATCCAATTTATCATTACTTCTACTTTTTTCCACTTGAAGTGCACTCTTTGTTCTGCTAGAAACTATCCTTCGTGACTGTATGGTAAATCCACGCACACTTTTTAAAAGGTTTGCCAGCAACTAAATCCCATGCTTCTAAGAAGATTAAATCTTCTTAAACTTCACTTGGAATCTTGCCACTATCATATCTGTCAGATGAAATGACTTCCTAAGGTGCTCCAGTCAGATAGAAGATCTTAAGAGTTTTATTGCCAGAGTTCTTTGGGAGTGGTGGAAAGTTTTGTCAGTTTTAATGGGGAAAGCTGAAGGCTGTGCCTTTACCAAACAGTCAGATTTCCAGTGGAGGTTCATGGGTATGGTTTGTTCTCATCGGACTACTTGCACGCATCAAATTGTTTGATCTTGATCTTGTTTCCTGTCAGGATCCTGTCATTCAATCTTTGGTCACCTGGGCCAGCAAGATTGTGCATTAGGAGAAGGTAAATTCATGACATCTGTGTACTAGGAATTTGTCAAAATCCAGCGCATTGGTACAGCAGAATGGTTTTTTGATTGTTATGCCTTTGAGATTTTCTTTCACAAAGTTCGACACATTCTGAAGTAATAATGTATCTTGTATAATTCAATGAGAATTTCAGGAAGTATATTTTCAGATAGTACTGACTTCGGTTTAAACCAAATTTACAAGTGTGAAGAAATTCTCAGTTTTGTGAAGAAGCTGTGATGTTTTTCCTTTGAGTGTTCATTGTGCATTTGCTGTGAATCTTGTAACACAAAATTATAGTTTAGGACAGTTTTAGGCCTAACAGAGTGATATGAAATTGTGGATCGATGTTTAATAGCTTGTGGTAAAATTTTTTCACAGGTTTATTTATAATTTAGCTCTGTGCTGCCTCAAACCTGAGTCACCAGATATGTTTCTGTTTCCTGCAATCAGATGGCTATAAAGACTTGGGTCATAACATTTTTAAAAAATTCTTTTCGTCCAAGACTAAAGATCATAGCCAATTTTCAAGCTACAAACAACAGCACAGCTCTGCCTTCCTGTGTTGTTGCCATGACCAGCTGTTTCATATTAGTATTTAAACAAAGGCACCACTCTCAAATTGTCCTGGATGCTTTGCTCTGTATTACTTAATGAGAAGGGAAGTCTTTGTAGTAGTCTCAAACTTCACAAGGGTGATGGCTAAAGAAATGTATTGACTGGGAAAAAAAAATGTTACGTTCCAAAAATTGGCTTGCTGTGGAAGAAAATAATTCTGTGCACGTTTCTGATAGTTTTTCTCACACTTTAATCTATTTAATCTCCCCCTTTTTTTCCAGGCAGGAATTTTGTTCTGCCCAGTTTCTTTTTTTCTCATTGTAAGCTCTCAAATGCTGCCAGTGGTGATGCAATGTGCAAAGTATATCTGCAATAAGATTTTCAGCCTCATGGTATGAAAAATGACATATTTGGTCATAAGGCATCATCCAGATTTTACTGTTGGACCAAATAGTTGCTTTTTTATGTTTTTTTTTAACAAAATACACTTTATTCATAATAAAAATGTTTGCAAGAATAAACCGTGCAACCTTCAGATCAAAAATCAATGCTCTGACTTGTCCAAGTGGTTATGATGTATAAAGCCTTTTTATACTGGCCACTCCCTGTTCTGATGCAGGAATTCCACCTGAAATATCCCCTCACAATTGCTGCTTGGCTTCCTGAGTTCCTCCAACCCATGTTCATTGCTCCAGGTATCAACACCTGTCTTCAGTGTCTCAATTTATTATGTATGGAAGAGAAGGAAATGCTGGCCAGTGACTGGCCACAGTGTGTTCAGGGATGTTCTGGTTCTCCTGTGGTTTGTTTCTCCTCAGTTCAATGGGTTTGCAGTCACTGAAGCAGCTAATGTGGGACTTGACAATTCTCCTTACAGGTAGGATGCTGAGAAAGGGCAAGTGGATAGTTTGCAAAATGGTGCTTTCCTTCTGTTTTCTCTCAGCTTCTGTTGACGAACCTCTTCTGGCAGTGCGGGAAGGATGAGTGTGGAGTAACGACAGGATTTTACCCTGCTGTGATGATCTCAAGAGCAAATGGCTTATTTGCCAAGGTTTACGTAAGAAATGTAGGGTGTCTGTGAGTGAGCTGCTCTGCTCATGAAACATAAATTGGAGGTCCAGTGGCAAAGAGAGAACATGTTTTGATTTGTTGAAATTGGAAATGAGTGGGTTGAGGTTGCATGAGAAAAATAGCATTCTGCAATACAACATTCAAAAAGTCTGTCCAAATTAATTTTACTTTCAAAACGCAGATAAACCTGTACACCAGATTAACAACTGAAACAATTAAATATTCAAGCAACACACATCAAAGTTGCTGGTGAACACAGCAGGCCAGGCAGCATCTCTAGGAAGAGGTACAGTCGACGGTCTAGGAAGAGGTCCGAGACCCTTCGTCAGGACTAACTGAAAGAAGAGCTAGTAAGAGATTTGAGAGGGGGAGGGGGAGATCCGAAATGATAGAAGACAGGAGGGGGAGGGATGGAGCCAAGAGTTGGACAGTTGATTGGCAAAAGGGATATGAGAGGATCATGGGATAGGAGGCCTGGGGAGAAAGTAAAGGGGGAGAGGGCGAAAAGCCTAGAGGATGGGCAAGGGGTATCGTGAGAGGGACAGAGAGGGAAAAAGAATGTGTGTGTATAAATAACTATATACCGGATGGGGTACGAGGGGGAGGTGAGGCATTAGCAGAAGTTTGAGAAGTCAGTGTTCATGCCATCAGGTTGGAGGCTACCCAGACAGAATATAAGGTGTCGTTCCTCCAACCTGAGTGTGGCTTCATCTTGATAGTAGAGGAGGCTGTGGACAGACATATCAGAATGGGAATGGGACGTGGAATTAAAATATGTGGCCACTGGGAGATCCTGCTTTCTCTGGCAGACAGACCTATCCGGTATGTATGTATGTATTCATTCTCTGTCTCTGTGTGTGTGTGTGTGTGTGTCTCTGTCTCTGTCTCTCGTCTGTGTCTCTTTCTCTTCTCTCTCTCTCTCTCTCTCTTTTTCTTTCTTTCTCTCCCCCCCCCCCTTTTCTCCCTCTGTCCCTCTCTCTATACCTCTTGCCCATCCTCTCGGCTTTCCCCCCCTCCCCCTTTTCCTTCTCCTTGGGCCTCCTGTCCCATGATCTTCTCATATCCCTTTTGCCAATCACCTGTCCAGCTCTTGGCTCCATCCCTCCCCCTCCTGTCTTCTATCATTTTGGATCTCCCCCTCCCACTTTCAAATCTCTTACTAGCTCTTCTTTCAGTTAGTCCTGACGAAGGGTCTCGGCCCAAAACGTCGACTGTACCTCTTCCTAGAGATGCTGCCTGGCCTGCTGCGTTCACCAGTAACTTTTATGTGTGTTGCTTGAAATTCCAGCATCTGCAAATTTCCTCGTGTTTGTGCAATTAAATATTCAATAACTTAAACTGTGAGTCTTTAACCCAGTTGACAGTATTATAATTTAATCAAAGCACATTAACAATCTAAGGGTTTTGGCCTGAAACGCTGACTGTACATTTTTGCATAGATGCTGCCTGGCCTGCTGAGTTCCTCCAGCATTTTGAGTGTGTTGCTCAGATTTCCAACATCTGCAGATTTTCTGTTGTTTATGATTTGATTAACAATCTATCTGCATTATTAAATCTCGTTAATCTATCAATTTTAACTATGAAGATAAAGTATATATTAAACTAAGTTCTATTTAACTGATCATTGCAGTAATGCTATTTATTGCTGTGGGATTTCAGTCTGTATTGGGATGGCAGTGATGGGCTACCAAGAATAGAGCCATACCAAGAAGAAGAATTGATATAAAGTGCCTTTCTTGACAAAGATAAGAGTCAAGATGCCTCTGAGTTCCAACATACTGTCAACTGCTAAACTGAATTAGCCAAATGTGTGGTGTGCCTAATTTACCACGACTCAGCAATCAAATCTGGTCTGCTCCACTAAATCTTTTCTCTTAGGCTTACAGCGGTTTCTGTTCTCGTTTTTCAAAACCATTTGACAAATTACGAGAAGGCAATTTGCTTTGAATGACATACTGTACAAACGTTAGAAATGTGTGTGATTTGAACAATGTGCCCCTCTGGTACAGAGGGACCCAAGTGCCAAGTGAGCATGAAAGAAAATGTCTGTGTATTTAATTAAAACAACATTAAAACTGCATCTGGTCTGTATTGAAATTTTGAAGAAGAATGGTTTACACCTGTGGAACAGATATTCCACAGGTATTAGCTAGGGATGATGGAGAGGCAAAAGTCATTAAAAGAAACAATAAGATACCTAAGGTTTCAATTTCATTTTCTTTTGGGTTACATTACAAAAGAGCCTTTGATAGGAATAAATGGCAGAGGAGGGTAATTGTTTCATTGAGACAATTAATCCGGCTGTTCTTTTCACTTGCGAGGGGAATGGATATTGGTCCTTGAGTTAGAATAAATACTCCTTTCTGCTCCATCCAGGACGTGCTGCCTTTCATTACCACCATCCTGAAGGAGTTAAAGGAGCCTGAAGTCCCATGCTCAATTCTTCTCAAACAGCTTTTTCCCTAGTGCCGTCAGATTTCTAAATTGTCCATGAACGCTACCTCATTGTTGCTGTTTGTACATTCGTAACTGCTAGTAACATTTTATGTCTTGCACTGCACGCCTGCCACAAAACAAATTTCATGAAATAAGTCAGTGATAATAAACTTGATTCTAGTTCTTAGATCATGTAAAATGTCAATAATCTGGTACTCTCGTGACTTTGTCTGTGCGAGGAGTGGTGCCCCACATAGACTTCCAATCTGCACCTTGTAAGGCATGAAAATGCCCGACGCAGGCCTCTCATGGTCTGAGTCGACGTTCCCTCCCTCCCCTTGTGACTTTGGTACTAAATTAACAGATTTTCCAGACAATTGGATGTTGCTTCTATGAATCTCCAAACAGGATTTCGATTCACTTTATTTAATCATGTTACACAGTAGTGTAATAAATTTTCTGGTGAGCCCAGTGAACAGAAAGGGAGTGGCAGAAATATAAGCACTCTGGGGCCCAACTCCAGTTGCGGACTTGCCCACATTCCTGACCACCGGTGTCTTAGATCCAACCCTGCCCCGAGCTGCGGAGTTGGCTGATAGCCTGGACACTGGCCCTTGTGGAACTGAGGCTCTCTTATTTGCAGTTTGGACCTTCAGCTTGCATTTCAGACGAATGAGAGACAGATTCCTGACCGTCAGGATTTCCAAACAGTTGAATGCCAGAGTACTGGAATTTTATTGATGCCCTGTGAGCCAAGTCTGAGATTAAATCAATTTCTGTCCTTATCTACAAACAAAAGTAGGACAATGTAAGGGTGGAAGTTTGGCAAATTATAGGTGAGATTGATGGTGTGGCAGAAAGAAGACTGATTGGTGGAAGGTGAAGAGATAGAAGATGTAATGGGAGGGAAGAAATTAATTTTCTCCTGATAATCCCATTACAGAAACAGCAATCTTCTATATCTGCAAAAGGAAGGAAGTAACTGAAAGAGATGAGTAAGCTGATGAATTTATATAATTGGAGGAAGAAAAAAAAGTGGGGACCAGTGAATGGGAGGTTTTTCTCGACTGTACGGTGGAGACAAGTAACAAAGTTGGCGTTTTTGGAGTACTCTGTACGAAGCTGTGGGGATAGTCATAGAGAAGCACAGCACAGGAACAGGCCTCTTGGCCCATCTAGTCTATGTAAAACCATTTAAACTGCCTACTCTTAATGATCTGCACTGGGATCATAGTGCTCCATATCCCTACCTTCCATGTACCTATTCAAACTTCTCTTAAACATTGAAGTCGAGCTCGCATGCACCACTCCTGCTGGCAGCTCGTTCCACAGTCTCACGACTCTGAGTGAAGAGGTTTCCCCTCATGTTCCCCTTAAACTTCTCACCTTTCAACCTCAGCCCATGACCTCATAGTCCCACCAAACCTCAGTGGAAAAACCCTATCTATACCCCTCATAATTTTGTATACCTTGGATCTGCATAATTCTGGATCAGCTAAAAATTATGATGACTAAATCCACTTGATGTTGCATTGTTCTATCTTGCGACAGAGAAGGAAGATGTTTTAACTCGTTGAGACTATGTCAGCTTTTAGGGCAATCCCATTCCCTTAATTACTTCCCAGACCCTTTACATCTCATCTGTCCCTCAGCTGCATCTCCTACCACACTGACACCACAGTGACCAGTTATCTTAAATTCTCAACCACTGCGCATATGGAATGTGTCAAGAAAATAGAGGGAGAGCTACCCAGACATTGAGAGAACATGCAGACTGCACACAAACAGCACCTGGGGGTCAGGGTTGAATCCAGGCTGCTGGAGCTATGAGGTTACATCACTGATCCATAACTCTGCCACCTTTTCTCCATTTAAAACAAGATCGTGTCTGTGTTTGTAATGGTAGTTTCCTAACCTGAGAAAAACAGTGGTTGTTGAGTGCTGTCAAGTCATTGACTCACGGCGACTGTACGGATAGTGTAGTTGTCCATCGGGTTTCTGTGGCAAGATACAGAAATAGATTGCCATGCCTTCAGATACTGCTGCTGCCCAGGTTGTGACCCAGCCGGATTAGAACTTGGGACCATCCGCTTCAAAGTCCAGTGTCGATGCCATTCCACCACTGGCTAGCCCAAAAGCAGTACACTTTCTTAATGGCCACTGCGTGGCGGTTCTGCACCTTCACTGTGAGCATAGAAGCACTTGGTTCATCTAAACCTTCCCGAGGGCAATGAGGAATAAGCATCTTCATGTTCAGAACAAAAACCTGTAATGTTTGGACTTGCAGGCCAATGGAAGTGTTCGGCACGGACTAGAAGGGCCGTGATGGCCTGTTTCCGTGCTGTAATTGTTATATGGTTATATGGAAGTACCTCATCATCGTTAGTGAGATGGTATAATTACAATGTGATGAATTTACTTTGGTGAGTTCATGTATCATACATACTTTGTACTCTGAATCTTATAAGCATGGAAGCTTTACTAAAAATGTGAGGAGCAGGATGCGCTGGAGAATGTCTGGTGATTCAAGTAATTTGTCCTGGTCTATTTATTTTCCTTTTATCACCATTATATCAAAGGACAATACCAGATTTTAACTGAATAGCACAGGCAATTCATTAATAATAGGAGAATGACTGGAATACGTTTGGCAGGGTGAATTATTCTTAAGTCTTTGTTTGTTTGTGTCATGTTTATATGGGCTTACTGAGTTATGTTTGGAACTAAATCAGCCTTTCCCTTCATCAGTAAAGCCAAATGTTAGCGATTTGGAGGAACACAAACGTGACAATCAAAATGATTATCGCAGTAAGATAACAATTTGTTAGTGAAGGGGAAAATGAGGTATAGGAGCCATGCAACCCTATTTTGCATTGTATTCTGTGCTGCGTGTTTATTTTGGTAACCTGAGTGGAGACGTGGTAAAATTGAAGGGAATGAGTTATGTATACCTGCTTTGTTCTGGGCAGTTTGGGCTGGGGAGGGACAAATGTCATATCAGAATCAGGTTTGTTATCACTGGCATGTGACGTGAAATTTGTTAACTTAGCAGCGCAGTTCAATGCAATACATAATCTAGCAGAGAGAGAAAAAAATAAAACATAATAAGTAAACAAGTAAATCAATTATGTATTTTGAATAGATTATTTAAAAATGTGCAAAAACAGAAATATTGTGTATTTTTAAAAAAAGTGAGGTAGTGTCCAAAGCTTCAATGTCCATTTAGGAATCAGATGGCAGAGGGGAAGAAGCTGTTCCTGAATCACTGAGTGTGTGCCTTCAGGCTTCTGTATTTCCTACCTGATGGTAACAGTGAGAAAAGGGCATGCCCTGGGTGTTAGAGGTCCTTAATAATGGACGCTGCCTTTCTGAGACACCGCTCCCTAAAGATGTCCTGGGTACATTGTAGGCTAGTGGCCAAGATGGAGCTGACTAGATTTACAACCTTCTGCAGTTTTTGTTGACTGCTTAATTTACGATTAATTACGCTTAAGTTTCATTGCTTCCAGTTTGTATGCTTTTTTTTGCTAGTTGCTAATAAAGGATTGAATACATTTTTTGAAACATCATTATTAGAGTGATTATCATACAAGTATAACGAATCCTGGGGGTCACCAGCAGCAGCAATTGGCTTGCCAGAGTTGACCGCTACAGAGGGATTGCAATTTCAATTGGCCAAACCATGTGGTGCAAAATTTGATCATGTTTGCCGATTTTGTACCCTTGCCAATTTTTAGAAAAGGGATTGAAGGAGAGTATCAGGTTTCCATATCGTTGCCCAGAATAAAATTTGTACCATATATCCCGTAGAAGCAATGCATCTCTGGATTGAAGTGCTGGTTTATAACTCATTATTCATCCGTGAGATGCACTTACATCAATCAGATTAATAAAACTAGAACCGAACTTCTGATTAGAATTTGACTAATGGAGAACCTGCATATTCCCATTTCCAAATCAGATGCAACTCCAGGTAAGTGAGAGTATCAGCCCGAAGCATCAACTCTTTACTTTCCTTCTGAGATGCTGCCTGACCTGCTGAGTTCCGCCAGCATTTTGGGCGTGTATTTCTTGTTGGATTTGGGGAACTGTGACAGCAAGAAAAAAAATAAAAACACTTAGAGGTTTCAGGTTTGTAATCAGTATTACGTAAGGATTTTTTCTCATTTTTTGACAACGCTGTTGTGGAAGCGCAGATACCAATAAATCTTAATTACTGAGAGTAAGAGCCTATACCCCTGAAGGGTTAAACAGTGGCTCTCTGTGCTTTAAAGTTCTGTTGGAAAGCTATTACTGTTGGACTTGTAACATAAATGAGCACTTGGTATTCTTCGGTTTGCAGTACTGTGGGGAATATGACCCTGATCTGAGGTCTGTCTTAGTACTCATCTTTGGCTAATTTTAAAATATAATTTTCAAATATTAATAAGGATGCAAGCCATTTACTTGTGAATTCAGGGGTGATAAATGAAAGGCACTAACTGTAAAATCCTCACACCAGGAGTAAGTTTCTGGGTGGTGTGGCCGAGGTATGTCACTACCAAAGGAAATGTAAGGGTTGCTGCTTCCCTCTGATTGCTTTGGGCAAGGTGTAGCACTTAGCTCTACTCCACCTGATTAGGGTCATGTGAAGCCGCGAGAGCAGGTAGTGGATGGTTGTATGAGCGGCTGGTGCATATCACAAGTCCTGGTTATGCAACCACTGACACCAGGCAGACAATCTCTCTGAGGAGTATTGCTAATCACTGGAGTCACCCATCTTGTAAAGACAATGCTGACAGGAAGGCAATGGCAAACGACTTCTGTTAAAAAAAAGAATTTGACAAGATCAATCATGGTCATGGAAAGACTATATCCCCCACGTGACATCTTGCTTGTTTACATTTTAGTGGTGCCCAGGATCGAATTCGTCACTAATTTAAGTAAGAAAGACACAAAAGGAATACAAAAAATAAGTGACACACATCAAAGTTGCTGGTGAACGCAGCAGGCCAGGCAGCATCTGTAGGAAGAGGTGCAGTCGACGTTTCAGGCCCGAGACCCTTCGTCAGGATTAACTGAAGGAAGAGTGAGTAAGGGATTTGAAAGTTGGAGGGGGAGGGGGAGATCCAAAATGATAGGAGAAGACAGGAGGGGGAGGGATAGAGCCAAGAGCTGGACAGGTGATAGGCAAAAGGGGATACGAGAGGATCATGGGACAGGAGGTCCGGGAAGAAAGACAAGGGGGGGGACCCAGAGGATGGGCAAGAGGTATATTCAGAGGGACAGAGGGAGAAAAAGGAGAGTGAGAGAAAGAATGTGTGCATAAAAATGAGTAACAGATGGGGTACGAGGGGGAGGTGGGGCCTTAGCCTTTCAAATCCCTTACTCACTCTTCCTTCAGTTAGTCCTGACGAAGGGTCTCGGCCTGAAACGTCGACTGCACCTCTTCCTACAGATGCTGCTTGGCCTGCTGCGTTCACCAGCAACTTTGATGTGTGTTGCTTGAATTTCCAGCATCTGCAGAATTCCTGTTGTTTACAAAAAATAAGTGGCGGAGTTTTGATTTCCCACTTGTTTGCTTGTTTCTAACATGGAAATTGAGACTGAAGGCTTCTCAGAAAAGTAAATGTCTTAAATGCATATATTTTATGAACACATTCCCCAAAAGTTTACATCCATCTACTGGTGATTACTTTGTTAAGATGTTGGTGCCAAATGGTTAAAGTAGAACAATATTTCCTTTGTATTTTGCCTTGTGGCAAAATGCACAGTTTCTCTTTAATTGCTTCATTCTGTTCTTGCTAAAGCTAAGATCTTTATTGTAGAGACTCTACTGTAAAATATAGGAGAACTTAGCAATGAGGATAGAACGTACAGTGCATCTTCGTGTATTTGATACTGTACAACTGTATAATAGCTAGTTTTGCTGAGTAAAGATGACTTTCTTTGTTTCAAACACAAGAAGATCTGCAGATGCTGGAAGTCCAAAGCAACGTACACAGGATGCTGGAGGAACTCAGCAGGTCAGGCAGCATCTTTGGAAAGGACTAAACAATCGACATTTCGGGCCAAGACCCTTCGACGACCCGAAACATCAGCTGTCTGTTCCTTTCCCACAGATGCTGCCTGACCTGCTGAGTTCCTCCGGCATTTTGTGCGTGTTGCTTTCTTTGTTTCAATGTCTGTTTGATTTCCCGCCTTTGGAAAACTCATTTGAAGGTTGGATTTGGAGATGGAGATGTTTACCACTCTTCTGTTTCACCCCTTACTCTTTACTTTTGGTTCTCCCTGTTAACATGCATCAATCATCATAATTTAGCAGTCAGTTTTTATTATAGTATCCCGTTCCGTTTGCCGTTTCAGAAGCGACGTGCATGCAAGGGATAGAGTGACTGCTCATCAGTTGTCACCATCTTGACAAAGCAGACTTCGATGCAATGCCAGGAGATGGAAGATGATGAGTTGTATGAACTTGGCTCACGTGGGAATGCCCTGAGCACAGAAGCTCATTATTTGTCACTGTGACTGTTGAATGTTAGTGAAAGGGGTCATTCATATAAACATTTTGTAAGATTTGTGTTGACTAATTAGCATTACTTAAATTTTCCATTGCATCTGTCTTCTTTCTCCCTGTGGTCCCTGGTTCTGTCATCTGAAGTTGGCTGCGTACTTGGTTTAAGTATATTGTGGCTTTGAACCTGCCATTCGAGTCATTGAATGAGTCAGAATTCCTACTTTAGTTAGTAATTTCTATGGAACCAGATCATGGGTGGATCGTTTGGGATATGGCTGAAACGCAAAATTCTGGCCTAACCTTCTGTGTAAAACGGTTATCTTCCCCTGCCTATGTTTAAAGTGGCTCGTTGTTGAATGTTGCTAGCTGTGCAGTGGTTCTGGTTACAGAATAGAAATGATGACCAAAAAAAATCCTTACTCTGTGATATAATAGTCTTGATATGATGGCTGACTCCCAGAGATCCTTTCTGTCTGTTCCTCAAGATGAATACTGTATAGACTCGTGACGGGTCTGGAAGGCAGTGGGCTGGGACGTGCCTTCCAGTTTCTGAGCAGGCCACAGCTCCTGTCTCAGTGGTTCACCGGCTGACACCTGCTCGTGACCAACTAGGTCATCTTCCCTGAGTGGAATTTCCCTGTTGACTGATCTTCTGCTCTTTTGGGCAAAATCTTGCTGTTACATTCAACAGTTGAAATTCCAGCTTTCCCTTTGATCTAAATCTTGTTCTCCCCTTCATCTTCTGGTGGGAGCGAGAAGCAGTTCTGCTCTTGTGTGTGTCAGCTGTTTGATGGCTTTTAACGTGACAGTTAATAATTCTGAATGACCTTCCAGGTGGTCAAACACAATTCAGCGTTCATCATGCAGTATATAGCTCAATAAGATTTCAGATGAAAAGCCAGCTTTCTTAATGTTGCTATTTGTAAGATGCTTATTTTGTTCTGATGATTCATTTTTGATTTTTAGCACTTCTAAAAGGTTGTAGAATAGAAACTGACAGGTAGCAGTGAAGTAACATCTTTGAAATAGAAGAATTTCAAGCTTGAGAGGTGATCAGGTGATTGTTTTGTTGTCTGCAGATGCAAGCTCTACCTGTGATTCAGTGTCTGTCTGCACCATCACCTGTGAATAAAACAATTCTCATTAATTACAGGATATATTTTTAAAAGCCTTCACAAACCATTTGATTATCATGTTCTGGTACATGGATAGATTTCTTATTGGATTTTAAAAATAAGTTTCTGTTACTGAACTGCCATCAAAAGAATCAACTTAAAAATTTCTGCGAAGACCGCTTATTGAACAAGTTTAGAATACACTTCCTCTGATTGATTTGATCTGGCTTTGCCCTATTTTCAGAAACATGTTTATTATCACTGATAAATAATGAAATTTTGTTTGGTGGCAGCAATGCGAGACATAAAAATTACTATAGGTTACAATAAAAAGAAGTGTGGAAGAATAATAGTGAGGTAGTGTTCATAGATCGTTTCGAAATCTGATGCTAGAGGGGGGAAAAAGCTGTTCTTAAAACACTGAATGTGCTGTTTCCAAAATGTGAGTGCGGGTTTTCAGACTCATGTACCACCTCCCTGATGGTGGTAATGAGAAGAGAGCATGTCTAGTGTGGCGAGGGTCCTGAATGGTGGATGCTGCCTTTAAACGCGTCCTCTGGCTGGGAAAGTTGTGCCTGTGATGGAACTGGCCAAGTTGACAACCCTCTGCAGCCTCTTCTGGTCCTGGGCATGGGAGCCTCCACACCAAGCACTGAAGCAGTCAGTCAGAATGCTTTCCACAGAACATCTGTAGAAATTTTCCAGACTCTCTGGTGACAGACTAAATCTCCTTAAACTTCAAATGAAATATAACTGCTGGCATGCCTTCTTTGTGATTACATCAGTATGCTGGGCACAGGGAAGATCCTAGCAGATGTTGCTGCCCAGGAACTTGAAGCTGCTCACACTTTCCACCACAGACCCCTCACGGAGCAGTGGAGTGTGTTCTGTCATGTGCAAGGCTGTTGTGACACCACTGGACAGCGGATCTATCACTGCTTTGTCACCATCTGAGATTCTGCCAGCAACAATCGGTTGTGTGCAGCTTTTGCAGATCAGTTGAAAATATTGAGGAAACTCTGCATTTGGTATTATTAAAGTTCCTTGATCCTTGGGTTTCGGTGATCTTATGTCAACTTATGCAGAAAACAGCCAATCAGAGATTACAGTTTTTGTACACTGTCTGATTTTTGTTTAAAAAAATGTTGGAAAAAAACTGTATGCGGCTAAAATCACACCACAGTTTCATTTAAACATCTTTCATGAGTAGGTTATGCAGATCAATAACATGGGCATGGTTCATTAAGGTTGTCAAAGCCATGGGAATAGTGGGAATAATCTAACACTGAGTCATGACTGAAAGAAGGTCATAGTTGGGAGTTTGACATCAGAGGATACAGTTTGTATCGAAAGGACAAACAGGAAGGCACAGGCGGTGGTGTGGCTCTGTTGGTAAGAGATGGAATTACGTCTTCGGAAAGAGGTGATATAGAGCCAGAGAATGTTGAATCTTTGTGGGTAGAGTTAAGAAACTGCAAGGGTTTAAAAAAAAAACATGGGAATCGTAAACAACAGGAATTCTGCAGATGCTGGAAATTCAAGCAACACACATCAAAGTTGCTGGTGAACGCAGCAGGCCAAGCAGCATCTGTAGGAAGAGGCGCAGTCGACGTTTCAGGCCGAGACCCTTCGTCAGGACTAACTGAAGGAAGAGTGAGTAAGGGATTTGAAAGCTGGAGGGGGAGGGGGAGATCCAAAATGATAGGAGAAGACAGGAGGGGGAGGGATAGAGCCGAGAGCTGGACAGGTGATAGGCAAAAGGGGATACGAGAGGATCATGGGACAGGAGGTCCGGGAAGAAAGACGGGGGGGGGGGGTGACCCAGAGGATGGGCAAGAGGTATATTCAGAGGGACAGAGGGAGAAAAAGGAGAGTGAGAGAAAGAATGTGTGCATAAAAATGAGTAACAGATGGGGTATGAGGGGGAGGTGGGGCCTAGCGGAAGTTAGAGAAGTCAATGTTCATGCCATCAGGTTGGAGGCTACCCAGACGGAATATAAGGTGTTGTTCCTCCAACCTGAGTGTGGCTTCATCTCCACAGTAGAGGAGGCCGTGGACAGACATGTCAGAACGGGAACGGGATGTGGAATTAAAATGTGTGGCCACTGGGAGATCCTGCTTTCTCTGGCGGACAGAGCGTAGATGTTCAGCAAAGCGGTCTCCCAGTCTGCGTCGGGTCTCACCAATATATAAAAGGCCACATTGGGA
The DNA here is from genome assembly GCF_963921235.1 of Mobula hypostoma. Taxonomy (NCBI): domain Eukaryota; kingdom Metazoa; phylum Chordata; class Chondrichthyes; order Myliobatiformes; family Myliobatidae; genus Mobula; species Mobula hypostoma. The sequence goes on along the minus strand of NC_086104.1, from coordinate 22,032,164 downwards.
GCACCGGACGCAGTATATCACCCCAGTCGACTCACAGGTGAAGTGATGCCTCACCTGGAAGGACTGTTTGGGGCCCTGAATGGTGGTAAGGGAGGAAGTGTAAGGGCATGTGTAGCACTTGTTCCGCTTACACGGACAAGTGCCAGGAGGGAGATCAGTGGGGAGGGATGGGGGGGACGAATGGACAAGGGAGTTGTGTATGGAGCGATCCCTGCGGAATGCAGAGAGGGGGGGAGGGAAAGATGTGCTTAGTGGTGGGATCCCGTTGGAGGTGGCGGAAGTTACGGAGAATAATATGTTGGACCCGGAGGCTGGTGGGGTGGTAGGTGAGGACCAGGGGAACCCTATTCCTAGTGGGGTGGTGGGAGGATGGAGTGAGAGCAGATGTATGTGAAATGGGGGAGATGCGTTTAAGAGCAGAGTTGATAGTGGAGGAAGGGAAGCCCCTTTCTTTAAAAAATGAAGACATCTCCCTCATCCTAGAATGAAAAGCCTCATCCTGAGAGCAGATGCGGCGGAGACGGAGGAATTGCGAGAAGGGGATGGCGTTTTTGCAAGAGACAGGGTGAGAAGAGGAATAGTCCAGATAGCTGTGAGAGTCAGTAGGCTTATAGTAGACATCAGTGGATAAGCTGTCTCCAGAGACAGAGACAGAAAGATCTAGAAAGGGGAGGGAGATGTCAGAAATGGACCAGGTAAACTTGAGGGCAGGGTGAAAGTTGGAGGCAAAGTTAATAAAGTCAACGAGTTCTGCATGCGTGCAGGAAGCAGCGCCAATGCAGTCGTCGATGTAGCGAAGGAAAAGTGGGGGACAGATACCAGAATAGGCACGGAACATAGATTGTTCCACAAACCCAACAAAAAGGCAGGCATAGCTAGGACCCATACGGGTGCCCATAGCTACACCTTTAGTTTGGAGGAAGTGGGAGGAGCCAAAGGAGAAATTATTAAGAGTAAGGACTAATTCCGCTAGACGGAGCAGAGTGGTGGTAGAGGGGAACTGATTAGGTCTGGAATCCAAAAAGAAGTGTAGAGCTTTGAGACCTTCCTGATGGGGGATGGAAGTATATAAGGACTGGACATCCATGGTGAAAATAAAGCGGTGGGGGCCAGGGAACTTAAAATCATCGAAAAGTTTAAGAGCGTGAGAAGTGTCACGAACATAGGTCGGAAGGGATTGAACAAGGGGTGATAAAACAGTGTCGAGGTATGCAGAAACGAGTTCGGTGGGGCAGGAGCAAGCTGAGACAATAGGTCGGCCAGGACAGGCAGGTTTGTGGATCTTGGGTAGGAGGTAGAAACGGCAAGTGCGGGGTGTGGGAACTATAAGGTTGGTAGCAGTGGATGGGAGATCCCCTGAGCGGATAAAGTCGTTGATAGTGTGGGAGACAATGGCCTGGTGCTCCTTGGTGGGGTCACGATCGAGGGGTAAATAAGAGGAGGTATCCGCGAGTTGTCGCTGTGCCTCGGCAAGGTAGAGGTCAGTACGCCAGACTACAACAGCACCCCCTTTATCAGCGGGTTTAATAATAATGTTAGGATTACTGCGGAGGGAGTGGAGAGCAGAGCGTTCCGAAGGAGTGAGGTTGGAATGGGGACAAGGTGCGGTGAAGTCGAGACGGTTGATGTCCCGTTGGCAGTTAGCAATAAAGAGATCCAGAGCAGGCAGAAGACCAGAGTGGGGTGTCCATGAAGAAGAGGAGGGTTGAAGACGAGAGAAGGGGTCATCGGTGGGGGTGGAAGAGTCCTTGCCGAAGAAGTAGGCTCGGAGACGGAGACGGCGGAAGAAAAGTTCCGCATCGTGGCGAACACGGAACTCGCTGAGGTGTGGGCGAAGAGGGACAAACGTGAGGCCCTTACTGAGAACAGAGCGTTCTGCCTCCGACAGTTGAAGGTCGGAGGGGATGGTAAAGACCCGGCACGGATGAAAGCTGGGATCAGAGGCGGGAGGGGGGAGGCTGGGGGTGTCAGTGGAGAGGGGAGGGTTGGGGTGAGAGGAAGATGGAGCCTCTGAGGGCCCAGGAGTTGACGGTGGGATCTGAGGAAGACGGGGCTGCGGAGTGGTGGTGGGGGAAGGGGAGACGGGAGTCACAACAGCAGCACATAAAGACCCGGCCTGGTGTTCAAGGCTGGAGTTGCAGTTGGTGGTTGCGTAATCACTTCGAATGTGTCCATGGTCGTTGCTGGAGTCCGGGTTTTGAATATGTCCTGAGGTGTTGGAGCCGCCGAGATCAATGGCAGGGGCCGCAATTGAAAGTTCATGCCTGCTAGCGTCGGGGCCGGCAGGCTCTGGAGTCCGTAGATGTAAGATGGGAATCGTATATAGGCCTCCAAATAGTAGCTGAGATTGAGATTGCAAATGGAACTGGAAAGAGTAGGTGATTAGGGTAATGACACAATTGTAATAGGAGACTTCAGTATGCAAGGGGATTGGGAAAATCAGGTTGGATCGCAAGAGTGGAAATTTGTTGAATGTCTACAAGATGGCCTTTCAGAGCAGCTTGTTCTCGAGCCTACTTGGAGAAGGGCTATCTTAGGTTGGGTGTTGTGTAATAACCCAGATTTTATTAGTCAGCTTAATGTAAAGGAACCCTTCAAGGACAGTGATCCTAATGTGATTGAATTCATTCTGCAATTTGAGAGGGAGAACATTGTCACATGTATCAGTATCGCAATGGAATAAAGGGAATTAGAGGTATGAGAGAAGAGCTTGCCCAGGTGGATTGGAGTGGGAGACTGGCGGGGATGACAACAGAACAGAGACGGCTGAAGTTTCTGGGGATAGTTCACAAGGCACACGATAGATATAACCCACAGAGGACGAAGTTCTCAAATTGCAGGGGTAGGCAACTGTGGCTGACAAGGGAAGTTAAGGACTGCATAAAAGCGAAGGAAAGGGCATATAAGGTAGCAAAAGTGAGTGGGAAGTTGGATGATTGGGAAGTTTTTAAAATCCAACAAAAGGCAACTAGAAAAGCAATAAGAAGGGAAAAGATGAAATATGAAATCTTCATGATTTTTATAAATGACCTGGATGAGGAAGTGGAGGGATGGATTAGTAAATTTGCTGATGACACAAAGGTTGGGGTGTTGTGGGTCGTGTGGAGGGCTGTCAGAGGTTACAGCGGGGCATTGATAGGATGCAAAACTTGGCTTAGAAGTGGCAGATGGAGTTCAACCCAGATAAATGTGAAGTGGTTCATTTTGGTAGGTCAAATATGATGGCAGAATATAGTATTAATGGTAAGACTCTTGGCAGTGTGGAGGATCAGAGGGATCTTGGGGTCCGAGTCCATAGGACACTCAAAGCTGCTGCACAGGTTGACTCTGTGGTTAAGAAAGCATACAGTGCATTGGCCTTCATCAACCGTGGGACTGAGTTTAGGAGCAGAGAAGCAATGTTGCAGCTATATAGGACCCTGGTCAGACCCCACTGGCAGTACTGTGCTCAGTTCTGGTTGCCTCACTGCAGGAAGGACGTGGAAACCATAACAAGGGTGCAGAGGAGATTTACAAGGATGTTGCCTGGATTGGGGAGTATGCCTTATGAGAATAGGTTGAGTGAACTTGGCCTTTTCTCCTTGGAGTGACGGAAGATGAGAGGTGACCTGACAGAGGTGTACAAGATGATGAGAGGCATTGATTGTGTGGATAGTCAGAGGCTTTTTCCCAGGGCTGAAATGGCTAGCATGAGAGGGCGCAGTTTTAAGGTGCTTGGAAGTAGGTATAGAGGAGATGTCAGAGGTAAGTTTTTTTACACAGAGAGTGGTGAGTGTGTGGAATGGGCTGCCGGTGACGGTGGTGGAGGTGGATACGATAGGGCCTTTTGAGAGACTCCTGGATAGGTACATGAAACTTGGAAAAATAGAGGGCTATGGGTAACCCTAGGTAATTTCTAAGGTAAGGACATGTTTGGCACAGCTTTGTGGGCCAAAGGGTCTGTATTGTGTTGTAGGTTTCCTACGTTTCTGTGTTTCTGAGGGTGAACTAGTCAATAATATGAAATTGATACCAAAAGTTTTTTTCAGTTATATAAAGAGTAAACGGGAGGTGAGAATTGATATTAGACCACAGGAAAATGTTGCTAGTGAGGTAGTAATGGGGGTCAAAAAATAACAAATGAACTTCATGGGTACTTTGCATCAGTCTTCACTGTGAGGATAATAGCTGTATGCCGGAGGTAAGTGAGTGTCAGGGAGCAGGAGTGAGTGCTTTGTTATTACAGAGGAAAAAGTGCAAGGCAAACTGAAAGGTCTTAAGGTGGGTAAGTCACCTAGAGCGGATGGACTACATTCCAGAGCCTGAGGGAGGTTGCAGAAGGGATAATGGATGCTTTGTTTATGATCTTTCAAGAATCACTTGATTCTGGCATGGTTCCAGAGGACTGGAAAATTGTGAATGTCGCTCCACTCTTTAGGAAGGGTGGAAGACAAAAGAAAGGAAATTATAGGCCAGTTAGTTTAATCTCAATGGTTGGGAAAGGTTGGAGTCCAATAGTAAGGACAAGGTTTCAGGGTACTTGGAGACTAATGACAAAATAAGTCAAAGTCAGCATGGCTTCTACAAAGGGAAATCTACGAAGGGACTCCCAGAAGGTTAATTTACAGGTTGAGTCTGTGGTAAAGAAGGCAATTACAATGTTGGTATTTATTTCAAGGGGAATAGAATATAAAAGCAAGGAGATTTTATGCTGAAGCTTTATAAGACACGAGTCAGGCCACATTTGGATTATTATCAACAGTTTTGTTCCCCTTGTCTCAGAAGTGATGTGTTGTCATTGGAGAGAGTTTATGAGGATGATTCCAGGAAAGAAGGGGTTAACATAGGAGTGTTTGGCAGCTTTGGGCCTGTACTCACTGGAATTCAGAAGAATGTGCAGGGATCTCATTGAAACCTACCGAATGTTGAAAGGACTAGATAGGGTGGATATGGAAAGGATGTTTCCTGTGGTGAGGATATCCAGAACTAGAGGGCGCAGCCTCAAAACTGAGGGGTGACCTTTTGGAACAGAAGTAAGGAGGAAATTTATTATCCAAAGAATGATGAATCTGTGGAATGCTCTGCCGCAGGCTGCGGTGGAGGCCAAGTCCATGGGTATATTCAAAGTGGAATTTGGTAAATCCCTGATTAGTTGGAGCATCAAGGGATATGGTGAGAGGGTTGGTGTGTGGAGTTGAATGGGATCCGGGAGCAGCCATGATGAAATTGTGGAGTGGACTCAAGTGTTGAATGGCATAATTCTGCTTCTCTGTCTTATGGTCTTAATCTCCCATGACCTATTAAATGCTCCCAATGGCAAGCCCCTCAAATAGCCTCTGACAACCAAGTGCAGCTCCTGGCCTTCACATGTGACTTAGCCTGGCGGAACCATTTTTCCTGACAGGAGAACAGACAAATGGAGGTTACTGGTGCCTTAAAACCAGTTGCCTTGGGCAGACGGGGCTCGTCAGGCGCAGTTGGCAGCTCATCTCGGAAAAGGAAAACTGATCTCAAACCTTCACTGCCTTGCGGCTATACCCACTCACGGAGAATTTTTCAGGAGTAAATCTTGAGGAAAAATCCAGGGCTGGAGTCCCTAAGGCAGTCTTGCGTTGAGTTCAATGCTGACTGTCAACTCCTGTAATGCGACTGGTGTCAAACTGTATCAGTCTCTATCGTTCCTTTGGATTCATCAGCTGTGTGGAGAAGGGGAGTCTGCTGCATGGGGTTCAACTTGCTCTCCATATCGTACTGCCTTGGCTTGCGTCTGACATATACAGCTAGGACACAATATCAATGACGGACCTCATTTTGGGAGTAATTTTATTCCTGGTTAATGAAAGTTTGTCTTGATGCAACATATAGCTACCTGCTAAATTTCAAAGACAACATCGATAAGTTGATACTGTACCATTCTTTCTTGGCCCCTCAAAATTAATTGAGCAAACTGTGGTTCTCAAATTTAAATACTTTGCAGTCTGACAACGGGCTTCTATTGACAGCCTTGCTAAGCAGTAAAGTTTTGCAAATATGAATGTAACTTTGTCCCTTCCTAAAATGTGTTTTACATAGATTAGCACAGTGATTGAAAGCTGGGCCTTGAGTGAATTGATTTAGAGACGTTGGATGACAACCTGTAATCCATGTGCCATTGAAAGTGCAGTCCTGAAGGGTCCCGGCCCGAAACATTGACTATTTTTTCATTTCCATGGATGCTGCCTAGCCTGTTGAGTTCCTCCAGCATTTTGTATGTGTTGCCTTTAGTATTGATTCTATTCATACTGATTCACAAATCTATGCCACTATTCGAGGGGTGACTGATTAAGTTTGTGGCCCAAGGCAGAAGGCGTAAATTTTAGAAAACCTAGCATATTAATTTTCCCTACATTTACACACTTAGTCCAGCGGTCGTGGAGCATACGGATCCCTTCTTTGTAGAAGTCGACGTCTTGGACCTCCAGAAGTGGTCCTCAACGGGGGTGATTAATAAGTCCGTGGCCTAAAGTAGAAGGAGATGAGTTATTAACTTCAAACTTTCTGCATAATCACTCAGAGTTGAATTGCACGTGCATGTAACCAGAGCTGTATAACTCATCTCCTTTTACCTTAGGCCACGAACTTATCCATTACCCCTGCTGTGGACCACCTGGAGGTCGAAGAGGCTCTCGTTACATGCACGAACAGCTCAACTCTTTGAGTGATAAATGCAGCAAGTTTGAAGTTAACAACTCATGTCCTTCTGCCTTAGGCCACGAACTTATCAATCACCTGTGCTGTGGACCACTTCTACGAAAAAGGGACCCGTATGCTCCACGACCGCTGGACTAAGTGTGTGCATGTAGGAGGGGACTATGTTGAAAAATAAATGTAAACAACAGGAATTCTGCAGATGCTGGAAATTCAAGCAACATACATCAAAGTTGCTGGTGAACGCAGCAGGCCAAGCAGCCTGACGAAGGGTCTCGGCCTGAAACGTCGACTGCGCCTCTTCCTAGAGATGCTGCTTGGCCTGCTGCGTTCACCAGCAACTTTGATGTATGTTGCTTGAAAAATAAATGTGCTAGGTTTTCTAAAATTGACTCCTTCTACCTCAGGCCATGAACTTATCAATCACCCCTCGTATATTGCTCAGCAGAAAATGTTGATTAAAAGATTGCGCAACACACGTAAACATTGCTGGTGAACGCAGCAGGCCAGGCAGCATCTATAGGAAGAGGTACAGTCGATGTTTCGGGCCGAGACCCTGATTGAGCTATCTTCTTCGCCCCACACCTCTTCCCTCCTCAGTCTCTACCCCAGCCATAAATTGACTGCACTTCTGGTGCTTCTGTTGTAGAAGCACTCTGCTGTTTAGGCAAAAGAATTATTTCAGTTTCCTGCTGTAACCTTTAACCTTGCTGCTGTCCTACTCCATGGGAAGATTGCTGACAGTAAGCTTGCATCCACCTAGTGGCTAGTTTCAGAACTACATTGAATAGCCCCAGAGGAAACTTTTCACCAGTCATTACTGACTACTCATTTTCTGCTCACTGGCTGACTAATACTGTACCCAATATAATGAAGCAATAACCTTGCCTCTGTACCCACTCCCATGAATTCATAACTCAGAAAAGGAAGAAAATTAACCTGTCACATTTGAATTTGAGGAGATCTTGCAGATAACCCTATAGGAGGCTGTAATAACTAAAATAAAAAGGAGGTTGCTGGACAGTTCAGTGACAAATGGTTTGGTTGTGTTTTTGCATAACGGAGAATTCTCACAAATTAGCAAGGTGTGTGTTTAAGAATTGTGACTTGAATGTTTATGAAAAACTCGCTAACTAATATTATGCAAATTTACCCGCCACAGCAAATCTTTGCAGCTTGAAGCTTCATGTAGTGCATTTGGATGGGTTTCCTGTGTGTGCCATGATGTTTGGTGCATCAGCAGACTCACTTCCCAGCAGAAAGGGGAAAGTGGAGTGCAAATCTCTGGATTGTTCCTGTCCTCCCAACAGCTGTTTGCTGGGAGAATCAAGAGCCCAGCTGTGGAGGCTGCAGGCAGGAAAAAAAAGTCCCTGAAGAGGAAAGAGCTTTGCTGAATTGAAAATTATGACCAGTCTGTTGATAAAACTTCTGACAAAGATTGAAGTTGAGCAAATACTATGTATTTAAGTCAGTGTTCAGAATTCTGGAATGAATAGAAGGTGAGAACAGGAGTAGGCTATTCAGACCCTTGTCCCAGATCCACAACATTGTTGATTATGGCTGATGTGCACACCTTACCTCTGTACGTGTTTTGTCAAAATGTTTAGCATTTAGGGCAGGATGAACAACAACTTCCTCCAAGTAAACTTGAGAAATCAAAGTCACAAATTCTTCCCCTGGTAGCACTTTTGTTTATCTAGTTCATTTTTGATGTCTTGGGCTGACCAAGACTGTTCACTTTCTTTTTTTTTAACCCAAACTGAGCTCTGGTTTGGATCCATCTTCTACTATATTGACAACAGTTATCTCTGAAAGTACCTTTTCTAAACTTTGAAACTTGTGATACCACTGAATGATGCTTAAGTTTTACCTCATTCAAGAAGTATTGTTTTTAGCCCATTCTTCATCTCTTCCTCTCACTGACACCCAGATCACCAATGCCTGTTTTAAAATTTCTATCCTCCTTCGAGTTCCTCCATGTTACTCTCCATCTATTCACACCTCATTGGGCTGATGACCAAAATGTGAGTACAGCATTCTCCAAAATGTCCCATGCCTCTTGTTCCTTGCCTCTGTCATTGGTAACATTGTCTTAATATGCTAAAATCTTCAGCTTTGGGAATCTCTCCTGACCACCAAGGAATTAAGCTGGAATCTGCCCATTGCCACAAAGGGTCTGCAACATACGCAATCTCACTGGCTCTTCACTTTCCCTTGGATCACCTGGACAATAGCAATACCTTCGTCAGGCTGCTGTTTATTGATTACAGTTCAGTGTTCAACACCATCATACGCTCAGTTCTAATCAACAAGCTCCAACACCTGGGGCTCTGCACCTTCTTCTGCAACTGGATCCTGGATTTCCTTACTGGAGGCCATAGTCTGTGCTGATCAGAAATAACATCTCCTCGCTGATGATCAACAGTGATGCACCTCAAGGATATGTGTTAACCTACACCCTTATCGGTCTGGCTAGGCAGAGCTCAGACACCATCTATAAATTTGCCAATGACACAGCTATTTTGGGTAGAATTTCAGATGGTGGCCTCTCAACCATCAAGCTCTTGAACCAGAGGGGATGACTTCACTCAACTTCAGTTGCCCCATCATTAAAATGTTCCCACAACCCATGGAATCACTTTGTGACTCTTCATCTCATGTAACACTTACTTTTTATTTGCAGTTATTTTGTAAATAACATTATTCTTTGCATTTCTGGTCAGATGCTAACTGCATTTCATTGGCTTTGTGTCTGTACTCAGCACAATGACAAAGTTGAATCTACTCTAATCTGATGTCCTCTATTTATTGCTTGCTTGCTTGTTTATTTTATTTATTTATTTATTTATTTATTTATTATTTCTTTTCGTATTTGCACATTTGTTGTCTTTTGCACACTGGTTGAACATCAAGTTGGTGCAGTCTTTCATTGATTTGTTATTGCTATTATTCTGTTGATTTATTGAGTATGCCTGCAAGATCATATATAGTGTATATGGTGACATGTATGTACTTTGATAATAAATTTACTTTGAACTTTGAGGCATACAGGAGTGAGATAGATCAGCTGCTGGAATGGTGTCACATCAACCTTGCACTCAACGTCAGTAAGAGCAAGGAATTGGTTACGGAATTTAAGGAGGACATAAATAATCTTCCAGAAATAGTAAGGGACAGAGGGTCCAGTGAGATGGAGGAACTGAGCGAAATACATGTTAGTAGGGAAGTGGTGTTAGGTAAATTGAAGGGATTGAAGGCAGATAAATCCCCAGGGCCAGATGGTCTGCATCCCAGAGTGCTTAAGGAAGTAGCCCAAGAAATAGTGGATGCATTAGTGATAATTTTTCAAAACTCGTTAGATTCTGGACTAGTTCCTGAGGATTGGAGGGTGGCTAATGTAACCCCACTTTTTAAAAAAGGAGGGAGAGAGAAACCGGGGAATTATAGGCCGGTTAGCCTAACGTCGGTGGTGGGGAAACTGCTGGAGTCAGTTATCAAGGATGTGATAACAGCACATTTGGAAAGCGGTGCAATGATTGGACAAAGTCAGCATGGATTTGTGAAAGGAAAATCATGTCTGACGAATCTCATAGAATTTTTTGAGGATGTAACTAGTAGAGTGGATAGGGGAGAACCAGTGGATGTGGTATATTTGGATTTTCAAAAGGCTTTTGACAAGGTCCCACACAGGAGATTAGTGTGCAAACTTAAAGCACACGGTATTGGGGGTAAGGTATTGGTGTGGGTGGAGAATTGGTTAGCAGACAGGAAGCAAAGAGTGGGAATAAACGGGACCTTTTCAGAATGGCAGGCGGTGACTCGTGGGGTACCACAAGGCTCAGTGCTGGGACCCCAGTTGTTTACAATATATATTAATGACTTGGATGAGGGAATTAAATGCAGCATCTCCAAGTTTGCGGATGAGACGAAGCTGGGTGGCAGTGTTAGCAGTGAGGAGGATGCTAAGAGGATGCAGGGTGACTTGGATAGGTTGGGTGAGTGGGCAAACTCATGGCAGATGCAATTTAATGTGGATAAATGTGAAGTTATCCACTTTGGTGGCAAAAATAGGAAAACAGATTATTATCTGAATGGTGGCCGATTAGGAAAAGGGGAGGTGCAACGAGACCTGGGTGTCATTATACACCAGTCATTGAAAGTGGGCATGCAGGTACAGCAGGCGGTGAAAAAGGCGAACGGTATGCTGGCATTTATAGCGAGAGGATTCGAGTACAGGAGCAGGGAGGTACTACTGCAGTTGTACAAGGCCTTGGTGAGACCACACCTGGAGTATTGTGTGCAGTTTTGGTCCCCTAATCTGAGGAAAGACATCTTTGCCATAGAGGGATTACAAAGAAGGTTCAGCAGATTGATTCCTGGGATGGCAGGTCTTTCATATGAAGAAAGACTGGATGAACTGGGCTTGTACTCGTTGGAATTTAGAAGATTGAGGGGGGATCTGATTGAAACGTATAAGATCCTAAAGGGATTGGACAGGCTAGATGCGGGAAGATTGTTCCCGATGTTGGGGAGGTCCAGAACGAGGGGTCACAGTTTGAGGATAGAGGGGAAGCCTTTTAGGACCGAGATTAGGAAAAACTTCTTCACACAGAGAGTGGTGAATCTGTGGAATTCTCTGCCACAGCAAACTGTTGAGGCCAGTTCATTAGCTATGTTTAAAAGGAAGTTAGATATGGCCCTTGTGGCTACAGGGGTCAGGGGGTATGGAGGGAAGGCTGGGTTCTGAGTTGGATGATCAGCCATGATCATAATAAATGGCGGTGCAGGCTCGAAGGGCCGAATGGCCTACTCCTGCACCTATTTTCTATGTTTCTATGTTTCTAATTTAGGAAGAAGTCAGGGGAATACACACCAGTTCTCATCAAGGGATCGCCCAATCTGAAATTACTGGGTGTCAACATCCCTGAAGATCTATCCTGGGCCAAGGCTACTGATACAATTACAAACAAGGCACAGCAGCAATTATATTTCAGTAGGAGTTTGAGGAGATTTTGTATTTCACTAAAGGCTCTCACAAATTTCTACAAATGCACTGTGAAGAACATTCTGACTGGTTGCATCACCATCTGGTATGAAGGGAAAAAGCTGCGGAAAGTTGTCATCTCAGTCAGCTCCATCATTGGTATTAGTCTCCCCAGTGTCGCGGACACCTTCAATAGATGATGCCTCCATCCATCATTAAGGACCTCAGTCATCCAGGACATGCCTTCTTCTCATTGCTACTGTCAAGGAGGAGGTACAGGTGACTGAAGACACCCATTCAGTGATTCAGAAACACCATCCCCTCAGCCATCATATTTCTGAATGGACAGTGAATCCATGAACACAACCCAATTTTTTTGCTCTCTTTGCGTTAATTTTAATATTTTTCTTACTGTAAATTATTTTTGTGTTGCAATGTACTGCTGCCAGAAAGCAACACATTTTATGGCACATGCCAGTGACATTAAACCTGATTCTGATTCCTTTGACCTGCCTCTTTGACCATTTCTTGCACGTTCTTCCTTGTCCCTGGGTTTGTTATCTGATTTATGCTCTCCCAATCCATAACAGCTTATTCTGTGTTATTAATTCATTATAAAACAAATTGTGTTGTTTGGATGTACTTCAGAAAGGCTTTTTGACAAGGCCCTGCATGGTAGACTGTTCAGAAAGGTGATTAACTCTGGGGGGAACCCAAAGTTACAACGATCAGACATTGTCTGTGTAGCCCCTCTGCACTTGGATTAGCTGCCACATAACTGTTGGACCTGGGGCAGTACTAACCGTTTGTTGTCTGCACGGGTCCACAGGGATCTTTCAAGGTGCTGTGATTTCCTCTGTATCCCTTGAGTGTGTTGGTAAACTTAACTGGGTCCTGTAAGTTTATCCTTATTGAGGCAAGTTAAACAAGTGTGAAAGGGGAACTGCTGGGGATCTGTGAGGAAGTGTTGCAGGGATTACTTAGTTGGATTCAGTGTAGACTTCATGTGTGAAATGACCCCTGATAATAAGTAAAGGATCTTCCCAAATTTATGTTCAAAGTTCAAAGTAAATTTATTATCAGAGTACATGTATGTCACCACATACACCTCTGAGATTCATTTTCCTGCGGGCATACTCAGCAAACCTCTGCAACTTCAAGTATAAATCAATAGCAATATATAATGACAGCATGAAATAACAAGATAGAGAGTCCTTAAAGTGAGATACTCAAAATGTTTGAGGAACTCAGCAGCCAGGCAGCATCTATGGAAAAAAAGTACAGTCGACATTTCGGGCCGAGACCCTTCATCAGGACTCGGCGTGAGACCATTGGTTGTGGGAACATCTCAATGGATGAGCAAGTGAGTGTAGTTATCTCCTTTTGATGAAGAGTCTGATGGTTGAGGGGTAGTAACTGTTCTTGAGCCTGGTGGTGAGAGTCCTGAGGCACCTGTACCTTTGAACTGAGAAGGGTAACACCTGGGTGGTAATGATCCTTGGTGTTGCTTTCCTATGGCAGCGTTTCATATAGATGTGCAATGATTAGGAGGGCTCTACTAGTGACGTTCTTAGCTGAATCCACTACCTTTTTGTAGGATTTTCTGTTCAAAGGCATTGGTGTTCCCCTAACAGGCTGCAATGCAGCTCGTCGATACACTTTCCACTACACATCTATCACCTGCCTGATTAGATCTGGCAGGCTATCTGTGATGGATTGGGGTGGTTTTATTGGTTCATGCCCCATAAAATATACACATTTTTCATTATATGAGGCATGAACTATTGAAACCACCTCACCCACTCTAAGAAAACCCAAAATAACTGCCTAATTTGCATTGCTCTGCAATTATGGCAAAGAAACTGAGTAAACCGTCTCCCCTTTCATGAAATCTTAGAAAGTTTAGTGGAATTTTAATCCATTCTATACACCACATCTGTAGTGATAGTGCATGGAGATGTATTATGTGGTCTTCCTGTGGACTGTATTATATACATGGTTCCTTGTTTTTAAAGAGATATTGTTTGGAATATTACTATGGCAACAGCTGCAGCAGAATTGACCCAACTGAGGTCAGAATTGTTTGTCAAATGCTATTTTGCAGTGTTAAGCAGGGAAGCCTTGGTACTGCTGCAGGATAGGAAGTGACAAGTTAGGAAGTGCTTGTCATATCCTTAAAAACATGGGCTTTTTGTCGATATTTACAATTTTTTCTTCACCAGCAGGAAGTTATGTCCAGTCATGTAGCAATAAAGTTAAATGGAGTTCAGACCATTTAACAGGGTGAACTATTTGTTTAATTGATTGAGTCTGCTGGGGAAGTCAAAGGCCCAATGTTTACGAATGCTTGAGCCCCCTGGTGTGGCTGGAGGCTGAAAGGGGCCTGTCCTGGGTCTGGAGGACAGTGTGTGGGGGCATGTGTGCATGGCTGGATGGGAGGGAAGAACAGGACTTGGTTTGCTTTTGTTTCTTCGTCGCTTGCTATGTTCTGCTTAGCAAGGCGGGTACACTGTGGTGGCGACACTTGCGAGCTGCTCCCTATACAGCCTTGGGTGTGGTTGTTAACACAAATGACAACATTTCACTGTATGTTTCAATGTACGTGCAATAAATAAATCTAGATCTGAAATCTGTACTTTTCAGTATCTGCACTGCTCTCCTCCTCAAGGAAACCGAAGATCTGTTAGGTGGAACTCCCCGGAATTCTCCAATTATAGTTGACAGGACTGGATTGGTAGGAGAGGCAGAGTTTATCCCATGAGGAGAGATGAAGCAAACTAGGCCTTTCTTCTTCAGAACAAGAATGAGAATGATTTCACTGAAGCAATGCAAATTCTTACCAGTCAACAAGATTAATGCAAAGAGGAAAACTTATTTTAAATATTTATAGCAGTCTGGGGCTTTAGTTTCTGAGATGAGCAGGAGTCTTGGTGGGCATTGCCACACAGGCTTATTTATGGAGTTTAAATTATACCATTGAAACAATAGGACTAGCTGCAGTTCTGAGATGCCCCTCGGTTATAACATCTCATCAGAGGTGGGAAAGCCACAGGAGAGGATTCTGACAGACAGGATCTGTCTGCATTTGGAATGACAAGGGTTGATTAGAGATGGTCAGTATTGCCTTATGCATGGGAAATTGTTTTCACAAATTTGATTGAGTTTTTTTTTTGAAGAGGTAACCAAGAGGATTGATGAGGGCAAGGTAATAGATTTGATCTACAAGGACTTCATCAGAGCTTTTGGCACAATCCTGTATGGTTGACTGTTCTGAAGGGTGAGATCGCATGGGATTAAGGGTGAACTAGATAAGTGGGTTGAAAATGGACTTTGTGGAAAGAGTCAGAGATAGGTGATGGAATTGTATTTCTCAGATTGAGAACCTCTGACTATGGCACGAGTATTGGTTCTCCTGCAGGTTGTCAGAGATGTTAACGATTTGGATAAGAATGTAGCTGACATGAATAGTAAGTTTATGGAGGACCCTAAAATTATTTGTGTGGTGGACAGTGAAGATAGGTTACAACTGTACGGCACTGACAACCATCCTCGCTCTTGTACTCAATGTCTTTAATGATGAAGGCTAGTGTATTATATACCACCTTCACCACCTTGTCCAAGGTTATAACAGAATCTAGATTGACTGGGAAAGTGGGCCAAGGAATGGCAGATGGAACTTAACTCAATGTGCGAAGGGATGCATTTTGACAGGTTTAACCAGGGCAGACTTAGAGTCAAGGCTAAGGGCCTGGGAAGTGTCGTAGAAATAAGGTACTTAGAACATAGAAAACATACAGCACAATACAGGCCCTTCAGCCCATGATCAGTTGGATGCATCAGCAAGGGAGATGAGGCTGAGTACAGGGCTACAGTAGGAAACTTTGTCACATGGTGTGAGCAGAATTATCTGCAGCTTAATGTGAAAAAGACTAAGGAGCTGGTGGTAGATCTGAGGAGAGCTAAGGTACCGGTGACCCCTGTTTCCATCCAGGGGGTCAGTGTGGACATGGTGGAGGATTACAAATACCTGGGGATACGAATTGACAATAAGCTGGACTGGTCAAAGAACACTGAGGCTGTCTACAAGAAGGGTCAGAGCCATCTCTATTTCCTGAGGAGACTGAGGTCCTTTAACATCTGCTGGACGATGCTGAGGATGTTCTACGAGTCTGTGGTGGCCAGTGCTATCATGTTTGCTGTTGTGTGCTGGGGCAGCAGGCTGAGGGTAGCGGACACCAACAGAATCAACAAACTCATTCGTAAGGCCAGTGGCGATGTGGGGATGGAACTGGACTCTTTGACGGTGGTGTCTGAAAAGAAGATGCTGGCCAAGTTGCATGTCATCTTGGACAATGTCTCCCATCCACTACATAATGTACTGGTTGGGAACAGGAGTACATTCAGCCAGAGACTCATTCCACCGAGATGCAACACAGAGCGTCATAGGAAGTTATCCCTGCCTGTGGCCATCAAACTTTACAACTCCTCCCTTGGAGGGTCAGACACCCTGAGCCAATAGGCTGGTCCTGGACTTATTTCCTGGCATAATTTACATATTACTATTTAACTATCTATGGTTTTGTTACTATTTAATTATTTATGGTGCAACTGTAACGAAAACCAATTTCCCCTGGGATCAATAAAGTATGACTATGAAGTTGTGCTGAACATGTCCCTACCTTAGAAATTACCAGGCTTACCTATTGGCCTCTACTTTACTAAGCTCCATGTACCTATCTAAATGTCTCGTAAAAGACCCTATCGTATCTTCCTCCACCACCGTTGCCGGCACCCCATTCCACACACTCATTACTCTCTGAGTAAAGAAAACTTACCCCTGATGTCTCCTCTGCACCTACTCCCCAGCACCTTAAACCTGTGTCCTCTTGTGGCAACCATTTCAGCCCTGGGGAAAAGCCTCTGAAGTACATAACCTTAGTTTCCTGAAAGTGGTGTCATGGGTAGACAAGATGGTGAAGGTCGTATATGATACACTAGCCTTTATCAATCAGGACATTGAGAACAAGAGTGAGGGTGATATGTTCCAATTGTACAAGACACTGACAATGCTATTGGAAAGGATATGACTAAGCAAGAGAGGGTGCAAAAGATTTTCAAGCATGCTACTGGATGGATGAGTAATAAGAGGCTGATTAGGCTGGGACTCTCTTCCTTATGGTGAAGAAGGCCAAAGGTGTCCGATTGGAGGTACTTACTATAACGAGGGATATAGATAAGGTGTATGGTCGTGAACTTTTGCCTCGTGTAGTCAGTCTAAACTGAGACCACGTAGGTTTTATGTGCAAGGGGGAAAGGTTTAAAGGTAACCTGAGGGACAAGGTTTTAAGAGGCTGTTGACAACAAATAAAAGGCATTTGGGCAGGCACATAGATAAGAAAGGTTTGGAGGGATATGGGCCCAACACAGGGAAGTAGGATCAGCTCAGGAAGGCACTTGGGTTGGTAGGGACAAGTTGAGCCGAATAGCCTGTAAAGGTGCAGTATAATTATGACTATGATGAGAACTAAATTAATTTCAGTCAATTCAGAGTTGCTGCTTTCAACTTGGACATTAGACCATCAGCCTTTGGAGCTTGCTTGTTTGGTCCTCGTGGTTGATGAACGCAAAGCAAAATTGATTATATCAAGTTTTAAATGTACGCTGTGAAAGATTCATTTCACAAGTAATGAGATAAATATTTTATTTACTCATGAGATTTGGATGTTATGGGCATTGCTGATGCTTGTAATCTATCCTTAATTTCTCGAAGCTGAGGGGAAGCCATAACCATGGGGCTGGAGTTGCTCACTGGCATGTAAACGTTCCCACCCCTGAAGGATATTGGTGAACCAGATGAACATTTGTACCGATCCTCTAGAGCAGGGGTTCCCTACATGGGGTCTCTGGACCCTGGACCCCTCGGTTAATGGTAAGACTCCATAGTATAAAACAGGTTGCGACCCCTGCTTACCACGGCCGTAACAAGCTTTTGATTCCAGATATATTCAATTAACTGCATTATCTGGTGGTAGAATTCAAGCTTGTCCATCTTGATCAATAGTCCAGGCCTCCGTGGCTGTTAGTCCAGTAGTTTATGCACTGTAGATGTTTGTTTGCGATCAGATTGCTAGCTTTTGATTTGCAAGTTGAATACTTAAGCCATCACCCCTACTTGGGCATCAGCCACCGATAGCAGCTTGCCAAACTCCTCTATCCAGAGTCACTTTTTCAGGTTGTCCCCAGGTGTGGCCTGTTTTCGAAGAACCTTCCTCTCCCAGAGTTTGAGGTCTTGGGGCTTCTATTGGTCTTTCTCTCGCTCTTGGTTGCTACGGGATGGGGTTGCTAGCCTCAAGCCCAACCCCCCTCCTCTAACATCCAGACTGGGACTGTCCATGG
This sequence comes from Mobula hypostoma, assembly GCF_963921235.1. Lineage (NCBI taxonomy): Eukaryota > Metazoa > Chordata > Chondrichthyes > Myliobatiformes > Myliobatidae > Mobula > Mobula hypostoma. Next base: position 22,014,118 of record NC_086104.1, on the reverse strand, counting down.
TGGAGTTGCAAGTTGACGAGCAGAGCTTAATTTGAGGCTTTTACCAATGCCGCTGGGAGTTTGGCAGTCAAGAGCGCTGGAATAATAATTCAAACAACTTGAGGGAAATCTGTTTAGTGGGCCAGAGTTGATTATCATTAAGTGATAAACTTAAACCCCAGAGAATTCTTTGAAGAGCCAACATGATGAGTAAACGGTTCCTGTAATGTCCATGGTAATCGTTGTCAGGCTATGGATTTCTATTCTTGCGGTATCAACAAATGTATAACAGTCATCTGTGCGCACAAATAGGAAGCCCTGGGTAGTTTGCAGACCTTGGCTGGTAATAGTCAGGCAATATTTACACCATCATGTATGTATGTCTACTAAATGATGACCCTCCTTAATAAAAGGGAAGCTAAATACCCCTTCTTGATATTTAATAGCAGTGTCATTGTTGAATTCCTTATCAACCAGAAAATTAATAAGCAATTGGCTTATCTCATGATCCTCTCAATCATTACATCCAGTTGAAAGACTCAAACCCAGGATGAGTGCGGGATCAACAACAGTTTAAAGCCAAAAGGAGCTTTTAAAAAGGACTGAAGAATCGACTTTTCAATTACGCTGCCTTGACATTCAGTGCTTTCCTCCGGGCTTGATGAAGCTTCAGTATGTACGCTTTGTCAGTTGCAGTGTTGGAACTCACCAGAATTTCAGAATCAGGTTTATTATCACTGACATAGTGTGTTGTGAAACATGTTTTGTGACAGCAGTACAGACATAAAAATTACTGCAAGTTCTAAATAAATAAATATCGCAAAAGAGGAATAGCGAGATGGTGTTCATGGGCTGTTCAGAAATCTGCTGGCAGAATGGAAGAAGCTGTTCCTGAAATGTGGCGTGTGAATCTGTAGAGGTGCGGACACAGATGAGCACGCCGGGCAAACTAGCCTCCCCTTAGTGGGCACAGGACACTTCCTGCTCCCTCTGTTAAGAAGCCAGCACATAATCAAAGACCTCACTCAACATGGTTATTCTCAACTCTCATCTCTCCCCAACCCCCACCCCCATTGGGTAGAAGATGCAAAAGAACGTGTCACCAGACTCAAGGATGGAGCTTCTATCCCACTGTGATAAGCCCACTGAGCAGTTCCATAGTATGACAAGGCGGACTTTTGACATCAAACTGTCTTGTAATGACTTTGCACTTTATTTTCTACCTAAAATATATTTTCTCTGTAACTGTAACCCTTTATTATTGTTTTATCTCGTTCTGCCATGATGCACTGTTGTAATAAACTATATGAATGTCATGCAAGACGTGTTTTTCACCGTACCTGGGCACGTAAGATATCGGAGCAGAAGTAGGCCACTTTGCTGTTGAACTTTCTCCGCCGTGTCATAGTGATTTGTGAATGTTGATTACTACAGCCCCCAGCACCACTTCCTCAGCCACTAACTGATCTGTACTATCAGCCTATTCCTGCCCTGACTAGCGTATAGTACTGGGAGTAATCTAGGGGTTATTATCTTTGAGGTCCTGTTCTTCAACCTCTTCCCTAACTCCCTACACTCAGTGCACAGGACCTCTTCCCCTTTTCTGCCTATGTCATTGGTGCCAGTGTGCATCACGTGTCCAATGTATACACGTCACATTTATGAAACTCCCTGCCAGTTCCAGCATCTCTCTATCACACTCCTGACGTGCTTTGTAGATGGCAGCAAATCCTTTGGATATTGAAAGATGAATAACTTGCTGCAGATTATCCAGATGCTGGCATACTTTTGTCACCACAGTGTTTCTGATTGGTACAATTAGTTTTATGGTTATTTCTGACCTCCAAGATGTTAACAATGAGAGGACTTGGCAATGGCAATTTAATTCAATGTCAAGGGTAGGTTGTTAGATTCTTCTGTTGGAGATGATGATGGTGTGGCTCTTCTCAGCTCACGTCTAAGTGCTGTAATGCACGTCAGCATGGACTGATCCATTTGATGACTTGGGAAAGGAATGGAACTTTGTCCAATAATCCAAGGTGGAAGAAAGGTCACTGATGCTTTTGGGCTGAGATGATTAACCTCCAACAATGAGAGTCATCTTCCTTTGTGCAAAATAGGATTATTGTCACTGGAGCCTTCTTGATGTCCACTCACTTCCATTTTACTGGAGCTGCTTGCTGTTCCACTTGATCAAATACTTGATGGCAAGGGCAATCATTATCACCTTGCCTCAGATTCAGATTTTGGATCCATGTTTCGACTGTGGCTGTGATAAGCTCGAGAGATCAGTGGGCTTAGTGAAATCCAAAGCTGGCCAGTGGTGAGCAAGGTACACTAGTACTGATGATGGCTTCCATTATTTTGCTGACTGGAGTAGACTAATTTGGTTGTATTTGTATGATCTGTTCACAAAATGACATTGTTGGTACCTTACTAGTGCTTTGTGGAGGCTGTAATGTGCTGTCTGTATTTTTATAGCATGTGGCAGGTGCTTCTGCTAACTCTGTTGATTTTGATTTGTATGCCACAATTGCGAGTACGTCAGTATAAATCAGTGCTGTCCTTTTTCCATTGTTGCTGGACTTTGTGGTGTAGCTTAAACAACGCACACAAAATGCTGGAGGAACTCAGCAGGTCAGTCAGCATCTATGGAAAGGAATAAGCTTAGTGTTTTGGGCCAAGACCCTTCAGGACTGGAAAGGAAAGGGGAAGAAGGCCGAAAACGTTGGGGGTGGGGAGGAATACAAGCAACAAGGTGATGGGTGAATCCAGGTGAGTGGGAGGGGGGATGAAGTGAGAAGCTGGGAGATGATAGTTAGAAAGGGTGAAGGGCTGAAGAAGGAGGATTCTGATAGGAGAGGAGAATGGATCATGGGAGAAAGAGAAGATGGAGAGTACTTGGAGGTAATAGGCAGGTGAGAAGAGGTAAGAGGGAAGCCAGAGTGGGGAATGGAAGGGGGAGGGGGAGAAATTACTGTAAGTTTGGAGAAATCAGTTTTCGTCACTTCAGGTCAGAGGCTACCCAGGTGGAATATGAGGTGTCGCTCCTCCAACCTGAGAGTGGCCTTATCATGGCAGTAGAGGAGGCCGTGGACTGATATGTTGGAATGGTAATAGGGATTGGAATTTAAATGGTTGGCCGCAGGGAAATCCTGCTTGTTACAGTAGTAGTTTAAACTGTTTACCACTAAAATCCTTTCGCCCTTCTGTCATTTTCATTGACTATTTCACTTTATTTTGTATTGTAGTATGTCTTCTGCTTTCTAATTTGCTTATCTATGCTTGACACTTCAACCTCCGTTCAGTCCCCAAATTTACAAATAGCACCATTCAATTGGTCTTTCCCTCCACTTACCATCATTATGTGCTGTGTCATATTGACGTGGGTGATCATGGTCTATCCATGACCATGATTTTTGTCGACTTTTTCTACAGAAGTGGTTTGCCATTGCCTTCTTCTGGGGCCACGCATCGTTACAATTCACCACCTGCTCCCATGGTTTCATGTGACCCTGATTTGGGGGTGAAGCAGGTTGCCCTAGAAGGGTGACCTGCAGACTAGCAGAGAGACGGAGCACCTTGCACCCCCTTGGCAGAGACGTATCTCCATCCCACCACCCATTCTCTCCACTATACCTCCCGATTTGGTATCAGTTGCAGATTAGTTGCTCCCTTGTGCTCTCAATCAATCTTTTACCACAAATCTGGAAAAAAAAGATTGCTGCATTATCCTGTATCACTTCTTTTCTATAAACAAGCCATTTTTCTGTTAAAGTAACGTGTGCATTTTGGTAAAAATTCTCCGTGTTTTTTTACCTGTCCACAAACAAGAGAAAATCTGCTGATGCTGGAAATCAGAGCAATATACACAAAATGCTGGAGGAACTCAGCAAGCCAGGCAGCATCTATGGGAAAGAGTACAGTCAACGTTTCGGGCTGAAACCCTTCGCCAGGACTGGAGAGAAAAAGCTGATGATGCGTAGGTTTAAAAAGGGGGTGGGGGGAGAGAGAGAACCACCCTTTTCCCTGTCCTCCTACTTGATGCTTTCTGCATTGTGAAGTCATCTGCAAACTATTTTTATGAAACCTAGTGACACAAGAAGTTGCTTCCTGGCAGTAACTAACTTATAACATTTCGGTAACTTCATTAAAGCGGTGTCGAACATTGTAAATGCTGAGTTTAATGTTTTTGGAGCCTTCATGTCCAATCTGCCTTGCATGTGATTGGGTGTTTTCTGAATAAGTCTTGGGACTTAACTGGGAATGTTCTCAGAAGTTGATGAAACAGCAGTATAAGTGTGGTTTTGGATTTATTTGCGTTGTTTCTACATTTATGATGCCTTATAAGTTACACTACCTTTTGGGGAATAATATACTTTCTAACCAGTTCCTTGTTGCTGTACATTTGTACCCTGCATTGCCAGGACTTGACCATGGCATCTGGGATTTGTTTTGGTTTAGTAGGTGTTGCAGTTTTGAAATGAAGGAATTTCTTTGTTGCTTATTCAGTTACGTGTGATGTTTCACAAGAAGGCAAGGGAAAATAAGCTGTGGAGCACATGGAAACTATATTGGTTTATAAGGTGCTACGTGAAAGCAATCTATTTAGAGCTTGGACGTGGCACAGCAAATGCTGCTGCAGTGTTCAAGGAGTTAAGGTGTTTAATTTATTCCACAAACAATTTAAACATCAGGGCTGAAAGAAGTAGCAAGTTTATAGCTTGCCACGTAAAGGCGCTTGTCAGGAGCTGGAACTGGACCCTCTGTACAGTTGCCATTAGTTTAATGTTCCAAAAATCTTCTCCCAGCAACAGCCTTTCAGCAGATGCAGAATTAATTTCATACAGTGGTAAATCTAATTTGAATGTGAAACCAAAAAGAAAATATTATGGTTGATGGTGGTAATTATTTAATGATGGTCACTGTGACTGCGTTTGTCAGATATAGAAGCTCCGTGTGAGATCACTGTTGGAAGGTCTCCCTTAATTGAGAAATTGGAAAATGTTGAAATTTATATCAGGTAAATAAAAGTAGGGGTGTATGGAGAAGTGCAAAGCTGTTCAGAGCCTCGGTAAAGATAAATGTGTTTAACAATTAATATTCTACACTATGCAGGTAGAAGAATGAGCAAGAAAGGTGTTACCAAGGTTTCAGTATTGGTTTCTTGGCATTCTTCATTGACGTACAATGTTTTGGCAGCGTTCCTATAGGCAGAGTATCAGCTTCCAAATGCAATGTGATATTGTACATTTCCTTCCCAGCTCCAGTCTTGTTCATTAACTGTAAGCTTTTTCCAATTTAACAGCAGCATTTGGATTTGTCGCAAGCTCCATGCTCACGCACCCGGTTCCAGCTCTCTTCTTTCCTCAGTTGCTTGCTGCTGTTGAAGCTTGCGGGAGGGTTGCATTGACATAATGTCCTGTTTTGGTCTCAGTTCAGTACTGTAACCAGCATTCTGTACTCTATACCCCAGGTAGTAATACCTCTGAAGATCCAGTACACATTATTTATGACAACACCAGTAGTATTATACAGTTGTATATTTAACTGTTTGTTGTATATACACCTTATGTCAATTTGTACACCTACAATATATTAGCTGTTACATTAGTGTGATAATATTATTTAATATGCTGTAGGTGATACATGTACTGTTTTACACCTTGGTCCCGAGGAACAGTGTTTTGTTTAGCTGTGTGAGTTTCAATGATGATAAACTTGAACTTTAACACATTTCTATCTCTATCATTCTCCATGTCTACTTTCAGCAACCCTCAGTTACCTCTAACCCTTTATTCATTTGCACTCAGCACCTTCAGTCGCGTCTCCCATAACTACTTGAACTCTTCACAAACATCTGCTCACCAGTTGTACCTTCTCCACCTCCTGTTGATTCCATCCCCACTGCCTTGAGTTTGAAATGTTTGTGTCAAGGTGGCCTCATTCCAGCCTTACTCTGCAAACCACTGCAGAAACTCCAATATCTGATCCTGATATCAAATCACTGATCCAATTCTGGATTCCCTGCTTCACCACCACCTCACTTAAGAAAAGAGCTCTTGGTCGTCTCTTCTGTGCAGTGGAAATCTCTCTCTCAATCCTTCTGTTGCCTTCCAACTCCAGAAGTTGGTTTAAATTCTTGCCAGTACATGCTGGGTCCAGATCCCCTCATTACAATTTTGCTCAACACTGGTTTCTCTTGAGATGATTCAGAATATTCACTGAAAAGGAAAAATCATTAAGCATGTTCAAGAACAAGATCCAGAATTTTAGGAGTTGGTTTGAAAAGAACTGAGGCGAAGGTAGGATTTGCCAGGACAGAGCTGTTTTTTATTTGTCTTGTGCTCTTCTGTAAGTACATTTTATAAAATCATGTGTTTAGCATGTGAACATGCAGAAATAATGCATTCATGAGCTCAATATATTCAAAGTTAACTGAGTGAGGCATCATTACTTTTCCTAATTCTATGCCATTAATAAAGTAAAATATCCAGTCATTTTCTTTTTAATAACAGATTGCTGGTGGTAAAGAGGACTATTTGTTTATTTTTCATTTGGCGCAGTTAAGGATCTGTTGCACATGGTTTTGTGATCACTTAGAACTGGACTGTAATTTGTGGAAAAAGCATAATTACATTGGAAAGATTTAATGGAAAGCCTAGTGTTTACATTGTATTGTGATATTAATAGATATCTGTAAGTGTAATGATATTGACAAGTATCTGTAATTTTTAAAAATACAAACTAACAAATTTTTAAAAGTTGATTGGAACAGTAAAAATGAGGTTATTCGTCATGTTTGGATTCTTTTGGAGAAAATACTGCATTTTAAGTGTTGAGTTGTAGTGAAGACAAGTTGTTAAATCTCTGGAATTTAGCATTTGTAATTCTTATTTAATATGTTTTTATTGTAGTTCCCAGAATGTGGCTTTTTTGGAATGTATGACAAGATCTTACTCTTCCGCCACGACCTCAATTCTGAGAACATCTTACAGAGGCTGATATCAGCAGAAGAAATTCATGAAGGGGACTTGATTGAGGTTGTTCTTTCTGGTAAGTGGTCTCATTAGCTTACGATTTGCTCATTAGTTATGGACTTAAAAGATGTGGATTTACCTTTTTCTTGTACTTGTATATAGTGTTTTAAAACCTGACAGCTGTTGTGCATGTTAACATTACCCTTGTCTCAAGGTATTTTAATAATGGATTCTCTCCTTGGATCTCAGCACTGAGGGAACTCTTCTGGTATTCGGAATGTTATTTGAAAAGTTTCCTTTTTCATAGTCTTCGTTATAGATATTTTTGTAGTCAGATATGCTCCTTATGTGGAGGGCCATTGAGCATTTGCAATCTTACATAAAGTTTCAAAGCAAGTTATGAATAAGTGTTGCACATTTCCATTATAAAAGTAGTTAGTTTTCTGAAAAAGGATCTCGCGCTTTCCCGGTGTATATCGTGAATAAGCTCTTCTTGGGCTTCCAGCCAGGTACAGGTATCGATTTTAACGCTTTCGATGACAAACTCTGCCATCTTCATCAGGAATGATGCTTGGGCATGTCCAGTCCAATGGTATTTATAACCCTGTTGTCCATCCCTCCTGATTGGATAGTCCTCATCCAATCAGGTTTCTGCGGTCCCACCTTGTTTACAATTGAATTCCAGTTCTTACTTGGAGTGAGACCTTTGTCTTTGTTAAAATCCCTTTCCTCTAGTTTTATTTCAAAGGCTTCCTTCACCAGGCAGTTGCAAAAGCCATTGGCATGGCACAGTAGTTCTCACAGAACAGCTACAAGGTGAAAGAAATCAACCGGGCCCTTAAAAGGCTCAACAGAAAAACCAGGAAACCTATCAAAGAGGAGGAACCTGTCGCTACCACTTGTCTTCCCTGCATTTCCATGGTTTCTGGAAAGATCACCAGGATCTTGAAGAAATACCGGATTAATACCATCCACAAAGCAGTAAGGAAGCTCAGATCATAGCTTACGTGAGTCAAAGATGACCTGGACTCACCACGGCTAGCTTTTACAGGATGTCCTGTGAATGTGGAACAGTGTATATCAGCCAGATGGAACACATGGTGGAAACCTGAAGCTAGGAGCACAGAAGGTATATCCATTTGGGTTACCCAGAGCAATTGGCAGTAACAGAACATTGCATTTGCAATGGCCATAGGATTGACTTCAGTTCAAAAATACTATGCCCTACCCATGGCTTTTGGGGGCCACCTGGTAAAGGAAGCCATTGAAATAAAACTTGAGGAAAAGAGTTTTAACAAAGATGAAGATCTTGCTTGAAGTAAGATCTGGAATGGGACAGCAGAAACCTGATTGGATGAGTACTATCCAATCAGGAGGGACATCCAACACCAGACTAGGCATTGCCAGGCATCATCCCTGATGAAGAAGGGAGAGTTTGTCATCAAAATATCAGTTAAAATCGATACCCTTACTTAGCTGGAAGCCTGAGAAGAGTTTATTTGCACTTCTGTGAAAGTTTCTTGCTGTAATGCAAGTTGTTAAGCTTAACATAGGTGCTTCAATAATAGCTGTATTTGTTATATTATAATAGCTGTATAAAAAATGAGGTTTAACATGTGATTTCCAATCCTAAGTTGGAGAGAGGAATTGTGTGAATTTATTACAGCAATTTGTAATTCAGCCTTCAAGGTACCTTAAACAAAAGATCATAAGAAAATAGGACCAGGAATAGGCAGCCGAACTTCCCAAGCCTGCCTCTCTGTTAAATATGATCAGAGCTGATCTGCCAGAGACGTAGTGTCTTGTGTGCAGCTCCCCATAGCCCTCATTCCCTGATCCATCAACAGCACACCTACTTCTACAGTGAAAGCCAGCATTCATCTCTGCTTCACAACCTCCTGGGGTAGAGGTAGAAGTCAAATTCTGACAATTTGACATTCTCTATGAGAGCTCCCTATGCATTGCTGTTTGATAGACTGTCCATTTGTAATTATTTACCCATTTTAGTGAACCCGCACCCCCTCTGGTGGAAACATTTTCAACAGCCAATTTGTTGTGCTCCATGGGGATCTAGCATGAAAAAAGACGGCCTCTGGTCTTCTAAACTTCAAAGAATGCATATCTACTGCATTTAGCTTTTTGTGATGGGAGAGCCTTTTCATCTCAATAATTAGCCAAGTGATTGTTTCCAATGCTTATACATACTTCTTTAAAGGAGTGGATCAAAACTATGCCACTGACTCTAGGTGTGCCTTGTGCAAGTACAATTCCTGACTACTTGAAAACTTCAGTCCCCTTAAAGTAAAAATCAATATGCCTTTGCTTTCTGAGCCAGCTGCAACAGTCCACTAACATTTTGTGATTTGTGCACAAGAGCATCTAAATTTCTCTATTCCACTCATTTGCATTCTTTTTCCATTTGGACAACAATCTGCCTTTTAATTTCTCCTTAAACCACATGACCTTGTTTCTTGCTACACTAAACTCCATTTTCAATTTTTTTTTTATCCATTCACTCAACTAATCTGTACTTCTGTCGAGTCCAATTATTTTCATCATAACACATCCTCTCGTTTAGCTTGGAGAAAGTTGCATTCTTCTCCCTCCTTCCAAAAAAGTGAATAATTGAAGGCCAAGGACTGATCCCTGAGGCACTCCAGTACTTGCATGCTTTCGGTCTCAGAAAGGCCTATTTATCCTGACTCCCAGAATTCAGAAATCAGTTTTCAGTCCATGCTCACACATTGCCCATACAACGTAGAACGTTACAGACCTTTTAGCCAATGATGAGCTGACCCTTTAAACTACTCTGAGATCAATCTTTCTCTCCCACATAGCTCTACATTTTTCAGATTCGTGTTTAATATTCCTGGCATATATTGTGAAATGTGTTGTTCTGCTGCAGCAATCCATAATAAGAACGAAGAAGAGTCTCCCAAATTTCCCTAATGTATCACTCCCACCACTTCTGGCATGGCTTTCCATGCACCCACCATTAAAAAAACACACAATTTGCTTCTGACACCTCCCTATACTTTCCTCCACTCACATGGAGGTTATGCTCTCTCATATTAGTCATTACCGCCCTGGGGGAAAAGATCTGTGCTCTCTCTCTGATCTATGCTCTTATCAGCTTGTCTACCTCCTTTCCTCCATTCCAAAGAGAAAAGCTGTAGCTTGCTCAACCCATCCACATAAGGTTTGCTCTGTAATCCAACATGAGCCCTTGTACTTTTGGGTGAAATTTCTGCAAGGATCTCCCTTTTGAGAAAGCATGTTTAATTTGTCTTGTAGATGCAAACTTACCTTTAACAATGTGCATTAATTATCAATCAGTAATGGCATCTGCTGAAGCTGTGATCTTCAAATGACTTAAAATACCTAGAACTTCCACACAGTTTCAGTTATTGTGTACTGATGGAAGGCACATCAAGATCAAGTGTGTTCTTCATTGAGACTTGATTGGAGTTCTGAGGATTGCTGATGAAGCAAGTTAATCTGCTGGTGAGCAGATGGTGATGTGTTTTTTGAATTAATGCTAAACAGTGTATTTAAGAGTAATCTTTATTCTGTGACGGGGTCCTGAATTATCCCTATGAACTGTGCTTTTAAAGGAGAGAGTGGCGAAGATTGGAGATGGTGTTATGGTTTCTCGGCAGCATGTTTACACTTCTGCAAGGACACTGGTAGCTTCTAAGTTCATACAGAGAGAGAAGGGAGGAGCTACTTGATGGACAGCTGGTGTTCAACATGGTGAGATAAATAGAAGGTCATCTGATAGACACACAGACACATGGTTTTGGACACTGGATGAGCTTTGTTGTGCCCACAGAAAGGTGGGTTTTCAGAGGATCGATCAGTGGCTCTCGCTGTGGGGGAAAGGTGTGACTGGTGGGAAGTTATCCGTGTGTCCAACCCTCGCTTGGGTTGATAACTTCATCACAGAAAATGGCCCCTTTGTTGTGGTCACATTCGGTGACTTTAAAGGAAGAGAAGAGGGAAGAGGAAGGTTTGAAACAGAAGAAATCTAGTGACAAGGGGTTACTGTTTGGACTCTCTCTCTCTCTCTAAGCCTGTAAGGGTGAGTTTGAGTTTCATTCGAATACGAAGGTGTGACTGTCACGTAGTTAATCCACAAGAGTGGGTTCTCTGGTGAGGGGAGTACCTTTGTGAATACCACTTGTGTGTTGCCCTTGTTTGGGTGTGGTAGTTCACTCAAGAAAGGCACCTCTGTGGCAAATCACTGTTGGAGTTATTTCGTGTATCGTGCAACTGGGTAAGTGGCTATCAGGTTGTGTGTTCGGGGTTGGTTCCCTTGAAGAGGGTCCACTTAGTGATAAGGTACTGTTGGTGATAATCTATATGTGGATTCTGTTGGAGTATCCTGTGGCCACCACTTTGGAATGACCTGTAGCTGAATTTGGGTGTGGTACCACTTGTGTTGCAAGGATATTCACTGAAGGTCACTGTCGGTGATATTTCGTGTGTGGAGTGAAACAACTTCGGAGATAAAACCTACTACTATTGTTATTTTGTATTGCTGTTGTGGAATATCAACGTAATTGTCTTCTCTCAACATTTACCCTGCATTACAAATATCTCTCTCTCATCCCCTATTCTGTGGATGAACTGAACTTTCATACTTTACCATCTCAAGACTCTAAGCCTTGTTTCCCCCAGACTCAATAGTTTGGGAGTTATATTTGCACACATATATACATGTAATACTGCTAACTTGTTTAATGTATCTGGTTATATATGACTGTATAATGTAGTTACTAATAAAATAGCTTGTGTTAATACCAATACCAAACTCTAGCTGTTTCCTATTTCTGTTGGTTCTTTAATCCGTCACAGGGCACGTGACTATTCCCAAGGATAATATCAGAAGATATTAACTCTTCCCTGAAGTGTTAATACAGCTTGAGTACCCCTTATCCAAAATCCTTCAAAATCTGATCTTTTTTGATTGCTGATATGATGTCACAGATGGAAAATTCCACAAGAACTGTGTTGCTTTTCTTACCCTGCACACATATTATATTAATGGTATGTAATAATTTTTACTGTTCAGTACATGTGCAATGAACAAGTGTAAGAGGAAACTGCTTTCCAGTAGCACGTAAATTCAGAGTTGGAAATGATGGTGATCCCAAACTATCTCATAATTTATTCCAAGATCCAAAAAAAAATCCAAAAGACTTCCAGTCCCAGGCATTTTGGATAAGGGGTAAATCAACCTATAGTGCTAATGATAACTATCTACAATATTGGAAAATTCCCTGAATGTTGATGAAACATGAGTTTGTGTCTCATGAGAGATGTGACATATCATCAACAGTGTTATATCACTGTGATGCGTGCAACTTCTAAATGTCCACACAATGGTTGTGTGAAACAGGCTGAAAAAATAATTTGTTGATTGATTTATTCACTTATTTTCTGTAAACAAGTTCTGAATTTTCTTCCAAATCTCAAAATGTTTGTGTAATAATTTGTGAATTCTGTCAGGGCAAATTTCTGTAACCTGGAACTCACCTGTATTCTTGCGGAACTCCTTTGGATATACAGTACAGTACCTGCCAATGATTTCTTGCAACCCGTCTTTGTCTTCTTGATTTCCTTTTGTAAGCACCTCCCAGCGCTCCTTATTAATCTGCTTCCACTCTGGATTTAGTGGGAATATATTTTTTACATCAGATGTTTCTGTGCTTATGTAGTTTTGATTGGTAAATGTAGCTTTTCAGTTTCAGGTCATTCTTTTGCACTTGTCTCTTGTGCGTTCAAATTCTTATGATGCAGAACAGGCATGATGAAAGATCTGAATTTCATCAGTTCTGTATCTGAGGTACTATTTCCTGTTCGTGTGCACTGACCACTGTTGTACTTCGGTGAGTTCAATTGGCAGTTGACCACAGGCGATAATTGTCAACAAATCGCTTTTTAGCTGTTGGTCATTATAGCTGCCCACATGTCTGCAAAGCTTCCTCATTTTTAATCCCTTACAGAACATTGAATATTATGGATGGCAAGCAGATAACTCAGTTCAGCAAAAAAAACATTCTAACTTGTACTGAAATTTTGCTTGTGTTGTTTCCAGACTACTGCCCTGTCTGATGTGCACTGGAAAATAAATGATATTAATGATTTGTGTAATGATAATATTGGCTTTAACATAAAATTTATTCTGTGTTGGATACAGAGGGGATATGCAATCTAATAAAATGTCATTAAAATGATGGACGAGACTTTAGTTACATGGTTTCGTACTTACTGATATCAGTTCTGTAGCATGCACAGAGCCCAGGCTTGGCAGATAGTGGTTCAGTTAGGAAGAATCACTGTTCATAAATTGTGTAATTAAACATAATTTTGACTGGAATATGGCTCAAAGATGTACTGTGGAAAGTAGATGATATTCACTGTTGGGAAGTAAAGGATTGCATTTGGAATGTCATACATTCCAAATTTTGTCCTCAAAGGAGTAGGGAATTATGTTGTATGGATAGATTCAGATGTGGGTTTTGTTTTGTTGAAGTTAACAAAGAAAAAAGCATTAAGCTCTGCAAGTCCAACTGCTCAGACATAATTGTGATAATAACTGATTAGCACTTTGACTCACAGAAGTTGCAATTCAATGTTATTAGCAGACAGATCGAGAGTTAAAGGAGTGGAAAGAGTCTCTTTGCTGAAAATCATGGCTGATCTTTAAAACAGCTCCATTGTGAGTGATTTCTCTTTTGTAGTAATGTGCTTGTCTGCTCAAACTGTGGGCCTTTATGTCCTTTTCTCGGTAATTGGGCTGAGCACAAAATTTATCGTCGTAGAAGACTTGGTACTTCCAGGAATTCAATATTTGTTTTAACCCTGATCCTCTCCAGAAAGGGGTTTTAAAAAACACACACACACACACACACGACTGTTGGTAATGCTGGTCCTTTATTTTAGATACCAGTTTGATATCAATACTTATACTGTTGGTGTGTGGGGGGCAAGTGGTTAAGGCATTGGACTAGCGATCTGAAGGTCATGAGTTCGAGCCCCAGCCAAGGCAGCGTGTTGTGTCTTTGAGCAAGGCACATAACCACACATTGCTCTGCGACGACACTGGTGCCAAGCTGTATGGGTCCTAATGCCCTTCCCTTGGACAACGTCAGTGTTGTGGAGAGCAGAGACTTGCAGCATGGGCAACTGCTGGTCTTTCATACAACCTTGCCCAGGCCTGCGCCCTGGAGAGTGAAAACATTCCAGGCGCAGATCCATAGTCTCGCAAGACTAATGGATGCCTTTATTTATTTATTGTTGGTGAACAAAAAGATTTGTATATCTTTTTGATTTACATTGTTAAATCTGTCAGAAATGATTCATATGTAATGAGAAAATGTGAGAAATTTTGCACATCATAAATGAGTGAATACGTTTTCAGTGGTGGTAGAAATGACTTGGACCCACTTCAGTTAGCCTACTAGAGCAACAGGTCCACAGCAGATGCCATCTCATTGGCTCTTTGCTCAACCCTGAAACATCTGGAGAGCAAAGATGCATACATCTGGGTGTTTTAAATGGACTGCAGCTGGGCATTCAATACAATCATCCCCTCAAAACTAATCAATAAGCACCAAGATCTCGGCTTCAATACTTCCTGTGGAGTTGGATCCTGAATATCCTCACTTGTTTACCCCAGTAAGATTAGATTGGCAACAACATCTCTTCCACGATCTCCGTCAGCACTGCTGCACCAGAAGACTGTATGCTTTGTCCCCTGCTCTGCTCACGTTACACTTATGACTGTTTAGCTAAGCACAGCTCCATTGCCATATTCAGGTTTGCTGACTACACCGCTGTTAAAGGCCAAATCAAGAGTGGTGAGAATCGGTATACAGGAGAGTGACTGAAAATCTGGTTGAGTGATATCATTAACAACCTGTAACTCAATGTCAGCACAACCAAGGAGCTGATTATTGACTTCAGGAGGAGGAAACCAGAGGTCCATGAAGCAAGTCCTCATCAGGCATCAGTGTTGAGAGGGTTAGCAACTTTAAATTCCTCAGTGTTATCATTTCAGAGGACCTGTCCTGAACTCAGCATGCAAGTGCAGTTATGAAGAAAGCACAGCAGCACCTCTACTTGGTAACCAGCCTCAATGACTATCGCCCAGCGGCACTTGCATCCACAGTGATGAAGTGTTTTGAGAGGCTGGTGTTGAAACATATCAGCTCCTGTCTGAGTGATGACTTGGATTTGTTTCACTTTGTCTACCAAAGCAACTGGTCTACAGCAGATGCCATCTCATTGGCTCTTCGCACAACCCTAGGCACACCTACACCTGGGCAGCGAAGGTGCATACATCACGATGCACTTTATGGATTATAGCTCAGCATTTAATGTCATTATCTCCTTAAAACTAATCAGTAAAGTCGAAGACCTGGCCTCAATATTTCCTTGTGCAATTGGATCCTAGATTTCCTTACTTGTAGACCCCAGTCAGTTCGGATTGGCAAAAATATCTCCTCCACAATCTACATCAGCACAGGAGCACCACAGGGCTGTGTGCTTAGGCCCTTGCTCTACTCACTTTACACCTGCGACTGTGTCGCTAAGTACAGCTCCAACACCATAAACAAGTTTGCTGATGACACCACTGTAGTGGGCTGTATCAAAAGTGGGGATGAATCAGTATACAGGAAGGAGATTGAAACTTTGGCTGAGTGGTGTAATTACAACAACCTCTCACTCAAATGTCATTGAGGCCGAGGAACTGATTGTGGAGAGGGAAACCAGAGATCCAGGAGCCAGTCATCATTGAAGGATCAGAGATGGAGAGAGTCAGTAACTTTAAATTCCTGGGTGTCTTCTCAAATAGTAGTGTCGGACTTTAGAATTTGAACCTTCAGTTTGGTGCTTAAGAGAAAGATTAGCTTTACTTGTCACTTGAAGGTCGAAACGTACAGGAAAATGCGTTGTTTGCATCAATGACCAACACAGTCTGAGGATGTGCTGGGGGCAGCCTGCAAGTGTTGCCATGCTTCTGGCACCTACAACTGACTAACCCTAACCCATATGGCTTTGGAAAGAGTGAAGAAACCGAAGCACTCATCGAATCATCGAGGAACCCCACGCGGTCATGGGGAGAATGCACAATCACTTCATAGAGAGCAGCGGGCATTGAACCGGGGTTGGTAGCGCTGTGACAGCATTACGCTAAACACTACACCAGCGTGCCACCCTACAAAGAGGAGTAGTGAGGTAATATTCTTGGGGTCATAAGCATTCAGAAATCAGATGGGAAAAGTGCAAGCTCGGTATAGGCTGCACTGAGGTCAGGATTGAGCCTATGTCTGGGGCTGTGAGATCACAGCCTCTACTCACTGTGTCACTCATTGTTTCCACCTTCTCCCTGCAACAATCTTGTAGTCTGAAGTTGAAAGTGTAAAAATAACTCCCCTAGGCAGCCTTGAATCTCTGAATAATTTTGGTGCAAATCTGATGTAGGTCAGAATTTTTGGCCTTCTCTGCTTGTGCTAGTTAGTGTAACAGTTGGCACTATACTCCTCTCTCACCTCATAACCATGCAATTTTTTTTTACCCTTTCCAAATCATCCAATCTTTGTAAAATTGGTTGAAATTCCTCAGCAAAGTTCCCTCCCCACCAAAAAAATGTTTGGCCTTTTAATGTAAATTGAGTTGAAGCTGTTGGAAAGGCAAATCCAAAATAAAAGTGAAATGGACAAAGCCAAGTTTTTCCATCCAATGCATTTTTAATGTTTTTTTGCGGAATCTTCCTTCCAAGTATTACAAATAACCAAGGGAATTACAGATCATTTGTACTAGCTTCTGGTTTCTGACCCTCAAATTTTTTGGCAAGGGTCCTAAATTGTTCTCGTAAAAGATAGTTTTGAGGTGTTTCACTCAGTTTCTAGGGTTTCCTGAAAACCCTAGGGATATTTTGCAGCTATTAGCAAATCACATTTTAGTCCACATGAATACAGAGTGGGTTGAGGGGCCAACCTGTAGAGATGGACAAAGTTAGGAAGGGTTTAGATAGGGTAGATAATTCCCTTAAATAAAGCTTCCTAAAACTGGAGGGTATAATTTAGGATAAAGAGTAAGTGGTTTAGGGGAGTTCCAAAGGAAGATTTTTATTTCCTTCTAGATGGTGATGGGATCTGGAACATCTTCACTGGGTGGGTGATGGAGGAGCATCATCATTATCATTGCACGCCATGTAATATGACATGGGCAATCGTGGTCTTTCCATGACCGTAACTGTTCTTGGGAAATTCTTCTACGGAAGTGGCTTGCCATTGCATTCTTCTGGACAGTGTCTTTATAATACGGGTGATCCCAGTCATCATCAGTACTCTTCAGTGATTGCCTGGCGTCAGTGGTCGCAATACCAGGACCTAACCACCTGCTCTCATGGTTTCACGTGACCCTGATTTGGGGGGAGGCAGGGGAGAGTGGGGTGCAGGTCGAAGCAGCCACTGCACCTTGCTCAAGAGTGACCTGCAGGCTAGCGGAGTGAAGGAGTACCTTGGACATCCTTGGGTAGAGACACCACCTCGCCACCTATTCTCAACATTTAGCAAGTGTCTAGATTGAGTACCAACGCATCTAATATTGGGGAGAAAGTGGTGTTAAGTGCATGAATGTAGGTAATAATTGACTGCTGACATGGACATGCTGGATTGAAGGCCGAATGACACTATGCCTCTCATAACACTTAAATCAAAATTCCTATTTACATCGGTGACGGAAGTTATGAACTGTGTGCTCAGTCAGTTAAAATTATCTCTTAAATCTTTTAAAGTGAGAATTTGACCACTATCCAGTTAGTATTTATGTTGGCTACTCCTCGTTAATATATACAATGCATGATAAAAGTCTGCATTAAAATTAATATCCCAGTATATGCCCCACTAACATGATTTATTTGGCGTTTCTTGTAAATTCTGGGTGGCCTCTCTGTTCTAGTTTCATTCCAGACAGCTGTTGATTTCATCTGCAGTTTTGATTATGTTTCTGAATCTATATTATTAGCCTTAATTAGAAATAAGTGGTCCCAACTGGATATTGTCCTGAGATTTTGCTTACCCCTTTGTTTTGTAGTTTTATTTTTGAACTGTTAATCCATAAATCCTCACTAATCTCAATTTCTAGCCTTGCATCAGGGCCATTATTTGATGCCTTTTGGAAATCTGTGCTTTTCTCTCAAGTGCTAGTTGGCTGAATGAAGATGGCCGCCAGCTTTCATTTCACCCCCAGATGTACTGCTGTACTCCTTCCTTGATTACATCAGTTTTCTCATCAGTACTTATCCTTCAGTATTCCCTCTGTGGTTCCAGTCAGATGAGATGTTACACGAAGGGCTTTATTCTGCTTTTCCCGTGGGATGTTTCAGTTAAAGAGGGCTTCTCTTGTTTCTCATCTAACAAGTTTCCCTTCATCAACGCTATCGGATGCGGTTTAGCAGGTCAGAGTTCATTTGTGCTTGGTGGGATCTGTATAACTTGGCTGCTGTGGTTTCTTATCTGCAAACTGTGGCCACACATAAAGCAAACCATTAGATGTTTAACCCTTTAGGGCTTCACAAAACAGTAGATACCTTATTATTTTGTGATGATAAATCACCTTGTATTGCATCATGACTGAAGCCAAATGATGCTGCAGCATCCTGTGAGAATAGTCAATATAATTTTTACTTTTGAGTGTGACCTCACTAAATAAATTACTTGTTGGACTCATCCCTGCACCTTTTAATGAAGCAAAATGCAGCATAATTAAAGTTCAGACTAAAAATAAGTATCTGTTACCATATTCTACTCTGAGGTACAAACACCTATGTCAGGATGCTGTTCATTGACTATAGCTCAGCGGTTAACACCATCATTTCCACAGTCCTTATTGATAAACTGCAGAATCTGGGCCTCTGTACCTCTGCATTTGGATCCTTGCCTTCCTAGCTGAAAGACCGCAATCTGTGCGATTTGGTAATAATATTTCCTCCACGCTGATGATCAACATTGTTGCACCTCAGGGGTGTGTGCTTAGCCCACTGCTCTACTCCCTCTATACCCATGACTGTGTGCTTGGTATAGATCAAATGCCATCTATAAAATTGCTGATGATGCAACCATTGTTGGTGAATCTCAGTGAAGATGAGAGGGAACCTCATAGAGCAATTAGAAGTGGAGAGAGTGAGCAGTTTCAAATTCCTGAGTGTCAAGATCCCTGAGGATCTAACCTGGTCCCAACGTATCAATGCAGAAACACAGAAGGCAAGACAGCAGCTATAGTTCATTAGGAATTTGAGGAGATTTGGTTTGTGTTACATGCTGAAGAAGATCTGTGTTTTTTTTGTGAGAATGGTGTAATGGTCTTTTGGAGGTCACCTGATGTGATTTTCCTGCCGATGTGAGGTCATGTGATGACATGTGACTCATGACCCAGGTGATGCAGTGGGTTTTTTTTTAGTTTGTAGATTTCCAGGTAGAATGTGTTGTGTCTCCGTTTCTGTTGCGTGTTTGTTTTTGTGACGCAGTTTCATGTTTAAAACGGAGTATTGCGTTCTATAGAAAAATACTGTATTATTGGACTGGAATTTTTGGTAGATGTGTTGATTTACCCAATTCCAGCAGTAGAAAGGAGAGTGAAGAATTTATCGAAGTACAGAATCGAAGGATCGAGAGAAGTTGGCATCGTTTGGCAGTTTAATAAAGGATTGACCTTATTGAGTCTTCGTTGGAGGAGTACGACCTGCATCTTGCCAAAAAGAGCAAGGAGTTCATGCAAAAAGGTGCTCTCTCTCTCTAAAGGAATTTAAAGTCAGTTGATTTAAACTTGTTTATTTTCGGCATCGTGAATCCTGTGGACAGAACCAGCAGGAAAGTTGTGTCTGTGAAGAAATCCTTCTCCAGAGAAGTCTCTCCCAATTGAACGTGTAAATCTGTTGGACTTTCCAAGTTATCACTTTAAGAACTATATCTGACTGTATCGCTTTAAGAACTGTTTTCACCTTTAATGCTTTAAGAACCAGAGCCGAGTGGCGATTTGGTGAACGGCTGCATATCTGTTAACTTCCGGTTAAAGTTTTCGTTTTTTTTCCCGCCTTATCGTTTATCCGTATTTAATAAATGTTTGGTTGTTTTTATATAACCTGTCTTGATTGATATTCATTGGTGCCGGTTACGTTACAGTTTGTCAACTAAAACACTCAAACTTCTACAAATGTACTGTGGGGAGCATTCTGACAGACTGATTCATTTTCTGGTGTCGGGGTGGGATGGGGTGGCTACTGCACAGGACTGAAAGAAGCAACAGAAAGCTGTAAAATTTGTCAGGTCCATCTTGGGTACTAGCCTCTGTAGTATCGAAGACATCTTCAAGGAGCGGTGCCTCAGAAAGGCGGCGTCCATTAATAAGTACCCTCTGCACCAAGAACATGCCCTCTTCTTATTGTTACTGTCAGGAAAGAGGTACAGAAGTCTGAAGGCACACACTCAGTGATTCAGGAACAGTTTCCTTCCCTCTGCCATCCGATTCGTAAATGGACATTGAACTGATGAACCCTACCTCACTTTTTAAAAATATAAACAGTATATTACTCCTGTTTGCACTATTTTTTAATCTGTTTAATATATATGTAATTGATTTATTTATTTTTCCTTCTATATTATGTGTTGCATTGAACTGCTGCTGCTAAGTTAACAAATTCCACGACACATGCCAGTGATGATAAACCTGATTCTGAATCCGTTTCTTGCAGGCATTCCCAATAAATACAAAGAACCACAATAGAATCAGTGGAAAAACTTCACACGAACTGCTGTGCAAAAGACAAATTGTTCAGTCACAGAAAGAAAAGCATAATAATAAATTAATAGATAATAAATACAGAGAACGTGACCAAGATAGAGCTGGCGATACACAACTTTTTAACAAGGATTCATATTCAAATAATTGAAAGCAGGTGATATTCATTCCTGCTTAAGAGATTTCATTGAGTGTTGTCCGTAAATTTTGTCAAAAAGTATTTTGAATTGTCTGCTCTGTGGGTGGTGAAAGAGATTTGCTTGAAAGAGAAGGCTGCCAGGAGTATTGGATTGTGTTTGGAGGAACTGGCGCAGGACTAGGGAATGAAACGGTGCCACGAGGACCAAGGAAAACTGAACAAAACGCTGGATTATATTTCCTTTATGCTGTTCCTTTACTGCTTAGCTCTGACTTTCTGCATTGGTGCTTTTGTGAGGAGAGGGTCTGTGCTACTTGCTGGTGGTCTTCCATTAAGGGTGATGAATCTTTTTCAAACTGAAGTAACTAATGTGCATAAAACTTAGAGCAGCAATGTTAATCATAAACAGAACTTCCAGTGTTTCTTCGTTTCCAAGAAACATTGAAACATCTGTTTATAATTAACATATTATCCATACGTGTCATACAGTTCAACATGAATAAGCGTACTGAAAATTCAGCTGGGTATGAGAAGAACATGGATAATATTCAGGATTCCTGGCTTATCAGGAAATTTCTTCCACTTCTTTCTCCGTCATTGTCAGGATGAAAGATCATATATACTCTAGTGGTGATTTTATGACCTGAAGGTGTCATGTGGGGATTATCTGAAATATAAGCATGTTCCTGCTGGATATTCAAGCAACATGCACAAAAAATGCTGGTGAACGCAGCAGGCCAGGCAGCATCTATAGGAAGAGGTACAGTCGATGTTTTGGACCGAGGTCCTGACGAAGGTTCTCTGCCCGAAACTTTGACTGTACCTCTTCCTATAGATGCTGCCTGGCCTGCTGCGTTGACCAGCATTTTTTATGTGAGTTGCTTGAACTGCCAGCATCTGCAGATTTCCTCATACCCTGCTGGATATTATTGTCTGATCTGGAGTTTATGAACATCTTTTAATGGCCAGTGGCAGCAATCATGTCAATTTTTTAGCCTTCCTCACAGGAGAATGGGGTGAGATTTAAAACTTACTTAAAGTAAGTTTTAGCTTAAACTTTCAGCTTTTAAAATGTTTTGATAGCAGACAGGTATGTATCAGCTTTATATTCTCCTGAGGTAAAAACGTTACTGGAAGCCAGAGTGTTCATCATAAGTGTTTTCTCCACTCTAATGGAGAATAACATTAAACATGTGTCAGTCTTCTTTAATATTATCCCTTGTGAGAGCAATTGTTTAGTTATTAACAAGCATACAAGGAATTGAGTATTAAGTTTTGGGTAATTCATATCCTTATGAAGAAGTTGGTTCCTTATGAAGAAGGTAGTTAGCCTCGGAGGGAGGAATCATGGCTTAAGTTGAGTGAATGATGTAATATTTTCCACAGTCTCTTAAATTGGAAGGGATAGTTTTGATGACAATGCAATATTGAGGTAGTTCCTGCTCTAGTGGTTCAGACCAAGTGGAGATTGAGTAAAAGTTTTAAGATTGATTGGTATTAATACAAAGTTTGTATGGCTATAACTACTGGATTCCGCAGCGAAAACTCACCTTTCTCCAGCTTCATATGTCTCAGGAGTATGTGACTTTGGTCCTGCCAAATCCATGAGATTGGGATGTCTTGCCCACCCAAATCCCAGTTTGTGTGAGTGCTGTGTGATTTACTACCCTTGCAATAGCCTGTCGGCATGAAGTAATAGATCACACACTGCATACAATTATAAAGAAGTATATTTACATTATGAAGACATGCAGTCCTCTTTTATTGTCATTTAGTAATGCATGCATTAAGAAATGATAACAGTATTTATGAACATTAATTTAACCAAAAAGTTCATAAAGAGAAGAAAAAAGCAGAAATGACCCATTATAATTAAATAGTCAAATGTGCACGGGTTGGAGCTCAAATCCTCCAGCAGCCATATTTGTCGATCCTTGGTATACCTTCGCACCTTGGCTCTATCAATTCTCGTTTTCCCACCAGATCGAATCCTACAGCCAGTTCTCTCCATTTCCTGCAGAATAACAACCAAGACCACCTTAGTGTCTCTCACAAAACCTCTCCCCCCAGTGTTCTCTAGAACCTTCTCCCAGTTCCACCATCCCAATCGGATAACACACTTACCTTCAACGATAAGCCAAACAGGCTGAAAGCAGAACAGACTGCTCTTTTGGAACTGCTAAAATGAAATGCCGGCAGCATAGCAGTAAAAATGCGGACCAGGGCATTACACTCATGTTGTGCCTTTGGTGTACCTAAACATTTTCCAAGTAGTCATAGAAAGGTCTTTGGATTTATGGCTTGGTTGGAGAGCTAGGTTTGAAGGATTGCATTAGACCAGAGGCAGATAAGGTTAGGAAGAGATGAGACTTGGATTAGGGGATGTTAATGGTCCAGGCAGCTGAAGTCAGTTGACTGTGGTGGAGTGATTAAGATCAGAGATGGGTGAAGCAGGTTCCAGAGATGAAGTGGAGGTGTTAAAGGGTATATATAGATGAGAATGAAAATTTAAAAACTCAGTGGTTGACAGAACATGTGGAAATCCAGGGTACTAAAGAGTTAGGATCATGGGAGGACAGTATGGCTACAAAGGCTGCACAATGGCTGCACTTTGGCACATTGAAATTGGAGTTTTGCACATGTTTCTTGCAGCAAGTTTATCAGCAAAGGTAGAGAAAGAATTAGGGAACAACACACAAAGGGATGGGGTTTATCAGAGAGGCATCTGTTAAATGTGAATTGAATGTATTTGGGAAAGTAAATTGGGAAATTAAAGATTTTTTTCTTGCAATGGAGTAAGTTCATCTCGATTTGGACCATAAACTTCCTTAAGCCTACATGAGCACATCCTTGCAAAGTACCTGTCCTAACTGTCAGATTACATTATCTCTCTGACCTTTTAATGGATTCTATCCCTAGATACCACCACTCGTTGTGGCAGTCCATTATAGCTATTATTCACCATCTTTCAAAAGAAGTACTTTGTTCTGTAGGTAATGTAATTGGGAGAAATGTACATAATTCACAACCACGGGCATTGAGCTGGGGTATCACTTTAAGAGGCTGGTCTGACGTGCTGACATTCTTATGCAAAGTTTTTTTAGCGGCTTTTGCTTTATGGGTTTTGCAGTTTAATAAAAATGTGTTATGGGTTTCATTAAACATAAAATTCCTCAGTTTGTTTTATTTGTGAAAACCTACGGTTCTTCACTTCAACCCAGCTGCATGTATCCTTGAACCTGTGTCCTGTTGGAATGCTGCCTGTATAAATCTGAGAATATTCTTGCAGCTTTTCTTTCCCAATCCTGTTGGCTATCAGCTGGATTGTGAGTTGAATAAGATGTTCTCTGAGATAGAATTGTTTTTCAATATTTGTGGAACTTTACTTGGTGAGCAATTCTTTACACCCAAAGCCTTTCATATCAGGAGTCAGTTTAATTCCTGTTTACTTTGCAGTCTCTTTGAGGATGTACAGTGCAATGCTCTAGTGCTGGAGCAATATGAACTATAGCCATTGTGATGGTGCATTTTGGCCAGAGCATTACTGTTTCATGATATCTGGGGCTCCAGTGCATCACTCCAGGTCTTGAATCTTCCCTTTGAAGATGATTATCTCCGTCTAAGTCCATCAAGATAAAAATGCTTCTCTAACTCATCCAGTCCATTAAAAACAGCAAACCTGTTGACAGTTAAAGAACTGAAGTAATTAACCCTAATAGTAGTTCAGCTGTTAATATTCGTCTTCCCGATATCATTGCTCAGTTTAAAACAAACAATGCAAAATTAATCAAAACATTCTCGCACACAAGATGATTTTTATTTCTTTTTGCAGTTGCTATCTCTGTTTTGTTGCATGACTTGGCTCTGGGTGGTGTGGTCTTGTGTGCCGTATTGATAGATGGATATGTAGTTTTTGCTTAGTACAGTAAAATTTGGCATAGTGTCTCAGTTTGTCTGGCAGAAGTGGTCCTGTACACCATTTGCATTGTAACATCACCAGGAGAGCTCCTACGCTATGTTCTACAGTGGAGGAGGACAGATTTATTACATACATTTATGCCAAAACGGAATGGTGCATATACTTCTTAATGTTTAACACAGGAATCAGTCTAAATGCAGTAAATTACATGTGTGCAAGATTTAATACACCTCTGGCACTAACGGCGAACAGGGTTGGAGAATAAGGATGGAGATTTTATTAACGTCACACATGGAAAGTTACTAACCCAGTTGTGTGTTCAGGCCAGCAAAGCTCAGCATTACAGCCACTCCATCGGGAATGGAAGAAGCTTGACATGGGATGAGTCTTTCTGCTGCCTATCCATACTGTACTAAAATAAGAATGTGCCTTCATAAACCTGCACATTATTTAAAGTACATGTCACTGTAAAAGGACTACAGTGATTCAAGAGGTTAAAGAGCCATCCTATCTTTGGTCAGCTGCCTTGACTGGGCAAAAATGGACCAGTATCAATTACTGATAACCAAAAAAATTAAGTTGAATCAAAATCTGGAACTTGCAGCATTAACCCTTCTATTCATAGCCTCTTGATCTGAAATATTTCTCTCCCCATTGACGCTGCTTGTCCTGCAGACTGCTATAAATTTTCTATTAAAGCTGGGTTGAAGAAGAATTTCTTCAGCCAGAAAGTGGTGAATTTTTGGAATTCATTACCTCAGACAGCTGTGGAGGCTAAGTCACTGGGTTTATTTAACTTGATACGTTATTGATTGTTATTCATTTCTGGTAGGGGTTGGGGGTAAGGTTGAGAAAAGGGGAAAAAAATAGCCATGAATACATGGTAGAGCAACCTTGATGGGCTGAATGGACCAACTCTACTCCTATATCTTAAAGTCTTATAGAATAAAGGGGATAGCTTAGTGTTGAGATTTGTGTAATGACTTGGTTCTCCAGCTTGACTCCTGAAGATGCGAGACTACACTGAACATTGTTAGGCTGTTGAACGCAATGCAGCCGAGCCCAATCCTCGAACAGCAAGCACTCGTGCAAGATGTTGTGGGGAATATCTCTGAGGGTCAAACCTGCACTCACCATCTCGAGGCAGCTACATAGGAGGCACAACGGTGGCTATATTTCATTAGGAGTTTGAGAGAAGGTTTGGTATTTCTGCAAAAAAAAACCTCAACCTTCTACAGGTATACCTTAGAGAGCATTCTCACTTGCTGCTTTGCCGTCTGGTGTGGGGTGATGGTGACTGCACAGCATTGAAGTAGGCTGCAGAGAGTTGTAGACTTCGCTCCATTGTGGGCACTAGCCTCCTGACATCTACAAGGAGCAATGCCTCAAAAAGCCCGCATCCATCTTTGAGGACCTCCGTCACCCAGGCCATGCCTTGTTCTCTTATGAGAAAGGAGGTACAGGAGCCTGAAGGAACACACTCAACGATGCAGGAACAGCTTCTTTCCCTCCGGTATCTGATTTCTGAATGGACATTGAACCCATGAACACTACCTTACTACATTAAAATTTCAATATTTGCACAACTTAGTTTAACGATTTAATATATGTGCACTTACTGTAATTCAATTTTTTTTCTCTCTATTATGCATTGCATTGTGCTACTGCAGCAAAGTCAACAAATTTCACGACATATGCTGGTGAAATTAAACCTGATTCTGATTTCTGAATGGAAAGAGAAAGGATCAGCTTTCTAGTTTACTGATGGGAAGCTTCTTGATATCATCCTCACTTTGAGGAGATCTGGAATTGGAATGTAACTATTTTTAATTACCATATACCACCACTCTGCTCAATGCTTTGCTTGCTCTAGTCTACCCAGTGGTAGTGTGCTCTTACTGAACCTAATACAATCATAGTAGATACCATTCCCAGGAAGCCAGAAGGATTATCCGTGGAGCACTTGAGACTTATCTCGCTGCTTGGTTCTCTGGCTTGCTTCCTGAAGGTGTGAATCCAAACAATGAACATCTCGAGTGGCTTCCTGTGCTAGCTCTCAATGAACCTGATCTCTGCAAGGAAAACATCCTCCTTAAAGGCCAGCAGTGGCTGACAGCCAGCAAAGCCTTTCCCACAGGCAAAGGACCTGAGATCCAATCCTCTGCACGTGCGTGAAAAGTAGCCGTCACACCGGAGCAGATTGCAAATTCTGCAAAAGTAATTTCAGGACTAGCTCTTGATACAGCACTTCACGCTATGGGCTGCAAACATCATCTGTCATCTTGTGACCCAGCTGACCAGTGAATCCCCAGACTAAGTGGCACAATAGCATAGTAGTTAGCACAATGCTTTACAGTACTAGCAACCTAGGTTCAATTACTGCCACTGGCTGTAAGGAGTTTGTATGTTCTTGCCGTGAGCACCTGGGTTGCCTCTGGGTGCTCCAGTTTTGTCCCACCATCTAAAGACGTACCAGTTGGTAGGTTCATTGGTATAGTTGTAATTTGTCCCGTGAGTAGGCGGGGATTAAATCTGGGGACTGCTGGGCGGTATGGCTCGAAGGACCTTAAGGGGCCTATTCCACGCTGTATCTCCATAACTAAACTAGCTTCTACCTTGTATAGAAAGCCTGGGTAATCCTCATCTATGTAAAGCCAAAATGTGGCTTCCCGGTCCACAAGTGGAATATGAGGAACGGCTCAGCTTGTCACTCAGGCGTCCAAGGCAGAACATCGCCTGCAAACTGAAGTCCAAGCCTGTGAGATACATTTCTGGTAGTGTCACAAGCATTTTTGCTGCCTGAAGACATTGAATGGAGCACTAACCTTGCCATCAATCTGGTAACTTCACTGGGCACGTTTAGATCACCATACTACAGGGTCATTGCATATCCTTTTAAATGTGACAGACTCTGTGTTAGTAGGATTTGGAACAAACAAGATATTGCAGAACGGGAAATTAACATTGTTGTTCAATGTTATCCTTGTGCATTCTTACAAAATGAATCTGAACGAGATTTTCCACAAAACAATGAACAAAAATGCAATGCATCTTCTGTGCCAAAATTCCTCTTTCTTCCAATGACGATCTTAGAAGAATGAATTTCTGGCTTTGTCTTTTGGTATTCATGTAAGGATATTTTCCAGTCCTTGTATTTTAAACACTGATATAAACGGCCTTAAACCAGAGTCAAAACATGAACCATCTCGGAAACCTGACTAACTTATAATTTCCCATTCAATACATCTGGCTGCATTTATTGGATATGAGTAGGAAATGAGAAGAACATTCTGTTGGGTGCATATGACTTTATGTTAACATTTTGAAGTTAGGTTTCTTGACTCTTTCAAACAAGGACATTGAAGGAGAATGTACATAACACAGTTTGGAAAATTTTAAAATATTTGTTAAAATATCTGGTTTCCTCCTTTGCAAATTGCTGTAGTTTTTTTGGAAGTGTGGTGACTTCCATGATTGTTTCCACACTAAATACAGGCGAGGAATAACCATACAAGACTCTGCCCTTGTCCTGTGGCTCCATGCATATACAACCATGTTGATCCTGAAGGGACACTATTCTCTCGCCAGTTACCCTTTCGTTCTGAACATGCTTAGAGAATTCCTTAGATTCTCCTTTACCTTATCTGCCAAATCTACATCATGTTCTTTCCCCCGATTTCCCTTTAAAGTACTCCCACATTCCTTGTGCTTCTCAAGAGATTTGCTTGATCCCAGCTGCCTCATCTTTATTTTCCTGCCCAGAGCCTCAATATCTCTTCTCAGCCGGAGTTCCTACTCCTGCCAGGCTTCCCTTTTACTCCATCAGGAACTTGCCAGCACTGAACTATCCCAGTTACATTTCTGAAAGCTGCTGTGTAATCCCTGTAGAGTCAAGAAGGCAGATCTCTTTTCCTGGAGGGCAGAAGTGAATCAGATGAGTTTTTACCAAAAACAGCTGGCTGCTTCATCTTACTGAAAAGATTTTTTGTAGTTCCACATTTTAAAGGAATTGTTACTTGAGTTTAAATTTTCACAGCTGCAGATGACACTTGAGCTTTGGGATCAACAATCTGAATTCTAGGAACTTATATCTCTGCTATCATATTCTCAACTTGGCAGAGGTCTTTCAAGTTTTATGGCTATGACTGTAAGGGGTGTGCAGATCATGTCTATCCACAAGTATAGTGCAATTTTTCACACAGTGACACCTCTGAGAAGTGTTGCGAACACATCAACTACATGGCTTCTTAACTTGACTAAAGACTTGGCTCTTGTCAGTTGGGACAAATTCAGAGTTCAAAGTAATTTTATTATCAACGTACAGGTATGTCACCGTATACAATCGTGAGATTCATTTTTTGTGGCCGTACTCAAAAAAAAATCAGAGAATAATAACCATAATAAAATCAATGAAAAACTGCACCAACTTGGGCATTCAGCCAGTGTGCATAAGACAGCAAGCTGTGCAAACAGAACAAGAAGTAATAAATAAAAATTTAAAAAATAAATAAGCAATAAATATCGAGAGCATGAGATGCAGAGTCCTTGAAAATGGGTGCACAAATTATGGGAACATTTTAATGATGGGGCAAGAGAAGTTATCCCCTTTGGTTCAAAGGTCTGCTGGTTGAGGGGTAGTAACTGTTCCTGAACTCAGTGGTGGAATCCTGAGGGTCCTGTACCACCTTACTGATGGCAACAGTGAGAAGAGGGCATGAGATGGGTGATGGCGGGGCCCCTGATAATGGATGCTGCTTTCTTGCGACAATGCTTCATGTGGATATGCTCAGCGGTGGAGAGGGCTTTACCTGTGATGCACTGAGATTGAGAACAACCCAAAGAAAATTGACTTCATCTCATGGTGGCTGGCAAGCTATGATCCTCATCAGAGGGCCCAATGACAGATCCAGTCTCAGTGCTGACGAGTGTCAAGTAATTGCCCCACAACTCTTTCAATCTTTCTCACCACGGTATTGCACTTCTCTGGTGAGCTGATCAGCAGGACTAATGGACTGTGGTTCGATCTGTGTCACATTCATTCCAGAATCATGGTCACCCCAGCCCTCCCTAGTTGAGATGTCGTGCACAGATGATGCTTGCATCCATATGCATGCAGAGACCAAATTCTAAATAATTTCTGATTTATTTTTTAAAGCAGAAGAGGATGTGGATGAGGAACATCAGTGGTTCCTCTGTAGTAGAATTATAGAAAAGTACAGCACAGAAATAGGCCCAGAAATACCAAACCATTTAACCTGCCTACTCCCATTCACTGCACAAGACCGTAGCCCTCCATATCCCTTCCATCCATGTACCTGTTCAAACATCTCTTAAGTGTTGAGATCGAGTTTGCATGCACCACTTGTGCGGCAGCTCATTTTTAAATCTTTTTATTATTATTGAAAATCAACAACAAAAAATACATTAAAATAATCAAGTCAACATATCAATATGTATAATAAGAGTTAAACTATCAACCAAGCTAAACAATATATCAATAATAATAATAAAAAAAAGTTAACACTTTTTTTTAGAGGAAAAAGAAAGAAGGAAAAAAGAACCCCTACTAACTAAAACGGAAAAAAACCCCTACTGACAAAAAAAACCGAGAGGGAAAAAAGAACCCATTTGGAGCACAAACCCGGAGCTATACGCCATACAAGCTTCCATTTAAAAAAAAGACATCAATCCGCCAACCAAATCTATTTACCCAAGAATCAGAAGGGGACCATCTTAATTAACTCAAATCAAATGATAGTAGCGGGCAAAAGAACCCCACATTTTCTCAAAGTCAAATCGAGGATCAAAAGTTCGACTTCTGATTTTCTCCAAACTAAGACATAACATCACCTGAGAGAACCCTTGTATCAAAGTGGGAGCAGAGGCATCTTTCCATTTTAATAAAATAGCCCTTCTAGCCAATAACGTGACAAATGCAATTATGTGTTGGTCTGATATAGAAATACCATGAATATTTTCAGGAATTATACCAAACAAAACTGTCAATTTATTAGGTTGTAAATTAATTTTTAAAGCTTTAGATACTTATGCTGCAGCTCGTCGCACACTCTCACAGCCCTCTGAGTGAAGAAGTTCCGCTCATGTTCCCCTTAACCTTAACCCACCCAACCATAGTGGAAAAAGTCTGCTGGCATTTACCCTGTCTATACCCCACATAATTTTGTATCCCTCTGTCAAATCTCCTCTCTTATCTTCTACGTTCCAAGGATGAAAGTTCTAACCTCTTCAATCTTTTGTTATAACTCATGTCCTTTGGACCCAGCAACATCCTTGTGAATTTTCTTGGTACTCTTTCAGCCTTCTTTACATCTTTCCTGTAGACTTCAGGCAGCTGCAGGCTAGCCACTCCCTGCTGCACGTCAACCACTGAGGAGGGAACAGGTACACCAAGTTTCTTGGCGTGCGCATCACGGATGATCTTAAACACCACCTCTTTAGTCAAGAGAGCGTAGCAGCATTTCCACTTCCGGAGGAGAGGGATACGAGTGAGTCTCCCCACCCCCATTCTAACCACATTCTACTTTTGGGATTAGACAAGGACTAGGGAATGCAGAGCATGAATTTTTCACCCTATCTGAGCCGTAATAACCAGACAATATGTGCTACAGTTAAAAGTAGGTATGTAGGTGGTATGGAGAGAAGGGAGAGTGGGTGTTTGGGTAAATTCAACTTTAATCTGTGTGGAAGTATTATCATAGTGAGAGGAAGGTCAGTCTGTGGAAGATTATTAATCTTAGTAGGTGGGGACTTTCCATATGCGAGTTGGATGGGCCTTGAAAATTTAATCGTTAATTTGTGCCGGAACTTTCATTGTAAAACGGAAGTAATTTGGAAAAACCACATGGCAAATTTAAAAGCTGCACTTCACGAAGAGAATGCAAAACTAAACATTACAGTGTCGAAGCAAAAATCAAGAGACTTGACTTATGTGTTACCTTAAGGATTTGTGGTTGTTGTGAAGGAAAAATAATTCATGTTCGCTCCTCTTACCATATCAAATGTCCACAGCTTCCGGCATTGACACATGAGCAGTCAGTTTTGGAAATTCAGAAGTCATCAGTACTACCCTGTACTTCAATAGTTAAATAAAATTTGTTTTACTTCCTTGATTCCTTGCCCCTGTGGACTATTTAATCTAATTGAATGGCACAGAACCACCACCTTGGGTGCTATCCAGCAAATGGAAGAGAGGAAATCCACACCGTTCAGCCCACTGAATCAGTGTGAACCTATTTCCGCTTTGCCACTGGTGAGCATCCTACTTGCTGAGGGTGGGGAAGACAAATAATTCCAGCTTTGTGCCTTAATAGGAAGTAGTTGTCACTTGAGTCCCTACCAGAATTGGACAGTACCTCCAGTGATGCACCTATATCCATGGGGGATATACTCTCTTTTCAAATGGGATTCTCAATTAGGAGTTGGGCAGCATCATACATGGGGAAACCCTGTTTATATAGGGGAATGAAATGAGCTGACTGCAGAGTAGTTGTTTTATTTCCCGTCAGTGGCCACTGTTCAGTGTAACGTGCTTTGATGTCACGTATGATATATATATATATATATATATATATGTACGTAGATCTTCCTATTCACCTACTCTTTTGGTTTCATTCTATTTAATCTTTATTGTAATGTTTTGAGAATACTAGACAAATCCTTTTCAGCCATTTGAAAGCATCTGTAGTACCGTGCAAAAGCTTTAAGCACATTTTTATAGCTAGGGTGACAACAACTTTTGCACAGTACTGTATTTGTCAACGTGGAGCGGAGTGTGAGTTTGCAAATTTGGCGGGAGCTAAGGGTGTTGGGAAAGGTGAGGGTGGAGTGCTGCGGGAGGTGTGCAGAACAGGTGGCAGAGACGGATTGCCAGGGATGGAGGGTGCGGGTGCAGACACAGTCTGCCCTCAAACACTGGGCAAGGTCATTTGATTTCAAACAATTGGTTTACTGATCATTACAGAATGTCTTTCCGGTGCTTCCTGCTCCCTCCTCTTTCCCTTCCCTTTTTCCCAACCATGATTCCCCTCTCACTGCTTCCTTCCCACTCTCAGTCCACAGTAGAGACTCATATCATCACTCATATATGTCGTCAAATTAGTGCTTTTGCAGTAGCAGTTCAGTGCAATACGTAAAATTACTACAGTACTGTGCAAAAGTCTTAGGCACCCTAGCTGTATATCTGTGCCTAAGACTTTTGATAACGTCAATGGGCAACCCAAGGGCTGTGGCTTCAAGTTCCTTTGCAAGCATGCACTTATCAATACTTATAACCAAATGCAGTGTGGAAGGAATGCTTCAATTTGTCCCTCAACCAACATTGGCTAAACAGGTGATCTATTATTTATCAAGTCACTGGTGGTTGGGCAAATTTTTGTCTGTGTTTCCTTTCTTATAACCTTGGGCACCTTAAAAATATTCCAGTGGTGTTAAAGCACTTTAGAATGAATGTCCTGTCACCTTGAAAGTTAATGTTTAAAAGAAAGTCTTCCTATATTCC
The DNA here is from genome assembly GCF_963921235.1 of Mobula hypostoma. NCBI lineage: Eukaryota > Metazoa > Chordata > Chondrichthyes > Myliobatiformes > Myliobatidae > Mobula > Mobula hypostoma. The sequence goes on along the minus strand of NC_086104.1, from coordinate 21,980,771 downwards.
GGATTCATTATGACATTTGCTACCTATCCGACAGAAGTAGTTTTAAAATTTGTTTTCATTTAAGTCCTGCCAGAAGAATCTAAATCTAAGTAAATGTTCGGCCCCAAGAGACCTTTACTCACACTGCGTGGACTTCCATAGCATAACAACGACGCTCTTTGAGCCTTTGTGTTTCTCCTTGCACTTTAAAAGAGTTTTTAAACTTCTCAATTAGAGCCACTTTGTTACTTTTTCAAGGAACCAGTGGAGGTTTTGCCTCTCGATCAGTATTTATCTGATTCGCTTTTGAAAGTAACTTGTTATATCTGCTTCCAAAAACCTTTCAGGAAGTCCATGCCAGATAATAGTAACCTCTGCATGGGCTGTGGATGGGGTGAATGAAACTGCATTTTGCTTTGAAAGAACTAAGTAGGAACATAGAAGTATTGGGGTAGAACAGGTGTCTGCAATGTTTTTTCATACTACGTGCTCTGTTAGCCCCCTCAGGGGCTCTGTGGTTAGTTATGGTGATGTACCAGGTGTTGCACAGTAAGTTGGTACTCAAACAGCAATACGTTGTTTGCTATCTTCTAGCTCTAAAGTTTCCTGTGTCAGACCACAGCTCTGGGTTGCTCAACCCACCTCTTTAGGCTGCAGCTGATTCTGTTTTTCTCTCTCTAAAGTTTATTTGAATGAGGAAGTCATGTGATTGTGCAACTGATCAGTTGTGCCCAGTGAGATTTTAAAGTGTGTTTTCCCCCAAATAGATTATTAGATTTGATCATGAAGACACGCAGTCCTCTTTTATTGTCATTTAGTAATGCATGCATTAAGAAATGATACAATATTTCCTCTGGTGTGATATCACAAAACACAGGACAGACCAAGATTGAAAAAACTAACAAAACCACATAGTTATAACATATAGTTACAACAATGCAACAATACCATAACTTGATGGAGGAGTCCATGAGCACAGTAAAAGTTCAAAGTCTCTCAAATGTCCCACATCTCACGCAGACGGGAGAAGGAAGAAAAACTCTCCCTGCCATGCCCGACCACAGTCGGACTCTGAGTCATCTGAAAAGTTTGAGCCGCCGATCAGCTCTCTGAAACCAAGTACTGAGCGCCATCTCTGTCCAAACGATTCGACCTCAATCCCCGCAAAGCCAGGGATTTTGAGGCCTTCCCTCCTGAAGATTCCTGACCACGCAGTAACAACAGCAGCGAACTGGCGTTGCAGAAATTTCTCCAGATATTCCTCTGTGCTTTCACGTCCGTCTCCATCAAATCAGAATTGTCCATGGCCCTTATTTAACGGATACGATATCATTTTTCACTGGAGGGCTGCGCACTCGCGGTGCGCTGCTCTCTCTCCTCCCGCCAATTATTGCAGGTTACTTGGTATTTATATTTACCTCAGCTGCTTAAAGTTTCAAGTTATATTTGATGTACCCCATTAAAATGTATGTTTTGTTTTAAAGCCCTCCCACCCCTCTCAGTGTCCATGAAATATATTTCTTTCTGTGATCTTCGGTCCCAGTTCGAGACTTCGTAAGCCAAACACGATTCTGTCTCTTCGATCTTGAGGAGCACTTGTCCGATCGGATCTTATTTTCTGTGATATTTTGGTGGGGTGAGGAGGAGGAAGAGTGGAGATTTACTTCTGACAACATTGTACCCACTGAAGTGGGCGATGTCCTTGTTTATCAGAATGCAACACATTTCCACCATCGCAATCTACACAGGGTCCAGAACTATAATTTCAGTTTTGAGTTAAAGCAGTAATAGGGGTCTTGCCTCATACTGGAGAAAATCAGTGCTCTGCCTTGGAAAATGGAGTGTCTGGACATCTGTTACACCTGTTTGTGGGGCTACGTTTGCTTTACGCAGTGAATGAACTTGGGTGGCATCATGTAGGTGAGGTGCATATAAGTAGGATGCAGTGAGTGTTACAGTAATAGCAATCAGAAGCACTACTGGTGAGAATCCTCTGTGGACTGCAGTTACTTTAACTCAGAAAATAAATGGTGAAAAAAAAAGGAATAATGTAGTATTCATGGGTTCATGGGCTGATCGGAAATCTGATGAAGGGGAAGAAGCTTTCCATGCTGGGTTGTGTGTGGGTCATTAGGCTCCTCACTGGTGGTGATGAGGGAAAGGCATGTCCTCGATGTCGAGGGACCTCCTTGAGGCATTTTCTTTTGAAGATGATGGGAAGGATTGTGCCTGTGATGGAGCTGGTTGAGCTGACAAATGTGGCTCTCTTGCAGTCCCGTGCATTGGAGCCTGCAGTGCTGTGATGCACCCTGTCGACGTGCTCATGGGCAACTTCAGTGGTCTTATTAGACAAGAAGAAGCCAACACAGTACTCAAAGTATATAATTCCATGTGCCCGGGGTAGAGGATATCTTTGCAAACCTTTTTGGTGGAAAACACTTCAGTGAAGTGGGCACATGGAGATGGGAGAAAAGTCCAAAGTGTGCAGACATCCAGCCCCTCCCGGAAGTTCCGTGATTCTCCTGCATATTGATGGCGGCTCCCAGACAGCCGCAAATTATGTACAATATCCCGGAAATCAATTTTTTTTTGAGAGGGAAAGGAAGAGGACGAGCACGAGGGAGCATCCTGATTTGTCTCTCTTTGTGCTAAGTAGACCTATCAATTTCAATTTTCTCCGTGGGCGGGCTTTATAGTCGACCTCAAAAATAATGATAGTGTTGCTCGCTGCACTGTTTGCAACAGTGACTTTTCTATTGCCCATGGTGCGTTAAAATGTAAAAGACATGTTGAGGTGAGTTTAACAGGTGTCATTCGTTCATTAGCATAGCTAATGTTATTCAAACTAGCTGGATAGCTGCTAAGGAGCTACTCTATTGATGACCTACGTGATGAAGCCAAACTCCCTGTAGACTTGCTTAAAGTTGTCATAGAATAAAAAAAACTCCATTATAATACAACATAAGTACATATTTTAATGTCATATTTTCTGCATATACCCAACTTGGTTTACAGATTAGACAAAATCACTAAACAAAGTACTACATACACCCTTGGAGGTCCACCGGGTCAGGGGGGGGGAGGGTGCTACCCCCCTGAAATGAGTTTGTACAGGATGGGATGTCTGAGTGAGTCTTACCACATACACTCACAAAGGGCTTTATTGTTATATTAGGTTTATTTTTGTTGTAGCATCTGCACCTACACTCTGGCAGAAAGCTATGGACCAGATCTGCAAGGCTGTCCAGACACCCAGTGATACCTGGATGTCATTGTTGTTACCAGGAAGGATGACAGGAAACAACTCCAAATTCTCAAGACAGTGACGAAATGATTAGAAGATTATGGGCTCAGGGCATGGTTGTGGAGGATTTTGGCCAGCTGGGTTGGGTAAATAACCTTTGCAAGACTATAGAATTGTGTGCCTGTATTGCTTAATGACTGGGTCAGCAGAAAATCATAGTGCTGCCCTCTATACGACAAGGTTGTCTTCAGTGTTGTCCTTTAGCCTACTGCTGCAAGATTATGTGATGTTGCCCTCTGCTGTACGCCATGAGGCTATGTGACTTAGGTGTTTTTCCCTCTCGTTGCAGAGGCGCAGCGACAACTCGCGGACCTACTTCTTCGGCAAGGACTCTTCCATCCCCACCGATGACCCCTTCTCCCGTCTTCAACCCTCCTCTTCTTCATGGACACCCCGCTCTGGTCTTCTGCCTGCTCTGGATCTCTTTATTGCTAACTGCCGACGGGACATCAACCGTCTCGACTTCACCGCACCTTGTCCCCATTCCAACCTCACTCCTTCGGAACGCCCTGCTCTCCACTCCCTCCGCACTAATCCTAACCTTATTATTAAACCCGCTGATAAGGGGGGTGCTGTTGTAGTCTGGCGTACTGACCTCTACCTTGCCGAGGCACAGCGACAACTCGCGGATACCTCCTCTTATTTACCCCTCGATCGTGACCCCACGAAGGAGCACCAGGCCATTGTCTCCCACACCATCACCGACTTTATCCGCTCAGGGGATCTTCCATCCACTGCTACCAACCTTATAGTTCCCACACCCCGCACTTCCCGTTTCTACCTCCTACCCAAGATCCACAAACCTGCCTGTCCTGGCCGACCTGTTGTCTCAGCTTGCTCCTGCCCCACCGAACTCATTTCTGCATACCTCGACACTGTTTTATCACCCCTTGTTCAATCCCTTCCGACCTATGTTCGTGACACTTCTCACGCTCTTAAACTTTTCGATGATTTTAAGTTCCCTGGCCCCCACCGCTTTATTTTCACCATGGATGTCCAGTCCTTATATACTTCCATCCCCCATCAGGAAGGTCTCAAAGCTCTACGCTTCTTTTTGGATTCCAGACCTAATCAGTTCCCCTCTACCACAACTCTGCTCCGTCTAGCGGAATTAGTCCTTACTCTTAATAATTTCTCCTTTGGCTCCTCCCATTTCCTCCAAAGTAAAGGTGTAGCTATGGGCACCCGTATGGGTCCTAGCTATGCCTGCCTTTTTGTTGGGTTTGTGGAACAATCTATGTTCCGTGCCTATTCTGGTATCTGTCCCCCACTTTTCCTTCGCTACATCGACGACTGCATTGGCGCTGCTTCCTGCACGCATGCAGAACTCGTTGACTTTATTAACTTTGCCTCCAACTTTCACCCTGCCCTCAAGTTTACCTGGTCCATTTCCGACACCTCCCTCCCCTTTCTAGATCTTTCTGTCTCTGTCTCTGGAGACAGCTTATCCACTGATGTCTACTATAAGCCTACTGACTCTCACAGCTATCTGGACTATTCCTCTTCTCACCCCTTCTCGCAAATTCCTCCGTCTCCGCTGCATCTGCTCTCAGGATGAGGCTTTTCATTCTAGGACGAGGGAGATGTCTTCCTTTTTTAAAGAAAGGGGCTTCCCTTCCTTCACTATCAACTCTGCTCTTAAACGCATCTCCCCCATTTCACGTACATCTGCTCTCACTCCATCCTCCCACCACCCCACTAGGAATAGGGTTCCCCTGGTCCTCACCTACCACCCCACCAGCCTCCGGGTCCAACATATTATTCTCCGTAACTTCCACCACCTCCAACGGGATCCCACCACTAAGCACATCTTCCCCCCCCCCCCACCTCTCTGCATTCCGCAGGGATCGCTCCCTACACAACTCCCTTGTCCATTCGTCCCCCCCATCCCTCCCCACTGATCTCCCTCCTGGCACTTATCCATGTAAGCGGAACAAGTGCTACACATGCCCTTACACTTCCTCCCTTACCACCATTCAGGGCCCCAAACAGTCCTTCCAGGTGAGGCATCACTTCACCTGTGAGTCGACTGGGGTGATATACTGCGTCCGGTGCTCCCGATGTGGCCTTTTATATATTGGTGAGACCCGACGCAGACTGGGAGACCGCTTTGCTGAACATCTACGCTCTGTCCGCCAGAGAAAGCAGGATCTCCCAGTGGCCACACATTTTAATTCCACATCCCATTCCCATTCCCATTCTGACATGTCTATCCACGGCCTCCTCTACTGTAAAGATGAAGCCACACTCAGGTTGGAGGAACAACACCTTATATTCCATCGAGTAGCCTCCAACCTGATAGCATGAACATCGACTTCTCTAACTTCCGCTGAGGCCTCACCTCCCCCTCGTACCCCATTTGTTACTCATTTTTATGCACACATTCTTTCTCTCACTGTCCTTTTTCTCCCTCTGTCCCTCTGAATATACCTCTTGCCCATCCTCTGGGTCACCCCCTGCTCCTTGTCTTTCTTCCTGGACCTCCTGTCCCATGATCCTCTCGAATCCCCTTTTGCCTATCACCTGTCCAGCTCTCGGCTCTATCCCTCCCCCTCCTGTCTTCTCCTATCATTTTGGATCTCCCCCTCCCCCTCCAACTTTCAAATCCCTTACTCACTCTTCCTTCAGTTAGTCCTGACGAAGGGTCTCGGCCTGAGACGTCGACTGCACCTCTTCCTATAGATGCTGCCTGGCCTGCTGCGTTCACCAGCAACTTTGATGTATGTTGCTTGAATTTCCAGCATCTGCAGAATTCCTGTTGTTTTTGTTTTTCCCTCTAGCCTGCTTTGAACAATACCAAATATGGAAATGTTGAACAAACCGTAACCCGTTAGAATCAACTATAAAGAGGATGTGTGTACTTATTGTAAGCAGAGTCAGAGGGATGACTCTCCGTGTCACTTAAATAAAGAGTCTCCTAACGAATACCTGGGACTGAGTCTTGTGTGGAAAAGGAAATTCCCTAACAATGATGCAATAAGTGTGAATTCTTTAAACCAAGCATCACTTACTGTGGTCACACCTTTGATGCACAAGGATCACAAGTGTACTGAGAAAATGCAAGTAATGGTGGATTCCCCAAGGCCAAATGACTTGTCATATATGAGGTTGGTTTTAGGATTTGTCAATTGCTCTGACAGGTTCCTGCCGAACATTGCAACATCCTTTGAATTTATTACTACAGATCAGAAAGAAATGGCAATGGACAAAGCAGTGTGAGGTGGCTTGCAAAAAGGCATAGGAAATAGTGAAGTCAGACACTGTACTCACAGATTATGGTCCACATCGTCCAGTGAAGCTTGCCAGTGATGCCTTACCTTTTGATATAGGTGCAGTCATGTCACATGTTATGAGTGATGGTAGTGGATTGTCACCTTGTTGTGGTGCAGAAGCTTGTGTGGTCCTGTGATCCCGAGAGTGATGCCGTCTGGAGCTATGCTCCTGGTCGGGTCACCTATGGCGGTAAGGTCGAGGGTGAGGTCCCTGACAAAGAACGATCCAACCAAGACCTCAACGGTGGAACAGGCGGACGAAGTTACTTCAAACTCAACGGCTGTGAAGGCGGATGAAGGCTGTAACAAATCCATCAGCTTCAATCGTTGTGGTTTCCATTCCATTGGAATCAGTTGGTTGATTTGTGAAATATCATGTGCTTCTTGGAGTGCAACATCAAGTACACGTTAAACAGATACACACACAGGCGTCTTAGCTCTGTGGGCCACTTCTTCAGAATGAAGACCATCATCCTCGATCTCGAGGGATAGCCATGACGACGACGAGTGAACACCCCATAGCTGTTGCATCACTTTCAAGTACTGCTGCAGAGAGAAATTATGCCGGTCATTTAGGTGTGGTCAAAATGATAGTGTTGACTCAAAGCTTTGTCTGGTGGCCTGAGATAGATCAGCAGAATGAGTAGCTTGCCAGGAGCTGATCAGGATGCCAACACATCTGGAAGAAAGGTATCCAGAGCTGTCAGATCCACTTCCTGCAGTCCCAGTGTCAACTTCTGCAGCCACCACAGAGGAGGCCGCAGAACCTGAGATTGTTTCACATCCACAATGCTCACATCACAAACAGAGTGATCTCTCTTGTCAGGAAAGGTGTTATCCCACAAGAGTGAGAAATCTGCCATGGTGATTAAATTGTCAAGCCTGAATGGGACAATTTAAAATGTACTGTGCTGTGGATGTCTGTATAGTAGTTGTATTATATAATATACTGTGTTGCATTCTATATTGAGTTAGAGTTCATAATTGAGTGTTATGTATTTAATATTTCAGTATTTAATATTTGAGTAATATTGTAAATGTATTGTTTGATTAAGCATTCATAATTCATTGTTTTCACAATTCATTGCAGGTTATATGTAAAAGTATGTGAATGGCATAGACATTATGCCATTTTGTCATATGCACGTGTCTTGCTGAAAGTAGAACTAAGGACATACATGAGTTTATTCTCGACTCCTTACTTTCGAGTAGTTTTATGTTTTGGAGTGACAAAACACAACTTTCTGCATTGCATATCTGTAGAAGTTTGCAGGAGTCCTTGGTGACATACTAAATCTCAAACTCTCATGGGTGTGCCTGTTTCATGATTGCATCAATGTCTTGGGCCCAGGGCAGACCTACTGAGATGTTGGCACTCAGGAGCTTAGAGCTGGTCACCCTTTGCACTTCTACATGAGGACGAGTGTGTCCTCTCCCAAATTCCCCTTCCTGAACTCCACAGTCAATTTCTTGGTCTTGCTGGTGTTGAGAGCAAGGTTGAACTCTATAAATCCTTAAATTATGCCAAATTATTGGTAACTGCAAAGCTATGATAATGTGGTAGTAAAAAAGATCTTTGTTCTGCCTGCAGAGATTCTTTCTGACATTTAGCAGAAAGAATCATGCCAAGGGCTTTGATAAAAGATGGGTTAGAGCATCTGAAGGTATAATTTTACATTGAGAGAAAGAGGTTGCCAGAAATACTTTAGTATCTTGGCTATGATTTTAAAGGCAGGTATTAGTGGCATTCTAGAAGGATGTGCAAAGGAAATGGGAAGAAAAGTACTGAAGATAAATATAGATAAGTTTTTATTTCCAAGGTAATGGGTTTAAAATTAGAAAAATCAACAGACCCAAATGGTACGTGGCCCAGAATACTGACAGAGCTTGAGGAGGTGATTGCAAAGGCAAGCTATAATTTTCAATGTGAATCTTCAGGGAAGTGGAACTGTGCCATCATATTGCAAACTACTAAATTCTTCAGCCGTGTTTGAGAGAGGCTGGGCAAAGTCAGGAAAACAGGCCATTAACCTGGATGGAAAACTTCAAATTAAAATTTGTAGTCTGCAGGTGTTGATAGTGTGAACTTGTAGACGATGAAATTAATGAACAATTTGTACCATGGTGTACAGTATTCATAAAAATAGCATTTATTTTAGTAAATTGAAGATGTATGGTAATGGACATCAATTATTTAAGGAAAAAGATCTGATGTCGTCTCTGTATTCTACATTCAAAACTTTCCACTCGTATTAAATATAGCCTTGTGGCTAGAAGGCAACCAGAGCACAGAAATGCAATACTGAGACTGTTCTCGGCAGGTATGAGCTGTGACTTGTTTTGACTAATGACTTGAAAATGGTGAATTATCCTTATTCATGGCAAATTAGATGCTATACACAACCAGGTGAAATAGAGCAGATTGGGGAAATATGGATACAGTTTATACAAACAGTAAAAAGATGTCTGCTCGTTGCTGCTGCTGACTCGGGCAGCACTTTGGGCTCAACAATGACTCGCTTTGACTCTGGTCCTATTCATTCTGAGGTAGCTTAAGAGATACAAGAAGGATGCACAGTCTCCTCAACAAGGAGGCTGGGTAGTTGAATTGTCTGAGGCAATGTACTCTCCTTCCACTACTGTATTTACGGATGGCCTCCGTGTGCTCCTTACAATAGGAAATGTGCAATCATGGAGAAATGTCACTGATCATAAACACAAGAGATTCCACAGATGATGCAAATCCAAAGCAACACACACACAAAATGCTGGAGGAGTTCAGCATGTCAGGCAGCATCCATGGAAGTGAATTAGCAGTTGATGGGACCATAGGAGAAAGTGAAGGAGGAGAGGACCTGGGGAAGGTAATAAGCAGCTGAGAAGAGATAAGAGGCCAGATTGAGGAATAGAAAAAGAGGATAGGGGGAGGATTTTTTTTTCCTGGAAGGTGAAATTAATATTCATGCCATCAGGCTGGAGGCTACCCAGACTGATTATAAGGTGTTGCACCTCCAGCCTGGGGTTGGGTTCATGGTAGCACAAGAGGAGGCCATGGACCAACATGTCAGAATGGGAATTGGATTTAAAATGTTTGACCGTTGGGAAGTTTTGCTTTTGGTGGGAGGAACAGAGGTGATCAACGAAACGGTCCCTCAACTTATGAGGGGTCTCACCAGTGTAGAGGAGGCTGGATTGGGAGCACTGGACACAATGTACTACCCAAGTGGATTTGCAGGTGAGGTGTTGCCTCACCTGTAAGGACTGTGCTGTGTTCACACAATCCTTCAGATACACAGGTCGGATGGGATCCAGTGATAGTGTCCTCTCCCAGGCCAATATCCCCAAGCAAGATGCCAATCTCTGCTGCTCCCATTTCCCCATGTTGCTCTCTACCCTTCTTATCCAGGTACCTGTCCAGATACTTTTTAAATGATGTTATTGTACTTGGCTCTACCACTACCTCTGGCAGTTCGACAACTACCTAACATCCTCTGTGAGCAAAATTGTCCCTTCATTTTCCTGTAAGTATTTCCTCTCACCTGAAACCCGAGCCCTCTAGTTTTAGATTTCTTTCTGTCCCAGGAGAAAGCCTCCCTTACTTTAGATCCTTCATGATTTTATAATCCTCTCAGGTCACCCTCAGCCTCCTAAGCTCCAGTAAGAACCATCCCAGCCTATCCAATCTCACTTTGCCATTCCAATCAACACCCTGGTGAATCTCTTCTGCATTTGTTTTGGTGCTACGACCACACAAATAATATTCTGAGTGTGGTTTAACTAACATGGGGTGCGTGGTTGTGTAGTGGTTAGCACAATGCTTTACAGTACCAGCGACCTTGGCAAATCTCTTCTGCATTTGTTTTGGTGTAGACTATTATATAAATGGGGAGAAAATTCAAACATCAGAGGTGCAAAGAGACTTAGGAGTCCTCGTGCAAGACTCCCAAAAGGTTAGCTCACAGATTGAGTCTGTGGTAAAAAAGGAAAATGCAATGTTGCCAATTATTTCAAGGGGAATAGAATATAAAAACAAGGAGATAATGCTGAAACTTTATAAAACACTAGTCCTCTGATGGAGCTATCCAGAGCAAGAGGGCACAGCCTCAAAATTGAGGGGCAGCCTTTTCAAACAGAAGTAAGGAGGATTTTTTTCTTAGCCAAAGAGTGGTGAATCTGTGGAATGATCTGCCACAGACCGCGAGTGAGGCAATTCCGTGGGTGTATTTAAAGCCGAAGTTGATAGATTCCTAATTGGTTGGGGCATCAAAGGATATGGTGAGAGGGCAGGTGTACGGGGTTGAATGGGCCCCAGGATCAGCCATGATAAATTGGCGGAATGGACTTGTTGGACTGAATGGCCTAATTCTGCTCCTGCGTCTTACGGACTTTGTACATTCTCCCTGTTACCATGTGAGTTTCTTCCAGATGCTCTGGTTTCCTCCCACAGTCCAAAGATATACTGATTGGTATGTTAATTGGTCGTTGTGAATTTTCTTGTGATTAGGCTAGGATTAAATCGGGGGATTGCTAGGCAGCATAGCGCAAAGGACCGGAAAGACTTATTTTGGGCTGTATCTCAATAAGTAAATGGTAAGTAAAGAGACATAATGTTCCAAATCTTGTACTCAATGTTTTTCCTCTGAATTCAAGCAATATAAATATCTTCTATACTATCCTATTGACCTGTGTCACCTTTTTCAGGGAGGTGTAAACGTGCACCCCGAAGTCCCTTGGTGCATCATTGGTTCTAATACCCCTATTGTTTACTGTATATACCCGAGCAGAATTAGACATGTCAGATGCTTTGCCTGGATTAAATTTCATCTCCCACTGCTCCACCCAATTTTCCAGTTGATCTGTGTTTTTCTGCATCCTTGGGCAATCATCCCTCGTATCTACAGCTCCACCAATCTTCCTGTTATTAGCTGACTTAGTAATCAGACCACAGACATTCTTGTCCAAGTCACACAGAGAGAGCACTTCACTGCTACTTTCGTAAGCCAGTTGATGATCCAGCTTATGTTTCTTTTGTGCTGGGCAGCAAAATTCCATCACCTGCTTTTCTTTTGGTTTATTATTGTCACATGTACCAACATACAGTGAAAAGCTTGTCTTGCATACAGATCAAATCATTACGTAGTGCATTGAACTAGATAAGGCAAAGCAATACCAATGCAGAATTAAGTGTAAAAGCTACCCAACAAAGTGCAAAATCATGATTAGGTAGATTGTGAGGCAAGGATTCATTCTTATTGTACAAGGGGTCCATTCAAAACTTTGATAACAGCAGGATAGAATAGAATAGAACTTTGTCATTTCTCAAGACAACAAGATTGCAGTGCGACTCCAGTCCATGTAAAATAGATATTTACAGTGCACATGGCTTTTTTAAAAAAAGAATCCCATATTTACATGCAGCAAGTGACTTCGAGCCCATAGCACTCAAAGGCCATTGGCAAGCCAATTTGTAGTCTTATTCAGCTGTACAGCAGCTCTCAGGAAGAAGCTGTTCTAAGGTGTTGTGTATCTCCCACCAGATAACAGGAGATTGAATAGACAGTGTCTGGGATGGAATGGATCTTTAATAATGTTATGAGGCATCCAGAGTTATAGTTTATCTCCAGGTCCAGTAGAAGCTGTCCTTGAACCTGGTGATATGTGCTTTCAGGATTTTGTATCTTCTGTCCGATGGGAGAGGGGAGAAGAGAGAATGTCCAAAAAGGGCAGCGTCTTTGATGATGTTGGTTGCTTTTCGGAGGCACCGAGGAGTTTGACAGAGCCCGTAAAGTTGAGGATGGTTCCTGTGATGTGCTGAGCTGCATCTACAACTCTCTGCAGTTAGTTGCAGTCACATGCAGAGCAGTTACCATAGCAAGCTGTTAGACATCCAGACAGAATACTTTCTATGGTGCATCAAAAAAAAAATTGGTTAAAGTCATCGAGGGCATGCTGAATTTCTTTAGCCTCCTGTGGAAGTAGAGGCGTTGGTGAGCTTTTTTGGCTATTGACGATGTTCACACTTGAGGTACTTGAAGCTCTCGACCTTCTCAACCTCAGCAGCTTTGATATAGACAGACAGGGGTGTCTGAAGTCAACCACCAGCTCTTCTGTTTTATTGACATTGAGGGAAAGGTTATTGTCACAACACCATGTTACTAAGCTCTCTATCTACCTTCCTGTACTCTGAGTCATAATCATATGAAATCCAGAGATCTATGCACAATACAACTGTCCTTGCACTGAATCTTTTGTCTACTGAATCTTTTGTCTACTGAATCATAGATCATGTGGTTAGCAAATGACATCAGCTGGATCACTGTGGAAAGAGCTGAGTGAAGAAAGAACTAAGGGAGTTGGGAACATTGGAAATTGTTATTCTCACTCGGCAGGCTGAGCTGCATCCTGGACAGCACTGAGTAACAAGAGAAACTGCTTCATTGGCAAGCTGAAAAATGGAAATGTGGCTTCTATCATCCAGGCGTTAACCTGAAAAAGAATAAAGAAGTTTGGCACATAAAATGTTCATCCGATGAAATTACAGATGATAGCCATTTCATCAACATATTTACAATGTGTAAACATTAACAAATGAATCTGGTATAAATAGATTCCACCATCTTGGGGTGGCACAGGAATGTAGCGGTTGGCGTAATGCTCTGCAGTGCCAACGACCCGGGTTCAATTTTTCCTGCTGTCTGTAAGGGGTTTGTGTATTCTCCCCGTAATGAATATCATTTTCTTCTGGGTGTTCTGGTTTCCTCCCACATTCGAAAGCCGTGCAAGTTTGCAGGTTAATCGTCAGATGGGTAGAATTGGGTGGTGTGGGCTTGTTGGGCCAGAAGGGCCTGTTAACTATGCCCGACTGTTCGTTCATTTCCATGGATGTTGCCTGACCTGCTGAGTACCTCCAGTATTTTGTGTACGTTCCTCAAAAACCTCAATCCTGTTTATGCACTGCTGACAAAACTGAGCAGGCACAGCATGGCTCTTTATGGGGTAATAGATTGTCGACTTTGCTGCCCTTGACTGTTCTGCAGGAGCCTCTCAATATCCTGTGTCCTCTGTACAAAAGGTTGGAGAAGGCATTGGCAGCTGAGCTCTGGAAGAAAGGTCCGTGGTGAAATCGCAGTAGTAAGATTGAATGAAGACAGGATATGGTTGGCAGAAGTCATTCCCCGATCTGACCTTTGGATTGGCTGGTTGCTTTATGGCTAATGTTAAGCTGCATTTCACTGTACACTTCTGAGCTTTCTAGTCACTGCATGATTTCTTCTCAATGTTTAGCTGTTAGCAAGCTCAGTTTTCTGTTGTGTGGCATAATGAATGTAATTAGTAGTCCTCAGTGCCCTTGTTCAAGGCTGTGTTCAGGGGAACATAGTGTTCTATTTCTGGTACTTGTACTGATGCCACTGATTTGATTTGAAATTAGTCCTTGCATCTGGAAGAGCTGAACTGTCACTGAGCCAGAGGCAGGGGCTGGACCATTGGAGCAAGAGCTTGAACAAGATGCAGGCAGTGCTGGAGACCAGGGGTAATGGAGCAAGTCAGTGGATGGATTTGCATGCTGACAGATTGGGCATATACATTTTTTCTTTCTGGGGTATTGTTAAGTATGTGGTACCACGGGACACCAGAGGAGGCTTAAGTTTATTGATGGTACATTGAGGGTGGAGATGCAGCAGTTGTTAGGCAGGATCAGCAAATCCATGCTGGTAACACATTGAAAAACCAAGGCTGAATTTTGCACTCCCAGTCAGCTGTACCGATTACAGATTCTGTGCTATATCATGTGTAAATTAACACGTTTTGAAAATGACAGGGAAGCACTTGTGCAATTAGCCTCAACATTCAGCACATCATTCTCCGCAACTTCCTCCATCTTCAACAGGATCCTCGCACCAAGCATGTCTTTACCTGACTCCCATTCTCTGCCTTCTGCAGGGATCGCACCCTCAATGATTCCCTTGTCCATTTGTCCGTCCCCCAGTAATCTCCCTCCTGCAAGTGGCAAAAGTGCTGTATCTGCCCATTCACTTCCTGCCTCACCTCCATTCAGCCCCTTCAGCTGAGGTAAGATTTCACCTGTCGGGGTCATCTGTTGTGTTTGGTGCTCTCGATGTGGCTTCCTCCACATTGGTGAGACCTGACGTGAATCGGGGAACTGTTTTGTTGAGCAACTCTGCTTGATCTGTAAAAGGTGGAATTTGCCAGTTTGCAGTCGGTTCTATTCCTCTCCCTATTCCTGTTCTGACATGTCGGTCCATGGTCTCCTCTTGTGCCATGATGAGACCACACTCAGGTTGGAGGAGCAACACCTCATATTCCATCTGGGTAGCCTCCAACCTGATGGCATGGACATTAATTTCAACAACTTCCAGTAATTTTTTTTTTCCTTTCTCCCTTCCCTGGTCTTCATTCCTGGCCTCTCACCTCTTCTCCTCACCTGGGTGGCCCTCCTCCTCTTTATCCTGTGATCCACTCTCCTGTCCTATCACATTCCTTCTTCTCTAGCCCTTTGCCTTTTCCACCTATGACCTCCCAGCTTCTTACTTCATCACCCACCTGGCCTCACCTATCACCTTCTAGCTTTTCCTCCTCCCTCACTCTCCTTCCCCTGCCTTCTGATTCTAACATCTTCCTCCTTTCTTTCAAACCATGATGAAGGCTCTCGACCCAAAACATTGACTATAGATGCTTCCTGACCTGTTGAGTTCCTCCAGCATTTTGTGTTGTTGACATTTAAAATACCGAGGACAAAGGGCTACAAGGTGAGATTCTAAAGTTCATTTGGTTTTGTCACAATGGTCTGAATAGATTCCTCCTGTGTTTAAATTGCTGGTAATGAATATTTGTGGTTCACCCCAGCTTTTCAATTCTGAGTTTTCCAGCGGTCCATTTCAGGAGATCTTTTATTAGGTAGTGGATTTTGCCGTGAGCAGTGTTTATGTTGGAACTGTGTATGTTAGCAGCACTGGTTACTGTTTGATTACTCTGCAGTTCTGTGTGTTTACTAGGTCGGTTAATCAGTGATTTGTTTATGTTGCAGCCCATTCTTCCAGTATTCCAGCTCTTTTATTTAATATTTCAATGTCATTATGTCTGATAGGTGGTAACTAAATATACTGTGTTTATCTTGTTTCTTGGTGGTTTGTGAAGCAGAAAGCAGTTGAGAGAGACTGGTTGATAGTTACTTTTCCTTTGGTTTATTGAGATGCAGTGCAGAATAGGCTCTTCTGGCCCTTCAAGCTGTGCTGCCTAGCAACCTGAGCCTAGAATGACCAAATAACCTTCCAATATCTTTAGACTGTGGGAGGAAACTGGAGCACCTGGAGGAAACCCTCGTGGTCACGGGGATAACATACAAACTCCTTGCAGACAGTGGCGGGAATTGAACCCGATTATACAGTATAGCATTGTGCTAATCACCATGGTACCGTTACGTCTTTCTCTCTCACAATTATTTGGAAGTATTTGTTACATTGAAGTTAATAATCCACTTCATGGCTCCCACCATGTTAAATGAGTGGCATATAGGTATAGCAATTAATACTGCTGCATCTCTGCTCCTGTGTTCAGGATTGATCCTGACCTTGTGTGCTGACTGTGAGAAGTTTGCACCTTCTACCTGTAACCACATCGATTCTCCAGTTTCCTTCTGTATCTCAGTGCTGTACCATCAGAGTACAGTACAACTCCTCGAGTGAAGGTGAGTGAGAGTCAGAAGCAAGGGAGTTGGTAGCGTGAGAGAGAGAGTGAATATATGACAAGGAAATATTTGAGGAATGGACTTATATGAACTCGGTGGAATAATCTCCTGTGTCATGAGAAAATATGAGAATGTCGAGAAACTTAGGTTGTTTTTTTCTGAAGCATCAGAGGCTAAGGAGAGGCTTGTGTATTTAGTCCCCTGCGCTACATGCTTTACACTTACGACTGTGTGGCTAAGCACAGCTCCAACCCCCTATTCAGGTTTGCTGATGACACCACCATCGTGGGCCGACTCAAAGGTGATCAGTATACAGGAGGCTGCTTGAAAATCTGGCTGAGTGGTATCTTAACAACAACTTCTCACTCAATGTCAGCAAGGCCAAGATTATAGACTTCAGGAGAGGGAAACCAGAGGTCCATGAGCCAGTCCTCATTGGAGGATCAGAGGTAGAAATTCCTGGGTGTTACTATTTCAGAGGACGTGTCCTGGGCCTTGATAGGAAGGAAGCACGGAAGCACATCTACGTCCTTTGGAGTTTGCAGGATTCAGCATGATATCTGAAACTTTGACAAGCTTCGACTGATGTGTAGTGCAGAGTATATTGACTGGCTGCATCACTGCCTGGTTTGGAAACACCAATGCCTTTGAACGGAAAATCCCACTAAAGGTAGTGGATTCAGGCAAAGCCCTCCCAACATCAACATGAAAGGCTGTAAAAGGAAAGCATCCATCATCAGGAATCCCCACTCCTCTGGACATGCTGTCTTCTTGCTGCTGCCGCCATCAGGAGGAAGGTACGGGAACCTCAGAATTCAGACCACCAGGTTGAAGAATAGTTACTTGCCCTCAACCATCAGGCTCTTGAACAAAAGGGATAACTACACTCAACTTCACTGGTCCCATTATTGAAATGTTTCTCCAACCATTGATCTCATTTTAAGGACTCTTTATCTTATGTCATTACTCATTGCCATTTATTTATATTTGCATTTGTACAGTTCTCTTCTGCACTCTGGTTGATCTTTCACTGATCCTGTTATAGTCACTATTCTGTAGATTGGTTGAGTATACCCACCAGAAAATGAACCTCAGAAATGTATATGGTGGCAAATAAGCACTTGGGTAATAAACTTCATTTTGAACTTTAATAAAGTTTTTATTTGAGAGAGACATGGATGGGGTGGGTGGACGCTCAGGATCTTTTCCCCGGGGTTGGAATGTTTAAATACTAGAGGAGGTGCATTCAAGGTGAACGGGAGAATGTTTAATGGAGGCAAGATTTTTACAAAAATAGCAATAGGTTCTTCGAATGGGCTGCCGGGGTATGGTGGAGGTAGATACAATAGAGGCATACAACATAGAAGAGTACAGTACAGGAACAGGCCATTCGGCCCACAGTGTTGTGCTTGATCCAGCTAAAAAGCAAATCAAAAAGTATCCAAACACTCATCCCTTCTACCTGTACCATTTCTATAGTTCTCCTACCTGTACCATTTCCATATCCCTCAATTTTCCTTACATCCATGTGCCTATCCATAGGTCTCTTAAAAGCTTCTGATGTTTTTGCCTCTACCACCATACCAGATAGCACATTCCAGGCATCCATGACTCTTATGAGTAACAAAACTTAACTCTGATATCCCCCTTGAACCACCACCTCTCACCTTCAACGCATGCCCTTTTGCAGGCGTTTTAAGAGGCCGTTGGATGCATGAACATTCAAGGACTGGAAGGATGCAGATCATGTGCAGGCAGAAGGAGATTCAGTATAATTTAGTATCCTGTTCAGCACAGACTTAGTTCATCAGAGTCCTGTTCCTGCGCTGAACCATTTTCTATGTAGGACAAAGTGGGGAATGTTCTTAATTAGAAATTGTTGAAGGGCCAGATGTTACTAATTTAGTTTTACATAAGTACGTCTTGCGATTGAAAATGAAGTTCAAATATATTTTAGTAGTGAAAGACATTTCTGCAGAAGGATTAATTTTCTTTTACTTTTTACCAGCACTAGCTACTGTTGAAGATTTCCAGATCCGACCGCATACTCTTTATGTGCACTCCTATAAAGCTCCAACCTTCTGTGACTACTGTGGAGAGATGTTATGGGGATTAGTACGTCAAGGCTTAAAATGTGAAGGTGAGAGTCCATTTATACAATGCTTCACAGAAGCTGCTTGTAAGTACATAATAATGTCTCATCTCGTATGTGAAAGTCTAAATTTGACATTCAGCAGAGAAGAGGAGAGCATCTCCCCAATGCTAAATGCTTCCTCCCTTGCGAAGGAAGAAGTGTGTGTTCAAAAACTGTACTCGTTCACCCTGAGCTGTGACGGAGATGAGACCTCTCAATGTATAAAAGAATTCTCTGATTTGCTGATCCATGCTAAACAATGTCTGTACAGATTTCAAGAGTTGATGAAAGTTGATGCGAGGATAGAAAAGTAGAAAGAAAGATCCATAGAGTTGTAGAATGAGGGGAGAAAATAATCCTCTGGTTGTAACTGAGCAGTAGACTTCAGCACAGGAACAGGCCATTCGGCCCACAATGTTGTGCTGAATCAGCTAAAAAGCAAATCAAAAAGATGGGGCTGTGGGTTTGCTGCTGTTGTGTTTTTTCTTAATGCCAGTAGCCATTGCAGGGCTCATGAATGCATCCCAAAATATTTGTGGTACACAGAAGTATAGAATGAATAAACAGCCAACTTTAAACTGCTGTTGATTCCCCGTTTCTCAAATTTGTTTTCAACGGTGACTGGGTTATGCAAATTTTGTGGTCAACAATAATACTATGCATTCATTACAGGAGTGTGTAACAGCCCTCCAACCATATAACCACACATCAGCAATCTTTCTGAGTTACAGCTGATGTCCCTTGTTGTGCCCTAATATCTACATTACAACCCCTGCCCCACCCCCCCCACTTCCACTTTGACAATGTGAATGCACCAGTCTGTGTGGTAAAATATTTGTTAAATTCAGCTTCACTTAGTTGGTCGAGCACTTTGCGGTTTTGTGTTTCAGAGAACCAGTCCACAGGTGCCTCCAAAACAAGCTGACAGGACCAAGAAAGTGATCCGGATTTCCAGGCCTACGCATTTGCCTCCCACCCCACCTGGCTAAACTTGTTTCTTATCTGGTCTTTTGTCTCATCATTTTTATCAGACCTTGTGGTACATTCCAAGATGGTACAGCAAAGAATAGATATGGAGCAATCTCAGATTGTTTAAAGTGTGAAATTTCATATATTCTGAAGTAATCCCAAAGTGCAAGTGTATGTGTATATAATTATTTATTTTAAAATTTAATTTAGTGATACAGCAGGGAGCATTTCCTTCTGGCCCTTCAAGCCACGTGTTCCAGCAAACCCACAACCCTGATTTTACCCTAATCTAATCACCGGACAATTTGCAGTGAGCAATTAACCTACCTGAAAATGCCTTTGGACTGTGTGAGGAAACCAGGGTATTACACAGGGAAGGTGTACATGATACAAAGATAGGTGGAGGGGCAGGTAGTTTTGAGGATGCAGAGGGGCTACAGGAGGACTGAGACAGATTAGGAGAATGGGCAAAGAAGTGGCAGATGGAATACAGTGTCGGGAAGTGTATGGCCATGCACTTTGTTAGAAGAAGTGAACGGGTTGGCTATTTTCTAAATGGAGAGAAAATATAAAAATCTGATGCACAAAGGGATTTGGGAGTTCCTGTGCAGGATTCCCTGAAGGTTGATTTGCAGGTTGAATCTGTGGTTGGGGGGCGGGGGTGGAAGGCAAATGTGATGTTAGCGTTCATTTCAAGAGGACTAGGAAACAAAAGCAAGGATGTAATGTTGAGACTTTATAAAGCACTGGTGAGGCTTCACTTGAGTATTGCGAGCAGGTTTGGGTCCCTTATCTTCGAAAGGATGTGCGGAAACTGGAGAGGGTTCAAAGGAGGTTCACAAAAATGATCCCAGGATTGAGCAGCTTGTCATACACTGGCATGCAAAAGTTTGGGCACCCCGGACAAAATTTCTGTTACTGTGAATAGCTAAGCGAGTGAAAGATGAACTGATTTCCAAAAGGCATAAAGTTAAAGACGGCACATTTCTTTAATATTTTAAGCAAGAAAACTTTTTTATTTCTACTTGGTAACACCCCCTTTGGCAAGTATCACAGCTTGTAAACGCTAAAAAGTTCTATTTTAACTTCATCAGTCCACAGGACTTGTTTCCAAAATGCATCAGGCTTGTTTAGATGTTCCTTTTGAATAGAACTGTTTGGCTGCAATGAGCAAAGGTATGTTTGGAGAAAAAAAGGTGCAGAATTTCATGAAAAGAACCCCTCTCCGACTGTTAAGCACGGGAGTGGATCGATCATGCTTTGGGCTTGTGTTGCAGCCAGTGGCACAGGGAACATTTACTGGTAGAGGGAAGAATGAATTCAATTAAATACCAGCAAATTCTGGAAGCAAACATCACGTCTTCTGTAAAAAAAAAGCTGAAGATGAAAAGAGGATGGCTTCTACAACAGGGTAATGAACCTAAACACACCTCAAAATCCACAATGGACTACCTCAAGAGGTGCAAGCTGAAGGTTTTGCCATAGCCCTCACAGTCCCCTGACCTAAACATCATCGAGAATCTGTGGATAGACCTCAAAAGGGCAGTGCATGCAAGACGGCCCAAGAATCTCACAGAAGTAGAAGCCTTTTGCAAGGAAGAATAGGTGAAAATCCCCCAAACAAGAATTGAAAGACTCTTAGCTGGGGTGTTACTAAGTTCTGCCGTGCAGGGTGCCCAAACCTTTGCTTCGGGCCCTTTTCCTTTTTAGTTATTTTGAAACTGTAAAAGATGAAAATAAAAAAAGTTTTCTTAAAATACCAAAGAAATGTGTCATCTTTAACTTTATGCCTTTTGGAAATCAGTTCATCTTTTACTCTCTTAGCTATTCACAGTAACAGAAATTTTGACCAGGGGTGCCCTGGCTCTGGATCTGTACTCACTAGAATTCAGAAGATTGAAGGGTGACCTCATTGAAACCTATTGAATGGCAAAGGGCCTTGATAGAATGGATGTGGAAAGGATGTTTCCTGTGGTGGGAGAGTCTAAGACCAGAGGGCACATCCTCAGAATAGCGGGACATCCTTTTAGAACAGGGATGAGGAATTTCTTCAGCCAGAGAGCGGTGAATCTATGGAATTCATTGCCATAGGCAGCTGTGGAGGCCAAGTTTTTTTTTGTGATTTTAAGGCAGAGGTAGATAGATTCTTGATTGGTTAAGGCATGAAGGGATACAGGGAGAAGGGAGGAGATCGGGGCTGAGAGGAAAAACAGATCAGCCATGTTGAAACGGCAGAGCAGACTTGATAGGCCAAATAGCCTAATTCCACTCCTATATCTTCTGATTTTTATACTTTACTTCATACTTTGTACTTTATTGTTGCCATACAATTGATACTAGAACGTACAATCATCACAGCGATATTTGATTCTGCGCTTCCCGCTCCCTGGATTACAAATCGATAGTAAATATTAAAAATTTAAATTATAAATCATAAATAGAAAATAGAAAAATGGAAAGTAAGGTAGTGCAAAAAAACTGAGAGGCAGGTCCAGATATTTGGAGGGTACGGCCCAGATCCAGGTCAGGATCCGTTCAGCAGTCTTATCACAGTTGGAAAGAAGCTGTTCTCAAATCTGGCCGTACGAGTCTTCAAGCTCCTGAGCCTTCTCCTGGAGGGAAGTGGGACGAAAAGTGTGTTGGCTGAGTGGGTCGTGTCCTTGATTATCCTGGCAGCACTGCTCCGACAGCGTGCGGTGTAAAGTGAGTCCAAGGATGGAAGAATGGTTTGGTACAGAGACTCCTTACAGAACAGATCCGGAATTGAACTCTGAATTGGTCCAAGCTGTAATAATGGTAGATAGCCGTCAATTCCAGGGGATCGTAGGTTTGCGCCTCTGGTGGACTGTGTCCTCTCCAGGGCGCAAGCCTGGGTGGGAAGATTTGAAGAACCGGCTGTCACCCATGCAGCAGGTTTCCCCTCTCCACGTCACTGATGTAGTCCAAGGGAAGGGATGCTTGGCACCAGTGTCATCACAGAGGCTGCCAGAGTAAAGGTGTAAACAACATCAAACTGCCTTAGGGACCTCAGCTCCAGATTTCTTCCTCAGGGTTTACTCCCAAAGCCCTTCCCATGGGTGGGTATGGCCACAAGGCAGCGGAGGTTTAAAATCAGAGTTTTCTTACCCCTAGGCGGGCTGCTGTCCAAGGCTGACAAGCCCCACCTACCCGAAGGGAGTTATAATAACTGTAATAGCATCATGCTAACTGCTACACTACAATGGTGTCCAAATAGCAAAGAGTAAAGGAAATATGAATTATCGATCAATGGGGAAACATGTTTTACAAGTGTCCTAAATTAACCTTTAAAACAGATCCATTATCCTTGCCAAATAAGTTTAGAACTTGAGTTTCACTTCAATTGAAGTAACTATTTCCCTCTTGTGAGATCTGTACATGTTTATTTGGCCAATTGTGAATCGAGTACAGTGAGAGGAGTTTTAAACAATACTATTGCTTGGGTAGAAAATGTTCTCGTATACAGACTTCAGGCATCAGTGTGCTCACCGTCTGATTTGCCAGAAATCTGTCTGCTGTTGCAACACACTGAGTGGGGAGCATGAAAACAGGAGCAACGTGATTCGCCATGGCACACATCTGCCAAACCAGAAAACTATTCAAAGTTAGGCGGTTTCGGGGAAAAAATACATTGCAATTTTTTGATAAATGAAAATATATATTTTCATGGACTATTTTTATTTAAAAAAAAAATGCGTGTCATCTTTTTTAAAAATAAATTCAGGTACAGAGGAGATGTCAGGGGTAAGTTTTTTTACACAGAGTGGTCAGTGTGTGGAATGGGCTGCCAGCGGCGGTAGTGGAGGCAGAAACAATCGGGTCTTTGAAGAGACTCCTGGATGGATACATGGAGCTTAGAAAAATAGAGGGGTATGGGTAAGCCTAGGTAGTTCTAAGGTAAGGACATGTTCGGCACAGCTTTGTGGGCCAAAGGGCCTGTATTGTGCTGTAGGTTTTCTATGTTTCTACCTGCAAAGGTATTCACTTTCAAAGGAAGCATTGCAGAAGCTAACTTGACTTGTCAGAACTGTGGAGGATTAATATTCCAGATCACTCTCCAAATATGGCTTTGGGAAGAGAATGATTTAATGGTGAATGATTCACTTGCTCTTTGAACATCTGCAGAGACCCAGTAGTGCCACCTACTGGTGGTGGTCAAAGTATCAATCTTTGCAGATGTAGAAGACCTTAAAAGTTCAAAGTCAATTTATACACTCAAGAAAGTCTGCAAGTGCTGGAAATCCAAAGCAACACACACAAAATGCTGGAGGAACTGAGCACATCAGGCAGCATCAATGGATATGAAAAAAACATTTTGTGTTTCATTCAGAGAGCTTTCTTATGTCGCCATATACAAGACTGAGATTCACTTTCTTACAGGTATGCTCAGTAAGTCCAATAATCATAATAAGATCAGTGAAAGACTGCACCCAGCAGGGTGGACAATGAGTATGGAAGAGACGACCATCTGTGCAAATATTAAGAAAAAAAATAATAATCATAAAAAATAAATAAGCAGTAAATAATGAGAACATGAGATGAAGACTCCTTGAAAGTGAGGAAGTAACATTCTTTAGAAATACTTGCAGTGAATTGGGGAAAAAAAAGGAAGAATTAAGAAATTGCCTTTTTTATCATTCACGGACGACTTAACTCATTCCAAACGTGAAGAACTTTGACATGTATGTGAACAAGGCATTGTTGGTGTGTCAGTGTATGAAGGAAAACACGACTAATTTTTCATTCACAAAGAAGAGAAAATCTGCAGATGATGGAAATCCAAGCCACACAAAAAAAATGAAGGAACTCAGCAGGCCAGGCAGCTTCTATGGAAAAAAGTACAGTTGACGTGTCAGGCCGAAACCCTTTGGCGGAACTGGAGAAGAAAATATGAGCAGATTTTAAAGGTGTGGGTAGGGGAGAGAGAAACACAAGGTGATAGGTGAAACCAGGAGGGGGGAGGGATGAAGTAAAGAGCTGGGAAGTAGTTTGGTGAAAGAGATACAGGGCTGGAGAAGGGAGAGTCTGATAGGAGAGGACAGAAGGCCATGGAAGAAGGAAAATGGGGGAGGAGCACCAGAGGGAGATGAGATAAGGTGAGGGGGGAAAAGGGGAATAGTGAAGGAGGGGGGCGGGGGCATTACTGGAAGTTTGAGAAATCGACGTTCATGCTATCAGGTTGGAGGCTACCCAGAAGGAATAGGAGGTATTTTCCTCCAACCTGAGTGCTGCCTCATCGCGACAGTAAAAGAGGCCATGGATTGACATTTCATTTCAATGATTTCAAGTTCCCTGGCCCCCTTCATCTTATTTTCACTATGGATGTCCAGTCCCCATACACCTCCATCCCCCACCAGGGAGGCCTCAAAGCTCTCCATTTCTTTCTGGACACCAGAGCCAACCAGCTCCCCTTCACCACCACTCTCCTCTGCCTAGCGGAACGTCCTGACTCTTAATAATTTCCCCTTTGGCTCCTCCCACTTCCTTCGAACAAAAGGTGTCGCCATGGGCACTCACATGGGTCCCAGCTCTGCCTGCCTTTTGATTGGCTACTTGGAGCAGTCAATGTTCCAAGCTTACACTGGTGTCTGTCCCCAATTTTTCCCACTCCACATCGACAACTACATTGATGCTACTTCCTGCACCCACGTGGAGCTCGTCAACTTCATCAACTTTGCCTCCAACTTCCATCCTGCCTTCATATTTACCTGGTCCATTTCCGGCACCTCCCTTCCTCTTGATCTCTCTGTCTCTATCTCTGGAGATAGCTTATATGCTGATGACTATTATAAACCAACGGCCTCTCACAGCTACCTGGACTATACCTCTTCCCACCCCGCTACTTGTGTGTTTGTGTGTGTATATGTGTGTTTTTTATATATATATATATATATATATATATATATATATATATATCTGTCTATCTATCTGTCTGTCTGTCTATCTATCTGTCTGTCTGTCTGTCTGTCTGTCTATTTTTAAAAAAAATCCCCTTCTCTCAATTCCTCCATCTCTGCCACAACTGCTCTCAGGATGAGGCTTTTTATTCTAGAACGAAGGAGATGTCCTCCTTCTTCAAAGAAAGGGACTTTCTTTCCTCCACATTCAATGGTGCTCTCAGCTGCATCTCTTCCATTTCATGCACGCCTGCTCTTATCCCATCTTCTTGCAACCTTACCAGGGATAGGGTTCCTCTTATCCTCACCTACCCCCCACTAGCCTCCGCATCTAGCACGTAATTCTCTGGAACCTCCACCATCTCCAACAGGATCCCACCACCAAGCACATCTTTCCCTCTCCCCCCATTTTTGCTTTCCACAGGGATCACTCCCGACACGGCTCCCTTGTCTATTTTTCCCTTCTGGCACTTAACCTTACAAGTGGAACAAGTGTTACACTTGCCCCGACATCTCCTCCTTCACTACCATTCAGGGCCCCAAACAGTCATTCCAGGTGAGGCAACACTTCACCAGTGAGTCTGTTGGGATCATATACTGTGTCCGGTCATCCCGGTGTGGCCTCCTGTATATTGGTAAGACCCGACATTAATTGGGAGACTGCTTCACTGAGCACCTGCACTCTGTCCGCCAGAAGAAGCAGAATCTCCAGTGGCCACACATTTTAATTCCAATTCTCATTCCCATTCGGATATGTCAATCCATGGCGTCCACTGCTGTTGCAATGAGGCCTCACTCCGGTTGGAGGAACAACAGCTGGATAGCCTCCAATCTGATGGTATGAACATCAATTTCTCAAACTTCTGGTAATGCCCCCCCCCCACCTCTCCTTCATTCGTCATCTCCCTTTCCCTCTCTCACATTGCCTGCTCAATGCTTCCCTCTGGTGTTCCTCCCCCCCTTTTCTTTCTTCCATGGCCTCCTGTCCTCTCCTATCAGAACCCCCCCCCCTTCTCCAGCCCTGTATCTTCTTCACCAATCAACCTCCCAGCTCTTTACCTCATTCCTCCCCCCTCCCAGTTTCACCTTTCACCTCGTGTTTCTCTCTCCCCTCCCCCCAGCTTTAAAATCTACTCATCTTTTCTTCTCCAGCCCTGCCGAAGGCTCTTGGCCCAAAATGTCATCTGTACTGAGTTCCTCCAGCATTCCGTGTGTGTTGCTGAGGGAATTTCCAGCATCTGTAGATTTTCTCTTGTTTGTGATTGGATTAATCAAGGATCAAGTTTAGTGGCCATGTGTGTTCGGAAATTGCTGTGATGTGTTGGTCAGAGTGCAACCTGCAACACTAAAGAGCAACATCCAACAATGATGAAGAAATATATAGTGAATAATGTTAGTTAAAATATGGATATGGAATAAAATGTGCATCACACATAAATTACCAGCATGCATTTACAATGTAGTTTCAAGCATATAGTGATCTTGTCCCTTGTTTTAAAATGCCTCTTGCTGCTTATATAGACACAGTTGAGCAAGAACTCCTGTTCTGTCATTAACCTCAGATCCTGGCGATGAAAATAACCTGTTGTCTATGCAAGCCTGTTGGCCAGCGAGGGAAGCTATAGCTGAACGAGTGGTGTTGCTTGTTCATGGGAGATCTGCCTTATTGGGTACAACAGAGGGAGGCCTCTCCATCAGTAAGAGAACAGCGTTGGATTCTGGTGTTTAAAACCAAGGTTCTTTTAGAAGTCGGGGAGGAGGCACAAAGCCTGTCGCTTCATGGTAATTTTATTTGGGGTTGATAGAACAGGAACAGAACAGTGGCAGATATCTACTAACCAGAGAGAGAGAAAGCAACAAAGATGGCGCCTAGCATCAAAAAACTCTTTATACCACAGAGATAAAAAAAATATGGTGTTCAAATCTATAGATAAGAGATAACCAGTTAGAAAGTACTTAATACTGCAGTGGGTTGTACAGTAGTGTAATGGTTAGCATCATGTTTTACACCACCAGTGACCGAGTTCATTTCCCACCGCTGCCTGTAAGAAGTTTGTACGTTCTCCCCCGTGACCGTGTGGGTTTCCTCGGGGTGCTCCAGTTTCCTCCCACAGTCTAATGACATACCGGTTTGTTTGGTTAATTGGTCCCATGATTAGGGGAGGATTAAATCGGGGGATTGCTGGGTGGTGCAGCTCAAAGGGCCAGAAGGGCCTACTCCTCACTGTATCTCAGTAAATAAGTAGAAAGAACTTATTCAAGTAGGGCAGAACAAAGAAACTTCCAGAGCTTTCCAGAATTATACTTCGTATAGCCACTGGTGGCATATTAAAATGTTATATGCAGATAATAGCTACTAAGAATACAAGCAGTTAATTAATTGTTAAACTGCAAAGTAAGTAACAATTAAACAGTCCTATCTAAGAATTAAACAGTTGGATCCAACACAGCAATAGGATTTTAATTTGTTCGTGCACTCATGCTGGACGCTTTTGAACTTTGAAGTTTATTTTCAACTTGGCTGTCTTAACTTTCATGACTGTTCCTTGACCTGTTACATTTTCAAGGATTACTTTGGTGATGGATTTGGCGTGCTGCTGTTCTGAGATTGCATTTTAATAATACGGGGTGGTTGCCTTTGGAATCCAAGAGTTGTTCCAACCCAGATTTAAAAGATTAAAGTCTCTTCTCTTTGACAGTAAGGGTTCTTATTAAAAGGAATTGGCTAAGGCCACAGCCTTAGATTGCCTATAAATCTGCACAATTGGGAATATTCCGGCAGTAACTTTCTTTGCGGGGATACAAGGACAAACTGGCTTAGAAGTTTAAAAATTCACGCTGCTGTGCCAGGCATGCGTGGCATCCAAGAAACAGAACAAAGGTTGGCCAAATGGTGAACAATCCTTTTATTTAAAAAAAAGTTTGAAACTTTTAAAAGCAAAAACACTAAATTTGATCATGGTCATGAAAGTGCAATGTGCTAGTGGCTTGGTGGCAGCTTTTAAATTGAAGTTGTGGAGCACCAAGTATTTGATCCCACATCTAACTAAACAGACCAATGGTTGCTATTAGTAAATCGAGGAATTACTGAAGGAAGCTTTGAGCAGTGAAGCCATAAGACTGGAATGCTGGAAGTGCAATGGACTTCACAGTAACTGGAGAAGTGATGAACTTGGCTGATAAAGATCAGACAACTCGATGGAATTCGTTGCCATAGGCAGCTGTGGAGGTCAATTCATTGGGTGTTTTTAAGGCAAAGGTTGATGGATTGGTCAGGGCATGAAAGGATACGGGGAGAAGGCAGGAGATTGGGGCTGAGAGGAAATATGGATCAGCTGTGACGAAATGGTGGAGCAAACTCAAAGGCCCAAATGGCCTAATTCTGCTCCTATATCTTATTGTCTTCTGAGGGAAGAAATGATGTAAGAATGCTCTCTTCAGGTGAAAAATGAAGCTTATTTACAGACTCGTGGGAATCCTTGACCCATGATTGAGCTAAATAGAAATGTACTATTTGGGAGGGCTCGGCTTTGTTGAGGACACAATGTTGTAAACAACCCACCCACCTGCTCAGTCAAGCATCACTTGCCCCCATCGATGGTGTGAGGCCTTTGGATCTTGCATGGTTCTGTTCAGCTACATTGAGAAGCCACAGTTCTGCAATGCAGCAAACAATTTTCTCTTTTGTGAAACTGCTGAAAAAGGATGAAGAGTGGGAGGAAAGTTTGACACACAGAAATCTGGAAGAAAATCTGTTGGCTTTTGGAAAAATTTAGGTTAATTAAATAAAGGCCATACTATGTTTGATTAATGTCTGTATTTTCAAGTATCGCTGAGGGTGGTTAAGAGTCAGGAAGTGCAAGTTATTTGTGCTGAGTTTCAAAGAATCTTGTCTTTTTTCCTCAAACACAGGACTATGTAATTGTGACAGAATTCAGAAGCCATATTCAGTTCTACATTATGTGTTTAGTCCTTGCAGCAAAAGAAAATAGACAGCTACT
Organism: Mobula hypostoma; assembly: GCF_963921235.1. Lineage (NCBI taxonomy): Eukaryota > Metazoa > Chordata > Chondrichthyes > Myliobatiformes > Myliobatidae > Mobula > Mobula hypostoma. The sequence goes on along the minus strand of NC_086104.1, from coordinate 21,951,491 downwards.
CGATAATCTTTAAATGATGTTATTTGGCATTTGGAATCAAGAAGGAATGAGGAAGGTAGATTTGTGAGAAAATTGCATGAGTTGTTACAACCGTGTAGCTGCAGGTGTCCCACAGGAGGAGACACTGCACATGCTGTTTTCTGATCTTTATTTAAGAGTCCTGTTGTTGTTTCTCCACACCGTATGTAATTTATTTATTTATGAAACTAGTAATTTAGGATCTGTGTTCTTATTCGTCGTCACTGTGTAAAGTGACCTTGTTTCGGCCTGTTTGAGTAGTAGTTATCCATTTTGTGGTCAGTAGATTGGTTTCACTGTTCATTTGAGGGAAGTGCTTGGGATCTTTTTGACTTGAGGTGTAGTAGTTTTGCTGTGGGTAGCTGTGGTGGATTATTGGAATGGATAAGCTATCCCTTGAGATGTTGTGTTTCTGTTATTTTTTTTGTCACTTGGCATTGAAAGCACAGGGTCCTCTGTTTTATCAGCTTTTATCCTCCACAGTCTCCATCATCACTGGTGCCCTCTGTTCTGCTCGCTTCATGCTTGTGACTGTGAGGCTAAGCACAGCTCCAATGACATATTCAAGTTTGCTGATGACACCACTGTTGTGGGCTGGGTCAAGGGATTTGGCGGAGATTGAAAATCTGGCCGAGTGGTGCCACAACAACCTCTTACTTGGTGTCAGCAAAATCAGGGAGCTGATGGTTAGCTTCAGGAGTGGAGGGGGTCCATGAGCCGGTCCTCTTGGGAGGATCAGTGGTGGACACGGTCAGCAGCTTTAAATTCCTCAGTGTTACCATTTCAGAGCAACTGTGCTGGGCCCAGCGCGCAAATACAATTGCGAGGAAGGCACAGCAGTGTTGGCACTTCCTTAGGATTTTGCAGGGATTCAAAGTTCAAAGTAAGTGTATTATCAAAGTACATATATGTCACCATATATAACCTGCAGATTCATTTTCTTGTGGGCATTCAAAGTAAATCCATAACGGAATAATGGAATCAATGAAGGAAAGACTGAACCAAATTGGGCATTCAACCAGTGTGCAAAAGACAACAAACTGCAAACACAAAGTGAAAGAATAATAAGCAATAAATATCAGGAGCATGAGATGAATTGTCCTTGAAAGAGAGTCCATAGGTTGTGGGAACATTTCAAGTGGAGTTGAGTGAAGTTATCCCCTTTGGTTCAAGAGCCTGATGGTTGAGTGGTAATAAGTGTTCCTGAACTTGGTGGTGTGAAGTTGTGTACCTTCTTCCTGATTGCAGTAGTGAGAAGAGAGCATCTGCTTGGGTGGTGGGGCTCTCTGCTGATGGATGCCACTGTTCTGTGACAGTACTTCGTGTGGATGTGCTCAATGGTGAGGAGGGCTTCACCTGTGATGGACCGGGCCCCACACACTACCACCTGTGGGATTCTGTGCCCAAGGACATTGTAGCCTCCTCCAGCTGATATACTGTCCACCACACATCTTTAGCCAGGGGATGTTAAATCTGTGGAATTAATTGGCAGGTGACTGTCGAGGCCATGTCGTTGGGTATAGGTTCATGATTAATAGGGATGTCAAAGGGGGTGCCAGTAATCTTTGTTTCTTCTCTTATCAGTAGAAATGGTTCCACCGGGCCGAGTAACTAAGCCACATGTGAGGCCCGGAGCTGGACTTGGCTGTCTGAGGCTATTTGAGACGCACACCATTGGGAGCATTTAAGTGTTAATTGGAGCTTATCCCACTACCCCCACCCGGCCATAACAATCTTCAGGAACCTTGATCAAATAATTCAGTACAAATCAGACGTCGAACAATTCAGTGTCTTGATAACACTGGCAAATGTGTTTTGTGGTCAAGTCACTGAGATGTCGGCAGGCAGATTTCCAATCTGTGTCCTCAATATCTGGACACTGACCACTATCAGGATCGTGTTTCTGAGTAGCTTGGTACAAATTTTACCTTTGATTTTATACAGTCAAATATCCATGATTATTTGCATCAGCACAAATGCTTTATTAATGACACTGCCTAGTTTCTAAGTCCTCTACAAAGTCATTGCACCCCTTATTAAAACTTGCAAAGAAATTTGGAATCTCAAGTCAACTTGGCAAGACTGAACACCAGTGGACCTTGGAACAGTTTGGCCATCTAAGTCTTGAAGTCTATCCCACCACTGTTCATCACCAAAAACTAGCTTAATGCTGCCTCTGTAAGTTCTCCAGCAACATTGATGTGGGCTGGCAGATCACTGGGGAAGTGCAAGGGGAACTGCAATGATGTCTTCTGGAGCAGGTAGCCAAGAACATGTCAGGCTCACAACTCCCCCCAAAAGCAGCCTAATTATTGATCTTTCTGTTTGCATAGGGGATTAGTGTCATTTTATAATAAAGCACTTTTAAACCTATCAAAGCTTAAAATCATTATCACAGTGTATTTAATACAATCATAACCAAATTGTCTTCAGCCGTGTCAGTGGCCCATGCTTTCTATGCAGCCTCCAAATCTGCGATGCCCCTGGTGGTCTCCGTGTTGTGAATGAAGAAACCGCATTGGTATAGTGACAGTGGATTGTCAATATAAATGATGATAAAGGGAAGGCTGGCAGTGTCTGTTTTTGCACTGGACTGAGAAGGATAATTTATCAGATGCTCTGTGGAAAATAGTTGGATCGTTGTAACTCGAAGAGCAATTTGTAACAGCGTGGGTTCGTTGTCGGTGTGTCTCTTTGTTAATGTTAGCACTTCTTAAAATCGATATGTGAACTCTCATAAATTCTTCCATGTGGCAGGTTGATGCTCCATGGTCAGAATTAGTATCTGTTGAACTCCCCATTTGTTTGTGTGCTTGGTTATCTGCTCCAGAAGACACAAGTTCCCTTGTGCTGTCCCCAGTGGTCTGTCCGCCCACATCACTGAAGCTCTTCTGAATCTTTCATTTTGTTCCAAAATTTGCAGATTCCCCAGACGGGTGGACTTGATGGGTAGACGTTTGCTGACTGTATCTATTTAAATTGAATTGTGTAGCAGCATCAGAGTCAGGTTTAATATCACTGGCATATGTTGTGAAGCTGTTTCTGAAATGTGGAGCATTTGTGCTCGGGTTCCTGTACCTCCCCCTCGATGGTAGCGATGAGAAGAGGGCATGGCCTGGGTGATGGATAGTGTCTTTTTGTGGCATGGTCTTTTGAAGGTATCCTTGAAACTGGAGGAGACTGCTGCTGTGGAGCTAGCTGAGTTTACAACTTTCAGCAGCTTTTTCCAATCTGTGCAGTGGCCCCTGATGCAGCCAGTTAAACTACTCTCCACGGTACATCTGTAATAATTTGCTAGAGTCTTTGATGACATACCAAGTATCTTCAAACTCCTAATGAAATATAACTGCTGTCATGCCTTCCTCGTAATTGCATCAATGTGTTAGGCCCAGGATAGATCTGGTGCACTGGAAATATAGGGGTGATGATCACGCAACTTAGCTTGTAATGCATTTTCCATGTGCTATTACCCCATTTGAAAATTTTACCAGCAATGTGGCAACAGTAAATGAGGAAAATACTTGAAAACCTCTGTTTTTAAATGCAGTCTCCTCAGGTTATAAGGTAACGCGTGATCTTGTGCCTGACTCAGTATCTGGTGCCCCCTAGTGGCCAAATATTCTGAGAGGCAGGAGCACTCTTGCACTTGGTCTGAAGATAAAGGTCTTCCACCTTGCTTTGGTGCAGACATAATTGAGTTTTTGTGTTGCTGTTTACCCAGCCACAGTGTTTCCATTTGATTTGGCCCGTGCTGTGGTACATTTGAGGTTTGTATCCATATCAAATCTGCTCTGCATGTGTTGGGACACTGCTTCAACATTGCAAACAAAAGTCAAATAGAACTCCTTGGCACTCATTCAGTTTCAGCAATGCAGGTGCCAACAAGGAGCCGCCCACCACTTAGTTTATGGTGTTTCGCCTCTTTGTGATTTTTCGATGATGCCACGTGGATGCAGTCGTTACTGGGTCGAATTGCACAGAGCCTGGTGAGAGGTTACATATGTGGAGCAGTGTTTAATTTCAAGGTGTTGATGCTCAACTATTAAGACTGGAGATCTAAGCTGTTAGGAAATCTTCAAAATCTTATGTGTGTGTATATATATATATGTGTGTGTGTGTGTGTGTGTGTATATATGTGTGTGTATAAATATATATGTGTGTGTGTGTGTACATATATATGTGTGTGTATAAATATATATATGTGTGTGTGTGTGTGTGTGTGTGTGTGTGTGTTACACCTCTCCTGTCCATGAGAAATTCTCATCCTTACTTTTATAATGTCAGTTGTTAATGTAAGCTTGTCTAAATATTAACATACTCATCTTGCCAGTGCAGGTTCTACGGCTCCACTATTTATGGAGGAGTGTTATTACAATACGGAAAGTAATATGCTCCTGTGATTATACTTGTTAAGCTAAAAGCAGATAATCTAAATCTTTTCATGAACGTAGTGAGTGACATTAAAGTTTCCAGTAAGATGGTGGTGGGTTTAGACGCAGCGGCCTCTCCTGGGCCAACCAAAGCTGTTTTTATCTTTTAAAAACTTCTTATTTTACAATTGCAAGTCAGTGCTGGACGTTAAGCGCTTCCAAGTACTGCAAGTCTATCCCGTCAGTGAGCTGCTCGTTGGCGGAGGAGCTGGACTTTGTGCAAACGGTATTGCTGTCTGCTGGACAACATTGGGGGCAGTGTACTATGGCACCCATTGTGGATGGGAGGCTGGCCCTCCTGTCAGTGCTGCCCTCCAGTGTTCAATTAGTGGAACAACAAGCTGGATTGCATACTTTCATCTGTGGAATGTGGAGGAATGCTTGTTGTTGCCCATGACACCCATGCACCATCAATTTACAGGACATGGACTATATTTTTTTTTGTGTGACTGTTTACTTGCTCTCTTGTATGTGCTGAAGGAGTGGTGTCTCAGAAAGGCAGCGTCCATTATTAAGGACCTCCAGTACACAGGGCATGCCCTTCTCTCACTGTTACCATCAAGTAGAAGATACAGAAGCCTGAAGGCACACACTCAGTGATTCAGGAACAGCTTCTTCCCCTCTGCCATCCTAGTCCTAAATGGACATTGAACCCTTGGACACTACCTCACTGTTTTTTAACATATAGTATTTCTGTTTTTGTAAGATTTTTAATCTATTCAACATATGTATACTGTAATTGATTTACTAATTTATTTATTATTATTTATTTTTCTATGTTATGTATTGCATTGAACTGCTGCTGCTAAGTTAACAAATCAGAATCAGGTTTATTATCACCGGCATGTGATGTGAAATTTATTAACTTAGCAGCAGCAGTTCAACGCAATACATAATCTAGCAGAGAAAAAAAAGTGGTGAAGAAAGCTTTTGGTATGCTGGCCTTTATAAATCAGAGCATTGAGTATAGGAGTTGGGATGTAATGTTGAAATTGTACAAGGCTTGTACAATTGTACAAGTAAATCAATTACATATATTGAATAGATTAAAAATATGTAAAAACAGAAATACTGTATATTTTTTAAAGAAGTGAGGAAGTGACACCAAGTGACTTGAAGCTGCTCACTCTCTCCACTTCTGATCCCTCTATGAGGATTGGTGTGTGCTTCTTCGTCTTACCCTTCCTGAAGTCCACAATCAGCTCTTTCGTCATTTCATGTTACGTGCCAGTGATAATAAACCTGATTCTGATTTTGTGGTGTATGACTGTTGGTTCAGTGTTTTGCACCTTGGTGCTGAAGTAATGCTGTTTGGCTTGGCTGTTTTCATGGGTGTTCATGTATGGTTGAATGACAATTAAACTTGAACTTGAACTTAAAATGCTAATTAATGAAGTTTGGCCAGGTGGATTCAGAATTGGCTTGCCTGCAGAAGGCAGAGGGTGGTGGTGGAGGGAGTACATTCAGATTGGAGGATTGTGACTAGTGGTGCCCCACAAGGATCTGTTCTGGGACCTCTACTTTTCGTGATTTTTATTAACGACCTGGATGTGGGGGTAGAAGGGTGGGTTGGCAAGTTTGCAGACGACACAAAGGTTGATGGTGTTGTAGGTAGTGTAGAGGTTTGTCAAAGATTGCAGAGAGACATTGATAGGATGCAGAAGTGGGCTGAGAAGTGGCAGATGGAGTTCAACCCGGAGAAGTGTGAGGTGGTACACTTTGGAAGGACAAACTCCAAGGCAGAGTACAAAGTAAATGGCAGGATACTTGGTAGTGTGGAGGAGCAAAGGGATCTGGAGGTACATGTCCACAGATCCCTGAAAGTTGCCTCACAGGTAGATAGGGTAGTTAAGAAAGCTTATGGGGTGTTAGCTTTCATAAGTCGAGGGATAGAGTTTAAGAGTCGCGATGTAATGATGCAGCTCTATAAAACTCTGGTTAGGCCACACTTGGAGTACTGTGTCCAGTTCTGGTCACCTCACTATAGGAAGGATGTGGAAGCATTGGAAAGGGTACAGAGGAGATTTACCAGGATGCTGCCTGGTTTAGAAAGTATGCATTATGATCAGAGATTAAGAGAGCTAGGGCTTTGCTCTTTGGAGAGAAGGAGGATGAGAGGAGACATGATAGAGGTATACAAGATAATAAGAGGAATAGATCTATCTATGAGTGGATAGCCAGCGCCTCTTCCCCAGGGCACCACTGCTCAATACAAGAGGACATGGCTTTAAGGTAAGGGGTGGGAAGTTCAAGGGGGATATTAGAGGAAGGTTTTTTACTCAGAGAGTGGTTGGTGCGTGGAATACATTGCCTGAGTCAGTGGTGGAGGCAGATACACTAGTGAAGTTTAAGAGACTACTAGACAGGTATATGGAGGAACCTAAGGTGAGGGCTTATATGGGAGGCAGGGTTTGAGGGTCGGCACAACATTGTGGGCCGAAGGGCCTGCACTGTGCTGTACTATTCTATGTTCTATATTCTATGATATCTAGATGCCTTGATTTTCCTACCATGATCCCTGAAACTCAACTGCTTTGTTTATTTTGTAAACATGTACTGTATGAGAAGAGTATAAGTAATGTAAGAAAACTTGACCTGAGTTATCGGGAAAGGTTGAACAGGTTCGAACTTTATTCCCTAGAGTGAGGGAGAATGAGAGGAGATTTGATGGGGGTATAGATAGGGTAAATGTAAGCAGTCTTTTTCCACTGAGGTTAGTTGAGGCTGGAACTCGGGGTCATAGGTTAAGGGTGAAAGGTGAACAGTTTAAGAGGAACATGAGGGGGAACTTCTTCAGTTAGTGGGTGGTGAGTTGTTGAACGAGCTGCCAGCACAAGTGATGGATTCGGGTTCAATTTTTCAGCATTTCAGAGAAGTTTGACTGATGGGCCAAACAGTCCGTTTGTCTGACTCAGCGTGCAGTACCTGGAAACGTGCAGTGTAACGCATTGGTTGTGACAAAACAAATCAGCAAGAACTCTGCAGGCAACTTGCAAGCATCGTGGTGCTTCCTGCGCCAGCATACCGTACCCCTCAACTCACAAGTACTAACTGTGTGTCTTCGGAATGTGGGAGGAAACCGGAGCGCCCAGGGGAAACCCACAGGGTCACAGGAAGAATTCTGTCTTCATATTCACCAATGTTAATTTCTTTTGGAAACAGTAGGAGAATGATATTAATATTCACAGAATGGATGCATCTAATTGAATACAATAAAATTTAGCTAATCAGAGTGTTGGTAGCCTGTTAAATCCAGAGCATAAACCTCTAAATAATTAAAACAGCTCTGTGAACTCTTAAATATGCAGCACATCTGGTTTTAAGTTCACAGTGGCTTCGCAGTTGGTGCTACAGAGACTTGTGTTTGACCCTGATCTCTGGAAATGCCTGTGTGGATTTTCCCGTCAGTGCTCATGGGCTCCTCTATGACACAAAGTGAGGTTGATTGAGAGGTTAATTGGGCACTGTATGTAGGTATGAAAGACAGATGAGGGTAAAGATTAACTTTATTTGTCACATGTACATGAAACATTGGTGGTGTAAACATCCTTCCAAGTTGTATTACTGCATGGTATCGAAACTGCACTGTAGCAGACCGGAAGGCTCCACAACGGGTAATAGAAGTTGCCCAAAATGCATTACCGGCGCCAACCAACTTAACATCGTGAAAGATCCCACCCACCCTGCTCATGGACCGTTTGTCCCACTCCCATGAGGGAATTGTATTGAATTGACTTCATTTCTTACATTCTTCACATACATGAGAAAAATCTTTACGTTTGCATCTCTGTCTGAATGTGCAATGTGCAATCGTAGTAATTTATAATAAATAGAACAGTCAATGTAACATAGAAATGCATTCAAATCAGCATGAGTTAATCAGTCTGATGGCCTGGTGGAAGAAGCTGTCCTGGAGCCTGTTGGTCCTGGCTTTTATGCTGCAGTACCGTTTCCCAGATGGTTGCAGCTGGAATAGACCGTGGTTGGGGTGACTCAGGTCCCCAATGATCCTACAGGCCCTTTATACACACCTGTCTTTGTAACTGTCCTGAATCATAGGAAGTTCACAACTACAGATGCGCTGGGCTGTCCACACCACTCTCTGCAGAGTCCTGCGATTAAGGGAGGTACAGTTCCCGTACCAGGCAGTGATGCAGCCAGTCGGGATGCTCTCAATTGTACCTCTGTAGAAAGTTCTTAAGATTTGGGGGCCCATACTAAATTTCCTCAAATGTCTGAGATGAAAGAGGCGCCATTGTGCCTTTTCATCACACATCTGGTGTGTACAGACCACGTGAGGTCTTTGGTGATGTGGATGCCGAGGAACTTAAAGCCTCTCAACTCCAGGTCCATTGATGTCAATAGGGGTTAGCCTGTCTCCATTCCTCCTGTAGGCCCCAACCAGCTTCTTTCTTTGCGACATTGAGGGAGAGGTTGTTTTCTTGATACCACCGTGTCAGGGTGATGACTTCTTCCCTGTAAGCCACCTCGTTATTTTTTGCGATAAGGCCAATCAATGTAGTGTCATCGGCAAATTTAATTAGCAGATTGGAGCTGTGATTGGTGACACAGTCATGGGTATACAGGGAGTAAAGGAGAGGACTTAGTACACAGCCCTGAGGGGCACTTATATTGAGAGTCAGAGGGGTGGAGGTGACGGAGCCCACTCTTACCACCTGCCAGCGATCTGACAGGATCCAGCTGCACAAGGCATGGTCAAGGCTGAGGTCTCTTGAGCTTCCTGTCGAGCCTGGATGGATTTATGGTGTTGAATGCTGAACTGTAGTTCAAGAACAGCATTCTCACATAAGCATCCTTCTCCAGATGTGTATGGAAGCTGTGTAGAGCAGTGACTAATGCATTGTCTGTCAATTGGTTGTGTCTGTAGGTGAACTGTCAGGGGTTCAGTTTGGGTGGTAGCAAGCTGCAGATGTAGTCCTTGCCCAACCTCTCTTAGCATTTGCTTATTATTGAGGTGAGAGCGACAAGACGCCAGTCGTTCAGGCATGTTACCTTGGTCTCTTTTGGTACAGGGACAATGGTGGATGTTTTGAAGCAGGAGGGCACTCTACACTGGGAGAGGGAGAGACTAAAAATGTCAGTAAACACACCTGCCAGTTGTGCTACGCACAGCCTGAGTACCCGCCCTAGGATGCTGTCTGGTCCCGCAGCCTTGCGACTGTCTACCTGTTGGAAACATCTGTGTACCTCAGCCTCAGGGATGACCAGGTTGCAAATTGTAGCGGTGGCTTTCCTCGGAGGCTCAGAGTTAGCGACATTGAACCAAGCTTAAAAGCGATTGAGCTCATCTGGGAGAGAGGACGCGATGTTGGCGACACCACTACGTTTGTCTTCGAAGACCGCGATGGTATGCAGCCCTTGCCACAAGTCACATGTGCATTTCGTAGTGAATCCTGAATCAATCTTATCCCTGTATTGTTGTTTCGCAGCCTTGATAGCTTTGCATAGATCGCAGCTACTTTCCTTGAGCTCTAGCTGATTACCGGCAGCGTAAGCTCGATGTCGTGCAGTAAGTGCTGCTTGCATGGAACTATTGACCCAGGGTTTCTGGTTTGGGAAGACCCTGACCAACTTTTTGGGGACAACATCGTTGATGCACTTCCGGATGAAGCACGTGACTCCATCAGTGAACTTGGAGACATCCCCAACATGGAAGACATTCCAGTCAACATTATCGAAGCAGTCCTGCAGCATGGAGGCCGATCGGTCAGACTTACAGTGGACGATTTTTACTATGGCTGCCTCTTGCTTCAGCTTCTGTAATTTAATAAGAAACTAAATTTAAAAGGGAAACAAAAATATTTAAAAAAAACAGAAAGAAAAGCAATTGGCCATTTTAAGTAATCAAATTGAGTCTGAAGAAATCACAATGGCAAGGAGACTTCCGATAAATTTCTAAACTTATTATACCAGAAATAAACCATTTTCAATAATTTAAAAATTTAGTTTAAAAGGAAAATAAAAAAGTAAAAAAAAACCAAGGAGAGAAAAAAAAAATAGTAATCAGCCATTTTAAATAATCAAATCGAGTCTGAAGAAGTCGTAATGGCGGGGAGACTTTCAATGAATTCCTGAGCTTCTGTAACAGAGGTGAACCATTTTTTGTCCCCAGCGCTAAGTGTTATTCGAAGATGGGTGGGGTAATGTAGTGAGGGCCTTAGTCCACGATTGTAAAACTCTTTCATTACACCTTTATATTCCGCACGCAGCCTCAAAACTTGAGAAGCATAATTTTCAACAATATGAATGGGATGGCCCTGATAATGCAATTTCCCCCTGCGACGTGCTTCCATAATCAAAAGGTTTTTCACCTGATAGCGATGAAAGCAAAGCATAACTGGCCGTGGCCGGGAGCCCAATTCAGGTTTAGAACGAAATATCTTTATACGGTGGGCTCTGTCTAACTCAGGTAAATTCGGAAGAGAATCTTTCCCAAAAACCTCAGAAAGTAAAGAGGAAAAGAATTCAACAGGAGCTCTGCTTTCGAAAGCCTCTGGCAGACCGAGGATACGTAGATTGTGCCTTCTGCTCCGACCTTTGAGATCAGCTATTTTTGATGATAACTTGGTGTTATTCTCACTCAGATCAGAACAAACGGCTTCCACCTGCTGAACGCGACCTTTTAAATCTCCGGTTTCTAAGTCAAGATGAGAGAGACGAACGGCATGTTCCTCCACTTTGGAATTGATTTGATCCAATTTTGACTCCAACGAACTGAAGGAAGACTTAAATTCAGATATAATCTCTTGGCGGTCCTGGTCCAGAATGGCGATAATATCGACAGAGGAACCGGAGACAGTCGCAGAGACTTCTTTTTTCCCAGCTTTAGAGGGCTTGTAAGCCATTGTAGGACAGACGTATCGCAGGCAGGTAGGAGAACAAAAAAAAAGCAGTCTGGAGTAGAAAAAAGAAGATAAGTGCGGAGGTAAGAAATGAAACGGAGCGACAATTTTAAGCGATTAACCTATCACCATCTTACCGGAAGTCCCCTTGTTTCAGCTTCTGCCTGTACATCGGCAAAAGCAGAATGGAAGAGCGATCTGATTTTCCAAAAGCTAGGCGAAGGAGAGCTTTGTAAGCGTTGTGGAAGGGAGTGTAGGTGTGGTCAAGTGTGTTATCTCCATGAGTGCTCACCTGGATGTGCTGACTAAACTTCAGAGAGACTTTCGTCAGCGCACTCGATCAAAGTCACTGGCGATGATGAAGGCAACCTCTGGTTGTGCAGTCTCCAGCGTGTTGATGGTCTCGTACAGTTCCTTGAGAGCCAGGTCAGTATCAGCCTGTGGCGGAATGTACACTGCTGTGATGATAACAGCCATGAACTCCCTAGGAGCCAGTGGGGTCTGCACAGCAGCACCAGGTATTCCAGGTCTGGGGATCAAAAAAATTTGAGGGCATGCACGTTCCGGGGGTCGCACCAAGCGTTGTTGACCATGAAACACACCCATCCTCATTTACTCTTCCCAGTGAGGTTTTTACACCTGTCCACCTGGAACAGGGAGAGCCCAGAGGGCTCGATAGCGTGGTCCAGTGTCTCCTCGGTCAGCCAGGTCTCCATGAAGCACAAAATTCTACATTCCTTTGTTTCCCGCTGATAGGAGATTCTGGCTGTCAATTCGCACAGCTTGTTGTCCAGCGGCTGAACGTTAACCAGGAGTATGCTAGGGAGTGGCAGCCGATTTGCACGTGGTCTCAACCTCACCAGTCTGCTGGCCCTTTCCCTCACCTCTGGCGCTTCTTCCGAGGTAGTGGCGATGTGGGAGTTGAGTCTCCCGTGGATTGCGCAAGCAAGGGATCCCAGTGTAGGAAAGGCGGCACATAGTGGGCAAACCAATTGTACCAGTTGTACAATTTAACCAATTTCCCTCGGGATCAGTAAAGTTATGACTATGACTGTGCCGTCTTTCCAGTGTTCGGAAGGGTTAGTCTCTCATATCTGATGTGACTTTCAGCTACTTGAACAGAAAATGCTAAGAAAATTGTAGAAATTAAGCTTTGTAGCAGCTGTCAGACAGTTACTTTCACCAAGCCGTAAGGTTGATCGACACCCCCACCCACTAACTCCACCACTACTTTATTATCCCCTGTACAGCCTAGTGTCACTTTATGGGACATACAATCAGTCTAGGTATATAAGCTATCTTATGCATTTATATATTTGTGTTGTTTATCTTTTGTGTGTTGTTTTTATGCTGCATTGGATCCAGAGTAACAATTATTTTGTTCTCCCTTACACTTGTGTACAGGAAATGACATCAAGCAATTCAGAATCTTGAAAAGTATCACTTTTCATCAAGTCAAATCAGTGAGAATTGTGCGGGGCAGCCTGCACGTCTCTTTGCATTTCTGGCACCAACATAACATGCCTATAACTTGTTAAACTTAACCTGTACATCTTTAGAGTGTACTAGGAAACTGGGGCACCCAAAGGAAACCCACATAGTCATGGCGAGAACGTAAAAATCCTTTCAGCAAGTGGTGGGAGTTTTACCCCAATCAGTTTTGTGTGGCAGGGGGATTTGGGGGCCAATGTGTCTGCTCTGTTTTGTTCTGTTTTTCTGCAGGGGAGTGATTTGGGGGTCAACGTGCCTGATCTGGTTTGCTCAGTTTTTGTGCGGGAGGAGGGGTGATCTGGGGTTGATGTGCCTGTTCCAGTTTGGTTCCTCTTTTTTTTTTTGCGGGTAGGTGGGATTTGTGGGTCGATGACCGTGCTGCCTTTCCTTTCTTTCTCTTTCTTGATTTCATGGCTATCTGGAGAATCGAAGAATTTCAGAATTTTGTACTTCGATAATAAATGAATCTTTGATCAGCGATCTCTGGTGCTGTAAAGCGATTGCACTAGCAGCTGTGTGAACCAAAGGGAATTGGTGGTATGTGAGATAATGACTTGTTAGGCAATCAGCGGGAGAACAGAATTGATGAGATTACTCTGAGATCTGGTGCAGATTTGATAGACCAGGTAATCTCCTTTCCTTTGTGGAAATGTGATTCATTTTTAAAAAAGCAAAAACCTGAATATCTAAAAAAAACAGAAATTAGAAATAATCAGCGGATCAGGTCGTTTTATACATAAGCAGAGTTGATATATGAGGCTCTCATCACATGCAGACTCTGTTATGGGAGTTCCCTGTTCAATTTTTTTTCCCCTTGTAAAAATTCTGTCTTATGCTCAAGAATGTGACAGGAACATTATTTACAGTGTAAGACACCCAGTGAAGAATGGTTGGAAGTAGGATCTGATGCTAAAAAGTTCAGAGCATTCAAGTTCTCTGAAGTTGTAACTGTGACCTTAATAGTATGATAGAGCTTCTGTCTGTGAACTGTGCACAGTTAGCGGACTGTGTGGTGCATGACAGTATGTTTATAAACTCAGATTGCGGCGAAGTTGGCCACAAAGGATCTCTGGGCATCTGTTTGGATGATACTGACAGCTCATTTTTAATACATTCTATGCAATGGTTGAAGAGTTTCCAGGCAATCTGCTGGACCATCTGTGCATCAGTATATCTGAAATTGTAGTGCAGTCAGTATGCATTCCAAACCGGGTATGACTGCTTCCAAGATGATCTCAAATCCAATGATTCCAATCAGTTTGGTGTTTGGCCCATCCTGCTATATTCAACTCCCATGAGCACCTGCAAGCCACCCGACCTTCAAGAAAACCTTGACAAAATAACTCTGGCATACATGGTGCCTGAACAAGCTACCTCAATCTTCTGTCCATTGGCACCCCAGCAATATATTGTCGAGGCATGCTCATTCTGAGGTGTTGCAATTTTATCTTGAGGTAACGCAGCTAATTTCATGAACTATATTTTTCATGGATGAACTAACCAGATTTCTTTTCTTCTCTACCCCAAATCTGATCAGGTTGTGGTCTGAATTATCACAAACGATGTGCCTTCAAAATTCCAAACAACTGTAGCGGTGTGAGAAAAAGGCGCCTGTCCAATGTTTCCCTGCCAGGCCTCTCTGTTCCAAGACCTGCGCCAGTGGACTGCACGGGAGTGGTGTCAGAGGAGGTAAGATTGACTGACGCAGAGAGTGTGGTATTTACAATATCAACAGCTTCAAATGTGGAGTAAGATGTGTGAGAAAAAGTTAGCTTGGAGGTATGAATAGAATTCACCAGGAATTTTCAGGCATTGCATGAACGTATGAGGCTGATCTGGGAGCATTACGTTGTAACCTCATGTGACAGTTGTACCCTTCTGTAATCCTGCTTGCCCACAAATTTCTTCAGTAATTTCAGTTAAAGATTTAAAGATTAACTTTATTTAATGTTCCAAGTAAATTTGTTACCCTGAGATTCGTTTTCTAGCGGGCATACACAGTAAATACGAAGAAACATAATAGAATTGACAAACTGCGCACAAGACAAAAAAAAACTGTGCGTAGGACGACAAACTGTGGAAGTACAAAAAGAAAAGAAAGCAACAATAAGTAAGTAAGCAATAAACATGAAGTGAAGAGTCCTTGAAAGTGTGTCCATAGGATGTGGGAACAGTTCAGTTTTGGGTTGAGTGAACTTATCCCCTCAAGAGCCGGATGGCTGAGGGGTAATAAATGTTCCTGAACATGGCACACATACAGTGCAGTGCATCATTTGCATCAAATCAAATGAGCGAGGATTGTGCTAGGGACAGCCCAAAGTGTTGCCATGCTTCCTGCGCCAACACAGCATGCCCACACTTACTAACCGTACACCTTTGGAATGTGTGAGGAAACCGGAGCAACTGCAGGAAACCTGCACGGCCACAGGGAGAACGTACAAACTCCTTACTGACTGTGGTAGGAATCGAAACCCCAGCACTGGCGCTGTAAAGCAATTGCGTCAACGCTGTGCCACCCCTTGTACCGTGAGGAAGCTTCAGATTACTGTCAAGTGAAAGTGGGAGTGCAAGGATTGGTGAGGAGGTTGGTTGTGGGTGGCGATGAAGAATCATCTTCAAAATGTATATAAGTATGTGGGAAGAAGCCGCCCGCTAGGGGAAGTGGTTCAGGAAAGCAGAGCAGGCAAGGTTAGGCTGGAACTGCTTCCCCTGTAAATAACATTCAACAGAATTTAGGTGGGAAAGCAACTGGAAGGTGTTTTTTCGTGATTGGAAGTCCATGACCAAGTGGTACACTGCAGGGATTGGTGATGGGATTCCTACTATTTGTCTTATACAGTATGTTAATAGTTTAGGTCTGGTGATTACAAAAATTGGTAGTGTTGATCGTGAGGAGGGCAGACGCACTCCAGGGTAGTTATGAGTTGAGTTAAGTGGACAGTATAATGGCATACAGAATTTAGTGTGACATGGTGTGCCTTGGGAGGATGAATGAGACTTGACATATAGTATGAATGGTGGAACCAGAGGGACCTTGATGGACATGACAAAGAGTTCTTGAAGGTGGCAATGAGGTGGTTTATATGGCTTGAGTGCCTTTGTCCGCAGGAGCGTTGAATGGAAAAGCGGAGAAATTGTGCAACTATATAAAACACCAGTTAAGTCACAGCTGGAGAACTGTGTGAATTTCCAGCATCTGCAGAATTCCTTGTGTGAACTGTGTGCATTTCTGGCTACACTACAGGAGAGTTGTGATTTAAAGTGTGCAATCAGGTGCTGGAATGGGTGATTCTCCAGATACTACCTAGATTGGAGAACTTCGTTTTTAAGGGTAGACTGGATTGATTGGGTTTGTTTTGTAGCTGAGGATGTGAAAGAGGGGAATTTGGTTATTGGAAAATGCATGGATTTAAAATTTAAAGAAAAAATGTCACTCAGCAAGGTGTTACCTGGATTGGAGGTCTTCAGTTCTGGGGGATGTTTGGTTAACTGGCCTTGATTTCCCCTGGAGGTGATGAGAAGCATAGATGAGTAGATGATCATTTTCCTTTCCTCTCGTGAAGGGTATGGGTTTAAGCTGCAAAGAATAAGTTTTTGGAAGGGTCCTAGGGAGTAAATTTTGTGAGCAGGGAGTGGTTGATCAGGCAACCAGAGGAGGTGGTAGAATTGCGTGCAGTTATTACATTGAAGAGGCATTTGGACACACAGGGGATTAGGCAAGATAATGCAAATGGGATAGAATGGGTGGGCAAGGAAATCAGCATGAACCTAATGTATTAAAGAAATTTGGCAACCAGAGTTTGAAACTATAATTTCCAACAGCAGATAGCAGTTCAGCTTTGCTGAGGTTCTCTGTTTCTGTCTAAGGAAGGGCGTGATTCCATTATGAATTGCCCTGCAGAATTTCTTTGAGAGAATGTGGTAAAGTTCTTTATTTTAATTTGCCGCCTTCAAATTAATTAAGTATCTTAAATTTACATACTGCTGAGTTTACCATCTGTTGGCTGGTTAATCAATGCAAACCCATTGGTATCCCTCCTGTTGTGAGGAAATTGATTCCGAATTGCCAGCTAGTGGGAGGTGAGTTTCTCTGGATAAAATTCTGTTGCAAGTTGCCGTGCGGTTCTGATCAGTGCAAGGTACAAGGTGCACTTTTCGTGTCAATCCTTTGTAGCTCAATGTCTGAAATGACTTCAACATAACATCCCGACTTCTGCACTCAGTGCTCTGATTTGTGAAGGCCAATGTGCTGAAGGCTTTCTACCCGCAATGCCACTTTCAAGGAATTAAGGATTTGTATTTCCAGATCCCTTTGCTTTACTGCACTCCTCAGTGTCCGACTATTCACTGAGTCACTTCTTCGCGATTTGTCCTTCCTCAGTTGCGATGCCTCACACTTGTCTGCATTAAATTCCATCTGTCATTTCTTCAGGACATTTTTTCCTGCTGGCCCAGATTCTGCTGCAAGCTTTGATAGTCTTCCTCGCTACCCACTACACCCCTAGTCTTGGTGTCATCTACAAATTTGCTGTAGTGCTGTATGATTCTGAAACACTTAGAAACTATTGAAATCTTGCAATCTTGTTTTATATAAATGTAAATTGGCGATTGATGATTTTTCTTCTTTATATATGTATGTGTATATGTGTGTGTGTGTGTGTGTGTGTGTGTATATAATATATGATTGTAAAACATATTGCTCCGGGAGTTGGTTCCTAATGGTTTTTTTTCTTTTTCTTTCTCTTGTAGTTAGTGGTTTTTTTTTTCTTTTAGTTAGTTGGGGTGCTCTTTTTTTTCTTCTTTATAAAAAAATTATTTTTTTACATTATCCTATGTTATTTTTTTTTGCTAAGTTTATTTTCAGCTTTATTAACTGTATATATATCAATTTATTGAAGTCTTATATCATTTTTTAGCTGTGGAAGATTATGTATCAATATAAAGACTTAAAAAAAGGAAAGAAACTATTGAAATGGAGGTAACTGAACTAGGCCCCCTGCTGGACCCCCTGCAGTTTGCTTATCGGGCAAATAGGTCAGTGGATGATGCAGTCAACATGGGACTGCATTACATACTACAACACCTCGACAACCCAGGAACTTCTGCGAGGGTCCTGTTTGTTGACTTCAGCTCGGCGTTCAACACCATCGTCCCAGAAATCCTCCAGTCCAAACTCACCCAGCTCACTGTCTCCCCCACCATCTGTCAGTGGATCACAAGCTTCCTGACTGACAGGGTGCAGCAAGTGAGGCTGGGGAGCATCATTTCTAGCACCTGGACAATCAGTACTGGTGCACCCCAGGGATGTGTGCTCTCCCCACTGCTCTTCTCCCTTTATACTAATGACTGCACCTCACAGGATCCGTCTGTTAAAGTCCTGAAGTTTGCAGATGGCACAACTGTCATTGGCCTTATCCAAGACGGTGATGAGTCTGCATACAGACGGGTGGTGGAACGGCTGGCCCTCTGGTGTGGTCAGAACAATCTGGAGCTAAATACGCTCAAGACTGGAGATGACAGTGGACTTCAGGAGGAGCCCCCCCAATACTCCCCCCACTCACTATACTCAACAGTATTGTGTCTGCTGTGGAGACCTTCAGGTTTCTGGGTGCCACAATCTCCCAGGACCTGAAGTGGACACCCAACGCAGACACTCTTATCAAAAAGGCTCAGCAGAGGTTGTATTTCCTACGTCAACTCAGGAAGTACAACTTGCCTCAGGAGCTGCTGATTCAATTCTATTCAGGAATAATCCAGTCTGTTCTCTGTTCGTCCATCACTGTGTGGTTTGGATCAGCTACCAAACAAGACAAGAATAGACTCCAAAGAACCGTCAGGGCTGCGGAAAGGATTATTGGTGTGAAGCTGCCCTCGATCCAAGACTTGTTTGCATCTAGAGACAGGAAGCGAGCAAGCAGCATTGTTGTAGACCCATCACACCCTGGACATCACCTGTTCCAACTCCTTCCTTCTGGTAGGCACTTTAGATCACTGTATGCCAGGACAAATTAGGTACAAGAACAGTTTCTTTCCATATGCCATCAGTCTTATGAACACTTGAATTTTAGTCTATTATAAACCAAGTCCACCTGTACATACACAGGTATACCTCAATGTATATAGTTCACGATTATTTGCATTATTGTTTTGTTTGCTTTTTGATTCTGTACAGCGAGAGCTCAGGGAAATCGGCATCAAATTCCCTGTATGTGTCCACATACTTGGCGATGATAAAGGATTCTGATTTTTCTAACTGAACTAAAGATGCAAACGTGCATAAACAATATTTTTAAAAAATTTTAATGAATTATGCCTTTTCTTTGCCTCCTGAGTCTTTGCTCCATAATCGTCGCTGAAATCAACAGCATCTTGGCCTGTGACATCTGACCTGACAGAGGATCAAAGAAGTGACTCCCCATAGCACAGCTGGGGAATCTCGGAAACAATGGGCTCTGTTGAAAGTCCAGTGTTGATGTGAACTGTCAGATTCTGCTTGCTAGTCTGTCGATGGGCTTCCACAGCAAGTCCATGACGTTCTGTAATTTTACCATCTGAACACGGTTGGTATGCATCTGAGCCGCCCAGAGGAATATAAATGATCCAGGCCACAGCTTCAGACGGTTCCAATATGAAATTGTTATGCCTTGCCAACTGAATTTAATTAATCAAAAACCTAGGAACTATTAGAACTGTCGACTAATGACCAGATAGGGTGAAAGATGAGCTTTTAGTTTAACTTCAGCACAAGAAGCACGAGGGACCACCGTTCAGGCCAGAGTCTGGTCCTTGTTGCTCTCGGAGCAAGAAGGTTGCTGGACTATATCAGAAGGCGGTTAGGAGTCAACTATGTTGTATCACTTATCCGAACAACACATCTTCTGAATTAATTCCAACATGCTATGTGTCAGTAGACATAAACTGACCAGAGTGAGTAAGAGCAGTAGATGTCCCACTTTTCACATAGGTAGGTTTTGCATTGCAGATACTCACTTCAAAATCTCGATATGTGTAACGGATTGAAGGTAAATTCCCCAGCTCCTCTGCTCCTGATAGATTAGTTCATCCCTTCCAACTGCTACCCACTGCCATTGATCTCTTAACGACGCTTGTCCAGCCGTCTTGCATTCCATGCCATTGGTCCGTAACCCTGATCTACCAAGGACCATGTGTTAGCAGCCCATGTATCGGCCACCCAACGTTAAACAAAGTCCCAAACAGGCATTCTCCATTTTGGGAATCGGGAGTCAACCCCTCCGGAGAGCATCATATTCAACTTGTGTGATCGCACAGCTACTATTTGTCCAGCGGTGCATCAATAATGAGGGTGGTGTCCTTGAGCTTGGTGCGCTGAGGGTAGGGAGCATCATTGTGATGGGCTGGTCCCACAGTTAATGCTGCAGCCACACACTTAGAGCGACCCCAGTGAGTAATGATTCTGCTACTGTGTCTTTGTGGAGTTTCCCTGTAACCACTTGAGTTTCCAGCGGACTCTCCGATTTTCTCTTGCATTCAGAGACCTGCAGGTTGTTGTTAATTGCTCATTATCAATTACCCCCATTGTAGTTGGGTGGCTGGAGAATTGGGAGGGGGAGGGAGTTGGCAGACATTTGCACGATTCAAAGTGCGTTTAGTATCAAATTATGTATGCAGTATACAACCCTGAGATTCGTCTTCATGCAGGCAGCCACGAAACAAACAAATGCCATGGAACCCATTCAAGAAAACATCGCACACTCAATGTGCAAAATAAGAAAAAAGTGTGCAAAATGCAAAAAAACGTGCAAATAACACAGAATATTAAACACCAAACCACAGAGTCTTTGAAACAGTCCAGGAATGTTCAGCTCAGTTCAATTTAGTATTGCGTCTTTCGTTGCCTGCTGGCCGCAGAGCCAGTCCGCCCTGATCAAAATTGCGCGAAAATGGCAATAAAAAGGGAGGAGCCACAAAGCCAGAGACGCACACAACATCAATTGCAGTCCTCTAAAAATGAATCCATTCCTCAAACTGCACCAATCAAACCTTGCCCAAGACCCAAGATTCTTGCACCTTCCTCCAGCAGCTGAGGGCGACAAGGAGACAGGTCAAATGCAGGCAGATGACGCTGAACACCCGCTCGCCTTCTGCTCTCGCCTGCGTTGATTTCAATCTTGCTTGATACTTTAAACGGTGAGTTGGTCCAGAATCGGAGCTGATCGTGTGTTTGCGCTCCACCATCAGGGCATGCTCCATTCTCAATGTCGCTCCCAACCAAGCCGAATTCCCTCGGAGACTGCAAAAGCACAAGGTCGCTCTGTTGGCCCAGAAACACAATCAAAATGTAAATTACAGGCTCCGATCACACACAGATTAGTAGTAGAAATATATTTAAAAGAAGGAGAAGTGGTGCTTGTTTCGTAAACTGCAGGACATCACATTAGTCATATTGGTCGCCGGTATCTTCTCACTAGAGAAGAGATGGTAAGTAAATTAGTGGCTGAGTGTGATCATTTGGGCTGCTGAGTGGTTGAGTAGTAGTTCTAACACCTCAGTGAATGGTGCAGCAGGGAGCAGTTCTTGATTTGACCCTTTTGTGAGTTCCTTGCACGTTCCTACGGCTCATCCTTTTGAGTTCACTGTTAGCATTTCCACTGGGATTTAGTTGATTGTCTTTTGGAGATCCGGCCTGCTGTTCAGCATTTTCCATATTTCAGCTCAGTTTAAAGAGAGTGATTTTTGTTTGATGCAAATCGTCCAGTTTCAACACTAATAAAACCGGAAACTTCCATAGGAACTCCTTTTCCCTCTCCACAAATGCAGTCTGATCTGCTGAGTGTTTCCAGCATTTTCTGTTTTTGTTTCAGATCTATGGGTTCTTTTCTTTTGTCACCTTATGTTATCTGTTTGTTTTCACCTGGGGATTGTACGAGGGGATGGTGAGGAGGTGCCAGTGCGTTGGGGGAAATCAGGTTAAATTCTGAAGCCAGATAATCATGTTGCTTTGCCATACCAGATCATAATCCATAGGAGCAGAATTAGGCCGGGTCAGCCGTGGAGCCTGTTCTGCATTCAGTCAGAGCAGATTTAACGTCCCTCCCAACCCTTAAACTCTGTACAGACAGCAACAGGATTTGAACCTTGATCACGGCACTACAAAGTGTTCCACTTGCTGCTACATGACCATGCCAAAGTTCTTCTTGCTTTTGCTCCTAGTGTCTATGGGACAAGAGTTTCAGCACTAAACCAATGTGGGAAATATTTCATCTTACAAGAGGGACCATTTTAAACCATCTGAACATTTAGTTCAATGGGTGCACTTGCAATCTCCAGAAAATTTGGCACAAAATCAAAACTGGTAGTGAAGAATGTTGTACTGATTTGGAATGGCATCCTCTGTTTGCAGTATGAAACTGGTGCCTTATCACACTTCATGAGCAAACAGATAGGATCTTGGAGCGCCTCTCAAACTAAGGGTTCTCCTGATAGCCTGTTCATTGTGTTTTATTCTTCAAGTAAAACTGGGTTCGCCTGATACTGGAAATCTGAACAACACACACAATGCTGGAGGAACTCAGCAGTCCTGCCGAAGAGTTTTGGCCCGAAATGTTGACAGTACCCTTTTCCTAGATGCTGCCTGGCCTCCTGAATTCCTGCAGCGTTTTGTGTGTGTTGCTGACCTGATTATTTTCATACTGTGTGCTGCTATCTGTGGCAGTGGTGTGGATGACTTAGTTTACGTGACAATCATGTCAACACTTTGAATAATGTACTATATTTGGGTTGATTCTAAACAGTGCTGTTGAACATTGGATTGTGCTAACTGTTAGAGTCACTCATTGTTAATCACATAAACCTTCATGACAGATTCTAGTATCTAATAGCCAGAGGGCATGCATATAAATGGGGAAAAGGACGCAAGTGGTTATTTTCAATTTCTTTTTCATAAAGCTTGCTTTGAAATGTAGGACATTAGATTTGAGGCAGAAAGGAATCTTAGGAGTAAAAGGTTGCGGAGTAGTGCAGTGTTCAATGTTTCCTCCGAGTCTTGTGGTTACATCCCACATCACAAAAATACGCTGGTAGGTTAACTTACGCACAGTACAGTTGGGTGACAGGTGGGTTAGGAAAGAGATGATGAGAGAGGACAGGGCAGAAGGAAGTAAGTATGGGAATGGAATAAGTATAAAGATGTAATGTTGACTCTCTATAAAACACTGGTGAGGCCTCACTTGGAGTATTGTGAGCAGATATGGGCCCCTTATCTAAAAAAGGATATGTTGACATTGGAGAGCGTTCAAAGGAGGTTCATGAAAATGTTTCAGGGATTGATAGGCTTGTCAAATGAAGACTATTTGGTGGCTCTGGGCCTGTACTGACTGGAATTCAGAAGAATGAGGGGGTGATCTCATTGAAACGTTCTGAATGTTGAAAGGCCTGGATAGAATGGATGTGGAGAGAGTGTTTCCTGTGAAGGAGTCGTCTCTGGTCAGAGGACAGAGCCTCAGTAGAGGGACGTCCATTTAGAACGGAGGTGATGAGGAATTTCTTTAGTTGGAGAGTGGTGAATCTGTGGAATTTTGTTGCCACAGGCAGCTGTGGAGGTCAAGTCGTAGATATATTGAAGGCAGAGGTTGACAGATTCTTGATTAGTCAGGGCATGAAGGGATACGGGGAGAAGGCAGGAGATTGGGGCTGAGAGGGAAAATGGATCGGCATGATGAAATGGAGGAGGAGACTCGATGGGGCAAATTGCCTAACTCTGCTCCTATATCTTATGGTCTCGTGGAATGCAACCGATGAGTATGTTGGGAAGGTCAGCATACACTCAGCCGGCAGAAATTGGTTCATGAGTTTTTAAACCACTTCTTTGGTTGGTAGGTGGGAAGATTCAATGTGGTGATGGAGCACGTGGGGATAACACCAACGTGAGTAGAAGCCTTGGTGATTAAAATGTTTGCATTAAAAGTAGCAGCAATTACAGTACTGTGGCTGTTATTGGATTAATTTAGTATTGTACCGGACGGTGCAGTAGCATAGCGGTTCGCATCACACTATTACAATGCCAGCGACACGGGTTCGATTCCCAGCACCGACTTAAGGAGTTCATCCATTCTCCCTGTGACCGTGGCAACGTGGGTTTGATTCCCAGCACCGCTGTAAACGTAACTTTGCTGGATCAAATTATGACAGCACAAAAAAGATCGTTACTTATCTTTTCACCCGTTTATTTCTTTGGCTCAGCCGGCGAGTGAACTCGGACCTGACGTCAGGGAGAGACCCTTTCTCATCTCCCCGGTGATTCTACAAGTTCACTGCCCGATGTCAGAATTGTCAGAAGTTATAAGGCCACCGATACAAAAGAACAATCAGTGTGATAACCATTCCCGTCAAGTCAATGGACTATTGATACAGAGAACCATCAGTTTGATAACCATTCCGGTCAAGTCAATGGACTATTGATACAAAAGAACAATCAGTTTGATAACCATTCCGGTCAAGTCAATGGACTATTGATACAAAAGAACAATCAGTTTGATAACCATTCCGGTCAAGTCAATGGACTATTGATACAAAAGAACAATCAGTTTGATAACCATTCCGGTCAAGTCAATGGACTATTGATACAAAAGTACAATCAATTTGTTAGACACTCCAGCCATCTTAATTAAAGAAAAGAATGTCCTACCTGGTTTGCTGGAGCCACAACTTAATGACAAAGATAAGAACATCTGTCAAATTTGTGCTTTAATTAAGAAAGGAATGTTCTGTCTAATTTCCATCAGGTACTGCTTTTTGTCAAAATCAAAAGGTGTGAAAAGCCCAGAGACATCTATGTGGATCTGGGCGAACTTTAATCATCTTGCTCCAAAGCTATGAGACGTTATTCAAACACACTTCAGTCACAGACGTGGTCAGTACTTAATTCATTGTTTACAGGGATCTGAGAATCCCCCATTCCCTTAAACTTTATCACCGTCTGTAAGGAGTTTGTACATTCTCCCTGTGACCGTGGCAACATGGGTTTGATTCCCAGCACCGTCTGTAAGGAGACTGTATGTTCTCCCTCTGACCGTGTAGCTTTCCTCCAGGTGCTCCAATGTCCTCCCACATTCCAAACACATGTGGATTAGTAGGTTAATTGGTCACATTGGTGTAATTGGGCTCGTTGGGACAGTTGGGCCTGTTACTGTACTGGATCTCTAAATAAAATAAATAAATAATCCAGAGCTAAATCTTCAGATCAGGGAATTTAAATTCACTTAAATAATATCTTGAAAATAAATACTGGTGTTTGTAGTGGTCATGTGCGGATATGGTCATATCCATCTCATTCAGTGGTGTCATTCAGCCAAGGAAATGTAGTTTCCCTCGCCTGGTCTTGCCTCTATTTGACTCCAGTCCCATGGTAATGAAGCTGACTTTTAACTCAGAAAAGGCCAAGTCATCCATTTCAGTCATTGACAATATCGGTTGAACAATAAATGCAGCAGCAATGCCTGTGTTCTGTAGAAAATAATTGGAAATGCAAACCCGGATGAGGAGGTGATTTGGGTCAATTAATAGTCAGTGGTGAGAGGATGAATTGAACAGATGTCAGTGTTAACAGGAAAGCATGGGCATTTCTCATGGGGGGGCAGCATGGGGAGTGATTTTCTCTCTAATCCCCCAACACCTCCACCCAATATTTGGACTTCAGCCTTTGATGACCCTTCCTTGTTGCACATTTTACAAATTCCTCACCTTCAGAAGGTGGAAATGACAAAGTGAGAGAAGAGGAGAAAATATGACATACATGTCATTGAAGTAAGTGAGAGACAATAACCTCAGGACTCACTTTTTACAAATCTGCCGAATATCAGCAAGCATTTTGTATTGTTGATTCAAAGTTATGCTTTGTCGCTCCTCCTTCCCTTTCTCCTCTGGTCCACTCTCCTCTCCCAGCAGATTCCTCCTTCTCCATCTTTCCTACACACCTAGCTTCACCTATCACCTCTTTTCCCTCACCCCCCCCCCTTTCTTATTCTGGTGTCTTCCCCCTTTTTTCCCAGTTCTAAAGAAAGGTCTCAGCCTGAAACATCGATTGTTTATTCATTTTCATAGACACTGCCTGATCTGCTGAACTCCTCCAGCGTTTTGTGTGTGTTGCTTTGGATTTCCAGCATCAAACACCCAACATGCAGAAGAGATAAAACAGATTGTGCAAACAATAAAATTAAGCAAATAGTATTCAGAACTGAAATTCGCTGAAACTGCTGATTTAGAAGCTTGTTAGATGCTGGCCACAGCCTCAGTTCAGTGCAGAGTCGAGTAAACCTCGTGGAGCAGCAAGCTGAACCAGCCTGTCGATTGATCAATTAAATATGCTTCTTCCTCAGACTGTTAAGTAATCTATCCTATTGGAGATTCAGTCTTTGATAACTTGAGGGAGATTTTTGTATGGTTAATTTTTGATGGAAAATCTGTATCATTAGATCATCTGTCCATTTAGAACCCAATCCAAATTTACTTGCTTTGAAGTCAAAGACAAATAAGTTTAATTGGATATAAAAAGGGAGCTGATCTGATTCCCCATCATGACCTCGCTCTTTAATTTATGCATTTCTAGGAAGAAATTGTTTACTATCTGATTTTTTTTTTGATGTTCTGTGCTGAAAGTTGAATGCATTCCAAGATCCACATTGCTTTCAAGGAATCCCAAATTTTCATCTCACTGTGGTTAAATTGTCTCCAGAAATCTGTTTAGATGGAGTTTGAGGTAATGAGGTTCCCAATCTTTGTTGCAGTTTGAGTTTTCTAGGTATTTGATAATCTGAAATAAGCAGGTGAACTTAAGGAGGGAAGAGAGGAATTGAAAGTCACCTTATTGTCTAGTGGGAGTCTGGCTTTGTGCACGTGTGGGTCTAGTCATAACAAAAAACTGAAGTGGAAGGTGAAAAACAGAAAAGATTCTAGAAATCCAGGTAATCCGGGGTAATTCAGCAGGTCAGAAAGCATCAATGGAGAGGAATAAGGTGTCGACATTCCAGGCTGAGACCCTTCACCTGAATGGAAGATTAAATATGTGCAAGTTGTTTAAACTTTTCAATTTGGAACTACAAGAGTAACGTTAGAGTGGTTGAGAATTATGACTATGTAATGGAGTTATGAGCAAAGTACACAAGGTGAAATTGTTTTAGCAGATGTGTAGGAGTTGATGGCATGGTCATGATTGATGTTGAATGACAGTTTTATTAATGAAAAGGGACTCGGAGCACACCCTGACAGGGATAAGCAAACACTGTTGTATCAGAGGTCTGCGATGTCTGTGAAGACACTTAGATTAATTTATTGTGTGGTGCATGGCCAAGTGGTTAGGGCGTTGGACTAGCGATCTAAAGGTTGTAGGTTCGAGCCTTGGCCGAGGCAGCGTGTGTGTCCTTGAGCAAGGCACTTAACCACACAATGCTCCAGTCTACCCAGCTGAGAATGGGTACCAGCAAAAATGCTGGGGGTTAACCTCACGATAGACTGGCGTCCTATCCAATGGGGAGTCTCATACTCTCAGTCACATCATGCCACAGAAACCAGCATAAGCACCAGCCTAATGGGCCACGAGGCTTGTGACAGACTTTAATTTAACTGTCATTAACACTGGAGTACAATGAAATTCTTGTTTGCATGAGGCTCACAGAGTAACAGTCTAATAAATACAGTGACACGAGAGATTGTACAGACGCTGGAAATCTTGAGCAAATCTGACAGCATTAGTGAAGGCGAATAAACAGAAGGTGTTTTGGGCCGAGACCCATCATCAGAACCCGTAGTACAGTCACTGAATCATGAATACAGTGATAAGGACAAAACAACTGAATGGTGCAAAATACTGTCGTGCAAAAAGAAGTGCTGAAGGGATAGTAACAGAAGAGGTTGAATTAAAGGTTGGACAATATCAGCAGACTCAATGGGTTGAATGGCCTAATTCTGCTCCTATCATTTATGGTCTAACATGGCAGCAGCCACTCATAAGAGAATGTTGAAGGGGTATTTGGTTCGGAAATCTGACAGCAATGGGAATGTTGAAGGGGTAATTGGTTCAGTCTGATAGCAGTGGGAATGTTGAAGGGGTAATTGGTTCAAATGTCGGATAGCAGTGGGAATGTTGAAGGGGTAATTGGTTCAGATGTCGGATAGCAGTGGGAATGTTGAAGAGGTAATTGGTTCAGAAGTTGGACAGCAGTAGGAAAGTTGAAGGGTAATTGGTTCAGCAGGGAATGTTGAAGAGGTAATTGGTTCAGTAGTCTGTGACAGCAGTGGGAATGTTGAAGAGGTAATTGGTTCAGTAGTCTGTGACAGCAGTGGGAATGTTGAAGAGGTAATTGGTTCTATCGGACAACTATAGAGAGCCTCCTGATGTATTGCTGTGCAGTGTGATTTGCCAGCTGCACAGAACAGAACAGGAAGGACTTGCAGCGGGTGGTGAGGGTAGCAGAGTGGGTTATTGGCACAACATTACCCTCCCTCAGAGACATTTATACTGGCAGACTTCAAAAGAAGGCTACTTGTATTTCAAAGGATCCCACTCATCCTGGACATCACCTGTTTTCCCCTCTACCTTCTGGGAAGAGATACGGAGCATTAAGGACGAAAACAAAGAGACTCCTTAACAGCTTCTACTCACAAGCAGTGAAATGTATAACACCCGCTTCCCTTCTCCTGCCCCCCTCCTAAGACAGCGGCAGCTAAATGCATCACACTTCCAGGAATGGCAGGTGTGCAATAGTCCTACCCCCCCATCCATATATTATTAATTTTGGACTGCACTCCTGAGGTTTTAGAGTTTATTTTATGTATATATTCTTTGTCGTGCTGTAAAACATTGAGCTGCTAAACTGTGTTTCATTGCTCCACAACAATGACAATAAAGATCTCATCCTCATCCTCATCCTCATCATCCTCATCATCCCTGTGACAGCAGTGGGAATGTTGAAGGGGTAATTGGTTCAGTAGTCTGTGACAGCAGTGGGAATGTTGAAGGGGTATTTGGTTCAGTAGTCTGTGACAGCAGTGGGAATGTTGAAGGGGTATTTGGTTCAGTAGTCTGTGACAGCAGTGGGAATGTTGAAGGGGTAATTGGTTCAGTAGTCTGTGACAGCAGTGGGAATGTTGAAGGGGTATTTGGTTCAGTAGTCTGTGACAGCAGTGGGAATGTTGAAGGGGTAATTGGTTCAGTAGTCTGTGACAGCAGTGGGAATGTTGAAGGGGTAATTGGTTCAGTAGTCTGTGACAGCAGTGGGGATGTTGAAGGGGTATTTGGTTCAGTAGTCTGTGACAGCAGTGGGAATGTTGAAGGGGTATTTGGTTCAGTAGTCTGTGACAGCAGTGGGAATGTTGAAGGGGTAATTGGTTCAGTAGTCTGTGACAGCAGTGGGGATGTTGAAGGGGTATTTGGTTCAGTAGTCTGTGACAGCAGTGGGAATGTTGAAGGGGTATTTGGTTCAGTAGTCTGTGACAGCAGCGGGGATGTTGAGTGTGGAATTACAAACTGGAAGGAGGTAACTGCTGTTCAAGGATCCATGTATTTATAGTAAATTGATTTTTATCTTTTTATCTAATGATTCAGTGAGGAGCAAACCCTTCCAGCTCTTTGAGCCACACTGCCCCAGTAACCCTACAACATTGATTAACCCTAACCTAACCACGGGGCAATTTACAATGACCAATTAACCTACCCCAGTGCATCTTTGGACTGGGAGGAAACAGGAGTGCTCGGGGGTGACCCATATGTTCCATGAGGAGGCACGTAAAACGGTGCCGGAATCAAGTCTGAATTCCAGAATGCTTTGAGCCGTAATAGTGTCGCACTAACTACTCCTCTATTGTGGCAAACAGTAGGTTTATATAAGCAGAGATGTGTATGATGCTTAAAAAGACAGCACAAAGGTGCTCATCTACAATGAGTGATGGTGTGTAGAGTTAGGTGTTACACCCGCTATTGTATTCTGTCAGGACCAATTCAGATGCTCAAAAGGACCTACGAAGATGGTTGTAAGGAGGAGATACCAGTGGCAGTTGAAGGGAGAAATAGTACAGAATTAGATGCAGCTGTGGAGATTATGCAGCTACTTTCCGAAGACCAGATGTGGACCAGAGGAGGATGCTTCGAAAATTTACCAGCTTGGTAAGCTGGAGAACGAGCTTGAAGTTATAGAGGCTGGCATCGAAATCAAGTGGTAATGAAAGGCAACTAAACCATAATGCTGGAGAAGACGAGATGATTAGATGTGGCTTTACTCCTTGTAACTTTGGTTTCTTACCAGCAAAGCAAAGTAAACCCACAACTGTTTCAAATTTGTTCATTTTCATTTTGGATACCGTCCATTTTTTTCTAGTCAAGGCTTCTCGTGGTTAGGATGCATGAACTGTGAGCTTAGTTCAAAGATTACAGTTTCTCAGAATTGCACCCTGCTTTCTCTCGATCATGCCTTTCGTCGTTGGTACATTGATTGGGATGAGTTTAAACTTGCTTGATGGATTATTGGAATATCTTGTTGGGAAATATTTTAAGCAAGGTTTCCAGTGCAGTTTTGTTTTATTTGTATAAGATAGTTATTTCAATTAACTGACTCTCATGGAATTCCAGTTATAGCTTTTTGGTGGAGAGAGGGGAAAAGGAAACATTGAGTAACAACTCGCCAACTTCATTCAACACCATCATTCCCTCAAAACTAATCAATAAGAATCGCGAGCTAGACCTCAATATCTCCTTGTGCAATTGGATCCTCGATTTTGTGCAGTTGGTCACTTGCAGACCTCGGTCAGTTCGGATTAGCAGCAACATCTCCACGATCTCCATCAGCACAGGTGCAGCACAATACTGTGTGCTTAGTCCACTTCTCTGGTCGCTTTACACTTATGACTGAGTGGCTAAGCACATCTGTCATGCCATATTCAGGTTTGCTGATGAATCTAAGGTGGTGATGAATCAGCATAAAGGAGGGAGATTAAAAATCTGCTGAGTAGAGCCATGACAACGACATCTGACTCAACGACAGCAAGACCATGAAGCTGATTATTGACTTCAGGAGGAGGAAACCAGTCCTCACCAGAGGTGGAGAGGGTCAGCAAATTAAAATTCCCGGCTGTTATTATGTCAGAGGACCTGTGCTGAGCCCAGCATGTTAGTGTAATTATGAAGAAAGCATGGCAGCACCTCTACTTCCTTAGGAGTTTGCAAAGGTCTGGCTTGACATCTAAAACTCTCAACAAACTTTTATAGATGTGAGGTGGAGAATATATCAACTGGCTCCAAGGTATGGAAACACCAATGCCCTTGAATGGAAAATCCTACAAAAAGTAGTGGATACAGCCCCAGCAATCGTGGGTAAAGTCCCTCACACTATTGAGCACATCTTCATGAAACGTTGTTGCTGGAAAGCACCATTCAACATCAGGGAGCCCTACCACCCAGGACATGACCTCTTCTCACTGATACCATCAGGAAGAAGATGCAGGAGCCTCAGGACTCTCACCACCAGGTTCAGCAGTAGTTTCAACCCCGCGACCATCAGGCTCTAGAACCAAAGGAGATAACTTCATTGACTTCACTTTCCCCATCATTGAACCGTCCCCACAACCTATGGACTCACTTTCAAGGACTCTTCTCATGTTTTCAATATTTATTGCTTATTTATTATTATTTCTTAGTACTTGCACAGCTTTTGTCTTTTGCACACTGATTGAACACCCAAGTTGGTGCGATCTTTCATTGATTCTGTTATGGTTATTATTCACTAGTGGATGTATTGAGTATGCCTGCAAGGAAATTAATCTCAGGGTTGTATATGGTGACGTACAGTATATGCGTTTTGATAATGTACTCTGAACTTGAACCTTGTGAAGGTAGTTTGTACGCTTTTCCCCTTCTGATGTCGAAATCTTCATCTCTGCAGGGGCTTCATTCAGCAATCCAGCCAAAAAGTGATGAAGTACGTTTAATCAAGGTAAATGAGTTAGAAAGATGAGAAAGCAAATAAATTTGTTTCCTGGTGGAATTAAATGCTTATTTATTGCTGTTCTCTTTGAGTTCTCCAATTTGGTTGATAGAGGGAATTTCAGGTTTGCACTTAGTTTATCCCTCCCTGCAGTTCACCTTCCCGTTGCGTTTTCAATTATTTCAGAAGAACTTAGCAATGTATTTAAATGCCCAGTCACTAAATCGATTGCCTCAATATGTACAGTTACACTTCAAGATACAATGTAAGCTGATAACAGTATAAGAGGAAATTCTAAGCTAGTGATTACCAATTATTTTAAAAGATGGCTACTTTGGTGATGCAGTCTTTATTGGCCAAAATATGTGGTTAAAAATTGCTCATCGAAAACTAGAATGGAGACTCAACCATGTCACGTTTGTAGTTGTACCTGAAAATCACCAGATAAACTCATGCAATTTTCTTCAAAACCTGGACTATTTCCTTTGCTGCTTCTCCATGTCTGCCCTTGAAAACATCCCTCATTGACCAAGGTTCTGGTCACCCAACATCTACTCATGAGGCTTAAGGTGCTTAAAAGTTGTACTTAAATGAAAAATCCTTGAGGCAGTCAGAGATATTTTGCATCATGAAATCTATTCTTCTTTGTATGAAGTAAGATCTATTCCAAGCCAGGAATTGTGGGTATTGACATTTGATATGTTAGAACATGAAACGTTACAGCACAAAAACAGGCCCTTCGGCCCACAATGTTGTGCTGAACCAAATAAATTAATAATTAAATGGCTAACTAAACGAATCCCTTCTGCCTACACAATGTTCCTGTACTTCATTTTCCTCACATCCATGTGCCTATCAAAATGTCTCTTGAAAGTCCCTGATGTATCTGCCTCTACCACCTCTCCAGGCAGCACATTCAAGGCACCCACAGCTCTCTGTGTAAAACAATTTGCCCCTTGCAGCTCCCTTGAAATTGCCCCCTCTTACCATTAATTCCATATCCTCTGGTATTAGACATTTCAACCCTGTGAAAAACTTACTATCTACTCTGTCAATGCCTCTCATAATCTTATAAACCTCCCTCAGCCTTTGCCTCTCCAGAGAAAGCAACCCAGGTTTGTCCAAACTCTTGTTATAGCACATGCCCTCTAATCCTAGCAATGTCCTAGTAAACTTCTGCACCCTCTCCAAAGTCTCAATATCTATCAAATAATGCGGCGACCAGAACCGTATGCAATACTCCAGATGCGGCCAAGCTAGAGTTTTATAAAGCTGCAACATAACTTCCTGACTTTTGAACTCAGTACCCCAGCTTATGAAGACAAGCATTCCATATGCTGCCTTAACCACCCAATCAACCTGTAAAGCCACTTTCAGGGAGCTGTGAATTTGGACCCCGGGATTGCTGTACTCATCATTGTTAAGGGTCTTGACCTTCACAGTGCACTGTCTCTTGACATTTGACCTGCGAAGGTGCAACACTTCACATTTGGCCGGGTTAAAATCCATCTGCCATTTCTCTACCCATATCTGTAGCTGATTTATATCTCACTGTATTCTTCACAAGTCATCTACACTATTCACAGCATTGCCTATCTACATATCATCTGCAAACTTAATAACCCACTCATCCACATTTACATCAGGTCATTTATATACATCACAAACAGCAGAGGTCCCAGTACAAATCCTTGCGGAACACCATTAATCTCAGACCTCTAGTTAGAATAAGTCCCTTTGACCACTGGCCTTTGTCTTCTGTGGGAGAGCCAGTTCTGAATACAAATGGCCAGCTCACCATGGATCCCATGCATCTTAATCTTCTGGATAGGCCTCCCATAAGGGATCTTGTCAAAATCTCTGTAGAAAACACCGTCACCTCGCCAAAAAGCTCAATCAAGATACAACATGACTTGCCCCGCACAAAGCCATCCCAGTTCTCCCTAATTAAGGCCAGGTTTTCCAAATGCTCATAAATCGTATCCCTCAGAATTCTCTCCAGTAACTTCCCTCCGGCTGATGTGAGATTCACCAATCTGTCATATGCAGAATTGTCCCTGGTTCCCTTCTTGAATAATGGAACAATGTTACCTACATGCCAACCCTCTTGAACCTCGCCTATGGCCAGCGAAGACGCAAGGCTATTTGTCAAGGCCTTAGTAATCTTTTCACTTCCCTCTCTCAATAACCTGGCTATATCCCATCAGGCCTGGGGACTTATAGAAACAGAAAACCTACAGTACGATACAGGCCCTTCGGCTCACAAAGCGGTGTCGAACACGTCCTTGCCTTAGAACTACCTAGACTTATCCATAGCCCTCTATTTTTCTAAGCTCCATGTATCCATCCAGGAGTCTCTTAAAAGACCCTGTCATTTCTGCCTCCACATTGCCACCGGCAGCCCATTCCACACACTCACCACTCTCTGCGTAAAAAACTTACCTCTGACATCTCCTCTGTACCTAATTCGAAGCACCTTAAAACTGTGTCCTCTCATGCTAGCCATTTCAGCCCTGGGAAAAAGCCTCTGACTATCCACACGATCAATGCCTCTCATTATCTTGTACACCTCTATCAGGTCACCTCTCATCCTCCGTAGCTCCAAGGAGAAAAGGCCGAGTTCGCACAACCTATTCTCATAAGGCGTGTTCTCCAATCCAGGCAACATCCTTGTAAATCTGCTCTGCACCCTTTCTATGGTTTCCACGTCCTTCCTGTAGTGAGGCAACCAGAATTGAGCACAGTTCCCCAAGTGGGGTCTGGCCAGGTCCTATATAGCTGCAACATTACCTCTCGCCTCTTAAACTCAGTCCCACAATTGATGAAGGCCAATGCACCGTATGCCTCTTAACCACAGTCAACCTACGTAGCAGCTTTGAGTGTCCTACGGACTTGGGTCCGAAGATCCCTCTGCTCCTCCGCACTGCCAAGAATCTTGCCATTAATGCTATATTCTGCCATCATAATTGACCTGCCAAGATGAATCTCCTCACACTTATCTATGTTGAACTCCATCTGCCACTTCTCAGTCCAGTTTTGCATCCTATTGATGTCCCACTGTAATCTCTGACAGCCCTCTACACTATCCACAACACCCCAACCTTTGTGTCATCAGCAAATTTACTAACCCATCCCTCCA
This sequence comes from Mobula hypostoma, assembly GCF_963921235.1. NCBI lineage: Eukaryota > Metazoa > Chordata > Chondrichthyes > Myliobatiformes > Myliobatidae > Mobula > Mobula hypostoma. Next base: position 21,916,600 of record NC_086104.1, on the reverse strand, counting down.
CTTCCTCGTCCAGGTCATTTATAAAAATCACAAAGAGTAGGGGTCCCAGAACAGATCCCTGAGGCACACCACTGGTCACTGGCCTCCATGCAGAATATGACCCATCTACAACCACTTTTTTGCCTTCTGTGGGCAAGCCAGTTCTGGATCCACAAAGCAATGTCCCCTTGGATCCCATGCCTCCTTACTTTCTCAATGGGGTACCTTATCAAATGCCTTGCTAAAATCCATATACACTACATCTACTGCTGTACCTTCATCAATGTGTTTAGTCACATCTTCAAAAAATTCAATCAGGCTCATAAGGCACGACCTGTCTTTGACAAAGCCATGGTGACTATTCCTAATCATATTATGCCTCTCCAAGTGTTCATAAATCCTGCCTCTCAGGATCTTCTCCATCAGCTTACCAACCACTGAAGTAAGACTCACTGGTCTATAATTTCCTTGGCTGTCTCTACTCCCTTTCTTGAATAAGGGAATAACATCCACAACCCTCCAATCCTCCGGAACCTCTCCTGTCCTCATTGATGATGCAAAGATCATCGCCAGAGGCTCAGAAATCTCCTCCCCAAAGTAGCCTGGGTGCATCCTGTCGGGTCCCGGTGACTTATCCAACTTGATGCTTTCCAAAAGCTCCAGCACATCCTCTTCCTTAATATCTACATGTCAAGCTTTTCAGTCCACTGCAAGTCATCCCTACAATCGCCAAGATCCTTTTCCGTAGTGAACACTGAAGCAAAGTATTCATTAAGTACCTCTGCCATCTCCTTTGGTTCCATTCACACGTTTCCACTGTCACACTTGATTGGTCCTATTCTCTCATGTTTTATCCTCTTGCGCTTCACATACTTATCCACCTTAAGAGATCCAACTCTTTTACCTCAAAATGTCCTAGCATATTAATACTCTCGACGCTAATCTCCCTGTCTTCCACATCCTTTTCCTTGGCAAATACTGATGTAAGACAGTCATTACAGTCTTCACCCACATCCTCCACAACCGTGCAAATGTTCTCCCCTTTATCTTTGAATGGTCCCATCTGAGTTATCCTCTTGTATCTGATGTATGTTAGAATGCCTTGGGATTCTCTTTAATCCTCACTATGAAGGCTTTACATGGCCCCTCCTGACTTTCCTAGTTCCCTTCTTGCATTCTTTTCTGGTTTTTTTATAATCCTCAGGAGTTTTGTTTTATTCTAACTTCCTAAGCTTTACATACCTTTCCCTTTTCTTCTTGACGAATTTAACCCTTCGACACCTTGCCAGAACATACCTGTCCCGTACTCTGTGCAGTTGGTCTTTAAACGCCCTCCACATGTGAGATGTGGACTTGCCCAAAAACAGTTGTTCTCAATTAACTCTCCCTAGTTCCTGCCTAATTTTCCATGCTCCAGTTTGATACTCTATCACAAAGTTCATACTTAATCTTATCTGAAGAGTTGTGGTCACTGTTCCCTAACTGCTCTCCGACTGAAAAGTCTGTCATCTGGCCCAGCTCTTTACCCAACACCAGCCCTCCCTGTTGTTGAACTAGGTACATATTAATTTAAGAAGCCATCCTGCAGGCAACAGCAAATTCTGCCCAGGCTAAAGCTCTTGGAACTAAGAAGATCCCGGTTTATCTTTGGGAAGTTGAAGTCCCCCATGACTACAGCCTTATTGATTTTACACCTTTCCTTAATCTGCCTACATATCTGTTCCTCCAGCAGCTCACACCAGATATTCACCACACACTGTGGAAACACTTACTCTTCCAATCTCCTTTAAATTTCTCACCTCTCACTTTAAACTTGTTCCAGGCACTCCTGCCCATCAAATCTTTTCCGCCGTTCCATCATGGCTGATCCCAAGTCCCACTCAACCCCATACACCTGCCTTCTCACCATATCCTTTGATGCCATGACTGATCAGGAAACTATCAACTTCTTCCTTAAATATACCCGCGGACTTGGCTTCCACCGCAGTCTGTGGCAGAGCATTCCACAGATTTACTACTCTCTGGCTAAAAAAAAAAAATCCTCGGTACCTCTGTTTTAAAGGGTCGCCCCTCAATTTGAGGCTGTGTCCTATAATTTCGGATTCCTCCACCATAGGAAACATCCTCTCCACATCCACCCTATCTCGTACTTTCAATATTTGGTAGGTTTCAATGAGATCCCTCACCTGTAGACTTCTAAATTCCAGTGACTACAGGCCCAACCCTGCCAAATGCTTCTCGTGTATTAACCCCTTCGTTCCCGGTATCATCCTCATGATCCTCCTCTGGACTATCTCCAATGAAAACGCGACTTTTCTGAAATATGGGGCCCAAAACTGTTGAGGATATTTCAAGTGCAGCCTGACCAGTGTCTTATAAAGTCTCAGCATTATCTCCTTGTTTTTATACTCTATTCCTCTGGAAATAAATGCCAACAAGCCCCTCATAATTTTAAAGCCCTCCAGAACAGGCATTCCCAAACTGGAGTCCATAGACCTCTTGGTTAATGGTAAGGCTCCACGGCGTTAAAAAAGATTGGAAACACCACCCCCCCCCCCCAATCCTACTGGAAAGTAGAGACTTAAATCCTAGCTCTCCAGTCTCTCCTTATTACTGCAGCTCTCTCTTCCGAGCAATATTTCTGATGAATATCTTCTACACTCCCTCCATTGCCACCACATCCTTCCTGTAGTTACCAGACCTGCAAATGATATTCCAGATGCAGACTAACTTGTGTTTTGTCAAACCACAATGTGACAACCCAGTTTGTATACTTAATACCTTGGCCCATGAAAGCAAACATACCATATGCTTGATTCCTTGCCTTTCCACCCATCTCACCATTTCTAGAGAGCTGTGAAGTTGCTGTGGGCTCAGTACACAAACACAATTAAATGATTTTTTAAAAAAAATAAGGATGCCCTGACACTTTGTGCTGAGATTACCAATGAATCTCCTCGGTTTGGAGGTTAAATTATTGCTTCCTGAACATGTTACTGCTTCAATGTTGTCGTCTGAATTTGTGGCTTGTGATTGTTGTTGCAGCGTTGCCACCAGGAGACCAGCAAGAGAATCCCTTCATGGAGTGGGCGCCCAATTTGGATGGAAAAGATGGTGCTGGGCAGGGTAAAAGTACCGCATACCTTTGTCATACATTCCTATACACGGCCCACTATTTGTCAGTATTGCAAGCGGCTTTTAAAAGGTCTATTTCGACAAGGAATGCAGTGCAGAGGTAAGGGTCGTACATGTACAAATGACATTCATTCTGGCTGAAGTAATGTGTTAGAAATTTTGAGTGAAGGAAATCAGCGTAATATTTAGTCAAGAACAGAAACAGGCCCCTCAGCCCATCTAATCCTTGCTGGCCTGGTTTTCTGCATAGTCCCATAACTGGTACTCAGTCCACAGCCCTCAGCATCTCTCTCGTCTATGTACCTATCCAAACTTCTCTTAAATGTTACATTTGAACCCACATCTGCCACCTCTGCTGTCAGCTCGCTCCACACTTGCACCACCATCTGAGTGAAGAAGTCGCCCCTCAGATTCCCCTTCAGTGTTTCACCTTTCACCCTAAACCTGTGACATCTAGTTTTGGTCTTACCCAATCTGAGGGGAAAAGCTTGCATGTAATCACCCTATCTACCAAATACCCCTCATAATTTTGTATACCTCTATGAGATCTCCACTTTTTCTCCTGCATTCCAGTGAGTAAATTCCTAACCTACTCAACCTATTCTTGTAACTCTGAACCTTGGGTCCTGGCAACATCTGTGTAAATTTTCTCCATTCTCAGTATTTGTGTGAATTCTGAACATTTGTTATCCAAACTTTTTATCCTGTGAACTATCTGTGTGTAGTAACTTCACATGAAAGACCTATACATCCAAATGCTAATAATGTGAATTATAAGCAAACAAGCATTATTATTTCTGGATGCTTTTTAAGTATTGATTTCCATTTATTTGCATTTTGCCAATTCACTATTGACTACTTTCTTGTATCATTTCCTGTCTCCAACTTGGAAATTTGGAGAATTTATGAAGATAAATTTTAGAATTTGAAGTGCAAAGTAAATTTGTTATACTGTATATGTCATCACTTACAACCCTGAAATTCTTGCGGGCATACTCAATAAGTCGATAATAGAACAAAAACAGAATCAATGAAAGACTACACCATCTTGGGTGTTCAACCATTTGCAAAAGACAACAAACTGTGCGAAGGCAAAATGAAATTAATAATAATAATAATAAATAAGCAATGCATTTTAAGAACATGAGATGAAGAGTCCTTGAAAGTGAGTCCATAGGTTGTGGGAAAATTTCAATGATGGGGTGAGTGAAGTTATAATTTCATGTCTCTGATATGTCATGCATTGAATTTTGTACTACATGCCAAGCTCTTTTCATTTTCCAATGCTTTTTGTAAACACTGCAGCACTGAAATATAGTTATATTTGTCAGTATACAGTGCCTATAAAAAGTATTCCACTGCCCCCCCCCAGATGTTTTCATGTTTTATTGTTTAACAACATTGAATCACAGTGAATTTAATTTGGCTTTTTCTGACACTGATCAACAGAAAAATACTCTGTGTCAAAGTGAAAACCGATCTCTACAAAGTGATCTAAATTAATTAGAAATATAAAACACAAAATAATTGATTGCACAAGTATTCACCCCCTTTAATATGACACACCATAGCATCACTGGTGCAACTAATTGGTTTTAGAAGTCACATAATTAGTTAAATGGAGATCGCCTGTGTGCAGTCAAGGTGTTTCAGTTGATTATAATAAAAATCCACCTGTATATGGAGGGTCCAACTGCCGGTGAGACTGTATCCTGGCAAGAACTACACCAGCAAGACAACACTCCAAGCAACTCCGTGAACAAGTTGTTGAAAAGCGCAAGTCAGGAGATGGATACAAGTCACTGACTATCCCTTGGAGTACAGTTAAGTCAATCATCAAGAAATGGAAAGAATATGGCACAGCTGTAAATCTGCCTGGAGCAAGTCATCCTCAAAAGCTAAGTGACTGAGCAAGAGATCTACGACAACTCTGGAGGAGATACAAGTGTCAGTGGCTGAGATTGAAGAGAATGCACAACCAGCTGTTGTCTGGGTGCTTCAATAGTTGCAGCTTTATGTGAGAGTGGCAAAGAGAAAGCCACTATTGAAAATAAAATCTCACATGAAATCTCAGTTAGAGTTTGCCAGAAGGCATCTGGGAAGAAGGTTCTATGATCTGATGAAACCAAAATAGAACTTTTTAGCATCAGACTCAACACTATGTTTGGCATAAGCCAAACACCGCACATCATCAAAACACAACCTCCCTACTGTGAAGCATGGTGGTGGCTGCATCATGTCGTGGAGATGCTTCACTGTAGCAGGCCCTGTGAGGCTTGTGCAGGTAGAGGGTAAAATGATTGCAGCAAAATACAGGGAAATCCTGGAGGACAACCTGATGCACTCTGCAAGAGAACTGACACTAGGGAGATCTGTTTTCCGGCAGGACAGTGACCCCAAGCATAAAGCCAAAGCTGCACAGGAATGGCTTAAAAACAACAAAGTTAATACCCTGATTGGCCAAGTCAGAGTCCAGACCTCAATCCAATTGAGAATTTGTGGCTGGACTTGAAAAGGGCTGTTCACTCATGATTCCCAATGTAATCTGACAGAGCTTGAGCAATTTTGTAAAGAAGAACGGGGAAATATTGCAGTGTTCTGATGTGCAAAACTGATAGAGACCTATCCACGCAGACTCAAGGCTGTAATTGCTGCCATAGGTGCATCTACTAAATACTGACTTAAAGGGGGTGTATAATTATACAATCATATTTTGTGTTTATTAACTGTAATAAATTTAACCAATAGATTTTGACAGGTACATTTAATGTCAGAGAAATGTGTGCAATATACATCCTGAAATTCTTTTCTTCGCAAACATCCACGAAAACAGAGCGGTGCTCCAAAGGATGAATGACAGTTGAATGTTAGAACCCCAAAGACCTCCCCCCTCTCCTCCCCCCTCCCTCCCCCCTCCACACTCACAAAAAGAGGTGTCACCATTTCGCAGCGAGAGGGGAGACATAACAAGCAGCTTGCTGATTTATGATGTTAAAAGTTGTTGTGTCGCTTTTACCGAGCTTTGCGCCGAGAGAGTCGTCCCCAAGGCTCGGATCTCTGGATACACAGCCCACGGCAGCGAACCCACTGCCCCCAATGTTCCGTGTTCTCCAGCGATGCCTCAGTCAGGGGCACCAACTTTGAACCAGCCCGTCTCCAGACCCACAAAAATCCAGCACCCTGAAGGTGCACTAGTCTTTCAGGCTGCATCCTTGGGAAATCAAAAAGCGGCCAGTCGTGAGACCTTGAGAGCAGGTCCCATTCCCACAAAGAACTGAAGTCAGAGTGTAACTCCAGGACAGGGTTTTCAAAAGAACATTGAACAGGAAAAAAAAGAGACATCAAAGATATAAGTAGAGTTGTTTCTGAAGTTACAAGCAAAGGAGGTGCCATTTATCGCCAAATTTAGACCATATTGTAGAAATTTGTGTTCACTTTGACTGGAAAGACTAATTCATATTCCATCCCCAGTGGTATTATTTTCTGAGTAATCAACATCTGAAAGTATTGGGTGCAATGTGAAATTTGTTGAAGGCAGATAGAATGTGAGTAGGCAAAGATATATTTGGTGGAATATGAAGTGAAAAGTATAAGATTGTCCATCTTAGCAATAACGTGGCATATTCTTTGCAAAGCTGCACATTTGCCCGGTCAATTTTATATGGAGCTAATCTTCTGAAGGAATGGGAACCCGTTTAACCAGACAACTATACTTGAGAACCAAGATCACTCTAAATTCAATGGCTAGGCTACAGAATATGGGGGGTCTTGCTGCTGTGCATACTCAGAGACCAATTTCCCAAATCATTGTCAAATTGTTCACTGAAGTATATGAGTGAACCTTGCACTCATCTTCCCCAAGACAATGGCTTTTGTTGTATAATAGCATCCTACGACTTAAGGGGTTGGGTGATCTGCTTTGACTCCTAAATGTTATGTTTGTACATCTGAGGCACTTTCACATCACATAAGCCTTTCATGTAACTTTACAGATTGCAGGTTTAATTGCCACAAGCGATGTGCACCCAAAGTACCCAGGGACTGTCTCGGCGAAGTTGTTTTTAATGGAGGTAAGACATGCCCATAAACCAGTGATGAGTTATTCCGTGCAAGTGTTCGATGTAAGAATAAAAACAGAAAATATTGGAAGTACTTAGCAGGTCAGCCAGCATCTGTGTAGAGGGAAACCGATTTAATGTTAATATCTTAAATTAGTCTTGCATCAGAACAGAGAAAAATAATATAATTCAAATATTTTTTTCTTTTAAGATTTGTGTAATTTTTAACCATTGTTGTGTAGAACTAAATGTTATGGAATTCTAATTGAAATTACTTGTTCAAATGTACACTTAGTGGCCATTTTATTTGGTGCTTCCTGCATCTAATTAAGTGGCCACTGACTGTACATTCATGGTCTTCTGCTGTAGCCCAATGACTTAAGGGTTTGATGCCTAATACATTCAGAGATGCTCTTCTGCACGCCACTGTTGTAATGTGTGATCATTTGAGTTAGTGTCATCTTCCTGAGAGCTTGAACTAGTCTGGCCATTCTCTTGTTTCTCTCATTAATTAGCTGTTTTCTCTCACAGAGCGCTCACAAGATATTTTTGTGTTTTATTTTTGCACCACTCTCTGTAAACTCTACAGATGTCGGGCGTGAAAATCCCAAGAGATCAGCAGTTTCTGCGATACTCAAACTGCCCCGTCATTGAGTTTCTGAGATACTCAAATCACCAACAATCGTTCCACGGTCAAAGTCAGGTCAACGTCGTCCCTATTCTGATATTTGGTGTGAACGGCAACAGACCTTCTTGACCATGTCTGCATGTTTTTATGCATTGAGTTGCTGCCACGTGATAGGCTGATTAGGTATTTGCATTAACGAGCAGATGTACCTGATAAAGTGGTCACTCAGTGTAGAGTGTTTCTGCTGCAGAGTGATTAGACTTGCTTGGGTGTTAAAGGCAGCACCTCATATCAAAAATAATGCAGAAAATGCAAACCTAATTCTAGGTGTCATCAGAGGATGTGAAGTTCTGGATGTAAAATTCAACATGTAATCATGAGCCTGCTGAAGTCATATTCCAGTGTCGAGAACACAGAACAGCACAGGCCCTTCAGCCCACAAGATTGTGCTGACCTTTTATTCTACTCTATGATTAATCTAATGCTTCTCTCCCTTACAGCTCTCCAATTTCACCCGTGTGCCTAAGAGTCTCTTAAATCTCCCTAATGCATCTGCCTGTACTACCATCCCTGGCAGTGTTCTCTATGCATTTACCACACTCTGTGTGTGTGTGTGTGTGTGTGTGTGTGTGTGGATGTGTGTATATATATATATATATATATATATATATATATATAAACAAACCTTGCCTCTAACATTCCCCCCCTTCATTCTCTATTTCTATCACCTTAAAATGTTGTCCTCTCTCAGTAGCCATTCTGCCCTGGGGAAAAAGGCTGGCCACCTTATTGATACCTTTTATACCTCCTTGAAGTCAAGTCAACCTGATGGCATGAGCATTAATTTCTCCTTCTGATATTTTTTCTCTTCCCCATCTCTTTTTGTCTCTTCCCACTCTATCTTTCTGGCTCTTCTCCTCATCGACTTCTCACCTCCCCATGGTGCCCCTCCTTCTTCCCTTTCTCCAATGTTCCACTCTCCTCTCCTATCAGTTTCCTCCTTCTCCAGCCTTTTACCTTTTCCACCCACCTGGCTTCACCAGTCACCTTCTCGCTTGTAGTCCTTCCCTTCCTCTGCCTTTTTATTCTGGCTCCTTTCCCCTTCCTTTTCAGTCCTGAAGGAGGGTCTCAGCCGGAAACGTTGACTGCTTAATCACTTCCATAGATACTGCCTGACCTGCTAAGTTCCTCCAGCATAGTGTAGGGGTTGCATTGTAAAGGTGGAACAGGTGTTTGTCAGTTCCACGAGGATATTTTAATTTGTGTAAAACAAGACAACTATTAGGTGCTCTTGGTGAGTCAACTCATACACCCTACCCCCTGCTGCCACTCTCCCCCCCTCCCCTGCCTATTTCATCAAGAAAGCGTCAGTGCCCACCACCCACCCAGCAACAAAACTCAGGGAGAGACCATTATCTGCAGTCAACAAAAAAAAACTATTGTTTACCCGACAGTTCGACATGCCACACTGTCTCTCTCACTGATACGGATAAATTATTGGCAAAAATATATTTGCAGAAAGCTTACTTGTGTTTAATATTGTGTTTATTATTTAAGGTTGAATAGGTTAGGACTTTATTCCCTGGAGCGTAGAAGAATGAGGGGAGATTTGATAGAGGTGTATAAAATTATGATGGGTATAGATAGAGTGAATGCAAGCAGGCTTTTTCCACTGAGGCAAGGGGAGAAAAAAACCAGAGGACATGGGTTAAGGGTGAGGGGGGAAAAGTTTAAAGGGAACATTAGGGGGGGCTTCTTCACACAGAGAGTGGTGGGAGTGTGGAATGAGCTGCCAGACGAGGTGGTAAATGCGTGTTCTTTTGTAACGTTTAAGAATAAATTGGACAGATACATGGATGGGAGGTGTATGGAGGGATATGGTCCGTGTGTAGGTCAGTGGGACTAGGCAGAAAATGGTTCAGCACAGCCAAGAAGGGCCAAAAGGCCTGTTTCTATGCTGTAGTTTCTATGGTTTCTATGGTTAATATCTTTAAAAAGAAATGGAGCTATAACCACCTAATAAGTAGCTTTTTTAATTGCTTGTTATGGCTCTGTTGAAATTTATCTTAGCCTTCAGCCATAGGGGGAGTCAATGTCTGATTAATCTTCGTGTGAACTTGTGCTAGGTTTACCAGATCTTGTAAAAGATCTCTCTTTAACATGGGCGTTGGACTAGTTGTAGTAAGATCAGTGACTTATTTCAAGTTACTTAACACTCACCCAGAATTGAAGACTACTTGGCTTGCGTGTCTTCTGAATTGAAATGGACATTTTTTAAAAACCTGCAGATGCTGCAAATCCTGCTATAAAAAATAGAAAATGCTGCAAATGCTAAGTAGTTCAGGCAGCGTTAGTGAGGAAGAACTCAGGGAAGTATATGTCAGGATGCTCATCTTCGTTCATGAATTCCCTGAGTGGAATTGTTATGCCTTTGGCAGAATTTGAGCTGGTATCTCTGACATGCCACCTCATGCCTTGTGTGGTAGGTTTGATTTGCAGTCTCAGCTCTGACACTGGGGTTCAATTCCTGCCACTGTCTGTAAGGATTTTCTATGTTCTCCCCATGACCTCTGGTTTCCTCCCACAGTCCAAAGATGTACAGGTTAGTAAGTTGTGGACATGCTTTGATGGGGCTGGAAGCATGGCGGTACTTGCAGACTGCCCCCCGCACATCCGCAGACTACGTTGTGCTCATTGAAACAAGTAAGGCATTTCAGTGTATGTTCTGAGGTTTCGATGTATGTGTGATGATTAAACTGGTCTTGAACTTTAACTACCGCTTGCAGAGCCAGCCAGCCCGGGGCCTGATTCCGATATGCCCATGGAGGTCGACAGCAGTGACATGAACAGTGAAGGCAGCAGGATGTTGGACGACACAGAGGAGCCGTCGACATCAGAAGAGAAGTTGTATTTTATGGATTCCTCTGATTTGGATGGAGAGAAAGATGAAGAACCTGTCCGAACAATCAGGTAATCTTTTCCTCCAGCATTTTGTGTGTGTTGCTTGGGTTCAGCCTCAGCAGATTTTCTCTTGTTTGTAATCTTTTCATTGTCTGGTTTGTTCACTATCCATGTGACAATGAAATCTGCCTTATTTGACAATGTCCAATGTATTGTTGCTGGACTTCCTGGAATGTTGCTCTGTGGCTGCTTCGTAGAATCTGATACTTTGGAAGCAGACTTGGTCACTATATTGTTATAATCAATACCCAAGTATGTTCATTTTTGGATCTGCTAGAAAGAATGACCCAGCTGTTGGCTATCAGAATATTCAGCTGAATGTGAAATCCATTTCAGCGAAGTTAATGTGGTTTCGGTATCTAGTTGTGCTCTTTGGAGAGCTTATCCAAGATTACTTAGAAATCTCCCTTCAATCCCAGATATTTATTTCATGTTTTAGTTACGTTAGCTCCTTTTAACATGCATACACATTTACAAGGCTAGGAATTTTTAATCTTTGCTCTCACTGGTGGTCTTGAGAAGCTGACCAGGTCAGCATGCCTTTCAGAACACCTTTCTGAAGTTCTGATCTTCCACGACTTTTATGAAAGTGTGGTAATGTTTTTAAATTGCAAGCTCATTGCTGGTCATTTCTTGTCCATTACATTTTATTGCAATCAGACTGAACTTACTGCCCGTTACGTCGTTAGCGTTTAGGTTAGTAATGGAGGTCCTCCATCTCTGGCGATGTTCAGGGTTTCCTTCATCGTGTCAGTAGCTCAGTTTTCACTACCTTCGGTCTTACAAATCCTGGGTGGATACTCGGGAATACCGTTGCACTCAGATGTAGAAGGATTCTTCATTGTTATTTCTGTAACAGTTTTGTTTTACCAGTCAGGATTGTGAGCCATGAGCTGAACCCCCAAACCTGGGAGACTGGTGGACCACTCTACCCTTTGATCTGATTGCTATGGATAATCCTACCAAGACCCAAAGCATAAAAGCCCTAACTCCAGCCAGCATAGCTCTCTGGGTCATTGAGGTACACAAGACCCCAAACCACAACAAGGTAGTGGTCCTCTTGGAGGTATCAGACTAAAGCTATTCCTATAAATACAATTATTCAGTGGTCTTCTGTTGTGTTACTGTATTTGGTCAAAATAATTCATGTTAGGCAGGTTTGGAAAGCACAAAATCCATTATGATACGCTTGCATTCGCAATTCACAATCTGAATCCTGTATAGGTTTTTTTATGTTCAGTAACTTGGAACATTTTGTTCCAGTCCTTCAACAAGCAACAATATTCCTCTCATGAGAGTTGTACAGTCTGTTAAGCACACGAAAAGGAAGAGCAGCACAATGGTGAGAGAAGGTTGGATGGTCCACTACACCAGCAAAGACAATCTGGTAAGCATATTTATTTTGAAACAATTTGTGATTGTAGAACTGATTGTGAATCTAACCTGTGGAGATCTGCTTCTTAGCTTTAAAAGCAAACAGATATTTGACTTGACTCCCCCCCGCCCCCCATACTGAAGGGTGGCTCAGTGAGATCACACATTCATTCTGAGGATTGGATTGTGCACAGAAAGAATGTTGGGCATGCAACTGCGAGTGGGAATGTTTGCTCGTTACAAGGTAATGGGTCATTAGTGTCCAAGTGAATCCTCATAAAACATTGTGAAATTATGTATTGAAAATGGGGCAGCACGGTAGCATAGTGGTTAGCACAACGCTTTACAGTGCAGGCGACCCGGGTTCAATTCCCGCTGCTGCCTATAAGTAGTTTGTCCGTTCTCCATGTGACCACGTGGCTTTCCTCCGGGTACTCGAGTTTGCCCTCCCACAGTCCAAAGTCGTACCAGTTGGCAGGTTAATTGGTCTTTGTAAATTGTCCTGTGATTAGGCTAGAGTGAAATCGGGGGATTGCTGGGCGGCATGGCTCAAAGGGCTGGAAGGGGATACCCCATGCTGTATCATAATAAATAAATAATAATTTTTAAAAGCCTCTACATTGCCTGGTCACTTTGTTTTCCGAATCATATGATGAATACTTCCTCTGTTTGCTTTAGATTTCAGATTTAACTAACTTTCTCCCTAATGTCACAGTAGAAAGACAGATTTCATTCAGTAAAGGCCACCACAATAGGACTTGATGTAAACTGAAGTCTGTTTTTGGGGCAGAGTGGATATTGACTTTTAATGTTTAGCCAGATCTGGCTGAAAGCCCACTTGGTATTGGAGGGAATGTAATGAATCCCATTTCCATCACAAATATCTACAATGAAACTAAAATTGAATTAATTGCTCTTTCTTGCATGTTATCTCATCTGTAGCATTCCATAGTTCAGAAAAAAAGGGTCATATATAAAAAAAATAGAATTGTACCAAATATTTCTCTAGGATTTCCAGCAATTCTGCTTATTGTTGAGGATTTGATATAACAAATGTTTCCTTTGAATAGGTTATGCTCTGATGGACATAGTCAAACAGTATGTCAGAAATTGCCAGTGAACATCTTAGAAACTTGTGTTGTATGTTTTTAAAATTTATTTTAACATACTGTTAAAGAGGGTGGAGAAATGTCTATGAATGCACCAAGTATTTCTCCATGGAGATGACAGATATGATATAACCAGCATGATTCATTTTGACATGACCCATGAATGGAAAGAAGGACACAGGAAATGAGTTGGTTTAAGTAATTGTTTGTTGCCCTGGTGCCTACATTCGGATCTATGTGTGACTTATAGTAAACATTTTAACATCGATAAAATAGCTATCTCAAATAGGGCTAATTTAAGATACTTTCAATCTAGTTACCAGTGGGTTTGTGTTCTGAGTGCAGAGGAGGAGATGGAAATGGTATTGAAGTAGAAACAGCTTGTTTTACAGTATTCTTTTGTGAATGTGTCCTCCTTTCCAATATATGTGAAGATAGAATTATCACTCTCTCAAAGATAGATGGTTAGGAAATAGAAATGCATATCAGAAATTTAAATTTGGTATTCTTGTGATTGAGTCTGATATTGTTATTGTGTTATATCTCTGATCTGCAACTGGATGCTGTCTGGGTTTTCTCCCCATTTCCTAACTCTAACATCCTTTACCTCTGAGCAATTTCATCCAAAAAAAATTTGGAATGAGTTTTTGAGGGAGCTAATCTGGCAGGTTTGTTACTTTGGTCATATGACCAATATAGAGATTCAGCTTTTTCAGCTTTCTTAATAGATGTATGTTCTATTGGTGTTTTGGAAAATATCAACATGTTCCTAGCTATCTAGGGCACCCTTAATTTGTGGAAGGCCCCTGCCCTGCCATTTTTGCTTGCAATGGCCTCACTTATAAATTCTGGAAGCTTTCTCAAATGCATGAACTGTTTTAAATAGATCTCCTTTCCTTTGTCATACAGCATACACACAGGCCCTTCAACCCAAATTTTCCATGCTGACCAAGGTATCTATCTGAGGTTTGCCTGCATTTGGTCCATATACCCCTAAGCCAGGGGTTCCCAACCTCTGGTTCACTCCATTGATGGCATAACGAAGATTGAGAAACCCTAGCTCGTAACTTTTCCTATCTGTTTGCTTACTTAGGCCCTTAGCTCCCATCGATGACCTCCTGTTGCCGTCGTCCTCTGAAGTCGATGGTAGGATTAGAATTTATCAACACTTCTGGAATCCATTGCGCCCTCTTACACGGGATAGGCCTGTTGGCCAGCCTTATTCATTTCCAGCTCTCACAATGGGGACATGGGACTGGACTTTGAGAGTCCATGTTTAAGTATAATTGTACCACTTCCTCTCGCAGTTCATTCCTGATCCTGTGAGATTAAGTTGCCAATCGTTTAAGTCTTTCCCCTCTTACCGAAACTTATGTCCTCCAGTTTTCGGTTCTCCCACCCTGGGAGAAAGGACTGATCGTCCACCTTCTCTATGTCGGCGTGACGTTATGAACCTTTATAAAGTCACTCTCTCAGTCTGCGTCTAACTCCAAGGAAAACAATTCCAGTCTCTCACAACTCAAGCCCTGCAGTCCCAACAACGTACTTCTGAATTTTTTCTGCACTTTCTCAAGTTTAATCACATACTTGCTATAGTGTTGCACGTAGTTGTGGGCTTACTAATGTCTGGTACATCTGTACCATGATGTCCCAGCTTCTGTACTTAATGCCCTGAATGATGAAGGCAAGCAAAGCACATGCTTTTTTTTCCGCCACCCTGCTTAAATGTGCTGTGAACTGGGGGTTACTTTCTCTTCCATAAATATCTGCGTTTTACAGCATTGGCAAATCTCAAAGTGTAAACCCGAGGGATTTCACAGATGCTGGAAATCCAGAGCAACGCACACAAAATGCTGGAGGGACTCAGCAGGCCAGACAGCGTCTGTGGAAAGGAATAAATAGTGATGCTTCGGGCCAAGGCTCTTCTTCAGGACTGGAAAGGGAGGGGAAGGGCACCAGAATAAAAAGGTGGAGGACGGGAAGGAGGATCGCTAGAAGGTGATAGCTGGAGCCAGGTGGGTGGGAAAGATAAAGGGCTGGAGAGGAAGAGATCTGATCTGAGAGGAGAGTGGACCACAGGAGAAAGAGGAGGAGGAGGAGGAGGAGGAGGGGACCAAGGTGGAGGTGATAGGTTAGAAAAGGTAAGAGGCCACAGCAGGGAACTGAAGAAGAGGGGAGGTTTTTTTTAATGGACAGAACCTAAGATGTTACTTCTCCACCCTGAGGGTGGCTTCATCTTGACACAAGAGGAGGCCCTGGACTGACAGGTCGGAATGGGAATTAAAATATTTGGCCACTGGGTAGTTCTACTTTTCGCAGATAGACTGGAGGTGCTCGATGAAGCAGTCCCCCAACTTACGACGGGTCTCACCAATGTAGAGGAGGCCACTTCAGGAGCGCTAGACACAATAGACAACCCCAGCAGATTCACATGTGAAGTGTTACCTCACCTGGAAGGACTGCCTTTGGACCCTGAATGGAGGTGAATGGGACTTAGTTCCCAATTCACTGCTAGCCTCTGTATCAACTCTCTCTCCTCCCTCCTCCACTTCCATCAATTCATCATTCACCACTCCCACCCCCTCATACGCCCTCATTTGTTTCCAACTCTCACCTTCCAGCCTCTATCTCACTCCTCCTTCAATAGAATGGCCATCTTCTTCCTACACTTTCAGTCTTGGTGCAAGGTCTCAACCTCAAAATGCCTGCTACCCCTTTGCCTCTATAGGTGATGCTTGACCTGCTGAACAACGTGCACAAGGCCCAGGCAGCATCTATGGAAAGAAGCCCGGCCCACTGAGTTCCTCCAGCATTCGTGTATGTTGCTTGGATTCCCAGCCTTTGCAGATTTTCTCTTGTTTGTGATTGAGATTTTCCAGCAGTTTTTTCTTTGAGTAACTGTTTAACTTCAGTGTTCTGAATCTCTGCTGGGTTCTCTATTCATTTCTGATTAACGTTCTTCCCAAGGTTACAGCACATTCTGCATAGTTTTCAATTATGATTGGTACTTATGAATCCCAGCCTCGTCCCTAAGCAGATATTTATCTAAATTTTTTGTTCTTGCTTTTAATTGAGACAACACTGGCTGCTGTGACAAGAATCCAAAGTTTGAGTTGAAGGGAACAATTAAAACAAACAATTAGCATCTATTAAACAACTCGCCCAGGATTGATTGTTTTTGTACTTCTCCACAATCTGTATCAGATAACCTTGTTACCTCTGCATTACAAATTGCATCCTGCATGTTTAAAGCCCAGTTTACTCTGCAAGGTATCACAGCCTCTGCATTCTGCCTTAATGTGTCATCTCCAACAAGATTGCATAACCACCTTTCACTTGCTACTCACTTTTACCCTGCCTTTTTGTTTAATTAGAAAAGTCCATTCTGGGTCTCTTCAACTTTAGATTCCAGTTGCTCTAATACACTTCCTGAACAGTTTCCATCTTGTTCTCAAAGTGAGTTTCATGCTCATTTCCAACTTCTCAGAACCATCTCATTTTTCACTGAATTCAATTTGTTATCTATCCATATTGGTCTTAAATTTAAACCTTTGTACTGAATACCACGCTGCCCTTTTTTTACTCTAAAGTTCAAAGTGCATTTATTATCAAACCATGTACAATCTTGAGTTTCATCCTGTAGTCAGCCACAAAACAAGGAAACACAATAGAATCCATAAGAAATTCCTCATGACAAAGATTGTTTAGGCATACAATGTGTGGAAAAAGAACAAATCATGCAGACGGTAAAAAAAAAGTAAACAAATAATAGAGAAATTGAACAACAGAGTCTGTGCAAGTGAGCCCATAGCTCCAGAGCTGGTTCAGTGCTGAGGCAACACAGAAACCTGATGGCTGCAGGCCACAGCTACAGAGTTAGTTCAGTGCTGAGGTGAGTGAAGCCTCACAGAGTTATGAGCTAGATACCGGTTCATCCTTCACCCTCGGCATTGACACCTTAAACCATTTAATCTGGTTTGGCGCTTAAATTGGCTAAACAGCAGTTCGTCTTTCACTCTTGGGCTCAGGCCCAGCCCCTGTTGCTTCAATTAGGCCCCAAGTCTGCTCCAGCAGTGGCTGCTGTGACCGTCCCTGCATTCACGAGAGCCCAGTTTGCCGAATCTTTCAGGATACCGCAAAAACACTAGGTCATTCAGATGGTTCAGAAGCACAACTTCCAAAGGGAAAGTACAACCTGTGGATTACAGTGTTCCTAGTCCAGGAAAAGTATATTTAGTACAATAGTAGTTTTGTTAGCTGCCCACAAAACGTCACTGTACATCGGCCGCCAATATCTCCAATCTTTTGAAAACTAATCTTTTTCAAGCAAGTTTTGTGACCTGAACTAATGTTAACTTTTTTGGCATGTTCTGGATAGAAAGGATATATATTAGTCGAAGTTTCAGGTTCTTTTCACAGCCAGTGTGCAGTATGTGTGTCACAACATTCTCTCTCAAACTTCCTTCCACGTTGTTCAACGCATTGCTACCGTTGGATTTGAATGCAAGATGTTCAACAGTGTACACATTAGTGTCACTGCTGTGAAAATCACCTGCTTTCCCTTCATGAAATACCTGTGAGATGCATCCTAGATCATAACTGGTCATCTTTATAACTGCTTTGCCTTTGACTGCAACTTGCTATGACAAGTGTTTCAGATAACAGCCTCTAAAGGACTGGCAAACATTCTCCCTGCTACTTTATATTTTCCATTCCATTTCTCAGGTGCATATTCATTCTTTTTACGAATGCTGTTTAACCTGCACTGTCCTCTAGTCCTCAGGTACAACTCTTGTATTTCTGGATCCCCTCTATAAATGGAGCATATATTGGTTCAAACGCGTGAAGGGCTTGCAGAGGTAACATGATTTATTGAGAGTGTTGCTCTATAAAATTGGTGTTGGGCATTTCCCCCTTAATATACAGCGGAGTTGCAAGAAATCTATGGGAGATTCAAAGCACCTTTTTCAAGACTAAATGTTCATAATGCCCTGTCCTCTTTCTTTTTAATTCAGAAATTGATGATTATTTTCACAATATTTAAAATCTGGTGATGGAAAAGGCTTTAAGTTTGCAGGCTTTGATCTTTGGGAAGCTTATTTTCACTAACATGCATTGCTCCAGGTATCAAAGTGCAATATTTGTGTCTAAGGAGACTTGCGTGTGATCAGGCTTGATGCCTAAAACAGGCTCATTTTTCCAATTTGAAAGAAATCTTAATGTGTTCTTCAAATTAAATAAGAAACTAATTCACAATGATTTGTCTGTTTTAATAGAGGAAAAGACATTACTGGAGGTTGGACAGCAAGTGCCTTACACTCTTTCAAAATGACACTGGAAGCAAATATTACAAGGTAAGAACACATTTAATTCTGTATGGCGTTACAATATTTCAATAGTATGAAGAATATTTTCATCGTGTTACTTATCTGTTCAATTAAAAATTCACTTACTACCTTACCACTTAGTGCTTGATGCTCTGACATTTTGATTCATAGTTTTGTAATACATTCTGAACTGAGAATCAGGAGTGATTAATTGTACTCGCTAGATTTTAATAAAATCACGCAGAACCTGGTTTAATGCCTGGATGTCCTGAAGGAGCTGTTTTGGTGGTTTGGGATCCATAGTTGCCATCAATTGCCATTTGTTTAAGGTCGCCCCCTGCTGGAATATGTGTGCGTGTGCTTTGGGTCTTTATGCTTGTGCTTTTGGGTCTTTATGCGTGGGGTGAAGTGTGGAAACTGAGAGCAGATTTGGTTTGCTTGTTGAGCCTACACTCAAATATTCACGAGTTTTCTGGCCTTTTGGGTACATGAATTAGAAGCCGTCTGTAAGATGATCTGCAAGTGTTGGCGAACACTGAGTCAAACCGCAAATTGAGTCATGCTGTCGGGAAAGTGGGGGGAGAAACCGTTTTGTGGAGGCTGGAGATAAATGGACAATGAAATGTAATCTGCTTGTCAAATTGTTTGTCTGACTGTAGTTATGACAAGACATCAGGAAATACTGAAACACTAGTGACCTTCTTGAGAAACTCAGTGGGTTTAGTTGAGATGGTTCAATTGAGCCCGTCTTGGGTCATGTTGATCTTAAGATATCCTTGAGTGGGCTGCGTTGTATAGCATAGTTGCATGTTAGTACGACCTTTTTGTAAATTCAGCTACTTCAGTGAATGGCCAGGATTGTGTGAATTTTTCTGAGTAGTCCGTGTGGGTGCAGCTTATCTTTGGTCAGGCTGTTAGTCACAGTTTACCCCTTCGGAATTTTATTGGTCTGCATCTTCTCATTAGAAACTCCTGGTCTTAATTGACCTTTGAAGTTGATAAAATCTGTGCACTATACATAATGCGATTTTCTATCGGTGTTACTGAGATTCTTGTCAAATCGGCCATGCTGGTTGGATCATCTGTTTCCCCATGCAGTGAGCCTGCTGCACATGATGTCTCTCAGTCGCCTCCGATCCATTCACTGGCCGGGGTTGAGTCTGCTTTGAGAGGTTGGTGACGAAACATATCAAACTCTGTCTAAGAAGTGATTTGGATCCGCTTCAATTAGCCTACCTTCGTGACAGGTCCACAACAGATGCCATTTTATTAGTTCTTCAGTCAGCCCTGGGACATCTGAACAGCAAAGATGCATACATCTGGATGCTCTTCATCGATTACAGCTTGGATTTCAATACTATCGTCCCCTCCAAACTAACCAATAAGCTTCAACACTGAGGCTTCAGTACCTCCTTATGTAATTGGATCCTTAATTTCCTTATTTGCAGACACCAGTCAGTTCAGATTGGCAAAAACATCTCCTCCACAATATCCATCAGCACAGGTGCACCACAAGGCTGTGTGCTTAACTCCTGCTCTATCTATTTTTGTACTGTGAAGCGAAGCTCCAATGCCAATTTTAAGTTTGCTGATGACACCAGTGTTGTTGGCCAAATCAAAGGTGGCAACAAATCAGCATATAGGAGGGGGATTGAAAATCTGGCTGAGTGGTGTCACAGCAGTGACCTCTCGCTCAACATCAGCAAGGCTAAGGAGCTGATTATTGACTTCAGGAGGATGAAACTGGGAGTTTGTGAGACAGACATCAGGGGATCAGGGATGGAAATAGAACATAGAACAGTACAGCACATTACAGGCCCTTCAGCCCACAATGTTGTCCCGACCCTCAAACCCTGCCTCCCATATAACACCCCACCTTAAATTCCTCCATATACCTGTCTAGTATTCTCTTAAACTTCACTAGTATATCTGCCTCCACCACTGACTCAGGCAGTGCATTCCACGCACCAACCACTCTCTGAGTAAAAAACCTTCCTCTAATATCCCCCTTGAACTTCCCACCCCTTACCTTAAAACCATGTCTTCTTGTATTGAGCAGTGGTGCCCTGGGGAAGAGGTGCTGGCTATCCACTCTATCTATTCCTTTTAATATCTTGTACACCTCTATCATGTCTCTTATCCTCATCCTCTCCAAAGAGTAAAGCCCTAGCTCCCTTAACATCTGGTTAGCGTCTTTAAATTCCTCTCCATTATCATTTCAGAGGAAATGTCCTGGGTGCAGCATGTACTGTAAGTGCCATTTCAAAGAAGACTTGGTGATGCCTCCACTTTCTTAGAAGTTTGTTCATCAGAACAGTGTAGAAGATCGGGGTGGAATGCAGAATGTTCCTTCTCGTATATTTTTTTATCATGAATGAAGTCTATTTTTGAAATTTGGAAAAAAATGGAGAATGAACATTTGGAAGCTCAGGGTCAGCCTTGTGGACTGTACGGAGGTAATACTACAAAGCAGCAATCCAAACAGTTGCTCCAATATGTAGGAGAGTACATGGAGAACAAGTGCAGTCCACTCAGTTGATCAAAGTGCAAGCAAATCAATGCTTCTCACAGTTTTTCAGCTTTTTTGTTGGTTTTGATTTCAGATTTCCATCATCTGCTGTTTTTCTTTTTGAATTTTCGTTTCATTGTAGAACGTCAGTGCGATTAAATGGGTGCTGCCACAAATGAGGCCCCATTAGTAAACTGAAATGGTTTGTTCTCTTGATTTCATTGTGGCTCTGTTGCAGACTTGGAGATGTCACTGTGCTCCAACGCAGTCTCTAATTATTTAAATTGCAGCATTTACGGGTTGCAGTGCTGAGTCACATAGACCAACAATGTTACTTGTTCCCAATCCTTGATCATCTTGGGTAGCAAGGCTTCTCTGGGACATCAGCTGAGACAATTTGCGGACAGAATCAGTGGGTCAAGGATGAGTAATTGTCTTGGATTCCGATTCATCATCATTCTTTAATACCTTTGCTTAATGCTGTACGTGGATGGACACTGTATGAGGGAGAGATGGGTTGAACTCCGGTTGTTCCTTTGGCAAAGTCAGATTATTTCACACAGAAGGGCGTGGGGTGTGTGTTAGGGTATTAAGCTTTCTGAACCTGAGGAGCGCTTTTTGAAGAAATACTTCAGTTAGTGCCTTACTATGTTATTCTGCATTTGTTTTTCCTTCAAGTGCATTCCTAATTCCTTTTTGAAAACCTTAATTAACTCTGTTCCAGCATCCTTTCTGATGCTGTATTGCAGATCACTTGCTTTTTAACAGAGTTATTCTTCCTGTCTTGTCTTCTTTTGCATGTCCTGACTCTTCCATCAAAGGAAGCAACTTCAAAGAATGGCTTCTGATTGAAAGTAGGCTGTTTGGCCAATTGACCATTTCTTGGCAAGACCACTCCAGCTGGTCTCATTCTCCTGCCTTCCAAATAGCTCTGCAAGTTCTTTCTTTTCTTATCCAGCTTCTTCCTGAATTCCAGATTTGAATCTCAGGGTTGTATATGGTGACATATATGTACCTTCACAATAAAATTTGAACTTTGGACTTTGAATCTGTCTCTGCGACCATACCAGGCATTCAAATCAAGACTCTTTCAGATATTTCCTCAATCTGTCAATAATCTGGGATGTATCCTGTCTGGACCAGGTGATTTATCCACTTTTCTGCCCAGCTAGCCTCTCTTGGTATTTACTCCATCAATATCTTGTCTGTTCATTATCTCAATTATATCTTCTCGAGCTAAAACTCCAGACAATTGCAGCTTCCTCGTTAAAGTCCAGTGCAATTAATTTAGTACCACATCCACATCCCATTCTCAATGAGTAAGATTGGACTTGTATACTTTTGGACTTGTATCAGCCGTGCCTTTCCTCCCTCGATTTTCTTGTTCACATACTGATAGCGTATTTTTGGATTCCTTTTTGTTTGGTGTCAGGCTTTTACTTCCTTTTTTACTTCCCTTCAGAACTTTCTGTGAACTGCCTGCTTCTCACTTGTGATAACCCGGCATCTGCTCTGCACTTCTATCTCTGTTCAGGTTCACCCTGTCGATTTCCTGCTACTCACTTTGCACAAATCTTATGGCCCTGAGCACGTGCATCAAGTCACCTCTCAATTTTCTCTGCTCTAAGTAGAGCAGCCCGAGCTTTTCCAGTCAAGACGAAAACTGTACTGAACTGAAAATGGAAAGGTTCTTGAGGATGATTCCGGGAACGAAGGGGTTAACATATGAGGAGTGTTTGGCAGCTTTGGGCCTGTACTCACCGGAAATTAGAAGGATGGGCGGGGATCACATTGAAACCTACCGCATGTTGAAAGGACTAGATAGGGTGGATGTGGAAAGGATGTTTCCTGTGGTGGGAGTATCCAGAATTAGAGGGCACAGCCTCAAAATTAAGGGGGGACCCTTCAGAACAGAGTTGAGAAGGAATTTTTTTTTTTTTTAGCTAGAGAGTAGTAAATCTGTAGAATGCTGTGCCACAAACTGGAGGCCAAGTCTGTGGGTATATTTAAGGCAGAAGTTGATCGTTTCCCGATCGGTCAGGGCATCAAAGGATATGGCGAGAAGTCAGATGTATGGGGTTGATTGGGATCTGGGATCAGCCATGATGGAATGGCAGAGCACACTCGATGGACTGAATGGCCTAAATCTGCTCCTATGTCTTAATGGTCTTCTTTATGGTCTAACTCCTGTTTTCTTGCAGTCGTTCTTTTGGTATACTTGCTGAAAATCTTCACATTCTTCCCTAAGTGTGTGGTCTGGATTTATCATGTGTGGATGCATGTGACCAAATCAGTGCTTTTTGCTTTGGAAATTAAGCACCACTTCCATGTGGTTGTCATTGTATCTGGTCAATTGATTAGATTTTAAACAAACTAAAGAATATAGTTTGTTTAATATGGTTTTACCATACAACCAGGGCGAACCAAAAGGGTCAGACCAGTTACACTCACAGATCTCGATTTTGCAGATGACATAGTCCTGCTCTCTGACCAGATGGAGGAAGCACAGCAGCTTCAAAAGTGGAAATAGAATGCAGTAAAGTTGGACTTCACCTAAACGCTAAAAAGACAGATTACATGGCGTTTAACTGTGACGAAGGTACTCTCAAGACCGTAGAGAATGATACCATTAAGAAAGTCTTTGACTACAAGTACCTCGGGTCAAGAATGATGAGTTCGGAGAAGGACGTAAAGATACGGAAGGCGCTGGTGTGGAGGGCTATGAAGGGCACGAAGGCAATCTGGAAGTTGAACCTGACCAGAGGGCTTAAAAAGAGGATTTTCATAGCAGTCATAGAGTCCATTCTCACGTACCGATGCGAGACGTGGACAGTTACCAAGACTATGCGAAAGTCTCTAGATCAGGGGTCCTCAACCTTTTTTGCACTGCGGACCGGTTTAATATTGACAATACTCTGGCGGACCGGCCGATCCGGGGGGTGGGTGGGGGGGCGTGGGTAGGGTTGCCGACAGACAAGAGTAGCAGTCAAATACGTTGGGTTTACCCCAAGGAAGACTACAATAACCATGAGGCCATGCGCGTGCACCGGTGCGCATGCACGTACATGTAACGTGCAGAATTTTCTCTACAAATAGTTTTTAGCGATTCTGTAGTGGTGGGGGGGTGGTAATCACGACCGGAATATAGGTGATACACTCAATTTCCTTTCTAAAAGGGTTTATCTAACGAATTTAATATTAAACACACAGCGCATATTTTCCCCGCATGAATATAGTGATAAGTCACTTATCAAGGGAGGACAGGAGAGCTTGAAGTAAGTGTTGAACAAACTTCCATTAGAAGTGGTAGAGGCAGGTTCGATATTATCATTTAACGAAAAATTGGATAGCTATATGGACAGGAAAGGAATGGAGGGTTATGGGCTGAGTGCAGGTCGGTGGGACTAGGTGAGAGTAGCGTTCGGCACGGACTAGAAGGGCAGAAATGGCCTATTTCCGTGCTGTAATTGTTAGATGGTTATATAAGTAAGTCAATAGCATTGTAACATTTTAAGTAACGTTTGGATAGTAAGCAGACAGCACATATTTTCCCCGTATGAACATATAAAATCATTGCAACACACCAATATCACTGAATCAGTTGGAGCCCTGGGCTTGTTTTCCTGCAACAAGATGGTCCTATCGAGGGGTGATGGGAGATAGAGATACTCTAAGGGGGTTCCTTATGTCCAGTCTATTTCGCAATTTAGTTTCCGTTGCATTCATTGCAGAGATATGTTGGAAATGGAAGCAACGTTTTCAGTGCTTTCGTGGCTATCTCAGGATATTTAGCCTTGACTTTGATCCAGAATGCCGGCAGAGATGTTATGTCAAACATACTTTTCAGCCCGTCGTCATTTGCAAGCTCGAGGAATTGATCTCCTTCCCGCGCTGGCATGGATGACGCGCGGGTAATGACCTCGCGTGCGTTTAAGCTCAACAGTGGGCGTGACAGGGAATGAGGAAAGGTGCAGCTGACTCATATCCCCAAATCATATCATTTCCTCACGGCCCGGTAGCACATGCTTTGCAGCCTGGTACCGGTCCGTGGCCCGGTGGTTGGGGACCGCTGCTCTAGGTGGTTGCTATATACGAATGCTCCGGATGGCTCTTGATGTGAGTTGGCAATAGCACATGATGAACATTGAGCTCTATAACAACCTGCCGCTGCTCTCCACTAAAATTGAGGGGAGAAGACTGCAACTAGCGGGGCGCTGTCTACGCCACCCCGAGCTACCTGCCAGCCTAGTCATCATATGGGAGCCTAAGCATGGGAGGATGAACCCTGGGCACCCTCCCAAGACTATGGTCAACATGCTCCTAGAAGACAGTGGCGCGGCTAATGTAGATGAACTGAACACACTGATGAGGGAGAGGGAGAAGTGGAGAGTCCGTCATCGTGCCCGAAGCGGGCCCCCTAGGCCTGAGTCAATGTAGTAGTAAAGATTATAGGGGATAGTCCAGTCCTGAGGTAAAAGATCTGCCATGATCTCATTGTGGGCTGGGGTCTTGGAGAGGCAAGATGGTTGCAACATCTTTGGGCTGGAGCTGACTTGAAGGTAATTTGATGTGGCCGAGCTGAGGCGAGGCGAAGTGGAGGAAAGATCCGAGGTTTAATCTATTTAAGAGCCGTGATGAACTGGAAAGGTCGGGTACTGGGCGAATCGAAGCTGTGGAGCCCAAGGGCATATTGAAGGGCCAGAAAGTGGCTAATGACCCGAGGTTTGGACAGTTTATGCACTGGACCAGATTGAAATGGTAAGGGCATCTGGGTCGGAGGCGAGGGATGACCAGGTTCAGCTCACCGCTCTCTGAGGTTTGCTGATCTCTGTACCTACTTCCAAGCACCTTAAAACTGTGCCCTCCTGTGTTAGCCATTTCAGCCTTGGAAAACGCCTCTGACTGTCATCATCTTATACACCTCTATCAGGTCACCTCTCATCCCCTGTCGCTGCATGGAGAAAAGCCCAAGTTCACTCATCCTATTCTCATAAGGCATGCTTCCCAATCCAGGCATCATCCTTGTAAATCTCCTCTGCACGCTTTCTATGGTTTCAACACCCTTCCTGTAGTGAGGCAACCAGAACTGAGCACAGTACTCCCAAGTTGGGTCTGACCAGGGTCCTATATAGTTGTAACATTATCTCTTGGTTCTTGAACTCAATCCCATGATTGATGAAGGCCAATGCACCATATGCCTTCTTAACCACACAGTCAACCTGTGCAGCAGCTTTGAGTGTCCCGTGGACTCAGACCCCCAAGATCCCTCTGATCCTCCACACTGCCAAGAGTCTTACCATTAATACTATGTTCTGCCGTCATATTTGACTAACCAAAATGAACCACCTCATACTTATCTGGGTTGAACTCCATCTGCCACTTCTCAGCCCAGTTTTGCATCCTATCGATCTCCCGCTGTAACCTTTGATTCACCCTCTACACTATCCACAACACCCCCCAACCTTTGTGTCATCAGCAAATTTACTAACCCATCCCTCCACTTCCTCATCCAGGTCATTTATAAACATCAAGAAGAGAAGGGATCCCAGAACATATCCCTGAGGCACACCACTGGTCACCAGCCTCCATGCAGAATATGACTCACCTACAACCACTCTTTGCCTTCTGTGGGCAAGCCAGTTCTGGATCCACAAAGCAATGTCCCCTTGGATCCCATGCCTCTTTACTTTCTCAATAAGCCTTGCATGGGATACCTTCTCAAATGCCTTGCTGAAATCCATATACACTACATCTACTGCTCTACCTTCATCAATGTGTTTCGTCACATCCTCAAAAAGTTCAATCAGGCTCGAAAGGCATGACCTGCCTTTCACAAAGCCATGCTGACGATCATATTATGCCTCTCCAAATGTTCATAAATCCTGCCTCTCAGGATCTTCTCCATCAATTTACCAACCACTGAAGTAAGAGTCACTGGCCTATAATTTCCTGGGCTATCTCTATTCCCTTTCTTGATAAAGGGAACAACATCTGCAACCCTCCAATCCTCCGGAACCTCCCCCATCCCCATTGATGATGCAGAGATCATTGCCGGAGGCTCCGCAATCTCCTCCCTCGCCTCCCACCTGAGGTACATCTCGTCTGGTCCCGGTGACTTATCCAACTTGATGCTTTTCAAAAGCTCCAGCAAATCCTCTTCCTTAATGTCTATATGCTCAAGCTTTTCAGTCCACTCTAAGTGTTCCTTACAATTGCTAATTTCCTTTTCTGTAGTAAATACTGAAGCAAAGTGTTCATTAAGTACCCCCACTACCTCCTCCAGTTCCATACACACTTTTCCACTGTCACACTTGATTGGTCCTATTCTCTCATGTCTTATCCTCTTGCTCTTCATATACTTGTAGAATCCCTTGGGGTTTTCCTTAATCCTGCTCACCAAGGCCCTCTCATGGCCCCTTCTGGCTCTCCTAATTTCCTTCTTAAGTTCCTTCCTATTAGCCTTATAATCTTGTAGATCTCTAACATTACCTAGTTCTCTGAACCTTTTGTAAGCTTTTCTTTTCTTCTTGAGTAGATTTATTACAGCCTTTGTACATCACAGTTCCTGTACCCTACCATAACTTCCCTGTCTCATTGGAATGTACCTGTGGAGAACTCCACACAAATGTCCCCTGAACATTTGCCACATTTCTTCCGTACTTTTCCCCGAGAACATCTGTTCCCAATTTAAGCTTCCAATTTCCTGCCTGATAGCCTCATAATTCCCCTTACTCCAATTAAATGCTTTTCTAACTTGTCTGTTCCTATCTTTCTCTAATGCTATTGTAAAGGAGATAGAATTATGATTGCTATCTCCAAAATGCTCTCCCACTGAGAGATCTGACACCTGAACAGGTTCATTTCCCAATACCAGATTAAGTACAGCCTTTCCTCTTGTAAGCTTATTTGCATATTTTGTCAGGAAACCTTCCTGAACACACCTGACAAACTCCACCCCATCTAAACCCCTCACTCTAGGGAGATGCCAATCCGTATTGGGGAAATTAAAATCTCCCATCACGACAACCCTGTTATTATTACTCCCTTCCAGAATCTGTCTCGCTATCTCCTCCTCGACCTCCCTGTTACTATTGGGTGGTCTATAAAAAAAAAACACCCAGTAGTGTTATTGACCCCTTCCTGTTTCTGACTTCCACCCACAAAGACTCAGTAGACAATCTCTCTATGACTTCCTCCTTTTCTGCAGTAGTGACACTCCATCTCTGAACAGCAGTGCCACACCCCCACCTCTTCTGCCTCCCTCCCTGTCCTTTCTGAAACATCTAAAGCCTGACACTCAAAGAAACTATTCCTATCCCTGAGCCATCTAAGTACCTGTAATGGCCACAACATCACAGCTCCAAGTACTGATCCACGCTCTGAGCTCATCTGCTTTGTTTATGGTACTACTTGCATCAAAATAGACACAACTCAAGCCATCGGACTGAGCACATTCCTTCTCTATCACCTATCTTCCCTCTTGCACTGTCTCCAAACTTTCTCTATTTGTGAGCCAACCGCCCCTTCCTCCGACTCTTCAGTTTGGCTCCCGCCCCCCAGCAAGCCTAGTTTAAACTCTCCCCAATAGCCTTAGCAAACCTCCCTGCCAGGATATTGGTCCTCCTGGGATTCAAGTGCAACCCGTCCTTTTTGTGAGGTCACGCCTGCCCCAAAAGAGGTCCCAATGATCCAGAAATCTGAATCCCTGCCCCCTGCTCTAATCCGTCAGCCATGCATTTATCCTCCACCTTATTCTATTCCTATACTCACTGTCAAGTGGCACAGGCAGTAATCCCAAGATTACTACCTTTGAGGTCCTGCTTCTCAGCTTCTTTCCTAATTCCCTGTGTTCTGTTTTCAGGACCACCTCCTCCCTTTTCCTACCTATGTCATTGGTACCAATACGTACCACGACCTCTGGCTGTTCACCTTCCTACTTCAGAATATCGTGGACACAATCAGAAAAATCCTGGACCCTGGCATCTGGGAGGCAAACTACCATCCGCATTTCTTTTCTGCGTCCTGTTACGTACCCCGTAACTGGGTTGCCAAACCAGCAGAAATGGATCACTCAGTTGGAGTCTGGAGTACTAGAACTAAGAAAGTTTTATTAAAGAAACAAGCAACACAGTCATCGAAAGGATAATAAATGCAACAGTTCAACAATGATAACCACACATGTGCACAGAATTAAGATAACAGCATCAATCAAGCTCGATCGTTGTCTAGGGGTAAATGACCAAATTTCAAAATGACTCAAAGTTCAGTCCAGTTCAGTTCGCAGTAATCGTTGCCATGGCGATGGACAAGGTGGGGGAAGAGAGAGATAGAACAGGAACAACTGATCATTCAGAACACTGCTTCACTCACAGACCGGCGAGATGGCTCACAAGCAGCTTTTGGGCGGGTCCTTGGTGATGTCACCTGAGGTCACCGACTGTGACCCCTCCTCCAGATGCAGTCGATCCTCTGCAGTGAACCCGGCACCCAGGCAAGGGCGGACACACACCGGGTTCCCGCTGATCGTACCTTTCCACCCTGGTCGTTGTCTGGTACTTCTCACCCACTCGTGAGAGGCGCACCGCTTCCAGGGTCTCGTTACCTCGGATGGTGTGTGTGTGTCCTGCCTTAGCGAACCGGTCCCTTTTTATCCCCCTGCTGGGGTATCGCCTGTCCATCACTTCAAACAGTTCAGGGTTCAAAGGGGGGAGCCGCTCCAGACAGCTCTCTCTCTCCCACGTCCCTTCATTACACATCTCCAGACGCTGCTCCATTGTTCCTTATCTCTCCTTCCCCTGAGGGCAGGTGGCAGACCACTTGCTGATGTCACTGATGCTAACCTAGGCCAGCAAACATCTTAATTTTATGTGTATTCTCGTCACACTTCCCCCCTTTAAAGGATTTTTACCGGGAGGTAAAAATTACAAACATGACTACATTATTTGATACACACACAAATATGCATCTTTATCAGTTATTTGGCTAATACAGAGAATTTGAAGCTGTCAATACCTTGACAGACAGTCATCACATTTTCTGTTCCTTTTACACGTGTTATTAATAATCCCTTAGACCAGGCTCCAACTCAGCAAACTTCATAGTGGCCACAAACACTGATGAATTGCGACCAATGTAACCTCTCATTTGGTTTTGTCCCGGACCACAACAACAAGGGTCGTCCCATTCCGACTCAATTTTCTCTCGCAAGGGCTTAGTAGGAGGGGGACGGGTATTGACCGCAGAGTTATTGCAAAACTTCCTGCAGTACCCCACCATCTCCAAAAGCCTTCTGAGGGCCCTCTTGTCTGTCGGGGTTGGGAGGTCAGCGATAGCCTGCACTGTAGCTTGCAACGCTGCCAGCTGCCCCTGTGTCACCACAATTCCCAGGTAAGTGACCCTCGTGTGGCCGAATTCATTTTTTTCAAGGTTCACTATCAAGCTGGCTTCAGACAGCCGTATTAAATTGCCAATACACACCTCTGTGTTCATCAGCCCTTTAGTCACTGAATTACTCAATATATATGAGTGTTCTTTACTAGGCTGCCCTATTGTAACAGACATAACCCAACGTCCCAGTTCTTTGCATTTCCTCGGGACAATCAAACCCACAGGTGCGAGTCGTTTAATTACTTCTTCTGAAGATTCGCTTTGTTCGGGGATTAAGGGAGAGACCTTATCAGTAGACCTGGCCAAAACAATAGCCTTCTCCCATCTGATCGATCCCATACTAATCTGTTCAAAATGGTTTTTTCCTCTTATCAGGGGGCCCCTAGCTTCATTGATTTTCACGCTAACACCGACTAGGTTTGTTAGCATATCAAAAGCCGGTGACCGTCTCAGTTCGCGTCGGTCATGATCAATAACATTTTTCCCCCTGGGCAGCCGGTAAATCTCTTTTATGATTCCACCAACTGTTTCCTCCAGCACCGCAAAATGTCCACTGGGGGGTACATCGTGGGCCATGTTAAAAACCTCATCCCCATAACTCTTTTGCACCACCCCCCACTCCTCATCTGCGGATACTGTCCTTGATTTCCCTTTCTTCCTTAGCACTTCCTCCGCTACACAATAGCCTACTAGTTCCCTTGTCAAGGCTGTGTCAGAGAGAGCTATCTTGGCAAAAACCATCAGCCCCTCGCCTCGCTCCTGCGTCTGCACAAATTCTTTCCTGGCTACTGCTACGTCCATCCCAGCTCCCTCACTACCACTTGTCTCACTACCCTCTTTCTTTCCATTTTCTACCCCCTTCTCGTACAAGGTTGGCAGAAACGTTTCAGCCAAATTCACCATCGCGGGCCCGCGATGAACCCGCGAGTCCATGGGCGGGGCCTCAATGCTGGCAGGCTGACCCGTCAATCTCACGACTGGGAACACGATTCCTCCGGCGATGTCATTACCGAGCAAGACTTCCACGTCTTTCATCGGTAATTCGGACCTCACCCCGATCGTGACTAGTCCAGAGACCAGGTTGCTCTGTAAGTGTATCTGGTGCAAAGGGACTGACTCTGTCCCTTCCCCAACACCTTTGACCTCTACCGCCCCAGTCTGGGTTTCTGAGCTAAACTCTAATACACTCTTCAGTATTAGTGACTGACACGCTCCCGTGTCTCTCCAGATCCGCACTGGAACTGGTTTTAACCTCTCCTTCACTGACACCAGTCCGGCCGAGATAAACCTCTTGCGCCCTTCCTGGACTTTTTCAGACCTGTCCTTCCCTAGCGGTTCGCTTAACAGCTCGATACAGCCATTCCAAATTTCCGCTTTTCCTTTCCCCGTCTCCTTCCTTGGGGCAAAGCACCTGGACGCAAAGTGTCTGGCTTTCCCACAATTATAACAGACGACCCCAGGAGACTTCCTACCAGACTGCTCCCGGTCTACCTTATCCTTTTCACTAGTCCCCGGCTTACTTTCTGACTTTTCCGGTGGACTCTCCCCGCCGTCCTGACTACCCTTCTGGTAGCCTTTACTCGGGGCAAACTTCATTTTATGCGTCAACGCATACTCATCCGCTAACTTAGCAGTTGCGGCTAACGTGGCTGCCTCTTTCTCATCGAGGTAGGGTCTCATACCCTCAGGGACACAACCTTTAAACTGCTCAATCAGAATCAGCTGCAGCAGTCTGTCATAATCCCCCTCTACCCCCTTCGAGGCGCACCAACGCTCACAATATGTTTGCATCTCACGAGCAAACTCCAAATACGTGCGGTCCCACTGCTTCCTTGCATTCCGGAACCTCTGCCGGTATGCCTCCGGGACCAACTCATAAATCCTGAGGATGGCCTCTTTCACCACCTCATACCTCTGGGCATCTTCCGCGGACAAAGCTGAGTAAGCTTCTTGGGCCTTCCCTTTCAGTACACTCTGAAGTAAGACAACCCACTTATCCCTCGGCCAGTCCTGACTTATAGCCACTTTTTCGAAGTGGAGGAAGTACCGATCCACGTCGGTATCGTCAAATGGGGGAACCAGCCTAACCTCCTGGGTCGCCCGGAACCCTCCACCTTGGTTCGGCACGAGCCCCTGCTCGGCCCTTATCTTTAACTTCTCCAGCTCAAATTCCCTTTCCCTCTGTTTCCCTCTCTCTTCTCGCTCCCATTGCCTCTCTTTCTCCTCTCTCTCTAACTGTCTGTCCCTCTCTTTCTCTTCTCTCTCTAACTGTCGTACCCGGAACTCGTGCTCGAGTCTCAGTTTTTCAAGCTGTACCTGTACCGCGTCTCCAGCAGGTTTTTCAATAGACACCATCCCCAGCTCACCTTGGGGAAACACACCTTTAGATACATAGTGCTCTACAATAGCTCTGTGTATCTCCTCTCTCCTCATTGTCGACTTCACCCTAGCAAGATTCAGCCGTTTGGCCACAGCTATCAATTCCGATTTCCTGGCATCCTCCAATGCCTCCAAGGTCGGCGCCTTTATAAATTCCTCAGCCTCCATTTCTGCTGTTTGTCTTTTCTTTCTTTCGGGAATTTTAACCCAATCAATTTACTCCGTCCCAAATTTAGCGTTCAAAATCGCGGACGAGAACCCCACTTATGTTACGTACCCCGTAACTGGGTTGCCAAACCAGCAGAAATGGATCACTCAGTTGGAGTCTGGAGTACTAGAACTAAGAAAGTTTTATTAAAGAAACAAGCAACACAGTAATTGAAAGGATACTAAATGCAACAGTTCAGCAATGATAACCACACATGTGCACAGAATTAAGATAACAGCATCAATCAAGCTCGATCGTTGTCTAGGGGTAAATGACCAAATTTCAAAATGACTCAAAGTTCAGTCCAGTTCAGTTCGCAGTAATCGTTGCCATGGCGATGGACAACGTGGGGGAAGAGAGAGATAGAACAGGAACAACTGATCATTCAGACACGGCTTCACTCACAGACCGGCGAGATGGCTCACAAGCAGCTTTTGGGCGGGTCCTTGGTGATGTCACCTGAGGTCACCGACTGTGACCCCTCCTCCAGATGCGGTCGATCCTCTGCAGTGAACCCGGCACCCAGGCAAGGGCGGACACACACCGGGTTCCTGCTGATCGTACCTTTCCACCCTGGTCATTGTCTGGTACTTCTCACCCACTCGTGAGAGGCGCACCGCTTCCAGGGTCTCGTTACCTCGGATGGTGTGTGTGTGTCCTGCCTTAGCGAACCGGTCCCTTTTTATCCCCCTGCTGGGGTATCGCCTGTCCATCACTTCAAACAGTTCAGGGTTCAAAGGGGGGAGCCGCTCCAGACAGCTCTCTCTCTCCCACGTCCCTTCATTACACATCTCCAGACGCTGCTCCATTGTTCCTTATCTCTCCTTCCCCTGCGGGCAGGTGGCAGACCACTTGCTGATGTCGCTGATGTCACTGATGCTAACCTAGGCCAGCAAACATCTTAATTTTATGTGTATTCTCGTCACAGTCCACAGAATCACCTGTCTGACCACTAACTATAGAGTCTCCTATCACTGCTGCCATCCTCTTCCTTTCTGTACCCTTCTGAGCCACATCTCCATATTCTGTGCTATGGGCACGGATAAACATCACCGAGGATCTCGTGGTCTGTACATACCATCTGTGTGGTGAAAAAACCTCAAGACGGCTGAGGAAGTTTGGTATGGGTCCCCAAATTTTAAGAACTTTCTATAGGGGCACGATTGAGAGCATCCTGACTGGCTGCATCACTGCCTGGTATGGGATCTGTGCTTCGCTCAATCGCAGGACTCTGCAGAGAGTGGTGCGGACAGCCCAGCGCATCTGTAGATGTGAACTTCCCACTATTCAGGACATTTACAAAGACAGGTGTGTAAAAAGGGCCCGAAGGATCATTGAAGAGCCGAGTCATCCCAACCACAAACTTTTCCAGCTGCTACCATCCGGGAAACGGTACCACAGCATTAACTCCCAGACCAACAGGCTTTGGGACAGTTTCTTCCACCGGCTATCAGACTGCATTATGCATGCTGACGGACCTATATTTCTATGTTATATTGAATATATACGTAGGCATCCATTAGTCTTGAGAGACCATGGGCGCAGGCCTGGACAAGGTTCTATGGAAGACCGGCAGTTGCCCATGCTGCAAGTCTCCCCTCTCCACGCCACCGATGTTGTCCAAGGGAAGGGCATTAGGACCCATACAGCTTGGCACCGGTGGCGTCGCAGAGCACTGTGTGGTTAAGTGCCTTGCTCAAGGACACAACATGCTGTCGCAGCCAAGGCTCGAACTAGCGACCTTCAGATCACCAGACAAATGCCTTAACCACTTGGCCACGCACCAACACATTGAATATATTGAATATACTGTTGTACATAATTATTATAAATTACTATAATGGCACATTGCACATTTGAAAGCAGACGTAACATAAAGATTTTTACTTCTCATGTATGTGAAGGATGTAAGTAATAAAAATTCAAAATTCAAATTCAAGGTAAAACATGTCACTTTGATAATAAATTTCCTTTTGAGACTTCCTCAACCACTTGGAAAAATTTGTCATTTTTGTAAACCCTCAGGCTGCCTGTTGCTTCGCCTTATTTCGAATTGGACGCCTGCTTCTTCCTAATAAAATGTATCACGTTGCTGTCATTTATCTGTTGTATAGCTGACCGGGGCACCAAGTTAGCACAACGCTTTACAGTACCAGGGATCTGAGTTCAATTCCCGCCACTGGTTTGAACGTTCTCCCCGTGACCACACAGGTTGCCTCTGGGTGCTCTGGTTTCCTCCCACAGACCTAAGACGTACTGGTTGGTAGGTTAATTGAGCACTGTAAATTGTCCCGTGACTAGGCTAGGATTAAGTTAAGGCACTGCTGTGTGGCATGGTCTATTCTGTGCTGTATCTCAGTAAATAAATAAGTTCCACTAACCTGTTTTTGCTTGCAAGCTGTCAGTGTCCCCATCACTGTTTACTACTGTTCTGTGATTTGAAGGGTCAAAAAATCTTGATATCCCAGACTAATTCAGTCATGGTTATTATAGAAAACGATGATCCCCATAGTAAATCTTCCTCCCAGCTGAGAAGTAGCCGGTCAAACACCAGTCTTTTTTTGAGTTCAGGAAATTTCTTAAGAAATTTATGCGCTTCCACTTACCTGATAATGTATTGTACCTTTTGAAAATTGAAATGCATCCCATCCCCCTCGCTGACTTCTCTATCGCCCCTTCTGGGTGATATTGAGCCACTGCCTGACAGATCCAGTGACTCCAGTTCAATCCAGACCTAAGTTGCTGTCCCCGTGGGATTTACACATTTTCCCAGGTTTATCCCCCCCAAGTCCCAAAGATGTGTGGGCTGGCCACAGTAAATGGCTGCTAGCCTGCAGGTGAATTTGTCAGTCGTTGATGAGAATGAGGGGAGAATTTAAAATGTATTAGTGTAAATGGGTGCGCGATGATTGGACTGAAGTCAGTATGACTCTAACTCTGAACATTTCTATCTGAACCATGGAAGATAAACCATGGACAACATAGATAAATGTGAATTAGGAACAGAGTTGGCCAGTTGACACCTCAAACCTATGCCATTTGATAAATTCATGACTAACCTGACTACATTCCTCTGTATAAGGATGTAATGCTGATGTTTTATGAGGCATTGGTTAGTCTGCAGTTGGCGTACTGTAAGCAGTTTTGGGCCTCTTATCTAAGAAAAGATATGTTGTCATTGGAGAGGGTACAGAGGATGTTCACGAGAATGATTCCACGAATGAAAGGGTTAAAGAATGAGGAGTGTTTAACGGCTCAGGGCCTTTACTCACTGGAGTTTAGAAGATTGAGAGGAGGATCTGATTGAAACCTATCGAATATTGGAAGGCTTAGATAGAGTGGATGTCGAGAGGATGCTCGGACCAGAGGTCACAGTCTCTGAACAGAGGGATAACCATTTGGAACTGAGATGAGGAGGGGTTTTCTTAACCAGAAGGTGGTGAATCTGTGATATTCATTGCCGGAGATGGTTGTGGAGGCCAAGTCATTGGATATATTTAGAATGGATGTTGATAGGTTATTGATTAAGTCAGGTCATCAAGGGTTATGGGGAGAAGGAAGGAGAATGGGGTTGAGATGATGAGATGGCAGAGCAAACTTGGTAGACCAAATGGCCCAACTCTGCTCCTTTGTCTCTTGGTCTTATGGTCTAACTTAATTAGCTTTTCAACCTCGTTCTTCTTAAGAATCTCAATACTTTTGCCTTAAAAACTGTTAATTCTGTTTCCATATCACCATTTGAAGAGAGTCCCAAAGACATGCAGTCCTGAAAATGTTTTGTTTCAAATCTGTCTTTAATAGGCAACTTTTTGTTAAAACAGTAGCACTTCATTCTAAGTTCTCCCTTAAGTGGACACATCTGGTTTAAGAAGGTACTGGTGAATCTCAGCGACTTCTGGCTGGTGGCCGATGAAACAAGGAAAACAAATAAACCCTCTTCCTTCAGTTAGTCCTGACGAAGGGTCTCGGCCTGAAACGTCGACTGTGCCTCTTCCTATAGATGCTGCTTGGCCTGCTGCGTTCACCAGCAACTTTGATGTGTGTTGCTTGAATTTCCAGCATCTGCAGAATTCCTGTTGTTTGCAAACAAATAAACGGTTTGTTCATCTCTCTTTTTCTGGTAAATGATCATTGCAAACGGTAGCCTGTAACCTTCCCTTGGGCTTTGCAATTTGATGTGGCAGAGCTGAGGCAAGGCAGCAGACCCATTGCCGAGAGCGAGGAAGACCTGAGGTTCGATCGATTTAAGCACCAGCCCAAGTTGGAAAGGTCAGGTGCAGGCCGAATTGAGACGGCAGGGCCCCGGTCCCAGAGCGGATTGAAGCGACTGAACCCGATGTTTGGACAATGAGTTATGCGGTGGGCCATTGCGGAAAGGTCGGGTACAGGTCGTATTGAGGTGACGTGGTCCAGGCCTAGAGCATATCAAAGCGATTGAACCCGATGTTTGCCCGGTGATTTAGGCACCAGGTCAGGGTGTCGGGGCCCAAGGACAAGCCAGTTCAGACCGCTATTCCGCTCCACACAGAACTAAGTGTCTCTTGATGAACTGTCTTTGTGGACTTCAGTTCAGAGCATATTTGCCTGCACTTATTATTTGCATGTTTTTTTCCTGCACATTGGGTGTTTGCCATTCTCCTTTGTGTTTTTTTGGGTTTCTTTATTTTGTGGCTGCCTGTTAGCAGACGAATCTCAAGATTGTATAATGTATAATCTGCTGACTGCTGAATGGTCTAGGTAAGGTGGATGTTGAGAGGACGTTTCCTACGGTGGGGGTATCCAGAACTAGAGGGCACAGCCTCAAAATTGAGGGGCAGCCCCTTAGAACAGAGGTAAAGAGTTTTTTTTTTAGCCAGAGAGCAGTAAATGTGTGGAATGCTCTGCCACAGACTTCAGTGGAGGCCAAGTCCGTGTGTATATTTAAGGCGAAAGTTCATCATTTCCTGATCGGTCAGGGCATCGAAAGATATGGAGAGAAGGCAGGTCTATGAGGTTGAGCGGGATCGGGGATCAGCCATGATGGAATGGCAGAG
This sequence comes from Mobula hypostoma, assembly GCF_963921235.1. Lineage (NCBI taxonomy): Eukaryota > Metazoa > Chordata > Chondrichthyes > Myliobatiformes > Myliobatidae > Mobula > Mobula hypostoma. The sequence continues at coordinate 21,878,513 of NC_086104.1, read as the reverse complement.
CAGACTCGATGGGCTGAATGGCCTAATTCTTCTCCTGTGTCTTATGGTATATATACTTTGATAATAAATGTACTTTGAACTTTTCTCATATATACTGTCAGATTGTTTAATCGTGTTTTGAACAAGTCATCACTTCTACCTACTAATTTCCAGCAGGTACAAGACTGGTCCGTACAATGTTTCCAAAGAAGATCCACCTGTTCCAGGTGTTAGCTGGCAAACTTTTTCCAGTATGTTACGTACCCCGTAACTGGGTTGCCAAACCAGCAGAAATGGATCACTCAGTTGGAGTCTGGATTACTAGAACTAAGAAAGTTTTATTAAAGAAACAAGCAACACAGTAATCGAAAGGATAATAAATGCAACAGTTCAGCAATGATAAACACACATGTGCACAGAATTAAGATAACAGCATCAATCAAGCTCTATCGTTGTCTAGGGATAAATGACCAACTTCAAAGTGACACAAAGTTCAGTCCAATTTAGTAGTTCAGTTCGCAGTAATCGTTGCCATGGCGATGGACAATGTGGCGAGAGAGAGAGAGAGAACGACTGATCATTCAGAAACGGCTTCCACTCACAGACCGGCGATAATTGCTCACAAGCAGCTTTTGGGCAGGTCCTTGGTGATGTCACCTGAGGTCACCGACTGTGACCCCTCCTCCAGATGCGGTCGATCCTCTGCAGTGAACCTGGCACCCAAGCAAGGGCGGACACACACCGGGTTCCCGCTGATCGTACCTTTCCACCCTGTGCGTTGTCTGGTACTTCCCACCGACTCGTGAGAGGCGCACCGCTTCCAGGGTCTCGTTTCCTCGGGTGTCGTGTGTGTCCTGCCTTAGCGAACCTGTACCTTTTTATCCCCCTGCTGGGGTATCGCCTGTCCATCACTTCAAACAGTTCAGGGTTCAAAGGGGGAGCCGCTCCAGACAGCTCTCTCACCCGTCCCTTCATTACACATCTCCAGATCGCCTGTCCATCACTTCAAACAGTTCAGGGCTCAAAGGGGGAGCCGCTCCAGACAGCTCTCTCTCCCGTCCCTTCATTACACATCTCCAAACGCTGCTCCATTGTTCCTTATCTCTCCTTCCCCTGAGGACAGGTGGCAGACCACTTGCTGATACCATTGATGCTAACCCAGGCCAACAAACATCTTAATTTTATGTGTATTCTCGTCACAAGTATCATTTTCCATGTGTTAACAAGAGATCAGCATTTTACTTCTGAATTCTCTTTCTACAGCAATAAGCAGCAATATACTTGCTAAAATTGACCGGTTCACTTTTTACCCACCGCATCTTGCTTGGTACTTGCCCACTTATTTCAGGTGTCTGTATCCTGTTGTGGCCCCCCCCCCCCCACCCTCCCTGCTTTCCTACTGGTGTTTGTCTTCAGCAAAGTTAGAAACCATGTGTTCATTCTAATTGTTAACAGAAATTGTGCAAAAGTGAAGTCCTGACACTGATCCCTACATTTTGCTGAGTTGCTACTTCAAAGAATTCTCTCACTATGCTAAACTAATTGATCTGTTGTTACCTTGCTTTCTGATTCCCTCACTTTCCGATTAGGAGTTATATTGGCTGGTTTGCACAGAGCCATAGCATTCCCTGAAACTAAGATGCTTTGAACAATTAAACCCATTGTGTGAATGATCTCATTAGGTGGTTGATGGCCAGCACAGACTCGGTGGGTTGAAGGGCTGCTTCCGTACCATCTCATGTCATGCCACTCTGAGCTCTGCCAGAGTCATCCAAGACAAATCGCCTTAACCATCCCTTTTCAAACTTGCATGTGATAACTGAACTTCACGCTCAAAAGTCGTATTCCTGATTGTGTTGCTCCTGTCAAAAATTTGTACACTATGAATTTATTTGAAAGACACACCCTTTATCTATTCCCTGTCCTACCCCTTCTCTTCTCACCTGCCCATACCTCCCTCTAGTGCCCCTCCTCTTTCCCTTTCCTCCATGGTCTACTCTTGTCTCATATTTCTCCTTCTTCAGCTTTTTCCTTTTCTACTTATCGCCTCCCAGCTTCTCACTTCATCCCCCCCTCAGTCACTCACCTGGCTTCACCTATCACCTTCTAGTTTGCACTCCTTCCTCTCCCCCACCTTATTCTGGCTTCTTCCCCCTTCTTTTCCAGAGTCTCGGCCCGAAACGTCAACTGCTAATTTATTTCCGTAGATGCTGCCTGACTTTCTGAGTTTCTCCAGCATTTTGTGTGTGTGACTCTGAACTTGAGGGTAGTTTGAGAGGGAAATATTAGGGGGGTGATAATTGCTGAAAGTAATGGGATTTAAACGATTGACAAAAACTATAGCTGTTCATCATAGTTAAAGGCTGGAGAATATTTCTGTCATTTTACTATTTAGATGGGAATCTTGGTTGACAAGTTCTTGTTGGGCCATAGGGTCTGTTTCTACGCTGTATGACTCTAGCTAAAAGGTCATAGTTCTGTAACTTGTAGTAAAATTGAATTTTTGCTGATGCACAGGGTTCAGATGGCACTCAGTCATACCAGGCCTGAGGTTGAAACAGATTGATAAAAAGGGAAGTGTGAAGGCAACAATTGTGCTGACAGATCCTTTGGGGTGTATTTGTTGGTTTAATTCCAGCTTTGAAAGTGGTTGTTCAGACTTTGTCTATTATGAATATAACCGTGGAATAACCATTTCTAGTGATACCACTTCCATCATTCCAACAAAAACTTCAGATTTCTACTTCTGTTTAATGCTAGGTTTAATATTTCTTCTCTGATGCTCCTACTTTCTTGAAATTGTGCCAAGCTTTCAACTTCCTTGTTGGTTATAACCCTTTTCCCTTTCGCCCTCTACCACAAGGTCTAACCCACTGTCTGAGTTAGCTTCCCTGAATGCATGTGGTCCATTAACAGTCATGATAGGGTCATGGCATTAATTGTTCCTCTACCCTCTCTCGTGCGGCTTTGTGGCTGTGGTGGAGCAGGTGAAGATTGTCTTGACGTTGCGTGTTTTATTACTTCGCTTCCCACTAATCAATCAGATCTCTCTGCAACATTTTAAACTTTGTTTGGAACCTTGTTAGCTTTGAGATGAATGTGGCACTTCTCTCCGTGCTCTTGGATTGAAAATACGGCATGCACTTTGACTCGAGTGCAAAGAGGAGCAGTTTAGCAATACTATCTTGTCTTGGTGTACTTCTGGGATGCTGGCCGCACGCTGCTTTCTGCAGATGTACGTCTGAATTCGGTTGAAGCAGGTTAACACTGGTTTGGAACCAGTTTGTCACGATGAATTTTGGGTTCATTTACCAAAGTGCAAATACAAATAAAACTTGGGAGAGTTATCCGCAGACACAGACTTATTCCAGACAAAGAGTCTCAACACAAGACAGTGACTATCATTTCCTTTCCCAGATGCTCCCTCATCTGCTGAGTTCCTCCAGCAGTATGTAGTGTCATGCTGAAGGGTTTCGGCCCGAAACGTTGACTGTACTTTTTTCCATAATAACTGCCTGGTCTGTTGAGTTCCTCCGGTATTTTGTGTGTGTTTTGAACAGTTTTTTTGTTGGAGGAATAGTGGAAGTTCAAAACTGAATCTAGGAGGCTTAAAGCATAGTGTTTCATTCAGTGGTCTTCTGTCTAAACTGGGAAATATGAGAGATGCAACAAGATCGCAGGGATCTATGGCACTGAAGTTGGCACTTCTGCTTAACACATCTGTGTCAACCAAGTTGCCTGCCTGAGCTCGTCCCAAGTAAAGACCGAAAGGGAAGGATTATGACAGGGGTTAACGTTGTGCATATAATATTTTAATTGTATCTGAGTAATCTTGAATGTACTGTTTATTGTGTGATTAAGCATTCTTGTTCATTTAAATAATTAATTAGGGTCATGTAAAAATGCATTAATTGTATCTGTCATCACGTTACCATGTGATACATGTGTGCCTCGCTTAAAGTAAAGATGAAGCCAGACCCACATTCCCAGACTCTGTGTCTTCCTTGAATTAATTTCATGTTTTGAAATTATAAAACATAAGGTACCAACCTTTTTTATGCTATGAGGCAATACCACTAAGCAAGGGGTTGTGGACCCCAGGCTGGGAACCCCTAGATGATAATAAAGTGAAGAAAGAAGGGATTAAATGACAAAAGAGATGGTTAATAGGCAAGAAATTGGTGGTCATGAGTTGGGAAACAAAAGGAAGGCCAGCAGAAGTTTAAACAGCAGCAACAGAATTGTTGACAATAATGCTGGCCCAAAAAATGCATGCTACAGTGTACAATTTTAAACTTGGTGTTATGACCATCAATTTGTGAAGTCTCTAATTACTGTTCCTGGAGCCACCATTGAGTTGAACTCGATTTTTATAAGAAGGTGAATCTGAAATAACTCGGTAATGAAGGTAGTGTCAAAAAGATTGGGGCTCTGCTTAGAAACTGAACTGACATGTTCTGTACTGATTTCTCCATTATTGATTTCCTAACTGAAGAAGGTAGCTGTTGTCATGGAGTGTATGTAGGACAGCAATTACTGAAGGCAATCTCTGCCTTGATGCTCCATTTAATCGTGAAAGCAACTCACTTGTCTGGTAGCTGGCTGAAGAATTCAACTCTTTAGTGACCATGCTTGCAAAGCGGATGCAAAATTAATTAATCAGACCATGGTACGGTGTTTGAATCATGGTGTGTACTCCTCTGTCTTCCACTTCAACAATGGTGCTTCTGTGTGCTGAAGCTGTGGTTAAAGGGGGAAGATAATGCCCAGATGCATCATCATCATCAGTGTGAATGAACTTTTGACTGTCCTGAACATATTTTTCCTCCCGGCACTGACAGGAACACGGATGATGAGTTTGTCAGGGAAGGATTGTTCAACAGATAATGAACTGTTGAATCCTACGAGCAAAATTCATGACCTTTTGGGGCTAACTTTTTTTTTATTCACTGGCTTCTTAGAGGGTTCAGTAAAATGTTCATCTAGAATGAGTGTGAACTTGCAGACGTTTAATATGCACCAGATAGAATTGTGTTGGCAGTTTGAACAGGAGTTCAAGCATGTGTGTTTGAATTGGTAGCGGGGAAGCGGATGTGTGTAGGATGTGGACACTCACCAGAAATATAAGCATGTATCTTATAACTTAAAATTGAATGAGTAACCTAGACTAAACCCAGTGTTCCTCATCTGGGAGACTCTTGAGTCCATTTTTACCACTGGTTTGAGGACCGTAATAAGCATCTGTGAAGGATGAAAAATTGTGGTAATTGTGCTTGCCAAATGTATTTGGTATGGTGAAAGAATGCTGTGTGGGTATTGATTACTGGTTGCAATATTGTGGTGTGGTCATGTGCTGTCGCTACTCCGTGCTTGTTACTATGGTGATGAGTAGGCGTGGTTGTTGTGATTGTTTGCACTGATACCATACCAGTTCAAAGATTGCTGGTACTGTCTGCTTGCTGTCTGGGCTGATGTCTTGAGTTAATAGCAGTGTAAAGTAATGCTAATGTTTATTAAAAAAAAAGTATATTTATCCAGAGACCAGAGTATGAGCTGTAAAAAAAAAAGTAGTAGTATAATCCATTTTGGTTCAGTATGATTTTAGGCCTTTAATTAAATATCTTCACAGATATTGCTAGTAAGGCTAGTACTTACTATCCATGGCCACCTCCTACCCACGATGTCTCATTCCAGGCAACAATATCAGTGTCAATGGCTCTGGGCTCCTGAGCAACGATAAGCCGAGCAACATCCTAGTGTGTTGTTGTTGAGGCTTTCCATAAGGGTCCGGTTGCTCAAGGTCCCAAATTTGAGAGAACAGTGGAAATGGTCTGTGGGTACTTGCTTTTAATTTGACCTACTGCATGACTGACAAATGCAGTTGTGAGGAATGGTCCCTGACCCTAAGCTTGTGGCTTCTCTTTCTACAGATGCTGCTTGACTTTTTTTTGGTATTTATTCATTTATGGGATGTGGGTGTCGCCAGCTAAGCCAGCATTTACTGCCCATCCGTAGTTGTCCTTGAGAAGGTGGTACTGAGCTGCCTTCTTGAACTGCTGCAGTCCTTGAGGTATAGGTACACCCACAGTGCTGTGAGGGAGGGGATTCCATGATTTTGACCCAGCAACAATGAATGAATGGCGATATGTTTCCAAGTCAGGACAGTGAGCGACTTGGAGGAGGATTTCCAAGAGGTGGTGTTCCCAGGTATCTGCTGTTGTCGTCCTTCTAGATGGTAGTGATCGTGGGTCTGGAAGGAGCTGCCTTAGGAACTTTGTTGCAGTGCATCTTGTAGATAGTACACACTTCTGCAACTGTTTGTTAACTGGCTGAGTTCTTCCGGCATGTCTGTGTTGGTTTCAGATCCCAGCATCTACAGTTTTTATTTGTTTTCCATCTAAGTTCAGCCTTGAGCCGGTGATTGGGCAGGGGGTGTCTAATGTGACTTGAGTTGGGGGTGGGAGAAAGCCCACTTAACTACAATACACCATGTAGTGTTATCTTTTCAATCAAAGATGGCGACTTCAGTCACATGAATGGGGTCATGCCTCAGCCACAACTTTCATCAGGTCTTTGCTCAGCAATAGAGCACTGGAGTTCATTGGGGTTTAATTTGAGCTTGGTTCATTGGGCATGAACTGACTCCTGTATTGCAGCTGGTTGACAGTTCTCTATAGAATAACTGGCAAGGAAATGGCACGATCCAGCTCATTGATTGCTTAGGTGGGTGGCAGCTAAATTTGGAATGAGACAAAGACAACCAAAGGTGCATACTTTAATTTAACTGCTATTCCGACTGTTGCATTAACTTATTTGATTTTGCTCTACATAAAAAAAAAAGTTCCTTTGTAATATCCATCCATGCTCCAACTTCTCTGCTGCTCTTCTCTGGAGGACTTCAGACCTGAAATATTAACTGTTCCTCTTTCTACGTTTGCTGCATGACCAAAAAGTTTAAATGTATTATCAAAGTGCACGTATGTGACCATATACAACCCTGAGATTCGTTTTCTTGCGGGCAAACACAGCAAATACAAGAAACACAATAGAATCAATCAAAGACTGCACTCAAAAGGATGGACAAACAACCAGTGTGCAAAAGACATCAAACTGTGCAAATACAAAAGAAAAAAAAACTAATAATAAGTAAATAAACAATAAATATTGAGAACATGAGATGAGTCTTTGAAAGTGAGTCTGTGTGTTGTGGGAGCAGTTCATTGATGGGGCGGGTGAAATTATCTCCATTTGCTTCAAAAACCTAATAGTTGAGGGGTAATAACTGTTCCTGAGCATGGTGGTGCAAGTCCTGACGTTCCTGTACCATCCTCCTGATGGCAACAGTGAGAAGAGAGCATGCCTGGATGGTGTGGTCCTTGATGATGGATGCTGCTTTCCTGCGACATCGCTCCTTGTCGGTGGATGGACTGGGCCGTATCCATTACTTTTTGTAGGTTTTTCCGTCCAAGGGCATTGGTGGATCCAGTAAATATACTGTCCACCACCCATCTATAGAAGTCTGCCAAAGTGTTAGAGTCTTCGCATACTTCTAAGAAAGTCAGTGTGTTGCCATGCTTACTTCGTAATTGCCCTTGTGTGCTGAAACCAGGATAGATTCACAGAAATTATAATACCCAGCAACTTTAATTTGCTGACCCTCTCCACCTCTAATCCCCTGATGAGGACTAGCTCATGGACATCTGGTTTCCTCTCCTAAGGTCAATAATAAGCTCCTTTGTCTTGCTGACATTGAGTAGGAGATTGTTGTTGTGACACCACTCAACCAAAGTTTCAATCTCCCTCTTAGGTACTGATCCCTTACCATCTTTGATTTGGCGAACGACAGTGATGTCATCAGCAAACTTAAGGATGGCATTGGAGCTGTGCTTGGCCTCATAGTATAAAATGAACAGAGCAAGGGGCTAAGCTCACAGCCTTGTGGGGCACCTGTGCTGATGGAGATTGTGGAGGAGATGCTTTTGCCAATCCAACCTGACTGGCATCTGCAAGTGAGGAAATCCAGGATCTAGTTGCACAAGGGGAGGTACTGAGATCAAGATCTTGAGGCTTATTGATTAGTTTTGAAGGGATGATGGTTGTGAATGCTGAGTTGTAGTTGTTGTATGCATATTTGTTGCCTAGATGTACCAGGGTTGAGCAAAGAACCAATGAAATGGCATCTGCTGAGGACCTATTGTGACAGTAGGCAAATTGTGTGGATGTAAGTCGTTTCTCAGATCTGATTTGATATGTTTCATCCTCAACCGCTCAAAACACTTCATCACAATGGGTTTAAGTGTGACTGGACAATAGTCATTGAAGCAGGTCACCACATTCTTCTTTGGCACTGGTATAATTGAAGCCTGCTTGAAGCATTTGGGTACTTCGAGAGGTTAAAGATATTGGCAAACACTACAGTCAGTTGAACAGCACAGGCCTTTAGTATCCAGCCATGTACCCATCTGTGCTGGATGCTTTCTTTGGGTTTACCCTCCTGAAAATTGTCTCATGTCGGCCTCAGATACTGAAATCATGGGTTGATCAAGGGTTGTGGGAATTTATGAATGTGCCTCCATGTTTTGATGGTCAAAGTAAGCATAGAAGGCATTGAGCTCAACTAGGATCAAAGCCTTGTTGACACCTATGTCACTTGGTTTCACTTTGCAGGAGATGATAACATTCAAACCCTTCCACAGCTGTTGAACATCTTTCAGTGATTCAACTTTTGACTGGAATTGCCACTTCAGATATACCTGGACCTCTTGTATCTTTCTTGGTTCCCAGACCTGAATATCACAGATCTGGCCCTCAGCAGATTGTGGATCTCATCGTTCATCCAGGACTTCTGGTTTGGGAAATCTCTGAACGATTTTGTGGGGACTCATATGACTTTTTATGAAGTCCGTGACAACCATGGTGAATTCATTCAGATCGTCTGATTCCTTGAACATGACCCAGACCACCAACTCAAAGCAATCCTGGAGGTCATCTCTGTGTTGTCCTTACTTCTGGAGCCTTGCTCTTTAGCCTCTGCTGTATATAGGTGGGAGGACAGCCGAGTGATCAGATTTCCTGAAGTGCGATCTAGGTATGGAACGGTAGGGATTACTAATCCTAGTATAGCAGGAGTCAAGTGCGTTAGGACCCCTGGTGCTGCAGGTTATATGCTGATGATAAGTGGGCAGAACTTTCTTCAAACGAGTCTGATGGAAGTCCCTGACAATGATTTGAAAGGCATCGGGTTTCTTGTTTGCTGATGGCAGCATTCGGAATCTCAAGTACTTGCTTAACGTTGGCCTTTGGCAGTATGTAAACTGTGGTCAAGATCATGGAGACTCTTTTAGTAAGTGGAACGGACAGCAGTTATTCATTTGATGTTCCAGGTCATGGGGAACAAAAATGCGACAAGACTGCTGTACCTGAGCACCACAAAGGGTTTGTCATGAAACACAGACCCCTACCTTTTGCCTTCTCGAAATCAGCAAATTGCTCCATCCAACGTATCGAGATGTCCTTCAGGTATCTAGCATGTCTGGAGGGAGCCATGTATCCTTGAAACACAGAATGCAGCAATTTCTCATTTTCTTCCAATACTGCAATCTTGCCCGTAGGCCCTTAATCTTGTTTTCTTGTGACTGTACATTTGTTAACAAGATGCTGGGTAGGGGAAGTTTCATTCCCCTGTGTTTCAGTCTGGCTTGGAGTCTTCCTCCCTGCCTCTCTTACAGCCACGGCAATGTACCTTCATAGGCTTAAAGCTACCATACCTGTATGCTTGAGAGTTAAGTCCGTTGAGTTCTTCAGAAGATCATGAAAATGTTAGTTCATTTAGATGGTTCAAAAGTACATTGCTTAAAGGGAAATTACAGGCTGCAGATTGCAGTGAGAGGAGTTCGGAAGAAGTATATTTAGAAGTTTTGTAAGCAGCCCGCAATGTGTCACCATGGTTCAGCAGCGCATCCTGCCAAACTCAGCAGAGTTTTCCAGAAATGTGCTGAGTGCTTCCTGCATTTTTTACATAAAATTCTCCTGGATCATGCAATAACTGTTGTCGCTCAAAACTTAAATAGATTTTCATCGTTGTGTTTCATTTATGGGGGGCTTCAGGAGCAGATGCTCTGTTGTCCCAAAGTAACTGCCCATCTATAGTTGGATCACAATGTTCGTTCTTGTCTCGTCTCCCAAGCCAAGCGGAAATACATCTGCAATACTGGGCATTCAGCATTGCTTCACTCAGTTTATTTCTGGGGCTGCTGTGTGGGGGATTACCCCATGAAAAGGATTAAACAGACCCTGTCTGTACTCTGTAGATCTTTGAAGTGTATAAGATTCTGCTGGGTTTTACAGGATAGATGGAGAGTTGATATTTCTTCTGGTTGTGATATCTAGAACCATAGGGCACTGTCTCACTTAATTGAAGACTGAAATGAGAAGGAGTTCTGAACTCAAAGGGTATTGAACCTTTGGAACCAATGATTCATGGTTACTGAGAATATTCAAGTAGAAATCTGATAATGATTGGGATTAGGAGGCTGAGGTTCAGCTAGGAGCTTATTGAATGGATGAGCAGGGATGGGGTGGATGGTCTGATCTTGCATCAAGTTCTCATGGTCCATTGTGGTTGTGGGCATAGTCATCCAGCCAGTCTCTCACTCAGATAAATGGAGTCATTCTACGTCAATCAGAGTTCTGTGGCATACCCATTGTCAAAGCTGTCATGTCATTCCATGGTACCACATGGGAACAGGCTCTTCACCCAATGGCGCCAGTGCTGACCAGCAAACACCCAGTTCCCAACCCCTGTTGTTTGGCTCTCACACCTTATCATATGAATCAAGCTGTGCAAGGTGCCCCAGTTTATAGCTGGCTTGAAGCTGAGGGAACAGAGCAGAGGGGAATGCAGCCCTTGTGTTTTGTACTTCACAAGCATGACCCTGGACATTGAAGTGATTTGCCTCCAATGCATTGCATAGATGCAGAACTGTAACATGGATAATACTATGTCTGCAACAAGCCACCAGCTATCTGCTTCGTCAACCAAGCTACCCAAGTCTCTTTCAATTTTAACCTGAGCCAGTTCATTACAAATTGTGAAACATCTGTATCATCCATTTTCTTTTTGCTGAGTTGCCAACCACAGAAGCCTCCCATTCCAGTGGTAGGATGAGTGAACCGTCATTCACATCTTCTCTAAGGCCAAAATGTCCGGCAAAGAACTTCTGGTTGCTCTTAACGTCCATTTGGAATGGAGATGAGGAAGGATTTCTTTAGACAGGGTGCTGAATATGTGGAATGCGTTGCCACAGGTGGCTGTGGAGGCCAAGTCATTGGGTATATTTAAAACAGAGGTTGGTAGATTCTTGATTAATCAGGGAATGAAGGTATATAGGGAGGAGACAGGAGATTGGGGTTGAGAGGGAAAATGGATAAGCCATGAAGAAATGGCGGAGCAGATTTGGTGGGCCAAATGACCTAATTCCACTCCTATATCTTTCGGAATTGAGTGTCCTTGGTCGCTTCGGGAGCATACAGAGCACTGAGTAGCTGGTGGAACAAGTGCATCTCCTTGCAAACTACATAGTGGCTTGACCCATCAAGCACTCTCTGGCTCACCTCAGGCAGACTGTGTAGATCCCACCCTAAACTCATCTAACTCACGAAAATAGAATGGAAGCAAGAAGCCAATAATCAGATTCTCGGTTGCCGACCACAAAATGTCCAATTTAGATGCAAAAGGAAGTTCCCAAATATTATTACATCATTATCTTCCTGGAATTTAGTTATTTCTGGAGTTTTGATGATTGTTGCATAATTACATTTTGATGGTTTTCCCTCTTTATTTACTTAAGTGTTCTTCACCCTTATCACTGCATAGAACTGAGGTGATTTATTCAGACAGGCCCCTCTGGCCAACGAGCTGTATTGCACAGCAACCACCGATTTCACCCTCACCTAATCACAGCTCAGTTTACAATGGCCAATTAACCTACTAACTGGTATGGCCTTTGGACTGTGGGAGAAAACCCATACGGTCACACAAAGGAAGTGCAGACTCCTTCCAGACAGCACTTGAATTGAACTCTGAACTCCGATGCCCCGAGCTGTAATAGAATTGTGCTAACCGTTACGCCACCATACCGAGTAATTTGTTTCAAGCCCCTGGAACTCACTTTAAGATATCCCATGCCTTAGATTCTATGCAGGATTGGATAGTCATGTACAGTGGTATTACAACTCATATAATGTTGGTCTTCATGCGAAGAATAGATTGACTCCATTGTTGCTTTCTTTCTTCCTAACCTCAAATCATTCCCTGCTTCAGTTATTCAGTATTAAATTTGAAGAATCAGTTTTCCACTCATACTGCAGATTTCCAGCTTAGCTAAATCACATTTCCACCTGCACTTTTGAGGACTTTGTGATGAAAAAAGAAATGCTAATATCTGGAATGAGCATTTTCCTGCAAGTCCTGATCTGTTATTTAAACTTTGTGCCAAAGTTTAGGATTTAATTGTACAAAATGGAACTACAGTGAAAGCTCAGTAAGATTCCAAGGGACACCTCATGGGATAGAAGTAGACAGAATTATCCCTGGACCTCTTGTATGGCTGACTGCTGTAAATCAATGAACATTGTTGGCCTTTTGGATCAAAAAATGGTGAATTGGAGAAAATGTTCTCTTTTTCCCCCTTCTTTCCCCCCCAATATGTTACTTCCTTAACATTAGCAGCCTTGCTTTCATTTGTTAAGATGCAGCAATTTGGAAATCCCTTCAACTTATTCTCCCCCTTTTTTTTCAACTCTTACTTTTTATCTTCACGTCTCTAAACATTTTCTTTGGTACGTTTGTATTGATTTTGCCTTTATGTAGCATGATATTTATCTTCTGATAAAAGCACTTTATGAATGCATGCCATTGTGGGGTATGTGGATATTTTAGATATTGATTGTTTGATGTTGTGGTGTTTGCCGAGCTTGGCATTTAGTTTGCAGACATTTCATCATCAGTCGAGGGAACATCCTCTGTGCGCCGTTGTTTGTGTTTCTCTCTCGGAGTGCTCGCGTTTATACAGGCCCCTGTTCCCTTGCCTCGATCATGATTGGCTATCCCTTCAATTGACCTTTGAATTCTATTGGCTCACGTTTCTTTGGCTGTTTGGGGATTGTAGACGGCGTCTATTTCAATATGTTTGCTTACATCTCCTTTGGAAAATGAAATGCTTACATTTCCTTGTGAAAAAGACTAAGGAGCTGGTGGTAGACCTGAGGAGAACTAAGGTACCGGTGACCTCTGTTTCCATCCAGGGTGTCAGTGTGGACATGGTGGAGGATTACAAATACCTGGGGATACGAATTGACAATAAACTAGACTGGTCAAAGAACACTGAGGCTGTCTACAAGAAGGGTCAGAGCCGTCTCTATTTCCTGTGGAGACTGAGGTCCTTTAACATCTGCCGGACAATGCTGAGGATGTTCTACGAGTCTGTGGTGGCCAGTGCTATCATGTTTGCTGTTCTGTGCTGGGGCAGCAGGCTGAGGGTAGCAGGCACTAACAGAATCAACAAACTCATTCGTAAGGCCAGTGATGTTGTGGGGATGGAACTGGACTCTCTCACGGTGGTGTCTGAAAAGAGGATGCTGTCCAAGTTGCATGCCATCCTGGTCAATGTCTCCCATCCACTACATAGTGTACTGGGTGGGCACAGGAGTACATTCAGCCAGAGACTCATTCCACCGAGATGCAGCACAGAGCGTCATAGGAAGTTATTCCTGCCTGTGGCCATAAAACTTTACAACTCCTCCCTTGGAGGGTCAGACACCCTGAGCCAATAGGCTGGTCCTGGACTTATTTCATAATTTACTGGCATAATTTACATATTACTATTTAACTATTTATGGTTCTATTACTATCTATTATTTATGGTGCAACTGTAATGAAAACCAATTTCCCCTGGGATCAATAAAGTATGATTATGAAAAGAACGACACTTCTAGAAATTCTTGTGCCACCTTCATGTTTGCCTGTGCCCAAACCTCAGTGATGTTCCAGTTAAACTGGTGCCCTTCTCGGTTCTCGGGTACGATGTCTCCATACCAGCAGTTTGTGATCCCGTAAACAAGCTGAGAGTTTACGTCTTGGCCTGACCGTCAGCTGTTTACTCTTTTCCATAGATGCCACCTGGCCTGCTGAGTTCCTCCAGCATTTTGTGTGTGTTGAGAGCTTACATCCTGTCTGGCCGACGTGGTTCTTGTTGCAGTCTCTACAGATGTCGGTTGTATTCTTTAAGCAAAAAAATAAGCTGAGTATTGGGCTGCTCTTTTTTTTTAATATATATGTAACAGATTAAAGTTTTCTCCTGAGTAAATGGAACACTGTCTTACTGAATGCTATATGTCTATTGTGTCAGGCAATACTTTACCTGGAGAAACCATGTAGCGTGATAAACTGTCTATGCTATGTAGTGTATAATTCACCTGCGGAAAAATGGCGAATTTCTATGTGAATGCAAGAGATAAGCAACAAATCTGTCTCATTGAAAATTTTATGTTCTCATCCTTTGAATCTTTTTGCAATCAGCAGCAGAGCAGTGTGATTTCCACTCTGCGCCCTGACACGAGAATATTGTTACAAAGCTTGCTGTCTGTTGTGAGAGAGGAATCCCTTTCCTGAAGCAACAGAAGAGAAAGGGCGGTGAGCTGAAAGCTAATGTAAAATAGAATAAGTTTGAATTTCCTATTCCGCATTTCACGGTTGGGGGGGGGGGGTATCTCCTGAAAGCTTGTGCCTGATGAATCTTCTGCTCTTGTGATAAGTTCTCTTTCCTGCTGAGTACTTTATATTGTAACATGAAACTTTATTTGACTACACTGCTTGTGCAGATGGACGCTGCGTCCAGATGCAAGTAATTCTTAGAGCAGGGGTTCCCACCCTGGGGTCCACAACCCCCTCAATTAATGATAAGGCTCCATGGTATAAAAAAGGATGGAACCCCTGTCTTAAAGGGTGGTGAATCTCTGGAACTCCTTGCCCTTGAGGGTGATGGAGGCCAGATTGTTAGATATATTTAAGGTGGAGATAGATAATTATGGAGTCACAGAGTCGTACAGTACGGAAACAGGCCTTTCGGCCCTTCTGATCCCTGCCAGGCAAGATGTCTCATCCAAGGTAGTCCCATTTGCCAATGTTTGTCCCATAATTTTTTAAACATTTCCAATCCATGCACCTATCCAACTGTCTTTTAAAAGTTATTGTACCCGCTTCTAGCACTTCCTCTGCTAGCTGATTCTACATAGATACCACCCTTTATTTAAAATAGTGTTGTTCCTTAAATTCAGCTGAAGTCTCCCCCTCTCGCCTTAAGTCCTCTAGTTCTTGATACCCCAACTCTGGGGAAAAGACTGAGAGCATTCACCCTTTGTTTGCCCCTCATGATTTCATGCACCTCTATAATATCACCTCTCAGTCTCTAACACTCTCAGGTGTAAAATCCTAGCCTGTCCAATGTTTCCTTGTAACTCAGTGCCTCAATTCCTGGAAGCTCCTCGTAAATCTTTTCAGTTTAATAAAACCTGTTCTGTTGCAGGGTGAGTAAAATAGAATGCAATATTCCACGAATCTCTGGAGAGCCATCAAACATGTGAAGTGGGAATTCTGAACCAAACTTGAATCACTGAAGGATGCTCGACAAGCGTAGCAGGATTTTTTTCTGCTATTACTTCTTACAAAGTGAAACCAAGTGACGTAGGTGACAACAGGGCTGCGCTCCAAGATTAGCTCAAAGCCTTCTATGCTCACTTTGACCATTAAAACACAGAGGTTCTTCCCGAGCCCCCACAGCCCTTGGCGACCCTGTAAATTCAGTCTCTGAGGCCCACAAGATAGCATCTTTCAGGAGGGTGAATCCCTGGAAAGCATCTGGTCCAGATGGGGTACCTGGCCGATTATTGGAGACCTGTGCTGATCAACTGGTTGCAGTGTCCACTGAAAGTTTTCACCGCTGACTTTAGCAGTCTGAGGTGCTCCCCTGCTTCAAGCAGGCTTCAATTATACCAGTGCCAAAGAAGAACATGGTAACCTGCTTCAAGGACTATTGTTCAGTGACACTTACATCCACTGTGATGAAGTGCTTTGAGAGGTTGGTGACGAATCAGCATATAAGAGGGAGATTGAAAATCTGGCTGAGTGGTGCCAAAACGACCTCTTACTCAATGTCTGCAAGACGAAGGAGCTGATTATTGACTTCATAAGGAGGAAACCACAGGTCTATGAGCCAGTCCTTATAGGGAAACACCAATGCCCTTGAATGGAAAGTCCAACTAAAAGAGTGGATATGGTCTATTACATCATGGGTAAAGCCCTCCCCACCATTGAGCACGTTTGTACAGAGCACTATGGCTGGAAAGCAGCATCCATCATCATGGAACCCCCTGCCAGCCAAGACATGCCCTCTTCTCACTGCTGCCGTCAGGGAGAAGGCACAGGAGTCTCAGAACTCACATCACCAGGTCCAGGAACAGATGGGTTAACTTCACTCACCCCATCACTGAATCGTTTACATAGCCTGTGCACGCACTCTCAAGGAGTCTTCAGCTCACATTCTTGATATTTATTGCCTATTTATTTATTTGTTTACTTTTTCTTTTGTATTTACACAGCTTGTCTCTTGCACGTTGGTTGTTTGTCCTCTTGGGTCCAGTCTTTCAATGATTTTAATGTGTTTCTTGGATTTACTGTGTATGCCTGAAAGAAAATGAATCTCAGAGTTGTATGTAGTGACATATATGTATTTTGAGAATATACTTCCTTTGACTTCTGAAATGTGATGTGCAACCTCATTGCACTATGCATTCACAGCTTTAATACTCAATACCTGGACTTCTGAAAGCCAGCGTGCCAAAAGCCGCCTTCACCATGGTGTCTAACTGTGACTCCAATTTCAGAGAATTATGTGCTTGTACTCTGCGGTCCTTCTGCTGTGCAACGCTCCCCATGTCCCTGCCTTTCACTGTGAAAGTTCTGGATCTGACTTTTGGAAATGCAACACCTTACACTTATCCGAATTAAATTTCCTTGGCCCACTCAGGTAGTCAAGATCCTCTATAACTTTTGATAGCTTTATTCATTGTCCACTGTGCCACCTTATTTAGTGTCATCTGCAAACTTGCTAGCCATTTCTTGCATATTCATAGTCATAGTCATACTTTATTCATCCCGGGGGAAATTGGTTTTTGTTACAGTTGCACCATAAATAATAAATAGTAATAAAACCATGAATAGTTAAATAGTAATATGTAAATTATGCCAGGAAATAAGTCCAGGACCAGCCTATTGGTTCAGGGTGTCTGACCCTCCAAGGGAAGAGTTGTAAATTTGATGGCCACGGCAGGAATGACTTTCTATGACGCTCTGTGTTGCATCTCGGTGGAATGAGTCTCTGGCTGAATGTACTCCTGTGCCCACCCAGTACATTATGTAGTGGGTGGGAGACATTGTCCAAGATGGCATGCAACTTAGACAGCATCCTCTTTTCAGACACCACCGTGAGAGAGTTCAGTTCCATCCCCACAACATCACTGGCGTTACGAATGAGTTTGTTGATTCTGTTGGTGTCTGCTACCCTCAGCCTGCTGCCCCAGCACACAACAGCAAACATGATAGCACTGGCCACCACAGACTCGTAGAACACCCTCAGCATTGTCCGGCAGATATTAAAGGACCTCAGTCTCCTCAGGAAATAGAGACGGCTCTGACCCTTCTTGTAGACAGTCTCAGTGTTCTTTGACCAGTCCAGTTTATTGTCAATTCTTATCCCCAGGTATTTGTAATCCTCCACCATGTCCACACTGACTCCCTGGATGGAAACAGGGGTCACAGGTACCTTAGCTCTCCTCAGGTCTACCACCAGCTCCTTAGTCTTTTTCACATTAAGCTGCAGATAATTCTGCTCACACCATGTAACAAAGTTTCTTACTGTAGCCCTGTACTCAGCCTCATCTCCCTTGCTGATGAATCCAACTACGACAGAGTCATCCGAAAACTTCTGAAGATGACAAGACTCTGTGCAGCAGTTGAAGTCCGAGGTGTAAATGGTGAAGAGAAAGGGAGACAAGACAGTCCCCTGTGGAGCCCCAGTGCTGCTGATCACTCTGTCAGACACACAGTGTTGTAAGCACATGTACTGTGGTCTGCCAATCAGGTAATCAAGAATGCATGACACCAGGGAAGCATCCACCTGCATCGCTGTCAGCTTCTCCCCCAGCAGAGCAAGGCAGATGGTGTTGAACGCACTGGAGAAGCCAAAAAACATGACCTGCACAGTGCTTGCTGGCTTGTCCAGGTGGGCGTAGACACGGTTCAGCAGGTAGACGATGGCACCTCAACTCCTAGTCGGGGCTGGTAGGCGAACTGGAGGGGATCTAGGTGTGGCCTGACCATAGGCTGGAGCAGCTCCAGAACAAGTTTCTCCAGGGTCTTCATGATGTGGGAGGTCAATGCCACCGGTCTGTAGTCATTGAGGCCGCTGGGGCGTGGCGTCTTCGGCACAGGGACGAGGCAGGGCGTCTTCCACAGTACAGGAACCCTCCGGAGCCTCAGGCTCAGGTTGAATACATGGCGAAGTACTCCACATAGCTGAGGGGCACAGGCTTTGAGCACCCTGGTACTGACACCATCCGGTCTTGCAGCCTTGCTTGGGTTGAGACGTTTCAGCTGTCTTCTCACCTGTAGAGCTGTGAAGCTCACCGTGGTGGTTTCGTGTGGGGAAGGGGTATAGTCATGAGAGCAGAATGGGGGACTGTGAGGAGGGGTAGGAGGGGAGAGTGGAGTATGTGTTGGTTGGGGGCCGACAACAGATGGCTCATGTGGGGGATGGGCAGGGGCCACACTGTCATATCTGTTAAAGAACAGGTTAAGTTCATTGGCCCTGTCCACACTGCCTTCCGCTCCTCTGTTGCTAGTTTGCCGGAACCCAGTGATGGTCCTTATCCCCCTCCAGACCTCTCTCATGTTGTTCTGCTGGAGTTTCCACTCAAGCTTCCTCCTGTACCTGTCTTTAGCCTCCCTGATCCTGGCTTTCAGGTCCCTCTGTATTGCCCTCAGCTCCTCCCTATTTCCATCTCTAAATGCCCTCTTACTAGCGTTCAGGATGTCCTTAATGTCCTTTGTCACCCATGGTTGTGATTTGAATAACAAAGGACAGTTCTTGTCGGAGCACTGCAGTCCACACAGAAGTTGATGTAATCAGTGATGCACTCTGTGAGCCCATCAATATTCTCTCCATGTGGCTCATAGAGTGCCTGCCAGTCTGTCACCTCAAGACAACCCTGGAGCGCCTCATAAGCCTCCTCCGACCATTTCCTCACTGTCCTCGAGGTTGCAGGTTTACTCTTCACCAGAGGCATGTAGTAGGGTTTTAGGTGCACCAGGTTGTGATCTGACCTTCCCAGTGGGGGGAGGGGAGAGGATCCTTAACGTTAGCGTACATCAAATCCAAAGTCCTCTCTGGTTGTACAGCTCACGTACTGCATATTCTTATCCAAATTGCTGATCTAGATGACAAACAACAATATCCTGAGCATTTACGCATGAGGCCTATCACAAATTACAGGCTTCCAGTCTGAGAACCATGCTTCTGCTATGGCCTCTGCTTTCTATCATCTGGCCAATTGTGTATCCAATTAGCTCACCCTCGTTGGATTCTATACGAACTCACCTTCTAGAGTAGCCTATTACATGGAACTGTATCAGATGCCTTACTGACGTCCATATAAACCACATCTACCTTCCTGCCCTCATCAATGTTTTTAGTCACCTAGTCGAACAGCTCAGTGAAGTTCAGAGAACATAATCTGCCCTGCACATACCTGCATTGATTACCCCTAATTATCCTCTCTTTCTAGATGTATGAATATCTTATCCCTCAGAATCCTCTCCAGTAACTTCCTAGCCATAGATGTTAGATTTACTAGTTTATACTTCTCAGGTTTTTCTTTGCTGCCCCTCAAATAAAGGCACACCATTCACTATTTTCCAGTGTACTGGTGAACAATCAAGTAAGTATTTCAGCTAGGGCTTCTACAATTTCTTCTTTCGTCTCTCACAGAGCTCTTGGATATTCCTGGTCTGGGCTTCGAGATTAGGACATTCACCAACTGCTCTGCTGTAATGCGGGCTATCCCCAAGACCTCTCCATTTTAGTTCCAAGGTGTTTATGCTTTCTCCATGATGAGCGTAAAGGAAAACTATTCATTGAGGCCTTTGCCCATTTCCTCTTGGGCATTCTCTCTAATATTCTCTCTCGTTACTCTTTTTCACTTGATATACAGGTTTCCCCCGCTATCCGAAGGTAAAGTGTTCCTGTGAAACGGTTCGTAAGCTGGAATGTCGTAAAGTGAATAAGCAATTACCATTTATTAATATGGGAAAGATTTTTGAGCGTTCCTAGACCCCAAAAATAACCTACAAAATCATGCCAAATAACATACAAAACCTAAAATAACAGTGACATATAGTAAAAGCATGAATGATATGATAAATATAGCCTATCTAAAGTAGAAATTCTTTTCTGCAAATTGCAGCACTGTCTAGCGCAGTGAAAATCTCACAGCAGCACTCCCGGCGGAAGTGCTCTCGGCAGAAACACTCTCTCCAGTAACCTTTAAGCTATGAAGCTGCCAAATCATACCAAATAACACAAAAATACACAGCCTATATAAAGTAGAAATAATGTATGTACAGTGTAGTTTCACTTACTGGAATCGGGAAGACATAGTTTCCTCCAAATGCCACTTCTCATTGACACTGTTAACCTATCGAGAGCATCTCCAGTGTTGGCGAATGCCAATTTTATATTGTATTCTGTCCAGATCCCTCGCAAAGACGCTTCGGAGTTGCCCTCTCTGTCAATGGTACTTACAATAAAACGCATCACATTTTGCGTATAGTAAGCCTTAATTGTGGCTATTAGGCTTTGGTCGCATGGCTGCAGCAACGATGTGGTATTTGGCGGTAAGAACGCAACACGAATCTTACCGCCATACTTGATAATGCCAGGTGGATGAGCAGCACCATCATCGGCAATCAGAAGGCACCTATTATTGAGGTTATTTTCTCTACGGTATTTTTCAACAAAAGGACTAACGTATCATAGAAACATAGAAACATAGAAAATAGGTGCAGGAGTAGGCCATTTGGCCCTTCGAGCCTGCACCGCCATTTATTATGATCATGGCTGATCATCCAACTCAGAACCCCGCCCCAGCCTTCCCTCCATACCCCCTGACCCCCGTAGCCACAAGGGCCATATCTAACTATAGCCAATGAACTGGCCTCAACTGTTTCCTGTGGCAGAGAATTCCACAGATTCACCACTCTCTGTGTGAAGAAGTTTTTCCTCATCTCGGTCCTAAAAGGCTTCCCCTTTATCCTCAAACTGTGACCCCTTGTTCTGGACTTCCCCAACATTGGGAACAATCTTCCTGCATCTAGCCTGTCCAATCCCTTTAGGATTTTATACGTTTCAATCAGATCCCCCCTCAATCTTCTAAATTCCAACGAGTACAAGCCCAGTTCATCCAGTCTTTCTTCATATGAAAGTCCTGCCATCCCAGGAATCAATCTGGTGAACCTTCTTTGTACTCCCTCTATGGCAAGGATGTCTTTCCTCAGATTAGGGGACCAAAACTGCACACAATACTCCACTCATGTACTCAGAAAAAAGCACTTGGGTATTCCAACCACTTGGATGTGAATGGAACACAACGGGAAGTGTTTTCTTATCGACGCCTTTAAGTGCCCTCGAATTTTCTGGAAGGTACACTGGTAGAGGCTTAAGGACAGCAACACTAGTGGCGTTAATAATAGGCATTAGGGTAAACTTGTCCTTCGATGCCTTGTGTCCTTTAGCCTGTTTTTCTTCTATTGAAATAAATGTCTTGCTCAGCAATTTTTTCCAATAAATGTCAGTTTCATCACAGTTAAACATTTGCTTATATGAATAACCACCACCTGTAATTATTTTCGTCAGTTCTGCTGGGAACTTTTCGGCAGCTTCAGTATCAGCTGAAGCACTCTCTCTGGTAAACGTTAAACTATGAAGCTGCCCTCGCCTCAGAAACCGATCAAACCACCCATGACTACCTTTAAATTCCACTCTCGCAACACTTTCATCACCATCGTCCAGTGCTTTCTGTTTCAGCTTATTAAAAAGACTGACTGATTTCTCCTTAAGTATAAGAAAACTTAAACAGAGCACCACGCTTTGTACACCCATCAATCCACTCAAGCAATAGACTTTCCATTTATCTATTATTGGTTGCCGGCTAAGAGAGACCACTTTGCTACGAGCAGAACCAACAGTAACATCGGCAGCTTTCAAAGTTCTTTCTCTCTGCGTAAAGATAGTGTGAATGGTGGACGCAGGCAAGTTCAATGTGCGGGCAATGTCCTTACTTCGTTCACCACGATCAAAACGCTTAATTGTGTCTAGTTTTACGCTAAGTGTAACACCCTTACGAGCTCTTTCAGGCTTTTCCAATACCTTAGAACTCATCTTGCTAACGGATGCACAAAATAAATTGAGATAAAGCACGTGTTTAAGCAATGGTGGCTAGAATGCAGTTCCGGGGGAGGAACTTGGCTGTTCGGGTCTTTTTTCATACGCTGCCTTTTTTCGTAACAGTGAAAACACCTTCTGTTAGCGAAAACAGGTAACTAATGAAGGTCTTTCATAACAGCGAGGTGTCGTAAAGCGAACGTTCGGAAAATGGGGCCACCTGTACTTATAAAATCTCTGCATTCTCCTTTATCTTCTCTGCTGAAGTTATCTTAAGCCTCTTTTTTGCCCTCCTGATTTTATTAATTAGTGCAGTTATACATCCCGTGTGCTCCTTCAGAAAATCACTTGATCTCAGCTGCCTGCACCTGACCTGTGCTTCCTTTTCCTGGCTAGGGCCTCAATATCCTTTGACACCCATTGTTCTCTACTCCGACTAGTCTTGCCCTTGATTTTAATAGAAACACGCTGACATTGAGCTCTCCTGATTTCACCTTTAAAAGCCTCCTGCTTGTCCCTTTGTGTTCAAACAATCTACTCCATTCAACCTATGCAAGCTCCTGTGGCATATGTCAAAATTCGTCTTGGGCCAGTTTAGAACCTGAACCAGTTCTGTTTGCAATATAAACCAATTGAACCGTGGTCGCTGGTCTCAAAGGCTTCCCTAATGTCACCTCAGTCACCTAACCCACCTGAGTACCCAAGAGTAGGTTTTGAAATTTTCCCTCTCTCTAGTAAGGACTTCTATATAATACAAGGAAACTTTATTCAATGCATTTAACAAATTCTAATCCATCCACGACCTAAACAATATGGCAGTGTCAGTCTCTGTGAATTCCCTTACTAAAACAACCCGGTTATTCTTGCAACTCAGTACAATCTCCCTGCTTATTTGTTCTTCTAGTCCTTGTTGGAGGCTTATAGTACAATCACAGCAATGTAATCACCCCCTTCTTATTTCTCATCACCACCAATAAAGCCTCCCTGGGTGATTCTTCATAAAATTCATCTCTTACCACGACTGTGGCATTCCCCATCATCAAAAATCAAATTTATTTGAAAGATTACTGTCATGGGGAAATGGGACAGGGTTTGAGGCCAGTGTAGATCAGTCATGATCACATTAGGTGATGGGGAAAGTTTAAGGGGTCTGGTGCCCAACTCGTGTTCTGATTTTTCTTGTGTTTTGGTTTGATGTGGCACAGCATTATACTGCCTTATCTGAAGGAGATATTTCAGCTGTTGAGGTTACTAGGAAAGTTGACGAGAGTAAAGCAGTGGATGTTGTATATATGGACTTCAGTAAGGCCTTTGACAAGGTTCCACACGGAAGGTTAGTTAGGAAGGTTCAATCGTTAGGTACTAATATTGAAGTAGTAAAATGGATTCAGCAGTGGCTGGATGGGAGATGCCAGAGAGTAGTGGTGGATAACTGTTTGTCAGATTGGAGGTCGGTGACTAGTGGTGTGCCTCAGGGATCTGTACTGGGTCCAATACAATATTGTTCCCTCGGGATTAATAAAGCTTGACTATAATGTTGTTTGTCATATATATTAATGATCTGGATGATGGGGTTGTAAATTGGATGAGTAAGTATGCAGATGATACTAAGATAGGTGGAGTTGTGGATAATGAAGCAGGTTTTCAAAGCATGCAGAGAGATTTAGGCCAGCTAGAAGAGTGGGCTGAAAGATGGCAGATGGAGATTAATGCTGATAAATGTGAGCTGCTACATTTTGGTAGGACTAATCAAAATAGGACATACATGGTAAATGGTAGGGCATTGAAGAATGCAGTAGAACAGAGGGATCTAGGAATAATGGTGCATAGTTCCCTGAAGGTGGAATCTCATGTGGATAGGGTGGTGAAGAAAGCTTTTGGTATGCTGGCCTTCATAAATCAGAGCATTGAGTATAGGAGTTGGGATGTAACGTTGAAATTGTACAAGGCATTGGTGAGGCCAAAATTGGAGTATTGTGTATAGTTCTGGTCACCGAATTATAGGAAAGATGTGAATAAAATTGAGAGTGTACAGAGGAGATTTACTAGAGTGTTACCTGGGTTTCATCACCTAAATTAGAGAGAAAGGTTGAACAAGTTAGATCTTTATTCTTTGGAGCATAGAAGGTTGAGGGGGGACTTGATAGAGGTATTTAAAATTGAGGGGGATAGATAGAGTTGACGTGGATAGGCTTTTTCCATTGAGAGTGGGGGAGATTCAAATAAGAGGATGAGTTGAGTGTTAAAGGGCAAAAGTTTAGGGGTAGCATGAGGGGGAACTACTTTACTCAGAGAGTGGTAGCTGTGTGGAACGAGCTTCCAGCAGAAGTGGTTGAGGCAGGTTTGATGTTGTCATTTAAAGTTAAGTTGGACAGCTATATGGACAGGAAAGGAATGGAGGGTTATGGGCTGAGTGCAGGTCGGTGGGACTAGGTGAGAGTAAGAGTTCGGCACGGACTAGAAGGGCCGAGATGTGCTGTTTCCATGCTGTAATGGTTATATGGACAGCTTACAATGTCTGATGTGATTGGATGCTCCAGTTGGAAAGGTGCAATGTTTGGAAGTGTATTTGCAACTTAATAAGGTGGCACGGTATGGTAAGAGGGTGGAGTAATGCTTTTACAGTGCCTATGACCCGGGTTCAGTTCTGCCACTGTTTGTAAGGAGATTGGATGTTCTCTTCGTGACCATGCACATGGGCTTCCTCTGGGCTCTGTGCTTTCCTCCCACACTCCAAAGATGTATGGGTTTGTTGCTTAGTCGCGTGGGTGTAATTGAGCAGCATAGGCTCGTTGGTTTAGAAGGGCCTGTTACCATGATGTGTCTCTAAATAAATAAAAATAAACTGCCACCTTTGTTGTTGTATCCATGAAGGCCAAAATGATAGGGTGTCCTCACCAACTTAAATGTTCATTCTCTGTAAAGCAGGCAGAATGACTGGGGTTAGAGGCCCAGAGGCAGCCTGGCCTGGGGTTGAATTGAATTGACTTTATTTCTTAGATCCTTCACATACATGAGGAGTAAAAATCTTTACGTTAAGTCTCCCTCTAAATGTGCAATCATAGTAATTTATAATAAATAGAACGGTCAATGTAACATAGAAATACACTCAAATCAGCGTGAGTTAATCAGTCTGATGGCCTGGTGGAAGAAGCTGTCCCAGAGCCTGTTGGTCCTGGCTTTAATGCTGCGGTACCGTTTCCCGGATGGTAGCGGCTGGAACAGATTGTGGTTGGGGTGACTCAGGCCCCCAAGGATCCTTCAGGCCCTTTTTACATGCCTGTCTTTGTAAATGTCCTGAAACATGGGAAGTTCACAACTACAGATGTGCTGGGCTGTCTGCACCACTCTCTGCAGAATCCTGCAATAAGGGAGGTACAGTTCCCATACCAGGCAGTGATGCAGCCAATCAAGATGCTCTCAATTGTGCCCCTGTAGAAAGTCTTTAGGATTTGGGGGCTTATACCAAACTTCCTCGACTGTCTGAGGTGAAAGAGGCGCTGTTATGCCTTTTTCACCACACAGCCGGTGTGTACAGACCATGTGAGGTCTTCGGTGATGTGGATGCCAAGGAACTTGAAGCTGTTTACCCTCTCAACCCCAGATCCATTGATGTCAATAGGGATTAGCCTGTGTAATCCCCAACCAGCTCCTTTGTTTCTGCGACATTGAGGGGGAGGTTGCTTTCTTGACGCCACTGTGTCAGAGAGATGACTTCTCCCTGTAGGCCACCTTGTTATTGTTTGAGATTAGGCCAATCAATGTAGTGTTGCTGGCAAATTGAATTAGCAGATTAGAGCTGTGAGTCATGAGTATACCGGGAGTAAAGGAGGGGACTTAGTACACAGCCCTGAGGGGCTCCTGTATTGAGAGTCAGAGGGGTGGAGGTGAGGGAGCCCACTCTTACCACCTGCTGGCGATCTGACAGGAGGTCCAGGATCCAGCTGCACAAGGCAGGGTGAAGGCCGAGGTCTCTGAGCTTCTTGTTGAGCCTGGATGGAAGTCTGGTGTTGAATGCTGAACTGTAGTCGGAGAACAGCATTCTCACCTAAACAGCCTTCTCCTCTCGGTGTATAAGAACGGTATGTATAAGAGCAGTGGCTATTGCGTTGGAGGCATGGAGGCAGCCTGCCCGCAGCCTATCTCGGGATTGGAGGAACCTGTCTGTTTGTGTATATGAGTGGGTGGAAGGTTGGGAAAGGGGCTTGTTTTACTGTTGCCTTATTGTTGTTACTGCTTGGCTTGTTCTGCTGAACATTGTGGGCAGGCTCTGTTGCCACCAGGCTGCCCCCAGTACATCCTTGGCTGTGTTGGTTGTTAACGCAAATGACATATTTCACTGGACGTTTTGACATACCTGTGATAAATAATTCTGAATCTGAACAGTACTGTGGGAGCAGAGAGTTCAGGGGGTAGCTCAGTGCATCTTCTTGGGACGAGCAATCAATTTTGCTTTACCAGAAGCACCAAAACTCCAAAAAGAGAATCAACAATAAAAATTGGTCTGGAGACACTGCTTTATCCATGTATCAGGGTCTGCCTTTTGACTTGGCTGGTTTGGTTCAAAGGAATATGAGAGTTTATAAACTGGGGTGAGTTTGGCCTAATCCTGCTCCTTTGTCTTATGGTCTCGCCAGGTACGCTGCAGGAGTTGTAGTTGCAGGTGATCTTCCTACGGTCAGCTTTCGGGTGCTCCGCTCCCTGATCGGTTGCCACCTCAGAGCCAAATGTTCTCTTTGTGAATAATGGGGAAAAAAAATCATTAAGTAATGGGGCTTATTGGTCTTCTGATGGAATTAACTTCAGTTGGGATTCCTGTAGTCTCCCCATCCTGATCAAGGCAAACTGACCTCTACCCAACACTCTGAACTAAAGCAGATTGTGTTGTCTGTGATCACGGCAGAAGCAGCTTTTTGACCTGGACTTGCTGTGCATCTTCTATTAATTTGTGCTGCAGTGCAGTATATAATATTGCTTTCGCTTGGAGTACCTGTGTATGGTTTCTTTCCGTATCCCTCGTCTAACTGGACATTGCTTGATGCTTTCAGAACCCCCTTTATCGGTACTCACTTTATCAATCAGTATTGGCTTTAGAGGAATCTCTGATTCCATGTAAAGCATTCTTCACTGAGCTCTCTGCTTTAGGCTGATTGAGACAGGATTGCCCAGTTGATAGATCACACTGCTCTGTTGACAGAGATTAACTGTGGTCTTCCCACAAATCTGTTACGTCAAATTGCATTGAATTTGTAGCTCCCTCTGATTATGTTGAAACTGCATTGGAGGCTCCTCTCAACAGCTTTTGCCTCCACTGTCCCCTTCAAACTAAAATGGCGGTTTCTTCGAACTCTGCTCGTGCGTCCACTGTCCGTATCTACCTCCCTCTTAAATAGATCAGCTCATGTAGCTAATGGGGGAGATACAACTTACAGAGAAGGTGAAAACATCAATTTCCAGTCCCACTTCCACAAAAGTCAAGGCCTTCATTCTATCCCTGATAACACAAAGCAGCTCAAGTAGGCACTCAGAGACCACTTTGTTAGGTACCTCCTGTGCCTAATAAAGTGGCCGCTTAGTGTATATTTGTGGTCTTCTGCTGTACTCCATCCACTTCAAAGTTTGACTTGTGCATTCAGAGATGCTCTTCTGTGCACCACTGTTGTAATGTGTGGTTACTTGAGTTGCTGTCACTTTCCTGACAGCTCGAACCAGTCTGGCCATTCTCCTCTGACCTCTCTCATTAATACAAACACGAGGAATTCTGCAGATGCTGGAAGTTCAAGCCACACACATCAAAGTTGCTGGTGAACGCAGCAGGCCAGGCAGCATCTCTAGAGGTACAGTTGACGTTTCAGGTCTCGGCCCGAAACGTCGACTGTACCTCTTCCTAGAAATGCTGCCTAGCCTGCTGCGTTCACCAGCACCTTTGATGTGTGTTGCCTGTCTCTCACTAACAAGGCATTTTTGCCCACAGAACTGCCACTCACTAGACGTTTTTTGCCCTGCACCATTCACTGTAAACTCTAAATACTGTTGTGCATGAAAATCTCAGATGATCAGCAGTTTCTGAGATACTCAAACTACCCCATCTGTTACAAATGATCAATCTATGGTCAAAGTCACTTAGATCACATTTTTTCCCAATTCTCGTGTTTGGGCTGAACAACAACTGAAACTCTTGACTATTTCTGCATGCTTTTGCTGCCTCATGCTTGACTGATCAGATATTTGCATTAATGAGCAGGTGTATCTAATAAAGTGGCCACTGAGTATATTGCTGAGTGCCAAATGTGATCATACAGTGGTAGATGCCAGTTGTGTGGCTTTCTCTCCATACATTCTATGATACTAAGAAACTATCTGTAAAGAGTAAAGTTCTGCTTGGTGAATCTTCAACTTTATAATCAAGCCGAAGTATAAGATGATGAGAGGCATTGATCGTGTGGATAGCTAGAGGCTTTTTCCCAGGGCTGAAATGGCTAACATGAGGGGGCATAGATTTAAGGTGCTTGGAAGTAGGTACAGAGGGGATGTCAGGGGTAAGTTTATCACACACAGAGTGGTGGGTGCATGGAATACACTGCTGGCGAAGGTGGTAGAGGCAGATACAATGGGGTCTTTTAAGAGACTCTTAGATAGGTACACAGAGCTCAGAAAAATAGAGGGCTGTGAAGTAGGGAAACTCTAGGCAGGTTCTAGAGTAGGTTACATGGTCGGCACAACATTGTGAGCTGAAAGGCCTGTAATGTGCTGTAGATTTCCTATGTTTCTGTGGTTCTGAATATTGGTCCACGTGTTGCTGGAAGTCCCAGACACCCACCGAATTAACATCCTCAGAAATTTGAGAGTCTCTTCTGATACAAGTCACTATTTGCTCTTTGTGGTGGAGCATGGTCAGGATGGCTGATTGAAGCCAATTGATACTGAGTTTAACGGTGATGAAACATATCGAATCTGGCCTGAGAAGCAACTTGGATCTGCTCCAATTTGCCTATCAGAGCAACAGGTCCACAGCTGGTACCATCTCATCGGCTCTTTCCTCAACCCTAGAACATCTGGACAGTGAAGATGCATACATCAGGATGCTTCTTATCGACTGCTGCTCATCCCCTCAAAACGAATGAATAAACCATGATATTGCTCTCAACACTTCCTTTCGCAATTGGATCCTCGGTTCCCAGTCATTTTGGATTGGCAACCACATCTCCTCCATGATCTACATCAGCACAGGAGCACCACGAGGCTGTGTGCTTAGGCCCTGCCCTACTTGCTTTACACTGATGACTGTGTAGCTAAGCACAGCTCCAATGCCATATTCAGGTTTGCTGATGACACCACTGTCGCAAACTGAATCAAAGGTGGTGGTGAATCAGCGTAAAGGAGGGAGATGAAGAATCTGTCTGAGTGGTGCCACGACAACAACCTCTTACTCAATGTCAGCAAGACCAAGGAGCTGATTATTGACTTCAGGAGGAGGAAACCAGAAGACCATGAGCCAGTCCTCATTAGGGGATTGGTGGTGGAGAGGGTGTGGTAAACTATGTATATAGGTTGTAACTGGGTTACCTGTCTGCATGTGTCTGGACACGTCCCTCTGCTGACTACTCCTGTGGCTGCTCCCACAGACCCCTGAATAAAGGAGATTGTGTCACTGTTCCTCCCTCAGTCCAGGACAGATACTCAGCATGGACGTTGGTCCATTTACTGTTAATAAAAGCCTTTCAGTATTTACTCTACTTCCAGTCTTTTGGAGTAATTGATAGTGCATCAGAGAGTCAGCAACTTCAAATTCCTCGGTGTTATTACTTTGGAGGACCTGTCCTCGGCCCAACAGGTAAGTACAATTATGATTAAAGCATGTCAGCACCTCTACTTCCTTAGGAGTTCACATGACATCTAAAATTTTGACAAACTTCTATAGATATGTAATGGAGAGTATATTGTCTGACTGCATCATAGCCTGGTATGGAAATACCAATGCCCTTGGAACAGAAAATCCTACAAAACATAGTGGGCACGGCCCAGTCCATCACGGGTAAAGCCCTCCTAACCATGGAGCACATCTACACGAAGTGATGTCGCAGGAAAGCAGCAGCAATCATCAGGTACCTCCAGCACCCAGGACATAATCTCTTCTCGTTGCTGCCATTAGGAAGAAGTACAGGAGCTTCAGGATTCACATCGCTAGGTTCAGAAACAGTTATTACACTTTTTGGACGTTTAAGTTGGTGTGGTCTTTCATTAATTCCACTATGATGATTATTCTGGATGTTTTGAGTATGCCACAAGAAAATAACTCTCAATTTGAATATGACATATCTACTTAGATTGTAAACTTGCTTTGAACTTTGAACTTAAATGACATAAAATTTGAGATTTGCTTTGCTAGTAGGCAGTGAATAACGTTCAGATGCTTTAACGCATGCATCATTCTGTGGGAGATTTAAATAGTTCCTATCTTTGTCTTGGTATATTTTTTAATGTCCCCAGCCATTTTTCAAGTATCGTGAATATATTGGAATATTTAAGTAATTGCTTTGTCAACTTAACTCCTTTTCTGATTGAGTAAATGAAGTGACGTAAGTAAACTAAATCAGAACTGTAGAAATTTAGCCAGTTACGAGCATTTATAGGGACTATATATTTTGCAATGACAATGATGCAACTTCCAAGCATTCAGACCAGATGATTTTTGCAGCATTTATATTTCCTTAAGCAGCATTGTGTCATAATTCACAATGAAAGATATGCTGCTGCCTACAACTCACTATTGTTCCGTGCCTTAAAGGGAGGAAATCTCATTCAAGCTGAAATACAACGTTAATAATGCGAAGAAAAGTAAGTAAACTAAAGGTTTCACAAAGGTGGAGGGAAATGTAAAGCTGGACAACAGAAAATCTGTATATCTTGTACTTTTTGAAGTAACAAAAACTGAGTAAAAGAGAAAGTAGAGGGGTATAAGGAGAGGGGGGAAAGCGGGGTGTTTTGGATTACTTCTGTTTTTTTCCCTGGTTCCTCTTTTAAGCTTTTCCCAGTCACACATGTAATGTGGTTGAGAGAGTGAGAGAGAAACCTGCTCTCAGTTCAGCACGAATGTCATTCTTACCAATTTGCTCAGAGACATATTTAAGTGGCCAGTTGGTCCACATGCCATTCAGATTAGACTTTCTTGTTTACCCACTTAGTTGATACCCACTGCTGCTTTCAAGTGTGTTCACATAAGGGGCTGATAATACAGTTTTACTCTATTGAGATGTACTGATCTCTCCCAGAGCATTTCTGGTAAGTCTTTTTAACCTTGTTTTGCAGTAGGCATTGCTCTTACAAGTGTCAATGATAATAATTGGAGATGAGTGACTGCCAGTTAAAATCAAGTGAAGATCTAAGAGACTTGAATATTCCATGGAGTTGAAATGAAATGGGTGGAATTCATAGAAGTGATATCACATACTCAAATCATCAAAACTGTTTTTCCGTAACACATGCAAAAAAAATTCTGTCATAATCACTTTTTCTGCCTTGGATTAAGTTGGAAGCATCCACAAAGAATTGTTTCCCATTAACCCCATTTTATTCACCATTTTGATTATATACCAGATGAAGTTAAATGGAGCACAAAAGCAGATGAGTTTTAGATCCAGCATATTCCTTCAATGTCTTTTTATTGAGTTACAGTGATATGTGGCTGCATATTAAGGCAATTGAGGTATATCAAAGGATATCAGTAATAAGTGGAAATAAGGTAGATTATCAATCATGAACTGGTTCATCCTTCCTCATAATTCTTTTGTTCTTATCATGCCGTGGTGACTGATCTTAGGATAGTTCATTTTCCGTTTTTAAAACTTATTTTTAAACTGTATAAATCAATGTGAGTTTTATTTACCTGAACTTTGGCTGTAAATGCTCTTTCAATCCTTTGTTCCAATTACATTTTACCTTTGCTGTAATATTTTTACAGAATTGTATACTAATTGGATGCATACAATTTCTTTGCTTTTGCCGCTCTTTACCTCAGATCACCCTTGCAGGCTGGATGTAGCCATAAAAATGCCCTGCGCCACGTCATCTGTGTCAAATGTTGGAGCTGTTGCTACTTGTATAACAAATGCTGCCTGCACATCAGACCACAGAGTCTCTGAGTGTGCACTGTAGATGCTTCTTTGCAGCTAAATTTCTCCTTTCAGTCCAGGCTGAAAACAACAAATTGAAGTCAAAAGTAACTGCAAATACATTCTCAGTCCTCCTGTCCCATACCAAGACCTCACATTTCACTTGTCATACAAATACTGTACATTTAAGAATGTATATCTCATCATATACTACCTTGAGATCTTCCTGCAGGCAAGAAGTACAATAGAGTTTGCAAAAAGCTATACAGTAACAAAGATTGGTAAACAATCAATGTGTAGAAGAAGACGAAATGTGGAAATAATAAAGAGTAAATAAATAATACTGAGAATGTGAGCTGTAGAGATCTTGAAAGTGAGTCTGTAGGTGGTAAAATCAGCTCACAGTAGTGGTGATTGATTGAAGTTATCCCCGTTAGTTCAGGAGCCTGATGGGTGTAGGGTAATATCTGTTCCTGAACACAATGGTGCGGGGCCTTAAGGCTCCTGTATCTTCTGCCTGATGGTTGTCATGAGAAGAGATATGGTCAGGATGGTGGGGGTCCTTGATAATGGATGCTGCCATCTTGTGGTGGCACTTCGTGGAGATGCACTCAATGATGGGGAGGGATTTGCCTGTGATGGACTGGGCTGTATCCAGTACTTCTCAGCAACACGCACAAAATGCTTTAGGAACTCGGCAGGGGGCATCTACGGAAAAAAGTACAGTTGACGATTAGAAATGTCGACTGTACTTTTTTTCCATAGATGCTGCTAGGCCTGTTGAGTTCCCCCAAGATTTTGTGTGCGTTGCTTGAATTTCCAGCATCTGCAGATTTTCTCTTGTTTATGATTTGTCCACTACTTCTCTCCTGCTTGCGCATTCTAGCCAGTCCTGTCTCTACTACCTGTTTGACACGATGTACTTTCATCCTTCTGCTCCCTAAATGCAGCACTTTACTTCCAATGTCCCCTTCCCTTTCCCCCAATTCTTTCTTGATCTTCTGCCCAACCTAATCTCGCACCCAGTCTCCCTCACCTGATCCCATCCAGTTCTTCTCCAAGGCCGCTCGCTGTTTGATCTGGCACCTTTATGTCGCTGCAACTGTCCTCACACTACACCCCACCCCTCACTGTCTCTCAACACACCTCATAGGTTCACTTTCAAGTTGCATTGAACTGAAAGTAAAAGTGAGTTAAAGATTTTAAATCAAGTCACTTTATGGAAGGTATAGTTTTTGAATTTGAACTTACAGTAAAGTGTGTTGGGGGTGGTGACATTCTTTCCCCCGGCTCTCACACAAATTACTCAGTCATGAATTTTACTCATAGTTTTACATTATTGCTTTCTTATCTCTTAGATGAGTGCACAGTTCAGAAGTGAATCACCACCTTAAGCAGCAACTTTGATATATTTTTCAAATTCTGCCCACATGAACATGAATGGTCATGGGATCAAACATTGTTTGCACTGAGATGGTTTTTTTGTAAACCACAGAAAATTTACTTCTAAAATACTTCTGCAGCACTGGGTGCTGGTATATGTTGGCATGATTGTGCAGTGGTTAGCACTGCTATCTCACCGTTTCACCGTCCCGAGTTCGATCCTGCCTGAGTGGGGTTTGGATATTCTCCCCATTCCTGCATTCAAAAGATGTGCTTGTGGATTAATTACTAATACTAAATTGCTCCTAACTTGGGTTAGTGGCAGAAAGAATCAGAAGTGGAGTCAATGCCCATGTAAGAGGGTATCAGTCATCGTCATAATCATCATCATTATCATTATGTGCCCTGTCGTATGACATGGGCGATAATGGTCTTTCACCACGGTTGTTCATGGCAAATTTTTATACAGGAGTGGTTTTCTGTTGCTTTCTTCTAGGCAGTGTCTTTACAAGACAGGTGACTCCAGCCATCGTCAATATCTTTCAGAGATTGCCTGGGGCAGTGGTCGCATCACCAGCACCAGCTGCTCATACAGCCATCCACCACCTGCTCCCGTGGCCTTGTGTGACCCTAATCGGATGGGGTAGGGCGAAGCGGGTGCTACACCTTGCCCAAGGGCGATCTGCAGGCTAGCAGAGGGAAGGAGCGCCTTACACCTCCTTCGGTAGGGACATATCGCCACCCCGCCACCCGGATTCATAGTCATAGGGCACAGAATTGGGCCTTACTGCCCACTGTGTCCACGCCAACCTATTAACCCATCTCTACTCAGCTGCAAAGTTACAGGGGAAGAAGGAGAGGAGTCAATGCTGTCGTTAGCAACTTGATGGGCAAGCCATCTGTGTTGTAGTAAGTAGTTAGGTTGTGACTGGATGGAACCTGGACTAACTGCTAGTTTGTATTCTTGGATCACCAGTTGAAAGGACCATCTGACTGAATCCCAAGGAAGAAACAATCATGTGTTGACAGATAATCGTGGATGCGGAAGTACCATATTATGGTTAAATATTATCAGGACATAACAGAGATTAGACTCTATTCATTTTTAATACATGCATTTAGCCCCCAAGGGACACTTATCAGCCGTCACCTTCAGGGTAACCTTTCATTGAGAGCATGCATCACTTGTTTTGTATCAAGTGAATAACAGGCAGAAGGGAAGCCAACAAGTAAATTTTGTTCTCTTTCTGACCTTGGTGAATACAGAATCAGAGCACGGGAGAAGAGCATTCAGCCCATCGTGTCCAAGCCAGTTCTCGACCACAGCAACTCGTTTTCCACCCCAGCAATTTCTTGCAGTTTTTTTTTCTTCCCCTTATTTATTCACTTCCCTCCCAAAAGCACTGCCAGCATCTCTTCTGTAGGCAGCGCCTTCCATATCACAGTGCGCGCTGCATGAAAGCTTTTCCTCATTCGACCATTGTTGTCCCCCTTATTCATGTGATCCTCAACCCCTTCAGTACTAGGAGTGGCATCCTACTCTGCACAGACACTGTCCAGACCCAGTCCCGATCACTTTACTACAAACCTTCCCCCAAACCTTTTGAAAGGAAGCATTCTCTGCCCCTTTAATTGGGCCTTGCAACCGTACTCCCTCATTCCAGGATGTTCTCTGCATCCTCGCAAATGGTTTCATGCCCTTCCTATCATGAGGCAAGCGGAACTGAACACAATGCTCCGTATGAGGCTAGACTGGAGTTTAATAAAGCTATTGAATTTCCCTGCTTTTATATACCGAGCCACTATTGATGAAGCCCAGAATTGTTTACACCTTATTTGTGGCATTCTTACCCCACCCTCTGGTTACTCTGCTCCCGCTTCCTCTTTATTGTTCGTTCTCGATTGCCGCTCTTTATTCCCGCAAGTAAAACTTACCACCTCATCTTTTTCTGCATTAAATGTTGTCTGCCCATTTCACCAGACTGTGCCCTCCTGCCTGTGGTTTATCAGTCTCTATTGCAGGCTGAACGTTCGTGGCCTGTAGCCCCAGTCTAGGTCAAGAAGCTATACCAGTCACGCATTTAGGTCAATCTTTGCACCGACACTCCTACACAATATAAACTGCTGAAGACGATTGAAGTTGGATTCTTCCTTAAGTGCAAATTATTTTGGTTAAGACATGTAAGATGATTTTGCTTTTGCTGGAATAATTGTACTGAGTTAGACTTCAGGGTTACACATTTAGATAGGATAAATGCACGCAGTGTTTTAAACCAGAATCAGAATTGTGTTTGTTATCACTGAAATATGACACATTGTGTCATGTGGATGAAAGAACATTGGAGGACTCTGAGGGCGGGAAGGGTTAAGTTGATCTTGGAGGTTAAAGGTTTGGCACAACATTTTAGGCCGAAGGGCCTAGACTGTGCCATGTTCTGTGCATTTTTGTTTTGTGGCAACTGTATAATGTAAGATATAAAAAATGAACAGATTCTGTGCAAAGCAACTGTCTGGACCTCAAATATTTGAGAGTTTGTTTGAGGTGAATTAATGAACAATTCAGCCATGCATGAAGTCTGACATGTTGCATTTCCTCAAATCATATGTGCCTTCTTGTGGGTCTTGGATAATGATGTTTGGATGATCTTCCTGTTCTTGTCACTGGACAAGGGGATTGCTACATCATACGCTGGTACACCACGTTGCAGTGAGTGAAGATCAGACTCCAGTGGCCAGCCTGTTGAACTATTTAGATTAGATTAGATTATGAGGACATGCAGTCCTCTTTTATTGTCATTTAGTAATGCATGCATTAAGAAATGATACAATATAGCACTCGTAGCACAATGTAGCAATGTAGTATTATAGCTTTCACTTGAAGTGTAGCTACTTGACAAAGATTCGGGTGCTAAGTGGCAGAAGAGTTTAGAATGTTTGAATCAGAGATGCTGTTTCCAGCTTGGTTCTTTTTTTTTTAAAAAAAAGGAGAGGGGATGAAGTTGAGTTCCACAGGATGAGTCCATGTTGATGGTGATCCTCTGGAAGCCAGGGCCAGAGGATCAGGTTTGTTGGGGATGCTGAACTTCATGCTAGAGCAGGTTCTTAAGTTGAGCAATGGAGGAAATGAATGAGATGGGCAGAGTGTTGGAGGCATTCACAAATAAGATGATGGACTTTGGTCTTGATGGTAATAAATTGGGAGTATTTAATGCTCAGTTGATTTGATGAGTGAATTAGATGGAGCAGCAACAGTTAGGGGGAATTGTGAACAAGCTAAAATTTATGATTGTGCTTTGGAGGGCTGAAAGGGCTCAGGTTAAGAAACTGTGTGTCAACTATTCAGCTCTTCTAAGGAGCGGTTTAAACTGGCTCCATGGTAGTGTAGTTTTAGTGTGATGTCATTACAGCTCAGGGCTTTCCAAAGTTCAGAGATCAATTCCTGTGCTGTTCTGTAAGGAGTTCTCCAGACCCTCCATAGTCCAACGATGTACCAGGTGAGTTAATTGATCATTGTAGATTGTCACGTGATCAGGTCAGGGTAAAAACAGGTTTGTCGGATGCTGGGGCAATGTGACTCAAAGAGCTGGAAAGGCCTCTGTGCTGTGTTGCTAAATAAATAATCTTTAATTCAAAGCATTTGGTAGAACAACAGTGGGTTGTGACAAAAAAAACTTTCCGAACTATCTGTTGCCCTCTCTCTGCAGAGCAGCCAGGGGCCACTGAAATGAGTTCTGCTGCGGTACTCTCTTGTACCATAACCTCAATCTTAGAGCGATTTTTATGCTAGCTTGTCAAGTCCAACACATGATTTCCAGCATCTGCAGAATCTCGCGTCTCTCTTTTATCAAGTAAATACTGTCAAATCCAGCTGGCTTTCCCAGTTAAAGCAGTTCTGTCAACATGGAGGGAGCTGAGAGTTGTTCACAAATTTTGATCTTCACTGCGTTGGTGTTAAGCCTGTCCTTTTGCTGTCACAATCTCCAGTTAAATTGTCAATATCAGTAGCTTGTTTCATCTGATGTATCCATGTAAAAATGCATACTTGACATTTTAAGAAGATACCTTGCTGTTGAATTTGACATTTAAATATCTTTGAACAGTAAACATAAGAACATAAGAAATAGGAGCAGGAGTAGGCCATCCGGCCCATCAAGCCTGTCCCACCATTCAATAAGATCATGGCTGATCTGTCTGTAAACTCAGCTCCATCCACCTGCCTTTTCCCCATAACCCTTAATTCCCTTACTTATGTAAAAACCTATCTAACTGATTCTTAAATATATTTAATGAGGAAGCCTCAACTGCTTCCCTGGGCAGAGAATTCCACAGTTTCACCACTCTCTGGGAATCCTCATCTCTTCATCTCCATCCTAAATCTTCTCCCCTGAATCTTGAGGCAATGTCCCCAAGTTCTAGTCTCACCTACCAACATATATTCAACATGGTGTCTAATTGCAAATGTTATATTTTGTAACTCCAAAGCATAAAACTAATGAAAAGACAAAGACAGGAGTCCAGAATGCGTGTATATTAGTTTAGTTTTTACTTTAAGCGAGGCACGTACTAATGACATGGCGACGTGATGATGTATGCCATTTACGTACTTTTACATATAACCTGCAATGCATTGTGTAGACAACAAAGAATACTTAATCAAACAATATATTTACAATATTACTGAAATACTAAATAGACAACAATAAGGAAACAATTTATTATACTCAAGTGAGATGGGCTGCTGGGAAAGCTACACTTAATTTTGCACTTGTTGTCCTTTGTGCTTGTATTGCCCAGACCTGATGACCCTTGATCTGAGGCTTATGAGGCAATTTGTTTCCTGTCACCCCACATTAGTTTGAGTCTGCAGTAACATAACGGATTACATTCCCTGAGGGAAGTCTGTGGGTTCTTAAAACAATCTTGTAGTTTGCTGGTTGGTAGCCAACCTTGTGTTCCAGGTAAATTAACTGAATTCAGATTCATCAACTGGTTTGATGAGATTCCAACTGGGTTTTCAGTATTATTATTCCAGGCTCCTGGATTACTATCTTGTGACTTAACCACAATACTGCACTTGTGTATAAATGGAAAAGATTGCTGCTTACAGCAGTTTTGTAAAGCGCTGTTAGATTTACTTTTTCTGGACTTCTGCATGTGATTTGGCAACATTTATCTGAGAAAGTAACTGAAATTGCTGCATTATTATTCTTGTGTTTTGAGCATTTCCTTTCAGTTGGTTACAATTGCGATATTCTAAAATACTAACCCCCTTTGCATGGGATTTTACCATCTTTTATCACCATCTGTGTAGGGATTTCCCCCTTATTTAATTTAGGGGATCTGTACATTCAGCGTGAGTCCATAGATTCTGCTGCTGAACTGAAAAGATTTAGCCTGGCCTCACGTTATAAAGTTTATGCATTGTGTTAGCTCTCGCTGCCTCTAATTATAACAAAGTGCTAGTATCTTTGATCTATCTGTCTCTAGTTTAACCACCACTGCCTTCAGTAAGAGTTGTAAACTCGGAGACTGCTCAGGAAGTTGAGAAATGATTCAATCTTATTGGCTCAACGTTTTGGGGTTGGCTCTGCATAACTGGCAGATACTCAAAGGACAGAATACATTTCTGGTCTTATTTATGTTGCCCTTCAAAGTAGCATGCGGCAGGTTTTGAAAACGGCCTCATGATGGTTTCAGACTCTTTCTAAGACATGTATTTGCTCTCTGTCACTCAGGAAATCCCACTGTCAGAAATCCTGCAGTTGGATCCGCCTCGGGACTTTACAAATCTGGCTCAAGGCAGCAACCCTCATTGTTTTGAGATAATAACGGACACCATGGTGTATTACGTTGGAGAGAATCTTGGAGGCAACTACCAGAATCACGCCCTGGCTGCCACAGGAGTAGGTTTAGATGTTGCTCAAAGCTGGGAAAAGGCTATCCGCCAAGCTCTGATGCCAGTAACCCCACAAGCCAGTGTCTGTACCACAGCAGGTCAAGGCAAAGAACACAGTAAGTGATTCTCATCCTTCTAACTTGTTGAGCCAATAAAAGGATTTTAAAAAGTGCCACGTAAAGACACGGTGAATTGGCAAATGATACTACATAATGTAGTTATGCTTTTCTTTTGAAGATAGCAATATTTTATTTTCTAATGCAGTTCGATTGAGATTAATAATGTATTTTAACTGGATGGTCCTGTGAATATAGACACTTGTTATATGAGAAAACCTTGGTAAATTGATAAAGGCAGACCTGAGACTGTTGTTCCATCTGTTTGATTTCCTGGGATAAATATAAGACCATAAGAGATGGGAGCAAAATTAGGCCATTCAGCCCATCAAGTCTGTTCTGCCATCTCGTGGCTGGGTTATATTCCCCCTCAACCCATTCTTCTGCTGCCTTGTACCATTTCATGTCCTGACTAATCCAGAACCAAGCAGCCTTCACTTTAAATATACCCAATGACCTGCCCTCCACTTTTTCTCTGTCTATAATCTTTTCTCTTCACCCCCACACATGCTTTTTCCCACCACTCTGCCACGCTCTGCTGCACCAGACAATAAATATCTTAGATTTGGACTTGTACTTAAGTTTACATTTGGTTAATGCATCAGTAAATTTCAGTACGACCACCGTGAATTCTGGCATGTTACCATTGCTTACTGCTGGGTCAGCATAGTGTTCAAAATTAACATGATTTTCTAAGAAACTCTAGTTACAAATTCACTATCATTATTAACACCTACTAAGTTTGCTTATCTTCTCTTTCCCAGCAGATTAGAGCTTCAATAGTGTGAAAATTAGTGTAGAAGTGTGAATTCAATCTTGTTTTGTTGATTCATTTTCTAAAACAGACTCATAACAGTTTTTGAGCCAGTTGAGGCTCCTTATCCACAGAGTGGCATTGGGTGTCATCAGACTTCACGATGGTGATAAAATTTGGATACCCTTTAATCTTCTCTCTGTTTCCTGATCTCCCTTTTAATAAGAGTCCAGTGAGGATTCGCTAGTCAGAATACTGGCTGATTTCCCATGTCGCTGCCCTCTAGGTAACCAGTTAAATGATTGTACACTGATAACCTGCAATGGAGAATAAATTATCCTCACACTAGTCTCTTCTTCCCCTCAGCTCCTGACGCATTGCCGGGTGCTATTTGGGCGAAACCCCTGGTGGTTTTTTCACTAGCAAATTTGCAGTTGCATTGATAGCCTGAACCTCACAATTGAGTGATTAGGATGTTGGATTTGTTAGTATTCTACATCATTGGAAAGTCAGATGTTGAAAATTACCAGGAAAGACACGCAAAAATGCATTTCACAACAGAACTTTGCCCTGTTGATCTGTATTTGGTTCAGAATCTTTATAATGCATCTTCTGAATTGTCAGCTTGTACAGTGATCAGTTGATTCTGTGTTGTTTGATAAATCTGGAACTAAAGTCCAGATCATGAATTTGCCATCCATGCCCTCTCTGGCCTATTGGCACTTCAACAATAATGGCACTGATTACAAACTCTCCCTTGAAATGAAATAATCCTGTGAATGAACATAAAGTTTTTAGTTTAGTTATGCTCCTTAAGAGGAGCATCTATGAAAAGAAAATTAAATTAATGGGGGTTTAAAGGACTTGTAAGAAAAATTATGCACTTCTCTGCAATTTCTCCCGCACTTTCCAGTAACCTGGTGGTGTTGCCCTTCGTCCTCATTATAGCTTAACAATTCTGACCGAGTCCAGATGAAGGATCTGGACCGAAACATTTTCCTTTGTCAATGCTGCCGGACTCCCTGAATTCCTTTGGTATTTCTCCAGATTCCAGCATCTGCAGTCTGTTGTTTCTCCTGTAACAACTCTTATTAGGTCCCCACATGCGCACATCCAAAGTGAACAAGGAGTGCTCCTATCCCTGTCTTTCACATTGAGAAGGAGATCCTAAAGTTAATTACAACTCAGAAAAATACAGTCTGAAAACTAACCTTCAGAGATGGGAGGAACTGCCTAGACTCAAGTTTGTGGGAAACAAGTTGCAGTCTATTTTACCAGAGTATCTGCGATCTTGCTCTGTAAATACCAATTTAGGTTTTAAATTTTAAATATGTTCTTTATATATTGTTTAAACCTTCCTTTATCTACCTGCCATTTATTACTGTTTTGATTTTTTCTATAGTCCATAGACAACAGTTGTGCAATCCTATTACACTGAATTTTTTTTGTAATTTTAAAAAGGAGAAAGATAGACCCATGGCAACAAAGCCACTATATCAATTTTGATGTACTATGTATTAATACTGTGCGTACCAAGTAAGGTTTACTAGATTATCTGGAAATCTGAAGTAAAGTAGCTGCCTGAAATTCTCATTGTTCAGGCAGCACGTGCAGAGAGGAGGAATGTTTCAGGTAAATC
The DNA here is from genome assembly GCF_963921235.1 of Mobula hypostoma. Classification (NCBI taxonomy): domain Eukaryota; kingdom Metazoa; phylum Chordata; class Chondrichthyes; order Myliobatiformes; family Myliobatidae; genus Mobula; species Mobula hypostoma. The sequence continues at coordinate 21,836,081 of NC_086104.1, read as the reverse complement.
ACCTTTTACCAGAAGGAAGTTCTTGTTCATCATTTCTGATGGAAGGTCATTGAACTGTAATACTGTAATGTTCCTCTCCACGTGCTGCCTGACCTGATGATTTTCTGGCATCTACCTCACCTTCTCAGAGTTTCCAGCACTTTTGCCGTATTTGAAATCAGTGTTGCTACTGCTCTTCTTCATGCAAACTGTTTCTAAGGCACCCGGGCGAAGTACAATTGTATGATATTTTTGGAAAACGAAATCTTTTTGAACAGTTTTGCTGATTCCACGTGTCCCTGGGTCTACTCAGATGGCTATGTGTTCTACATCTTACCAATAGGGACACCTAAGCAACTATTCATGTCAGAGCCTCCTGTATATCGGTGAGACCCGATGTACATTGGGAGACTGCTTCGCTGAGGACCTATGCTCCGTCCACCAGAAGAAGCAGGATCTCCCAGTGGCCACCCATTTTAATTCCACTTCCCATTCCCATTTTGATATGTCTATACACGGTCTCCTCCACTGCCGTGATGAGGCCACGCTTAGGTTGGAGGAGCAATACCTTATATTCCGTCTCGGTAGCTTCCAACCTGATGGTATGAACATCGATTTCTCTTAACTTCTGGTAATGCCCCCCCCCCCACCTTCATCATTCCCCACCCTCTTTTCCCTCTCTCACCTTATCTCAGTGTCTACCCATCACCTCCCTCTGGTGCTCCTCCCCCCCCCTTTCTTTCTTCCATGGCCTTCTGTCCTCTTCTATCAGACTACCCCTTTCTATGTTTCTATGTTTCTCCAGCCCTGTATCTCTTTCACCAATCAACTTCCCAGCTCTTTACTTCACCCCTCCCCCTTCAGGTTTCACCTATCACCTTGTGTTTCTCTTTCCCCTCCCCCAGTCTTTTAAATCCACTGATCAGCTTTTTTTCTCCAGTCCTGCTGACGGGTCTCAGCCTGAAACGTTGATTGTACTCTTCTCTGTAGGTGCTGCCTGGCCTGCTGAGTTCCTCCAGCATTTTGTGTGTTTTGCTTGGATTTTCAGCATCTGCAGATTTTCTCTTGTTTGTTCATATCAGATCACTCTTAAATCTGCTTGCCAAACAGGAAAAGCATTTGGTCCAATTAACAGATTTGCATTCCATGCATAACGTCATAAGAAATAAATGAAGAGAAGAACCCTTAAAGGCAATTTAGCATTGAAATTCAATCCTAGCTCACATGCATCAAACTTGTGATATAATAATGTACGATGCATTTTGTCCCTTGCAAAATTCAATCCTGCTGAGCTTGTGATGTTATTGTATTTCAGAAGCAGAGTACAGCATGTATCTACATACTACATACTGAGTGTTTGCAACTAAGGGCAAATATCTGCCCTTGTGTTTTTTTTACCCTATTCATTGTTTTCCCAATGCAGTATTGTTCTAAATAATTAGAAGAAAGCATGTGGGCTTTATCTTGAATAATTTGTATTCACAGAACCAAAAACCAATCTTTTTAACTGGAATGGTATGGAAGTTGTAGGATCTGCAAAAATACCATGGAGTGAGCTGGTTGGTGGGGCAGGGTGAATCAAAGAGAGAGCAGGTTGGGTAGCTGAAGATTCTGGAAACAAAATATCTTGGGAGCTGGTGCAATTCTGGTTTTAATTTAGCCAGTTGCTTTTAGTTTAACTAGACGTTGAGGAAATGTAATGACTGAACTGAATAACGGTGGATCTGGGCTCGCAAAAGATGCTGTTGAAGGAGACGCACGAGATTGCAGATGTTGGAATCTGGAACAAAAAGAATGCTGGAGGAAGTAATTGAAGGATAATTGGTGCTTTTCCAGAAGAGGTGGTAAATCTGAGGGAGAGAAATTAGAATTTGACTGATTTTGTGTGCTCATTTTGTCAAGTTATTTTGATCTGGAATGCTTTGCTTGAAAGCATGTTCAGAAGGAAAATATTACAATGCAGCCGGGAGAGAAAAATAGAGGGGGGACTAACAGTTCAGGGTTGATTCAGTGATTGTCTTCAGTGCTGTGAGATTCTGTAATCTACTTCCTGCACCTTCCTTGAGGACTGATAATTGTAGGAATTGTGAGCAGTGTGTGATTGTTGTATGAGTGCGTGGCTCCTTAAGGGAAAATGAGATCTTCTGCCTTGTATCCAACTGTGGATCTAGCTAATGCTGGGCACTCAGCGTGCCGAGATGCATTTCTGGCTTTAGCACGTTCAGGTCACTGGCTCACAATGTTGGTCGTGATTGGTGGGACTTGATGTTGCTGACGCTTTGCTGCATCAGGCTGAACTGAACCAGGCAAAATTGTCCAACAGCCTTAATTGTAACAGGTTAACATCAGATCTGAGATCGTGGAAATTAGCATAAACTCCTCCAGAAGCCTTTCAACCTTTTAAAGTGTTCTGTTTTTATTTACTGCTGCCTCCATTTACAATACTTTACATTTTATGCTTCGCATTTATCATAGCCCATTTCTAGAGAGTAGCACGGAACACTGGGAAGCGTTTTAATGCTTTATCATTTTTCTGCATTATTCTCCTCTGCTTTGCACTCATCAGCTAACTGAAAGAGCATAGAAATGCAGTGCGATCATTTGACTTTCTTTAATCAAGAGAGCTGCCAGGTTTCTACAGTGCCTCCGTTTGGCAGAACTGCTAAGACCAATAACTTGTTCTTTAAGAAATAGTAGGTGAGAAGTTGTGCTGTAACGACACTGGCTTTGTACTTGGAATCAAATGTTTGTGAAGTTTACCAAATAAAAGGCTTAGCGAAGGTCGAACTTTGGTCCATTGGGGAGACACACACTTATCAAGCATTAATTCAGTTGTGCAGCAGGAAATAACTTTGAAGATGATATCCAAACATGATGATAGCATGGCCCAACTTCCAGCCGAATGCTGAAGCAGGTCTCCAGGCCAGTTGATTCGGACGGTTGAATGGAAACAAGCACACTTTACAATGTACAGAAATGTCTATTGTTTAATACGTTTCAGTGAAATGGCAGCTGTTCTCACTTCTTCACTTGATATTGTTTTGTTTATCTCTCTTCCATCAGCTGCCACCTCCAATTTTTATTATTTTTTCTTGGTTTACGTCCACACACACCACTTCCTCCACCCGAGAAAATGAGCATTAAATATTTTTTCTTCCAGAGCTCTGTCAAAGCCACAAAAGAAGCATGTAGAGGAAGGAAGCAAGAGCAAACAAATTTGACCTTTATTTGCATAGTGCAGTAGAATTCACTAGAATCTGGTAATCTGAACGTTCTCCAACCCCAAAGCTCTTTAATGATGGATGCAGAGCTCGGGCTGAACTCCATGCTTCCAGAGATGAAGTAAGGAGCAACCCAAGTAATTACAAGCCAAAGAATTTAATGTCAGTGACTGGGAATTTGCTTGAATCCATTCAAAGGCTGAATATTTGGAGAACTATGTTAATTAGAGGGAATAAAAATGTTTGTGGAGTACATTTATGTCAGCCCAATCCACAGAAGTTTTTTGATGGTTGACGGAGGTTGGGTGGGGGGCAGTTGGTGGCATCATCAGTTGATTCCATGGACTTGAATTTTCACGAATTCAACAAGATTCGATATGGATTTGTCAGAAAAATTCACGATCATGAATTTGGAATAAGAGCAGGAAAATTAGTTTAAAATTGGAGGGAGCTAAACATTCTATGTGCCAATTTGTTGTACAGTTAATTGTTAATTTTAAATCATAGTGTCTGAAAAACTTTCATTGACTAAGACATGAATGGATATAGGACAAGGCAGACAGTTTGAGTTATGTCAGACAGAATCTTATTGAATGACAAAACAGGCCTCAGGCACTACTGTTATTCCATTACCTTTTTGCTTAGAGTAGAGGGTGATTTTTTTCAGTCAATGGCAACAATGCCCCACAGCAATCATTTAGGCTCTGGTTTTCCAGTTGTATATGTTTGATATGAATTAGAAGGATGGTAAATTTTGAAGAGAGTGCAAAATTGGGACAGAATGTTGAATGTAGAAGTGACTCATTTCACCCAACTTCATTTCGCTTAGGTTAATGCTTGCTGATCTCATCAGCTTTTCCTTTTCTTCTCTAGCAGCTCGCCTCTGCTCGGCCCTTCAGTGATCTCACCACACCCCTCCCCCATCCATTAATATGTTCAATTCATTAAAATCTTTCCATCTCTGTATGAAAAATGACAACTGATATTAACAGAATTTACAGACTTGTTAATGTCCCCACCTTTAAACATCAAAATACTGTCGTTGGTCATTTTCCATTTTATACTCCTCCTCTAAATTGTTTCAATCCTTATACCTGTGAGTCAACGCCCAAAAACTTCGTTCCTCTCTATAGAGTCCTGGAGTTCATCACATGGTAATTTTGTTATAACTTTTCTAATTATTCATTTATGGGAGCTTCTTTTTAATCCTTAACTTGTTTGAACTCGCTTTAAATGCACACTGTGACCCATGCCTCTTGGAGCTATGTGGCCAAACATACCAGATGCTGAGGTTTCAAAATCCTGATGCAGGGCTTCAACCTGAAACATCGGCAGTTCTGTTCTCCCCACAAATGCTGTTCAACCCACTGAGTTGCTTTACCACATTGGTTTGTTGCTCCTATATTTCAGCATCTGCAGGCCTCCTTCGTCACCTTTGAAATTTCTCTCTGCTTCCAAGTTGACTAAACACATCTGATTGAATTTTTTGAGGATGTGACTAAAGACATTGATGAAGGTAGAGCTGTAGATGTAGTGTATATGGATTTCAGCAAGGCATTTGATAAGGTACCCCATGCAAGGCTTATTGAGAAAGTAGGGAGGCATGGGATCCAAGGGGACGTTGCTTTGTGGCTGCCCAAACTGGCTTGCCCACAGAAGGCAAAGAATGGTTGTAGATGGGTCATATTCTGCATGGAGGCCGATGACCAGTGGTGTGCCTCAGGGATCTGTTCTCGGGACTCTTACTGTTTGTGATTTTTATAAATGACCTGAATGAGGAAGTGGAGGGATGGGTTAGTAAATTTGCTGATGACACAAAGGTTGGGGGTGTTATGGATAGAGTAGAGGGCTGTCAGAAGTTACAGCGAGACATTGATAGGATGCAAAACTGGGCTGAGACGTGGCAGATGGAGTTCAACCCAGATAAGTGTGAGGTGGTTCATTTTGGTAGGTCAAATATGATAGCAGAATATAGCATTAATGATAAGACTCTTGGCAGTGTGGACGATCAGAGGGATCTTGGGGTCCGAGTGCATTGGACGCTCAAAGCTGCTACGCAGGTTGAATCTATGGTTAAGAAGGCATACGGTGCATGACCTCCTTCCTCTTCTGCTTCATCTTTGCTGTTTTGTTATTTTTTTTTGGGATGTGTGTGTCACTGGCGAGGTCAGGTTCTGTTGCCCAATTCTCGGCATCCTTGAGAAGGGGACAGTCAGTCCCTGCTTTGGATCATTGCCTTCTGTATGGTGAAGGTACCCTCAGTGTTGTTGGGCCTTCCAGGATTCTCACTCAGTGACAATGAAAGAATGGCCACGGTACATGATGTGAAGGTGAATTCTTAGTTGGTAATGTTTTTAAGGGCCCACTTATCACATTGTCATAGAGGATTGACAGGTCCAGACAAGAATTGTTGTTATGACTTGCAACATAATACTGAGTTAATGGATATGACCATGGTATTCGGGCTGAACTGTAGCCAGGTTAAACAATAATAAATATTTTTAGCCAAAGGCTACTTTCTTCAACTTCATTCCATTCTTCCACCTTACCTGTCTCTTTCCTGTCTTCTCATGATTGACATTTTCTAGACCGTTACACTTGAAGATGTCTTTCATTTTTTATTAGCTGTGGCTTCCACTCTACCATCGTTGACAGTATCTTCTCTATTTCTTATACTTCTGCTCCCAGCAAGATTAAGGACAGGGTTTCCCTTGTACTTGCCTCCACTTCAACATCCCCCAATCCTCCATAAGTTGTACACCGTTCAACATGATTTCACTACCGGACTCTCTATTCTCCACACCTCTTTAAGCATTCCCTCGGCACCATTCCCTCATCAATTCCCCGGTCTGCTCTTCCAATTCCAGTTCACACGGTCCTTACCCAGAGAGCTGCAGTAACACCAGTTTCCTTTCTATATCTTTCCTTCCCATCATTCCAGAGTCTCAAACACACTCTTCAGGTGAGGCAGTAATCCCACTTTGACTGCATTGGGAGAAACCAATCATCTCCATTCAGTCCACAAGAGTGCCCCTGAATTTTCAACCTTCTGCAACCTTAAATTTCCATCCAACTTTTGGTCTAACTTCTACCTTGGCCTCTGAAAGTTTGAGGAACACCACGTCATTGCAGCCCTTCAGACATAATGCCAAGCATAAGAGTTTCAGGTGATCACCCTTGCTCTCCCTCATGCTCTGTCTTGCCTACTCTTCTCCCCACTCTACCTGCCAACAGATGTGTGGAATTTATCAATTTCATTTTGTCTTTTAGAACATTCAGTACAAGCCCTTTGGCCCTTGGTGTTATGCTGACCTTTTGACCCTTCCCATCCACAGAGCCTCCCGCCCCCCCCCCCCGTACTTCTATCATCCATGTGCCTATCTAAGAGTCTCTTAAATATCCCAAATGTATCTGCCTCTTCCACCACCCCGGCAGTGTTTCACACACCCACCATTCTCTGTGTATAAAAACAAAACTTGCCTTTGACATCCTCCCTATACTTTCCTGCAGAGACCTTTTTCTACCTGTTCTGTCTCTGCTTGCAAGATTTATTTTTAAATTCCTACCTTTACACCAGGATCCCATCTCAGACATAGAACATAGGACGGGCCCTTCTGCCATAATGTTGTGCTGTAATAATTAAATTTGTAATCAAGTAGCTAAATTTATTTTTTCCGCCTACACAATGTCCATATCTTTCCATTTTCCTTTCACTCATTTGCCTATCTAAACATCTCTTAAAAGTCCCTAATGTTTCTGCCTGTACCGGGCAGTGCGTTCTTCTGTGTGTATAAAAAAAATCTTGTCCCTCACATTTCCTTGGAAATTACACCCTTCACCTTAATTGCCTGCCCTCAGCTATTAGACATCTCAACCTTGGGAAAAAGATGCTGTCTGTCTACTCTATCTCTGCCTCTCATAATCTTATCAACCTCTATCAGATCTCCCATCACCTTAATACGAGCGAACTATTTCCCCTAAATATGCAGGTTCCAATTTATGGTTGTTTACCATTTAAATTGGTTACTGACTTTTTTACATATTTAGGGGTTAAAATTACAAAAAAGCGTACGGGTCTATTTAAGGCTAATTTTTTACCTTTAATTGATCAGATTAAACTTTTGTTTACTAAGTGGTCACCAATGTCTCTGTCATTGATTGGTCGGATCAGTGCTATCAAGATGATTATTTTGCCTAAATTTTTATATTTATTTCAAGCGGTGCCAATTTTTATTCCGTAATCCTTTTTTGATAATGTTGATTCCAAAATTTTTTCATATATATGGTAGAACAAAAATCCTAGGTTAGGTAAAAGACGTTTACAGAAATCTAAAAAGGAGTGTGGTTTGGCTTTGCCAAATTTTAGATTTTACTATTGGGCAATTAATATTTGATATTTAAAATTTTGGTTATGGGACTTGGACGTAACATCAAGTCCACATTGGGTAAATCTTGAATGTGATTCTTTACAAGGGTTTACACTGGGTTCTATTTCAGGGACTTCACTTCCCTTTACTCTTTCTAAATTGTATAAACAAATGGATAACCCAATAGTTAAACATACTTTATGTATATAGTTTCAATTTTGAAAATTTTTCTTGGGTTGAATCAATTTATTTTAGCAAGTCCTATTATATCTAATTTCTTCTTTCAACCCTCTATTATGGATCAAACATATCTGGCTTCGAAAACTAAAGGTATAGTATGTTTTTATGATCTATTTTTGGATAATTGTTTCATGTCCTTTGAACAATTATCTAATAAATATAACTTGCCTAGATCCCATTTTTTAAAAAAATATTTACAGATTAGAAACTTTTTAAAGACTGTCTTTCCTACCTTCCCAAATTTATATTCAGTGGATATTTTGGAGGAAATTTTAGATTTAAATCCTTTTCAGAAAGGTGTAATAGCAATTATTTATAATATAATTATGAAAATACATCCAGACGTATTTAACAAAGTTAAGACTGATTGGGAAAGGGAACTTAAGATTACTTTACTGATTGAAAAATGGGAAAAAAATTCTTCAATTAGTTAACTCATCCTCTATATGTGTGAAACATGCGTTGATACAGTTTAAAGTTGTGCATAGGGCTCATATGTCTCAGGATAAATTAGCTCGTTATTGTTCTCATATAAATCCTGTATGTGATAAATGTCACTTTGAGATAGCTTCTTTAACTCGTATGTTTTGGTCATGTCCTTTTTTGAAAAAATATTGGAAAGATATTTTTGATTATTATTTCAACTGTTCTAAATCTTACAACCTCACCCAATTACTGCAATTTTTGGGTTACCAATGATAGAATCAAGTCATTTAACCTCTTCAGCTCGTCGAATGATTGCATTTCTTACATTAATGGCTAGAAGATCCATTTTGCTGAATTGGAAAGAGATTAATCCTCCCACCACAGTTCATTGGTTTTCTCAAACTATGTTATGTTTAAACTTAGAAAAAATTAGAAGTGTTATTTATGATCCCTCTATTAAATTCAAAAAGACTTGGAGGCCATTTATTCAACACTTCCATATGATGTAATTTGATCTTTTCCAAAGTTATTCTATTTCATTTTAATATATCTTGAGAGGAGCAGAGTTGACGACACTAATGGTTCTTTTCTTTTTGATGTTACATAACAGCCCATGTCTTTTTTTTTAGTTTAGTTGGTTAACATTGTTTAGGTTAGTTTTTCTTTTGGGGTATATTTTTATATATTTTTCCTTTTTCATACTTTTTTCTATTTTTTAATGTATATTTGTATCCTGTACGATTGCGAGGTTTAATACCCGTGTGTCAAATGGGTTTGTAATTAAATATGTTAATTATAACAATGTAATCCCAATAACTTTGTATCAATATTATGTTATGTTTACCATTATGAAACCAATAAAAAATTGGGGGAAAAAAAGATCTCCCGTCAGCCTCCACCACTCCAGAGAAAACAACCCAAGTTTGTCCAACCTCTCATCACAGAACATGCCCTCTAATCTTGGCATCATCCTAATGAACCTCTTCTGCACCCTCTCCAAAGCCGCTATATCCTTTCTATAATAGGGACATCAGAACTGTATGCAATACTCCAGATGTGGCTTAACTAGAGTTTTACAAAGCAGCAGAATAACTTTATGACTTTTGAACTCAGTGCCTCAACTACTAAAGGCAAGCATTCCATATTCCTCCTTAACCACCCGATTAACCTGTGTTGCCCTTTTCAGCGAGCTATGAACTTGAACCCCATGATTCTTCTGCTTATCAACACCGTTGAAGATCTTGTCCTTAACAGTGTGCTGTCTCTTTAAATTTCACCGACCAAGGTGCAAATCTTCATATTTGTTCGGGTTAAACTCCATCTACCATTTCTCCGCCCATATCTGCAACTGAACAATATCATGCTTTATTCTTTGCCAGTCTTCTGTGCTCTCCTCAAGCTATCTCGTAAACCTTATCCCGAATAATCCTCTCCAGTAATTTTCCTACCAGTGGTGAAACTCACTGGTCTGTCGTTTCCAGGATTAGCCCTGGTTCCCTGTTTGAATAATGAAACACATTAACTATTTGCCAGTCCACCGGAACCTTGACGGTGGCTAGAGAGAACATGAAGATATTGGTCAAAGCCACAGCATTCTCTTATCTTGCCTCTCTCAATAACCTGGGGTAAATCCCATCGGGCCCTGGAGATTTATCCACTTTAATGCTCTTTAACAGACCCAGAACACTACCTTCTCCCTTACCTCGAAATCCCCTAGCATATTGATAGGCTCGGCACTGATCACCCTATCTTCCCCGTCCTTCTTGGTAAATACTGATGTAAAGTTCTCAATAAGGACTTCACCCATGTCCTCCGCATCCAAGCAAATTCTCCCCCCTAATGGGTCTTACCCTCCCTGGTTTTCCTCTTGCTCTTGATGTTTGTATAGAATGCCTTGTGATTCTTGAATCCTTCTTGCCAAGGACCTTTCATGGCCCTTCCTGGTTTTCCTAATTCCCTTAAGTTCTTTTCTGGTTTCTTTATAATCCTCGAGCTTTGTTTGATTCCAGCTTCCTAAGCCTTGCATACTTCTCCTTTTCCTTCTTGACTAAATTCATCACCTCCCTTGACATCCATGGTTCTCATACCTTGCCTTCCTTGTTCTTCCTTCTGACCGGAGCATACCTATCCTGCACTGTTTTTAAATACCCTCCACATATTGGATTGGACTTGCCCAAAAACAGGTGTTCCCAATGAACTCCCCCTGGTCCCTGCCTCAGGCCCTCACTGTGCCTTGCTCCAGCTTAATACTCTCCTGCAAGGTACATCCTTAGCTTATCTGTAGCTATTTTAAAACTCAGAGTCGTGGTCACTGTCTGCTAACTTTTCACCCACTGAAAGGTCAGTCACTTGGCCAGGTTCATTACCCAACACCAGGTCCAGACATTCTGCCATTCACTTGATGATTACTGATATTATCTCTTTCTTTTGCAATTATTCCCCAGTTCACTAAAATTAAATTTATCAGATGCTCTGGTGGGAATTGAACTCCATACTGCTGAGTATTAGTCAAGGCCTTTGGATTCTTTGACTGCCAGAATAATTGAACCACTTCAGCAGTTGAATAACATGTCTTTGTTTCCAGGTGCCATTACTCCCAGTTATTTCTGCCAAGTTCCTGCCCTTGGCAGACTTTCATATTGTACTAATTTTAACTTCCTCCATATTATTATCTGCATTGTTCTGTCATTCCTCTTTCTTTATTTACTGAATCGCATATGGCCATACAATTGCATTTTAATTCAATCTTCCAGTCTACTTGTTCACAGTTAATACTTACAGATGTAACTGCCATGATTCGGCCTTTAAGTAGTCTACAGATATTGTAGATCTGAAATACAAGTTCCTGTTTTCAGAGTTACAGGCTTAAAATCATTGGCATTCTGAAATGCTTTGATGTTTTACTACATAAAAGGTGCTTGTAATTATGTTACTATTTTAGTTGCTCTTTCTAGTGATAGGAACTTGAGGAGACATCACCCACCAGCCCCCAAGAGATAATTTCTGTAAGAAAGCAAATTAATTTGTCAGGAGAAAAAATATGGGTTCCAGTTCTATGTAGTTTGTAATTTTAAAAATAATAATTATTTCAGTGTCACTCAGGAGTAATTAGTAATAACAGAAAATGCTGGAAACACTGAGCAGGTCAAGAAACTGTGTACTGCGCGGTAGTATAGTGGTTAGCACAACACTTGACAGCACCAGTTGCTCAGGTTGAATTCCCGCCGTTGCCTGTAAGGACTTCGTACGTTCTCTCCGTGACTGCGTGGATTTCCTCCGAGCGGTCCGGTTTCGTTCTACAGTCCAGAGATGCACTATTCTCCCGTGATTAGGCTGGGGTTAAATCGGGAGTTGTTGGGCGGTGTGGTTCAAAGGGCTGGATTGGCCTATTCCGTGCTGTATCTCAGTTAAAAAAAAAGAAGTCAGCGAAGAGTTAAACGTTTCCTATTCAAGGGTCTTTGACAGAACCTAAGGTCTCAGAAAAGCTGATTCCGTGTCTCTTCCCACTGATGCTGTTTGATTTGCTGGGTGTTAACAGCATTTCCAGTTGCCACTATAGATCTTGAGCATCCCAAAGCACTTTTCTATATTTTTAAGATGAATTATTAAAAGTAATTAGTTGCTGCATTTGAGAGGAAGTTAGATTAATGCAAACAAAAGGAGCTGAAAGATATGCTGATGGGGTTAGATTGCTGGATGGGAGGAGGCTTGTGTGAAATATTTTTAAAAAAACATAAACAGATTGGCAGAGTGACCTACATATGTGGGTATGGGAGAAGTTTATCTTGAGTAATTCAAATGATATTTATGCTGCTGAATAATAATTTCAATTCCAACATTCCATGAATTACATCCTCTCTCTCTATTATTTCCACAGAAGACCTGTCTCTCAGCATTTCTGTATCTAACTGTCAAGTCCAGGAGAACGTGGTAAGTTGGATGTTATTCTTCCTCAAGGGCTTCAATAATATACTAAACTTTAAACTGGGAAATTAGCAGCCAGATAATCTAAAGCCAGGATTCTCACCCTAGGGGCCACAGACCCCCTTGGTTAATGGTAGAGATCTATAGCATAAAAAAGATTGGGAACACTGGTCGAAAGCACAATAAGTAGCTTGAATCTACAGTAAAGGACATAACAACAAAGGATTAATAGCCCGTGGATCGTCCTAAGGTCCTTTTTTAAAATTTTGTTTTACATACTTATTTTTCTATATGTTCAAAGAAGTGTATGCCTTTATATAGAATTCAGGAAGTCCCCCCCCCCCCAGATGATCACTGATCAATAAGAATGATCTGGTTATATGAATTTACTGAAATCAGCGTTCTAATCTGCTCTAAAGCAAATAAAAACAGGCTACATCTGCTTCTCTCTCCATGGACGCTGCCTGACCTGCTTGGTACTTCTGGTGTTGTCTACTTTTCAGACTTCCAGCATCTGCAGCTGTTTTGTGTTTCCATTCACATAAAACCAAATGTGGGGACATGACAAGTTGCAGTTGGTAACAGTTTGGGTAGATGAGTGACTTGAGGATGGGCAAATGTGAAGTGATGTTTAAATAAATTGGAAAAGAAGAATGTTTGAAATGTAAAAATCTGGAAGAAAAGATTGTGTATATATACACTGATAAATAATGATAGCATTGTAAAGTCATGTCCACAAAAGCAAGAGATATAAATCAAAAAATACCTCAAACTGAAGGAGAAAACTCCAGCTGAAGTAGTGCTTGCCATTCTCAGCACTCCTTGAATTAAAAAGGTGGTTTCCAGCAAATTGAGAATGTGGAACTTCATGACGTTAAAAAAATATGTTTAAAAATTAAAGCAGTGGTGAACAAGTAAGAGAGGAGGATGAGAGGTGAAGCAACTTACTGTGCATCATTGAAATATTCTGTCAAACTAAAACATCTATATACATATAGTATTGGGAAAAAGTCGTACACACACAGACACACAATGACACACACTTGCACAGTACTGTAGTAATTTCGTGTGTTGCACTGTATTGCTGCTACTGCAAAAGAAAAACTAATTTCATGACACATGTGAATGATGATATACCAGATTCTGTTGCTTACTGAGAGGGGGAAGGGGACAGAAAAACGAGAATCATGATCCGGGGGGGGGGGGATAAAGGGGCAGGGAGAGGGAGGGAGAGGGAAGCACCAGAGAGACATTCTGTAATGATCGATAAACCAGTAGTTTGGAATCAAATGATATTGCCTGGCGGTGTCTGCACCTACGCCATCCTCTGCCACCTGCTTCACACCCCTCCTACACCGATCTTCCCTTGCTATTCCCAACACTGCCTCGGGTCTGAGTGACTTCCGTCCAGTTGCACTCGCCCCCATCACTGCAAAGTGCTTCGTGAGACTGGTTCCATCACATCTGAAATCCTATCTGCCCACTACCCTGGACCCCCATCAATTTGCTTATCGCACCAACAGGTCAACAGAGGACGCCATCTCCACGGCACTTCACTCTGCCCTGACCCACCTGGACAGCCCCAACTCTTACGTCAGAATGCTGTTCATTGACTTTAGCTCGGCATTCAATACTGTGATCCCCTCCAAGCTGATCGCCAAACTTCGCCAGCTTGGTATCAGCTCATCCCTCTGCAATTGGACCTTGGACTTTCTGACTAACAGAATCCAATCAGTTAAATTAGACAACATCTCCTCCTCCACTCTCACCCTGAATACCAGCGTGCCTCAAGGCTGTGTGCTGAGCCCTCTTCTGTACTCTCTTTTCACCTATGACTGCGTTCCTGTACATGGTTCTAACTCCATAATCAAGTTCACAGACGACACCTGATCAGAGGGGATGACGAGACGGCCTACAGGGACGAGGTCCAGCACCTGGCCATATGGTGTCCCGACAACAACCTGGCCCTTAACACCCAGAAGACCAAGGAGATCATTATGGACTTCAGGCATGCTAGGAGCCACACTCACGTCCCCATCTACATCAATGGAGCTGTAGCGGAGCATGTATCAAGCATCAAATTCCTTGGTGTCCACATTTCCAAGGATCTCACCTCGTCCCTGAACTCCACCATCCTGATCAAAAAGGTGCAACAGCACCTTTATTTCCTGTGGAGCATCAAGAAAACTCTGTCCCAGGATACAGACGGATTTTTACCGCTGTACCATTGAGAGCATACTCACCAACTGCATCTCAGTGTGGTATGGCAATTGTCCTGTATCGGACCGCAAAGCACTCCAGCGTGTGGTGAAAACTGCCCAGCGGATTATCGGCACCCAGTTGCCCACCATTGAGAACATCTACCGTAAATGCTGCCTGGGCAGGGCGAAAAGCATTATTAAGGATGCATCTCACCCTAACCATGGACTTTTTACTCTCCTCCCATCCGGTAGGCGCTACAGGAGCCTCTGCTCCCGCACCAGCAGGCACAGGAAGAGCTTCTTCCCTGAGGCTGTGACACTGCTGAACCTCACATCACAGCGCTAAGCAGTATTGCACCCATATTGTACTGTCTCAGTACTTTTATATTTGTGTGCTGTAGCACTGACTTTTTATTCGCAGTTATTTTGTAAATAACACTATTCTTTGCATTTCTGGTCAGATGCTAACCGTATTTCATTGGCTTTGTATCTGTACTCAGCATAATGACAATAAAGTTGAATCTAATCTAATCTAACATCTTTTGCTCCCGCCAAATTTAAAACTTGCTCTCCACTCCATATTGCCAAATACAGTCTTAGGTGTGTGTGTGTGTGTGTGTGTGTGTGTGTGTGTATGTGCGTGCGTGCGTGCATGATCAGGGGAATCAAGTCGTGAGTTCACAAGGTCTGATGTCCTTTACCCCGATTGCTGACCTGCCTCGCTTTTGTAACTCCAAGGTGAGGAAGTAGGCTTGTGGTCTCACAACTTTTAAGGAAATTGTGGGCCAAGAGGCTAGGTCAGCAAAACTTCTACCAATGTTTACACTGATCTTGTCGACTGCTAATTTGCTGAAGTTCAGGGCTTGAGAAAAGTTCAGAACTACTCCCTTATCTTTTCAGTGGCCCATTGTTGTGCCTAAAGTTTATAAAGTCATCGGCATATTATGGATTTACATGTTTAACAGGGAAATTATCAGAAATGTAAAAATACACTCATGCAGCTGAACTATGATTGTGGGCCTTGTGCCTGACATTTTGTGCTAAATTTACATTTTCAGAACCGTCCTATGTATAAGTTACCAGTATTTTCCAAACTTTCACTGGGAGTTGGCTTGTCAAGAGAGAGCTGAGTGTTGCTCTGCAAAGGGAGGGGGGGAGGGGGACACAGAAACACCAGTATGTTCATGAATGATGGAGTAGATTTGCAGAGGTTGTGCCTAATTCGAAGCACGTGGCTGAGGAAACTGGAGTGCAGAGTCAAAGCTGCATCAATCGAGGAGCAAATTTCTGTGACTGTTTATGCTGAAAATCAAAATCAAGCCTGCATAAAATAATTTGTCAGAGGGGTAACCAGCATTGTTGCATGCTCATCTACAACTCCATTCATAGAACTTGGATCATGTGTTTTTGTTGCTTAGTGCCTGCCATAGGCAACGTCTGGCAACTTCTGCATTTAATTGAGCAGAACTCTTTAGACCACATGTTGCAATATTGGAATTGGTTCATTATTGTCACGTGTACTGAGATACAGTGGAAAAACTTTGCATATTGTTCATACAGATCAAATCATCACACAGTGCATTGAACTAGAAGAAGGTAAACCCATAACAATGCAGAATAAAATGTAACAGCTGGAGAGAAGGAAAACAGTTAAGTGCCAGATACTAACAAGGTAGATTATGAAGCCGAGTCAATCTTGTCGTACTAGAGAACCATTTAAATAGCCTTATAACCACAGGGTTGATACTGTCCCTCAACCTGTACAAACTTTTCAGGCTTTTGTATCTTCTGCTCTGAAGAAGAAGGCAAAGCATTAATTTATCCAGGACCTTTACAACTAAGAGAATGCACATGTATTCTGAGCAATGTCTTACGAGCAGAAGCTGGTGAATATTAGAGCCACTTCTTGCAGCTCCTCCCCATAAAGGCTGTTGATTGCTTCACGCATGATAACTTCCATTTTGCATTGGAAATTTTATAGCCAAGATGTTCGTTCGTTATGCGCCATGTCATATGATGTGGGCGATCATGGTCTTTCCATGACCATGATTGTTCTTGGCAAATTTTTCTGCAGAAGTGGTTTGTCATTGCCGCCTTCTGGACAGGGACTTTACAAGATGGATGACCCCAGTCATTATCAATACTGTTCAGAGATTGTCTGTCTGATGTCAGTGGTCGCATAGACAGAACTTGTGATATGCACCAGCTGCTCATATGACCATCCACCACCTGCTCCCGTGGCTTCATGTGACCCTTGCCCGAGGACGATCTGCAAGCTAGCGGAGGGAAGGAGTGCCTTAAGGATAACAGTGAAATTTGTCCTCAGTTGCCGGAACATTGACCACTGTTTATTGCCCTCCATAGACGCTGCCTGACCAGCTGAGTTTCTCCAGGATTTTTGTGTGCTGCTCAAGATTTCCATCATCTGCAGAATCTTTTATGTCACTGATTGTATCCATCTTGCCTCGGTGCATTCCCATCTTACCATATTTAAAAATTAGCAAGTATTTTGTTTTAATTGGTGAGGGATAAGTAATAGCTACAGTAAAACTCTGATAGTCTGCTGAGTGAAAGTTCTGAAATCCTGATGATTCATTGTGTGCCTCACTGGACAATGTTTCCAACATTCCAATGCTCTGTTTCCCTACATCTTCGAAGTTCCACAGTCCTTAGAAACTCACTGAAGCCCCATTCCTACCTCCTTCAAATACACTGAGACCCAGTCTTTTGCATTTCCTTTACAATCACTTTGTTCACTGAAAAAATTTTGAAGAAAATAATAAAAGTATTGACAGTCCAGCGATAGGTTCAAATTCTACTGTGTCGGCTGTGAAAGTCACAATTCTCTTTTCCAAATTATATGGAGTGCTATGAACAACTCGTCTGGGTTATGGCGATTACAAATGGGAAGAGCATTGGTGTAAAATTCATCTGCTTCACTGATGTGCTAGCAAGACATGCAGATCAATCATAATTACTAATTTACTTCGCATTAGCTCACCATCGTCTTTTTGAGGGGAATTAGTGGCTGGGAAAGAACGCTGGCCTCACTACCATCCTGATAAGTGAAAAAATATGTTTTATGGGATTTCCTTCCCTTGTCCCCTGTGAATTTGCGTTCCTAAATGAGCTAATGTACAGCCTGTCTAAACTGAAAGTGCTCACCAGTTCCCTTGTGGGCCTTCATGGCTTTGAGAGAAGAGTGATGGGTAACCATGGAAATGCCAGTCCTGGGATTCAGTGGAACCCCTCAAAGCCCTGGCAGTCTTTGTGAATTGCCTGAGGCTCCAGGTCATATCCACAAGTTCCAGGTACAGCATTTACGAATTCCATCTATTCCCGTCCTGCCTGGTTTAATCTTCATTAATTTTATCTAAAATAGTTACTTGGCCCAGTGGGTAACATCCACTTACAAAGCCCTCTAAATATATCTCCACAGTGCAAAAGCTGGAACCCTCTGTAATACAGATTTGAACTGTTAAACAAACGTGGGTTTTCACGTGAGCCTAGCAGTTCTCAATCTTTTGTTTCCTTCCCCATCAGTTTCTTCCGTGTACCCGTATTGGATCTTTCAACACTGCGGCCAAAGTTTGATGAGTAATATTGAAATCAACATCCAAAGCACTTTCAACGCTGAGGTCACTGTCAAGTTTTAGTTTTTCAGTGAATCAATTCAGTGAATATCCTCTCTAAGACAGTAGCTTCCTGTATAGTAACCTTGAGAAGCCACCTGGTTATCATGTCATGAGGGTGATAAATGTGTTGTGGATGTTTAGTCTTGGTATTCGTGTTGCCTTATATTGGTGTGTTTGACTGTTGGCAGAAACCCACATGTCATGCATCAACAGCCACATATGTTTGGGAGGGGGACGGTACAGATGATCACATAAATGCACTGCAGTGTGTTTGGTTTTAATCTCATGCTATTTTTATTGCAGGATATCAGTTCTGTATACCAGATCTTTGCTGACGAGGTGCTGGGCTCTGGACAGTTTGGAATAGTGTACGGGGGTAAGTCACTCTGCACTCCTGGTCAGTACTGTAGTCTTTTTCCCAAGCAGTGCTTTTATTTGGAACCATCTCAGCTACAGTAACTTGATATGCCTCAGTGCCCAGTGAACTTAACCATAACTCAGAGCTTAAGTGAAACTTAAATTTGGAGTACTTCCAGTTGCTACTTCCCTGTTTGAGCATTTACTGACAAAGCTGTACCCATATTAGTCTTTTTGCTGGAAGTTAACCATGCACGCCTCCTTAGAGTTGACAGGACCCGACCAATTTAACATTATTTGGGATGAGAATAAATTCTGGGTAAGAAAGGACAACGTGGCTTAGTTGGATTTTATAGATGACTTATAGCAGGGCACTTAATCGCTCTGCTAAGAACTTCTCCAGTCAGTGACTATGTTGTTGGTTGACTTTGAGAAAATATACAGTAGAATAGAATCAAGGAAGCACAAAGCCAGGGTGAGTTTAAATCTGGTCACAGCTACATACCTAAAGAAAGCTTGGTGCTTGGAAGTAGGTACAGAGGAAATGTCAGGGGTAAGATTTTTTTTTTACGTAGAGAGTGGTGAGTGCGTGGAATGGGCTGCCAGCGGCGGTGGTGGAGGTGGAAACGATAGGGTCTTTTAAGAGACTTTTGGATGGCTACATGGAGCTTAGAAAAATAGAGGGCTGTGGGTAAAGGCTAGGTAGTTCTAAGGTAGGGACATGTTTGGCACAGCTTTGTGGGTCAAAGGGCCTGTACTGTGCTGTATGTTTTCTATGTTTCTAAAGCAATTAGTGAAGGTTTCACCTATCATATTGGGTGCTCTTTTTGTTACATGAATAAACAATATAAGTTATATTTGACCAACAAAATCAATTGTTGCAAGCGGCCCTTACTAAAAGTTCTCTTACTAGTTTGGAAGGATATGATTATTAAAGTCACATCATTAAAGTTGTAACACACATCCCAGACTTTTCATTTGAGTCCAATTAAATGATTCCTCTGAAATCTTTAAAATTGGCTCCAACCAGTCGTTCTCCTTGATCAATTGATGAAGAATGTAATCCTAAAAGTAGTTGGGTTGCAACCATAGCAACCCACAATTGATTCAAGGAACTTGGGGAAACCTCTAGATTGGATGTTAGACTTGAATTTGATTGTTCCACTTTTGACTGCATAGGGTGATGTGGAAAAAGTTGCATCACATATCATTTCTACATGTGATGGAGTATAAATGTACATTTATATGTTTATGTTCCTTCGCTTGCTGAAGTGTGTCACGAGCACATAGAGTATTTGTGACTCCCCCTTGCAGATATCCTCAGTCTTGAATCTGTTAGTGTGCAGAATGATCCAAAAACCAACAATTCAAATGTGTGAGTAGAAATTAATCCACTAAGACTTGTTTTTTTGGTGGCGATGATAAATATTCTCTGAATAAAGGTTTGAATTTTTGTTTTATGTTTGCAGGGAAGCACAGGAAGACTGGGAGAGATATGGCAATTAAAGTGATTGATAAAATGAGATTCCCCACAAAGCAGGAGAGCCAACTTCGCAACGAGGTTGCTATCCTTCAGGTAGGCAAAGCAATGTCTCTTACAGCACGAATTCAGAGATAACCACCAGTGTTTCCTATGCAAATTAAGTGCCTTCAACATTTTTACAGTTTGCTTTTTTATCTTAGCATGGTTGATTGATTAGATAACCATTTTCTGCCTGTGTTGATGGGATGAAAATTATTTGTTGACTGAAAAGGACATATTTAACATGAATTTGTGTGGCTATATTCTACCTGTAAAAAAAAGTTGCACACACATGGTTTAAGACTGCTTATTACTGAACAGTGTAGTTGTCGGTCTCTCACAAAAGATGTTGTGGGAAATTAAACTGTTGGAAGTTGAGGGTGTTTGGTTTACTTGGTAGCACCCCATTAAGAGCAAGCTCCATTCAGCAACAAACTATAGCTGACCATCTGTGCAGTGTTCTGTTGCTGGAGGTATTAGGCTGAGAACTAGATGCAGGCTGCAGTGTATGAGATGGGCCTACACACATGTAGAGTCAAAGCATGGGACTGGTGAATGGTGTTGGTGGTCAGATATTGGTGCATTTGTCTTCTTCCTCTGGCCCTGGACCCACCATAACACTCCACATTGTCCCAAGGGTCCAGGTACACATCTTTCTGGTCCCACCAACCTTGTTTAAGTCATCCCTTGCTGACCTCAAGCAAAAGAGATTTTTCTCTCCATCTTATTTAATACTATCACCTTTACTTTCTAAAAGCAATTTTATCATCTTTATATGTTTTTGAGTGTTCATTAAATGTTTTTCTGCTCTTTCTCTGAATATCTCTGATCATTGGAGACATTCAGTGAGAGTGGAAAAGGCATTTGATGGCTCGATATATTAGAAGACCATCAGTGTGGTGTAAGGCAGTACGTCAGTTCCCACCACTTATGGACAGCTTCACTTCGGAGAAGCACACACACATTGTCCTATGAGTATGACCTTGAGGCATGAGCTAGGTCCGATGCAATCAAGTCTCTTATCTTTAGGACATAACATGAAACAGATACTGCCTGTTGTACCACCATTCAGTCTCTTTGGTTAGACCAACTATAGCTTTTCAAATGTCACCATTAACAAAAAAAAGCTAGTCATTTACTTAATTGAAGCTCTTTCGTGCAGCAGATAATTACCTACCATGTTTGTCTACATAGCCATAGTGACTCATAACTATAGACTGCCTACATTTCAAAATGCAACTTAAGGACTACAAAGCACTTAAGAGGTCTCAGAATGTGGGAAGGCACCATTTTCTTTGCTTTAGTGGGGTGGGGACCAACGAACATGTTGGGACAATTCTGTGCATCTGTCATACTTTATCTGGAAAATTAGGTGTTAGTAAAAGCCGATAAATTCATTTTACTTAGATGTTTCAGTGGTAAGTACAACCCATTTGAGATTAAAATTTCAGATGTGATTGCCATTAATTACCAGAGCTAAATCTTGCTATAAATATTTTAAAAGATCCTATCTGAATAAATAACACCTTGAGCTAATTTAATGTAGTAAACATGTACTGTATATAAAGTTCTCATTGAGATCCTACTATTTGATATTTTTCCTTATTATTGTAACTCGTTAGCATTTCCATTGACATTACATTCATTTCCAATAAAGAAAATACTCTGTGCTAATTTTCACAATGAGAGGTGAAGCTGCTCAGTTATCTGCCTGCGTTGTATTAGTTTCCATACAGCCTTCTCCTCCCACGAAGCCTACATAACCACTAGAAATGGCATCATGATCTAATACATTGCTAAAGCGTGACTACCAGCCCACAGCCTACCACACTATGGTGGGATGTTTCACTGTTACACCAGCCCACTCCTATTTCAGCCCTTCATCTCCCTTTCCCTCCTCCACTTTCCACCCCTCGAATTGTGAATGTGGTGACTCATGAAGCTGGCTACCTACTCAGGAGGTGAGGGCACAGAATATCGCCACCTACCGTTAGATCAATGCACTGCAGAAAATTCCCCGATTAGTTAATTAGGCTGGTATCATCATGTGTTACCAGGACATTTCTGGTAGCTGTCATAATCAAACCAGTAATCCGTAGATGAGAAAAGCAGACCTGCTTTGACTTACTGATTTATAGTGGGAATTGTTATGACCCAGCTATTACTGGAATAAATACAGTGCTAGGCTGTGCATGTAGTTAAGGACCCCTTTCACCAAGCTTCCTCACCCCTGCCTGTCCCTGACACTGAACTCAGCTATGAATTTTGCGTGAATATGCAATCAACAATTCATGGTGTTTTTCAAGCGTGTCCTTTTGAGTTTATTCTCTGTAGAAGCAAGCTGTAAAGTTGCAGCATTATTCCAGGGAATCTGTAACTTGTGAAATGGGGTTGCCATTTATTTGGATAGAGAGGAACTGCTATGAAGAACACTGGTAAATTTCAGAAATGTTGCATTTCCTCATTAATTTTATTGTATTAAGTAGATGTAGAACTTCAATTTATATTTTTTCCTGTTTCAAAGAAATGTTTGCTCTATTTTCAACTTTTATTACCTAATGGTTTGTGTACTTTTAGCAATTTCAAGTTACTTTTGAATGAATGTTCATGTGTTATCTGGCTGACAAAATTGATGTTCAGCTGAACCGTGACCAAATCTTGTAATGGCCTCCTCTGTGTGGCAGCAGCCTGGATGCACTGAGCATCACGTTAGCAGAGGACTGCGCCTTAATCCCAGGGAATGTGCATTAAGTAAATGCAGGCTTCACTCATGCTTCAGTGGAATGGGGGAGAGCTTCAAAATCCAGGCCAGTGATATGTAGTGTCTGTAAAAGCTCATTAAGCACTTTCCCCAGCTTTAGACATGCACCATCACAGCCCACATTAAACTGAGTCAGGGCACTGAAGAAGATTCTCGGATTGGTAAATTAGGCTGGTATTCCATCGTGTGTTTCCAGGGAATTCCATAAATGGGAAAAACAGACCTGCTTGGGTTTATTGACTTCCAGTGAGGATGATTATGACTATTTCTCACACTGTGTGAAGATTGGTGCTGCTCTCTGCTGCTGCTTTGTGTTGGCACCAAACTAGAGTTAATGGGACCTGCAACATTCATTAATAAGCCTTAATTTTGTGTAGAAATATGAAGATATTATAACTGACATTTTACACACGTTATTTTAAAATAACAAAATAATTCTCCATGTTCAGAACCTTCATCATCCAGGAATCGTAAATCTCGAATGCATGTTTGAAACTCCTGAAAGAGTCTTCGTTGTCATGGAGAAACTCCACGGAGACATGCTGGAAATGATTCTGTCCAGTGAGAAAAGCCGCTTGCCGGAACGAGTCACCAAATTTTTAGTCACACAGGTAATTTTTGTTTAATTCTCTTTGTGTACTAAACCTCGTCTTTCTTCCAATGGCAGCAAGTTTCAGTTATTTGCGTCATATTTCAACAATGCCTGTTACTCCTTTTTAACTCCTAAATGCGTGGGGAAAATTTAAGGACTGTTGTGTCTGAAATTATGTTGCCCTCTCTTAACTGAGTCAGTGTAGGCTACAGGGTCTTGTAACTTGTGTTATAAACGACCAATATGGTACCATGGTGTTTTAATTGACATCATGGAAGACAGAATTTAGATAGGCCACAGATAGCTGTGGAGGCTGTGATTGAGCCTATTTAAAGTACAGGTTGATAGGTTCTTGATTAGTTAAGGTGTCAAAGGTTATGGGGGGAAGGCAGGGAATTTGGGTTGAGAAGGATTATAAATCAGCCATGATGGAGCAGACTCAATGGGTCGAATGGCCTCATTCTGCTCCTATGTCTTAAGGTTCTATGGATCTGACTTGGCAACCCAAGTTCTCTCAGTGCAACATTTATGTAAGCAGGATGGACACTGAAGAAAGGAATAGAATTGATTTGCTTTGGTTTGATTTTTTTTGTTAAAGATAGTCATCACTGCATGAGTATCTCTTAATCTCTTATATTTAACCCAGATTAGCAATTGTTTTCCTGTGTGCATTGCTGTTTGACATCTCCATGCCATTAGGGGCATAACTAACTATTCATTGGAGATATCCCTATAGCAGTGATCAGCACATTGAAGCTCACCCCAGCAATGGTAGACTTGAGCACATGGGAAACATAGTAGAGTGGAAATGTTGGCATGTTCTGTTCTCTCTGACCCTTGAACATGTGTCAATGGAGCAGCCTTTAGGAGAACTTTCATAGATTTTCCTAATCTGCCATAACAAGTTCCGTTAAAGAGCAACAATGAATCTAATAGCCACTCCTCCTATAGAGATCCTAACTTTATTAGAAATTGGAGAAAACTTACAGATAACCTTTTGTGTCCATTCTAACCGTAGGTTAGAGACCTTGCTTGAAGTTACAAAGTTACCACAAGATGTGCCCCCTCCCCCAAATGAGATGCCAGTGTTCATATTGGTTCCTTAAGAAATGGTTACAGCAACTCCGATTGAGAAGGAGCAAGCAGATAGAAATCTGTTTTTTATCTGAGGAAATTGTGATTTGTTGATTTTTATTTTTCTCTTTCTCTTCTCTATCACTGAACACAAGTTGGTTATTGAATTGAATTGATTTTATTTCGTACATCCTTCATATAAATCTTTACACTACATCTCTGAATGTGCAATGTGTAATTTATAGTAATTTATAACAAATAGTATGTACAACAGGACAGTCAATATAACATAGAATTGTATCAGCATGAACTAATCAGTCTGATGGCCTAGTGGAAGAAGCTGTCCCGGAGTAAGCTGGTCCTGACATTTATGCTGTGGTACCATTTCCCGGATGGTAGCAGCTGATAGACTTTGTGGTGGGGGTGATTCAGGTCCCCAATGATCCTTCTTACACACCTGTCTTTGTAAATGTCCTGAATAGGGGAAGTTCACATCTACAGATGTGCTGGGCTGTCCACACCACTCTCTGCAGAGTCCTGCGATAGATGAAAGTACAGTTCCCGTCCCAGGCAGTGATGTAGCCAGTCAGGATACTCTCAATTGTGCCCCTGTAAAAAGATGACCAGTCTCAGGCCATTCACCAAGAAGTATATACAGGAAATACTCTACTCACGTGCACCACTTCATAGTGTCATCTGTCGTAATTAACACTGCTGATTTTCTGGATCCAAGTTTGCATTTGTGGCCTTGCGCACTTAACTGAAGCCAACACAGTGCTGGAGATTTGTCATTGGTTTGTTGCTGCTTATTTGCCAGGGTGGCTTTGTAGCGTAGTGGTTAGCAAAGTGCTTTACAGAACAGGCGACCTTGGGTTCAATTCCCGCTGGTGCCTGTTAGGAGTTTGTACGTTCTCCCCGTGACCGCGTAGTTTTCCTCCAGGTGCTACGGTTTCCTCCCACAGTCCCAAAACGTACCAGTTGGTCGGTTAATTGGTCATTGTAAACGGTCTCGCGATTAAATCGGGGATTGCGGGGTGGCGTGGCTTGAATGGCTGTGCTGTATCTCAATGAATAAAAAGAAACTATAGATGCAAGAGTACAAACACGCTGGGCAGAACTGCGTTTGCTTCAAATTAACAATGCAGCAGAATACCGAACCACTCACATTTATAATTTCATCTTGCCGAAACTTATCTCTCCTCACATATCATGGAATGAAAACACATATTTCAGAAATTTTATAACTTAATCAGTACATTCCTTTTAGTGAATTTATCTTTTTTTTTAAGATCCTGGTGGCTTTAAGACACTTACACTTTAAGAACATCGTACACTGTGACCTGAAGCCTGAGAATGTACTGCTTGCTTCAGCGGATCCTTTTCCTCAGGTGTGTTTATGTTACCAATGAGTTTTTATTTTATTGTAAACTCTTTACTATTGTTTAAAGTAAATCTCAGAAGTAACCACTTTACCTCGTTGCACTTAATAACTGTTCCTTATAGTTAGCTATAATGGGTGTTATGGTATACCTTTGATCCATCTGTCCAACTAACTCAATTGTAACTTTTGGAGAAAGTTTCCCATTTTGATGCTATACACCACTTACTGAGCAATACATCAGGGGTATTGGTTTGAATGCGTTACTGAATACATACACGATCAAAACAAAATCATTTTGTGTTCAGGACCACTATTTGCATTAACTTTAAAACAATGCTCTTCCATTGGCTCAGAATCTCCTCCAAGCCAGTGGCAGCCCTTCACCGTGCAATTATAAACGTTCAACATGAATATGGAACCAGTGTGTGACTTGGAGGACAGCTTGCAGATAGAGATGCCCATATGTCGATTGTCTTTTAAAGCTGTCTTGAATAAGTGCTGAATTTTGTCTTCTTTCTATTGACCTTCACCTAGGTAAAGCTCTGCGACTTTGGCTTTGCTCGTATTATTGGCGAGAAATCATTCCGACGGTCTGTGGTGGGAACCCCGGCCTACCTTGCTCCAGAGGTCCTCCGGAGCAAAGGATACAACCGGTCTCTTGACATGTGGTCAGTGGGTGTAATAATCTACGTGAGCCTCAGTGGCACTTTCCCATTCAACGAAGATGAAGATATCAATGACCAGATCCAAAATGCAGCATTCATGTACCCACCAAACCCATGGAAAGAAACTTCCAGTGAAGGTAGAAATCAACCATAAGCTCATACTTCTATAACAACAAATTAATGTGCTAAGAATATTCGATAACTTGCAGCTTTAGATACTGTTAGTGCTGAAATCAAGTTCACTGTTTATGAGGGTGCCCGGTCTCGGAATGTGAAACTGAGTTAAAATATTATAGCACTCAACAAAGCTGTAATTAAACATTAGTAACAATGGTAAAACATTATATCCTTCCAGTTACATTCTCATCTGCATAATTACCCTGGTACCCTATCTTACCTATATATGTCAATGACAGCCATCTGCCAGTCTCCCCCTGACGTAGTGTATGGCAAGAGATCTAATCTTGGATGAACCTTGGTTTTCTTCAGCTAAATAAAATTGCATACTGTTAAATTTATGTCCTGATGAAGGGCCTCGGCCCAAAACATCAACTGTTTACTCTTTTCCATCGATGCTACCTGACCTGCTGAGTTCCTGCAGCATTCTGTGTGTTTTGCTTTGGATTTCCAGTATCTGCAGACTTTCTCATGTTTATTGCTAAATCTGTTTATTATCATCACGTGTACTGAGGTACAGTGAAAGACTTGTGTATTGTTCATACAGATCAATTCATTACAACAGTGCATTGAGGTAGCCCAGGGTAAAACAATGATCTCTCTGGCTATCCATCCCATAGGATGATGGTTCCTTTCAGTCAGTTAATGGGGTTTACGCCCCACTCCTCAGAAAGGAACGGCATATGTGTGAATGGATTTTAGGTGAGTAGGGGGTTGCACAGGTCCAGACTCACCCTCCCGACATCCCCTCCCGGATCCAGCAGCATGGTGGGGTCCAAGACGGCTGGGGGAGGTTCTGTTGCAGTGAATGGCCAGACCAAGCTTCGATGCAAGGGATGCCCTTTCCGCGCTTCACAGCACGTGTTTGCCAGCTGGCCGTTGACCCTACAAGAGGGTTCATCCGCCCTTTGACAGGTCTTGTTTTTTGTCCCAGTCACCCTCCTCACCAAGCAAGCCTGGTGGGGGAGTCAGTTTAGTCGCCGACCACCCGACCATGCGACAGGTAGTACAGAGAAAGTACAGTGTAGGTAGACAATAAGGTGCAAGGTCTTAATGACATAGATTGTGAGGCCAAGAGCCCATTTTACCATTCCAGGAAACCATTGAATTGTCTTATAACAGTGGGATAGCAGCTGTCCTTGAGCATACTTTTCAGGCTTTTGTATCTTCTGCTCAAAGGGAGGGGGTAGAAAAGAGAGAATGTCCTGAATAGCTGGGGTTGCTGGCTACTCGACTGAGGCTGCAGAGGCCACGGAGGGGAGGTTGTTTTCTGAGCTTGTGTCCACAACTTGCTGTGGTTCTTGTGGATGTGGTCAGAGCAGCTACCATACCAATCTGTCATAAACCCGGATGAGACGGTGCATCACTAAAAATTCGTAAGGGCCAAATTTCTTTCTGCCTCCTGAGGAAGTAGGGTGTTGCTGCGCTTTCTTAGCTGTGGTTGAGTAATTTTGGGCAGACCATGTGTTGTCTTCAGTTCCTGTCACAAACTTTGTTCTCATGCCACTGAGTTGATGCCTTTTCTCTGCATTAATGTATAATGAGCTAGACAGCTCATGATCTTGCCATCCAACCTGGAACTGATCTTTTCTTCCTTCCTCCTTTTGGGTTACTTCCCCCTGAGTAAATGGCTCGCCCTCTCTTGGCTTTTGCCATTAACCATTTCAAGTTGAAACCAGAAAGTATTGGAAATACTCAGCAGGTTAGGCAACATTAGTGGAGAGTGGAACAAAGTTACGGTGTCAGGGTGAATAAACCTTCACAAGTACTGTTCAAGAACCATCCAAAATGTTTTTTTTCTTGTCTCTGAATGTACCTCATTTAATGGATGGGCCTAGTATTTTCTGTTTCAGTAGTTCATATTCACAGCATCTATAATACTTTGCTTTTGCTTCATAGTTCCAGCACTCCCTAGTTAGTATCCAATTCTTGACCACCATTCCCAGTTCCATTGTACTCTGACCATCAATTATTCAAATTTAAAATCTAATGTTCAAATTTACATTCACTATCTCTTCAGCCCGGTGGTGCTCACCTGAATGCACACTTAATTTCATATGCAATTTGGTTACCAGCTTTACCCACACATCAAGGAGATCCTTGCTTTGAATACCATTGCAATTTTTTTCTGTTTCATAACACATGGCAGAAAAGAACAAGGAAGAAAACTGTCTTTTGTGACATCTGACTGCCACAAAGTACTGAGAAGACTTCAGAAAAAATTATTATAACGTTGCCATTTTAATCCCAATCTGTTTGCTCACTCTGTAACTGAATGTAGTCAACTTGATATGTTTGTCTCCTGTTATGACACACGATATCTTGGAATATTGCTGCTATTTCTAAGTACTACTAACTCAATGATTTTCTTTCTCTTGGGCTAGCCATCGATCTAATTAACAACCTGTTGCAAGTGAAGATGAGAAAACGTTTCAGTGTGGACAAGTCACTCAGTCACCCTTGGCTACAGGTAAATTTATGTGACTTACAGTAAATCCTGTTAAGTGGAGCACCAATATAATTTTGCAAATATTGTTTTATTAATTTTGCCACTGCCTGTGTTGTCTTCAACGGCCCTTTTAAATGGCAGTTTCATTCAGTGAGAACTTGCTTTTACTCGAACAACTAAATTGGGATTATACTGAAATCCAAAACTTCCAGTTTTCCAAGTATATTCCCTTGGGTTTCATTAGTTTTCTGAAGTAGTAGAGACTACACACTCAAGATTAGAGATACAATATAGCGTTGAGAGTTTTGTGCACCTTTCATATTCCACCATTGATTCCAATACTGAAGTTGTGCAGCTTTGAAGTATACTGGTAGAACAGTACATGAGTGTATCTGAGACTTGCTGGCTAGTTAAAAATGAATTATTAATTTTAATTTAAGGTCTTAACATGATCATTTAAGGTAAATGAACTTCAGCCTTTGGAGTTTAATAGTCTAATGCTTGAATAAAGTGAATAATTTGTTCAACTGTTTGTTTTACAATTATCTTTGCTTCACTTAGAAGGTTGTTGCAAAAATATACAATTTTGTTTTAGTATGCTTAAGTATTCAAAGTAAATTTATTATCAAGGTATGTACTACCCTGAGATTCATTTTCTTGTGAGCATTCACAGTAGAACAAAGAAATAAAATGGAACCAATGAGAAACTACATACACACAGAAAAGAAGACTGACCAATGTGTAGAAGTTCTGAAGTTAGTTTCCTTAAATGTTTTCTTGCTGTTTTGCAGGATTACCAGACATGGCTAGATCTTCGAGAATTTGAAACCAGGAAAGGAGAGCGTTACATCACACATGAAAGTGATGATGCACGTTGGGAAGAATATTCCAAAATACACAATCTCCAGTATCCCAAACACTTCATCATGGCGCCCAATCTTGACGATATGGAGGAAGATCCTTAATGTATCAAACTGGGCAAATTGCCAGGAGCGAATAATGTTACAGCAAAGATGTGGAAAACACTGCCACTGGGTAAAAGGAAGCTAAGACTTGTTGCTGTTCGATGTACAACAGGGCCAAAGTGGATTGGATGCTGCCTAGCTCGTTACATCAGCCCACGTGACATTGAAGGGATCTGGTGTAAATGGAGACTGCAAACCTATAGCACAGCTGGAGACTTAGTGACTAATGTATGAGGAGAAAGAGGACATGTATATGCTGTGAGCTATAGACTTTAAACCAAACATTCCTTTTTTCTAGTATTTAGCTGGTTTAATACTATCCACCCAAGTACCTTTTTGGTACCAAGCCATAAATTTACTTGTTTACTAAATGCAAAGCTAGATCAGACAATCTCTTTTTCACAAGTGTTTTGAACGTAAAGTGTAGTTATTGAGAATAAATGTCCATTGTAGGACAAGGGCTATTGCTTGGACCAAATTTTGTTTAAATAGGGATCTTTGGTTATATAAAAGTTGGATGGCAGGTTTGAAAGTAAATAATCAATTTGTTCACACAACTGTTTTGTTATTTTTGTACATCCTGTTCTCTCCATCTTGTGGTTGACAGTTCTAGGTTATTGCAACAGTATTACACTATTATATGTGAAGGCCTCGGAGGATGACAGTAAATGCTTTCATTGACTCCTGCAAAAAATATAAAAAGTAAATTTGCAGCATCTCTCCCTTGATAGTGGAGACAAAATTCAATTATGTGTGTTCAAAAGTGTAAATTTCTGCAATAAAGTAACATGAATTGGTGTAGAATGAAGAAAAAGCGCCGAAGGAAAATACCATTCTCTAGTGCTATAGAGTACTCTGTAGACCAGATTAAGCTGTGAACTCAATGTGGAACGGATGCAGTTGGAGTGAACACATTTCCTTGGGTCCATCCTGTTATTTCAGGCTCTAGTCACTGGAGGGCACTGCAGAGAGGCTTTGATTTGCCAGTGCCAGAAGCGTGTTTGACTCTCTGGTGTGTAACCAATCGCCACATCATTTCTTGCTGCATAGCCCAAGTACAAATTTCATTTTCATAAAACTCAATCACTTTAAACTTTTAACTATTTAAATCTACATTATAATGCTGCTAGCTAGCATTCCTGTGGCAGGCAACTGTCCTGTCAGACGTTGTTGTTCAACATTAGTGGCAACAGCAAGATGGTGTGCACGTTTGAATATGCATCAGAGTGTCACAAGTGGAGGTTGTATGATGGACCAAATATACCTTTCAGTGTTCTGTATATCATGACTTCAACTGCTCTTGGATCAGTATTTGCTATACTGTAGTTCAGACTTCAGTTATTTGTTTTGTCAAGCTCGAGGCAGCACAGCCCATGTGTAGCTTAAAGCCTCTTGCCTTAAAGTATGGAGCTGACTATGCATTAAGTCTCTGAAGCAATGAGTGGGGAAAAAGGACTGCTAATCCCTACCCACTCGTGAGATCTATTTTAACACAACAAGGACCTCATTGGCCAAGACAGGCATGAGATTAAATAAGGATAATGTTCTTTACCAACTATCATGCAGCCCAGTCAGTTCTATTCAGCTTGAAGACTTCAGAGCCCAGACACCACAAAATAGATAACTTGCACAAAGCAGTCTAAGTAACTTAAAAAGTATCATGAAAGATGTTGGCTATTATTGGCCACACCCCTGCAAAAAATAACCCCTCATTTTCACTGTGATATGTATATAAACCACTCCACAGTATGAGCTGTGATGTGAATATTAACCAATCCATGGTCTGCAGACTGACATAACATTTTCCACTTGCAATTTTATTCAAAGGTAAAATTTTTCATTAAATAAAAAAGGATGACCTATTAAAATCAATAGGATTACATATCAGCAGTTTGTTTTTAATCTGATTGGCACTTTTGACCAATTTTACATTGCCCTTCAACAGGGATCTTTTAAGGAAATGAATTAAAGAACTCCATGAAAAACAGTAAATTCGTTTTAAAAAAAACACATTAAGGTGCAATTCAGCAAATACTTTTTTATCGTGGCCAGGCTCAGCAAAAAGGACACAACAGTTGCCAGTCCTTAAGCCTCTCCAGCCTCCAAGCATGTGCAGAGTCCATTAACCTCTTCGTGTCAACGATTCTAATGTATCGCATTGCTGCCTCAAAAGTAGAGACCAGATATGTACGTACATCTCAGATATAGTTTCACCAATACCCTGTAAAAAAACAAAAGAAAAACTGTTCATTTATATTCCATGCCCCTTGCAACAAAGGTTAACTTTCATTAGCCTTTCTATACATGTGCTAACTTTTGTGTTTCAAAACTAGGACCCCTCTCAATCCCTTAATACTTAAATTTCTGTTATCTCACTACATTGAGATAAAAATTTGCTTTTTGATTCTTCCTTCCAGAGTGAATGACCTTACACTTTACTAGATTATATTTTGTCAGCTAACTTCTAGCCCATTGCTTTAACCTACCTATACATCCCTTTGTCCATCTCGTAATTTGCTCAATCATCTACAGTTCTGTGCAAAAGATTAGATTTGATACATCAGCATTGATATATTAATATATCAGGGATATGATTCTGTGCAAATGTCTTAGGCACACATGTATAGCTAGGGTGTCTAAGACTTTAGCATAGTACTGCATTTGTCAATGTGGAGCGGAGAGCAAGTTTATAAACTTGGCGGGAGCACAGGATATTGGGAATGGAAAAGGTGGAGCACTGCAGGAGGGGTGTGGAACAGGTAGCAGAGGAGAGCCAGGGCAGGCACGCCAAGCCCCGAGAAACCAGGCAAGGTTGTTTGATTCCCAAACAATTGGGAACATCTCTCTGCTTCCTGCTCCCTCCCCTCTCCCTGCCTCCATCCCAGTTTCAGTCCATGATAGAGACCCATATCAGAATAAGGTTATATCATGAAAATTTTGATTTGTGGCAGCAGTACAGTGCAATATATAAAATTACTATAGTCCTATGTAAGTCTTGGGCACTCTCGCTATGTAAAATATATACTGTATATATATTATATATATATATGTGTGTGTGTGTGCGCTTAAGACTTTTGCACAGTACCATATCTTTGCATCATCAAATTTGTTTACAGTACACTCAGTCCCCTCATCTGAGACAACAATATAGATATTAATTGATGTCCCTGCATTGATTCCTGAGGCATGCTACAAGACGCTGACTGTCAATCTATAGATGACCCATTTACCTTAATTTGCTGTTTTCTGAGAGTTAGAAACCGCCCTATCGATGCTGATATCTTAAATCCAATCTTTTATCCTTACCAAATTCTTTCTGGAAATCTAAATTAACTACATCTACTGTACCCGTTCTCCATTATCCAAGCTGTTTGTTACATCCTCATAGAGCACAAGCAAATTTGTCAAATCTAACTCCCCTTGCATTAAAACATAAAGTGCTGGAGTAACTTGGCAGGTCAGGCAACATTCATGGAGGAAAATGAACAGTCAACATCTTGGGTCATGACCCTTTCTGATGAAGTATCTCAGCCCGAAACGTGACTGTTAATTTCCATCCGTAGATGCTGCCTGTCATACTGAGTTTCATCAGCATTTTGTGTGTTCCTCTTGCTTTGCAACATCTGCTGTCCCTTTTGAAGTCTTAAATCAGCTTGATTCTCTAATGATTTAAATGTGCTATTATTCCATTGTAGACAGAATTTAAGCCACATATTAGATTGTACAATCAGGTAGGGTGCTGTGCTATATTTATGGCCTTGTACATAATTAGGAATTCAGTTATATCTCATTTAACATGTAACAGTTATGGGGAATATTTACAGCAAACTATTCTGTAAACATTCAAACCTGACCAATTTACTGAGTACACTGTAGAATAAAGTCCACCCAGTGAGGGAGCAGAGAATCATCTGACAGCTGATTTTGGATCATTGCTGATACTTCAATAATTCCTGTCACATTTTCTCACTCAAAATCGATAATCTCACCAATTTTCTCTTTGAAATTTCTGGATCACTGTTAGATTTCTCTTAAAGTCCTAAGTACAGGTCCAAAATTTAAGGGTTTTTTAAAATTATAATTATCTTCCTCTTTTGCTTTCTTTGTTTAGCTGGACCTGCTTGATCAAACAGTCTTGTTTGAGTCTGATTCCATTTAACTCTGGGCACTTTTATGGATTCTTTGGAAAACTGACCAGGAGACAATTTGTTTCACAGCACTGTGACCAGTGGGTTCTCTCAGATGTCTTTTTATTTAATGCAACTGTGTTCAATTTACTTGTCCCATTAATTTACTAATTGAACTGGGTAGGATTCTGACTACATCACCACCTCCCTCCATTGCTTTCAACATTGGAATACTGGTGTTCACTACTATTACAAGATGGTGTCAGACTTTACACTTAACCATAATCAATGAGAGACGTGCAGAATGGGAGACAGTCCTTGTCTCTGATGAATTATTATTCTTTTACTCAAATGCTATTCTATTCACTCTACTCTAAAACACGTTTTTAAGACATCAGAAAGACATTAAGTACACAACTTCTGTACCTCCTGCTTAATATCAGCCTGTCTATTCAGTAAAATTCTGTTCTTTATAATTTTATTTGACCATCCATTTTTCCAGATAACATCCTGTGTTTTATCTTGCCATAGAACTGTCCAAGAGTCTTCAAGTTAATCTGAAAAACCTGGCTTAAGATGCTGTTACTTTAGTTTTTAATTAAATAAACAACCATTCTAATCAGTAATTTAAGGAGAAAATTTTCTATTATATTTCAACCTGTAGCCAAAAAGATACTTAACCACAGACGAATGTCTCTGGTATTGTTACTTAACATCTGTCCTGTTTTATTGAAGATTGGTCAGAATTTTTACAGCATATTTGGACAATAAAATTCATGGTTTCTAATGCATTCCTGCAGCTGTGTGAGGGGCGATGGTAGAACGATTAGAATTGATAAACAGCTATGATCTTACGTTTTTGCAATGCTGTAAGAATTT
Organism: Mobula hypostoma; assembly: GCF_963921235.1. Classification (NCBI taxonomy): domain Eukaryota; kingdom Metazoa; phylum Chordata; class Chondrichthyes; order Myliobatiformes; family Myliobatidae; genus Mobula; species Mobula hypostoma. The sequence goes on along the minus strand of NC_086104.1, from coordinate 21,801,139 downwards.
TCTAACATTCAATGTCTGGGGTTTTCACCAGTGCATAGGGACTGTTAAATTTTAAATACAGCTTACTCTAACTTATTTTTTGCCGTTTGGCAATTGGAAGGAGATAGTCAATGACACGTACAAGCAGTGGTAATGGAACCAAGATTTCACCTGAGATGACAAGTTTTTTTTGCTAGTAATTATGAAATTGCTGCCTATCAAACTGAACAAACATTTAACTTGTCTTTTTTGGGGGGGTAGGGGTGAGGAGAGTGCTAGTGGTGATTGGAAATTCTGATGTATGCTTTAGTGTTAGCCATTTGCTTGTGCTTGTATATTTAAGTTTCCTATAGTTTGTCTGCATTAGTAATAACTGAGTGTTATTAGACTAATCATTGCACTCCAATACTGGAAGATAATCTAAGGAGTGAAGTAGCTTGGTTATGGTCACAAACATTCCCAAAATTAAGTTGCCCCTCTGGTTTGAGATAAATATATATATATAGTTTTTATGTATTGCAACTGTGCTGTTTGCTCTATGTGATTTAAGTGCAATTTTGGCAAAGGAAGCAAATTAAGTTTAGAGTCTATTTTAAAGATTTAATACTTGTCAAAAAAACAAGGTTTACCTTAGTACTTTAATAACCTCTTATGATTAAGAATATGGAAATATACTAGATCTAGTATAGTCAAATTATATAAAATTAATAAATTAAAGTAACTAAACTCATATCACATGAATTATTTTGTACAGTCAACCCATCAGTTATGCATTTTGCTTGCAGACTATTTGTTGCTGCCTGTGCACATCTGTCAGCAGGGACCAAACTGACCCCTACAATTTGTACTGTACAGAATTCCAAATTGGGCAAAGAAATAAATTTAAATTTCCATTTTCCTAAATTTCAGCTGATTTAGGAATATTAATGTATAAATTGCACCATTGCTTAATATTGCTTCTGCATTCCTAGTCTTTTATCTGATAGGGATCTTTGTCTTATCTTTCATGTTGCTATTTACCTTAAGACATGGTGAATGTTCCGGAGTTGGTCTGTAAAGGCGGATAAATACTACAGTGAATTTGATAGCGTATTTGGATTTGTAAATTAAAGGGTAGTTGTAACTTAAAGATTCTCAATTACATAACCCAACATTGATTCCCACCATCACTGATATCCTATGGCTGCTGCCTCTCTGATCCAATCCTAAATATTGGAGTTTAGACAGAAAATAAAATGTTGCATTACTGCTTACAGTGAAATAAACATTCAAGCAATAATCACCCAGATTTTATAAATTAATGCTATTTAAATATTAGAATGAAGAATTTAATGCTCGAATGGTTGATATCTTTTTAAAATTGCCACGCAGAGCAAAGTTAGGATAAACAGATGTTTGGCAAATTGCTCACAAATACATCCTTTGGCAAAGTTAGTAAGAAGGCACTAGAAGTGTAAAAGATTTTGGAAAACTGTTACCAAGTTGTCAATTTGAGCTGAATAAAAAAGGAAATAGAACATGTAATCAGGGGCCAGCTGATGGAAAGTAAAACCAATGTTTATGTTTGTCTAACTCAGATTTTTTTTTGGATTGGTTTGACCTACCATAATGGATACTTTGTATTTGTCTGTGAGATTTATAGACATTTTTTGCTTACCCAGGTGTGTGCTGAATAGTCAAACTATATGCAGTGACGGTTTAATAAGGGCTCTCCACGATCTTTACAATGCAACAAGTCAGTGCAGTTGCCATGACCTATGATTACTATTCAGTGTGATGGAAATAAGGAACCAGACTTAAGACAACAAAATAAAAAGATTGGTCAACTCATAATAACTGTTGGGGAAATATTTACAGGCTGTTACTGAGAATCTTTACATCATCAGTGTTGCCACTGGCTTGGCAGGAGTCTTATAGAAAAGTGTTTTGTATATTTTAGTACTTACAGTTTAATAAAACTGATTGGATTTTCAAATTTAGTTTTACTGTTGTTATTGCAACATTACAGTTCAAGCACTGACATTTGTAATAATACCATTAACCTTAAAACATTACTGATGTGGTGCAAGGGAGGGCACACGATAGAAAGTTTTAAGTGGCAGAGATGGTATACCTAAAAAAGCATCAGGGGTAATGCCAGACAGTCAGACTCAGTGAAAGTGCTATTGGGAAAAGAACGTGGTGGGATAATACTGGTTGTTACATTAAAGAGTTGAGTATTCAGGGAATTTAGCTACGATGGACTAAGACAGCAATATCAAGACGTGTAGTAAAGACACGAAAATAGGGAGTAAATTAGAAATGGAAGAGTGGTTTTGTTGATAAAGAACATTTGCCTAGAAAATTAATTACCTTATGGTGCATTGTTCAATTAAAAACTTTTGAAATATAATCATTACCACTCCCAGATCAATTCACATGACTTAAAATCCTACCTTAGACTACCTGTCATTAGTCACCCACTGTAATTTCCACATCAGGACCCACAAGCTGTCATTCCCTAGACAAAGCCCTTTCGGAGCATTGCACTCAGGATGACATCATTCCCTGTACAACAGTGCTCATTAGGATCACCTTCTGATGGGGGCTTCTGCTGAGGGAAACAAAGCCATCATAACCACAGCTTGCAAACCCCTGGATTTCGGCACTAAGTTGCACATATCCTTTGACCTTCCTCATCTACCATCCCAGAAGGACATTCCCCCCTCACGAACCAGGCTCCGGATTCACCTACCACTGCTGCCAGAACAATTTTCTTTTGTTATTTTAAAAACTTCCTCTTTATATCCCCAATGAATTTACCAGCCTCTACTCTTCATGGACCCACTCCTTCTCAAAAAGCATTTAGTACCTCCGCATCTTCCACCATCACGGAAAGTCACCTTTGACAAGAAACTCAAGCAGACCACCTACATTATTAATGTTGCTACAACATCAGATTAGAGAATAGGTATTTTGTGGTGCATGACTGATGCGTCTTGGAGACAGTGAAAGAGCCAAGTCTGCTGTACTTAGAAAACTTTCCACTTGTCCAATTGAGTACAGCTCCAGGAAGACACCATGCAGGACAGTGCATCCTGTTTGAGCAGTGTATCATTTACCAATCTAAACATTCATTCTGTCTGCATCAGTGTACTCCACTTGTACTTTGTATTATAAGTTTATGTTTCAATAACTTCATTTGAAAAGAACATTCAGGACATGTCACTAAAGCTTATGTACCTGGGCAACTGATAATTCCTTCTAAACCCCTGAGCAGCAGGCACATTGGAAACCACTATGATTCTACCCTGATGTGTAATGATATCACAGCTCCTTCACTGTTGCTGGATCAACATTTTTTTACTGGGAAGGGTGCTCAGTGGGTAGTGAGGTCTGAAGAGGCTGGGAGTAAATATCTACCTTGGGAAAATGCCCAGATCTGGAAATTGTATGAATAAATCTTCCACTCAGTCTCTCTCCCTGCCACACCACAGCCTCTCTTCCAAACCTAGTCCTTTCCACTCCAACCAACAACCAGAATACATTGCAAATGATATAGGTACCTCTGACAAAGTTGCTAAAGGCTAAAATTAGTGGCACAAAGAGATTTGTGTGCTGATTCTAACCGAGGAAGTTAACACCGTGTACATCAGATCAATGTGCTCACCATGATGCCAATTTAAACAAATCCTATCTGCCTTCACTTGGTTGCAACCCCTCCATCACTTGCCAGATAGTTAGTATGGAAGTGCTGGAAGCAAGGAGCATGGAAACATGTCGACGCATTATTATTGTGAAGGCTGACCTGGCCAAGCATATATAATTGAGGAGCAAGATCCAGCAAAACAGAACAGATGCACAAGCGACATGAGAGCTGCTTCAAAGAGGCAAGATAAAAAGGCTGAAGAATTGATTCAATAACCCACTATTGTCCAATTCATAATGAGAATTCATTATTGCTTAAGGGCATTAGCTGTAAACAAATGGGAGGACGTTGTGAAAACTTAGGAATCAAAAACCCAAGCAGGGAGAGAAATAGACAGGCATGAAAGAAATGATGGTAGTTTAAGGGGAGAGAAGATGTGTGAGAAAATGGCCACTGGTATAAATGTCACACAAGGAGAGTCAAAAGTCATGAGAAAAAGATTCCCTTCACTGCATAAGAGAAAAGTAGATTGCAGGTCAAGTGATTAGAAAGGAAGGAAAAGATGATGAAATCAGTCTATAGGAATTGTTTTCAATGACAGAAAAGTCATCCAAGCACTTGCTTTAAAATTGTTTTCAATCAGGCAAAAAAAAAATCTGAAATTCATTGTTGCATGCAGTACCTGGAGGTAAGACGTTGAAGTGCTGCTTAAGAATTTGGATGCCTGCAGGATGAACCGTTGTGCAATGGTGCAAACCTAGAACAATGATATCAATCTATACAGCAAAGCAACCTCTACAGCAGTAAAAATCTGCTCATTAATACTGACACACAATTTCTATTTTCCCATTCCTAATTACAACACATCCCTCCTGCCCCTGTAGTTTTAATTCATTCAGTTATTTGCTCATAATGAAGACTAAAGAAGTGCCAAATTTGATTGGCACATTGAACACTCACCACTTTATCGGAAGAGCAACTGACTGGACAAGTGACATCAGCAAAATGTGTTCTTAAAAGTGGTAATCAAAGCAAAAACAAGAACTGGGATAAAATACTTACCACTTGCCCGGATGCATACAGGCACAACTCAGTTTCATAACATCCAAACACCAGGAGTGGGGCTGGCTGTCAACTTGTAATTTAACACTATATCCACTCTTTCCACTGCAGTATATGACACAGCCTCAGAACGGAGGGATATCCTTTTCAAACGGAAATGAGGAATTTCTTAAGCTAAAGAGTGGTGAATCTGTGGAATTCATTGCCGAAGGTGGCTATGGAGGCCAAGTCTTTGGGGGTGTAATCAAAACATTGGCTAATAGATCCTTGATTAGTCAAGGCATGAAGGGTTATGGGGAGAAGGCAGGAAATTGGGGCTGAGAGGGGAAAATGGATCAACCATGATGAAATGTAAGAGTAGACCTGATGGAACAAATAGCCTAATTCTGCTCGTATATCTTATGATTCCTAAATAAAGTGTGCAAGCTGAGTAGTAGAAGTTTGGTTGAATAATTTAGCTTCAACCAATAACAAACACTTCCTTTACAAATTATTCCTATATCTAGATTTACATAACCAAAATGGATTGACATTGGACTCAGTGGTGTGGGGTTATTCACTTACAGTGAAAATCATGTTTGAGGAGTTATTCCTGGCGCTCCTTTAAAACTGCAGTTCACTGAATCCCGCAACAGGTGATGCTGTTGGGTCACGTTTTACAAGCTTGTTAACTTGGCTTATTACTCTACCATGAGGCATCAAAGCGAAAAACTTAAATCGTTTTCCCATTTTCTCTGGATTCATTAACATATCATAGGATTCAATTAGGTTTTTGTGTGTGGTTGGGTCAGATGTATTTTTCAGTAGTACCTAAAGAGGGTAAAGATCAAAACAATGACAAAAAAAAATCAGTTATTAAAAAGGATTATTTTAATTTCCCCAAATAATTACAAACAATAAAGTGAAACAAATATGCTCTATATAGGGAAATGGTACACACAAATTTTGGTGATTTTAACTCTTCTAAAAGCAACTCATACACCTTAGAAGTCTCGGAAGGGGATCGGATCCCTGATCATCTGTATAGCCGTCACTTCCCGGTGTAAGAAGTGCAATTCCAGACACAGTGAACGGCTTCCCTACAACACTGGGAAGAGCTGAGCTGGCACAGCTGAAAGAAATGTGGTAGGTGTGCAGAGCAGGCTCACCTATGTGCAGGCTATAATGGTGCCTCTGGGCTATGGCACGAAGATAATCCCGATGAAAATCTAATCATAGACAATGCTCCTGTTATACTGATGTGAATTAAACATGCATGTTAGGCACTAAATTGATACCAAATGAATATTACAAACTGCCAGCTGTAACAAAGGCAGGCCAGAGTTTGATAAAGCAGTAAAACACCATGCGTCAATACTGGTGTAACAATGAATTATTGACGGCAAGCTGCCCAATATTCATAAAGAACTACTGCATAGAAACAGACTCTTCGGTCCATCTAGATCTTACTGATCCATTAATCTGCTTAGATCCATCGGCCTGCACCCGGACCATATCCCTATCCAAATTTCTCAAATGTTGAGACTGAACTTGCATCCGCCACTCATTCAGCTCGTTCCACACTCACCACTATCTGAGTGAAGAAGTTCCCCCCACGTATTCCTCTTAAACATTTCACCTTTCACCCTTAACCCAGCTCTTAGTTGTAGACCCACCCAACCTCAGTGCAAAAAGCCTGCTTGCATTTAGCCTATCTATACTCCCTCTCATAATTTTGTTTCCTCTCTGTCAAATTTCCCTCGTTCTCCTACACTCTAGGAAGTAAAACCCTAACCTATTCAACTTTTCACTACAACTCAAGTCCTGGCAGCATTCCTGTAAATTTTCTCTGAAATTGTTCAATCTTTCCCGAGGGTAGCAGACCAGAACTGGATACAATACTCCAAATTAGGCTTCAACATCTTATACAACATAACATCCCAACTTATGTGCTCAATAGTTGGATTTATGAAGGCCAATGTGCCAAAGGCTCTCTTTACAACTCTATCTATCTGTGAGAGCACTTTCAGGGAATTACGGATCTGTGTTCCCAGATCCCTCTTTTCTACAGCACTCCTCAGTACCATTCAGCTCACCGTGTAAGATCTACCCTGGTTTGTCCTCCCAAAGTGCATCACCTTAGACTTGTCTGCATTAAATTCCATCTGCCAATTTTCAGCCCATTTTTCCAGCTGGTCCAGATCCTGCTTTAAGCTTTGATAGCCCTCTTTGCTCTCCACTATGCCCCCAGTCATGATGTCATCCACAAATATGCTGATCCAGTTTACTACATTATCATCAGCATCGTTGATATAGATGACAAACAACGAATCACTACTCACAGGCTTCCAGTCAGAGAGGCAACCATCTACTACCACCCTCTGGCTTCTCTTTCTCTGACATTAAATGTACCTTTGAAATCTTTGAAACCTATGATTGGGTGTATATATGACAAATAAAGCTAATCTTTAAAAAAAGCTGTTTAAAACAAGAAACAATATACAGAAAAAGAACCGTCAACAACTTACCTGAAGTCTTACATCAATGCCCATGTTTTTTAGAAATTCCTGCTGTGTGACCGGTCCTAAGGTGGCCACTTTGCCCCTCGTCATTTGCCGAAGGAAGCTGAAATCTACGTCTGCTGTCAGGTCTGCCGTTCCAGGTGCCGTGAGCACCTCATGCAGCTGATGTCCACGAAAAGCCTTTGTAAGTGACATCAATTAGACATTATTTTTAAGAACTAGCTTAACCAGCAACTCAGAGCCAGAGAAACAGACAATATGGCCCAACCAGTCCATGCCACTCATGGGCCCTCCCAGCTCGTGCTGATTTCCTACATTCAGCCCATATCCCTTTAAGCACTGCTCCTTCATGTATCTATCCAGTGCTTCTTACATTATACTATTGTATCTGTCTCAACCACCTCCTTTGGCAGCTCATTCCATATACATACCACCCACTGCGTGAAACAGTCACCCCCCGCAGCCCCCCACCCCCGGTCCCTTTAAAATCTTTCCACTCTCACCCCAAACCACCGCCTTCAGAAAAATGTTGCCTTTCAAACTCATTGGTGGCAGTGACACAGCAGCCTAAAGTCAGCTCTACAATATGTTGTAGCCAAGCTGATCTTTCCATCAACTGGAATTTATGGAGTTATACAGCACAGAAACAGATCCTTCGGCTCAACTGGTCTAGGCTCTCAAATCTTTGTTTTCCCACTGCCTCCTTTCTCCAAACATACCAAACCAACACCTTAATGACCACCAAGCCTCTACCACAAGTTTAATGGAGACTGCAATATGGCTGTCATAAACAAGTTGTTTGCTGTCTGCACTAGTCTGGTGGTGCAGCAAACCACTGCTTAGCAGTGCACCATGCAAAGTTGTGAACAGATGTGGCCAGCTATTACTGAAGGGGAACAAGAGCAGCAGCAGCATAAAAAATCTAGAGCAAAGTTGACTGTGAGGAGCTAGGAAAAGGCAAGGGTGGGGAGCCACTGAAAAGTCTGCCAGACTTTTCCAATGAGAACACCTTTCTGGATGTGCTGTGAAAATTACTTGATCCAGAAAAATTCTCACAAACTCTACTTCATCTAACCATTCCTTCACAAATCATTCTTAAATCACTTGCACACTTGTAGGAATCCTTCAAGCAAGTACAGTGTATTAGAAATATTCTTCTGTTAGTGTGATTTGGTCAGATACTGCCAGTATTTACCTGACCACCAAGCTGGAACTATTAATGATTACAAAGAATGGGAGCCCTGTCTGTGACCAGAATGTAGTCTACAAGTACCTGCACTATGTGAATGTCCTCAAATACCCACGTCAGCTCTCCTAACTCTGACAGTGGAATAGGTACAAAAAGACTCTTCTTCTGGAAGAGAGACCGTTCATATCTCCCTATAACAGCACTAAAAAATTACATATGTCCTGCTGAAGGGTCTCGGCCCAAAATGTCAACTGTACTTTTTTCCATAGATGCTGGCTGGACTGGTGAGTTCCTCTAGCATTTTCTGTGTGTTGCTTGGATAGTTTCTCTGGTATATGTTAGCAGGTGTAGCCTGGAGTTATTTTGATGTAGAAGGATTAAAGTTAAGGTGACAATGACTTCGATACCAGTCCAGGCGCATGTGTAAGCCTGCAAGGTCACAGATCTTGAGCAACATCCTTTCAGAAGTATTGCCTTCAAAGATATCACACCTCCAAGAAGTCTAGCGAACAAAGCTCTCCGTAAATTCAATGTGAATGAGGTCCTCCTTGAGGAGTCTTTTTCTCTCTCAATACAATCCCAGGTAATCTTATTTACAAGTCATTTAGTGAGGCAAGTCTATACAAATCTCCACAAATTCCATTTGTGAGAAACTGTTTTAAGATGCAACAGTGACTGACTTTTAGGTCTGTGCTATGTACAGAGTGATGTGGTGTAGATTTACTAGGAATTTTTATAATTTCTTAGGTATAATTTTCAAGGCCAGCATTTACTGCCCTTAAGAGGATAATGAACGACTGCAGTGCTTCTGATGACGTTACTCCCACCATGCTGTTGGGTTGACAGTTGCTGGATTTGGACCCAGCAATCAAGATAACTGATGTATTTCCAAGTCAGGATAGTGTGGATTTGGAGGGGAATAAGCTGATGAGAATATTCCCTGCTCCTGAATCCTGCGTCCTTCTGAGCAAACGGACCTCTCACTGCTATGGGCGGAAGTTCCCACTTGCTTCAAAAAGGCAACAATTATACCAGTGCCTAAGAAGAATAATGTGGGCTGCCTTAATGACTATCGCCCGGTAGCACTCACATCTACAGTGATGAAATGCTTTGAGAGGATGGTCATGACTAGAATGAACTCCTGCCTCATTAAGGACCTGGACCCATTGCAATTTGCCTATTGCCATAATAGGTCAATGGCAGACGCAATCTCAATGGCTCTCCACGTGGCTTTAGACCACCTGGACAACACAAACACCTATGTCAGGATGCTGTTCATCAACCATAGCTCAGCATTTAATACCATCATTCCCACAATCTTGATTGAGAAGTTGCAGAACCTGAGCCTCTGTACCTCCCTCTGCAATTGGATCCTCGACTTCCTAACCAGAAGACCACAATCTGTGCGGATTGGTGATAACATATCCTCCTTGCTGACGATCAACACTGGTGCACCTCAAGGGTGTGTGCTTGCCCACTGCTGTACTCTCTATATACACATGACTGTGTGGCTACGCATAGCTCAAGTACCATCTATAAATTTGCTGACAATACAGCCATTGTTGGTGAAATTCAGGTGGTGACGAGAGGGCGTACAGGAGTGAGATACACCAACTAGTAGAGCTGTGCTGCAGCAACAGCCTGGCACTGAACGAAAGTAAGACGAAAGAGCCCATTGTGGACTTCCGGAAGGGTAAGACGCAGGAACACATACCAATCCTCATAGAGGGATCAGAAGTGGAGAGAGTGAGCAGTTTCAAGTTCCTGGGTGTCAAGACCTCTGAGGATCTAACCTGGTCCCAACATATCGATGTAGTTTCAAAGAAGGCAAGACAGCGACTATAATTCATTAGGAGTGTGAAGAGATTTGGCATGTCAACTAATACACTCAAAAACTTCTGCAGATGGAATGTAGAGAGCATTCTGACAGGCTGCATCACTGTCTGGTATGGGGGTGGGGGGGGGGGGGATCTACTGCACAGGACCGAAAGAAGCTGCAGAGGGTTGTAAATTTAGTCGGCTGCGTCTTGGGTACTAGCCTACAAAGTACCCAGGACATCTTCAGGCAGCAGTGTCTCAGAAAGGCAGCTTCCCTTATTAAAGACCTCCAGCACCTGGGGCATACCATTTTCTCACTGTTACCATCAGACACGAGGTACAGAAGCCTGAAGGCACACACACAGTGATTCAGGAACAGCTTCTTCCCCTCTGCCATCCGATTCCTAAATGGACATTGAACCCTTGGACACTACCTCACTTTTTAAAAAATATACAGCATTTGTTTTTTGCACATTTTAAAATCTTTTTGATATATGTATACTGTAATTGATTTACTTATTTATTTATTTCTCTTGTGTATTATGTATTGCATTGAACTACTGCTGCTAAGTTAACAAATTTCACGTCATATGCCGGTGATAATAAACCTGATTCTGATTCTGAAATGAAGTGCTTCTCAGCATTGTCCAAATAAAAGCTGTTAGCTCTTATTGAACGACAATGGATATTTATTGAATATCTTGCTCTTGACATATTTTGGGTATTGTACAACCGATGTCATTTGGAGAAGGCTCACATCAAAAAAATAAGTTAGCATGTACAAAAAACTCCCTCAAAAGTGAAAATAAAGCCCTACTCCCTTCTGACACAACTTTGACAGTATCTTTTTACCTCAAAGTTCTACAAAGGCTGCCCAGTCAGCAAGATATATATCTACAATTTTTAAACAAATCCAAAGCAAAAAAGGGGCTTAAACATTTCTCAATTATAGAGAATGACAGTTTTCTCACTGATTTAACATGAACATTACTCTTCCTTATATAATTGGTTCAAATCATGAGCTGTAGACTACAAGCAACTATTTACATTTATGTGAAACCTTCGTTGTATTAAAATGCCTCAGGGAACTTCAAAGCCACTCTTGAAAGCAGTGCAGCAACAGAGCAAAAGAAATTGCGTAAAATTGGTGGGTGGCAATCAGCACGACATTTAAAAAGGGCTCGCGTGCTTTCACCTTTTCCTTCCCCCCTCGGCGGTTGACAATCTGCGTGGGGCCAATAAAAAAAAGAAAGGCAGTGCAAGCAGAGTGGCCATTGCTGAAGCAGGGCATTGTTCGAGTTGTCCGGCTCGGACTAAAGAGGCTTAGGCGTGAGCAAGCTTGGGCAATCACAGTAGGTACCAACGGTGTATTTAGGAAAAGGGAGGAGGTCCTGAAGAGAGGATATAGGCGTTAGGCAGAAAATAACTCCTACAGGGTAGTAATCTCTGAATGCTGCCTGTGCTACGTGCCAGTAAGGGTAAGAATAGGGTGATTTGGTGGGCGAATGCATGACTGAAGAATTGGTGCAGGGGGATAGGGTTTCAGATTTCTGGATCATTGGGATCTCTTCTCAGGAAGGTATGACTATTCAAAAAGGGCACCCGAACTCAAGGGGGGCCCAATATCCTTGTGGGCAGGTTTGCTGGAGCTGCTGAGGAGGGTTTAAGCTAATTTGGCAGGGGGATGAGAAGTAGACTGGTACAGCTGAGGGTGGGCCAGCTGGTGTACAAGTAGATGCAGTGTGTAGCGAGACTGTGAGGAAGGACAGGCAGACGATAGGGCAAAATTGCAGTCAGCGGGATGAGTTAAAGTGTAACAGAGGACCAAAAGCAAAAAGGGTAACGAGTACAGGAATATATTTGAAAGCATGCAGTATATGGAATAAGGTAGATGATCTTGAAGCACAGTTAGAGATTGACAGGTATGAAGTCGTGGGCATCTCCAATTCGTGGCTGAAGGAAGATCATAGTTGTGAGCTTAACATCCAAGGATACACAGGCAGACAGGGTGAGGTGGCTCAACCGGCAAAATATGAAATCAAATTCTTGGAAAGAGGTGACATAGGATTGGAAGATGTTGAACCCTTGTGGGTTGAGTAAGGACACTGCAAGATGAAAAAAACCCTGATGGGAGTTATATACAGGGTTCCGAAAAGCAGCCAGAACGTGGGCTACAATAGGAGGTAGAAAAGGCATGTAAAACGCGATATCGTGATAACCGTGGGGATTTCAATATGTAGGTAGATTGTGAAAATCTGGTTGATGTTGGATCCCAAGAGAAGGAATTTGTAGATGGCTTTTCAGAGCAGCTTGTGGTTGAGCCCACTAGAGAACCAGCAATTCTGGATTGGGTGTTATATAATGATCCAGATTTGGTTAGGAAGCTTAAGGAAAGGAACTTTTAGGAGTGATCAAATGATAGAATTCACCCTACAGTTTGAGACCCTACAGTATGTATCAGTATTACAGTGGATTATGTAATGCTTGGGAAGCGGAAAAGTTTGAAGGTTCAGAGAGATAATAAATCAGCCATGATAGAATGGCAGAGCAAACTCGATAAGCCAAATGGCCTAATTCTGCTCCTGGGTCTTATGGTCTCAAAAAAAAAACAACAACACAGAAAATTGCCGGAGGAACTCAGCAAGTCAGGCAGCATCTATGGAGGGAAATAAACAGTCAACATTTCGGGCCAAGACCATTCATCAGGGCTCGAAAGGAAGCGGGGAGCAGTCAGAATAAAAAGGTGGGGGGAGGGGAAAGAGTACAAGCTAACAAATGATAGCTGAGTCCAGGTAACGCAGAAGGTGAGTGGGTGGTATAGGAGATGGTGGACCATGAAGTGAGGAAAGGAACCGGGGAGAGGTGATGGACAGGTGAAGCGAAGGGAAGGAAAGAAGGTAACGAGAATGGGAATGGAAAAGGAGACAAGGAGGGAGGAGGAGAAGAAATCATGAGTAATACCACATTATATTGATGTTAACAATGAAACTTCAAAGGAATAACTTCAGACTGGTGTTATTAATCCATCATATTTTGTTAATTTATATTAATTCAAATTCTAAATGCTCAAATGGCTAAAAACTTTCACAATCACAAAATGGCTACCATAAGACCATAAGATTTAGGAGCAGAATTAGGCCTTTTGGCTCTTAGATCATGGCTCATCCCATTTTCCTCTCGGCCCCAATCTCTTGCCTTTCCCCTGTATCCCTTCATGCTCTGACCAATCAAGAATCGATCAACCTCTGCCTTAAATATACATAAAGACTTGGCCTCCACAGCTGCCTGTGGCAAATAATTCCACAAATTCGCCACTTTAGAGAAATTCCTCATCTCTATTCTAAAACGACGCCCCTCTATTTTGAGGGTGTGTCCTCTGGTCTTAGACTCTCCCAACATCCTCTCCACATCCACTCTATCAAGGCCCATCACCATTTTGATAGGTTTCAGTGAGGTCACTCCTCATTCTTCTAAATTCCAGTGAATACAGGCCCAGAGTCATCAAGTGCTCTTCATACGACAAGTCGTTTAATCCTGGAATAACTTTTGTGAACATCCTTTGCACCCTCTCTAGTTTCAGTACATCCTTTCTAAGATAAGGGGCCCAAAACTGCTCACAGTACCCCAAGTAAGGCCTCATGAGTGCTTTGTAAAGTCTCAACATTACATCCTTGAGACTACATGAAAAACAATAATAATTACCAGTCTGTGTTTTAATAAATTTTTTCACGATCCTTACCACTTTAAAGCAATTTGTAAATAATGACATTTTTTTCAAAAAAAAATCAATTATTGGAATCTCCAAGCAAAAGTAGATCAAATCTTCTTTTAAATAAAAAGACAAACAAAGCTAATTGCCAAAAGTAGATTTTATTCATGAGTGAAATGCCTATTGAAAACACTGTAGTTAGCCATAAGGGAGTATTGCAAAACATTTTAATTACTAAATGGGCTAAGTCAAAGGGAAAATTAGTCTAACGTAACAATGACATTGTTATGTTAGACTTTGTTATGACATCGACAGTCTGGGGTATCCACCTGCTTTAAGCAGGCTTCAATTATGCCAGCGTCCAAGAAGCAAGTGGCAATCTGCCTTAGTGGCTATCGTCTAGTAGCACTTAAATCCACTGTGATGAAGTGCTACGAAAGGCTGGTAATGAAACATATCAACTCCTACCTGAGAAGTGACTTGGATCCACTCCAATTTGCCTACGGGCAAAACAGGTCACCAGCAGATGCCATTTCATTGGCTCTTCACTCAACCCTGGAACGTCTGGACAGCAAAGATACATACACCAGTATGCTCTTTATCGACTACATCTCAGCATTCAATACTATTGTCGCCTCAAGACTAATAATAATTACCAATAAGCTTCAAGACCTCGGCCTCAATACCTCCTTATGCATTTGAATCCTCGTTCCCCTCACTTGCAGACCTCAAGTTAATTCGAATTTGCAACACCACCTACTCCACAATCTTCATCAGCACAGATGCACCACAAGGCTGTGTTCTTTAGGCAACCATCTCCCCCACCCCATCCAGTCTACTCACTTTTTTTTTTAAAAGACTGTGAAGCTGATTGCAGCTCCAATACCATACTAAGTTTGCTGATGACACCACTGGTGATGTAATTAAAGTGGTGACGTATCAGCATATAGCAAGGAGATTGAAAATCAACAACAACCTCTCACTCAATGTCAGCAAGATCAAGGAGCTGATTATTGACTTCTGGAGGAGGAAACCAGAGGTCCATGAGACAGTCCTCATTGGGGAACCGAGCTGGTGAGGGTCAGTAGGTTTAAATTCCTCAGATATCATTTCAGAGGATCTGTCTGGGGCCCAGCTTGTAACTGCAATTATGATAAATTACATCTCTACTTCCTTAGAAGTTTTTGAAGATTCTGCATGATATCTGAAACTCTGACAAACTTCTATGGATGTGCAAAGAGTATACTGACTGGTTGCATCTCTGCTTGGCATGAAAATGCCAATGCTCTTGAACAGAAAATCCGACGAAAAGTAATGGACACAGCCCTATCCATCCTGGGTAAAACCCTCTCACCATTGAGCACATCCACACAGACTGCTGTTGCAAGAAAGCACCTTTCATCACCAAGGACCCCACCACCCACATGTTATGCTCTCTTCTCACTGTTGCTATCAGGAAGGTGGTACAGGAGCCTCAGGACCCACACACCGCTAGGTTCAGGGAAGTTATTACCCCACAACCATTAGGCTCTTGAACCACTCACCCCATCACTGAACAGTTCCCATAACCTCAAGGACCCTTCATCTCATGTTCTCCATATTTATTGCTTATTTATTTACTATTATTATTTCTTTTTTCCTTTTGTATTTGCACAGTTTCTTGTCTATTGCACATTGGTCATCATCCAGGAGCACTCACATCTACGGTGACGAAATGCTTTGAGCGGTTGGTCACGGCAAGAAGCAACACCCATCTCAGAAAGGACCTGGACCCACTGCAATTTGCCTATTGCCACAACGTGTCTACAGCAGGCACAATCCCAATGGCACTCCACACAGCCTTGGATCACCTGGACGATGTAAATACTCATGTCAGGATGCCATTTATTGATTATAGCTCAGCACTTAACACCATCATTCTTACAGTGCTGATTGAAAAGCTACAGAACCTAGGCCTCTGTACCTCCCCCTGCGACTGGATCCTCTGCTTCCTAAACTGAAGACCACAATCTGTGCAGATTGGAAATACCATCTCCACCTCGCTAACAATTAACACTGGCACCACAGGGATGTGCACTTACCCCACTGCTCTGCTCTCTCTACACCCATGACTGTGTGGCTAGGCATAGATCTAATGCCACCTATAAATGTACTTCATACTTTATTGTCGCCAAACAATTGGTACTAGAACGTACAATCATCACAGCGATATTTGATTCTGCGCATCACACTCCCTGGATTACAAATATTAAATATTAAAAATAGTTAAAATTAGTAAATATTAAAAATTTAAATTATAAATCATAAATAGAAAATAGAAAAATGGGAAGTAAGGTAGTGCAAAAAAACCGAGAGGCAGGTCCGGATATTTGGAGGGTATGGCCCAGATCCGGGTCAGGATCCATTCAGCAGTCTTATCACAGTTGGAAAGAAGCTGTTCCCAAATCTGGCCATACGAGTCTTCAAGCTCCTGAACCTTCTCCCAGAGGGAAGAGGGACGAAAAGTGTGTGGCTGGGTGGGTCGTGTCCTTGATTATCCTGGCAGCACTGCTCTAACAGCGTGCGGTGTAAAGTGAGTCCACGGATGGAAGATTGGTTTGTGTGATGTGCTGCACCGTGTTCACGATCTTCTGCAGCCTCTTTTGGTCTTGGACAGGACAACTTCCATACCAGGTTGTGGTGCACCCTAGAAGAATGCTTTCTATGGTGCATCTATAAAAATTAGTGAGGGTTTTAGGGGACAGGCCAAATTTCTTTAGTTTTCTCAGGAAGTAAAGGCGCTGATACAACCATTGTTGGCAAAATTTCAGATGATGACAAAACATAAGAACATAAGAAATAGGAGCAGGAGTAGGCCATCTGGCCCATCGAGCCTGCCCTGCCATTCATTAAGCTGATCTGTCCGTAAACTCAGCTCCATCTATCTGCCTTTTTCCCATAACCCTTAATTCCCTTACTATGTAAAAGCCTATCTAACTGTTCCTTAAATATATTTAGTGAAAAAGCCTCAACCGCTTCCCTGGGCAGAGAATTCCACAGATTCACCACTCTCTGGGAAAAACAGTTTCTCCTCATCTCCGTCCTAAATCTTCTCCACTGAATCTTGAGGCAATGTCCCCTAGTTCTAGTCTCAATGGAAACAACTTTCCTACTTCTGTCTTATCTATCCCTTTCAAAATTTTGTATGTTTCTATAAGATGCCCTCTCATTCTTCTGAATTCCAGAGAGTATAGTCCCAGGCAACTCAATCTCTCCTCATAGGTTAACCCCTTCATCCCTGGAATCAACCTGGTGACCTCCTCTGCACTGCCTCCAAAGCCAGTATATCCTTCCTCAAGTATGGAGACCAGAACTGCACACAGAACTCCAGGTGCGGCCTCAACAGTACCCTGTATAGTTGCAGCATGACCTCCCTGCTCTTGAATTCAATCCCTCTAGCAATGAAGGCCAATATTCCTTTTGCCTTCTTAATAACCTGTTGCACCTGCAAGCCAACTTTTTGTGATTCATGCACAAGCACTCCCAAGTCCCTCTGCACAACAGCATGCTGCAATCTTTCACCATTTAAATAATGATCTGCTACTATTCCTTCCAAAGTGGATGATCTTGCATTTACCAACATTGTATTCCATCTGCCAGACCTTGGCCCACTCACTTAACCTATCTATATCCCTCTGCAGACTCTCCACATCCTCTGTACAATTTGCTTTTCCACTCAGTTTAGTGTCATCAGCAAATTTTGCTACGCTACACTCAGTCCCCTCTTCCAAATCATCAATCATCCCAGCACTGACCGCTGCGGCACCCCACTCACCACTGACTGCCAACCGGAGAAACACCCATTTATACCAACTCTCTGCTTCTATCAGTTAACCAATCCACCATCCATGCCAATACACTTCCTCCGACTCCATGCATCCGTATCTTATTTATAAGTCTCTTGTGCGGCACCTTATCAAACGCCTTCTGGAAATCCAAGTATACGAAATCCACCTGTTCCCCTCTATCCACTGCACTCATTATGTCCTCAAAGAACTCCAAAAAGTTTGTCAAACAGGACCTGCCCTTTCCGAATCCATGCTGCGTCTGTCTAATGGAATCACTGCTTTCTAAATGTTTCGCTATTTCTTCCATAATGACAGCTTCAAGCAGTTTCCCAACTACAAATGTTAAGCTAACTGGCCTATAGTTGTCCATCTTTTGCTTACATCGTTTTTTAAAAAGTGACGTGACATTTGCTGTCTTCCAATCTGCCGGGATCTGCCCAGAGTCTAGAGAGTTTTGATACATGATTACTAACATGTCTACTATAACCTCCACCAATTCCTTCAGCACCCTGGGATGTATCCCATCAGGACCAGGCGACTTATCTACCTTCAGGCCCTCTAGTTTGCTCATCACTATCTCTTTAGTGACAGTGATTTTATCAAGGTCCTCACCTCCCATTTCGTACATAACATCCTTCTCTGGCATTTTAGACGTGTCCTCCACCGTGAAGACTGACACAAAATAGTTGTTCAATGCTTCAGCAATTTCCTTATCACCCAATATCTATTTCCTCTTCTTGTCTTCTAAGTGACCTACATTGACTTCAGCCATGCTCTTCCACTTTATATATTTATAAAAACTCTTTCTATCTGTTTTTATATTTTGTGCTCATTTACTTTCATACTCTATCTTCCCTTTCCTTATTTCTTGTTTAGTTGTTCTCTGTTGTTTTTAAAAAGTTTTCCCAATCCTCCAGTCTCCCACTACTCTTCGTGACTTTGTACACGAGCTTTTAATTTGATACTATCTTTTATTTCCTTCGTTATCCAAGGCTGGCTCTCCCCACACTTACTGTCCTTACTTTTGACTGGAATATAATACTGTTGAGCACTGTGAAAAATCTCTTTGAAAGTATTCCACTGTTCCTCAACTGTCCTACCAAATAGCCTGTGCTCCCAATCCACATTAGCCAACTCCTCCCTCATCCCGTTGTAGTCTCCCTTATTCAAGCGTAATACACTAGTTTTAGATCTAACTATTTCATCCTCCATCTGAATGCAAAATTCAATCATACTATGATCACTCTTTCCAAGAGAATCACTGACTACAAGATATTTAATCTTACCTGTCTCATTGCACAGGACTAGATGTAAGGTAGTATTTTTCTTGTAGGTTCACTAACATGCTGCTCAAGAAAGCCATCACGGATGCATTCTATGAAGTCCTCCTCAAAACTTCCTTGACCAACCTGATTCACCCAATCTATGTGGAAGCTAAAATCCCCCATGACCACTGACATTCCATTCTTACAAGCCCCAGGTATTTCTTGGTTAATCGCCTCTGCCACTGCAATATTTTTATTGGGTGGCCTATAGACAACACCCACCAGTGATTTTTTTTCCCTTTACTATTCTTAATCTCTACCCAGATGGACTCAACGTTCTGCTCTGTAGATCTCATATCATCTCTCACAATTGCCCTGATCTCATCCCTAATCAAGAGCGCCACTCCACCTCCTCTGCCTTCCTGCCTATCTTTCTGTATTACCTGATACCCTTGGATATTTAATTCCCAGTCATCTCCACCTTGCAACCAGGTTTCTGTAATGGCCACTAAATCGTATGCCTTGGTACTGATCTGTGCCACAAGTTCACTAACCTTGTTTTTAATACTACGGGCATTTAGATAAAGTGCCCTTATACTCATTGTCCTTTTAGAATCTAGTGACCTATGCAATTTTTGCTTTTTACTTTTATGCACTCTACTCTTAACTTTTTTCTTCACTAACTCCAGCTTTGTTCTCTGCATCACTTCCCTCTTCTTTTCTGTGGGTTCCCCTCCTCCTGCCATATTAGTTTAAAGCCTCCCCAACAGCAATAGCAAACACTCTTCCTAGGACATTGATCTCGGCCCTGCCCAGATGTAGACCGTCTGGACGGTACCGGTCCCACCTCCCCCAGAAGCGGTTCCAATGCCCCAAGAATCTGAAACCCTCCCTCTTGCACCACTGCCCAAGCCACATATTCATTCTAGCTATCCTGCTATTCCAACTCTGGCTAGCAAGTGGCACCGGTAATAGTCCTGAAATGATTACCTTTGAGGTCCTACTCTTTAATTTATCTCCGAACTCCCTAAATTCAGCTTGTAGGACCTCATTCCGCTTTCTTCCTATATTGTTAGTACCAACATGCACCACCACAGCTGGCTGCTCACCCTCCCCTTTCAGAATGCCCTGCAGCCTCTCCGAGACATCTCTGACCCTTGCACCCAGGAGGCAACACACGCACACGGGAGTCCTGTTTGCGGCCACAGAAGCTCCTCTCTATTCCTCTTACCATGGAATCCCCTACCACAACAGCTCCGCCACTCTTTTTCTTGCCCTCGTGCGCAGCAGATCCACCCATGGTGCCATGATCCTGGCTACTGTTGCCTTCACCTGATGAGCTATCTCCCCCAACAGACTCCAAAGCGGTATATCTGCTTTGGAGGGAGATAACCGCAGGAGACCCCTATACTACCTTTCTTGTTGGTCACACATTCCCTATCTTTCCTTAGATCCTTAAACTGCGGTGTGACCAACTCACTAAATGTGCGATCCACAACATGCTCAGCATCTCAAGATGCTCCAAAGTGAGTCCATGCGCGGTTCCAGTGCCTAAACCGCTGAAGAATCCTTGCCTTTTTAAGCTCTTCCCACTCTCTACTGGCTGATGTCACACACCTGCACAGTCTTGCCTCTCTTTACCCCGAGTAGTAAAATGACATCGCTCCGAAAATCCCTTCCGACGTTCCACTCACAACCTTCTTGCTTCGAGAGGGCATATAGGAGCGAGATATACCAATCAGTTGAGTGGTGCTGCAGCAACAACCTTGCACTCAATATCATTAAGACCAAAGAGCTGATTAAGAACTTCAGGAAGGGTAAGACAAGGGGACACAAACCAATCCTCAGAGGGATCAGAAGTGATCAATTTCAAGTTCCTGGGTGCCAACATCTCTGAGGACTTAACCTGGACGCAACATATTGATGCAGCTATAAAGGCAGCAAGACAGTGGCTATATTTCATTCGGAGTTTGAGGAGATTTGGTTTGTCAACTAAAACACTTGAAAACTTCCACCAATATACCACGGAGAGCACTCTGACTGGCTGCATCACCATCTGGTATGGCGGGGGGGGGGGGCGCTGTTGCACAAGACTGAAATAAGTTGCAGAAACTTGTAAAATTAATCAGCTCTATAATGGGTACCAGCCTCCGTAGTATCTAAGACGTCTTAAAGGAGCGGTGCCTTAGGAAGGTGGCATCCACCATTAAGGATTCCCCCATCACCCAGGACATGCTCCCTTCTCATTGTTACCATTGGGAAGGAGGCATAGAAGCGTGAAGGCACACACTCAGCAATTCAGGAACAGCTTCTTCTCCTCTGTCTGCCGATTTCTAAGTGGACATTGAACCCTTGAATACTACCTGACTACATTTTTATTTCTGTTATTTTGCACTACTTATTTTAACAACTATTTAATAGACATACATATACTTAATGTAACTCAGTTTTTTCCTCTATATTTATCATGTATTTCATTGTACTGCTGTGTAAAGTTAACAAATTTCACGACATATGCCAGTGATATTACACCTGATTCTGATTGTTGTTTGTCCTGTTGGGCGTGGTCTTTCACTGATTCCATTATGTTTCTTATATTTACTGCGTATGCCCATAAGAAAATGAATCTCAGAATTATTTAGGGTGATGTATATGTACTTTGATAATAAATTTACTTCAGAATTTCACTCTAAATGAAGATTAAAATATACTTTAAAATATTTAAAACATATCACAAACCATTCACCTAGGCATCAGTATTAATCCTTCCACACAGTGGATTTGGGGAATCTAAAGAAATAAACAGGAACCATGGCCCCAAGGTAACATGTTGTAACTTTCTGCCAGCTCAGAACTCAAGCTGCTAAACAGGGGGAAAACAAAAACCTTCAGAAGACAAATATTAATTTTAAAAGACGTGACCAAAGGAGGTCAGGAATGCATGAACACTCACACTGGCAGACATAGGTGCACACACACACACATCTAGCAGCAGCCTTGTTGCACTGCTGGCACTTCATTATTTAAGTAAGACTTGAAGAATAATTTCATCTGTATTCTTTGAAGGACAAGGTCCCATGGTACTACACGAAGGATAAATATTGTCGTGGTCTTGCACAACATTTATCCCTCAGCTAAACAATTTGTTGTTATTTTGATGCTTTTTGTGAAATCTTGCTATTTTTTATATAAAAGTAACTTTAAAGAGAATTTCACATACCATATATCAAAACTTAAGTCATAATTTATCCAGTTAGTTAAATATGTATAATGTGTCTAGACTTACATTTAATCACCTTAAAATGAATTATTTAAAAATTATCTGTATCAAAGTAACTTCTGTATTGTTTAAAAATTATTTGAATACTCTTTAATGAGCTATGAACAGAATTCTGTACTGGTGTGCTGATTATTTAGATCATAATCCTATGGATGACAATTTTCCAAAAAATTCTTTGGCTATTATCACTGATTTCCCTCAAAGGTGATGTATAAAAACATGTAAATGAACAGTAGCACTGAGCATAAAACTAACTTAATTCTCAGTTTTTGTTTGAATTCTCTAGAAACAATGTCAGAATGTGATAAAACACACAACTCAAAACTGCTTACAGTATTATTACCCAGACTAGCAAAAAACATTGTCAAATATCTAGGGATAATTAAATGGGAGAACCATACTCAAGACCTACTAAGAAGATGCTTCACTAAACTTACTCTAAATGTGTCAGTCTTTGTTCCGTTATGGCCATAGTCGGCTATTAGTGCTGCTCCGCCATCTTCAGCGATTCGACTAGCTAGGCTATGGATAATGACACCAGCCTCAGGGCAGACCTCCAGATGGTCTCTTTTATCATCCCTCTGTTTGAAAAGTTAAAGACTTCAACTATTGAAATAAACAGCAGAAGTAAAATACACCAAGTAGTAAAACCACATATAACTTTTAAGGCATAATTTTAAAAAAAATTATAAATCCATCCATTGAACATACCAATTATATACAATCGATCAAAATTGTATAATTGATTGCCCCATGCAACGACATGAGAAATGAAAAGTGCTCCGTAACCTGTATTATATACAATGAATTTTGGTTAAATAGGCCATCAGTTAATTGGGGCAGTCACTTATAGGACAACTCTTAAAGAACAAACACTAATCAAGAAAACAGCCGGAATTCCCTTCATTTATTTGGGACATTATGTCGCATCATTGGGATAGGGACTGTTGCCGAATGGATTCCAACTCACGTCAGTTGTGTGCTGATGTGAAAGTGGGAGTGGGAATGGGAACAAGAGTTGAACTAGCATGCAACCCAGAGCCCTGATGTAGCCTCCTCTACAAATGTGACAACTCTAATAAAGAACTCTCAAATCAAGAAAACGCTGAATTGCAATTTTGCATTTAGTCACATTAAATAAGCAAATATAAAACAAAGATTAGATTTTCACTTCTTTTGTCTTCCTGTGTGATATTATGAAGCTATTACACTGCACTTCTTTCATTGTTTTTTTAAAACTTGGACAGGGAATTTCCAACAGGCTCTCTCCACTATTTTGCCTAAGTTTGGGAAAAGTAAACCCAGCTTAAATGCTGAGGGTATTCTCCCCCTTGTATTTTTAAAAATCTAAACTAAATTCATTGCAGCAATACAATTTAAAATCCACCTGAATTAACGTTTTTGAAGCAAAAGTGGCAGAGCGTGCCAGGACAAACCGAAGCTTTTCTGGTGAACGTGGTTCAATATCAATCAGTATTTCACGCCATCCCTGCTTGGTTTTCTGTAAATTTAAAAACACAAAATCAAAATGACCAGTTAAAGAAAACTGTAGCCACCTTATTTTATTTCATATCAACAGAAAATGTTACATTAGACCATATGACATAAGAGCAGAGTTAATCACCTTCTGAACTTAGGGAACTTTACCAATGGCTAATGAGGAAGCAAATATCCCTGCAAGGACCTACGCAATTTCCTCGTCTCCCACAAAAACCAAGAATGCCCTTGGGACTTATCCATCTTAATTTGCTATAAAGCTGCTAGTATCTTGTACCTGGTAATATAAATATTTTCCAAAACATCTCCTCTCATTTCCCTCATCTCTTGAACAACCATGATTTTCTCTCAGTAAGCACAAAGGAGAAATATTAGTTGAAAATCCGATCCATCTCCTGCGGTTTGAGACATAGGTAGACCTGCTGATATCTAATGGGACTGGTTTTCTCCCCAACTTTCCTTTTACTCTGAATATAGCTATTAAACCTCTTTGGATTCTCCTTAATCCTACCTGCTGGATCCATCTTATATCTCTATCCATTCTATCCATCTTAGAATGAGACAGAATAAGATCTGTCTCATTCTAAGACTGGCATCGCATGGTTAGGAGGAGAAAACAGGCTCCTTTCATTTTCAAGATGAATGTTCCAACACATCGATGTTGTGGAGACAAATATTAACTATTTAACTGATCTATTCGCATGCCTTGTGGCAAAACAGATCAAGAGGAATGAACAAAGAAACAGAAATTGCGAAACAAAACTGCTCGGTTTACCTGAAACTTGTGGATGGGAAGCACATCAAAAAATTCATGTGCAAGATAAAAGCCAAAACCTGAAAACGGAAATGTGATTTGTAAAAGTTATTGTGATCATTCCAGTTGTGAAATGGTTGAAAGTTTCATTTAACGTGTTTAAAGTATCCAATTACAATTAAACATGCTTTGCACATCTTCCATTCCAGCTAAAGTTACACAAAGTTCAAAGAAATATGGGCACAATTATGTTGGAAAATTGAGTACACAAATCCCATCTGAGTACTTAACTAAACAGTGTTAGAAGCAAGTGGAATAAGCAACAAATGAAGCCTGAACATACAACTTTATAAATAATTAGGGTGTATTTCACACTAAAATCTGAAACTCAAAAAAGCAGAACTGAAACCAAATTAGCAAAAAAAACAAAGCTTTTACTTAAGGAATGTCCCACTCAATATGTTATATTAATGTTACATTTTCTGCAACATGCCTCCTGCCTTCTATCACACTGCAACTTTCTATTTTAGCCTTTTCTTAGATTTCCCTTCTCAGTTAAGGAGATAATCTTACCTTTTGGTACATCCTGTAAATCCTTGTACCAGGCAATTGGAAGCCCTGTCTTGGTAACTCCTGCCTTATAAACTTCAGCACTGGGATCATGTAATAAGCTGTGCTCCCCTTCAGTTAAAATCTGTGCTTGAGTTTCACTGAGCTTTGGACTCACTTCAACCAAGTGAATAGAAATCTCACATGCCCTCAACACCGAACCGAGTTGGTTGAAGACCTAATTTCCACCAAAAGGAAAAAGTACAAACAAGTATTAACTATTAAATTTGGTGCAGTTGAGGAAGAGCGTGATTAGAAAAAACTGCTGTTTAAAATGTTTGACATGCTGTGCAAGATGGCATTATAAGCTCAATGCTGAGACTGCTCTTTTATGATATGGATTCCATTCCTCAATTTTTTTATCTTCACTATTTAACTTTTTATTATTGTTTCTTGTTTCAAATAGTTTCCTTAAGTGGTGACAATGAGGGGGGCAGTGAAGAAGGCATATGACATTCTTCCCTTCTAGGTTGGTCACAATATATAAATGTTGGGACATTACGTGCCAACGTTACAAATTACTAGTTATTCCACACTAACGCACAGTTCAGATCACCACGCTGGAGAGAATAGAGAGGACATTCCCCTGGATGTTGCCTTGATTGGAGGTCTTTAGTTTTAGAATGAGATTGGATAATTAAGTGTGGATCAAAGAAAACTCAGCAATAATCTAATAGAGATATATAAAATTATGAGGCATAGATAAAGTTCAAAGTTAAAAATAAATTTATTACTTAAGTACATACATGTCACCCTGAGATTCATTTTCCTGCCGGCATACTCAACAAAGACATAACAGAACAATAATCATAATATAATCAATGAAAAACTGCATCAACTTGGGTGTTCAACCAGTGTGCAAAAGACTAAAACTGTGGAAATACAAAACAAAAGAAATAATAATAATAAATAAATAAGCAATAAACATAGAAACATAGAAAACCTACAGCACAATACAGACCCTTTGGCCCACAAACTTGTGCCGATCATATCCCTACCTTAGAAATTACTAGGCTTACCTATAGACCTCTATTTTTCTAAGCTCCATGTACCTATCCAAAAGTCTTTTAAAAGACCCTATCGTATCCGCCTCCACCGCCGTTGCTGGCAGCCCATTCCATGCACTCACCACTCTCTGCGTAAAAAGATTACCCCTGACATCTCCTCTGTACCTACTTCCCAGCAACTTAAACCCATGTCCTCTTGTGGCAACCATTTCAGCCCTGGGAAAAAGCGTCTGACTTTCCAATGCCTCTCATCATCTTGTTCACCTCTATCAGGTCACCTCTCATCCTCTGTCGCTCCAAGGAGAAAAGGCCAAGTTCACTCAACCTGTTTTCATAAGGCATACTCCCCAATCCAGGCAACATCCTTGTAAATCTCCTCTGCACCCTTTCTATGGCTTCCACATCCTTCCTGTAGTGAGGTGACCAGAACTGAGCACGGTACTCCAAGTGGGGTCTGACCAGGGTCCTATATAGCTGCAACATTACCCCCTTGGCTCCTAAATTCAATTCCAAGATTAGTGAAGGCCAATATACCGTATGCCTTCTTAACCACAGAGTCAACCTACGCAGCTGCTTTGAGCGTCCTATGGATCAGACCCCAAGATCCCTCTGATCCTCCACACTGCCGAGAGTCTTATGATTAATGCTATATTCTGCCATCATATTTGAGAATAGATATTGAGAACGTGAGATGAAGAGACCTTGAAAGTGAGTATGTAGATGTATGTATGAAAGTGAGTGGGGCAGATAGTCAGAAATTCCACTTGCACCCCATGGTAGCGATATGAAAAACTAGAGTGCATGGGCAAGCTGAGAAGAAAGCAGTTTTGTTTTAATTTTACACACACACCCCATGTCATATAAGATAGTGGAGTCAAGTACTCAAGTACAATAACTACATTGAGGAGACATTTAGACAAGGCACAAATAAATACCTAAATAAAATATAGAAGAGCACAGATCCAATGTGGGCAAATGGAATTAGTACAGATAGGCAGAAAAGTTGACATGGACATGGTAGGCTGACAGATCCATTTCTGTGCTGTACAGCTCTACGTCTATGACTCCACAATGCCTGTATTCTCATAAAACATGGAAATCCTTCGTGATTTCACTATAGTCAACAAACCACTTAATTTGCTCAAGGTATAGAAAATTATTTGCTGATATCCATTCTTTCTCTTGGTAACTGTAACCATTAAGAATCACTACAAGATGAAGCATGCTGAGAATCATTAATAGTACAGATCGGGCAACATATGTGATGTCATCATGGAGCTGATGGTTAACTAAAGCAAATTAAATGAAAGCATAATCAAATATCATAACATAATAATTCTGGGTTGAGAATGTTTGATGTGACAGTGGATTGAACAATTTTTCTTTGAAATAACTGAAAGGCCATCTATATTAGCTCATAGACTGGAAAAGCTTCTACCTGGCCTCATCCACTTAGACCAGACTGGATTCATTCAGCAAAGACAAACTCAGGACAACATAAGGAGAACTTTACACATACTAGAACAGGACAGAGACAATGGTAGTGGGATTATATGCTGAGAAAGCTTTTGATTCAGTTAGTTGGGTATTCCTATACAGAGTGTTAGGAAGATTCGGCTTTCAAGAAAAGTTTATTAAAGTAATCCCACATTTTATATGACAGCCCTACAGCTCGAATTAAGATAAATGGGGACCTCTCTGACTCTTCCATTTTAGAGAGCGGAACTAGACAGGGATGCCCAATTTCTCCTCTCCTTTTTGCACTATATATTGAACCTCTTGCCCAACTAATAAGACAGAGTGAAATTGCAAAAGGTATCAAGGTGGCAGGGATTGAACAGAAGGTGGCGCTATTGCAGATGACGTTTAGTCTATTTGAGTGAACCAGAAAAATCATTCATAGGATTGTTTACACTGTTGGATGAGTTTGGGAAAATATCAGGTTATAAAATTAATGTAAAGAAAACGCAGGTTTTGTCCTTAAATTATACAGCATCCAAAAAACTGCAGGATACAGATAATCTTAAGTGGGAAGCTAAATCATTAAAATATTTAGGAATAACCCTGCCAAAAGATCTTTCAACATTGTCACAGGCAAATTATGGGCCATTAATTTCAGAGATAAAAGCAGATATACATAGGTGGAATCTTATCCCCTTTTTAAGTTTAAAGTCAAGGATAAATATCATAAAAATGAATATTCTCCCTTGGTTACTTTACCTTTTCCGGACTTTACCTGTGGAGGTGGATGATAATTCAGGGAATGAGACAAATGGATTTCCCACTTTATCTGGCAAGGAAAGAAACCTAGAATCCGATTTAACACCTTACAGTTAGGAAAGGAAGGCGGAGGTATGGCACTTCCTTGTTGAGAAATTATTTTTATGCTTCACATATAACCCCTCTGTTATATTGGTGCAATAGGGAATATAAGGCTAGATGGAAGGAAATAGAATTTGGACTGATTGACAGTTTTCCTCCGCAGGCCTCAATAGCAGACAAAGGATTGATGGCCCAATTGGAAAAGATTAAAAACAGCTGGATTGATCTCACATTAAAAGTATGGCAGAAGGTGGCTAATTCATGTGGAATCAATAACATGTTAAAACTTTCCAGAGGGTGTGCTTATGATACCGAATTTCTTCCCAGTAGAGGAGATAAAAGATTTGAACTGTGGATAAAGAAAGGTCTTACAACCTACCTCTCATTCACACATAAAAGTGTATTTCAAAGTTTTGAATCCCTGCAGGACAAACATGGCCTAGAACACAATGAGTTTTTTACGAACCTTCAAGTACAACATCATGTTAACTAGAGTTGTAGATATACAGACTTAACAGAAGAATTAGAATTTTTCAAGGTTCTGAATTCGGCTTACAGTTCAATACCAAGTAAATCAATTTCTCGATTATACAATGCCCTCTCTCATGCCAAAAATGAAAACACATTTTTATATTAAAGAGAAGTGGGAGAAAGAAGAGGGGTTGCTACTTTCAGAGGAGGCTTGGGGGAAAATATGCAGCTTCCAGTGGTCTTCGACTAACTCTTTGATTTGGAGAGAACATTGTTGGAAAAATCTTATAAGATACTTCAGGACCCCATACCAGGAAAAATATAAAGACAAGGTGAAGGTGTGGCTCCAAGGAGGCAAATCATTTCCATATTTTTTGGGATTGCCCTACATTAAGTTTATATTGGGAAGGTATTCACAGAACATTAGTTAAGGTATTTAAGACTCAGATAGCTCTAAACTTTGAGACTCTCTACTTGGGGCATGTATTGTTTTTGGAACAGACAAGAGATACAAAGCTGCTGCAGGCCCTTTTAGCGGCAAGTAAGAAATCAATCACCAGAAAGTGGTTAAATCCAACATCACCTACATTAGAAGACTGGCATGAAATTATTTTGGAAATACTTAAAATGGAAAAGATGACCTACTCTCTGAGAATTCAAAAGGAAAAAGTTTATCAAATTTGGAATAAATGGATTGAATTTATAACCCCAGAGCGAGCAGACTTTAGATGACTCTCCTAATGGTTTATAATGTTTGTCTCACCAACATAGTAATGGTGTTAACGTAAGCACCCTTGGCTCGAATGTCTACTGTTCCTTTTTTTGGAAAATGTGGAATAAACACAAGTAAAGAAAAGATCTGGGGAAATTTTGGACCAGAAAGAAATGGACCAGAAGAGATACATGGAAATTAGTATTCAACCACTGTTATTAATATTTTTTATAACAACTATTATCATTACTTAAGTTTAAGAGAGTGCAAGTACAATTGCACATAAACACCTATTTGAATGCCTAATTATTTTCTATATTATCTCAATGTGAATGTACAAATTAATATAAATTTACTCACATAAAAAATGGAAAAGGTTATATATGTAAAAAAAAGTCTGTGTATTACTTGTGAATACCTTATCCAAATGAAAACAAAATTTAAAAAAAAATTTAAAAATAAAAAACTGAAGGGCAGTATCAGTTTATGACATTCTGCCTGTCTGTTTGCTTATGTATTTCAATGTCATAAGAACATAACAAATAGCAGCAGGAGTCAGCCATCTGGCCTGTCGAGCCTGCTCCATCATTCAATAGGATCCTGGCTGATCTGGCCATGGACTCATCTCCACCAGCCTGCCTTTTCACCATAACCCTTAATTCCCCTACTCTGCAAAAAGAGAGTCATAGGGAAGTCATGGAGTCGGAGAAGTATAGCCCAGAAACAGGCCCTATGGCACATCTAGTCCATGCCAAAACCATTTAAACTGCCTACTCCCATCAACCTACATCAAGACCACAGACCTCCATACCCCTGCCAACTATGTATCTATCCAAACTTCTCTTAAACATTGAAATCAAGCAGCTCACTCCACACTCTCATGCTCCTCTAAGTAAAGAAGTTTTCCCTCATGTGCCCCTTAAACCTCTCACCTTTCACCCTTAACCCATGAGCTCAGGTTGTAATCCCACCCAAACTCAGTGGAAAAAGCCTGCTTGCACTTTCCCTATCTATGCCACTCACAACTTTGTATACACCTATCAAATCTCCTCTCAATCTTCTACGTTCTAAGGAATAAAATCCTAACCTATTCAATCTTTCCTTATAACTCAGGTCCTCATACCCGGCAACGTCCTTATAAATTTTCTCTGTACTCTTTTAGTCTTATTTACATCTTTCCTGTAGGAAGGTGACCAAAACTGCACACAATACCCCAAATTAGGCCTCACCAACTGCCTGTTCATCCTCCCACTGAACGATGCTGCAGACTCGATCAGAGATGTCGTGGACCCAGGCACCCGGGAGGCAACATACCATCTGAGAATTTTGTTCTCCCCCACAGAACCTCCTTTCTGTTCCCCTAACCAAGGATTCTCCTATAACAACAATGTGCCTCTTCTCCCCCTTCATTTCTGAGTCACAGAGCCATACTCCGTTTCAGAGACCCAACTGCTGTAACTTTCCATGATGTTTGTAATTTTATCAACAGCGTTAGATTTTACCAGCCCCATATGAAAAAAGAATCTTGTGTGCCTTTTCTTTCAGAGAAACAAATTTTATACTGTTCTAGAATATGAATTGTTAAATCTAACTTGGAAAATAATTTGTCACCTGAATTTATGCAGATTCCGAAAGAATAAAGGAAATTCAGTGAATCACAGTTTACTGGCCCGTTGGTTAATCGGGGCAGCCACTTATTTGAGACAACCCTTAAGGAACAAAAACTAGTTGAGAAAATAACCCGAACTCCCTTCATTTACTTGGGACACTATACCACCTAACTGGAAGAAGAGACTGCTGCCAAACAGTTTCTAGCATCAGTTGTGTGCACTTATGTGGCCTTCATACACTGTGCTTAGAGCAAACAGCTTCTAAATAGCATCAGTTTCATGTAATTGTGTGATATTATGCATTTGGACTGATGGATGCAGATTCATAAAGAGACTTTTGATCATTCTGTTTTTTTTAAATTTTGGCTTTTAAAAACTTCAGACCCAAAAAGATTTGACACTATCCTAAAAAAAAATACACTACAGGACCATATTATAAGCCGGGATGCTAGGAAATTTATTGTTGGATTACAACACCACTTCATGCAGGAAGGCAGTGCATGCAGTCCATCACCTGCACTAGGTGTCTGCACTGATTTTGTTCATTTACAATCAAAAGAACACGACAGCGTACAATGTATGTCCTCTGTCGGTAACTATTAGAAAACAATACAGAGTTTTATAGACAAACAACAGGAATTCTGCAGATGCTGGAAATTCAAGCAACACACATCAAAGTTGCTGGTGAACGCAGCAGGCCAGGCAGCATCTGTAGGAAGAGGTGCAGTCGACGTTTCAGGCCGAGACCCTTCATCAGGACTAACTGAAGGAAGAGTGAGTAAGGGATTTGAAAGTTGGAGGGGGAGGGGGAGATCCAAAATGATAGGAGAAGACAGGAGGGGGAGGGATGGAGCCAAGAGCTGGACAGCTGATAGGCAAAAGGGGATACGAGAGGATCATGGGACAGGGGGTCCGGGAAGAAAGACGGGGGGGGGGGACCCAGAGGATGGGCAAGAGGTGTATTCAGAGGGACAGAGGGAGAAAAAGGAGAGTGAGAGAAAGAATGTGTGCATAAAAATAAGTAACAGATGGGGTACGAGGGGGAGGTGGGGCCTAGCGGAAGTTAGAGAAGTCGATGTTTATGCCATCAGGTTGGAGGCTACCCAGATGGAATATAAGGTGTTGTTCCTCCAACCTGAGTGTGGCTTCATCTTTACAGTAGAGGAGGCCGTGGATAGACATGTCAGAATGGGAAT
This sequence comes from Mobula hypostoma, assembly GCF_963921235.1. Taxonomy (NCBI): domain Eukaryota; kingdom Metazoa; phylum Chordata; class Chondrichthyes; order Myliobatiformes; family Myliobatidae; genus Mobula; species Mobula hypostoma. The sequence goes on along the minus strand of NC_086104.1, from coordinate 21,768,703 downwards.
GAGACGTGGAATTAAAATGTGTGGCCACTGGGAGATCCTGCTTTCTCTGGCGGACAGAGCGTAGATGTTCAGCAAAGCGGTCTCCCAGTCTGCGTCGGGTCTCGCCAATATATAAAAGGCCACATCGGGAGCACCGGACGCAGTATATCACCCCAGTCGACTCACAGGTGAAGTGTTGCCTCACCTGGAAGGACTGTTTGGGGCCCTGAATGGTGGTAAGGGAGGAAGTGTAAGGGCATGTGTAGCACTTGTTCCGCTTACACGGATAAGTGCCAGGAGGGAGATCAGTGGGGAGGGATGGGGGGGACGAATGGACAAGGGAGTTGTGTAGGGAGCGATCCCTGCGGAATGCAGGGGGGGGGAGGGAAAGATGTGCTTAGTGGTGGGATCCCGTTGGAGGTGACGGAAGTTACGGAGAATAATATGTTGGACCCGGAGGCTGGTGGGGTGGTAGGTGAGGACCAGGGGAACCCTATTCCTAGTGGGGCGGCGGGAGGATGGAGTGAGAGCAGATGTACGTGAAATGGGGGAGATACGTTTAAGAGCAGAGTTGATAGTGGAAGAAGGGAAGCCCCTTTCTTTAAAAAAGGAAGACACCTCCCTCGTCCTAGAATGAAAAGCCTCATCCTGAGAGCAGATGCGGCGGAGATGGAGGAATTGCGAGAAGGGGTTGGCGTTTTTGCAAGAGACAGGGTGAGAAGAGGAATAGTCCAGATAGCTGTGAGAGTCAGTAGGCTTATAGTAGACATCAGTAGATAAGCTGTCTCCAGAGATAGAGACAGAAAGATCTAGAAAGGGAAGGGAGGTGTCGAAAATGAACCAGGTAAACTTGAGGGCAGGGTGAAAGTTGGAGGCAAAGTTAATAAAGTCAACGAGTTCTGCATGCGTGCAGGAAGCAGCGCCAATGCAGTCGTCGATGTAGCGAAGGAAAAGTGGGGGACAGATACCAGAATAGGCACAGAACATAGATTGTTCCACAAAGCCAACAAAAAGGCAGGCATAGCTAGGACCCATACGGGTGCCCATAGCTACACCTTTAGTTTGGAGGAAGTGGGAGGAGCCAAAGGAGAAATTATTAAGAGTAAGGACTAATTCCGCTAGACGGAGCAGAGTGGTGGTAGAGGGGAACTGATTAGGTCTGGAATCCAAAAAGAAGTGTAGAGCTTTGAGACCTTCCTGATGGGGGATGGAAGTATATAAGGACTGGACATCCATGGTGAAAATAAAGCGGTGGGGGCCAGGGAACTTAAAATCATCGAAAGGTTTAAGAGCGTGAGAAGTGTCACGAACATAGGTCGGAAGGGATTGAACAAGGGGTGATAAAACAGTGTCGAGGTATGCAGAAATGAGTTCGGTGGGGCAGGAGCAAGCTGAGACAATAGGTCGGCCAGGACAGGCAGGTTTGTGGATCTTGGGTAGGAGGTAGAAACGGGAAGTGCGGGGTGTGGGAACTATAAGGTTGGTAGCAGTGGATGGGAGATCCCCTGAGCGGATAAAGTCGGTGATGGTGTGGGAGACAATGGCCTGGTGCTCCTTAGTGGGGTCACGATCGAGGGGTAAATAAGAGGAGGTATCCGCGAGTTGTCGCTGTGCCTCTGCATGGTAGAGGTCAGTACGCCAGACTACAACAGCACCCCCCTTATCGGCGGGTTTGATAATAAGGTTAGGATTAGTGCGGAGGGAGTGGCGAGCAGAGCGTTCCGAAGGAGTGAGGTTGGAATGGGGACAAGGTGCGGTAAAGTCGAGACGGTTGATGTCCCGTCGGCAGTTAGCAATAAAGAGATCCAGAGCAGGCAGAAGACCAGAGCGGGGTGTCCATGAAGAAGAGGAGGGTTGAAGACGGGAGAAGGGGTCATCGGTGGGGATGGAAGAGTCCTTGCCGAAGAAGTAGGCTCGGAGATGGAGACGGCGGAAGAAAAGTTCCGCATCGTGGCGAACACAGAACTCGCTGAGGTGTGGGCTAAGGGGGACAAACGTGAGGCCCTTACTGAGAACAGAGCGTTCTGCCTCCGACAGTTGAAGGTCGGAGGGGATGGTAAAGACCTGGCACGGATGAGAGCTGGGATCAGAGGGGGGAGGGGGGAGGCTGGGGGTGTCAATGGAGAGGGGAGGGTTGGAGTGAAAGGAAGATGGAGCCTCTGAGGGCCAAGGAGTTGACGGTGGGATCTGAGGAAGACGGGGCTGCGGAGTGGTGGAGGGGGAAGGGGAGACAGGAGTCACAACAGCAGCACATAAAGACCCGGCCTGGAATTCAAGGCTGGCGTCGCAGTTGGTGGTTGCGCAATCACTGTGAATGTGTCCATGGTCGTTGCTGGAGTCCGGGTTTTGAATATGCCCTGAGGTGTTGGAGCAGAGTTTTATAGTGCTGCAGTAGTATTGATAGTGTTCTATTTTGTTTCATATTTCATTTAAATACATAATTCCTGGGTGTTACTATTTCAGAGGATGTGTCCTGGAACCAGCACGTAAATGCAATTGCAAAGAAAGCATGGCAGCACCTCTACTTCCTTAGGAGCCAGCAGAGATTTGGCATGACACCACAAATGTTGACAAACTTCTATAGATATGTAGTGGTGGTATATTTACAGACTGGTACGGGAACACCAATGCCTTTAAACAGAAAATCGTACAAAAGGTAGTACATTCAGCCTAGTACATCATGGGTAAAGACCTCCCAACCATTGAGCACAGCTACATAAAATGCTGTCATAGAAGAGCAGCATCCATCATCAGAGATCTTCACCAACCAGGCCATGCTCTTTCCTCACTGCTGCCATCAGGTAGAAGGTACAGGTGCCTCAGGACTCACACAACCAGGTTCAAAAGCAGTTACTACCCCTCAACCATCAGGCTCTTGAACAAAAGAAGATAACTACACTCACTTGCCCACCCGTTGAGGTGTTCCCACAACCAATAATCTCACTTTCAGGAATATCTTGTTATTTCATATTCTCGTTATTTATTGCTATTTATTTATATTTGCCTAGTTTGTTGTTTTACACTCTACTTGATCTTTCATTGATCCTGCTATAGTTCTTAATCTGTAGATTTGCTGAGTATGCCCACAGGAAAATGAATCTCAGGGTTGTAAGTGGGGACATACAAGTACTCCGTTAATAAAACTTACTTTACTTTGTAGTCAGAATGTTTATATGATTGGGCCAGTGAAGTTTCCAGTTAATGGTTCCCAGAAATTTAATGGCGCAGGACACAGTGACATAATGCCACTGCGTCATAAGGTTAAATGGTCAGACTCCCTCATCCGAGATGATCACTGGTATGGTAGGAGTGTTCCTTGCCACTTTTCTGCTCATAGCTGAACGCTGTCAAGGTCCTGTCACATGTAGGCTTGATGTGTTTCATGTGCTGAGGAATATGTGAATATCAGCAACCATCTCCACTTCTAACCTTATGACAGAAGGAAGAGGTAGCTGCAGGTGGTTGGGTCTAGGACACTGCTCTGAGAAACTCACACAGCTAAATTGCAGCATAACTAATTACTAGATGTTTTCCTCCTGATGCCAGTTAATTTCCAGGAATTCCTTCACAAAATCAAAACTTTTTCTTTGTGCCAAGATCTCTCGCCCTCAACATTTCGAAGTTGGTGCAGCATGACTGCGGGAGATTGCCTTGGACATTTTGCTTGCGATTGTGAGGCTCTATTCGACAGTGATAATGTAAGGCGCTGCAGGCCTGTTGCCCTATCTGGTGGAGGGACAGTCGAAATGGGAGCTCTGTAGCCTCGGTTGTAGCAAGGACCTAGCCTCAAGCCTCAGACTTGCCTGCTGCTGCAGACCAGGTGAGAAGACGTAGAAGCGTTACAGTATGGTGTCCAACTTGGCTGGGGCCTGGTCTCTCCCATCAGACCTGACCTCCCGTGTTCGAGAGGTGGAATGACAGGGTGGATTGCGTGTGACCGCACACTGCCAGGAGACTGAACCATCGGTTGCCAAACAACATCGCTCATGTTTTATTTTAAAGTGAATACGCTTCCTTGCTTGCTATTTTGAATTATGTTACTCACTACTTTGAATGTTTGCTTGCTATTTTGAATGCTTTGCACCTTGGCCCCAGAGCTCATTCAGCTTTATCTATGTATGGTTTGAATGATAATTAAAACTTGATTTGATTTGATCTCATTCCAGCATCTGCAGTGTCTCTTGTGCCCCTAGCATTGTGACAATGTCTAGAGCCAAGTAGTCCACATGGAACCTAAAATAGAAATTGGCATGCAGTTTATTGGGAGATTAGAAGACACTTTTTGGCCTAGACACCAGCATGTTTCCTTTCTACATGATGAATGAGAATAGGCTGGGTAATAATTTGCAGATTGGTCATGTCCTCCTTTTTGTGAACACAAGTTACTCAGGCAATTTTTCTCATTGGCAGGTCAGTACTACCGTTCACATCTTCAGACACAAAAAAAATGAATTAAGAAATGGTTAATAACTTACCCTTAGAACATCACTTGCTAAAGTACCCCTGCCAGGCCCAAGTTCTACCAGATGAAATGCCTCAGGTTTACCAGCAGCCATCCACTCACTGACGCACCAAATTCCAAGTAGCTTGGAGAACCAGGAGAAGGATGGAAAAAAAAACATTATTCTGACATTTAAGTTTTGAAATCCATGCACTTCAATTATGAACTGAATAGTTTAGAGGATTTTATTCACATAGTTACTTTTTAAATATTTTTAAGCACTTTACAGCCTATAAAATTCACTTCACTGATTTATGGCAGGAAACATGGAAGCCACTAGGAATACTGCAACAGCAGCAATGATATTGATCTGATAATCTCTTTTATTAATGTTGTCTAAGGTAAAATGTGTTGGCCACGTTATCTGAATAATACTCCTGCTCTACATTAAAATAGTACCAAAGACCAGAGTGAGAAGACAGTCTCAGTTTAAAGCTTCATTTTGACAGTGTGGCGTCACACTAGAACATCAGCTTAGGTGGTTGTGCTCACACCTTTAATGTGGAATTCGAGCTTTCACTTACAGGAGAGAGCACTACCAAATGGTGAGGTGATCCGATAAATTGTGACAAGAGTAGATAAAGGGACCAAGAGGACACAGAATGAAGATGATCAATGTGAGAACTTCTGCAGATGCTGGAAATCAAAAGCAACGCAGCAGCTCAGGCAACATCTCTGGAAATGAATAAACAGTCGACGTTTTGGGCCGAGACCTTTCGTCAGGACTGGAAAGGAAGACACCAGAATAAAAACTGGCTTTACATTGCATTTATTTTAATGCAAGAGCCTTAATGGGTAAGGTGGATGGACAGGCATGGATTGACTCTGGGGAGTGGAATCTCATAATTAAATTAAAGGCATCCGTTAGTCTTGCGAGACCATGGATCTGCGCCTGGAAAGTCTTCACTCTCCAGGGCGCAGGCCTGGGCAAGGTTGTATGGAAGACCAGCAGTTGCCCATGCTGCAATCTCATAGCCATAATAGAAACAGGTCAGAAAAAAGGACAGGACTGGCAGCTCAATGTTTCAAAATAAAGACGCTACAGGTGTGACAGAGGTGGAGGTAAGAGAGTACAAAGAGTTGCCTTCTTGGTGGAAGAGGACATAACAATGGTTCTTACAGAGGATAATCTCGCGGTATCATCCAGTGCGGCCATACGGTTAGAACTTAGAAACAAGGAGATGCTCCTTCTGACGAGATTGCATTGTAGGCCTCCCAATAGTCAATGAGAATTGGAGTAGCAGATATGTGGAGATTACAGCCACAGTAGCACAGCAGTTAGTGTAACGTTATTACAGCTTGGGGCATCAGAGTTCAGAGTTCAATCCCAGCGCTGTCTCAGTATGTCCTCCCCATGGAATGCGTGGGTTTTCCCTGGGAGCTCCAGTTTCCTCCCACAGTCCAAAGGCGTACCAGGTAGTTTAACTGGTCATTGTAAATTGTCCCATGATTAGGCTGGGGTTAAGCAGGAGTGTCAGGGGTTGCTGGGGTACTGTGGCTCGAAGGGCTGGAAGGGCGCTCTATCGCTAAAAAAAATTAATAAAATAAGTAACAGGGTAGCATTGACAGGAGATTTTAACTTTTGTCAAATAGATGAGGCCACTCAGTGTAAAAGGCTTGGACAGAGTGGAACTTGCGAAACGCATCCAAGAAAACCCTTATCAACATGCAGAGGGTCCTACAAGACAGCATGTGACGTTCTCCTAGGGAATGAGATAGGGCAAGTGGCAGAAATGTCTGTCAGCGAGCACTTTCGGACCAGTGACCACAATTCTAATAGTTAAGGCAAAGGATGCGACTGGTTCACGGGTTAGGGTCCTGAACTGGGGCAGAGCGAATTTCAAAGCCATTAGGCGAGATCTTGCAGAGGATGACTGCGCAAGATCGTTAGCAGGGAAAGGAGCATCTGCCAAGTGGGAGCTCATGAATCTCTCGATGACTACAACAAATGTAGGAGAGCATTGAAGAGGAGTTAGGCACGCAAAAAGAGGATACGAGAAGAATTTGGCAAGCAAGTTGAGGCAAAAATCACAAAAGATTCTACAGGCACATTTAGAGTAAAGGGTGTCTAGGAAGAGAAACAGGTCTTCTTAAACATCAGCATGTTTGTCTCTGTGTGGAACCAAAGGAAATGGGAGAGATTTTTAATATTTCTCATTAGGTTTGTATTATGGAGAAAATGATGGAGGCTAAGGAAATGAGTCTTGAACTACCTACTACTTTCTATGCAAAAGAATTTACCTCACACACCTCTTTTAAAAACTCCCCTTCCCATTCTTACATTTCCACCTGGGCAAAAAGACTCTGACTAGTTTTTCTACTATCAAGTCTCCTCTCAAATTTGTCTCTAATTGTCTGTAGCTGATAGTCTCAAATCCAGGTAATGTGATGGTGAACCTCTTCCACATGATCATCCTTCCTGTAATGCAGCGACCAGAACTGCACACAATACTGCAAATGTGTTAAAGTTCTACATAGCTGTAACGTGACTTTCTGACTTTTACAGTCAATGCCACAACTGATGACTGCAAGATTCTCACACAACCATCCCTCTGTACATCAGTGTTTCAAAGGGTCTTGCCACTTACCATATATTTTTCTCTTATATGTTTGACCTCTTGTCTGAATTAAACTCCATTTGCCATTTCTCTGCACTATTCTCCAGTTATTCTGACGTATCCTTTGACAACTTTCTTCACTATCCTCAACTCTTAGCAAGTTTTTCGAACTACAAGCATGGCTTTGTGAAGGGCAGATCGTGTCTAACAAGCCTGATAGAGTTCTTTGAGGAGGTGACCAGGCATATAGATGAGTGTAGTGCAGTGGATGTGATCTATATGGATTTTAGTAAGGCATTTGACAAGGTTCCACACGGTAGGCTTATTCAGAAAGTCAGAAGGCATGGGATCCAGGGAAGTTTGGCCAGCTGGATTCTGAATTGTCTTGCCTGCAGAAGGCAGAGGGTTGTGGTGGAGGGAGTACATTCGGATTGGAGGGTTGTGACTAGTGGTGTCCCACAAGGATCAGTTCTGGGATCTCTACTTTTCGTGATTTTTATTAACGACCTGGATGTGGGGGTAGAAGGGTGGATTGGCAAGTTTGCAGACGACACAAAGGTTGGTGGTGTTGTAGATAGTGTAGAGGATTGTCGAAGATTGCAGAGAGACATTGATAGGATGCAGAAGTGGGCTGAGAAGTGGCAGATGGTGTTCAACCCGGAGAAGTGTGAGGTGGTACACTTTGGAAGGACAAACTCCGAGTACAAAGTAAATGGCAGGATACTTGGTAGTGTGAAGGAGCAGAGGGATCTGGGGGTACATGTCCACAGATCCCTGAAAGTTGCCTCACAGGTAGATAGGTAAACACGAGGAATTCTGCAGATGCTGGAAATTCAAGTGACACACATCAAAGTTGCTGGTGAACGCAGCAGGCCAGGCAGCATCTCCAGGAAGAGGTACGGTTAACGTTTCAGGCCGAAACCCTTCGTCAGGACCAACTGAAGGAAGAGACATATCAGAATGGGCATTTTTAAAGAAAGGGGTTTCTCTTCCTCCACCATCAACTCTGCTCTCAAACGCATCTCCCCCATTTCACGCACATCTGCTCTCACTCCATCCTCCCGTCACCCCAATAGGAATAGGGTTCCCCTGGTCCTCGCCTACCACCCCACCAGCCTCCGGGTCCAACACATTACTCTCCGTAACTTCCGCCACCTCCAACGGGATCCCACCACTAAGCACATCTCCCCCCCCGCCCCCGCTTTCTGCAGGGATCGCTCCCTACACGACTCCCTTGTCCATTCATTCCCCCCCCCCCATCCCTCCCCACTGATCTCTCTCCTGGCACTTATCCTTGTAAGCAGAACAAGTGCTACACATGCCCTTACACTTCCTCCCTTACCACCATTCAGGGCCCCAGACAGTCCTTCCAGGTGAGGCGACACTTCATCTGTGAGTCGACTGGGGTGATATACTGCGTCCGGTGCTCCCGATGTGGCCTTCTATACATTGGCGAGACCCGACGCAGACTGGGAGATCGTTTTGCTGAACACCTACGCTCTGTCCACCAGAGAAAGCAGGATCTCCCAGTGGCCACAGATTTTAATTCCACATCCCATTCCCATTCTGATATGTCTATCCACGGCCTCCTCTACTGTAAAGATGAAGCCACACTCAGGTTGGAGGAACAACACCTTATATTCCGTCAGGGTAGCCTCCAACCTGATGGCATGAACATTGACTTCTCTAACTTCCGTTAATGCCCCACCTCCCCCTCGTACCCCATCCGTTATTTATATACACACTTTCTCTCTCTCTCTTTTTTCTCCCTCTGTCCCTCTGACTATACCCCTTGTCCATCCTCTGGGCTTTTACCCCCCCTCCCCTTTTTCCTTCTCCCTGGGCCTCCTGTCCCATAATCCTCACATATCCCTTTTACCAATCACCTGTCCAGCTCTTGGCTCCATCCCTGCCCCTCCTGTCTTCTCCTATCATTTTGGATCTCCCCCTCCCACTTTCAAATCTCTTACTAGCTCTTCCTTCAGTTAGTCCTGATGAAGGGTCTCGGCCCGAAACGTCGACTGTACCTCTTCCTAGAGATGCTGCCTGGCCTGCTGCGTTCACCAGCAACTTTGATGTGTGTCACAGGTAGATAGGGTAGTTAAGAAAGCTTATGGGGTGTTAGCTTTCATAAGTCAAGGGATAGAGTTTAAGAGTCGCGAGGTAATAATAGAGCTCTATAAAACTCTGGTTAGGCCACACTTGGAGTACTGTGTCCATTTCTGGTCACCTCACTATAGGAAGGATGTGGAAGCATTGGAAAGGGTACAGAGGAGATTTACCAGGATGCTGCCTGGTTTAGAGAGTATGGATTATGATCAGCCATTAAGGGAGCTAGGGCTTTACTCTTTGGAAAGAGGGAGGATGAGAGGAGACATGATAGAGGTGTACAAGATATTAAGAGGAATAGATGGAGTGGATAGCCAGCGCCTCTTCCCCAGGCACCACTGCTCAATACAAGAGGACATGGCTTTAAAGTAAGGGGTGGGAAGTTCAAGGGGGATATGAGAGGAAGGTTTTTTACTCAGAGAGTGGTTGGTGCATGGAATGCATTGCCTGAGTCAGTGGTGGAGGCAGATACACTAGTGAAATTTAAGAGACTACTAGACAGGTATATGGAGGAATTTAAGTTGGGGGGTTATATGGGAGGCAGGGTTTGAGGGTCAGCACAACATTGTGGGCTGAAGGGCCTGTACTGTGCTGTACTATTCTATATTCTAAACTTACTAATCAGCTTGTCTACATTTTCATTCAAATCATTCATGTAAAACACAAACATATGCAAACTCTGCCTTCTGCCCCCTTCCTTTCCTGTCCTGATAAGGGCCTCAGCACAAAACATTAGCTGTTTATTCCCTTCTATAGATGCTGCCTGACTTGCTGAGTCTCTCCAGCATTTTTTTCTGCTTCTCAAGATTTCCTGCGTCTACAGAATCTCATGTATGTATTGTATCACAAACAACAGAGATTCCAGCGTTGACACCCAAGGAAAACAATCGGTCAGACCTCCATTCTGAGAAACCCCACTCTATGACTACCCTTTGCCTTCTTTGGCCAAGCCAAATCTGAATCCAATCTACCAAATCACCATGACTATAAGAACACAGTTTACTTTTCAAGTAATTATGATTATACACAAATTTATTCCCACATTATTACAGTACATATCAAAAGTACTTCACCAGATGTAAAGTGCTTTGAGACAAGATAAAATCAAATGATGAATTACAGAAAAAGCAAGAACTTTCCCCAACTTACTTCTCCAAAAACCTGACTAATCTCAGGCGATGTAATAAAATCTCCTTGTGCTCCTAGAACTTCTCTGTGGTAATAATAACCCTGAAACAGACCACACCAAAATTCTGATTTACTTAATTCTACTTTTTAAATGACAATGTATGCAGTGCTGAAATTATAATACCAGCCAGCCCCAGTATGGTATCAAATGGAGGGAAAATTTCAGCCTAATCTAAAAGTAGCAATTTTGAAACAGTCAAAAATGATTTACGTACTGCGACAGGATTCGTTAAAACTTCTCTCATGTATTCTGCAACAGAGATTGGGCCTGTTGACTTTATTTTTGCAATTAGATGCTTTCGCATCAGTCTACCATTATCATGTTTTTTTGTGCTTTTTGAAGTTGTGGAGCACGACCTCATCAACTGACCAGCACATAAACCTCCAGAATCTGAAAGAAATGCAATATAAAACAGAAGCGATTTTCCAGTTACATACAACATCCATTTTACAAAGTCAATTTCATAGACTGAAATTTATAAAAAAAAAGGGCAAAAAAATCTATCTTGGGTAACTGGATGCAAATACGCGCAGAGTATGCAACGACTGCCTAACAAAATTCATAACATTTTGTTATCTGATTGAAAGACCTAACTGATTTTGATAACTCTGAAATCAGCTGGCTTCTTCCACCGTACCTGGAAAGTGTTTTCTGGCAATCGCATTAGAAATGCATTCAGAGAGACACTTCAGACCCACTCGGAATTTCATCCCGTTCAATTTAATCATCCTACACAGGACAAAATTCTATCACCACCTCACAGCATTGGGACTCCTCTTTATTGACCTCTGACCTTTCACTCTCCCAACCAGCCAATCACTATCACAGGTCCTAATCGCTAGGTAAAGAGCGTCGGTCTGACAGAAAAAAAGAGCGAGTTAACCTATCTATTTCGGAATGTAAAATGTTTATATATTTTTAGCAGTTAATATATATGATAGATTTCGACAGACGAATACCGTGGTAAGATTTCCTGCCGTGTACGTATCTGATATGGCCTGGGCTGGGCTGGCGCTGTGAGTACTGACATGGCGGCGGCCCCGGAGGAGTTAGAGCTCGGAGAGGATATCGATGCCGAAGCTATCGATCCGGAGTGTGAGGACAATGGAGAGGAGGAAGAGGAAAGCGCAAACAATGAGTTCACGCTGGATGAGGTGTTGCGGCTCGGAGGGACCAAGGTATGAGATCGAGGAAGGGCTGTCAGGTTCTTTCGGAGGTGATGGTTAGCGGCCGGGCACCGGGCATGGCGGCGTCCCTGTCTACACGTGGGCTCTGTGCTGTTGGGGTCCGGCTAATCGCCCGTGTTCGTGGCGGAGTGAGGGAAAGAGTGGACACTTGTTAAGTGCGGAGTTCAGCCAAGTATCACCTGCCTAGCAAAGTGTGGCAAGTCAGACCTAGGTTGTAAGCTGCTGGTTAATACCCAACCATATGTGCGTCTATCGCCTGTGCTTACTGTGGAAAAAGACATGCAGGCTAATGGATTCAGGGGAGGGAACAGAGGTATCCTGGAGCATATCAAAATTACTAAAGACGAGGTTATAGAGATTTTAAATTCGAAAGAGAGGGGATAAATGCTCAGCGACTGACTAGGTATATTTTAGGATCTGCACAGGTACTTTAATGAACAAGACATCGTAGGATATGGAATTAATACAGGTAAATGGGATTAGTATGGATAGTATGGTGGCAGCCTACCCGTTTCAATTCTGTAGAACTCTGTGAAATCTGAGAGACATTTGGATGATATGGGAACCAGGAGTTGTTTGGATCAGACAAAAATCTAGAGCCAAAAGTTCAATCATATATGGTCTTCATGGCAGGAGACTCTTAGGGGTGAATTACCTATTTGGCACTAAACTTTGAGATTTGCTTTAGAAAAATTCAAGTGCTCAAGATGTGGATAGGTAGGTGGAGTCTCTTCCTGTGATCTTCTGGACTCTCATACAGTGGGTTCCAGATCCATATGTAGTTGAGGCCCATTGCTGAATGACTTTTGGTTTAATTGGAGATTCATTTTAAAGAATTTCAGACTTTGATTCACATGTTACTTTTCATGAACTCCAATTATGCTGGAACTCTTTAAAACAGTTGATGTGAGTTTGTTGGTTAGTTAGGGTTAAGGTAATAATTGATTTGTGTACTCACGAATAAACAAGTACATTGTGATCGTCTATTTTGATGCTTAAGAGATAAATATTGTCCCGAATACTGAGAATAGCTCCTCTGCTTTTATTTGAAATAGTGTCATTATTACCCAACAAAGAAATTTGTAGGTACCACTTTGCCATTGTACTGTCTGTGTATCTGGATTTGGATCCCAAACTTGGAAATTTCCTTTCTAGGAAACTTTGCTGTAAGACACTCTTTAAAATCTAACTCTCTTCTTGTCTAATAATTCCTAATGCTTTCTCTCAAGTATTGATTATGGAAAGGAAAGGTATGTTGCATCCGGAGTTTCTCCGGTTAGCGGACGATTTCCCTCCACGCCTCTCTGACGTAGTGGGAACCGCGTACGTGGCAAGTTATAGCAGTGGTTTGCCATTGCCTTCTGCCGGGTGAGTTCCTAAAGAGATCACACTGAAAATCCCTAATATGGACCATAAGACATAGGAGCAGAATTAGGCCATTCGGTCTATCGAACTGCTCCACCTTTGATCTTACCTGATCTATTGCCCTCTCAACCACATTATCCTGCATTCTTGCCAAAATCTTTCACGCCTTGACTTATCTATCAACCTCCACCTTGAGTACACCTAATGACCTGGCCTCCATGGTCACCTGTGGCAATGAATTCCACAGATTCACCACCCTTGGGCTAAAGAAATTCTTTCTCATCTCCATTATAAATGGACGTCCCTGTATTCTGAAGTTGTATCCTCTGATCCTGGACTCCCAAACCATAGGGAGCATCCTCTCTAAATCCATTCTATCTAGGCCTTTCAATATTTGATAGGTTTCAGTGAGATCCACACCCCATCCCTTTCCTCAAAATTCCAGAGAGTACAGACCCAGAGCCATCAAACACTCCTCATATGATAAGCCTTTCATTCCCAGAATCTTTTTTTGTGAACCTCCTTTGAACCCTCTCCAATGACAGCACATCCTTTCTTAGATCAGGGGCCCAAAGCTGCTCTCAGTACTCCAAGTGAGGCCTCATCAGTGTTTTATGAAGCCTCAGCATTATATCATTGTTTTTATATTCTAGTCCTCTTTAAATGAATGCTAACATTGCATTTGCCTTCCTCACCACAGACTCAACTTGCAAATTAACTTTTAGGAATCCCTGCACGAGGATTTCCAAGTTCCTTTGCTCCTCAGATTTTTTAGTTTTCTCCCCATTTAGAAAATTGTCTACGCTTTTGTTCCTTCTACCAAAGTGCATGGCCGTACACTTCTCGACACTGTATTCTATCTGCCAGTAATTTCCAAACCCGTCTTAGTCCATCTGCTGCCTCCTTACTTCCTCAATACTAACTGCCTCCACCTATCTTCGTGTCATTCACAAACTTGGCCATAAAAAACATCAATTCTGTCATCAAAATCATGGACGTGCAGTGTAAGAAGAAGCAATCCCAGCACTGACCCCTGAAGGACACCACTAGTCACCTGCAGCCAGTCAGAAAGGCTCCCTTTATTCCCACTCTGTGCCATCTACCAATCAGCCAATGCTCTATTCATGTTAGTGTCTTACCTATAATACCTTGGGCTCTTATGTCGCAAAGCAGCCTCATGTGTGGCACGTTGTCAAAGGCCTTCTGAAAATCCAAGTACACAACATCCTCCGATTTTCCTTTCTGTTCTGCTTGTTATCTCCTCAAAGAGTTCTCACAGATTTGTCAAGCAAGATTTTTCCTGAAGGAAACCATGCTGACTTTGGCTTGTGTTATCATGTGCCTCCAAGTACCCCAAAACTTTTCTCCTTAACAATCAACTCCAACATCTTCCCAACCACTGAGTTCAGGCTAACTGGCCTATAATTTCCTTTCTTCTGCCTTCTTCCCTTCATGAAGAGTGGAGTGATATTTGCAATTTTCTAGTCCTCGAACCTGCCAGAATCTAGTGATTCTTGAAAGGTTATTACTAATGCCTCCTCAATCTCTTCAACTTCCTCTTTCAGAATCCTGGAGTGTAGTCCATCTGCTTCAAGTGACGTCTACCATCAGACCTTACAGCTTCCCAAGCACCTTCTCCCTAGTAATAGCAACTACACTCACTTCTGCCTCTCCAGCATACTGCTAATGTCTACTTCAGTGAATACTGATGCACAGTACTGATTCCGTTCGCCTGTCATTTTCTTGTTCACCATTACTACCTCTCCAAAATCATTTGTTTGTGGTCCAATATGTACTCTTGTCTCTCTTTTAAATAGGCATCCGTTAGTCTCGTGAGACCATGGATTTGCGCCTTGGAAGGTTTCCAGGGCGCAGGCCTGGGCAAGGTTGTATGGAAGACCAGCAGTTGCCTATGCTGCAAGTCTCCCCTCTCCACACCACCGATGTTGTCCAAGGGAAGGGCATTAGGACCCATACAGCTTGGCACTGGTGTCGTCGCAGAGCAATGTGTGGCTAAGTGCCTTGCTCAAGGACACACACACTGCCGCAGCCAAGGCTCGAACTAGCGACCTTCAGATCACTAAATGAACACCTTAACCACTTGGCCACGCGCCAACACAAGTGTCTCTTTTACTCATTATATATTTGAAGAAAGTTTTGGTATCCCCTTTAATATTATTGGCTGGCTTACCTTTGTATTCCATCTTTTCCATCTTTATGATTTTTTTTTAATTGCCTTCTGTTGATTTTTAAAAGCTTCCCAATCCTCTAATTTTCCAGTAGCCTTTGCTGTCCATGGCAAAGAAGTATGGCCTTCTATTCTGGTTGAGGAAGGTGAGATCATCAATTTTCCTCCCACCTTTTAGTATTTAAGTGATTTTTGTTTACTGGGTTCGCACTTGTTTTCAGTTGTTTGATTACTTTATCAACCCCTTGCTATGTGAACAGTGCCAATTTTGCAATGAGTTAGTAGAAAGAGCTTCTTTGAAGCATATTTGGTTTCTTTATTACATTAAAGATACCCTCTAATGTATTGCTTATATTCTTGTATTTAATCAGAATATTTCCACTTTACACCAAAATTGCCTTAGTTATTGCTAAAATTATTCACATGATAAACCAGAGAAATCTACTTTACATAGAAGGAGCAATACCATACACTGTAATTGTGTATTTTCTTTTATAGGCCGATTATCTAATGCTGCATCACTTAAATGAAAATGAAGAACTGATTGATGGTGGAAAAAAGTCAGCAATTGATGATCTAGAAGAAGGTGAATTGGAAGCCTTTGTCCAGAAAATAGGCATAAGAAAATACTCTAAAATTGTGCAAGAAGATGAAGAGAGTGCTAAAGATGAAAAGCAAGCAAAAAAGGAGGGTGTACAAATTGACAAAAAGGGCAAGAAAAGTAAAAATAAGGAACTGAAAGAGAAAATTCAAGATGGAAAGGCTGATAAAAAAGGTCAGCCTGGCAGAACTGGAAAGCAAAAAGATAATCAGGAATCAAGTACATGTGAAATACCAGGACGGAAAACCAAACATCAGGATATGTTTGAATTTCACCCCAAACAATACTTATTGGTAAAGCCAGGTGGAAAGTGGTATGATGCGGATTATGCAAATGAGCACACCTCTGAGCCACAAGATGAATCATTTGTCTCACAGTATAAAAATCTTGCTAAGCAGCTCTATGAGCACGAAACCAATCTTTACTCAAATAAGAAAAATCAAAAAGGAGCGAGTTCAACGTGGATGAAAACAGTTGTCACAACAGGCACATTGGCAGACAGGATGGCAGCCATGACACTTCTGATTCAGGATGCTCCGGTGCACACTCTTCACTTTGTAGAGGTATTAGTCAACCAAATCAAGAAGAAGGGAAGTCGGCGGCAGTCCTTAATGGCTTTGAGCACACTAACAGAACTACTAATCTCTGACTTGCTTCCAGACAATCGAAAATTACAAACTTTCTCGCAGCATCCTTTTAAAAAGCTGGAAGAGCTTGCCAGTGGTAACAAAGATACCAGGGACAAGCGCCTAATAATGTGGTACTTTGAACATCTCTTGAAGCACCATTTTGCAGAGTTTGTGCAGGCTTTAGAAGCTTTGACTCACGACAATGTGCAGGCAACAAAGGCTCAGGCCTTGGGTACAATTCATGAGATCCTCTGCAATAAGCCAGAGCAAGAGAAAGCCCTGCTGATTCAGTTAGTAAATAAGTTAGGAGATCCACAACATAAAATGGCGACAAAGGCCTCCTATCTTTTAGAAACATTGCTTCATAAACATCCCAACATGAAAACTGTTGTGTGTTGTGAAATTGAGCGACTTCTATACAGGCCTAATATTAGTCTGAAAGCTCAGTACTATGCCATTTGCTTTCTCAACCAGATGGTCTTGAGCCACGAGGAGAGTGACCTTGCTGGGAAATTAATAGCCATTTATTTTTCATTTTTCCATGCCTTTGTTAAAAAGTCAGAAATAGACTCTAAAATGCTAAGTGCTTTGCTGACTGGTGTCAATAGAGCTTTTCCTTATTCCAAAATGGATGATGAAAAGATAATGGAACAGATGGATACGTTGTTCAAGGTTGTTCATTTTGTGAACTTCACAACGAGTGTCCAAGCACTCATGTTGCTATTTCAGGTGATGGACTCCAAACAAGCTATATCCAATCGATACTATGTCGCACTTTACCGGTAAGATTTACTTGGTACAAAAACTCTTGATGTGAAGTGACTGAGAATTTCAAATCGTTTCGTGGAAAGTATAACAATTTCTAGAATGCAATCTGATTCATAGAAAAAAAAAACGTGCAATTACATTCCTTGTGGCAATAGTGATTTTTAAAGATATCACCTAATTAAGGATTAATGCAACATAGTGTTTACAGCATTTAAAAAATCTAGAATGGTCTTTGCATACAGGTAGGTATGCTATTGCATGTTTCCATAATGTAAATTGGTTATAAAGTAATTTATAGATTCTGTATTGCCCGTTATGCTGCTGGGGTTTAGGGCAGCAATTAAGGTCCTTCTCATCTCATGGTGTTCAGGGCTTCATTCACTGTGTCAGTAGCTTAGTTTTCACTTCTATCAGTCATGCAAGTCCCGGGGGTGGAGACTCAGGAACACTGTCACACTCAGGTGTAGAAGGATTCTTCAATGCTGTTTTTGTAACAGTTTTATTTGACCAGTCAGGGTTGTTACCCTGAGCTGAACCCCCGAACCAGGAGGACCGGTGGATGACTTAGTCTGGCCTCTACCCTTTGAACAGTTTGGCATGGGTGACCCTCCCAAAGGCCAAAGCTCAAAGCCCTGACTCCAGTCAGCGTAGCTCTCCAGGTCATTGAGGTGTGCCTGCCTCCAAACCATAACAATTTGTGATCCTCTCGGAGGGATTTATGGATGAAAGAATACTATTTGCTTTATAGATTAGTGTAGCACATTCAAGATGGGGAAAGCAGCACCCACAATACACTGGAAGAACTCAGCAGGTCGGGCAGCATCCGTAGAAACCATCAGTCAACGTTTCGGGCTGGAACTCTTCGTCAGAACTGAAGAGGGAAGGGGCAGAGGCCCTATAAAGAAGGTGGGGGGAGGGTGGGAAGGAGAAGGCTGGTAGGTGCCAGGTGAAAAACCAGTAAGGGGAAAGATAGGGGTGGGGGAAGGGAGGCAGGGAGGGGATAGGCAGGAAAGGTGAAGAAGGAATAGGGGAAAACACAATGGGTAGTAGAAGAAGGCAGAACCATGATGGAGGTGATAGGCAGCTGCGGGAGGAGGCAGAGTGAAATAGGGATAGGGGAAGGGAGGGGGAGGGAATTACCGGAAGTTGGAGAATTCTATGTTCATACCAAGGGGCTGGAGACTACCTAGATGGTATATGAGGTGTTACTCCTCCAACCTGAGTTTAGCCTCATCATGGCAGTAGAGGAGGCCGTGTATGGACATACCCGAATGGGAAGCAGAGTTGAAGTGGGTGGCAACCGGGAGATCCTGTCTGTTGTGGCGGATGGAGTGGAGGTGCTCGACGAAGTGGTACCCCAATCTGCGGCGAGTTTCACCGATGTAAAGGAGGCCGCACCGGGAGCACCTGATGCAATAGATGACCCCAACAGACTCACAAGTGAAGTGTTGCCTCACCTGGAAGGACTGTTTGGGGCCCTGAATGGTGGCAAGAGAGGAGGTGTAGGGACAGGTGTAGCACTTGCGCTTACAGGGATAAGTGCCAGGTGGGAGATCTGTGGGGAGGGACGTGTGGATCAGGGAGTCGCGGAGGGACCGATCCCTGCGGAAAGCAGAGAGGGGTGGAGAGGGAAAGATGTGCTTAGTGGTGGGGTCCTGTTGAAGGTGGCGGAAGTTGCAGAGGATAATGTGCTAGATCCGGAGGCTGGTGGGGTGATAGGTGAGGACAAGGGGAACTCTGTCCCTGTTGTGGTGGCGGGAGGATGGGGTGAGAGCCGAAGTGTAGGAAATGGAGGAGATGCGGGTGAGAGCATCATTGATGACAGCAGAAGGGAAACCACAATCCTTAAAGAAAGAGGACATTTGAGTTGTCCTGGAACGGAAAGCCTCATCCTGGGAGCAGATGCGGCAGAGACGGAGGAACTGGGAATAGGGAATGGCATTTTTGCATGTGGCGGGGTGGGAAGAGGTATAGTCGAGGTAGTTATGAGAGTCAGTGGGCTTGTAGAAGATGTATCTTTAGCTTTCCCCTTACTGGTTTTTTACCTGGAACCTACTAGCCTTCTTTTTCCCACCCTCCCCCCCCCCCACCTTTATAGGGCTTCTGCCCCTTCCCTCTTCAGTCCTGAGGAAGGGTTCTGGCCCGAAACGTTGACTGATCGTTTCCACGGATGCTGCCCGACCTGCTGAGTTCCTCCAGCGTGATGTGAGTGTTGCTTTGACCCCAGCATCTGCAGAATATTTTGTGCTTACAAGATGGGGAAAACCTGTTTAATTCTGTTCTTTGAAGGCAACTACAGCCTATGCTGCTAAAATGCAACTTTTTATAAGATGCGTTTTCTTATGGGTATAACTGAGTGTTAAAGAAGAAGTGCCTGCATTCGTTCTCCTTTTGGGTTACACAAGAATGTGAAAAATAAATATGACAGCTGCTGAAATAAGGGTGATTGAAAAGAAGAAACAAGAGGGGGTGTCTCTGTACACTGCCTTCACGTCACAGGCACATTTTGCACTTAATTTAGAACAGCAATACTGATGTTGAAAGAAGTAGGCTATTGCAAATAACAACAGCTTATGGTGACTGTAAAATTAATCCATCTGATTTGACACTAACTCGACACTCCCCCACTCCCCAGAAGATAGATGTTGGAGTATGTAATTATTTTGAAAGTTGCTCAAATCTATGGAAGGTTTAAAACAAGAAGCAAAACATTAGGGCGACATTATAGACGCATTGCATAAATGTGGTATATTTTATGTATTCCAATCACAAGCAAAAGAAAATCTGCAGATGCTGGAAATCTGAGCAACACACACAAAATGCTGGAGGAACACAGCAGGCCAGGCAGCATCTATGGAAAAGAGCACAGTCGACGTTTCAGGCCGAGAGCTTTCAGCTGTATTGGTTTCTAAAGATTGGAAGAGTTTGGTTGACTCTTAACAGCAACACAGACATTTGGGGCTCAATGACCAGTGTATTCTATGTAATCTGTTAATATTGGTTTCCTGTGTGCAACATCATTTAATGCTGCATTTAATTTAATATTATTTATTAAACAATCACTAGTATATGTGTCATAGTTGATATTTATTAATTATCGTTGTCGTTCTGTATGTTGTGAAATTTGTTGTTCTATAGCAGCCATATCAAACAAAATATAAAAATTACAATAAGTTACAAAAATCAATAAATTGAGAAATTTAAAGAATTTAATAATATAAATTGGGGTGCTGGAGGTATTCTTTTGAATGGAAATTTGATGAGATGGCTATAGAACAATATAAAGAAGGTTGATTTACATCAGTTATTAAGGTGATGTGGGTGTTACTGGCAATGCCTGCATTTATTGTGCAACCCTAACTGTTGAACTGAGAGTCAACAACCTGGTGGGCCTGAAGTCTCTTGAGGGACATACTGAATATTCATACACTGAAGGATATTGGTGAATCGGTTAGGGTTTTACAATATTTAGGCAGATTCATAGCTATCATTACTGACTATAGTTTTTTTAAATTTCAGATTTACTTAATGACTTGAATTTAAATTCCATGACTGCCTTCAAGTTCTTCTCAAAATTAATGGTCTAAATGTCTAGATGCTAGTCTATAGTATGCTACCACAGTCAACGATGATAGTTCTGGTTACAGAGATTTAGTAATAGTCTTGTCTCTTCTATCATTCAATATGCTTGAAACCAGTATTAATGTAATTTTGTAGATGATTTAAAAACCTCCTATCTTTTGCAGGAAACTGTTGGATCCAGGACTGGCACAAAGTTCTAAACAAGCAATGTTTCTAAACTTGCTGTACAAATCTTTGAAGTCTGACATTGTGCTTCGTCGCATCAAAGCATTTATAAAAAGGATCCTGCAGGCTACTTGTGGCCAGACGCCAGCGTTTATATGTGGAGCCCTCTTCCTTATTTCTGAGATTTTGAAGCTGAAGCCAGGTGTTCAAGCACTCTTAAAAGAACATTGGGTATAGCTTCTACTATTTCACCAATCTATTCTGTTCTTTAATATAGTGTTCTACATTAATAGAGAAGGCATGGTCCTGTATCTTAGTAGAAATCAGCATTAAGTCAAATGAGCATAGAAAGAAATTATACAACATTTTGTATACTTAAGTACATTGAAATGTAACTAAAAGGATATTAAATGCTCATTTGCAATGTAATAATGGGGAAAAAAAAGCAGAGTTCAAATGAAGTGGAAAATATTAGTTTACTTCAGGCAATTCCTAAATTAAACTTAGATATTTTAAGTTTGGTTATAATATGTGGAATTTTTGTAATCTGTGCTAACCTGCAACTATAATACACTAATAAGAAAGGTTATGATTCCTACACCGTACTGAGATAACTCATCAATGATGAGGTGCTTCTATTCTGTGTTGTGATCAAACGTTACCAATCGGAACAGCAGTAATATTGAAATTGATAGACATGTAACTGCAGCTTGATTAGCATCTGTAGAAGAGAAAGAAACGAAATCTTTGGTATTTTGTAACAGTAATCTTTTATTCTTCAAATATTGCATTTCATGTATGACAGCTAAAATTATAGACTGTGAGCTAGTAATGCTTGGATAATATTTAAAGTTGCCAAATATTTTCTACTAAGGAATCTGATGAAGAGGAAGATTTTAGAGATGTTGATGACAGTGAAGATAAATCTGAAGATCTTAATGAAGAGAATATGGTGAACAAATTGCATGAAGGGGAAAAATGTGGCAATGCTAACAAAGTAGAAGAAAGCATTGTTCAGAATACAACTGCAGCCAAAAAGCCTGAATCAACTGTCTCTGTGTCATGGTTGCACCACAAAAATCAAGAAGGTAAATTATATGGATAGGCAAAATGTTCAGTATTGTAAGTTTTTCATTATTTTGCTTTACTGGATGCAAGAATAAAATCTTTATCTACATGTCACCCAACCAGGATTCACATTACTGACCCGTGACACCCTATTCAAAAGGCTATGTATGAATCAGATTAGAGTTGACTGCAGGTTCAAGTCCTCTGCCAGGACTTGTACAATTGTGACTCTCTGTTGAATTGTATTAATATATTCTTTGTACTTTGTTAGGCAAAATCCAGCAGAGGCTTCCTTAGTGATAGAGGTTAACTATTCATAAAGTTTAGCATCCCAATTGTGAGGTTGCCATTCAAATTTCAATCTGTTTGCAGTTTATGGAAGTGGGCAAAATACCGCTATTGAGCTCTACTCTTTGTTATAGGTGGAAAGAGTCTAGGAACCTACGATCCACTCCACAGGAATCCCCTCTCTTGTGGAGCAGACCATGCGGGTCTCTGGGAATTGAGAAAGGTAAAATATCTTGTTTACTGTTATGTGATCATGTGCAGCTGGTAACTTTTTTTTTTGAAAAGTAAAACTCTAAATATGAGATACTGGTTCAGAAGATGAGGATGCATGGGATCCAGGGCAAGTTGATAAATTGGGTTTAGTATTGGCTTAGCAGCAGGAGTCAGAGGATGATGCCAAGATGTTGCTTTAGTAGTTGGACATCTCTGATAATGGTGTCCCACAAGAATCAGTGTCGGGGCTGTTACTGTTTGTCACGTGCATAAACCAGTTGTTTTTATGTGGAAGCAGGAGGCTTGATCGGTATGTTTGCACGTAACACTAAGATTGGTTCACAATGTAAGCATGAGATTCTACGGATTCTGGAAGTCCAGAGCAACTCAGAAAATGATGGAGGAAATCAGCAGGTCGGACAGCATTTATGGAGGGGAATAACAATTGACATTCTGGGCCGAGACCCTTCATCAGCACTGGAAAGGAAGTGTGAAGAAGCCAGAACAAGAAGGTGGGGGTGGGAGAGGGGAAGTTGTACCTGCTGGCAGGTGAAGCCAGGAGAAGGTGGGATGAAGTGAAAAGCTTAGAGATGATAGGTAGAAAAAGAAAAGATTTGAAGAAGAAGGAATCTGATAGGAGAGGAGAGTGACCATGGGAGAAAGGGAAGGAGGAGTGGCACCAGTGGGAAGTGATGGGCAGGTGAGCAGAAGTGAAGGGGCAAGAGGGGAGTGAGAATGGGGTATTGAAAAAGAGGGGAGTGGGAGGGGGGGAGAAATTACCAGGCTAGATAAATCAGTGTTTATGCTGACAGGTTGGTCGACAGTGTGGTGGGTAGCCATAGGCTGCAGGGTGATATCAGTGTGTTAATAAAATGAGCTGAGAAATCACAGGTGCAGTTTAATCCTGAAAAGTGTGAAGTGATGCATTTTGGGAGTACTTATGAGACTGGATCGTGCAACTTGAATGGGGAGTATTAGGCTTGGTGTACAGGTCCAAAGATCCCTGAGGGTGGTGGAGCAGGTAGATAGTGTGGTCAAGATGGCATATGGATGAGACTATAAGAGATGGGAGCAGAACTGGGCCATTTACCCAGTGAGTGTGCTCACTATTTCATCATGGCAGATTCATTTTCCATCTCAATCCCATTCTCCTGCCCTTTGATTAATCAAGAAACTTTCAATCTCCGCCTTAAATACACTTAATGACCGGGCCTCTTGTGCAACAAATTCCACATATTCACCACCCTTGAGCTAAAGAAAATCCTCCTCATCTCTGTTCTAAATGGACATTCCTCATTCTGAGGTTGTGCCTTCTGGTCCTAGACTACCCATTATAGGAAACATCCTCCTTTACATCCACCCTATCTAGACCTTTCAGTGAGATCCCCATCCCTTGTCCTTCTAAATTGCAGCAAGTACAGGCCCAGAGCTATCAAATACTCCTCATATAATAACCCTTTCATTCCCAGAACCCAAAGCTTAACTGCCCATGTCCCTCTACACAGGCTTCTGGACCTGCAGAGCTCCAGTGGATTGTTTTTGTTCTATATTTCAGCATCTGCAGTCTCTTGTTTCTTTCTTTCCTAATTCCTATTTGGTTTAATTCTGCCCCTCGTACCCAGGCTGCTTATTAGGTGATCACTATGGCCCCCCATCAAGGGGGCCTTAAAGCTCTCCACTTCTTTTTGGACAACAGAACCAACCTTTTCCCCATCTCCATCTGGCAGAACTGATCCTCACCCTTAACAATTTCTCCTTTGGCTCCACCCACTTCCCTCAAACCCAAGTTGTAGCCATGGGTGTTGACACAGGCTCCAGCTGTGCCTACCTTTTCATTGGCTACGTGGAACAGTCCACATTCCACGCTTAAACCAGCATTGCTCCGCAGCTCTTCCTATGCTGCATTGACAAATGCATTGGAGCTTTTTCCTGCACCAATGCTGGGCTTGTCAATTTCATTATCTTTGCCTCCATCTTCCACCTTGCCCTCAGACTTACTTGGTCCATCTCACCCCTTTCTCGATCTGTCTGTCTCCAACTCTGGAGGCAGTCTAAATACTGATATATTTTATAAACCCACTAACTCTCACAGCTTTGACTATACGTCTTCCCACTCTGTCACTTGTAAAAATGCCATTCCCTTTTCTCAGTTCCTCAGTTTCTGCTGCATCTGTTCTCAGGATGAGGCTTTTCATTCCAGAATAACTGACATGTCCTCCTTCAAAGAAAGGGGCTTCCCTTCCTCCACCATTAAAGCTACCCTCACCCACATCTCTTCCATTTCGCGCACATCTGCCCACATCCCACCCTCCTGCTGCCATACCAGGGATAGGGTTTCTAATGTCCTCACCTACCACCCCACCAGCCTCTGAATCCAGCACGTATTTCTCTGTAATTTCCACCATTACCAACGGGATCCCACCACCAAGCACGTCGTTCCCTTCCAAACCCCCCCCCACTTTCCGCTTTCCACAGGGATTGTTCCCCTCCCACTGATCTCCCTCCCTTGCAAATGGAAGAAGTGCCACACCTGTCCCTATACCTCCACCCTCACTACCAATCAGGCCCCAAACAGTCCTTCCAGGTGAGGTGCCACTTCACCTGCAAGTCTGTTGGGGTCATCTGCAGCATCTGGTGCTCTCGATGTGGCCTTCTGTATATTGGTGATATCCAGCATAGATTGGGAGACTGCTTTGTTGAGCCCTTCGCTGCGTCTGTCACAAAAAGCAGGATTTCCCATTTCATCTCTACTTCCCATTCCCATTTCAACATGTTAGTCCATGGCCTCCTCAACTACCACAATGAGGCCACATTCAGTTGAAAGAGCAACACCTTATCTGGGTAGCCTCCAACCTGATGGCATGAACATTTCTCAAACTTCTGGTAATTACCCTTCTTCCCCCCCCCCCTTCCTTCACCATTCTCAATTCTTTCCCTCTCTAACCTTTTCTTCTTGTATGCCCATCAGCTCCCTCTGGTGCTCCTCCCCTTCCCTTTATTTCATGGTCTTGTGCCCTCTCCTATCAGGTTCCTCCTTAAAGGGCTGGAGAAGGACTACTTCTACTAAATCAACTTCCCAGCTCTTTACTTCACCCTTTCTCCCTCGTATGGTTTCACCTATCACTTGCCACTTTGCCTCCCTTCCCCGAAACATCGACTACTTATTCCCATCCATAGATGCTGCCTGACCCGCTGAGGTCCTCCAGCACATTGTGCATATTGAGCCGAATGTAATCTGGTGCCTGGCATTAATAGCATTTGAATTGGCAAAACCATACTTTTTTGATACTTCAGATGTGTCTAATCCTCTCATAAGTAGATAGCTCAATCATTTGCACAAGTCACCAAAATGCTCTTGAAGTATTCAGATTATTTGATGATTATGCTTTTAAATCATCGGCAACAGGGAAGTTTTTAACTGTAATAACAACTTGTATTTTATTATATTTTCTTTCACCTAGTTGAGTGAACATTTCCATCCATCGGTGGCTCTCTTTGCAACAACTATCCTGCAGGTGATGTACATGTGGTTTGTATGATTTGCTGTTTTTGTGTCTCTTTTGTGTACTTTCCATCAACAAGATAGTTAAGCAGTGTTACGTTATACAGTGTTTCTGTATAAAGTGCCATTTAGAGTTGTTGCTATGGTTGCTAAATAATCACATCAGTGTTTTTCCCTGTTTTCACTTTTATTTTCTTAATGAAAATTGCAGATCTAAAGGTTGTAAAAGCACCTTTATGTTTGTTTCATCAGATCATTTGACACAACCAAGAGGTTATAACAAGTCCAGTTGACATGTAGCATTTCATGTGGAGGTTAATTGTCACTCTTCAGTATTGGAAGATTATCACTTCTGTCATCCAGGGATTTTGCCAGCAATTATGGCAACTTCCTTCCCTTAAAGATTTGTTTAAATAATGATATTGAATCTGTTGAGTGATTGCACTTTAAACTACTTTCAGAATTTTTCAAATGAAGTGAATTTAGAGGGTCTCGGCCTGAAACGTCGACTGTACCTCTTCCTAGAGATGCTGCCTGGCCTGCTGCATTCACCAGCAAATTTGATGTGTGTTGCTTGAATTCCCAGCATCTGCAGAATTCCTTGTGTTAGAGAAATAATTCCTGTATTTCAAATAGACTCTTCTCGGGCTTCCATCTGGATACAGGTATCGATTTTTAACTGATATTTTGATAACAAACTCTGCCATCTTCATCAGGCATGATGTCTGGGTATGTCTAGCCCAGTGGTATTTATACCGCCATCATCCGTCCCTCCTTATTGGTTAGTCCTCATCCAATCAGCTTTTCGCTCTACCACCTTGCTTACAATCAAATTCTAGTTCTTACTTAGAGCCTTTGTCTTTGTGAAAATTCTTTTCCTCTAGTTTTATTTCAATGGCATTGTTCACCAGGCAGTCCCAAAAGCCACTGGCGTGGCACAGTAGTTTTGTGCTGTTGAAGTCAACCCTATGGCCTTCTAGCACTGTTCAATGTTCTTCTAGCACTGATTTCTCCAGGTGACCCAAATGGATACACCTCCTGTGCTCCTTGATGCAGATTTGCACTGTGAGTCCTGTCTGGCCGATATATGCTGTTCCATATTCGCAAGGAATCCGGTAAACGCCAGCTGTCCTGAGTTCCAGGTCATCTTTGATCTGCCTAAGCCGTGATTTGAACTTCCTTATGGGTTTATGGGTGGTATTTCTTCAGGATCCTGACAATCCTTCCAGAAACCGTAGAAATGTAGGGAAGACAGGCGGTAGTGACGAGTTCCTCCTCATTGTTAGGTTTCCTGGTTTTTCCGTTGGCCCCTTTAAGGGCCCGATTGATTTGCTTCACCTTGTAGCCATCTTAGAGGAATTCTGCAGGGATTCTGTAGAATAACAACCACCATCACGCCTACCAATGTAGAGTGGTTCTTTATACTTTGAAATGTATGATAATGCAATTTGGTAAAAGGAACAATAGTACAGAATATTATCTAAGTGGGAAGAAAATTCAAACATGACAGGTGCAAAGGGACTGGGAGTCCTTGAGCATGACTCCCAGAAGGTTAATTCAGAGGTTGAGTCTGTGTTAAAGAAGGTAAATGCAATGTTGGCATTTATTTCAAGGGGAGTAGGATATAAAAACAAGGAGATGATGCTGAGGCTTTATAGGACACTAGTCAGGCCACACTTGGAGTATTGTCAACAGTTTTGGTCCTCATATCTTAGAAAGGATGTGTTGTCATTGAAGAGAATCCAGAGTAGGTTCACGAAGATGATTCCGGGAATGACGGAGTTAACATATGAGGAGTGTTTGTCAGCTTTGGGCCTGTACTCACTGGAATTTAGAAGAATGTGCGGGGAATCTCATTGAAACCTACCGAATTTTGAAAGGGCTAGATAAGGTGCACGTGGGGAGGATGTTTCCAGTGGAGAGGGTATCCAGAACTAGGGGGCACAGCCTCAAAATTGAGGGTGTCCTTTTAGAACAGAGGTAAGGGGAATTTTTTTTTTAGCCAGATAGTAGTGAATCTGAAGAATACTCTGCCACAGACTGCAGTGGAGGCCAAGTCCATGGGTATATTTGAAGCAGAGGTTGATAGTTTCCTGATTGGTTAGGGCAACAAGGGATATGTCTTCCCTATATTTACACAGGTTCTAGAAGGATCACTAGGAGCCTGAAGAAATTCATCAGATTAATGCCATCCACAAACGCATAAGAAAGCTCAAATCACAGCTTATCCGGATCAAAGATAACCTGGGACTCGGGACAGCTGGCATTTACAGGATTCCCCATGAATACGGAGTAGCATATATCAGCCTGACAGGGTGCACGGTGGAAACCTGCATCAAGGAGCACAGGAGGTGTATCCATTTGGGTTACCTGGAAAAATTGGCGGTAGAAGAACATTGAATTCACAATGGCCATATTATTGATTTCGACAGCACAAAACTACTAAGCTGCACTAATGGCTTTTGGGGCCGCCTGGTGAAGGAAGTAATTGAAATAAAACTACAGTAAGTGAGTGTTGGAATTCTATTGTAAACAGCGTGGGACGTTGTAAACCTGATTGGATGGGACTAACCAATAAGAAGGGACAAACGATGGGGGTATAAACACCGTCAGATTAGATATGCCCAGGCATCATCTCTGATGAAGTTGGCAAAGTTTGTCATCAAAACATCAGTTAAAATCAATGCCTATACCTGGCTGGAAGACCGAGAAGAGTTTATTTGTCATATATACCGGGAAAGCACTAGATCCAATTCCTGTATTTGATAACCTCTTGCAGTAAAGGTTGATGAGTAAGATAAGAGCTTGTGCTGTTAAGGGTAGCATTGAAGGCTACATATCATATAGAGGACTAAGTGAAATAAATGCATCTTTTCAAAGCTGAATTATCAGAGTATCTCAAGGATGGGTTATTGGCCCTCAAATATTTCCTATCTTTTTAATGAGTATGGGGGAGCAGAATATAACGTATTCAACTTTACTGTTGATATGAAAATGGGTTATTTGAATGTAGGTATCAGAATTGGTTTATCATCATCACAATGTACCAAGGTACAGTGAAAAACTTGCCTTGCGTGCTGTTCGTACAGATCAGATCATTAAACTGCATTGAGGTAGAACAAAGGAATCTGAAACAGGATGTAGATTGAGAGACCAAAAACATGTCAAATGGAATTTAGTCCAGAGAATTGTGGGTCATGTGCTTCAGTAAGGGCAAATCAAAAGACTATTATCAAAATGGAGGGAGATTGCAAAAGAGTGGTGTACAGGGAACCTAGGTGTTGTGCATGAAGTACAAAGATTTAGCATGAAAGTGCAACGAACTGTTAGAAGGCAAATTGCACATTGGCTATATTGCAAGGGGTTTGGAGTTTAAAAACCTAGAAGTATTTCTGCTGACGCTACACCGGGAGTACTGTGCACAGTTTTGATCTTTTTTTAAAAGGATATACTAGCAGAAGAGGTGGTCCTGAGGAGATTCACTTGGCTAAGTCCTTGGATCATTGGAGATAGTTAAAGATGATTAAAAGATTGGGAGTTGAAAGCTATCTGTAGCTGGTAGCAAGGAGTTGAGGCCTGGGGCAGATGAGCCATTATTATATTGAATGGTAGAGGAGGCTTAAAAGACCATGTGGTCCACTCTCCAATTTTTTGGCATTTGTTGTACAAGTTGAAAAAATAAACATTGCTTGTATAATCTACTTGTAGGGTAATCACATCCAATATTCTGGAGACCCTCTTCAGGATTTCACGTTAATGAGGTTTCTTGATCGCTTTGTATACAGAAATCCCAAACAGCAGAAAGGCAAAGGTAAACATCATCTGTAATTTGAACAAAATAAATTATTGTTGCACATTATTCAAATGATGCATGTTATTCTATCAATAAGGTGACTTATGAACTTGCAATGTATGTATTTCTACAGCTCCATGTTTTGGTATTGCAGACTATATCACTTTTAGAAGAGATTTATAGTTTTTTGTATTTCAGTTGGTTAGTTACTCTAAAATTCATTAATATATTTCATTGGACAAGATAACCTCTATGTAAAATTGTTTGAAGAATCTTATTAACTAACACAAAATGCATAATGATACAAAGAATGGTATAGTGACACAGCATATAGTCCTGATGTCTCCTAGCAGATCAGAGGAAACCATGAATATCTCACCAATGGTAATAGATTAGTGTATATGAATACCTTAAAATTACTGTACCTTGTCATTTTGTTAAAGAACCAATAATTTTACAGAGGTGGGCAGAAGGGCCTGTTTTAATGTTTTATTACCCTAAATTTTATAGATATTAGGAATTATTTTTGTGTAACCATACATCTCGAAAGAATTCATACTTACAAAGTATTTGTCCAGGTGTCTTTTTTTTTGGCGTGTGCCTGTGTGCGCGTCTGTGCGTGTGTGTCTGCGTATCCGTGATGATGTCTTTTTCATGGCTTTTTTTTACAAGGCGCGGAGCGAAAGAGAGACTGTGTGGGGAACCACTCCTCACACAGACACTTTCGCAGTATTTTCCCTTTATTTTACGAGGTCGAGTTGCGATCTTGACACTCAACCTGGCACGGATGGAAAGCGTATTCGGGGGTGGACCCGACTAGTTTCGAACCCGGGAACCTCCACTCCCGGGTCCGGCACCGATGTTGTTGCACCACCGGCTGGCCCATCCAGGTGTCTTTTTCAAAGCCTATATATTTCTTTCATTTGCACGCCACGTAATGGCTTTAATCTGTTCCAGTCAATAAGGAATTTCCTAAACTTTTTAAAGTTGCCTGAAGTTTTCTACATCTTTACCAAATGATTATTTGAATTTTGAGTTGTTGGAATTTTATTTATTGTAGCTTGATGGGATTTATTCATCTTTTTCTGTCCTTTATTGTTTATTTTTCAGTTCGTAGCATTCTCATGACATTGTGTTGTTCTCACGGTGTGAATTGTTTTCGCAGGGAATACAGACAGCATTGTGATGCAGCCTAAACAGAAACTTCTGTTCAGTGATCCACATAAACTGCGAGGTAATTTAAACAGTAAATGAGTAGTAATAAAATACATTGCGTGGTCTTGTTTTGGATATGCTAGAATTAATGCATTTAAAATGCACTTTCTTCCTTTTGCATCAGCTTCGATTCAAAGTCATGGATACACAGCTGTCTGACATTATTTATTTATTTTAATTTAGCTCTACCAATGAACTATATACCAATATAATATACTAATTTTATATCAGCCCCATCAATTTTCAGTGCCTGCTAAAGCTTAACGGCATTTATGTCTGTAAATTTGGGCTTTGAACATCAGTTTGTGAGGAAAAGGCATGGAACTTTAGGAAGTTTTACAATGTGGCAAAATATTCTTCCAGTTACACCTCTGCACTAGGTAGATATCTAAATAAAAATGTAATTAGATATAAAATAAAATTTAATATTTCTAGTCATGTGAACTAATATATCAATCAGTATAGCAAAAGTGTAAATTATAATTTTAAGCAATAACACAAATATTTTTAAGTGAAAATAAGTATTCTAAAATGTTAAAAATAACATTTAAGGTAACTGGCAGTAAATGTGGGTTGGAAGTGGAATGAAAGATATCTATGCATTTAGCGGGCGATGGAAGACCTTAAATACAGTTCCTGAAATGACGGAGGAATGGTGATTCAGTAGTTACTTTCTAAAAGTGATTGGATAAGTAATCAGATAAAATGCTATGTGATGGAAAATTTATATCAGTAGGACAGAGTACTTAATTTATTCAAAAAGCCGGATCTAATTGATGTTTGAGCTCCTGTGATCTATACTTTAATGATTCTTTCTCAGCAAGATGAATCAGATTGCAACCACTGTTCACTTATTGTGGAGATAGGCAATCTGCAGTGGGTCACGTCCTTGCTTAGGCAGGAGTTGATTCTGGCCATGACCAACCTCTCAAAGTACTTCATCACAGTAGATGTGAGTACAATGGGGCAATAGACATTGAGGCAGCTCACCCTGCTCTTTGACACTTGTATGATTGTCACCCTTTTGAAGCAGGTGGGAATCTCTGACAGCAGCCGTGAGAGATTGATGAGGTTCCTGAACATTCCTGCCAGTTAGATGGCACAGATTTTCAAGGCCTGACAATTTGCAAGGGTTCACCCTCGTGAAAGATGTTCTGACATCGGCCTTTGAGACAGAGATTACAGTGTCTCAGATACTGCAGGGATTTGCACAGGTGTAGTTTTATTCCCCCTTTCAATGTGAGCGTAAAAGGTGTTTAGCTTATCTGGGAGTGAAGCATCACAGCCATTCATGATGTTAGATTTTGCCTTGTAGTAAATAATTGCCTATAAACCCTGTCTTGTATTTTTCATGCTCTAAACGCATGGAAGATCTAATCAAACCATAGAACATAGTTCAAAGTAAAGTTATTATCAGAATACATATAGTCAGCCCTCTGTATCTGCGGGTTCTGCATCCGCAGATTCAACCAACTGCGGATCGAGATCAGAAAAAAGAACAGTTCTCTCTCCAGCACTCATCGTATGAGCATTGTTCGCCTCGCGTCTCATTCAGTAATTACTTGTGTTGTGTACACCCTTTGCTTCTGTGAAAAAGTGGCTCCTAAAAAGCAATTAAGCAGTCAAAGCAATTCCTCAACGGCTAAGAGGGAGCATAAAGTGCTATCTCTCGCCAAGAAAATAAAAAGGAGTTTAAGGCTAGTAAGGGATGGCTGGCTAGCTATGTAAAGTGCTATAGCCTCAAGAACTTAAAGATCATGGGAGAATCGGCTGAGGCAGCGTCAGCGTTCCAGAAGAGCTACGATGGTTGCATCTGTACTGAACATGTACAGACTTCTTTTCTTGTCATTATTCCCTAAACAATACAGTATAACAACTATTTACATAGCATTTATATTGTATTAGGTATTATAAGTAATCTAGAGATGATTTAAAGTATACAGGAGGATGTGCGTAGGTTATATGCAAATACTACACCATTTTATATATGGGACTTGAGCATCCACAGAATTTGGTATCCTCGGAGGGTCCGCGGAACCAAACCCCAGCGGATGCGGAAGGCCGACTATATATGTCACCATATACAAACCTAAGATTCATTTTCTTGCAGGACAAACTGAATAATTCCAATTACCATAATAGAATCAGTGAAAGATTCTACCCAACAGGGCGGACAAACAACCAATACACAAAAGGCAACACATTGTGCAAATACAAAATAAAAAAATAATAATAGTAAGTGCATATTAATAATAAATTAATAACCCATAAATATCAAGAACATGAAATGAAGAGTCCTTGAAAGTGAGCCCATCGATTGTAGGAACAATTTAGTGGTGGGCAAGTAAGTTATCCCCACTGGTTCAAGAGTCTGATGGTTGAAGGGTTCTAACTGTTCCTGAACCTTGCACTGAGAGTCCTGAGGCTCCCTACTACCGTCCTAATGGCAGCAGCGAGAAGAGAGCATGACCTGGGTGGCGAGGGGTCCCTGATGACGGTTGCTGCTTTCCTGCGATACTGCTCTGCGTAGGTGTGCTCAATGATGGGGAGGGCTTTACCTGTGGTGGACTAGGCTGTATCCACTACTTTTGTAGGATTTTCCATTCAAAGGCATTGGTATTTCTATACCAGGCTTTGATGTAGCCAGTCAATATACTCTACACCACACATCGATAGAAGTTTGTTAGTGTTCTAGATATCATGCTGAATCTTCTACTTCTAAGAAAGTAGACGTGTTGCCGTGCTTCTTCTGTACTTGCACTTGGGTGCTGCTGCACAGCACAGATCGAGAAGTACAACAGAGTAATGGGTCCTTTGGCTCACCATGTCTGTGCTGACCATGATGATCTGATTTGCTTGCATGTTATTCATCTTTCACGAGTGCAAATGCATTAGTAGTTTGATGTATTAAATTTATTTAAATAATGCTTTATTTAAAATGTGCAAAGAATTATCTTAATGGTGTGAAATTGAGATTTTTGAAATTACTACTTTGCAAGCCTAGTGCCAAAGTAAGATATTGAGAATGTTATTGATATCTATATGGTTTAAAATGTTTGCAGTAAATAGTAAGAAGTTTATTGAACAAGAGGAGAGTCAGATCCCAGTGGATGAAATATTCTTTCATAGGTAAGTTTCGATTATTTAATGTTTGTACTATAGTTAACGTATCTGAAGAGAATCATTGTCACGCAACATGTGGAGGGACCAGCAGGCAAATGAGTAAAAGAATGCCTGAGAGTCTTTAGACTGTTCACAGTGGGAGACTTTGTATTATTCTGTAACTTTTTTTAAAAAAAGTTGAATATGTAAGCACCTTTCATTACTTCAGAATATCATAGAATGATTTGCATCCATTGAGTATCTCCCGATGTGTAGTTTATTGTAATGTAAGTCAAGCAGTCAATTTACGCAGTGCAATAATTTGATAAACTTTCACATGGGAGGTTGGACGAGAAAGTTCAGTGGCTCGGCATTCAGGATGAGGTAGTTAATTGGATTAGACATGGGATTGTAGGAGAAGCCAGAGAGTGGTTGTAGATGGTTGCCTCTGACTGGAGGCCTGTGGCACATGGTGTGCCAGAGGGATCAGTGCTGGGTCTGTTGTTGTTTGTCATCTATATCAATGATCTGGATGATAATGTGGTAAACTGGATCAGCAAATTTGTGGCTGACACCAAGATTAGGGGTGTAGTAGACAGCGAGGAATGCTGTCAGAGCTTGCAGTGGGATCTGTACCAGCTGGAAAAAGGGGCTGAACATGGCTGAATTAAATGAGACAAGTGTGAAGTGTTATACTTTGGGAAGGCAAACCAGGGTAGGACTTAAATCGTGAGCAGTTGAGCACTGAGGAGTGCGGTAGAACAGAGGGATCTGAGAATACAGATCCATAATTCCTTGAAAGTGGCATCACAAGTAGGTAGGGTCATAAAAGAGAAATTTTGGCATATTGGCATTCATAAGTCAAAGTACTGAGTGCAGGAGTTGGAATTTTATGTTGAAGTTGTATAAGATGCTGGTGAGGCCTGACTTGGAATATTGTGTGCAGTTCTGGTTACCTATGTACAGGAACGATATCAATAAGATAGAGTACAGGGAAAATTTACAAGGATATTGCCAGGAGTTGAGGACCTGAGTTATAAGGAAAAGTTGATTAGGTTAGGACTTTATTCCCTAGAGCATAGGAGAATGAGGAGAGATTGGATAGAGGGAAATAAAATTGAGGGGTCTCGACTGGATAAATGCAAACAGGCTTTTTCCACTGAGGTTGGGTGAGACTAGAACTAGAGGTCTTGTGCTAAGGGTGAAAGGTGAACAATTTAAGGGGAACTTTACTCAGGGTGGTGAGAGTGGAACAATCTACCAGCAGAAGTGGTGAATTTGATTTCAACATTTAAGGAAATTTGGGTATGGATGGGAGGGGTATGGGGAGCATGGTCCAGATGCAGGTTGATGGGACTAGATGGGCTGAAGAGCCTGTTTTGTGCTGTAGTGTTAGACGCCTCCATGACTCTAAATAGTTTTGAAAACTTTGGGTGAGGGATTAATATTGGCTAGGATTTGGGAAAATTTTCCCTTTCCCTGATCAGAATAATGACACAATTTAACACATTACCTGAAAGACAGAACATTTGCCAGTATAATGTTCCCTCAATGTTGCCCTTGAGTGCCAGCCTAAATATGTTTGCACAAGTCTTTGAAGTAGAAAATGAACTCTCAGCTTGCTTACTTGCATATTATAGTACCACTGAGTCACAATTGACAAGTTAATTACCTTGCCTGTATTTCACAGTACCATGAGCAACAGACCTTTACATTTTAACAGGAGTCTTTTGTTAGTTTCTTAAGGCAGTTTGTATCCTGTGTTTCATTACTACTTAATGCCTCATTCTGGTGAACCATTCTTTGTATGCAGATTAAAATGCATTCAACAATCCATAATTTAGAGATAATTTTGGTTAGATTTTAGTGAATAATGAAAAGCAGTGATTTACTTTGTACATCTCTGGTTTAGCAGTGGCTTTCAGTGTGCTCCAGTAGCTTAAACTGGGTCCAAGTGCGGTAGGTTGAATACAGAGATTAACATCATTTTGAATCTGAATTCTTTCTGATCAGAGTGGCAAAACTGAAGATTATTTTAAGAAAATTAACATGTGATGTTTGAAATTTCTAATTATTACACATGAACCTTATTCAGGTATTACAAAAAGCTTGACGCATTGCAAAAATCACAAAGATTTCACAGAGGCGAAGAAGCTGTGGAAGATGTGGATGATGATGAGTTTGAACAATTGCTAGGTAAACCTTATTAATCTATATAGGTTCAATAAAAAACTTGGAGCATTTATGTGTGGAATTATGAATTGTGCTTGTATATAAAAACTGCTTCTCTCAAAATGATCAATCAGCTGTTGATTCCATTGTACAAGTCAAAAGTGAAAAGTTTTAAACACTTATGCCACTTACCATTTGCAGATTCCCTTGAAGGAGATAAATATTTTAAAACCATCGAAGACAGTTTAGATTTTGCAAGGTAATATTGCATAATTCAATCTACCAACCTGTTTTCTTTGAGAGTGTTTGTCCTTTTGCTTATTACGTGCTCTTTGGTTTAAGCCTATCTGTTGAAGCAAAACACTGCAAATGCTGGAAATACAAAACAAAAACTGTAAATGCTGTAAATGTTCAATGGGTCAAGCCACATCAGTGGGAGAGCAACAGAACCAATGTTTCAGTTTGAGGACCTGTCACCAGAGCTGGAAAAATAAGAAAACAACCAGGTTAAGTTCCAGATGAAGACAGGATAGTGAGAAGTGAGAAAATAGAGTGGGCACAAAAGATTGCATGGTAGTAATTACTTTTAAATGGAAAACAACTAAATAATTTGAAACAGAAAAGTACAGCGCCTCTATGGAGAAAATAAACATGAAATGGTTACCTGGGAAGCCCTACTTTCTTCCAATCCATCAATCATCTATAGTGTTCCTCTATTCTGTCTCTCTCCTTTTTGCTGTGTGCATTCTCCAGTTTTAGGACTGGTGCAGGTTTTGACCTGAAACAATTTTGACTCCCACGGCTCCCACAGATACTGTTTTTGTGCTGTATCTCAATAAATAAGTAAATACTACATAATCCACTGCAGAAGTTGCCCCATATTCCAACACCTGCAGT
Organism: Mobula hypostoma; assembly: GCF_963921235.1. Classification (NCBI taxonomy): domain Eukaryota; kingdom Metazoa; phylum Chordata; class Chondrichthyes; order Myliobatiformes; family Myliobatidae; genus Mobula; species Mobula hypostoma. Next base: position 21,731,632 of record NC_086104.1, on the reverse strand, counting down.
AACTTCATGTATTTAATTTGATGGAGGAGATTGTAATCATCATACAAATAGAAATAACAAGCAGAAAGTGTTTTGCTATACTTTAAGAACATGGAAGAAAAACCAACAGCAAATTGCTTTCTTGTTAGGCAATTTCCAATACTTATTTCTAAGACTTGTGGTTGTTGTCATTGGAGATTTTTTAAAGAATCACTCACTAACTGAAAAAATATTCACTATGTTAACAGTAATATGAAGCCAAAATCATCAAAGGAAACTGATGAGCAAGTTGATTCAGATTCAGATGATGATGATGATGATGTGAATAATCTGGATGATGAAGAAGTGTCATTAGGAAGCTTGGAGGAGGAAGACTTTGGTGAAGTTGTGGGAGAAGATGCTGGTCTATTTTTGAATGATACAGATGATGAAGGTACTATTTGTATATTCAGTGCTATTCAATAATATTGCCAGTTCACAATATTAGCCAGCTGTCAAGGAGAAGAAGAATATTAACAGATCCTTGGCTTTTAAGTTCATGTGCACTCTCATAAATAAAAGATATTAAAAGATTTGCTTAGTGTGTTCAGGTGTTTCATCTGTTGAAAACTAAATAGCAGTTCTATTTTCAACTCTACAAAATCCTTAAGTGGGGTTTCAAGTAACAATTTCGAACTTTCATTTTACCTTTTCAGTGACAGTGAGCAAGGGGAAAGGGGTTCATGAGCCAGTTCAGAGTACCTCTGTGGCCATCCCATTTCAAAAACAAGTATTCCACTTTGGATGGTGTCAAGGGGATTGAACTAACAGGAAAAGTCACAGCATTTGGGTCTCTGGCACTGCGTCTGCCTCTGTGACTCAGAAGGGAAGGGGGGAGAAGAGGCGCGCTGCAGTGATTGGGAATTTATTAGTTAGAGTTGCTGAAAGGAGGTTCTATGGGCAAGAACAGGATTCCCAGATGGTATGTTGCCTCCCGGGTGCCAGGGTCTGGAACTTTTTGGATCGAGTCCTCAGCATTCTTAAGTGGGAGGGTGAACATCTAGATATCATGGTCCACATAGGTACTAATGACATGGGTAGGACAAGTGACAGGGTTCTGCATATGGGGTTCAGGGAGTCTGGTGCTAAATTAAAGGGCAGGACTCCGGAGTTGTGATCTCAGGATTGCTACCATGCCATGTGCTAGTGAGGCCAGAACTAGGAAGAATATACAATTTAATTAGTGGCTACGGAGTTGGTTAGGAGGGAGGGCATAAGATTTTTGGATCGTTGGGCTCTCTTCCAAGGAAGATGGGACCTGTACAGAAGGGGTGGTTTGCACCTGAACTGGGGGGGGGGGGGGGGGAGGGGGTGGTGATCTAATATCCTAGTGGGAAGGTTTGTTAATGCTGCACAGTGGAGTTTAAACTAGAGTTGCAGGGGTATGGGAACCAGAGTGCCAGAACAGTTAGTGGAGAAGTTGTGGAAACAGATAATGGTAACCTCCGAAAAGACGAATCAAAAGGTTGAGCATGGTGTGACTAGTGTCCTGAGCTGCGTATATTTCAATGCAAGAAGTATCATAGGGAAGGCGGATGGCTCAGGCCATGGATCAATACCTGGATTAAAGGAGGAGGGGTGGTGTTACTAGTCAGGGTAAATGTCATGGCAGTGCTTCGTCAGGAAGACTGGAGAACTCTACTGAGTTGGAATTGAGAAATAAGAAAGGTATGACTGCATTAATGGGGCTGTATGCAGACCACCCAACAATCATAGAGATTTAGAGGAAACAAATTTGTAAAGAAATCGCAGACTGTTGCAAGAATCATACGATTGTTATTGTAGGTGATTTTAACTTTCCACATATTGACTGGGACTCCCATACTGGAAAAAGACTAGATGGCATAGAGTTTGTCAAATGTGTTCAGGAAAATTTCCTTCATCAGTACATAGAAGTCCCAACGAGAGAGCGTGCAGTGCTGAATATGCTATTAGGAAATGAGACAGGGCAGGTGACAGAAGTTTGCATAGGGGAATACTTTGCATCCAGAGATCACAATGCCATTAGTGTCAAAGTAAATATGTAAAGAGATAGATCTGGTCCATGGATTGAGATTCTAAATTGGAGAAAGGCCAATTTTGATGGTATCAGAAATAATCTGGCAAGTGTGGATTAGGACAAACTGTTTTCTGGCAAATGTGTACTTAAGTGGAAGACCTTCAAAAGTGAAATTTTGAGAGTACAAAGCTTGTATGTACCTTTCAGGGTAGAAGTTAAAGATAACAAGTGTGTAGGGAACATTCTTTTTCAAGAGATATTGAGGGCCTTGTTAAGAGAATTGTGCTGGCGTGTGGCCAAGTGTTTAAGGCGGTCATCTAGCGATCTGAAGGTCACTAGTTTGAGCCTTGGTCAAGGCACACATTGCTCTGCGACAACACCGGTGCCAAGCTGTATGGGTCCTAATGCCCTTCCCTTGGACAACATCAGTGGCGTGGAGAGGGGAGACTTGCAGCATGGGAACTGCTGGTCTTCCATACAACCTTGCCCAGGCCTGCGCCCTGGAAATCTTCCAAGGCACAAATCCATGGTCTCACGAGACTAATGGATGCCTATACATATATGCTAAGAGAATAAAGGAGGTGCTTAACAGGGATAGGCAACTAGGAACAAATGATGTTGCCTGTCCACCAGCATTTTGTGTGTGTTGTAGGAACAAATGAGGTGCTTATGGGGTACAAGAAATTCAAGAGAACACTTAAGAAAGAAATCAGGAGGGCTAAAAGAAGGCATGAAGTTGCTCTAGCAGACAAGGTGAGGGAGAATCGTGAGCGATTCTACAAATATGTTAAGAGCAAAAGGATTGCAAGGGACAAAATTGGACTCTGGAAGATCATGATGGTAATCCGTGTGTGGAGCCAAAACAGATGGGGGAGATCTTAAATTTTTTTTTTTGTATCTGTATTTACTCAGGAGATGGACACAGGGTCTATAAAAGTAAGGCAAAGAGGCATCAACTTCATGGACCCTGTACAGATTACATAGGAGGTGGTGTTTGCTAGCCTGAGGCAAGTCAGGGTGAATAAATCCCCAGGGCCTGACGAGGTGTTCACTTGTACCCTATGGAAGGCAAGTGCTGATATTGCCGTGGCCCTGGTAGAGATTTAAATTATCCTTAGCAACAGGGGAGGTACCAGACCATTGGAGGAGAGCCAATGTCGTTCCGCTGTTTAAAAAAGGCTCTAAAAATAAACCAGAAAATTATCGGCTGCTGAGTTTGACATCAGTTGTGTGAAAATTATTGGAAGGTATTCTAAGGGACTGGATATGTAAGTATTTGGATAGACATGGATTGAGTAAGGATAGATAGCACCGCTTCATGCAAGGTAGATCATGTCTAACCAATCTTACAGAATTTATCGAGGAAGTTACCAGGAAACTGGATGAAGGCAAGGCAGTGGATGTTGTCTACATGGACTTTAGTACAGCATTTGACAAGGTCCAGCGTGGGAGGCTGGTCAAGAAGGTGCAGTCACTCAGCATTCAGGATGAGGTAGTCAATTGGATTAGACATCAGCTCTGTGGGAGAAGCCAGAGAGTGGTTATAGAAGGTTGCCTTTTTGACTGGAGGTCTGTGACTACTGGTGTGCCGCAGGCATCTGTGCTGGGTGATGACACCAGGATTGGGGGTGTAGTGGACAGTGAGGAAGGCTGTCATGGCTTCCAGAGGGATCTGCATCAGCTGGAAAAATGGCAGATAGAATTTAATGAATTGAATTGAATTTATTTCTTACATTCACATTCATGAGTAAAAATCTTTGTGACGTTTCAATTGTGCAATTTATAGTAATTTGTAATGAATAGTATGTACAACAGGACAGTCGATATAGCATAGAAATACAATTGTATCAGAGTAATTAATCAGTGTGATGGCCTGGTGGAAGAAGCTGTCCCGGAGCCTGTTGGTCCTGGCTTTAATGCTGCGGTACCGTTTCCAAGATGGTAGCAGCTGGAACAGTTTGTGGTTGGGGTGACTCAGCTCCCCAATGATCCTTCAGGCCCTTTTTACGTAACTGTCTCTGAGAATGTCCTGAATAATGAGAAGTTCACATCTACAGACAAATGCAAGGTTTTGCACTCGGTGGGACCAATCAAGATAGGTCTTACGTACTGAATGAGGAGTGTGGTAGAACAAAAGGATCTGAGAATATAGGTCCATACTTCATTGAAAGTGGTGACACTGGTAGATAGGATCGTAAAGAAAGCTTTTGGCACCTTGGCCTACGTAGATCAATGTATTGAGTACAGGAGATGGGATGTTATTTTGAACTTGTATAAGATGTTGGTGAGGCCTAATTTGGAGTATTGTGTGCAATTTTAGTCACCTACCTACAAGAAAGATGTAAACAAGGTTGAAAGAGTACAGAGTAAATTTACAAGGATGTTGCAAGATCTGGAGGACCTGAGTTATAAGGAAAGATTGATTAGGTTAGGACTGTAAAGTAGAAGATTGAGAGGAGGTTTGATCAAGGTATACAAAATTATGAGCAGTATAGATAGGGTAAATGCAAGCAGGCTTTTTCAACTGAGGTTAGGTGGGTCTACAACCTGAGGTCATGAGTTAAGGGTGAAAGGTGGGAAATGTAAGGGGAACATGAGGGAAAACTTTTTCACTCAGAGGGTCGTGAGAGTGTGGATTGAGCTGCTGGTTCAGGTGGTGCATGCAAGCTGGATTTTAATGTTTAAGATAAGTTTGGATAGTACATGGATGGTCAGGGTATTGAGAGCTATGGTCCCAGTGCAGGTCAATGGGATTTGGCAGTTTAACTGGTTTGAGCATGAACTAGATGGGCCAGATGGTCCGTTTCTGTGCTGTACTTCTCTATGACTTGATTGAATACCATGCTCTGCGATCAGAATAGACACTTTGTAATGTAATTTAACCAAATGCTATGCAATGCTTATGCTCACGTACAGAGGTCGACAGTGCACCCGCAGTGAAGAAAAGTAATAAGCCTGGCAAAAGGAAAAAAGGTGAAGACTTGGATTTTTCAACACGTGTTAAAGGTATAAAAACTGTTTTGTATTACATGACTTAAAGGCTTGAAAGAATTGTTCTGATTTATACTTCATTACCAAATTCAGTTCTCAAACACTTTTTCATCACTACCATAATGTTTATGGGGGTGAATACTTGCTATTTGACTGTGTGGTGTATCAATACTAACTTTTATCTTGTCCTCATCAGCTGAATAACTATCTGAGGTCTGAATCTTGAACCATTTAGCACCATTATTGATCCTTTCAGCTAAGATGAATGAACAGTCCAATTTTCTGAAATCCACATTTGTCTGAACCCCTAGTTACAACTTTATTTTTTTCCCTTACTGTATAGAACTCCACTAAAACATTGTGCTTCACACACAAATCATGCTATGCTACTTGCATCACGTTTTGCTTAGCGCTCCTAGATTAAGATCAGCACATAGTGGTGGGTAACTACATTTAAATATTGGCATATTACCCTGTTGAGTTTGTAACAGGAAGTAATTGAATGATACATTGGTATTATAACTTTTGATAGAAGAAGTCACAAAGTGTGTGGTCATGCACTTTGGCAGAAAAAGTAATTATTTTTGAATGGAGAGAAAATTCAAAAATCTGAGGTGCAAAGGGACTTGGGAGTCCTTGTGCAGGATTCCCTAAAGGTTATTTTACAGGTTGAGTCGGTGGTGAGGAAGGCAAATGCAATGTTAGAGGACTAGAATATAAAAACAAGGATGTAATGCTCAGACTTTAGAAGGCTCTGGTGAGGCCTCACTTGGAGTATTGAGAGTTGTTTGGGGCTCCTTATTTAAGAAGGAACATGCTGACATTGAAGAGGGTTCAAAGGAGGATCACAAAAATGATTCTGAGATTCAAAGGCTTATCATATGAGGAGTATTTGATGGCTCCGGGCCTCTTCTCACTGGAATTCAGAAGAATCAGGGGTGATTTCATTGGAACCTATCAAATGCTGAAAAGCCTTGGTAGAGTGGATGTGGAGAGAATGTTTCTTGTGCTGGAGTCTAGGACCAGATCTCAGAATAGAGGGATGTCCATTTAGAGTGGAGATGAGGAAGTTTTTCTTTAGCAAAGAATGGTGAATCTATGGAATTTGTTGCCAGAGGCGGCTGTGGAGGCCAATTCATTGTGTGTATTTTAGGCAGGGGTTGATAGAGCATGAAGGGATCAGTGGAGAAGGCAGTAGATTGGGGCTGAGAGGGAAATGGATCAGCCATAATGAAATGATGGAGCAGACTCGATGGGCCAAATGTCCTACTTCTGCTGCTGCATCTCATGGTCATAAACTTTTAGGAAAATACAATTTGCTAATATCCTTGATATCACCTTCTTCATGTGCCTTGTGCGTTACACGCTTGGGCGATCATGGCTTTCCCACATCGAACGATCCCACGCAGTGTCAATGATAATCTGGCACACTTAGATCTGTTAGTTCTTTCACAGTGTCCATATATTTTCTTCTTTGCCTTCCTCTTCCACGGTTCCCAGGCATACGCTCTTGTAATGTAAGGCATTCTATTTCTCCCTTTCTGACGACATGGCCCAGGAATTTAAGTTTCCTCTCATTTAATGTTCTCATTAAAGATCTTTTTGTCTGGGCACTTTGGAGTACTGTCTCATTAGTTACCCTATCTCTATATGATATTTTCAGCATTCTTCTAAGAAACCACATTTCTGTTCCTTCTAAGTTTCTTTGGAGTTCTGGTGTTATAGTCCATCTTTTGGAAGCATTCAGCAAGATTGATCATATGTAACATTTTAGTAGCCTAAGCCTTGTTGTTATAGAACTGTGTCTGTTGCTAAAAATGGGTTTCATTTTTTGGAAGTTGGTTTTGGCATTGGCAATTCTTTTTTTCTCTACTTCTAGCATCTTGTGATGTAAAGCTACCAAGGTAATTAAAGCTGGTCCTTTGTTCAATCTCTTGGTTACCGATGTACAATTGGCATTTGGGAGTATCCTGCTGTTTTGATATTACCATACATTTGGGGTTTTTTTTGCAGTTGATGGTTAGACCAAAATCTGCACTTGTTTGCACTACTTTGTCCAGGAGGATTTGTAGGTTTCCTGCAGCACTTGCTATTAGGGTGGTATCGTCTGCATATCTTATATTGTTGATGTTAACACCTCCAGTTTTTATTCCATCCAGGTCTTCTATTTCTCTGAGTATCATTTCACTACAGATATTAAATAATTCTGGTGAGGCAACGCATCCCTGTCTAACTCCTCTTTGAATTTTAGTCCAACTGCTTGTATTATCATCAATTTTTACCGCCGCCGTTTGGTTCCAATATAAGTTTTGAAACAGTTGTTGGTCCCTTCCGTCAATGTTTAATTTAGCGAGAATTTGAAATAATTTTTCATGTTGCACTTTGTCGAATACTTTAGTGAAATCAATAAAACATAAAAAGGCATCATTTTGATATTCAATTGCCCTTTCTGAAAGCATTCATAGTATGAAAATTGCGTTCCTAGTTCCTCTATCCTCAATAAACCCATATTGCAGTTTAGAAGTTTCTGGTATTAACTTGGTTTTAATTCGACTCAGAACAATTCTCAACAAAATTTTTATAATGACTCATAAGACTGATTGTTCTATAATTTTCACAGTCAATAGTTCCAGGAATTTTTGACAGAATTATAAATACTGATTTCAAGAGATGGTCAGGCAATACAGCAGACTCATATATGCGATTAAACGGTTCAAACAGAATATATATGCCCAGATCTTTTAGGGCTTGTATCATTTACACTGAAATTTCAGCAGGTCCAGTGGCTTTACCATGTTTCATGCTTTTCATTGCTTTAGTTATTTCTTCTTTGGTAATAGGTGGGCCAGAATTAGGGTGTTTAATATCTGGGGGTTCCCCTCTATTATCCTCAAACAGCTGCTCTATATACTGAATCCACCTCTCACGTACTTTATCTAGATCTGTTAGTATGGATCCGTCTGCTGATCTTATGCATCCTGTAGAGGAGGTTTTCTTAATTCCAGTAATTTCCATAATTTTCTTGTGCATTTCTTTGCTGTTGTTAATATGGCCTTCTACTTCATTGCATTTTTGATTCAGCCATTCTTCCTTTGCAATATTGCACAATTGTCTGATCTATCTGGTGAACGCAGCAGGCCAGGCAGCATCTGTAGGAAGAGGTGCAGTCGACGTTTCAGGCCGAGACCCTTCGTCAGGACTAACTGAAAGAAGAGTGAGTAAGGGAGAAGGGGAAAAAGTGAGAAAGTTGGAGGGGGAGGGGGAGGGGGAGATCCAAAATGATAGGAGAAGACAGGAGAGGGAGGGATAGAGCCAAGAGCTGGACAGGTGATAGGCAAAAGGGGATACGAGAGGATCATGGGACAGGAGGTCTGGGGAGAAAGACAAGGGGGGGGGACCCAGAGGATGGGCAAGAGGTATATTCAGAGGGACAGAGGGAGAAAAAGGAGAGTGAGAGAAAGAATGTGTGTATAAAAATGAGTAACAGATGGAGTACAAGGGGGAGGTGGGGCCTTAGCGGAAGTTAGAGAAGTCAATGTTTATGCCATCAGGTTGGAGGCTACCCAGACGGAATATAAGGTGTTGTTCCTCCAACCTGAGTGTGGCTTCATCTTTACAGTAGAGGAGGCCGTGGATAGACATGTCAGAAGGGGAATGGGATGTGGAATTAAAATGTGTGGCCACTGGGAGATCCTGCTTTCTCTGGCGGACAGAGCGTAGATGTTCAGCAAAGCGGTCTCCCAGTCTGCATCGGGTCTCGTCAATATATAAAAGGCCACATCGGGAGCACCAGACGCAGTATATCACCCCAGTCGACTCACAGGTGAAGTGTTGCCTCACCTGGAAGGACTGTTTGGGGCCCTGAATGGTGGTAAGGGAGGAAGTGTAAGGGCATGTGTAGCACTTGTTCCGCTTACACGGATAAGTGCCAGGAGGAAGATCAGTGGGGAGGGATGGGGGGGACGAATGGACAAGGGAGTTGCGTAGGGAGCGATCCCTGCGGAATGCAGAGGGGGGGGAAGGGAAAGATGTGCTTAGTGGTGGGATCCCGTTGGAGGTGGCGGAAGTTACGGAGAATAATATGTTGGACCCGGAGGCTGGTGGGGTGGAAGGTGAGGACCAGGGGAACCCTATTCCTAGTGGGGTTTTATCAGTGGGGATAACACTTCACCTGTGAGTCGACTGGGGTGATAGTCCTTCCAGGTGAGGCAACACTTCACCTGTGAGTCGACTGGGGTGATAGTCCTTCCAGGTGAGGCAACACTTCACCTGTGAGTCGACTGGGGTGATACTCCCTCCTGGCACTAAACCGTGTAAGCGGAACAAGTGCTACAAATGCCCTTACACTTCCTCCCTTACCACCATTCAGGGCCTCAAACAGTCCTTCCAGGTGAGGCAACACTTCACCTGTGAGTCGACTGGGGTGAAATACTGCGTCCGGTGCTCCCGATGTGGCCTTTTATATATTGGCGAGACCCGACGCAGACTGGGAGACCGCTTTGCTGAACATCTACGCTCTGTCCGCCAGAGAAAGCAGGATCTCCCAGTGGCCGCACATTTTAATTCCACATCCCAATCCCATTCTGACATGTCTATCCACGGCCTCCTCTACTGTAAAGATGAAGCCACACTCAGGTTGGAGGAACAACACCTTATATTCCGTCTGGGTAGCCTCCAACCTGATGGCATGAACATCGACTTCTCTAACTTCCGCTAAGGCCCCACCTCCCCCTTGTACTCCATCTGTTACTTATTTTAATGCACACATTCTTTCTCTCACTCTTCTTTTTCTCCCTCTGTCCCTCTGAATATACCTCTTGCCCATCCTCTGGGTCCCCCCACCCCCTTGTCTTTCTTCCCAGACCTCCTGTCCCATGATCCTCTCGTATCTCCTTTTGCCTATCACCTGTCCAGCTCTTGGCTCTATCCCTCCCCCACCTGTCTTCTCCTATCATTTTGGATCTCCCCCTCCCCCTCCAACTTTCAAATCCCTTACTCACTCTTCCTTCAGTTAGTCCTGATGAAGGGTCTCGGCCTGAAACGTCGACTGCACCTCTTCCTACAGATGCTGCCTGGCCTGCTGCGTTCACCAGCAACTTTGATGTGTGTTGCTTGAATTTCCAGCATCTGCAGAATTCCTGTTGTCTGATCTATCTGTCTAGTTCTCTGTATTGCACTTCATTATCCTTCACTAACCTTCTTTGTTCCATCAGATCATAGAATTTCTTGAGTGATCCACCCCTTGTTGGTGTGTTGGATTTCTTGTACTGGGATTATCTCCTCTACTGATTGCTGTATAGCATATTTAAATCTGTCCCAAATAGGTGTTGTTACATTTTCGTTGAGGTGTTCTTCTGCAGCTGCCTTGAATTGTTGCTTAAGTATGCTATCTTTTTTAAATTCTCCCAACATATACTACTTTCTCTTTTTTTCCCACATTTCAGTTTCTTTAATTTTGTTTTAATGGTAGCTATTACTGGATGGTGATCTGAACCACAGTCTGCTCCTGGGTAGGCTTTAGAATTTGTGATATTATTTCTAAAGCACTCATTGATGGTAATGAAATCTATTTGATTCCTTGTTCTATCTCCAGGGCTAATCCAAGTACACAATCTACTGCATGGTTCTTGTACCAAGTATCGGTGATCACTTGGTTGTTTCTGACACACCAATCAGTAAACCTTCCTCCATTTTCATTTTTCTCCCCTAATCCAAAGGGTCCTGTGATGTTATCAACCCTTTCCTGTCCAACTTTGGCGTTAAAATCTCCCATGACTAGTTTTATATTCTGAGATTTACATTGCTCATAAGCACTGTCGAGATCTTCATAAAACTTGTTGATATCCTCTTCATCCGCATCATTTGTTGGTACGTAGGCTTGGATTATGCTAATGTTAAAAGGGTTCCTTAATTTAACTAAAAGCAGCTGATCGGATATCGCCCAATATCCCAGAAGATATTTTGATACGTGTTTGTTTAAAATAATTCCAACTCCATACATATGCTTTTTGTTGGCTTTGTGGAACAATCTATGTTCCAAACTTATTCTGGTATCTGTCCCCCACTTTTCCTTCGCTACATTGATGACTGCATTGGCGCTGCTTCCTGCATGCATGCTGAGCTTGTTGACTTCATTAACTTTGCCTCCAACTTTCACCCTGCCCTCAAGTTTACCTGGTCCATTTCCGACTCCTCCCTCACCTTTCTGGATCTTTCTGTCTCTATCTCTGGAGACAGCTTATCTACTGATGTCTACTATAAGCCTACTGACTCTCACAGCTATCTGGACTATTCCTCTTCTCACCCTGTCTCTTGGAAAAAATGCCACCCCCTTCTCGCAATTCCTCTGTCTCCACCACATCTGCTCTCAGGATGAGGCTTTTCATTCCAGGATGAGGGAGATGTCCTCCTTTTTTAAAGAAGGGGGCTTCCCTTCCTCCACCATCAACTCTGCTCTCAAACGCATCTCCCCCATTTCACGCACATCTGCTCTCACTCCATCCTACTGCCACCCCACTATGAATAGGGTTCCCCTGGTCCTCAACTACCACCCCACCAGCCTCTGGATCCAACATATTATTCTCCATAACTTCCGCCACTTCCAACAGGATCCCAACTCTAAGCACTTCTTACCCTCCCCCCCCCGCTCTCTGCTTTCCGCAGGGATCGCTCCCTACACGACTCCCTTGTCCATTCGTACCCCCCATCCCTCCCCACCGATCTCCCTCCTGGCACTTATCCGTGTAAGCGGAACAAGTGCTACACATGTCCTTACACTTCCTCCCTTACCACCATTCAGGGCCCCAGACAGTCCTTCCAGTTGAGGTGACACTTCACCTGTGAGTCGGCTGGGGTGATATACTGTGTCCGGTGCTCCCGATGTGGCCTTCTATATATTAGCGAGACCTGATGCAGAATGGGAGATCGTTTTGCTGAACACCTATACTCTGTCCGCCAGAGAAAGCAGGATCTCCCAGTGGCCACACATTTTAATTCCACATCCCATTCCCATTCTGATATGTCTATCCATGGCCTCCTCTACTATAAAGATGAAGCCACACTCAGGTTGGAGGAACAACACTTTATATTCCGTCTGGGTAGCCTCCAACCTGATGGCATGAACATTGACTTCTCTAACTTCTGCTGCTGCCCCACCTCCCCCTCGTACCCCATCCGTTATTTATTTATATACACACATTCTTTCTCTCTCTCTCTCTCTCCTTTTTCTCTCTCTGTTCCTCTGACTATACCCCTTGCCCATCCTCTTGGGTTTTTCCCCCCTCCCCCTTTTCCTTCTCCCTGGGCCTCCTGTCACATGATCCTCTCATATCCCTTTTGCCAATCACCTGTCCAGCTCGTGGCTCCATCCCTCCCCCTTCTGTCTTCTCCTATCATTTTGGATCTCCCCCTCCCACTTTCAAATCTCTTACTAACTCTTCCTTCAGTTGGTCCTGATGAAGGGTCTCGGCCCGGAATGTCGACTGTACCTCTTCCTAGAGATGCTGCCTGGCCTGCTGCGTTCACCAGCAACTTTGATGTGTGTTGCTTGAATTTCCAGCATCTGCAGAATTCCTCGTGTTTGCGTTTTTATATTCCATACATATGCTGTTGACCTCCAGAATACATCAGAGAACTATTCTTAATGAATTTGCCACTATCAGTCCATTTAATTTCTGACAGGCCTAAGATATCAACTTCGAACCTTTCATTTCATTTAATATGTTATCCAACTTTCCTTTCTGGTAAAGTGTACAGATGTTCCATGTTGCTACCCTTAGCCTTTCCCTATTGCTTACAGTCTCTGGGTGACAGTCTGGTGTCACCTGCAGCACATGACTACCCCTACCGTGCGAGGTGTTGTTCTGTTGATTAGAAATCAACCCCACTCACACTGTCGTCTGGTTTCCTTCTTTTGTTTCTTTCCATGATTGACTATGGGGTGTATGGGGTGGTTGGGTCCTGACTAAATATCAGGAAATACCAATAGCGATTACATAGCTTCTACCGCCCAAGACAACTCCACCTTCACGTAGGGCTTAGGTCCGGGTGCACCCTGTCTCGCTGAAGGAGCTCTGTCTATGGCAAATGTTTGGCACCAGAAAAATAACCAGACCAATGGTGGTGGTGTCACCTAAAATCACTGAAGTCTCCGGCAGCAGGGAGATGGATTCCAAGCTTTGGTGGTGGATTGTCTTTGTACAACAGTAAAGGTTGGGCGACGTCTAGTGTATGATTCCCAATTGGGAACACCAGTAGAGGTCAAATGCTCTAGTTAGATGAGCACTGCGGCAACAGAAGGCAACGGCAAACCACTGTTGAAATTTTTGCCTAGATATCACCACTAACACATAACAATCAGGATTCTGCTATAACTAGAATAGATGTGTATTAACTTGGCAGATTTTCTTATATCCTGCATATTTTGTATGAAGTTAAATTTATTTCATGAAGTTATATTATCCTCTTAGTAGATCAATGGGAAAAGTAGATAATTTTGTGAAGTGAAACAAGTCATTGTAAGTTCGTGTTCTGAGTTAAAACAATTATTTCTTGCTTTGTTCTGTTTTTTTTAAAAACTTATTTCAGTGAACGATGAATAAGATATTTAGAGGTTATCTTTAAAGATGTATATTGTAGTGTATGTGGATTATAATTAATTTGCAACTGAAGCTAAAGATTTTTCCCAATGAGTTGTTTTTCATATGATCTGTATGCATTGTTGCAGGAAAGAAACGGAAAGAGGGTTTTAAGAATGATGGTGACATGTTTGCTGCAGCAGAGGAGGTATGTCCTACAGTGTCCTTTTCAAACTACCTGCATAAAGATGACAATTATCACTGCAACAGTCTGCACTTCACTGAACAGTTTTTTCATGAATGTGTTATTCTGGTCGACTAGTTTCATAATATTTTGTTACATTTGGTTTATTTGACGTCACTTTAACCATTTTTTGTTCTCTTTCAAAAGTTTGGTTGTCTACTTGATGAAAATGCAGGATCAAAATTTGACAATATTGGAATTAATGCAATGGCAAACAAAGATAAAGCAAGTAAGTAATCAGCAGTATTTAGTCAAAAGTATCAGTATTATAAAAAGTTGTGATAAACAAATGGATCACTCAATAGACATGGACTCAATCAAAAATTTATTAAATCCTATCAATCCATTTTGTAAATCTCCTTTAGTTGAAGATGTACAATGTATTTACATTTGTGAAAATGAAGTTGTTTCTTAATTGATTATTTATCAAGAGAATTTCCTCCCACTTGTGTAGATTTTAACCAATAGATCTGTTGGGAAAACTTTCCAATGTGGAAAATTCTATTGTCACTACTGAGTTTCATTTATTACTTTTGCAGGTATAAAGCAGCTACAGTGGGAATCTGATCGCGACGCTTGGATCAGAGGCAAAGATGCACATACTCTCAGAAGGCAGAAGAACTTAAGGGCCAAGAGACTGAAAAATAAACAGAAAAGATTTTTACACAAGAAGAGATGAAAAATGTTCACTAAATCAGATTATTTAAAGTTGAATAACATTTTGTAATAGACTTTGTACTTACATACTCACTGCTTATGTTTGCTGGACCAGGTTTCCTGATCCAGTTCTCTAATTCCATAAATTCCTGCCCATTCATTGGATTTATAATAAACTGAAAATTGTAAACAATGTTTTTAAAATCACTAGATTGATTGATGGATTTGTCTGCATATTTTCTATCTCTTAAATTATGAATGATCAATAATCCCGATAACAAACGTCACCCTAAAGGGCAAGGCGTTAGTTTTAGTTCATTTTAAGATGAACATGAAAGCAGAGGGATTATATATTAAAGGGATGAGGACCTCAACTAGTGAAACATTGAATTGGAAAATACATCAGAGCAATCAATATTCTATCTTTTTAGCATTAAAATTTTACAAGCATGTGCACTTTAATAGGTTGCTTTACTTTTAACTAAGATTGGATAAGGACTTTTCCTGCCACCCCCAATTTTCTCCCCCCTCCATCTCTTTGTTTTTACTGTGTGGGGGGGGGGGAACTACAATCCCAAATTAGAATACTCCTTGGAAGCTTCCAAACAAAACACAAATGTATAAGAGTACTCACCTTCCAAAATGGAGGGAAACCTTTTGTTTACCTTATATCTGAACTCTGGAAAAATAAATACATGTACAGTACTTTAATTGCAGTTTAATGCAAAGTCATCTGAGAGCTCAAATTTGTTTCATCTCTATTTTGAAAACCTTTTACTTAAAACAGTAGAATTGCTCACATTGCTTAGTCTAAATTTTGATCCATACTGTGAAATGAGAGGTTTTAATTAAACCCTTCATGAAATGTAATCAGTTTTTTTTCTTGATAATTCTGTTAATGTATTAGGAATGGCAAGGTGGGAAATGCAGTCTTTCAAATTACTAAAAGGAAAATGTAATGTTCCTGTCATATTCAAATAAGTCCTACTTTAAACAGCTAACACATTAGGCCTTGCATATTAATCGTATTTGAACTTGAGATTTCATAAGTATAATTAACAGACCAAAAAGTAAATGCAACTTCAGTAGTTAAACTGGAATAAAACGTGTTCCACTGCTTTTAGGTGAAAGATATGGTCATCCTTACCTTGACTGCCATTCATTCTATGGAAGAGCCAGTATGCTCCTATTACTCCTGCGACCTCCAAGAGTATAACTCCCTTAAAGATCCGTATTGCTATTGGTTCCATAGTTTTAGGTGCCATTCTTAAATAGAGAATCTGTATAAACAATTTTTGTTTATAAGGTTTGTGCTTTAGTAGGCTTAGAAGACAATTACCTTAATAATCTTTCATTTTCAATAATTGTTCTTAATGTTGTAAATTCATATTAGATTGGCATCTGATCCAATATTATACCATACATAGAACAGTACAGCACAGGAACAGGTACTTTGGTCTACAATATTTGCACCAAATATAATGCAAAATTAAACTAAATCTCTCGCCTGTACATGTTGCATGTCTCTCCATTACCTGTATATTCAGGTGTCTATATGATGATGATGAAGCCCATCAGTCAGGGTCAACCATGGATGTTGTGTCCTAGCTGTGTAGATATGCGAGTCTGGACAGTACAATATGGAGAGTAAGCTGTTGCACCTGTAGCAAGCTCCCCTTCTTCACACATCTGATGAACCAAAAGGAACAGCAGAGACCAATACTGTTTGGCACCAGCAGCGTCCCAGGAGTTGCCAGTCAGTGTTGAATTCAACGTAGGGCTGCCTTGGCGATTCCAGCTCCTGGATTTTCCCTCAGGGTTTACTCCCAAAACCTTCCCCCATGTGTGGGTATAGCTGAAGGCAATGGAGGCTTGAGATCAGAGCTTTCTTTCTAGATGAGCTGCCAAGCACAGCTGATGAGACCCATCCACCCAAAGCAACTGGTTTTAAGGTGCCAGTAACCTACCTTTACCCCCTTCTATCAGTAAAAATGTGTCCATCTAAAAGCATCTTAAATACCATTATTGTATCTGCTTCCACCACTACCCCAGGCGGCCCATTCTAGACACCGACTATTCCCTATGTAGAGAAAGAAATACTGCACTGCACATCTCTCATAAACTTACAATCTCTCACCTTAAATGCATATTCTCTAGTATTTAAAATTTTTTACCCCATGTATGCTGCTCATATTATAAACTTATATTAGATATTCCAAGAGAAAAAACAGGTTTATCCATCTTCTCCTAATGATTTGTACTCGCCAATCCATGCAGCAATCTGTGGATCTCTTCTATACTTACAAAGTTTCCAATTCCATCCTGTAACAGGGTAATCAGAATCACATACAACCTTCCAAGTTTTTGGAATGTCTTATTGTCACTTGCAAATTATTGAAGTGCAGCATTACTAAACTAGACCAGAACAAAGTCAAGAACCTGCTTTCCTGACATTTCACTAAGGGCATAGAACACCGTTTAGAATCTTGTTATTTGATTCATGTTTCTAAGAATAAAATAAGTTATAGATTTAGGATAAGAGGTTTAGACAGAATCTGAGGAGAATGCTTTTTAAAAAAAAAACTCAAGAGGGAGTTTGCAATCTAGAATCCATTGCTTGATGAGATGGAGGTAGATACCGTCACATACAAGTATCTACAAGAGGACTTTAATCATTAAGGAATCATGGGCTACAGACCAACAGCTAGTAAATGGAATTTGTAGAAAGTGAGAACTTAATAGTACACATGTAAATGATAAAACAAGTTTTTCTGTGCTGTTTGATTCTACAATATCATTAATTATACTGCAGTGTAGATTCCTGAAATTTTGCTACATTTTCTAAAGTGTCAGAAAATAACATACAAAGCCATGATGCCATTTTAATTAAAAAAATTATAGAG
Source organism: Mobula hypostoma (assembly GCF_963921235.1). Lineage (NCBI taxonomy): Eukaryota > Metazoa > Chordata > Chondrichthyes > Myliobatiformes > Myliobatidae > Mobula > Mobula hypostoma. Next base: position 21,714,244 of record NC_086104.1, on the reverse strand, counting down.
TTCTTTAAAAATCTAAACACAAGATGATCCAATCTTTTTCTACAGCACTTTGAAAAATATTCTGAGTCAAGAACTGTGCTCTAAGTCTTAGGCTACAATCATTTAAAGTCTTTCCTTCCTTCAAGCAATAAAGAAAGATTCTGAAGAACTATCTTATGACAAAACTGAAATCATTCTATCAGAAACTTTTGACCTCTGATCCAACTAGTAGTTTGCTGTGGTCCACTAGTGCTCATCATTTGACTCTTCAGACCCAAGCTAATGTGCCATTTTCAAGCTAGTGAGAAATTCAATCATGCCAACCTTACTGAATTTCAGTCCATTTGCTGTTCAGATCATAACGATTATTTTGGGTTCAATTAATTTAAATTTCTCCACCTAAAAATCTTCAGCTACCAATAGATGAAAGGGTCCTCAATATCCAAACCATTTATTTTGAAAACTCCTTGTCCTTTCAAGGTGTTACCGAACTCCAAACTGTGACTTTTCCCAGCTTGTGTCTTTCTACAAACAAGTTTTTTTCAGCTGTTCTTTTATGAATTTTTCATGTCCTGTCAGGCATCAATTTGAGTTTTAAAAACTACAAGCCTACAATGGTTCTCTTTCTGAACTATAAACCTTGTTCATCTAACAATGGCAAAGAAATTCTAAAAGGTTATCTCGACTTCCACATTTCTACCCAAATACTTCAGCTTTTGCATGTTTTCAGCTACTTTGTTCGGTTATTGAGCTTTCCCTGGAATGTAGGAGGCTGAGAAGTGACCTGAAAGTCATGAGAGCATAGATAAGACGAATAACCAATGCTTTTGCCCCAAGGTAAGGGAATCCAAAATTATAGGGCACAGGTTCAAAGTGAGAAGGGAAAGATCCTAAAAGGGACCCGAGAGGCAACTTTCTCCACAAAAACAGTGATGAATATATGGAACAAGCAGCCAGAGGAAGTTGTCAAATGCAAAATTTAAAAGGCATTTTGATTGATAAACTTTAGAGGCACATGGGCTAAATTATATTAAGTCAGTATAACTAATAATCTCAGACACAAAGTACCATCCAGTACCCAGATGGAGACAAGATACTGAATCCTTAAATCCACCCCAAAGCAGAGGCACAAATAGGTTGGTTCCTGGACTGAGACAGTTTCCTCAATAACCTCCCTGAGGTGCCGACACACTGACCTTGAGATGTGCAGAGCACAAGAGACTGAGATGTTGGGAAGTGGAGCAAAAGCAAATTGCTGGAAGAACTCAATAGCTCACAGTATCTATGGACACAGAGGATTGGCCACCTTTCCTATACAGCCTGATGCAGATTATTGACTCAATGTCAACTAGTGTTTCCTCTCCACATGAGTTTCCACACAGTGAACAGCTTCAATTTCCTAGGTGTCAACATCTCAGGGGATCTATTCTGGACCTAACACATTGACACCATCTTGAAAAAGCATGCCAGCAGTTCTACTTTATCAGCAGTCACCAAAGATTTGCAAATTTCTATACATGGACAGTGGAGAGGATTCTGGCTGCTTGCATATCACAGACTGGTATGAAGGCTCCAACGGACGGGATTGCAAGATGCTGTAAACTCAGCAAACTCCATCATGGGTACAACTCTCAACACCACTGAGGACATCTTCAAGAAGCAATACCTCAACAAGGCAGCATTCATCACTAAGGACCGTCACCACTTGGGACATGACATCTGCTCTTTGCTACCAGGAAAGAGAACGTAAAGGATTTTGATCATCACACTCAATGATTAATCAACAGCTTCTTCCCCCTCTGATATCAGATTTCTGAACAGTCCATGAACGCTACCTAGTCATCCTTTATTTTGCACTGTTTGTTTATACAAATTAATTTTTTCGCATTTTATAATATAATAATTCCATGCCGGCACTGCTGTTGCAAAATTATATGCATCAGGGCAGCCCGGTAGTGGGGGGGGGGGGCGATAGTAAGTATATCACTTTACAACACCAGCAATCACCAGACAAGGTTCATTCCCGCAAATGCCCGTGAGGAGTTTGTACATTCTCCCTGTGACACCATGGGTTTCCTCCGGCTGCTCCAGTGCCTGCCCACGTTTCAAAGGCATACATGAAGTTGTGGGCATGCTGGGTTGGTGCCGGAAGCATTCCAACGATTACAAAAGTTCCTAGTTCCTTTGATGCAAAACAATACATTTAGAGTCATAGAAAAGTACAACACAGAAACAGGCCCTTCAGCCCATCTAATCTGTGCCAAACCATTTTTAAATTGCCTACTCCCATCATTTCACTGTATGTTTTGATGTTCCAAGGTACATTGAGAAATAAAGTTAATCTTTAAACTTTTCAAGATAGTGATAATAAATCCAATTCTGATTCTGAGATACTGCCTGGTCCACCGAGTTCCTCCAGCAATTTTTTTAAAACTTGAGACACAGGGATATGAGACCTGAGTCCTGGCCTGAAACAAAGACACACTGTCCCATCAGCTCCTGGCCAGAGAATTCCAATACCAGATTTAAATTCATAGAACAACACAAGACACAAACAGCCCCTTTTGCCCACAATGACTGTGCCAAAATTTTAAAAACATTTCTTTCAAATTTTCCCCCAGTCTTTGATTTTTCTACCCCGGGAAAAATATTCTGACCGTTCACCCTACCTATGCTCCTCATCGCTTCATAAACTTTTAGCAGGTCTCCAACACTCCAGAAAAATAGCAGTTCAAGATTGCCCGACATCTCCTTATAGTTAATCCAAGCAATATCCTGGTAATCCTCTTCTGCATATTCTCCAAAGCCTGCACATCCTTCCTAACCACACAAAATAATCTAAATGAGGCATAACCAATGTTTTATACAGTTGCAACGTGACCTCAAAACTTTAATGGGCCGCACGATAGCGTAACGGTCGGGGGCAATACATTTTACCCGTGACCGTGTGGGTTTCCTCCCGGTGCTCTGGTTTCCTCGCACATTCCAACAAGTTAGAGATGGTAAACTGTGGGAATGCTATGCTGAGAGCCGGAAGCATGGCGACACTTTCCCAGAACATCCACTGATTGTTGACGCAAACGCCGTGTTTCACTGTATGTGAGACAGGTCCAGGAAGGCAAGAATGCCGTAAGACACCTTTCTTCTTGTGTTGCCACTTTCAGGGGGCTATGGATTTGTGCCGAAGATCCCTCATCATCAGTGCTCCTCACGGGACAAATGCAGCTTACATTTGACCTCTCAAAGAGCAACACCTCACACGTGTCCGAATTATGCTGTATCTAACAATTTCTCTGCCCATATGCCCAACTAATCTGCAATTCGTCTCTCCAATACCTGCTAAAAAGTGAAGAACCTGCGACTTGGCGTCGCCAGCCGATGATGTTAAGGGGCTCGGTAGCAGGACCTACGTCCCTGGGTCACCCAGCGCCGACGAACCCCGCAGGCCACCGTACCCACCGGGACGCGTTCGCGCGTTTTGAATCTCTTTCAAAAATAAGATGTTTCCTCACCATGAAGCCCCAGAATTAAAAAAAATACATCCTCATAGGATCCAGATATTCCTCAATGCACCGTGTCTGAACGGTTGCAAGGGGTTGATGAAAAGAGTCGTCTCTGTTGTCCGGGTGCCGCTTTAAGAGGCCTGGAAAGGGGGCGGGATGAAGCCGCGGCGAAGATGGCGGAAGACACGTCGCGGTACCTGAGCGGGGATTATTATCCCCGCAAATTTGGGCCTAAACCTGACGTGGTGCCCTCGGGGGTGACCGAGAGGAAGGTTACGCCGTTCGGCATCGGGCTGGACAAGCCGGACATGGTGGCGGTAGATGTGGTGAATGTGAAGGAGGAAGAAGGTGAGAGGAATCGAGGGAGGCCCCGACCCTGTCCATTCCCTCAGCCCAACACTCACAAAACGACTACCCCTGTTACCATCATTCCCAGCATCTGTTCAGCTCTAGACCCAGTATATCCCACCCTCGTAGCCTCATCAACTTCCCCTAATAATCTTTGCCCTTACTGAGTAACTCCTCAACTTTGCCATTCCAGCAGTCACCTATCCTCAATAAATTCCCTGCAACTAATCCTGGTTCATGAACCAGACCCAGTGAAAGCTCCCTGCCATCCGGAACCCTCCCAGCCTCAACAACTTGCTTCACCAACCCCTGTATCCTCCCAGACCCATAAAACTAACCCAGTCAATATTTGCCCATTCCCAGTAATCTCCTGAACCACTACCACCTAGCAATGTATCCCTAATAATCCTAATCCATCACCAGTAACCTTTTTGCAGCCTCAGTGATTTGCCCCAACTAATCCTTGTCCATCTCCAATAAACCGCCTACACCAATCAATCTTAGTCCATCCTGCCACCTCGGGAAATTTCTCCACTCAAAACCACCGATCTCTTGATTCTTTACCCCGAACAAACCTTTCTAGCTTGAAAAACACCACACGTCCCTCATCGCTCCACCTGCTACAGCAAGTCATAGAACATTAAACACTACTGGGCAGTACAGACCTTTTGGCCCACAGTGCTGTGTTGACCCAAAGACTACTTCATTGTCATAGAAATCTATACGATTCAATGATGTTCTTCTGTGGTGGCGGTGGGGAGTGGTATGAGGAGAGAAAATCTGGTTCTTTGAGAAATGTCAGACCCACAGAAGTATAGATGTTCTGAAATGACCTAACATGTCCCTTATCTTAAAAGGTCATTTAATGAAGAGCAGTAAATGATGGTCGTTGATGATTCTATGTTGTATTTATTTCATTTAGGAAAAGGTAAAATACTGTAAATACGGTATTTATTTTTAATTTTTCATGAGTGATTGATGGTTAAGTTTCAAGGTTTTCTATATAAGCAATAGGTGTAAAGTACATAAATGATTAAGAAATTAGTATTGACAACCTCACTGGAATATCATCTCACACAAAATGCTGGAAGAGCCCCAAAGTTCAGGCAGCATCTATGGAAATGAATAAACAGTTGACATTTCAGGCCAAGACCCTTCTTCAGGACTGGAAAGGAAGGGTGAAGACGCCAGAATAAAAAGGTGAGGGGAGGGGAAGGAGGATAGCTAGAAGGTGATGGGTGAAGCCAGGTGGATGAGAAAGGGAAGGAGGAGGGGCACTGAGGGGAGGGGGGTGATAGGCAGTTGAGAAGAGGTAAGAGGCCAGTGTGGGGAATAGAAGAAGAGAGAAGGGGATTTAATTTTTTTTTTATGAGGGGAGGAATTGATATTCATGCCATCAGATTAGAGGCTACCCAGAGGGAAGATAAGGTGTCGCTCCTTCACCCTGAGGGTGGACTCATCGTGGAAGTGGAACGGGAATAGGAATTAAGTTGTTTGTCCACTGGGAAGTTCCACTTTTGGCAGATGCAGTGAGGTGCTGGATGAAACGCTTCCCCAAACTATGACAGGTCTCACCAGTGTAAAGGAAGCCATGTTGGGAGCACCAGACACAACAGGTGACCCCAGCGGATCCAGAGGTGAAGTGTTGCCTTACTTGGAAGGACTGTTTGGGGCCCTGAGTGGAGGTGAGGGAGGAGGTGAATGGGTAGGTGTAGCACTTTGGCCTTTTCCATTCCTGTTCCGACATAATGGTCCGTTGCTTGCTCTTGGGCCACAATGAGGCCGCCCTCAGGATGAAGGAGCAGCTTCTGCCTATCACCTCCTCTTGGGTCTTCTCCTTTCCTTCCTGCTATGGTCTAAACTCCTCTCCTATCAGATTCCTTCCTCTCCAGCCCTTTTACCTTTCCTATCCACCTGGCTTCACCCATCAACTTCTAGCTATCCTCCTTCCCCTCTCCCCACCATTTTTCTCTGACATTTTCTCCCTCCCTTTCCAGTCTTTAAGAAGGTCTCAGCCCAAAACATCGGATGTTTAATCATTACCGTAGATGCTGCCTGACCTGCTGAGTTCTCCAGCACTTTATGCGTGCTGCTTTGGATTTCTAGCATCTGCAGAATTTTTTTGTGTTTACGGAATATCATCCCTGCTGTTTTTCAAATCAAATCCACTGGTTACCGTCACACTAGGCTGAATGACTTTCTTGATGCAGTTTTGTTGCATATTTGCTCCTGCAAGGGTTTTTTAAAACATGGAATACCAAAGCTAAGATCAAGGGGCTTTAATTACTACAACACAGGTGGAAGCTATTTTGCTTTAGGTCCAATGACAGTGTAATACTGTCTTTTGCCAAAAAATGACAGGTGCTCTCTAATGTTGATGTTGTTCACTTGTATTTGGAGAATCTAAATGTCCATTATACATTTGTAATTCATAACTTATTTTATTTTAAGATTTTTAACTTAATTAGGGTCTACTTTATTGGATGATTTTGTTCTGGAAAAGGTAGCCGGGCACAGATTTGTTATTTGGTCAAAATGTTGAGAATCAGAGGCAAAATGAAATGAGGGAATAATTTTACAGAGTAGTTGTAATTTGAAAGCTGTCCAAAGTAGTTAAAGTTGATTTATTTCTAGCTTTCCAAAATAAATTGTGCATGTACTGTACTTGAAGGCAAAAGCGCAAGGATAACAAAGTTGTGAACAAGGTTAACTTAATTGCGTTTTTAAGAATGGCATTGCTCAAGAGTACTTAAGTTTCTTTAGTAGGAGAAGTTTAAATAGTTTGAATATTTGTATATTTATCCAAGATGTTTGAGGAAGAAGCTATACAGTGCAAATGTGACTTTGTGTAAATTCTGCCATATCATTTTTTAAAGTACTTTTCAAGTGAATAACAAAATATTTCAGGTTATTCATCAATCAATGCATACAGTAAAGTGTTAGGATAATTATTCAATAAAATGAGAAAATTATAACAAGTGTATAAAGAACAATACAATATTAGTTACTTTGAACATGGACATGATGTCTCCATGACTGTGGAGACATCGGCTTAAAGGCAATTCTCAGGAACAGAAGCCTTGTGTGACATGTTACTGCCTTGCCAGTTGCACCAAATCTTTTTGGTATTTCTTGTTACTTCACCAGAACAAGATTTTCCCCCCGTGTTGGACAAAGATGAGTGAGTAATCTCATGGAATTGTACAGCACAAGAGACGATCATTCAGCTGATCAAACTTGTACAAGGTTTTTGTGAAAGTATCCAGTTAGTCCCAGTATTTTAAGTCCTCCAGAGGGAGGGACAAACATTGAGAGTCCTGACAAGGGGTTCTGACGAGGGGTCTCGGCCTGAAACGTCAGCTGTACCTCTTCCTAGAGATGCTGTCTTGCCTGCGGCGTTCACTAGCAACTTTGATGTGTGTTGCTTGAATTTCCAGCATCTGCAGATTTCCTCGTGTTTGTGTTTTTAAATAGTACTGAAAACATGAGTTGTAAAGAGAGCTGCAAAGTTAGTCTGTATGTCATAGAGTCAGTTAAGAGTTGTGGTGAGTGAAGTTATCAATCTCGATTCAGGAGCCTGATGGGTATTAACTTCCTGAATCTGGTGGCATGGGACCTAATGGTTCCAAGTACGTTTATTATCTAAGTATGTATGCAGGATACAACCCTGAGATTTATCTTCCCCATAGACAGCTACGAAACGAAGAAAACCATGGAGCCCATTCAAGCAAGAACATCAACCCCTCCCCCACGCAAAAAAAAAACAAATTGCGCAAATGGCAACGAAAACATCAACACCCCCCACACGCAAAAAACAAATTGTGCAAATGGCAACAAGAAAGAATGAGCGAAAACACAGAATATAAAAGCAAAAAATTGGAAGAGACCAATCAAATTACAGACGGATCCACAAACAGCAGACCCGGAACTTCAGTACCATCCACCGACAGCATTGTGAGAGAGAGTTACCACTCCAACATGGGCTTTCCCTTGGGAGCAGTGAGCGAGAGGCCAGTAACAGCGCTGAACACTCGCTCACCTTCTGCACTTGCTTTGATGTTTTCAATCTTCCTCAATGCTTTAATCAGTCAGAAATGGAGTTGATCGTGGGCTCGTGTCCCATGTCTAAGCTTCTTGGCCTCGAGGCCACATGCCTTCCAGAACCTTCTGAAAGACAGTAAAGCGCCAGATCGCATAACCAGCACCATCAAACTGTGGATTACAGGCTTCAACAGTACCAGAAATACATTTTTTTAAAAAAAGGAATCAAAGAAGTGAAAGAAAAAAGTTTCGTAAACCATTTGGAAGATGTCGCCCATGGTAGAAATGTTTGCTGGTGCCCATATAGTGTGAAGAAGGTATGGTCTGGATGGTGGAAATCTTTGATGGATGCTAGTTTCTTATGGCAGTGCTCCATTAAAATATACTCAAGGGTGAGGAGAGCTTTGTCTGTGATGGACTGGGCTGTATCCATTCCTTTCTGTGGCCTTTTCTGTTCCTGGACTTTGGCGTTTCATACCAGGCCCTGTTGCAATCAATTAAGGATGCTGTCTACTGGTGACATGCCAAATCTATGCAAACTTCTAAGAAAATAGAAGTGTTGTTGTGCCTTCTTCATGATGACACTTATCTGCTGGTCCCAGGACAGATTCTCTGATATGTTAATGCCAAGGAAATTTATAGCTACTCCTCTCCACCTCTGTTCTCCCAATGAGGAATGGCTCATGGATCTCTGGCTTCTTCCTCCTGTCGTCAGTAATAAGCTCCTAGGTTTTGTTGAAATTGAGTGAGATGTTACTGTTATGGCATTACTCAACCAGATCTTCAATCTCCTTCCTACGTGCTGATTCACTTCCACTTTTGAATTGGCCAACAATAGTGATGTCATCAGAAAACAAACGGCTTTTTTTTCGTATTTTGTATTTTAGTTACCAAGGTTTAAGTATTAGTCATTGATTATTGTACTAATCATTATTGTTATTCCACAACAAAATAAACATTTTTGTACAAAGTTATTTACCTTGTGAGACTGCAGTAACAAAAAGGGTTGCACACCATTACATTAATACCTGTATATCAAAAAATTGCTTAATAGGTCTTTGTAGTCTCATTCATTCTTTTTCCCATTGTCAGATGTTCCAAAAATAACAAGTGAACTTGACTGATATTTTGAACATGCATCATTAGAATATGCTTTGAAAAAGATGGAGCTCTCAAATTATAAAATAATCCAAGATCTCTCAATAATATGCCCCTTATGACATTCTTTTAAGGGGAAAAGACAATTTCCTTTATAAAATAATCAACTCTTCTCTTTTGAAGTTTAAATGTACAGTTGTTTAAAGTGTCTTAAGCAAACACTAATAATAAGCCATTCCATGCCTTCCTTGTTATTCCAGTGCACAGAAGAAGACCAGATACGAGTACTTATCTTTTGGTAAGTACAATACATTTATAAACTGGTTTCCTATTGTCAATGTACCAAGGTACAGTGAAAAACTTTGATTTGGATGCCATCCATACAGATCATTTCATTACAACAGTGCATTTAGATAGTACAACGCAAAACAATAACGCAATGTACAATACGTTTTTACACTTGCAGAGAAAGTGCGGGATAGGCAGAAAGTAAGGTGCAAGGCCATAAACGAGGCAGTTGTGAAGCCTAGTCCATTTTTATTATAATAAGGGACCATTCAGTGGTCTTGTAACAGCAGGATAGAAACTATCCTTGAGCCTGGTGCTGTGTGCTTTCAGGCTTTTGTACAGTTGCAAGAAAAAGCTCGTGAACCCTTTGCAGGGGAGTCTCCTTTCGGAAGCCTATGGAGTAAGACACGTGTTGGCGCTACTCCTTCCTTTTACAACTTACTTTCCACTGCTAGTTTTGTTTAAATTTTGAAGATTTATTACATTTAGTGAAGGATTTATGGTTTAATTACGATGGCTGGAACCCGAACTGGAATCGAATTAAGAGGTGGCAAAATTGTTTCCAAAGCTGAACACACAAAGGAGTCAGAGGAAGTCTCTACTTCAGAAAGAATGTTTTCTTTATTGCAAGATATTAGTACCAAGATCGGAATGGTGGACACCAAGACTGATAAACTGACAAATGCTAATGAAAAGCTTGAAAAAACCGTTTTTGCTGTCCAGGAATCTGGAATTTCAATATCAGACGCTTAAAAAGGACGTTAATAGAATCGGAAGAGAACAGAAGACAATGAACACAAAACAACAAAATAAGAAAAAACAAAAAACACAAAACACAAAATAACACAAAAAACAGGAGACAGTGAATCCAATGATTAATGAACAAGAATTAAAGATATGTACTATGGAAAAGAAAATTGTTGAGCTTTCTTGGGAATTATTAAGAATGAAGAAGAAGACGACGGATCTGGAAAGCAGAAGTCGTAGGATGAATTTATGCATACTGGTTTTGCCTGAAAACATGGAAACCGGTGAACCAGTAAAGTTTTTCATGAATATACTATACTCACTTTTTAGTGAGATACTTGAAGCTCCTCGGATGATAGATAAAGCTCACCGAGTCCTCTACCTGAAGCCTTCCGTTGAGTTGAAACCTCGCCCTGTGATTCTCTGTTTGCATTACTTTACTACTAAAGAAGCAATTCTTCAAGATGCTAGGAAGCAGTGGAAGATAATTTATAATGGAGTAGAGATTCGCATAGTTGAAGATTTTGCCCCAGAGGTTTATGCAGAAAGAATTAAATATTGGGAAGTGATGGCTGAACTTTATAAGAAGAACTGTCGTCCCTCTGTGCATTATTCAGCTCGTTTGATAATTTACCTGCCTAATGCCCGCCCAAAACGATTTGACTCCCTAGAAGAGGCTTGGAAATTTATAAAGGAGTTTAAGCCTGTCTTGCAAGCAACTTAAACACTTAATCCTCGGCTGGTAGCTGGATCGTTGAAAGTTCAATCTGCATTTTATGACTGCCCAGACATCGTTTTGGTTGTTTTATTTTTTCCTTTAGGATTTGTAAGAGTTTAACATTAGTCGTAAATATTATTTGGTTGGATCTATCTTTTTTGAATATATGATCAATTTTTATTAAATGAATTTAAGATGGCCGCTGTTAACTACATTTTAACCTCTGTTAGACATAATATCAAAATATTTGGAATTTGCTTATTTCATGTATGTGTTGTTGTGTCTTTAGTCAGTGGTATTAGCATATAACTTTTTAAAAAGAGTCTGCCTATTGGAGACGGGTTAAGGGATTATAGTTTAACATGCTGTCTGCCTATTGGATGGTTTTCGGGCTTTGGGGGGAGAGGTGGGGCTATTAGTTTAGGTTTTTTCGACTGGGCAGTCCTGAGAGGTTTTCCTATCAATCATGTTTTTTTTGCCCCTCTCTGATCGAATCCGTAATTTGTTCTTACTTGTGGGTGTGGTCTGTGCTGGCGCATTAACTTATTTTATAAAATCTTAAACTAAAGCCTTATTATGGATGTTAATAAAATTAATATAATCTCATGGAACACAAGCAACACACATAAAAGTTGCTGGTGAATGCAGCAGGCCAGGCAGCATCTCTAGGAAGAGGTATAGTCGATGTTTCAGGCCGAGACCCTTCGTCAGGACTAACTGAAAGAAGAGCAAGTAAGAGATTTGAGAGGGGGAGGGGGAGATCCAAAATGATAGGAGAAGACAGGAGAGGGAGGAATGGAGCCAAGAGCTGGACAGTTAATTGGCAAAAGGGATATGAGAGGATCATGGGACAGGAGGCCCAGGGAGAAAGAAAGTGGGGAGGGAAACCCAGAGGATGGGCAAGGGGTATAGTGAGAGGGACAGAGGGAGAAAAAAGAGAGAGAGAAAAAGAATGTGTGTATATAAATAAATAACGGATAGGGTACAAGGGGGAGATGGGGCATTAGCAGAAGTTAGAGAAGTCAATGTTCATGCCATCAGGTTGGAGGCTACCCAGACGGAATATAAGGTGTTGTTCCTCCAACCTGAGTGTGGCTTCATCTTTACAGTAGAGGAGGCCGTGGATAGACATATCAGAATGGGAATGGGACGTGGAATTAAAATGTGTGGCCACTGGGAGATCCTGCTTTCTCTGGCGGACAGAGCGTAGGTGTTCAGCGAAGTGATCTCCCAGTCTGCGTTGGGTCTCGCCAATATATAGGAGGCCACATCCGGAGCACCGGATGCAGTATATCATCCCAGCTGACTCACAGGTGAAGTGTCGCCTCACCTGGAAGGACCGTGTGGGGCCCTGAATGGTGGTGAGGGAGGAAGTGTAAGGGCATATGTAGCACTTGTTCCACTTACACGGATAAGTGCCAGGAGGGAGATCTTTGGGGGAGGGATGGGGGGGTACGAATGGACAAGGGAGTCACGTAGGGAGCGATCCCTGCGGAAAGCAGAGAAAGTGGGGGAGAGAAAGATGTGCTTAGTGGTGGGATCCCGTTGGAGGTGGCGGAAGTTACGGAGAATTATATGTTGGACCCGGAGGCTGGTGGGGTGCAGGTGAGGACAATGCAGTCGTCGATGTAGCGAAGGAAAAGTGGGGGACAGATACCAGAATAGGTTTGGTACATAGATTGTTCCACAAAGCCAACAAAAAGGCAGGCATAGCTAGGACCCATACTATTGCCCATAGCTACACCTTTAGTTTGGAGGAAGTGGGAGGAGCCAAAGGAGAAATTATTAAGAGTAAGGACTAATTCCGCTAGACGGAGCAGAGTGGTGGTAGAGGGGAACTGGTTAGGTCTGGAATCCAAAAAGAAGTGGAGAGCTTTGAGACCTTCCTGATGGGGCATGGAAGTATATAGGGACTGGACATCCATGGTGAAAATAAAGCGGTGGGGGCCAGGGAACTTAAAATCATCGAAAAGTTTAAGAGCGTGAGAAGTGTGACAAACATAGGTAGGAAAGGATTGAACCATGGGGGATAAAACCGTGTCGAGGTATGCAGAAATGAGTTCGGTGGGGCAGGAGCAAGCTGAGACAATAGGTCTACCAGGACAGGCAGCTTTGTGGATCTTGGGTAGGAGGTAGAATCGGGAAGTGTGGAGTGTGGGAACTATAAGGTTGGTAGCAGTGGATGGGAGACCCCCTGAGCGGATAAAGTCGGTGATAATCTCATGGAACCTGAGTGGCTTGAATCAACCTATTAAGCATAAAAAGATCTTTAAGAAATTAAAAACACTTCAGGCTGATATTATTTTTGTGCAAGAGATCCATATCCGTAGGGAGGATGAAAACCGTTTTTTAAAAAATTCTGGAGGGGCTCTCAGTTTCACTCTTCATCAGTAACTAAAATTAGAGGAGTATCTATTTTTATTAATTTTAAAATCCCTTTTGTACATCTTAATACTGTCACTGATTCAATTGGAAGATACTTAATTGTTACTGGTTTGTTATGTGGTCAAAAGATGGCTTTGGTGTGTGTGTATGCACCTAATGTAGATAGCCCTGAATTTTTTTTGTAATTTATTTTTTATTGAATTTCATCATCAAACATTTCCATAAGATGTATTTCAGATACTGTACATATATATCATATCATATTTGTCACAAATCTCCACATAATATTTATCTGAGGTATACATTTATAGAAAGGATTATTCTTCTTATGATTATGAGGACACGCAGTCCCCTTTTATTGTCATTTAGTAATGCATGCATTAAGAAATGATAAAATGTTTTTCCAGAATGATATTACGAAAACACGACAAACCAACTTAAAAACTAACAAAAACCACATAATTATAACATATAGTTACAACAGTGCAAAGCAATACTGTAATTTGATAAGAACAGACCATGGCACAGTAAAAGTCTCAAAGTCTCTCGGAAGTCCCATCATCTCACGCAGATGGTAAACCTCCAACTTGCCGGTGCAGCATCCGACCACAGTCCGACTCTGAGTCTGTCTGAAAAACTCCGAGCACTGAGCACCATCTCTGCCGAGTGCTTCGACCCCGGCCTTGGCAACAGGCGATACACAAAGCTGCGGATTTGGGACCATTGTCTCCGGAGATTCTCGATTGCACAGTTGCAACAGCAGCGAAGCAGGCATTTCAGAAGTTACTCCAGATGTTCCTCTGTGCTTCTCACGGCTGTCTCCATCAAATCCGGATTGTGCACGGCCCCTAGTTACGCATAATCGATATTCATTCGGAACGGCCGCGTGCGCTGTGGAGAGGAAAGAGAGAACAATTGAAAGAAGAAAACTAAGTACAGAGTAGGGAGTGATTTTTTTTTACAACATATTCATTGACTTGTGAGAATAAAATCAGGCCTATGAGGTGTTATGTAGTTAAACCATTTTTTCCAGTATGAATAAAATTGTTCCAACTTATAATAACAGAAGCTGTTATCTTCTCCATTTTGTAAATGTCCATTGTAATTTCCATCCATACGTTTAAAGTTGGGCTCTCCTGTGATAACTATTTCCTGGTAAGGGTCTTTTTACCAGCCACCAGCAGTACATTCATTAAATATTTATCTCTTTTCAACCGTTCTTGAGGTATATACCCAAAATGTATGTCTTACTCTCCAAGGGTATTTCACATTTAGAGATGTCTTGTAGGGCATTATGTATGCTACTCCAATAGTCTTTGATAACAGGGTATTCCCAGAAAATATGATAATGGTTTGCATTTTGATTTCCACAATTTCTCCAGCAAACGGGGGCGGGGGGGGGTAGGGTTACTATCATAATGGGATTTCTGAGAGGGTGTAATAAAATAACTTATCAAGTTTTTACACCCGAACTCTGTCCATTTCTGTGAACTGGTTCACTTCCATTGATACCTCCATATTATTGTCCAGTCTTCCTCAGATATTATTATCCCCCCTTCTTTCTCCCATTTTGTTTTAATGTATGTGTTTTAAGATTTGACAAACCCTTATACACGCTTGAAATTATTCTACTACCATTGTCTGAATTATAAGCTTTTCTAAATAGCTCTATCAAACATGTACTTGCCTTGGTTACATTTTTAACCGTCCTATTAACATACTGTTGCATCTGTAAATACTGGTAAAAGTCTTGTTTTTCTAATAAGTGTTTCTCTTTGAGCATTTCAAAACTGTCCTTTAGCTGTCCAATCTTTAAATCTAGCATCCAGTTTATTCGGCATAAAATCTGAGTCATATGCACACCATTTAAGAATTGCAATGTCTCTCTCTAGTTTATATTCTTTTATAATAGTTTTCCATATTTTAAGAGTCCATTTCACCCAAGGGTTATCAATAGTATTTATGTAACTTTGTAGGTTGTTATCAGCCAAAATTGAGCCCTGAATTTTTTAAGAAGTTACTTTCTGCCTTGCCGAATTTAAATGAATATAAATTGATCACGGGCGGTGACTTTAACTATTGTCTCAATCCTTCGATTGATAGATCATCAACCAATCCGTGGCTTCCTAATAAGGGTGCGACCTGTATTAATTCTTTTTTACTAGAATATGGCCTGGTCGATATTTGGAGATTTCTCCATCCTAAAGATAAGGATTTTTCTTTTCTCTCATAAATATTCAAGAATTGATTATTTTTTGTTGGATACATGACTGGTGCTTTTTGTTACTGACTGTGCGTATGACGCTATTGCGTTGTCGGATCATGCACCCACGAAACTAATACTGAAGTTCCCTGATAATATACGGAATGCATCTCAGTGGAGATTTAATGCTACATTTCTGCATGAACCAGCATTTGTAAGTTTCATTAAAGAACAAATTTCTTTATTTTTTTGAATTAAATACAACTGAGGGTATGTCAAATTTGGTTATTTGGGATGCAATGAAATCTTTTCTTAGGGGACAGATAATCTCTTATTCAGTAGCTTTAAGAAGGAAAACTAAAGCGGAACTTTTAGTGATTACTAACAGGATTAAAGAAATAGATAAAGTTTACTCAGTAACACCTAGTGAAGATCTATATAAGGAAAGGGTAGAACTTCAAACACAGTTTGATCTGCTTCTGACTTTTCCCATTGAGCAGCAACTTTTGAAAATCTAAAAGTCAATTTTATATACATGGGGCTAAGTCAGGTAAATTGTTAGCCGGTCAACTTAAAGCATCTATGGCTAGAAGGCAGTTTTTGAAAATACGAAGAACTGATAGAACTGAAATGTCAGATTGTCAGGAAATTAATAAAGTATTTCTGGATTTTTACTCTAACCTTTGTAAATCTGATTTTCCAGACAATACTACTTTTATGAATAGATTCTTGCAAAGATTGAATATACCCAAAATTTCTATCCAAGATATGAATACATTAGATATGCCTATTAAACGAGAGGAAATAGTGAGGGCTATATCTTCTTTTCAATCAGGTAAAGCTCCAGGACCAGATGGATTTACAGTAGAATTTTTTAAGACTTTTACTGGAATACTTGCACCTCATTTATGCCAAATTTTCACTGATTCTATATCCTCTGGGACCCTTCCGAAAACTTTCCATGAGGCATCAATTTCATTAATTCCCTAAAAAGAAAAAGATTTATCTGAATGTGCCTCTTACAGACCAGTTTCCTTGCTAAATGTGCATTCTAAAATTCTTTCTAAGATTTTGGCTAACAGGCTCGAGAATATTTTACCTAAGGTTATTTCTAAAGATCAAACTGGATTTATTAAGAATAGATACTCATATTTTAATATTCAGAGATTATTGAATATTATTCATTCCTCTCCATCTAAAGAATCCGAATGTGTTGTCTCCCTCAATGCAGAGAAAGCCTTTGATAGAGTGGTCCTATTTATTCAAAGTTTTAGAAACATTTAATTTTGGTCCAGGTTTTATTTCTTGGATTAAACTGATCTATCAAGCTCCTATGGCGGCAGTTATAACTAACAATCAAAAATCTCCTTATTTTGGGCTATACAGAGGTACCTGGCAGGGTTGACCTCTTAGTCCGCTGTTACTGAATCTGGCTTTAGAACCTCTTGCTATTGCCCTTCGGGACTCCAACAATGTTCAAGGTATTAAGAGAGGAGATAAAGTGCATAAGGTTTCGTTGTATGCAGATGACTTGTTAGTTTATATTTCTGATCCTAAGAAATCTATTCCTTCTATGTTATCTATATTTTCTGAATTTAGTAGTTTCTGTGGATATAAATTAAATTTACGCAAAAGTGAGTTATTTCCTATTAATAACTACTTGGATCAATACGATCAAATTCCTTTTAACATTGCTAAAAATAACTTTACTTATCTTGGTATTAAAATTACCAAAAATTTTAAGGACCTGTATAAATATAACTTTCTTCCATTAATTGAATACATGCAACAAATACTTTCTAAATGGTCTCCTATGACATTATCATTAATTGGTCAAATTAATGCTATTAAAATGATAGTGTTACCGAAGTTCTTATACAGGTTTCCCCCGCCATCCGAAGGTAGAGCATTCCTATGAAACGGTTCATAAGCCGAAATGTCGTAAAGCGAAGAAACAATTACCATTTATTTATATGGGAAAATTTTGTGAGTGTTCGCAGAACCAAAAACCTACCAAATCATGCCAAATAACACATAAAACTTAAAATAACAATAACATATAGTAAAAGCAGGAATGATATGATAAATACACAGCCTATATAAAGTAGAAATACTTTTCCACAATCATTACTGAACTGTTCTCCGAAGCGAAAATCTGACGCAAACGCGCTCGGCAGAAAATCTCACACAAGCGCTGTTGGCAGAAACACGCTCTCCAGTAACCTTTAAGCTATGAAGCTGCCAAATCATACCAAATAACACGTAAAAATACACAGCCGATATAAAGTAGAAAAATTGTATGTGCAGTTTAGTATCACTTACCGGAATCAGGACAGCGCCAAGCACACTGATGATGGTGTGTTAGGCTGAGTCGTCGCAGGTTGGGGTGGTGCACTGGCTCCCACCCTCCGGGCTGTCGACCAATACATTGCCACGAAGCACGCAGGGGTCCAGCGGTAGCCGGGACGCACCCAGCATATCTTTAAGAAAAAAGCCGAAATAAACATTCTAACTAATTAGGTGTCGCCCGACACGTAATTGTCGGCCCAGATCAGAGGTGATTGCTGATTGCACCTAATTAATTAGCATGTTTATTCCGGCTTTTTTCTTAAAGATGTGCTGTGTGCCTCCCGGCTACCGCTGCATTCTCAGCGAATAGGTATCTGTCCGTGGCTTAGGGGTTGGGGTGGTGGGACACTGGGGTGTCATCTCATCGTCGTCTGTTTCCATTAGAGCAGGCAGCTCATCTTCTCCTATGACTGCCCGCCTCGATGTCGAAGGTCGAGGTTCGTCGTCTGCTGTGGCTAATGTGGAAGGCTTGCTTGACTGCTGAGCCTCGCGCATTTTTCTATCATACAGTTCTTTGTAAGCACTCAAACCATCCTGCAAATATCCCCTAAACCTACGTACCCTTTCAAAATTAGTCATACTTTATCATTGCAGCGAAAATCTCATGCAATTACTTCACGTTCATTTTGCTAATGAATTCGGTTTCAATTGTTATCCTTTCCTCTTCTAATTGCATCAGCTTTTCATCTATCAGTTCTTGGTCATAGGATGCCAAAACCTCTTCAACATTATCTTCATCAGCTTCCACAAGCCAAACTCACGTTGTCCTTACTTCGTTCACTACGATCGAAACGCTTAATTATGTCTAGTTTTACGCTAAGTATAACACTTTTACGAGCTCCTTTAGGCTTTTCCGATACCTTAGAACTCATCATGCTAACGGCTGCTCAATGCAACGTGTTTAAACAATGCTGTTCCGAATCCGGGGGAGAGCGGCTGCTCAGGGCGCGCACTGATTTTTTTCGTAACAGTGAAAACACCTTCTGTTAGCGAAAACAGGGTACTAATGTAGGTCTTTCGTAACAGTGAGGTTTCGTAAAGCGAACGTTCGAAAAGCGGGGGACACTTGTATGTATTTCAAGCTATCCCTTCCTTTGTTCCTAAACGGTTTTTTGATAGAATAAACTCTAAAATTTTATCTTATATTTGGAATAATAAAGATCCTAAATTGAGTAAACTTCTATTGCAGAAATTAAAAAAGCATGGTGGTATGGCTTTGCCAAATTTTAAAATGTATTACTGGGCAATTAATATTTGATATATTTCATTTTGGATTCATTATTCAGACATACATGACTGTCCTTTACGAGTGGATTTGAGGAAAAACTCGGTGAAGGAGTATTCTTTGGCCTCCTTACTGGGAGCTTCTCTTCCTGTTTTGCTTTCTAAGATTGGTAGTTGAGACCTCAATCCCATTATTAAACATACGTTAAGAATTTGGTTTCAGTTTCGTAGATTTTTTGAGTTTAATAACTTTGTTCTTTCTAGTAAAATCCATCTTAATTATTTTTTTTTAAACCATCAATTTCCGATCAGACCTTTTTAATATGGAAAACCAAAGGAATAATAACTTTTTTAGGTTTGTTTTTGGGCTATTGTTTAAAGTCTTTCACTCAGTTAGTGGACAAATATGACTTATCTAATACACACTTTTTTAGATATTTACAAATTAGGGATTTTTTACGTAGTTTACTTCCAAATTTCCACCCAATATGATAGATACTCTTTTTCAGGTTAAACCATTTCAAAAAGGACTGATAGCTATAATTTATAAATGGTTATTCAATTTGCGAAAGGTATCTAACGACAAAATTAAAGGTGCGTGGGAATTGGAATTTCGAGAGTCAATCAATGGGATAAAATTTTTCATTTGGTAAATACCTCATCTATTTGTGCCCATCATTCCTTGATACAGTTCAAGGTAGTACATTGGGCACATATGTCAAAGGATAAATTAGCCAGTATTTTTCCCAATATTAATCCTATTTGCGACAGATGTAATATTGTGATGGCTACTTTAACTCATATGTTTTGGTCTTGTATCAAGATAGATAATTTTTGGAAAGATGTCTTTAAAACTTTATCGAAAGGTTTGAATTTGGACCTACAACCGAATTTATTTACAGCAATTTTTGGGATCATTCCACCGGAAGCAGGATATGTTCCTGTTTCCGCTCAACGGATGATAGCTTTTACAACTTTATTGGCTAGGAGAGCCATTTTGCTTAAATGGAAGGACTCTAATCCACCTACTGTTTTTTATTGGCTTTCCTCCATTATGTCCTGTTTAAGTTTAGAGAAAATAAGAAGTCGGACATTTGATACATACTTTAAATTTGAAGAAACCTGGCGACCTTTTATTCAATGTTTTCATATGGTTTGATTTATTGCTCTTCCAGTTACTTTCGAAAGGTTCAAAGGAACATCTAAACAAGCCTGATGTATTTTGCAAACAAGTCCTGTGGACTGATGAAGTTAAAATAGAACTTTTTGGCCGCAATGAGCAAAGGTATGTTTGGAGAAAAAAGGGTGCAGAATTTCATGAAAAGAACACCTCTCCAACTGTTAAGCACGGGGGGTGGATCGATCATGCTTTGGGCTTGTGTTGCAGCCAGTGGCACGGGAAACATTTGCTGGTAGAGGGAAGAATGAATTCAATTAAATACCAGCAAATTCTGGAAGCAAACATCAAACCGTCGGTAAAAAAGCTGAAGGTGAAAAGAGGATGGTTTCTACAACAGAATAATGAACCTAAACACACCTCAAAATCCACAATGGACTACCTCAAGAGGCGCAAGCTGAAGGTTTTGCCATGGCCCTCACAGTCCCCTGAACTAAACATCATCGAGAATCTGTGGATAGACCTCAAAAGAGCAGTGCATGCAAGACAGCCCAAGAATCTCACTGAACTAGAAGCCTTTTGCAAGGAAGAATGGGTGAAAATCCCCCAAACAAGAATTGAAAGACTCTTAGCTGGCTACAAAAAGCATTTACAAGCTGTGATACTTGCCAAAGGGGGTGTTACTAAGTACTGCCATGCAGGGTGCCCAAACTTTTGCTTCGGGCCCTATTCCTTTTTTGTTATCTTGAAACTGTAAAAGATGGAAATAAAAAAGTTTTCTTGCTTAAAATATGAAAGAAATGTGTCATCTTTAACTTTATGCCTTTTGGAAATCAGTTCATCTTTTACTGACTTAGCTATTCACAGTAACAGAAATTTTGACCGGGGTGCCCAAACTTTTGCATGCCGCTGTATGAGGTGTTGATGAGGCCTAATTTGGAGTATTATGTGCAGTTCTGGTCACCTATCTATAAGGAAGGCTATCAATGAGATTTTAAAAAGTATAGTGAAAATTTCCAAGGACATAAGGACCTGAGTTGGGAAAAATTGAATAGGTTAGGACTTTTCCCCTTGGAGCATAGGAGAATGAAGGGAGATTCGATCGAGATATACAAAATTGAGGGGTAGAGATAGGGTAAATGCAAGCAGGCTTTTCCCACTGAGGTTGGGTGAGACTAGAACCAGACAGAAGTCATGATTTGAGGATTAAAGGTGAACTGTTTAAAGGGAACATGACAGGAAACTTCTTCACTCGGGGTTGTGAGTCTGTGGAATGAGCTACCAGCAAAAATGGGTTCAATTTCAATGCTTAAGAGAAATTTGGATAGGTACATGAATGGGAAAGGTATGGAGGGCTATGGTCCAGGTGAAGATCGATGGGACTAGGCAGAATAATACTTAAGCACAGACTAGTTGGGCCGAAGGGCCTGTTTCTGTACTGTAGTGTTCTTTGACTGTGACTAGACTTCTGGGTATATAGTTTGTAGAGACCACTAGATGGAGCCGTTGTTAAACTAATCCCAGTTAGGTTGGTTCTAAGGGTAAAAAATAAACATGGCAGGTAATGTTTTAAGATTTTTCATGTCTAACAAAATAAATACTGACATGAAAAATCTGTGTATGTACAAAACAAACATGAAGTGTGGGTTACAGAGAGAAGGCAAGAGTTTGGATTTTTCAAGAGAGAAAATGGATCAGCCATGATCAAGTGGGGAGCAGACTCATTGGGCCAAATGGCCTAATACTGCTCCTTTGTCTTATGGCCTTATTGACAAAATTCTGCTTGAAATAAGTACATGGAACTTCCCTCTCGTTGTGGTAGAATTATTAGATTTCATGCTCCTGTACTCTAGGAATCATCTCAAAACGATTGTTTTTTTTTACAGAAAATTAAAATGATAATCTACAACATCTTGTCAGACTTTGTTTGAATGTAGACCTGAGACTAAATGCTAGAATCTGGAGCAAAAAAAAAACTGCAGGAAGAACTCTGTAAAGCAGCATCTGTGGAAACAAAAGGATGATCACTATTTCAGGTTGAAACCCTGCATTGGTATTGAGTGTGTAGATGGAAGATACACGAGGGAGAGTTGAGACAGGTGATAGGTGATGGGCTGAACTAGATGCAGATAACACCAAATTCTGTGCTGTAGTGGTCAGTTCTGGATGAATTGGGAAAGTGGGTCGTGGAATCTAACTCGGAGAAGTGCAAAGTGAGGTATTTTGGGAATGTAAACCAGGGCAGGACTTACAAAGACACGGTCTTGGAGAATGTTGTACAACAGAGGTCCAGGGACACAAGTATATAGTTTTTCTGAATATTGGAACATGAGTAGACTGATTAGTGAATAAAGCATTTGGTACCATTGCCTTCATAGGTCAGGACATTGAATATTTGAATTGGGATGGATTATTGCTGTACAGTATGTTGATGAAACTGCATGTGGTGTATTGTGTGCATTTCGGGTCACCTAGCTAGTCCTTAATCTGGAAAAGGTGCAGAAAAAAAATTGAAAAAATGTTATTTAGTTACAAAGAGAAACCAGATGGGCTGAACCTTTTTTACGAGAACACAGGAGGCTAAAAAGTGATGTTATAGAGGTTTATAAAATCATAAGGGGGCATAGATAAGTTGAATGGTCATGGTCTTCTTCCCAGAGTAGGAGAGTCCAAAACTAGAGGGCATAGTTTTAAGGTGAGAGGGGAAATATTTAAAGTGGACCTGAAAATTAACCTTCCACGTAGAGGATAAGAACAGGTAGAGGTGGGTACAAATACAGTATTCAGAACATTTAGACAGGTGCAAGGATAGGAAATGTTTGAATGGATATAGGTGAAGTGCAGACAAATGGGACTAGGTGAGGTAAACAACTTGGTCATCATGGATGAGTTGGCCTGATAGGCTTATTTCTATACTGTATAATGACAAGAAGAAGGGAAAGGGGGATGATGGGCAAATGGAGCCAGGTGGGGAGAGAGTAATGTTGAGACAGAAACTGGTAGGTGGCAGGTGGAACTAGATAAGGGAGAGGTGATGGAGAGATGGAGCTGGAGGAGGAGGAGGAGGAGGGGTAGATAGAGAAAAATAAACCATTTGGAGAAGAAACAGTGTTGTATATTTAATATATTTACAATATTACTGAAATATAAATGAAATATTAATATTTCGGTAATATTGTAAATATTAAATACACAACAGATTATATTAGTGATGGGCAATGGAACCAGATTTGAGGGGGTAGAGGGAAGGGATGAAAGAGGTAAACAAAGAATGAGACAACTGGGGTGGATTGGATGGAGTTGCGAAGGAACTTAGTATGGGTTGTCTGAAATTATCAAATTCAGTGTTTATACAATTGGGTTGTAGGCTACCCAAGCAGAATATAAGGTGTCATTCTTCTGTTTTGCATTTGGACTCGTGCCAATGGAGAAAGTTAAGGATGGGCAGATTAGTATAGGAATGGAAAGAAGAGTTGAAGTGACAGGCAACTAGAAGTTCAGATGGGCACTGCAGATAGGGTGCAGGTGTGCTCTAAATGGTTGCCTTGTCTGAACTCTTCAGTGTAGAGGAGGCCACATCCTAATTACCAGATGCTGGTTAGGGAACTGCTGATGAGGACAGAAATCCTGGGACAAATAGCGCATTTCCTGTATTTGTAAGAAAAATGGAGTGGACATGAATAGATGGGAGGAAAAACGAAAAGCGTGAGTGAGCACGGAGAGAAAAGTCCCAGTGGAAAGCAAAAAGGGTGGTGGATCGTGGAAGTGAGAGGAAGATATGAATGTTGCCGGATCATGCAGGAAGTGGTGAAAAATGATAGACTGCATTTAGAAACTAGTGGGTTGTAGGGTAAGGTCCAGGTGAACTCCATTTATCCATTTAGTGTTAGCCCCTGGGGAGGGGTCTCAACCCGAAACGTCAACTGTTCACTCTTTTCAATAAATGCTGCCTGTCCTGCTGAGTTCCTCCGGCATTTTGTGTGTATTGCTTTGATTTCCAGCATCTGCAGATTTTCTGTTGTTAGTATTAGTGGTCATGGCTAACATTAAAAAAAGTGAAGGGTTGTGAAAAGTTCATCAGTTCAAAGAGTTATATGTTCAATTTAAATTTGTTTGTCTCTTATGTAGAATTCACTGATCTGAATTCTATTACTTGTCGCACACATAGAATATAGAACATATAAATCTACAGCATATTACAGGCGCTTGGGCCCACGATGTTGTGCCAACCATGTAACCTACTCTAGAAACTACAATTTCTTTACTGCATGGCCCTCTATTTTTCTAAGCTCTATGTAAACTTTATACTGTATTGTCGCCAAACAATTGGTACTAGAACGTACAATCATCACGCGATATTTGATTCTGCGCTTCACACTCCCTGGATTACAAATATTAAATATTAAAAGTAGTTAAAATTAGTAAATATTAAAAATTTAAATTATAAATCATAAATAGAAAATAGAAAAATGGGAAGTAAGGTAGTGCTAAAAAACCGAGAGGCAGGTCCAGATTTTTGGAGGGTACTGTTCAGATCTGGGTCAGGATCCATTCAGCAGTCTTATCACAGTTGGAAAGAAGCTGTTCCCAAACCTGACCGTACGAGTCTTCAAGCTCCTGAACCTTCTCCCGGAGGGAAGAGGAATGAAAAGTATGTTGGCTGGGTGGGTCGTGTCCTTGATTATCCTGGCGGCACTGCTCCGACAACGTATCTCTGTACCTATCTAAAAGTCTCTTAAAAGACCCTGTTGTATCCGCCTCTACCACTGTCGGTGGTAGTGCATTCCATGCACTCACCACTCTTACCCTCTGTCATCCCCCTTGTACCTTCTTCCAAGCACCTCAAAACTATGGCCCCTAGTGTTAGCCACTTCAGCCCTGGGAAAGAACCTCTGACCACCCACACGATTAATGCCTCTCATCATCTTATACATCTCTATCTGGTCACCTCTCATCCTTTGTTATTCCAAGAAGA
Source organism: Mobula hypostoma (assembly GCF_963921235.1). Lineage (NCBI taxonomy): Eukaryota > Metazoa > Chordata > Chondrichthyes > Myliobatiformes > Myliobatidae > Mobula > Mobula hypostoma. The sequence goes on along the minus strand of NC_086104.1, from coordinate 21,689,269 downwards.
AAAGGCCACGTTCACTCAACCTATTCTCATAAGGTATACTCTCCTATCCAGGCAACATCCTTGTAAATCTCCTCTGCACTCTTTCTATAGTATCCACATCCTGCAGTGAGGTGACCAGAATTAAACGCAGTAATCCAAGTAGTCCACGAGGCAATCTACAGCAACCAGTTAATCTACAAACCCACAGGTCTTTGGGAATGTAAGGAAATTAGAGCACCCAGAAGAAACCCTTGAGAATACAGGGTGAGCCTACAAGCTCGCACAAACACCACCAGAGTTCAGAATTGAACCTGGGGCTCTGGCTCTGTGAGGCAAATGTCTCTGTGTCACTGTGCTGCACAAAGTTGTAAGCTTAAAGGACTAATAGATTTAAACATATTTGGTAGGAAAAAGAGAACAGAATTTCATCTAATAGTAAATTTAGAGCAAGGATCTCTTTTTCTTTTCATTCCAGGACTTCTGAAATGTCCTCCTTTTTCAGGAAATTTGCCTTCTCCTCTATCACACTTGACGCCCTCATTCATGTTTTATCTATTTTACAGACATCTGCTGTCACCCCTTCCCCTAAAACAAAACAAAGAGAGAATTACCTTGGTCCTCACCTTTCACCCCACCAGCTTCTGTATCCACCATTTCACCAACAGGATTTCTTCCCCAGCTTCTGCATAATACATGGACTGCTGTCTCCCATGATTCCCTGGTCTCATCCCTTCCCAGACCTATGGCACGTTCCCTTGCATCTCGAGGAGGTCCAATTTATAGTTATACCACTTCCTTAATCACCATCCGGGAGCTTAAACACCCTTCCAGGTGAAGTTGAGATTTGAATGCATCTCCTCCAACCTCATCAATTGCATTTGATACGTCCCCAGTGTCAAAACTAAACATGGTGAAGCAGCTTTTAGTTACTATGCTCCACATATCTGGAATAACCTTGCAGAAGATCTGAGGTCTGCCCCTACTTTAAGCTCTTAAATCAAGGCTTAAAACTTTTCTTTTCTCTGTCGTTTTTAATTAGAATCTTCTGCACTGTAACTTCTATTCATCATATCCATTTTTGTGATTTTATTCTCTTAAATATTGAATGAAATTTGATGTTTGATTTTTGTGTCTTGTTCTATGTAAAGCACTTTGAACTGCCTTGTGTTTGAAAAATGTTATACAAATAAACTTGCTTGCTTGCTTGATATGGCCTTACTACGTCATCAAAACCAAGCATAGACAAGGTGACTATTATATGATTTACGTGCACTGTGTCTGTCATGGCCACCCTTGAACTCCTATTTGCGTATCTTAAAAGAATAAACCAGGGAAGGTACCCATGGCTGACAAGGGAAATTAGGGATAGTATCAATTCCAAAGAAGAAACATACAAATTAGCGAGAGAAAGCGGCACAACTGAGGACTGGGAGAAATTCAGAGTCCAGCAGAGGAGGACAAAGGGAAAAAAGATTATGAGAGAAAGCTGGCAGAGAACATAAAAACTGACTGTAAAAGCTTTTATAGATATGTGAAAAGAAAAAGATTGGTTAAGACAAATGTAGGTCCCTTACAGTCAGAAACAGTTGAATTGATCATGGGGAACAAGGACATGGCAGACCAATTGAATAACTAGTTTGGTTCTGTCTTCACTAAGGAGGACATAAATAATCTTCCAGAAATAGTAGGAGACCAGGAGTCTAGTGAGATGGAGGAACTGAGGGAAATGCTTGTTAGTAGGGAAGTGGTGTTAGGTAAATTGAAGGGATTAAAGGCAGATAAATCCCCAGGGCCAGATGGTCTGCATCCCAGAGTGCTTAAGGAAGTAGCCCAAGAAATAGTGGATGCATTAGTGATAATTTTTCAAAACTCTTTAGATTCTGGATTAGTTCCTGAGGATTAGAGGGTGGCTAATGTAACCCTGCTTTTTAAAAAAGGAGTGAGGGAGAAACCGGGGAATTATAGACCAGTTAGCCTGACATCGGTGGTGGGGAAAATGCTAGAGTCAGTTATCAAAGATGTGATAACAGCACATTTGGAAAGTGGTGAAATCTTCGGACAAAGTCAGCATGGATTTGTGAAAGGAAAATCATGTCTGATGAACCTCATAGAATTTTTTGAGGATGTAACTAGTAGAGTGGATAGGGGAGAATCAGTGGATGTGGTATATTTGGATTTTCAAAAGGCTTTTGACAAGGTCCCACACAGGAGATTAGTGTGCAAATTTAAAGCACATGGTATTGGGGGTACGGTATTGATGTGGATAGAGAATTGAAGCAAAGAGTGGGAATAAACGGGACCTTTTCAGAATGGCAGGCAGTGACTTGTGGGGTACCGCAAGGCTCAGTGCTGGGATTCCAGTTGTTTACAATATATATTAATGACTTAGACAAGGGAATTAAATGCAGCATCTCCATGTTTGCAGATGACACGAAGCTGGGCGGCAGTATTAGCTGTGAGGAGGATGCTAAGAGGATGCAGGGTGACTTGGATACTTTAGGTGAGTGGGCAAATTCATGGCAGATGCAATTTAATGTGGATAAAAGTGAGGTTATCCACTTTGGTGGCAAGAACAGGAAAACAGATTAGAAACATAGAAACATAGAAAATAGGTGCAGGAGTAGGCCATTCGGCCCTTCGAGCCTGCACCGCCATTTATTATGATCATGGCTGATCATCCAACTCAGAACCCAGCCTTCCCTCCATACCCCCTGACCCCTGTAGCCACAAGGGCCATATCTAACTTGCTTTTAAACATAGCTAATGAACTGGCCTCAACAGTTTGCTGTGGCAGAGAATTCCACAGATTCACCACTCTCTGTGTGAAGAAGTTTTTCCTAACCTCGGTCCTAAAAGGCTTCCCCTCTATCCTCAAACTGTGACCCCTCGTTCTAGACCTCCCCAACATCGGGAACAATCTTCCCGCATCTAGCCTGTCCAATCCCTTTAGGATCTTATACGTTTCAATCAGATCCCCCCTCAATCTTCTAAATTCCAACGAGTACAAGCCCAGTTCATCCAGTCTTTCTTCATATGAAAGACCTGCCATCCCAGGAATCAATCTGGTGAACCTTCTTTGTACTCCCTCTATGGCAAAGATGTCTTTCCTCAGATTAGGGGACCAAAACTGCACACAATACTCCAGGTGTGGTCTCACCAAGGCCTTGTACAACTGCAGTAGTACCTCCCTGCTCCTGTACTCGAATCCTCTCGCTATAAATGCCAGCATACCGTTCGCCTTTTTCACCGCCTGCTGTACCTGCATGCCCACTTTCAATGACTGGTGTATAATGACACCCAGGTCTCGTTGCACCTCCCCTTTTCCTAATCGGCCACCATTCAGATAATAATCTGTTTTCCTATTTTTGCCACCAAAGTTGTTAACTTCACATTTATCCACATTAAATTGCATCTGCCATGAGTTTGCCCACTCACCCAACCTATCCAAGTCACCCTGCATCCTCTTAGCATCCTCCTCACTGCTAACACTGCCACCCAGCTTCGTGTCATCCGCAAACTTGGAGATGCTGCATTTAATTCCCTCATCCAAGTCATTAATATATATTGTAAACAACTGGGGTCCCAGCACTGAGCCTTGCGGTACCCCACTAGTCACCGCCTGCCATTCTGAAAAGGTCCCGTTTATTCCCACTCTTTGCTTCCTGTCTGCTAACCAATTCCTTACCCACACCAATACCTTACCCCCAATACCGTGTGCTTTAAGTTTGCACACTAATCTCCTGTGTGGGACCTTGTCAAAAGCCTTTTGAAAATCCAAATATACCACATCCACTGGTTCTCCCCTATCCACTCTACTAGTTACATCCTCAAAAAATTCTATGAGATTCGTCAGACATGATTTTCCTTTCACAAATCCATGCTGACTTTGTCCGATCATTTCACCGCTTTCCAAATGTGCTGTTATCACATCCTTGATAACTGACTCCAGCAGTTTCCCCACCACCGACGTTAGGCTAACCGGCCTATAATTCCCCGGTTTCTCTCTCCCTCCTTTTTTAAAAAGTGGGGTTACATTAGCCACCCTCCAATCCTCAGGAACTAGTCCAGAATCTAACGAGTTTTGAAAAATTATCACTAATGCATCCACTATTTCTTGGGCCACTTCCTTAAGCACTCTGGGATGCAGACCATCTGGCCCTGGGGATTTATCTGCCTTCAATCCCTTCAATTTACCTAACACCACTTCCCTACTAACATGTATTTCGCTCAGTTCCTCCATCTCACTGGACCCTCTGTCCCCTACTATTTCTGGAAGATTATTTATGTCCTCCTTAGTGAAGACAGAACCAAAGTAATTATTCAATTGGTCTGCCATGTCCTTGCTCCCCATAATCAATTCACCTGTTTCTGTTTGCAGGGGACCTACATTTGTCTTTATCAGTCTTTTCCTTTTTACATATCTATAAAAGCTTTTACAGTCCGTTTTTATGTTCTCTGCCAGTTTTCTCTCATAATCTTTTTTCCCCTTCCTAATTAAGCCCTTTGTCCTCCTCTGCTGAACTCTGAATTTCTCCCAGTCCTCAGGTGAGCCACTTTCTCTGGCTAATTTGTATGCTACTTCTTTGGAGTATTATTATCTGAATAGTGGCCGATTAGGAAAAGGGGAGGTGCAATGAGACCTGGGTGTCATTGTACACCAGTCATTGAAAGTGGGCATGCAGGTACAGCAGGCGGTGAAAAAGGTGAATCGTATGCTGGCATTCATAGCAAGAGGATTCGAGTACAGGAGCAGGGAGGTTCTACTGCAATTGTACAAGGCCTTGGTGAGACCACACCTGGAGTATTGTGTGCAGTTTTGGTTCCCTAATCTGAGGAAAGACATTCTTGCCATAGAGTGAGTACAAAGAAGGTTCACCAGATTGATTCCTGGGATGGCAGGACTTTCATATGAAGAAAGACTGGATCGACTAGGCTTATACTCGCTGGAATTTAGAAGATTGAGGGGGGATCTTATTGAAACGTATAAAATTCTGAAGGGATTGGACAGGCTAGATGCAGGAAGATTGTTCCCGATGATGGGGAAGTCCAGAACGAGGGGTCACAGTTTGAGGATAAAGGGGAAGCCTTTTAGGACCGAGATGAGGAAAAACTTCTTCACACAGAGAGTGGTGAATCTGTGGAATTCTCTGCCACACGAAACAGTTGAGGCCGGTTCATTGGCTATATTTAAGAGGGAGTTAGATATGACCCTTGTAGCTAAAGGGATCAGGGGGTATGGAGAGAAGGCAGGTACAGGGTTCTGAGTTGGATGATCAGCCATGATCATACTGAATGGCGGTGCAGGCTTGAAGGGCCGAATGGCCTATTCCTGTACCTATTTTTTTATGTTTCTATGTTTTCAAGCCTCCTTGCTATTCATACACTGATCTGATGCCCTCAGCTTTCTCCACTGTCTTAGTGAGGCCAAATGTAGACTTGAAGAACAGCGTTTCGTGTTACACTTGGGTTGCTAACAATCCAATTGTACGAGCATTGGGCATTATTTTAAAAAAAGAGGGAAGTTGTTGGAGTGAGAATAAGATGGGAATTAAAAGGACAAGTAACTAGAAACGAATAGTCACCTTTGCCAACTTATTGGAGATGTTCTACATCGTGGCCATCCAATCTATGCTTGTTTTCTACAATATCTTCATGGATGTTGTGTGACTTGTTGAGTATTTCCAATATTTTTGATTCCGGATTTCAAACATTTTTTTTTGCTTTTCCTTCATTTTCACTCTCCCCCTCTTAATTGGCTAGCCTTTTTCATGGTTTAATATTGATGTTTGGTCAATGTGTCTATTTTTATTCACTAAGTACTGTCAAATAAGAATGCCCCTTGAAGTTTGCACTCTTGGAGTTCAGAACAATGTGATTTCACATTGATTACCATTCTTTAATAGTCTAATGGTTCGAAGTCCAAAGTAAATTTCTTCTCAAAAATGTCTGTATTACCATACACTACCTTGATAATTTTCTTGTGTGCGTTTACAGGAAAAATAAAGGATGCAATAAGAATTTATTAAAAAATGTACCTAAGCAACATGTGCAAAAGAAGACAATCTGTGCAAATAAAGAAATAATACTGAGAGTATGAGATAGAGAGTCCTTTGAAGTGAGGACTGTAGGTTGTATAATCAGTTCAGAGTTGAGGTGAGTGAAATTATCCATGCCAGTTCAGGAGCCTGATGGTTGTAGGGTAATAACTTCCTGAACCTGCAGGTGTGGGACCGAAAGGCTTCTGTACTTCCTGCCCAATGTTAGCAAAAAGGAAGCATGGCTTGGATGGGTGGGGTCTGTGATGGAAGCTGATTTCTTGTGACAGCATTCCATGTAAATGTGCTAAGTGGTGGGGAAGGTTTACCTGTGATGGACTAGGCTACATTCACCATTTTCAACAGTCTTTAGCATTCCTGCCCATTGTTGTTTCCCTACCAGGCCATGATGCAGCCAGTCAGGGTACTCTCCACTGTACGTCTCAAAGTTTGTCAAGGTTTTTGGTAACATGCCAAATTTACACAAACTTTCAGACACGGTAGCAAAGCAGTTAAAAAGCGTTTATGAACATAGCCTCATGGTGCATCTGTGCTGATGGTGAGTGTAGAGTGACTAAGTATGCCAATTCATACACATTGGAGGTAACCAAAAGGAAATTGAGCATCCAGTTGCACAAGATGGTCTCAAGGTCCAGGTGCTGGGGTTTAATGAAGAGTTTTGAGGGGATGGTGGCTTTGAGTGGTGATCTATAGTCATTCAAGAGCATCTTGACATGCATCCTTATTGTCTGGAGCTGAGTGAAGAGCCAGTGAAATGGCATCTGCTGTTGACCTGTTCTAGCAGTAGGCAATCATGTACGTAGGTGCTACTGGACAACAGATACTGAGGCAGGTTACTATGTTCTTCCTGGGCACCAGTATGATTAAAGTCTGCATGAATCAGGTTAGATAATCCTGCGATCATGTCTTAAATTGAATTAAATTGAGTTTATTGCTTGCATCCTTCATATACATGAGTAAAAAATCTTTGTTATGTCTCAGTGTAAATGTGCAAAGTACAATTTATAGTAATTTGTAAAAAAAATAGTATGTACAACAGGACAGCCAATATAACATAGAAATACAATGGTATCAGTATGAATCAATCAGTCTGATGGCCTGGCGGAAGAAGCTGTCCTGGAGCCTGTTGGTCCTGGCTTTTATGCTGTGGTACCGTTTCCCGATGTGGTGACTCGGGTCCCCAATGATCCTTTGGGCCCTTTTTGCGCACCTGTCTCTGTAAATGCCCTGAATAGTGGGAAGTTCACATCTACCGATGCGCTGGGCTGCCTGCACCATTCTCTTCAGAGTCCTGTGATAGATGGAAGTACAGTTCCCATTACCAGGCAGTGATGCAGCCAGTCAGGATGCTCTCAGTTGTGCCCCTGTAGAAAGTTCTTGGGATTTGGGGACCCGTACAAAACTTCTTCAACTGTTTGAGGTGAAAGAGGCGCTGTTGTGCTTTTTCAACCACACAGCCAGTACGTAGCCTCAGTGATGTGTATGCCGGGGAGCTTAAAGCTGTTCACCCTCTCAACCCCAAATCCATTGATGTTAATAGGGATTAGCCTGTCTCCATTCCTCCTGTAGTCCACAACCAGTCTTTTGTTTTTGTGACATTGAGGGAGAGGTTGTTTTCTTGACACCACTGTGTCAGGGTGATGACTTCTTCGGTGTAGGCTGCCTTGTTATTATTTGAGATAAGGCCAATCAATGTAGTATCGTCAGCAAATTTAATTAGCAGATTGGAGCTGTGGGTGGCGACACAGTCATGGATATACAGAGAGTAAAGGAGGGGGCTTGGGACACAGCCCCGAAAGGCACCTGTGTTAAGGGTCAGAGGGGCAGAGGTGAGGGAGCCCAATCTTACCACCTGCCGATGATCTGACAGGAAGTACAGCTACACAAGGCAGGGTGAAGGCTGAAGTCTCTGAGCTTCTTGTCAAGCCTGGAGGGAATTATGATGTTGAATGCTGAACTGAAAATCATAGGCCATCATTTTCCCTATGCATCCTGTAGGTTTGTACTTTATCATTAAAACACGAAATTATATCATAGAAACATAAAAACATAGAAAATAGGTGCAGGAGTAGGCCATTCAGCCCTTCGAGCCTGCACCGCCATTTATTATGATCATGGCTGATCATCCAACTCAGAACCCCGCCCCAGCCTTCCCTCCATACCCCCTGATCCCTGTAGCCACAAGGGCCATATCTAACTCTCTCTTAAATATAATCATTTTGATTATTTAATCACTTTTAAATCTTTGAACCATACAAAGATCTTTGGAAGGGTTATTAAGTGCAAAACTCTTCTTGATGAGAAGCAAAGTGTAAACAATCCCCCCAGACAATAGCAGTCAAAATAATGCAGCTTCTGTCTGCTGTAAAACTGAATAATTTGTGTCAGCCCTTACTAGAGTGAAAGGACATGTAAACTGACAACAAAATAGCTAGTCTAAGTATAGCAAACTGAAATGTCACTGAAAAATCTCCATTACCGGTATTGACTGCATGGAATCTTGCTTGTACATGTTGTCTGATGGACTTCATAACTGTTTGACTTTAATGGATACAGTGTTCTGTTTTAGTAGGATAATATTTCAGTTAATGACCATGATTTATCATGCCTTCTAGTAATCTGTCCGGTTGGTGTAGGTTTTCAGTCATAAGTGAATGTGCAATTTGTAATCTGGAAAACTGAATTCTGTAAAGTGTGGATTCAAATGTTCCATATATATCAGCATATTATGATCAAATGAGACATAATTGAACTTAATCTTATTAAGGTCTGATAACATCATAAGAGTTCGCCTGTCAGTTAATTGAAACAAAAAATGTTTTACTGTATTAAGAAATGGATTTTTTCAGTCATTTTGCCCATTTTTTGTATAGGTGAGTGAAGGAGAAATAATGAGTAAGTTTTCAGATGACACAAAAATTAGTGTTGTGGACACAGCAAAATTCAAGGTTGTTTGACATAATTTCCAGTATGCAAGTGTAAAGGAAGACAAAATAATTGTTACTCCGGATCTGATTTATTACACAAAAAAAACAGATAAGGAGCACAATAATTTAAAAAACACAATAATTATAAATATATTATATAGCTTATGTACATTGATTGTATGTCTATAAAGTGACGCCAATGCCCAGAAATGGAGAAGATTATACCCTAATCCATTCCAGGCAAAGCCCTCCCACCACCTCCCCATACAATCAGACAGTTCAAATAAGTAACATAAGATAGAAACATAAGAAACATAGAAAACAAACAGCACAATACAGGCCCTTCGGCCCACAAAGCTGTGCCGAACATGTCCCTACCATAGAACTACCTAGGCTTTCCCCATAGCCCTCTATTTTTCTAAGCTCCATGTAGCCATCCAGGAGTCTCTTAAAAGACCCTATCGTTTCCGCCTCTACTACCGCCGCCGGCAGCCCAGTCCGCGCATTCACCACTCTCTGTATAAAAAAATTTATCCCTGACATCTCCTCTGTACCTACTTCCAAGCACCTTAAAACTATGCCCCCTCGTGCTAGCCAATTCAGCCCTAGGCAAAAGCCTCTGATTGTCCATACGATCATTGCCTCTCAATGGGATTCTTATTCTTTTTACGAATAAGCAAAATGGAAGCTTCATAAAAGGACTGTGGCAACCTACCCACCTTGAAGGAATCAGTAAGGGTAGAACATAATTAAGGTATATGCAATGAAGAAAAAGCCTTATAAAATTCTCCAGAAAATCTGTCAGGGCCTGGAGATTTCCCAGAATGCAATGAATGTATAGCCTCATTGATTTCCTCCTGAGAAATAGGTTGATCCAACTGCTTTCAATTATCAACCGAAAGTCTGGGAATATTTAATTGGTCTAAAAAATTGTTCATTGCAGTATTATCTTTAACAAAATCAGAACTATACAGTTTAGAATAAAATTCTCTAAAAGTGTCATTTATTTCAAAATGGTCAGTTGTCATATCACCATTGCTTTTGGGAATTTCTTTAATTTGCCGTTTAGCTAGAAAGGTCTTCAATTGATTAGCCAATAGTTACAAGTTTTTTTTCTCCATGTATAAAGAATTGACTTCTATCTTTTAGAAGTTAGCTTTCAATTGGATACATTACAAGAAGATCATATTTAGTTTTAATTTCAATACGTCTTTTGTATAGTTCAGGGTCTGGTGCCAAAGTATATTTCTGGTCTAATTGTTTGAATTGATTAACTAAATCAGTTCTCTCTTTGTTAGCTTTTTTCTTAATATATGCAGTATAGGAGATAATTTGTCCTCTAATATATGCCTTAAAAGTGTCCCAAATAAGACTAGAAAACTCTTCTAATGCATTTTCTTCAAAAAAAAGAGTAATTTGATTCTCCAGAAATTTTAGAAAGTCCTTATCAGATAACAAAGTTAAATTAAAATGCCAGGATCTGTTCATATGATTGAAACCAGGAAGATTTAAAGGTAGAAATACAGGAGAATGGTCGGATACAGCTATTTCATTATATTCAATGAATCGAACTAGTGGAATCATTGGACTATCAATAAAAAAGAAATCAATCCTGGTATAGGAATGATGGACATGAAAGAAGAATGAATACTCCCTTTCTGCTGGGTGAAAAAAAACACCAGACATCAACAATATCACATTTCGTTAGAAAGGATTGAATAAATAAAGCTGATTTATTAGGTGTGGTTGATTTAAGAGAAGAACGATCTAATACTGGGTCTAGACAACAATTAAAATCTCCTCCCATCACTAAAGAATAAAGACTCAAATCTGGCAGGAATGAAAAGCAACACTCAAAAAATCCTGGTCATCCACATTGGGGGCGTACACATGAGCAAATACAATTAATTTATTATCTTGTTTCCCTGACATTATGACGAATCGCCCATTAGAGTCAGAGACAACTTTATGTTGAACAAAAGAAATTGTATTGTCTATAAAAATAGAGACTCCTCGAGATTTTTCTCTGAATGAAGAATGAAATTGCAGACCCCTCCACCGATTTAAAAAAAACATGCGTTGTCACAACTACATACATATGTTTCTTGTAGAAAAATAATGGGGGCCTTTAACTTTTTAATATAAGCAAAAATCTTATTCCGTTTCACAGGATGATTTAACCCTTTCACATTAAAACTAAGTAAATTAATATTTTGATCAATTTTAAATACTAATTAACAGAAGAGTTAAAAGATCTGACCATAAATTATTAGAACCAGAGAACGAACCATAAAATAAGGTACTCAAACAGAAAATTTGGATGGTAACCCAACCCAGCTTCCAGAGAAAAAAGGAAAAAAGAGACCCCACCCCCTCCCCCTCCCAAAGCCAAAAAGCCAACCAAAGGACAGTCGGAATGCTAAACCCTAAAGACAACCCTCCCAAAGAAATCCTGCTGGCAAAACTCCAATCATTCCCGGTTATTATGTTTCTACCAAGACAAAACAGACAAAAAAAAACTTAGATCAGAAATCCAAAACATAAGAGGATTCATTTTAACAATTTCAAAAAAATATATGTATAGGAAAAACCTCAAAAAAAAGAATAAAGTAGTAAAATAAATGAAGAAAATATCAAAAAACAAGTATCAAATGTAAGTTTATTAAAACCTTATTCTATCCAACATTAAAAAGATAACTGCTCTTGTAAGAGATGTAACAGAATTAATCTTTTGGTTTCAAAAACTTTTGTGCATGTTCAACGGATCCCAGCCATTTCTGCACACCATTTTTCAAAACGATTCTAAGATGTGCAGGGAAGCAAAGGGAAGGCTTAAACCCTTTGTTATGAAGCGGCGACATGACCTCTTTATACTTGGCATGTTTAGCCATAACCTCTGGTGTATAATCTTCCACGAATCTGATTATCTCCCAGTTGTAATCGATCACTCCTACTCGACGGGTATGACAGATTAAAAGCTCCTTAGTATGAAATTCATGAAAACATGAAATAACTGACCTAGGTCGCTCCCCGGACTTTGGTTTGGGGGCCAGCGACCAGTGGGCACAGTCCAACTTAGGCACAGGCGGCAATAAGGGAATAGCTGCTTCAGAAAGCTTGCAAAAAACTCCGTGGGGTGTGCACCTTCAATTGATTCTTCAAGACCCAGAATACGTAGATTGTTCCTTCTGTTTCTGCTTTCCAGATTGGTAACCTTCTCTGTTAATTTTTCATTAGATAATGATAATTTTTGCAGAGCTTACTCATGTCTTCTAAGTCCGCTTCCAGGATCGACAAAGTTTCTTTATTCTCCTTAATTCACTTTTCATGTTCGATTAGGGTTTGTTGAATAGTGTCCAACTTGACATTAAGATGTTGAAATTCCTCAGAGTTCTGTTCTTTGCTTTTTAAGGAAATCTCCAATTGATTCCAAAGTGGTTGGAGAATCATCATCCTTTTCTTTTGCAGAACCCTTAGTCTTTCTCATAGACATAATAGAGTAATATTGAGATTTATAAAAGGTTTCAAAAAACCGGTAGGAAACAAAAAGATAGATAAGGTAGGAGCAAGTTCAAAAAGATGTTACCCATTGGCTGCCAGCAGGGCTCTCCTAAGAATAAGGATCACACTGAATGCTCTTCATACAGACCAATCTCTTTACTCAATGTTGATGCTAAGATCCTATCTAAAGTTTTGGCCCGTAGACTCAAAAATATTATACCTTCTATAATATTTGATGATCAGAACAGGATCTATTAAAAATTGATAATCCCATTTTAATATACAGCGATTGTTAAATGTTATGCATTCACCATCCAAGGAAATATCGGAATGTGTGATTTCTCTGGATGTGGAGAAGGCTTTTGATCGAGTTGAATGGAATTACTTATTTAAAACCTTAGAAAAATCTAATTTTGGGCCCAATTTTATTCATTGGATTAAATTACTTATCTCCCTCCGCTCGGGTTCTTACTAACTTTCAGAATTCTAAACCAATTAAACTCCAACGTGGAACCAGACAAGGATGTCCGTTGAGCCCTTTGCTTTTTGATTTGGTATTAGAACCTTTAGCAATTGCCTTTCAAGATTCTAAAGATATCACCGGTATCTTAAGGAAGGTACTATTCATAAAGTCTCGCTTTATGCTGATGACCTATTGCTTTTTATATCTAATATTACAACTTCTTTACCCTCTGTTTCTTTTACTGACTAATTTTAGTGGGTTTTCAGGATATAAATTTTTTAATTCAAATTTTTATTATTTATTCTTATTTTACAAAGCAGCGCAGCATATCACAGAGCAGATACAGTACAGCATATTTACACAGCCATCCCATGACAGGAAAACAAATAAAACTTGGAGACAGAAAGAAGTTCTAACTTCAGTTCAAATTAACATACAACCTAAATTGATCCCACGCGTCTTACACTTTTTCCTCACTGTTTACTCTTCCCAACATGTGTTCATATGATGAAATCTTAATCATTTCCTCAGTCCATTTCTTCACAGTGGGACATCTGGTTTTTTTCCAGTTTTGCAATATAATTCTTGCAACTGTGATGAGACCCACCTTTAAAATAGTAAATTTATAATTGTTTACATTAGGTATCATTGTCCTATCACCCAAGAGACAAAGCCGTGGGCACAAGGGCAGTGTGGAACCCAACCAATTCCCCAACAGATCAAGAACTTTACACCAAAAGGACGAACCATGGAACACTTCCAAATCATGTGAAAATATGTGCCCATCTCATTTTTACATTTCCAGCATAAGTTATTATCAACAATCCCCATTTTGTACAGTCTAGTTGGTGTCCAATAATATCTGTGTACTATCTTATACTGAATAAATTTCCCTCTCGCTTCCCTAATGTGTCTACCCACATTTGATAAAATATTTGACCATTCATTATCTTCAATATCGCTTCCAAGATCTTTCTGCCATACTGCTTTGAGATTGTTACAGGATTCACCCACAGAGTGCTTGAAAATTTTATAAAACACTGCTGCTTTATGAACTTCCTGTGGTAATGTAAGTTTTCAGGATATAAATTGAATTTACATAAGAGTGAATTGTTTCCTTTAAATAATTTGATACCAATGGATATTAACCTTCCTTTTAAAATTGTAAGAAAACAATTTACATATTTGGGTGTAACAATTACTAAGAATTATAAAGATCTATTCAAAGAAAATTTTCTAACCTTAATGAATTATATGAAAAAGACACTTTCTAATTGGTCGCGTCTCACTTTATCATTGATTGGTTGAATTAATTCTATTAAAATGAATATTTTACCTAAATTTATATACCTTTTTCAAGCTGTACCTGTTTTTATTCGTAAGTCTTTTTGTGAGTCTTTAGATTTGATCCTTTCTTCCCATATATGGAAAAATAGAAAACCCCGATTACATAAAGCCCACCTTCAAAAAAATTAAAAAGAATGGAAGCCTTGCTCTACCCAATTTTAGGTTATACTATTGGGCAATTAACATACGAAATCTTACGTATTAATCGTGTTAATTCGTATTTACATACGAAATCTTACGTATTAATCGTGAGGATTGTCCAATATGGGTCTTTTTGGAAGCCAACTCTGTTATGAAATTTTCTATTATTTCTCTTGGATCCTCTCTTCCTTTATCTTTAAAATAAATTAACTGACAGTTTGGTGGTTAAACACACTTTGAGGATCTGGCTACAGTTTAGAAAACATTTCGGTTTATTGAGAGTTTCTCTTTCTAATCCTATTTTTTTTTAACCATCTACGACTGATCTGTGTTTTAGAGAATGGGATAGATTAGGCATTAAACGATTTCAGGATCTGTTTGGTGGAGGGAAGCTTTCTTCATTTGAGCAGCTCTCAGTGAAATATAACCTATCAAACACCCACTTTTTTCAATATCTACAGATTAGAGGTTTTTTAAGATCTAAACTACATATATTTCCTACCAGCCCAGATAAGAACATAATAGATGTAATTTTTAATTTGAAATCTTTTGATAATGGCTCAATATCTTATATTTATGGTCTGTTGTTGGGACTGAGAATGGCTCCTTTAGACAAAATTAAAAAAGATTGGGAAAAGGATGTACAGACTTCATTATCTGATGAGACCTGGAGGGCTATTTTCAAAATGGTTAATTCTTCATCATTATGTGCTCGTCATTCCCTCCTACAATTTAAAGTATTTAAAGTGGTACATAGGGCTCACATGTCTAAAGACAAGCTCTTTTTTTTTTGCAGATGTATCTCCTTAATGTGACAGATGTAATAATGGAGAGGCTTCATTAATTCATATGTTTTGGTCATGTTCGAGCCTTGAAAAAATATTGGAAAGATGTATTCCAAACTTTGTCTGTACTTTTTAAAGTTAATTTTAAGCCCAATCCTTTGACTGCCTTATTTGATATTATTGAGAAAAGAGTTATAATTTTGGAGCCTTTTCATTTGCGGGTACTGGCTTTTATTTCTCTTATGGCTAGGAAGGTGATCTTGTTTAAATGGAAGGAGGTTGCCCCCCCCCCCACGTGCTCAATGGTTATGCAATGTTATGTCATGTTTAAATTTAGAGAAGATTCGTTGTTCAATTTCTAACTCTAATCAAGATTTTCAAACGCTATGGTGATCCTTTCTGAACTATTTTGAAAATTTTTGAATTGTTGTTATTAAGATACAGATCTGGGCTATTATTATAAAACATTATATGGTAAAGTACTTTCTTTTTTTACCAACCAGCTTTATCTTGGTAGTGGGTGTAGATTTTTTTAATTATATGATTAGCCATATTATTGTATTTCATAATTCAATTTATTTTATTTGATTGATCATGAATATGGGATACCGTGATTGTATCAGTGTAATTTATATATAGTACATTTTGTGCTACCTTATTTTGATTTATAATAAGTATCCTTATGAATTTTTTATTTGTGTATATGAAATTTAATAAAAAATCTGGGAAAAGAAGAAAAGAATGCCTCTCATTATCTTGTACACCTCTATCAAGTCACCTCTCTTCCTCCGTCGTTCCAAGGAGAAAAGGCCGAGTTCACTCAACCTATTCTCATTGGGCATGCTCCCCAATCCAGGCAACATCCTTGTAAATCTCCTCTGCACCTTTTCTATGGTTTCCACGTCTGTGGTGAGGTGGCACCAGTAACCAGTGCATCTAACGGCTACGTCCTGCAGACAGTTCATAAAACTACTACCACTTCTTTTAAATATATTCCTACTACTGATCTGTGTGCAACTGGACCCTGTAGTTCACATTTTGATTGTGTTTTTGGGTTGACTGAGCGATCTTGCTCTTTTGCTGTCTCAGAGGGAATTCGACGGTTGAGATCTAGGTTGGGAACTGCGTGTGCTGCCTAGTGGCAGAGGTCGAACCAACGATTGGCTCTAATTCTCGACCAACTTGCTGATTAAAGCGTTGAGCAAGTTTGAAATCACTGAGGGTGAGAGAGGAAGACGAGTGGTCAGTGCCGTCTGCACTGGTCTCCCTCTCCCTTTCACTTGCTGCTGCTGGAGGAAGGTGCCAGAGTCCTGGGTCTCAGTTGGATTGGCGGGGTTTGTGGATTGGACTCGTCTTTAGAGGACTCTGCAGTTCATGTTATGTGTTTCTGATTTCTGGTTACTCCATTTTTTTTTTAATTGCTCTTTTGCGCAATTTTGCTCAGGGCGGACTGGCTCTGCGAGCAGCAGACAATGAACAACACAGTCCTAAATTGACCTGAACTAAACTGAACATTCCTAGACTGTTCCAAGGACTCTGTGGTTTGGTGTTTATTATTCTGTGTTATTCACTCATTTATTACCATTTGCACAATTAGGGGTTTTTTGTGTGTTGCGTGTTTGTTTTCTTTGAATGAGTTCCATGGTGTTTCTTTGTTTCGTGGTTGTATACAAATTAATGACAAGGACCTTGAAATTACTCACCCTTTAAATCGCTGACCCCTCAAAGAGGACTGGTGTATGTTTTCCCAACTTCCCTTTCCTAAATTCCATAATCAATTTCTTGGTCTTGCTGATGTTGAGTTGTAACACGACTCGGCCGGCAGATTTATTTCATTCCTCTCCATCTGAGATTCTGCCTGCAGCATTAGAGCCATTGGCAAATTTATAGATGGTGTTTGAGCTGCATTTAGCTACACAGTCATAAGTGTAGAAAGAGTGAAGCACTGAGCTAATCACTCATCCTTGGGGTGCACCTGTGTTGATTGTCATGAGGAGGAGATGTTATCACAAATCCATACTGACTGTGGTCTCCTGATGAGGAAGTCAAGGATCCTGTATAGAATACCCAGGTTTTGAAGTTTGTTTATCACTTGATAGACTGCTTGATTCTGGACGTTTTTGCCAGAGGAGGTGGTGGAATCAGATTCAGTTGCTATATTTAAGAGTTTAGGCAGTTAAATCAAAGTTCAAAGTAAATTTATTATCAAAGTGCATATACAGTGCCTATAAAAGGTATTCACTCCTGATCCCTTGGAAGTTTACATGTTTTATTGTTTTACAACATTGAATCATAGTGGATGTAATTTGGCTTTTTTTGACCCTGATCTTTTGTGTCAAAGTGAAAACAGATCTCTACAAAGTGATCTAAATTAATTACAAATGTAAAACACAAAATAATTGATTGCATAAGTATTCACCCCCTTTAATATGACACACCAAATCAGCACTGGTACAGCCAATTGGTTTCAGAAGTCACACAATTAGTTAAATGGAGATCACTTGTGTGCAGTCAAAGTGTTTCAGTTGATTGTAGTAAAAATACACCTGTATCCGGAAGGTCCAGCTACTGGTGAGTCAGTACCTTGGCAAAAATGACACCATGAAGACGAAAGAACACTCCAAGCAACTCTGCGAAAAGGCTATTGAAAAGCACAAGTCATGAGATGGATACAAGAAAATTTCCAAGTTACTGAATATCCCTTGGAGTACAGTTAAGTCAATCATCAAGAAAGGGAAAGAATATGGCACAGCTGTAAATCTGCCTAGAGCAGGCCGTCCTCAAAAACTGAGTGACTATAAGAAGGGGACTAATGAGGGAGGCCATCTAGAGACCCAAACCACTGTTTGAAAAGAAACTCACTTGAAATCTTAGCTAGTGTTTGCCAGAAGGCATGTGGGAGACTCTGAAGTCAGCTGGAAGAACGTTCTATGATCTGATGAAACCAAAGTTGAGCTTTTTGCCCATTAGCCTAAATGCTATGTTTGGCAGAAGCTAAACACCACACATCTCCAAAACCACACCATCCCTACCATGGTGGTGGCTGCATCATGCCGTGGGGATGCTTTACTGTAGCAGGCCCTGGAAAGCTTATGAAGGTAGAGGGTAAAATGAATGCAGCAAAATACAGGGAAATCCTGGAGGAAAACCTGCTGCAGTCTGCAAGAGAACTGTGACTTGGGTGAAGATTTGTTTTCCAGTAAGACAATGACCACAAGCATAAAGCCAGAGCTACACAGGAATGGCTTAAAAACAACAAAGTTAATGACCTTGGGTAGCCAAGTCAGAGTCCAGACCTCAATCCAATTGAGAATTTGTGGCTGGACTTGAAAAGGGCTGTTCACTCATGATTCCCAATGTAATCTGACAGAGCTTGAGCAATTTTGTAGAGGAATGGGGAAATATTGCAGACGTGCAAAGCTGATGGAGACCTATCCACACAGACTCAAGGCTGCGATTGCTGCCAAATGTACATCTACTAAATACTGACTTGAAGGGGGTGAAAATTATGCAATCAATTATTTTATGTTTGATAATTGTAATAAATTTAGACCAAATTGTAGAAATTTGTTTCATTTTGACTCAAAAGAGTCTTTTCTGTTGATCAGTGTCAAAAAAGCCAAATTAAATCCATTGAAAACATGAAAACTGAAAAGGGGAGTGAATACCTTTATAAGCAGTGTATGTCACCATCTACAACCCTCAATACAGTCCTAATGTAGGAAAATGGGGTAGATGAAAGGGTCTATTTTTGTGCTGTACAAGTCTGACTGTTGGGTTTTTCATATGGAGAGATTAGTAACAAGCAAATTTTGTCGCATTGTATTTCATTGTTTTTATGGGGGTTTATTTAAATGTTTCATTTTAGTTTTCTGACTGGGTATCGTGTATTTTAATGCTAATTTTCTGAAATTTAGAGGTTGAACGTACTATTCTTTCTGACATCCAAGAGCTGTTTCTTGCTTTTAATTAAAGTTAATTACATCTGAAAGCATCTCTAGTAAGGTAATACAGAAAATAATGAATAACCAACAGGATTACATCTGTGACCTATATGAAAAAAAATGTTTGCGTGTAATCATCACGTATTGGATATACCAGATTAGAATTTTGCTGCTGATTAATAGGTAGGGGTTCTGTGTTGTATACAGTACATTGAGGATACGAGTTCCCATTAAATCAAAAAGGATCTACTGCTTTCCCGGCATACGTATATGACAAATACATTCTTCTCGGGCTTCTAGCTGGGTACAGGTATCAATTATAACCAACATTTCAACGACAAACTCTACCATCTTCAGATCTGCTGAGTTCCTCCAACATTCAGATGAAGATATTAGAATTTGTCATCGAAATGTCAGTTATAATTGATACCTGTACCCGGCTGGAAGCCTGAGAAGTATCTCCCATTAAATCGTTTATGTTATCACAACAGAAACATCTTCCAGGAGCCAGAATAATATTTTTCATCTGTTTTATTAAAATAGTAATTGAAGTATTTGGGTGATAATCTGTTGTGGTATTATTAATAAAACTGAAATGGATTTATTATACCAAAGATTTTGGTACTCAGTGCTCTTATCTGTGAATAACCTATTTTTAAATCACTAATACAGACAAATATTTAGTCAATTTCTTTATAATAAGAACACAAGAAATTCTGCAGATATTGGAAATCATAAGCAACACGTACACAAAATGCTGCAGGAACTCAGCAGGTCAAGCAGCATCCATGGAAATGAACAAGAAGTCAATGTTTCAGGCTGAGAACTTCCTTCAGAACAGGAAAGGAAGGGACAAGCCGCCAGAATAAAAAGGTGGGAGGAGAGGAAGCTGGAAGATGATAGGTGAAGCCAGGTGGGTAGGAAAAGTAAGGGACTGGAGGTGAAAGAATCTAACAGGAGAGGAGAGTGGACCTTTGGAGAAAGGGAAGGAGGAGGGGCACAAGTGGGAGGTGAGAAGAGTTAAGAGGCTAGAGTGGGGAATAGAAGAGGAGGGAAAGGGGAGGGAACTTTTTTGACCAGAAGGAGAATTCAATATTCATACCATCACTTTGGAGGCTACCCAGACGAAATATAAAGTGTTGCTCCTCCACCCTGCAGATGGCCTCATCATAGCACAATAGGAGCCCATGCACCGACATATCAGAATGGGAATTTTTCCGCTGGGATCACTCACTTCACTATTCTCTTGTCTATTCGTCCCTCCCCACTAATCTTCCTCCTAGCAGCCAAAGTGCTACACCTGTCCATTCACCACCTCCCTCACTTCAACTCGGGGCTCCAAACAGTCCTTCCAGGTGAGGCAATACTTCATCTGCAAATCTGCTGGAGTCACCCATTGTGTCCATCACACCTGATGTGGCCTCCTGTACATTGGTGATATTATATTAATCTAACAATGATTTTTAAACCTGTTAAAATTTTTGAAAACTTTATCTGCTTTTTTTATATTTATTTTGAATTTGCTGATCACAGTTTTCTACCTCAATTTGGCTGAAAGATTATGTGCAAAGTAGAAGAAACGTTAAATTTATTTTCATATATGGCTCACTTTGCTGCATAAGGAATTACTTTCTCTGGAATACCAGGCTGTGTTAACAGACAAAGCTATTCTTCTATATCACACTAGTTTGAGATGATATGATTCATTACTTTATGGGGGCGGGGTGTTCATTTATATAATATTAATTAATCTATTTTATATTGATGAATGAGTGTGTTAAGAGCTCTCTGGAATATTGTCATGAGAGCTTCAGGTCCACCGAAATAAAGTTAATGAATCTCCATTTAATACCCCTGAAAATTAATACCACTAGAACATTGAACTACAGTAAACTAGCACCCTAAGTATTGTGGTAAAATGAGTTATATTCACTTTTATTAGAATGTCAGACTGAATAAAACAGGCTACTCAGGCCACCATGTACACACAGACCAGTGGAAATCCACCTGTATTTTACCCACTTGGCCTATAGCCTTCTGTGCCTGGGCAACATAAGTGCTCATCTACGTAAATAAGTGTTCTTAGCAACTCTGCTTCCACCTCTCTCATCTCTGCAAGTGCATTCTGGGTATTTGCCACAGTCTGGTTGTAAAAGTCCCACTGAGATCCCCTCTAAATCTAGTGCTTCTCTTCTCCCGCACCTTCTTCCAAGGGCTTCTATCCACACCTATCAGACTCCCCTTTCTCCAGCCCTGTATCTCTTTCACCCATCAACTTCCCAGCTACTTACTTCCTCCCTCCCAGTCCCGGTTTCACCTATCACCTTGTGTTTCTCTCTCCCCTCCTCCACCTTTTAAATCTACTCCTCATCTTTTTTTTCTCTGTAGTCCTGCCAAAAGCTCTCGGCAACAAAACGTCATCTGTACTTTTTTTCCATGGATGCTGCCTGGCCTGCTGCATTTCTCCAGCATTTTGTGTATGTTGCTTAGATTTCCAGCATCTGCAGATTCTCTCTTGTTTCCCCTTTATCCTGCCTTCAATCTGTGATCTACTTGAAGTTTTAAGTAAACTTGTCTTCCTGTAATTTCTCTTTTAGGGAACCATTCATCCATTCCGCAAAACTCATAGGTCTCTAGGTGGAAGGTTTACACAGGAGTTCTTGCTGGTTGCGGCTGACAGGAGGGTAAGTACACCCTGAATCTTTGTGTTACAAAAAAAATTAGCTGTGTTACTTTGGATCTGCTGATCTCTTGTACAACTCCTGTGGTTACATAACTTTTTTTTAGCTAATCAAATGAAGTGTGACTTGGTTAATGGATAATTTTGAAGGTACTGAGTTCTAATCAGCTAGAAATTCTTTAAGTCACATCTTGGTCACTTCAGTGTTTCCACTGAATGCCACTAGTAATGGAATAAGTTCCATCAACCACTACCATGTCTTCTATGGGTAAGCCAATTCTGAATCCAAATTGTCAAGTCATTCCTCTTCCTAGTGATCGTCTTGTTCTCGATGTATGTGAAGTTATATTGGAACATGAATATTCTAACACATCATTCTCATGCTGTTTCAATGCCACATGAATTTGTTGGCTATTTCACTCCATGTTCATATGAAATAGCAGGATTAGTGCTTCTTTCATTCAAAGTAACTTGGAGCAAACTTGGTGCGGAAGTTGCAGTGCTGTTAATGCAGTATTTTTACTTCACAGTCTTGGAAAATCTTGCTGTTTGGCTTATTGAACTTGATTTGCACTGGCTTTCTACTGATGTGGTGCAATTCCACGAATAGTATGGGTAAGTGTGAATTTTATCTGCTGATTGCTTGCATTTGATTTTTTTTTAAAACTTTGATGTGTGATCTCATCCAATTGATCAGTCTCTGTATGTCAGCTTGAGTTTTACCGAATGTTAAAATGTCTCTGAACTCACCTGCACAGTTACTAATGGGAAGAAACTAGATTTTTGATTTACTTCCCCAACTGACATAGTGAAACCAGACTTAGTCATGTATTGTTCTTTTACAGTAGCTGGAACAGATTAAGAATTCAATATTTCAGATTTTTTTACCTGTATTTGTCCTAGAATCTTCTGTTTTTATTATGATTGTCATGAATTGGTCTGTATTCTATTTGCCTTTAAGATTTGGCTTCAACATTTGCAAGTTAAATATTGAGATTGGGAAACTCTGAAGTAAACTGGTTGAATCTTAAGATCTAGGTGAAGGTAATACTATATTTCTCAAATGCAACACAAGTAATTGAAGTATTCCTGGTGTTGACCATTGGAGCAAGCCTGCTTTTTGTGTGCCACCAATTGTGCATTTTAAAATATTGTTGCATTTTCAATGCGAAGAGAATATAACCACAATAGACAGGTCTTCCCAGTTCTTTAAATCTGTTGATTAAATTAATCTCTGCCTTTAGAATTCACCACAAATACATTATTTTATTCAAATATTTCCCAGGTGTTCTTGTTCAAGGGGTTCAATGCTGTCATCAGTTTTGTGGGCTTGGCAAGAAATTTTTGTAGCCCATTTTTAATTAGAACTTTGTATGTATTGTGAACATTTATTCCTTTATTGTTCTGTTATTAATTCCTTGAAAAATGCCTTTCTTTTTGGTAATCCAAATTATGTTAAGCTCTGAAAGAGTGCTCCAGTGGAATGTTTTTAGAAATCCTGTATGTGATGTGCACAAGAAGTAGGAGACTTTTGCATTCCCTGCGCCCCCCCCCACCCCAGAAAAAAAATATACTTGGCTTTTTCTTGGGGAATCCTGATTCTTGCCATTGATTTATACTCATTTTAAATTTGGGCTCTGACAGATGTGTAAGAGGAAAAATAATCTGGTATAAATTTACATTTGCAAAGCTTTTGGATCAGTTTATATTTCTCATTTGGTAAGTTAGAGTTCAAACACCAAACCTTTACACACAGGTTTGGCAGGGAAAGTAAAATGTATTTTACTGTTCTCAACCCCCATCCGAATCTAGATTGTTACTTCTGAGGTAAAGAAAGGGCTGGGGTGCTTTAGCTGTGATATAGATCCATTACTTTGCGAGGTAAATTGAAAAACTGTTTTATTGCAAAATTGATTTTTTTATATCATAAGAGCTTTGTTCCCCAGAAATTGGATTAATTGTGACTAGAAAATTTGGAAAATAACCAAATAAACAATTTTTTAACTAGGATACTTTACATAGCATATAATTCATTTTTATATACTTGTATAATACACTTTGAAAAGTTGTTCAATAATTGAACAATAAAAAACAATGCTGCAGTCTTTAAACTTGCTATCAGTCTAGGTAGCATTGAAATTCATTTTCGTATCAAAATAGCAATATTGTTTAAGCTATGATACTAATTGTGGCCTTGATATGTTGGCAAGAGTGACCTGTGAAATGATTTTTGTTGATTCAAGAAAGTCTTGGATTTAGCAGTACATCACTTAATCGTTAAAGGTAAAGGCTTATGGAGAAAGGAACAATAGAAAGATGATCCAGGGAACAGAAATAAGTTCTAAAAACTAATCTGGAGCATTTTTTTTGCTCAATAGCTTTAAATCAGCTTGATATCTTGAATTGTTTTCTGTAAAATGACTTTAAGGATGAAGAAACTATCAAAGTACAGAAGATTGGCTACCTTTTAGTGGGTAGGAGTAAAAGTGATCTCTGTTATGTTCTGTCTTTTGGGTAGTTGGATTGGCACCCATTTCATCAAATTATAAAATCTTGACTTTTTAAAGTAATATTAATATTTTGGGTAAACACAAGGAATTCTGCAGATGCTGGAAATTCAAGCAACACACATGAAAGTTGCTGGTGAACGCAGCAGGCCAGGCAGCATCTCTAGGAAGAGGTACAGTCAACGTTTCAGGCCGAGACCCTTCGTCAGGACTAACTGAAGGAAGAGCTAGTAAGAGATTTGAAAGTGGGGGGGGGGAGGAGATCCAAAATGATAGGAGAAGACAGGAGGGGGAGGGATGGAGCCAAGAGCTGGACAGGTGATTCGCAAAAGGGATATGAGAGGATCATGGGACAGGAGGCCCAGGGAGAAAGAAAAGTGGGGGGGGGGAACCCAGAGGATGGGCAAGGGGTATAGTCAGAGGGACAGAGGGAGAAAAAGGGGAGAGAGAGAAAGAATGTGTGTATATAAATAAATAATGGATGGGGTACGAGGGGGAGGTGGGGCATTAGCGGAAGTTAGAGAAGTCAATGTCATGCCATCAGGTTGGAGGCTACCCAGATGGAATATAAGCTGTTGTTCCTCCAACCTGAGTGTGGCTTCATCTTTACAGTAGAGGAGGCCGTGGATGGACATAGCCGAATGGGATGTGGAATTAAAATGTATGCCACTGGGAGATCCTGCTTTCTCTGGTAGACAGAGCGTACAGGTGTCCTCCGCTTTTCGAACGTTCGCTTTATGAAACCTCGCTGTTACGAAAGACCTACATTAGTTACCTGTTTTCGCTAACAGAAAGTGTTCTCACTGTTACGAAAAAAAGCAGCACACGGAAAAAAAGGCAGCGTGCGATAAAAAGCAGCACGCGCCCTGAGTAACTGCTCTCCCCCGGATTTGGAATGGCGTTCTAGCCGGCATTGTTTAAACACATGCCTGTGAGCAGCCGTCAGCAAGATGAGTTCTACGGTATTGAAAGAGCTCGTAAGGGTGTTACACAGCGTAAAACTAGACATAATTGAGCGTTTCAATCGTGGTGAACGAAGTAAGGATAAAGTGAGTTTGGCTTGTGGAAGTTGACATAGATGATGTTGAAGAGGTTTTGGCATCCCATGACCGAGAACTGATAGATGAAGAGCTGATGCAATTGGAAGAGGAAAGGATAACAATCAAAACCGAATGCAGTAGTGAATGGACCAAAAGTGAAGTCGTCCAGGAACTGAATGTGAGGCAGCTACGTGAGATTTTCACTGCAATGATAAAATATGACTTTAATTTTGAAAGGGTACGTCGGTTTAGGGAAAATTTGCAGGATGGTTTGAGTGCTTACAAAGAACTGTATGATAGAAAAATGCGCGAGGCTAAGCAGTCAAGCAAGCCTTCCACATTAGCCACAGCAGACGACGAACCTCAACCTTCGACATCGAGGCAGGCAAACATAGAAGAAGATGACCTGCCTACCCTCATGGAAACAGATGACGAGATGACACCCCAGTGTCCCACCACCCCAAACCCCGGGCCGCGGACAGATACCGAATCGCGAAGAATGCAGCGGTAGCTGGGAGGCACCCAGCACATCTTTAAGAAAAAAAGCCGAAATAAACAAGCTAATTAATTAGGTGCTGCCCAGCATGTAAATGTCGGCCCAGATCAGAGACGATTACCAATTGCGTTGCCTCTGATCTGGGCCGACATTTACGTGCCGGGCGGCACCTAATTAAATAGCTTGTTTATTTCGGTTTTTTTCTTAAAGATGTGTTGGGTGTGTCCCAGGCACCGCTGGACCGCTGCATGCTTCGCGGATTGGTTTCGGTTCGCTGCCCAGAGGGTGGGGGCCACTGCACCAACCCAACCTCCGACGACTCAGCCTAACACGCCATCATTAGTGTGCTCGGCGCTGTCCCAATTCCGGTAAGTGATACTACACTGTACATACATTATTTCTACTTTATATCGGCTGTGTATTTTTACGTGTTATTTGGTATGATTTGGCAGCTTCATAGCTTAAAGGTTACTGGAGAGCGCTTGCGCCGTGTTTTTGCTGAGAGCGTTTGCGTGAGATTTTTGCTACGGAGAACAGTGCAGGCAATTATTGTGGAAAAGTATTTCTACTTTATATAGACTGTGTATTCATCATATTCCTGCTTTTACTATATGTTACTGTTATTTTAGGTTTTATGTGTTATTTGGCATGATTTGGTAGGTTATTTTTGGGTCTGCAAACGCTTACAAATTTTTCCCTTATAAATAAATGGTAATTGCTTCTTCGCTTTACGACATTCCGGCTTACGAACTGTTCATAGGAACGCTCTACCTTCGGATGGCAGGGAAAAACCTGTATCTCCTCTCTTTTTGCTGAGCAAGATTGAACTGTACAAAGCTGAGAGAGAAGATTTAATATTAGTGTCTTTTACCTAGGATACAGTAGTGAAGCTGTAGACACTGAAAAGAAGAAATAATAGAGCATAGGCTACTATTCATGATTATGTCCATTTTTATATAGTGTATATTCTATATTTTAAATATGCACACATCTGCCCTGTTGCACCATCCTTGCCATGTTCAACTCTTTTACTGCAAAATCTCTTAATCTAGGATTTCTTTCCAAAAATTCAATTCAGTGAGGTTCTTTGCCTGTGCCATTGTTCTTTTGTTGTGTAAAATCAACCATAATTCTTGGGTTCTCAGCTCCTTGTTTTTTTTAAAGGAGCTTTCATAGCGTTTGCCTTCTAGACTATGTAATGTTCCATAGAGTAGAAACTCCAAAGGTAGAACATAACTGCCGTATAATATTCAGTTAAAAGGGAGTCAATGAAGAAGTTGTCTGTTTTTTCTTTTGTTTACAACATAATGAAGTCTGGAAATGTGATCCTGGTGAATAAGTGTCTTATGAAGTAGAGAGTGATTTTTAGTAATTGGCTGTTTTATTTTCTGCTTGATGGGTCAAAAGAATCAAGACCAGTCTAATAAACAAGTGGCGGAGCTGTTATTATACAATTATGTTAGTGGAAGATGCATTAAAAATATGAACAGAAAACTCTAGGGGTGAGAACATTAAGTATTGAACCCTCCAGAGATGTCGCAGGTGTGTTAGACTTAATGAGATTCCGCCTAATAATCCTTTAAAAGTGTTTTTAAAAATAATTTAAATGGAAAGCCAAAAAATAAAAATACTACATATATTGATGTACTTGATATCTACAATATTTATCTCTGGTTGTGCTCTGTTAGTGTAATTAGTGTCCTTTTCAGAAGCCCTGCAACAATGTTTGCTTTAAATTGAATCATGAATGGTTTTCCTCAATCCCTCAAGCTCAATTAAACTTGTTATAAATAATTAAGATACAAACATATTTTTGTCTTAATTTTAACGATGTGTATTACAGGAAGGTTGTAAAGAATCCTTAAATCAATATGATTAGAGGTACTGAAATAATCAGATGTCAGGACCATAATTAATATGACCAGTAGACTGCTTCTTAGCTTGACTTCAGACAAAGTTGCGTTGCTTATAAGGGGAGAAGGAACCTGATAAGGGCTGTGTGTTTAAAAATGTAAGCCATTAGTGTGGACTTAATACTGTAGAATGCTCAATTGAAATGAATGGCCTATTAAAGGAAGTAAGATCTTGGATACATGCTTATTCTTTATATGTTCATACGGAAAGCTGCTAGGATAAAAAAGAAAAACGATGTTCCATTTAGAAACACTTCAACTACTACAGGATCAACAGATGTACGTACTTCAGACAAAAGTAATAAGTTTAATTAGTTAATTAACTAAACACAGTGTGAATGTTGATTAGATGTTCCATGAACAAAACAAATGATTGAATTTGGCATAGCTTCCTACTGTTGCCATACAAAGGATAATCCTAAGAGGCATTTCTCCTTCACACAACTTCAAATTAGAGGTTGCTTTCTACTAGCACATCTATAAATTACTAAAATCCACCTCTCTCTGTCTAGCAGGATTGGTTTACAGAAAGGCATATATTCATTGTACCTTCTATCTTGAAAATGTGTTTCCATGTTCACGTCAAGAAATGGAGTTTTATTGCCACATTTTATTTGAGGATTTTCTAACCAATTGTGCTGTAGCTACTGAAAGCTCAAGCCTTGACTTATCAGTCACCGAATGAAAGATGATGCCTGGCCTGCTGCGTTCACCAGCAACTTTTATGTGAGTCACTGAATAATGACAGTCTCCTGATGTTACAGTTAGGAGGTAGGGTGATGGGAATGGGTGAGGTAAGTAAATTAGAGGTGGCAGAGATTACCTTCCTGATGGGGATGAGTGAACACATACATTTATGCCTGTGACACTTGAGTTATTGTTGATAATTAACCAGATGTCTGAGATCACTGATGGAGTCTAAAAGAGAAAATCTCTCTTTGGATTTGTCGCCACTCAACTCCAGACAGTCTTGACAGGGAGTACACAATCAACCTGTGGTCTTCTAGTAGATTGACATCCAGTAGTGCCCTTTTGCACACTTGGACCATATTTCCTCCAACTTGCTTTAAGCCACCTGTATGTGTAGAGTAGGGGTCGCCAACCGGTTGATCTTTGAGACTTTCCCAGTAGATCCGGAAGAAAAATCAAAAATAAATACCCAGATACTGTTGTAATGTGAGCATTATAAAAGTAATACTAATTAGGATAATGGTAATATAGCAATATTTTCACTAAAAAGCTGTTTGTAAAGAGAGGTTGTTTCTGGGTTGCAGGGGTTTAGTTCCGTTCTTTCTGCTCAGTGCGCACGTGTGTAGTTCCCCCGCCATGCACCGCGTTTTCAACGTAGCCTGTGCTGCATCAAAGTGACCAATCAGGTTAGATAAGAGTACAGACTGTCGCAAACATCAATATACAGCAGTGTCCCCAACCTCTGGGCTACGAAGCATGCAGTGGTAGTCGGGATGCACACAGCACATCTTTAAGAAAAAAAGCCGAAATAAACAAGCTAATTAATTAGGTACTGCCTGGCACGTAAATGTCGGCCCAGATCAGAGGCGACGCAATCGCCCGTGATATCCTGATAGCATAGCGGAGGCTCCACGAAAGGAGGCGAAAACATACAAATTCCATCCAGAATGGGAAGAGGAAATTTCTTGGTGAAAGACAAGTGTGTATGTATGTTGTGCCACCAAACACAAGCACTGACTAAAAGAGGGAATCTGGAGCGGCACGGCAACACCAACCACCAGGAATTTAAAGACACCTACCCCCCCCCCCCCCCCAAAGAGCGCAACTCGTGCCTGGAAAGTTGAGCTGAAATCGGGGTTGAAGGCCCAGCAATCGTTTTCCACGAAACATGCTGCTCAAAATAAGGCTGCTATTGAAGCATCATTTCGTGTAAGTCACCTTTTGGCTAAACACAAAAAGCCTTTTAAAGATGGTGATTTATTCAAGGAAGCAATGGTCATTACCGCAAAGACTTTTAATAACTTTAAAAACAAAAATGGCATCACAACCGCAATACGTAATATACCACTTGGCCCTGCAACAGTGACGAGGAGGGTAGAGTCATTGTCAGAGGACATGGATATTTTTCACTACAGTTCGATGACTCCCTGGATGTAATGCAAACAGCTCAGCTTGTTGTATTTGTCAGAATGGCTTTCCAGGATTTTACAACAAAGGAGGACTTCCTCACTCTTTTGCAATTAAAGGAAAGCATGAGAGGTGAGGATATTTACAATGAGTTTAAAAAAGTATGTCCGTGAAAATGACATCCCCATTCATAAACTGGCGGCAATTGCTACTGATGGGGCCGAGCAATGTGCATTGTGTGCATTAGTTTTATAGCACTAAAAGTCAGTGCCAACTTCAGGTCAACTTATCTATGTGAAATTGCATTTTCACAGATGAAAATTATTAAATCTAAGTACAGGAGCTGACTTACTGACAGACACCTCACTAGGGCTGCCAACTTTCTCACTCCCAAATAACGGACAAAAGTAGCAGTCAAACCCCAAGACATTTGTGTTTACCCCGAGAAAGACTGCCATGACCATGAAGCCTTGCGCGGGCACCTGTGTGCGCATGCGCGTACGTGCCAATCCCCCCCCCCCGCCCCACGAATTGGTTTTGGCTTAATCTTCATTATTTCTACTGTGTATAGGCTGTGTATTTATCATATCATTCTTGCTTTTACTATATGTTAGTGTTATTTTAGGTTTTATGTGTTATTTGGTATGATTTGGTAGGTTATTTTTTTGGATCTGGGGATGGTCAAAATTTTTTCCATATAAATTGCTTCTTCGGCGTAAAGCATTTCGGCACGAAAGGTTTCATAGGAACGCTGTACTTTAGTGGGGGGAATACGGGACAGTTGGCAACCCTACACCTCACAGACTGTCTCAGACTGGCTATCTGTAGTTATGAGCCAAATTTCAGGGAACTAGCAGAAAGTATTCAGCCCCAGTCATCACACTGAGTGCAACAGTCAATTTTTATTCATTTATTTTTCGTGTTGAAATAAAATTAAAGAATGAAACTTAGAATTAAAGGTGTGAAGTATTGTAATATTCTTAAAGAAAGACAGCTATGGCCTGTTTGATATGCTAGTTACAGTGTTTTCTTGTTTGAATTAAGTTGAAAGTTTGACAAAAGTATTTTGTGTAATTTAAATACAATTCACCCATATAAAAGGCCTCAAATTGGAAATACAATCTGAGCTGTTTTTTCTCTAAACGATTTAGTAGGTAGATTTTGCCTTTCACTGAGGTCGAGGTAGGGGATCTTGGGCTTGTAAAGGTTGGTGACCACTGTTGTAGAGTGTGGTGTGTCTCAAAGTAATTATGTGCTTTTTTTTTGGCTTGAACTAATGGTTCCAGATATTCAGCTATAAAGTTAAATCGATGAAGCTGATATTCTTCTATTACGAGCCCACAGGTTTCATTTACTGTGGACTGTCACTTTAAGAACGCCTAAATGAGGTGGGACTATGATGTTGTTCACTGACTGACTTGCAGCTTGTTTAACTTTAAAACAAGGACACAGGACAGTCATAGTCAAAAGGGGGGGGGGAGAGAGAGAGAGAGAGAAGGCGACCAGCTGCTGAAACTTCAGCTGGTCACTGCAATGGTTTGAAACTCTTTCAAACCCAAAAGATTGGGTTAAATATCGGCACAAGGTGCACAATGAATGTGGGACTGTCACTTTGTATAATCCAAAGGAGTGGATTTTGTTTGGGATATCCTTTCGAGACCATTTGTGTGTTAACCCTTGCCTGGGTATGTTGTGTGGTAATCCCTTGAAGACGATATCCTTGTGACAGATCACTTCCGGTGATAATTCGTATGTGGATTTGGAACGACACAACAGACAAGATCTACAGCGACTGTTATCTCATTTTACCATCGTGGAATCTGTGGAATACTTTGTAATTACCTTTTCTGTACGTTTCACCCTGGATTACCAATATCTCTCTCCTATCATTCATTCCGAGGATGAACTGTACTTTCCCACTTTACCATCTCAAGACTCTAAGCTTTGTTTCCCCAAGCTTAACTTAGTTTGGGGGCTATATATACACACATATATACACATAACACTGTTAACATTTGTTTATCTTGGTTAAGTTACGATATTATAAGTAGATACTAATAAAGATAGTGGTTTTAACATTAAAACCTGACTCAGTGTGAAATCTCTTGCTGCTGGTTTATTTCTAAAACCTTACAGTTCGTAACACTTTGAGCAGAAAAGGTTGAGGGTGGATTTGATGGACGTTCAAAGTTAGGATTAGTTTAGACAACAAAATGTAAGTACCAATGGCCACAAAATTCATAAAATGGAATCTGGATTTAAAATGACAGTATTCATTGGATTTATGATCTGGAATTCACTACCTGGAGTGATAGTGGGAACAATTTATCATTGACTTCAATAGATAATTGGGTAGACAGGTGAAGAAAAATTATTTTCAGATCGAGCAGAGCAATGGAACTGGTGGGATTTGTTCTTTTAGAATAATAGAGCATGAAAAGAGACTCTGCAGATTCTGGAGATTCAGAACAACGCACACAAAATGCTGCAGGAACTCCGCAAGTCAGGCAGCATATATGGCGAGGGATAAAGTTGATATTTTGGGCAAAGACTGTTTACCGTAACAATTAAGTTTCAGAATAATTTACTGCTAATTCAAAATGTCTGCTGAAATTGAAAGAAAGTGGAGCATAGTTATCAAAATTGAATGATTCTAGTGATGATAATGTCAGTAGAGATGCTTGAGGGGAAATATAATCCCTACTTTCGGAATGATATGGGCGATAAGTTAGTGTTTTGCGAGGGAGGGAGTTTGGGGCATGGGGTTTCGTGTTCTAGCTGCTGTTTTCCATGTGGGCCGTCTGTTAGTTTTTGTGCAAAGGAGGGGTTTGGGGTTTAAGACACTAAGACCATAAGATATGGGAACAGAAGTAGGCCATTCAACCCATCAAGTCTGCTCCACCATTCAATCATGGGTTGATCCAATTCTTCTAGTCATTCCCACTCCCCTGCCTTCTCCCCATACTCTTTGATGCCCTGGTTATTCAAGAACCTATCTATCTCTTCCTTAAATGTACCCAATGACTTGGCCTCCACAGCTGCTCGTGGCAACAAATTCCACAGATTTGCCACCCTCTGACTAAAGTAATTTCTCCACATCTCTGTTCTAAATGGATGTCCTTCAATCCTGAAGTCATGCCCTCTTTTCCCAGACTCACCTACCATGGGAAATAACTTTGCCATATCTAATCTGTTCAAGCCTTTTAATATTTGAAATGTTTCTATGAGATACCCCCTCATTCTACTGAACTCCAGGGAATACAGCCCAAGAGCTGCCAGAAGTTTCTCATATGGTAACCCTTTCATTCCTGGAATCATTCTCGTGAATTTTCTCTGAACCCTCTCCAATGTCAGTATATCCTTTCTAAAATAAGGAGGCCAAAACTGCACACAAAATACTCCAAGTGTGGTCTCACGAATGCCTTATAGAGCCTTAACATCACATCCCTGCTCTTATATTCTATACCTCTAGAAATGAATGCCAACATTGCATTTGCCTTCTTCACCACCGTCTCAACCTGAAGGTTAACCTTTACGGGATCCTGCACAAGGGCTTCCAAGTCCCTTTGCATCTCGGCATTTTTAATTCTCTCCCTATCTAAATAATAGACTGCCTGTTTATTTCTTCCACCAAAGTGCATGACTATACACTTTCCAACATTGTATTTCATTTGCCACTTCTTTGCCTATTCGCCTAAACTATCCAAGTCTCTCTGCAGGCTCTCTGTTCCCTCAGCACTACTTGCTCCTCTACCTATCTTTGTATCATTGGCAAATTTAGCCACAAATCTATTAATCTCATAGTCCAAATCATTGACATACATCGTAGAAAGCAGCAGTCCCAACACCGACCCCTGTGGAACTCCACTGGCAACCGGCAGCCAGCCAGAATAGGATCCCTTTATTCCCATTCTGTTTTCTGCTGATCAGCCAATGCTCCACCCATGCTAGTAACTTGCCTGTAATTCCATGGGCTCTTATCTTGCTAAACAGCCTCAGGTGCGGCACCTTGTCAAAGGCCTTCTGAAAATCCAAGTACACCACATCTACTGCATCTTCTTTGTCTACCCTGCTTGTAATTTCCTCAAAAAATTGTAATAGGTTAGTCAGGCAGGATTTTCCTTTGAGGAAACCATGCTGGCTTTGGCCTATCTTGTCATGTGCCTTCAGGTATTCCGTAATCTCATCCCTAACAATCAATTCCAACAACTTCCCAACCACTGATGTCAGGCTAACAGGTCTATAGTTTACTTTCTGCTGCCTCCCACCCTTTTTAAGTAGTGGAGTAACATTTGCAATTTTCCACTCAATCCAGTACAATGCCAGAATCTGTCGATTCTTGAAAGATCATTGTTAATGCCTCTGCAATCTTTCCAGCTACTTCCTTCAGAATCCAAGGGTGCATTCCATCAGGGCCAGGAGATTTATCCACCCTCAGACCATTAAGCTTCCTGAGCACCTTCTCAGTTGTAATTTTCACTGCACGTACTTCACTTCCCTGACACTCTTGAATGTCCGGTATACTGCAGATGTCCTCCATCGTGAAGACTGATGCAAAATACACATTCAGTTCCTCTGCCATCTCTGCGTCTCTCATTACAATACCTCCAGTGTCATTTTCTATTGCTCCTATATCTACCTTCAACTCTCTTTTACCCTTATATACTTAAAAAAGCTTTTAGTATCTTCTTTGATATTAGTCGCCAGCTTCGTTTCATAATTCATCTTTTCCTTCCTAATGACCTTCTTAGTTTCCTTCCGTAAGTTTTTAAAAGCTTCCCAATCTTCTATCTTCCCACTAGCTTTGGCTTCATTGTATGCCCTCTCTTTTGCTTTTACTTTGGCTCTGACTTCACTTGTCAGCCATGGTAGTGTCCTTCTTGCATTCGAAAATTTCTTCTTATTTGGAATATATCTGTCTTGCACTTCCCTCATTTTTTGCAGAAACTCCAACCATTGCTGCTCTGCTGTCCTTCCTGCTAGAGTCCCTTTCCAGTCAACTTTGGCCAGTTCCCCTCTCATGCCACTGTAATTTCCTTTATTCCACTGAAATATCAACACATTGGAATTTAGTTTCTCCTTCTCAAATTTGAAGCACGTGTGAAGCATGTGGCCAAGTGGTTAAGCCGTTCGTCTAGTTACCTCAAGGTCGCTAGTTCGAGCCTCAGCTGTGGCAGTGTCTTTGTGCCCTTGAGTAAGGCACTTAAGCACAGATTGCTGTAGTCTGGCTAATCTGGCTACAGGAGAGGAGTGGCGCCCCACACAGACTTCCAATCTGCGCCTTGTAAGGCATGAAAATGCCCAACGCAGGCCTCTCATGGTCTGAGTCGACGTTCCCTCCCCTCCCTTCTCAAATTTCAAAGTGAACTTGATCATATTGTGATCACTGTTCCCTCAGGATTCCTTAACCTTAAACTGTCTTATCACCTCCGGATCATTATTGCACAACACCCAATCCAGCACAACCGATCCCCTAGTGGGCTCAACAACAAGCTGTTCTAAAAAACCATCCCTTAGACATTTTACAGCTTCTCTTTCTTGAGGTCCACTTGCTTTTCCCAGTCCACTTTCATGTTAAAATCCCCAATGGTTACCGTGACATTACCCTTCTGACATGCCTTTTCTGTCTCCTTTAATTTGTAATCCACATCCCAGCTGCTGTTTGGAGGTCTGTATACAACTGCCATTAGGGTTCTTTTACCCTTGCCATTTCTTAACTCAACCCATAGAGACTCTACACCTTCCGATCTTGTGTTATCCCTTTCTAATGATATAATTTCATTTTTTATACACAGGGCCACAGCACCCCCTACTAACCTATCTTTCTGATACACCATATATCCTTGGACATTGAACTCCCAATGGCAGCCATCGTTTAGCCCTGTTTCAGAGATGGCCACAACACCAACTTGCCAATCTGTTGCTGAATTTCATGATCATCCATTTTATTTCTTATGCTGTGTGCATTCAAATACCACACTTTCAGTCCAGTATTTGTTGCTTTCTATTTTAACTGCACCATGCCTCTATTGCCTTGTAACTCATCCCAGATCTATTAAACCTGCCCGCTAGGATATTGGACTCCTTTGGATTCAGGTGTAACCTGTCCTTTTTGTACAAGTCGTACCTTCCCCAGAAGATACCCCAATGATCCAGGAACGCGAAACCCGGGTCTCTCATCCAGTCTCTCAGCCACGCATTAATATTCCTGATCATGCTATTCTTGCACTCGTTAGCATGTGGCACAGTCAGCAATCCTGAGATTACTACCTGGAGGTCTTGGTTTTCAGCTTCCTACCCACTCCCTGAATTCTCTCTTCAGGACCTCCTCACTTTTTCTACCTATGTCATTGGTACCATTGTGTACCAATACTACTGGCTGCTCACCCTCTCCCTTCAGAATACTCTGCACCCAGTCTGAGACATCCCGTATCCTGGCACCTGGGAGGCAACACACCATGTGGGTATCTCAATCAGGCTGACAGAACCTCCTGTCTGTTCCTCTCGCTGTGGAATCCCCTATGACTACTGCATTCCTCATCATCTTCTCTCCCTTCTGCACCACAGAACCGGGCTCAGTGCCAGAGACCTGATCACCATGGTTGTCCTCTGTCTGGTCACCCCCCTCAACAGCTTCCAAAATGAGATAACAATTACTGAGGGGGATGATCACAGGGGTGCTCTCTACTATCTGAGCTCTTCCCTGACAGTCACCCACTTATCTAACTCCTGCAGCCCGGGGTGATGAACTCCTTGTAGCTCCTATCTGTCTCCTGCTCACTTTCCCTAATAAGCTTTAGGTCATCAAGCCGCAGCTCCAGATCCCTAACATGGTCTCTCAGGAGCTGCATCTCGGTGCAACTGGTGCAGATGTGGTATCTAGGAGACTGGAAGAATCCCAGGATTCCCACATCTGACACCCAGAGCAAAGTATTAACCCTACAGACATGCTCTTTTTTCCTCTAAAACAAAATGGAAAGAAAAAAATGAAGTTCACTTACCCACTTAGCTCGCCAAAGCCCGAATGAGCCAAAGCCCTACCTCTCTGCCTCAGATCACTCCGTCGATGACCACTCTGCTAAGCAGTGTCTCCCTTTTGCGAGTTTCTTTTTGTTTTTGTATGTTCGGGGTGGGGGGGGTGTTGCTTGATGTCTTTTCTTTCAACAACTCCATAGTTATTCTGTATTCTGAAGTGTGGTTTCTTTTGTTCACAAAAGCATCTTAATCTGTACTAATTCATCTATCCATTATAGAGGAGGATTTATGACAGTACAAATCATACTATTGTACTTGCTTGTAGGAACAAAGTTCTTTTTTTACTATGGTTCATGTTTTTTCTCAACATTCAACATTTTTGCAGCAATTATTCATGCACTGCTGTGATTATAATTTCCAGAAATATTGAACAATCTCAGTCTAACGCCATAATCACTGAAGATAGCAATAAAATGTAAAGATTGACGAACCAACCAATATAAACCAGTATTATATCCTGTCCCAAATGAAGCACTAATGTTAGAAAGCAATTCCTGCATTTATTTTACGATGGATTCCAACTTTGAGGCTGTTTAATAGTCCCACATTTTATATTTTAAAAAATGAATAACAGAGATTTACATTTCCACATTCCAATATTTGATTATTTAAAATTACTTGCATTTCATTTTCTTTTTTGCATCTTATGTAATTTGAATATTTCCTCTAATATTTAAAATTAGTAAATCATTGGGTCCTTACGTCTATGAAACCTATATTAGAGGCTGTCCTTGCAATGCAACAGTTTCTACCACAAGAGTATGTTACACTGTGTTTTCTCAAGTACTTCAAGATCACTGTGTGTGTGTGTGTGTGTGTATGTGTCTGTATGTATATGTCTATATATATATTGAAAAGTACATATGTAGTATGGCTCTGATATTTTGTGTCAGGCATTACCATTCTGTTGAGAGTTTCTACCTTCAATGAAGGGTTGTTGCTAGCTGTACTTCTGTTTACTTATACAAGCAGTACCACAAAGAAACTATAACACAACATTGGCAAAATGGGTGAGATGATTGAGTGTGAGGGAAAATAGAGAAGAGTTATCCAAGAAGAGTGGTACTAATGGAGATGGCCATGGAGATGTTGGATGAATTTGGAAGCTTGTGGTACAATGTACTTTGGTTGTACCCTGCACACAGAAATGCCCCTGAGGTTGAATGATACAGTTGAAGTCAGAGTCATAGAACACTATGGCATAGAAACAAGCCTTTCAGCCAATCTAGTAGGTGCCAAGCTGTTAATTTGCCTAGTCCCATCGACCTTCACCCAGACCAAAGCACTCCATACCCCTCCCATACACACACCTATCCAAATTCCTCCTAAATGGTGAGATTGAACCCACATCCACCACTTGCACTGACAGCTTATTTCACACTCTCATCACCCTCTGAATGAAGAAATTTTCCCTTGTGTTCCCCATAAATATTTCATCTTTCATCATTATCCCATGATGTCTCATTCTAGTCTCAGTGGAAAAAGCCTGTGTACATTTACATTATCTATACCCTTCATCGTTTTGTATACCTCTATCAAATCTCCCCTCATTCTCCTACACTCTAGGGAATAAAGTCCAGACCTATTGAACTTTTCCCTACACCTCAGGTTCTCAAGTCCTGGCAGCATCATTATAAATTTTCTCTGTACTCTTTCAATTACTCCTTGCTGCTACCCAGTTTTCATTGTGTGTGAAGTGCCAGTGTTATACTGTTTACATTTTAGCTTGTCACAAATACACCTTATTATCTGTTAATTTGCTAGTGGTAATATTACTTTATGTGTATGAGTTATATGTACTGTGTTGCCTAGCTCACTCTGGAGGAGCATTGTTTCATTTAGCAGTATATGTGTGTACAGTTGAATGACAATAAGCTGAACTTGAATTTCAACTTACTAACATCTTTCCTCTAGATCGGTGACCAAAACTGCACACACTACTCCAAATTAGGCCTCTCCAACATCTTCAGCATAACATTCCAACTTTTGTACTCAATACTTTGATTTATGAAGACCAATGTGCCAAAAGCTTTCTTTACAACCCTATCCACCTGTGATGCCACTTCCAAGGAATTATGGACCTGTAGCTCCAGATACTCTATTCTACCGCACTACTCAGTGCCCTACTGCTCATCATGCAAGTCCTACCCTGATTTGTCCTCCCGAACTACACCTTACACTTGTCTGCATTAAATTCCATCTGTCATTTTTCAGCCCATTTTTCCACCTGCACCTGATCCCGCTGCAGGCTCTGTCAGTCTTCCTCACTGTCTACTGAACACCCAGTCTTGGTGTTCCAGAATAAAGGTACACAGTGTTAGTCAAGAAGAGACTTTTTTGCTGCTGACTGACTAAGAAGTTCTTGAAACTACAGGTTTGGCACATGCAGCAGGCAACAGGTGAAACGTAGGGTGTTGAGCAAAGGTGGTGACATGTGGAGCAGCAAAAACAAACAGATGGTGAAGAATGGCCTTTGGCCTACTGAGGAAAAACTCGTGGTTTATTGGGCAGTACTGATCCCTGCTCTCCATTTCACTCTTGTACATCTTTATATTGGTAAACAAGTAAATTACTGGCCTCTTCTCGGCCAATATCCCCAACACTGAGACCTAATAACATTCATTTTTGCTGGGGCAGGCCACACTTTCTGAAATAGGGACCTTATTCCAAACTCTGATACATACAAGATTACAAAATGAATGGAGAAAATTTTTTTTTAAATGCTGTCAAGATTTTCAAGTGCAGCATGCCTTCGGCTCAGTGAAAGGCTCTTCTCCTTTGCCATTGGATTGCTTTCAGATTTCTGAAATGTTCATGAACATTACGTTACTATTTTGCAAGTCAAAAGGAAAAGATTCTACAGATACTGGAAATCCAAAGCAGCACACACAAAAATCTAGAGGAACTAAAGTGGTCAGACAGCATCTGTGGAAATAAACAGTCAGAATAAACTATCACATTCCTTCTGATCCAACCCTTTACCTTTTTGACCTATCACCTCTCAGCTTACTTCATTCCCCCCCCCACCCCGCCCATATGGCTTTAGTTATCACCTTCTAGCTTGCCCCCTTCCTCTACCTCCCACTTCTTAACCTGGTTTCTAAGCCTTCCTCTCTAGTCTTGATGAAGAATATCAAAACAACGTCAACTGCATACTCATTTCCATAGATGCTGCCTGACCTGCTAAGTTCATCCAGCATTCTGTTTGGGTTGCCCACTATTTTGCTCACTTTGCACTTTAAAAAAGGTAATATTTTAATTTATTTATTGAAGTGCACTTTTGCTGCAAAACAGCGAAATTTACTACATATGTGCGTGATAATAAACCTGATTCTATGTTGCTACCTTGTATAAAATTAACTGTTGAATCATTCTGAGTTCATATCAGCAGCAAAAAGTAAACCTATTCCACTTAACATCCTTTTTGAAGGCAAGGCAATATAATTGGGTTGCTAATACTGTAAATTTAGTATCACAGAATTACTTCTAATTGAATTATTGGTACTGGTAGCTGCAGACCTGTATAGAAATGAAAGAACATATGAAGTTAAGTCACTCTTAGCTGCTAGAAAAATGGATGTGGAAAATGCTTGTAGATATAAAGCAGAAAGAAATAGCACAAAATTTATTTAATGATCTTGAAATGCCCACATTTTGAACAGCCCAAGGACCAACAATGTGACAAGCCACAGTCTAATAGTTTGAAGAGCTTGTTTTCAAAAGAACAGTTGGCACCCAATTCAGAACCATTAACCAGTAACCACAGTCGTTAATCCCAAGAGATCTTGTATAAAAGAGCATCTATTATATGATCTCGTAATGGTTACCTGCAACACGTGTACGTGATCCTTTTTGACTTTAGATTTCAATCAGCTATTGACACTTCATCACTGAGGAATGTTGCGGTGTAAGAGGGGAGATTGTTCAAGAATTGAGAAGTGAAACAATATTCTAGAAGAACATCTATACAACCCTGAAAAGAAAAAAAGTAATTTTCACCTTAAACTAGATGTACTTTACTTCCTTGGGCTTGAATATTCTTCAAAATTACGCATCACTTCAGCATGGACAAGCCTGTCACATGCAGCCTATCGTCACAAAAACTACCTTTAGTAAACTTTCTCTGAACTGCTTCCAATGTACTTGCATCCTTCCCAAAACATGGGAACAAATAATGTACACTGTATTGCAATGTGAAATCAAAACTACCTTGTATAATTGAAGCACATCCTCACAGGTTCTGTATTCAATCTCCCTACCAATGCTCAAAGCCGTCTTTGAGTTTCCCTAATTACTTGCAGTACTTTGCATCTTGGAGCTCTGCAGACTTTCACTGTTTAGATTGTTTCATCATTTTTTTGCCAATGTGGACAGTTTCATATGTTTGCACATTACTCTTCATTTGCCAGTATTTTGTACACTGGATAAGCCTATCATATTTCTTTGTAGCTTCATTGTGTCAACTTCACAACTTAGTTTCCCACCTTTGAATCACTTAACACGATGAGGTTGTATAAGGCATTGGTGAGGCCGAATCTGGAGTATTGTGTTCAGTTTTGGTCACCAAATTACAGGAAGAATATAAATAAGGTTGAAAGAGTGCAGAGAAGGTTTACAAGGATGTTGCCGGGACTTGAGAAACTCAGTTACAGAGAAAGGTTGAATAGGTTAGGACTTTATTCCCTGGAGCGTAGAAGAATGAGGGGAGATTTGATAGAGGTATATAAAGTTATGATGGGTATAGATAGAGTGAATGCAAGCAGGTTTTTTCCACTGAGGCAAGGGGAGAAAAAAAACAGGACATGGGTTAAGGATGAGGGGGGAAAAGTTTAAAGGGAGCATTAGGGGGGCTTCTTCACACAGAGAGTGGTGGGAGTGTGGAATGAGCTGCCAGACGAGGTGGTAAATGCGGGTTCTTTTTTAACATTTAAGAATAAATTGGACAGATACATGGATGGGAGGTGTATGGAGGGATATGGTCCGTGTGCAGGTCAGTGGGACTAGGCAGAAAATGGTTCGGCACAGCCAAGAAGGGCCAAAAGGCCTGTTTCTGTGCTGTAGTTTCTATGGTTTCTACAAAGAGTTAAAATTGTACTGAATAAGAAAAATTCTATATGCAACCAACACAACGGGGAAGCAAATGTTCTTTAATAAATTGTCAGTTTTGTAAATCTAATCTTTTATTTGGGAAGCCTAGTTTTTGTATTGATTTTTACTCGCATCTTTTTGGGAATTGGTACTTGGTCCCCTAGGTGTCTCTGTTCATCCATGTCCATCGTTGTTTTTCTTTGCGCTTCTTCCTAACAGTGTTCACATTACACTTGACCTAAACATTTTATCATCTTTTTCCACTTTTATTGTATATCCTTTGATTTTGCAGACTTCAAATTTATTTCAGCAGATTTTTATGTTTTATTCCCATACCTAGATTTGAAGTAAGTAGATTCTGGGAACCAAAGTGGACCAGCACTGACCTCTGTTGTACATCATTCCATTTTTACAATCCAGCTGTTAATCACGCTGCTGATTTGCAGTCTGTTCTTGTTTTTTTTGATGCAGGCAAATGTCTTGCACTACAGACTTTCAACTTTAAAGTTTCTTGCTAACTACTTTATCAATTTCCATGTACCCTGTAACCATTGTTTTCAGTTCATCCATCTAGTTCTTAAGCCTCTGAATTGAAATGTGTTGCTTATTTATCCAATTTATTGATTGACCAGTACATTTTCAAATTCTTTCAGATTGTATTGCAAGTTTTGGTTTGTGTAAACACTTGGAATTCAGTGAACAGGAATTACTTTGTACTTAGTTATCCTTCAGTCCAGCCCAGATCTTTGTTATTACAAAGATTTGTTATTATGAAAACTTGTGGCAAAAAATTTGACCTGTCCCCTCATGTTTTCATTCAGCACATTAAAGGTTGTGCCATCAAATACAGGTAATTTGTCCACCTTGTGCTCCACTATTGTTTTCTTTTTAGCTCTCAATGTACTTATTTAAATAAACTAAGCTTGATCAATCATTCTGTGTCCCATAGTAAACCTGTATTGCTTGCAAACTCTGATTCAAAAATACGTGTCTGCTAATTTTGTTTTTACCTCCAGCCCCCTCTAACAGATTAGGAGGTAGGGGAGG
The DNA here is from genome assembly GCF_963921235.1 of Mobula hypostoma. Lineage (NCBI taxonomy): Eukaryota > Metazoa > Chordata > Chondrichthyes > Myliobatiformes > Myliobatidae > Mobula > Mobula hypostoma. The sequence goes on along the minus strand of NC_086104.1, from coordinate 21,646,223 downwards.
AGGTAATTGTTCAACAAAGCCTTGTGAAAGAGCAGAAATGTTTATCCCCATTTGAGCTAGTAATGCCCAGTAGTGCTTGTATCATTTATGTAAGGGATTAATCCTCCTGGGAAAGTGACCTCAGCTTCAGACTGTAATATGAGTTTGAGTTCTGACAGCTCCTCATTCCCATTCATTAATTGCCATTTAGTTACTCTAATGTCTTTAGTCTACTTTGACATCTGTGGTACTGAATTACAGAAATTGCAGCAAGATTCTTATTAATCATAAAGGTTTTTGACAGATTTGATTTAAAGATAAAGGAAAACTACATTAAAATTTTATTTGAATTATATCCATTATGTTTATCTGCATTTCTGTAGTGCTCAAGACATTCTGCAGGTTTTGATGCTGTTACAGGTATTAAAATGCCACCTAGCTACATGTTTCAAATGTTTAATATGTGGCCCTTAAACAGTCATTGTGTATTTTCCTTGTTTAAAAAAATATAGAAAAAATCCCTTCAGTTTTTTTAATCCTGGCTTGGTTTTACACAAATTATAGCCAATGCGAAGACTTTACAACTTTAACACCACCAGTCAGCCAGTTATACCACAAAACAAATGTAAAACATTGTAATGTTGATTGTGCCTCTGCAATAAAAACTTAAAATAGCAAAGCATTTTAACTTACATAAAATCTAACCTGACATTATTCATTAACCTGATAAATTAATTGAATCATTATTATTTATTTCCAGTGTATCGCTCTAGCCTGGTATCATCTTTGAAGTATTTAATTTGTGGCTTTACTGTTGATTGTATTTTTTAATAGAAAATTAGAGAATTTAATTATGCAATTAAATCATTCCATATATTTTGACTACTTTGCCAAGTGGTCAAGTCAGCAGTTCCAAATATTTTCTTCCTTCAGTTACTGCAAATGATTATCTTGATTTGATTGTGGGTGTTAATTCACAATCGGCATTTGGGATTGATTAGCAAGAGCAAATTAAAGGAAGGCAAGGGTATGTGCAGTGACCGTCATTTACGTGGACAGAATCAGAGTGGTGATCTTGAGGCTTTACCTCTTCAAGGCTTCCATGAAGGGAAGAAAAGAAAAGTTCTAGGTAACATTTATTTTTTCCTTCCCTTGTTAAGCAGCCTCATGTGAGGCACCTTATTAAATGCCTTCTGAAAATCTTCAGTAAATGCAGAGGATGCGCCATTGCTGTGTTGGTAAAATATTAAATTTAATCAATAGAAAGAGGTGACATTGTTATTTAAGATTAACTTTTTACCATTAATAGACCATATTACTCAACTTTCATCTAAATGGTTTCCCTTATATTTAACTTTGATTGGTCGTATTAATGCAGTTAAGATTTTTTTTTGCCAAAATTTTTATATGTGTTTCAGGCATTACCAATTTTTGTTCCAAAATCTTTCTTTGATAAAGTTGACTCTAAAATTTCTTCATTTATTTGGCAGAATAAGAATCCGAGACTGGGTAAAATACATTTACAGAAAGCTAAGAGAGATGGAGGTTTAGCATTACCTAACTTTAGATTCTATTATTGGGCTATTAATATTCGACATATGAAATTTTGGTTACTTGATCAGGATATACTATCTATTCCTAAATGGGTAGCATTGGAACTACAATCTGTTCAGGGTTATACACTTGGCTCTATTTTAGGCTCCTCTCTCCCTTTTGATTCGAAACGCCTTAAGCAGGTCTCTAACCCGATAGTTAAATATGCTTTGCGCATTTGGTTTCAATTCAGAAAATTTTTTGATCTTAATCAATTCGGGTTAGCGATTCCTATTTTAGGTAACATATTTTTTCCTCCCTCTTTTACGGATCGCGCTTTTCAAACCTGGAAGACTAAGGGTATTTTACGGTTTTTGGATTTATTTTTAGATGGTTCCCTTATGTCTTTTGAACAATTATCTAATAAATATAATTTATCAAGAATACATTTTTTTAGATACTTACAAGTTAGAAATTTCCTAAGTACTATACTTTCTTCCTTTCCAATGCTTCCTCCTACATATATTTTAGATTCGATAATTAACCTCAATCCATGTCAGAAAGGTGCATCGGCTATGATTTATAATATTATTATGAAACTTAGGAAAGCTCCATTTGATAAGATTAGGGTAGATTGGGAACAGGAATTGGGGCTTACCATTTCTGTGGATGATTGGGGGCAGATTTTACAATTAGTTAATACTTCTTCTATTTGTGCCAAACATTCCCTAATTCAATTTAAAGTGGTTCATAGAGCACATATGTCCAAAGATAAGTTAGCGCGTTTTTACTCGCATATTAATCCTTTTTGTGATAGATGTTCGGGGCAGATAGCCTCTTTAACTCATATGTTTTGGTCTTGTCCTACTTTGGAAACTTTTTGGAGAGATATTTTTAATATTATTTCTAAGGTATTAAATATAGATATCTCTCCTCACCCTATTACTGCTATCTTTGGACTTCCTAAAATTTCTAGTAATCTTTCCCCTTCAGCCCGTAGAATGATCGCATTTCTTACTTTAATGGCGAAAAGGTGTATTTTACAACATTGGAAAGAGCTTAATGCTCCAACTACTTTTTTTTGGTTCTCTCAGACGATTTTATGTTTGAATCTGGAGAAAATTAGAAGCAACCTTTATGATTCTTCATTTAAATTTGAACAGATTTGGGGACCTTTTATTCGATACTTTCATTTAATGTAATACATACCCTTCTTGTTTTTTTTCACTGTTTTTAAAGGAGGTCGGGATTGAGGACGTGATTTTAAGTTTAACTCTGTTTGGTTTCAAGTTAGCCCATTGCTTTGCTTTGCTTTTAGTTAGTTGCACGGTGGGTTTTTTTTCTTTTTTTTCCATTGATATATATATAAAATTTAGTATACTATTATGTTATCTTGGTTTTTTATGTTTAAATTACATTGTTTGTAGTATTTTTTTTGGTATTGATACCTTCTGGAATTCTATTATATTTTAGCATTGTATTAATGTTTATATGGTTTACCTTTTTGTATACTTATTCAATAAAAAGATTTAAAAAGAGAAAGAGGTGACATTGGATTGGTAGGTGTTGAATTGTGGATAGAACTAAGGAACTGCAAGGGTAAAAGAACTCTAATGGGATTTGTATACAGGAGGGGGAATTTCTTGAATGCCTGCTATATAGCTTTTTAGAGCAGCTCATGGTTGAGCCCACTGTTCTGGATTGGGTATTGTGCAATAAACTGGAATTGATTAGAGAGCTTAAGGCAAAAGAACTGTTGGGGGAAAGTGACGATAATATGATCAAATTCACCATGAAATTTGAGAAGGAGAAGCTAAAGTTGAATATATCAGTATTACAGTGAAGTAAAGGGAATTATAGAGACATGAGAGAGAAGTTGGCCAGAACTGATTGGAAAAGAACACTGGCAGGGATGACTGCTGAGCAGCAATGGCTGGAATTTCTGGAAGGCTCAGGACATACATCCCAAAGAGGAAGGAATATTCTAAAGGAAAGATGAAACAACCATGGCTAGCAAGGCAAGTCAAAGCCAACATAAAAGCCAAAGAAAGGGCATATAATAGAGCAATAACTAGTGGGAAGCAAGAGGATTGGGAAGCTTTTAAAAATCAACAGAAGGCAATGTGGAAAAAGTCGTTAAGAAGGTGAAGATGGAATATGAAAGTAAACTAGACAATAATATTAAAGTATACCAGAAGTTTCTTCAGATATAAAAATGTAAAAAGGAGTTCAGAGTGGATATTAGATCACTAGAAAACAGTGCTGGAGATGTAGTACTGTAATGGGGGACAAGGAAATGACAGACAAACTGAATGAGTATTTTGCTGTCCACCTGTCACCTGTCCAGCTCTCGGCTCTATCCCTCCCCCTCCTGTCTTCTCCTATCATTTTGCATCTCCCCCTCCCCCTCCAGCTTTCAAATCCCTTACTCACTCTTCCTTCAGTTAGTCCTGACGAAGGGTCTCGGCCTGAAACGTCGACTGCGCCTCTTCCTATAGATGCTGCTTGGCCTGCTGCGTTCACCAGCAACTTTGATGTATGTTGCTTGAATTTCCAGCATCTGCAGAATTCCTGTTGTTTACGTTTAAATTCACTACTGCGAAGCCTCTTCCGGTGATGCCTACACCGAAGAAGTTTAGATCCTCTCTTCGACGGGAGTTCAGTGAAACCATCTCTCACTGCTCCCCATCTGTAATTTCTTCGGCTCTTCAACTTTTCAACCACATTTTGACTCAGACTCGCTATCACTGCCATGTATCCTTTCTTGGAACGTGCCTCCGTCGCCAACTTACTCCAGTTGGCTTTAGGATTCGTTTCCAAGCCTCTCAATTTGGACCTTCTGAAGATCCCAGGTACTCACATTTTATTGACTCTGCCTCTCGCCGCTTCTCCCGTCAAGCTCTGAAGGCGACGCTCTCCGCCATGAGGAGGTACTTGGTGTCCCTATCCCAGACCCTTCCACACCTTCGGGACACTTTCTTCGCCGTCTGTAATGGTCCTACCCGCTATTTCATCCTACGTCGGATCCACGCCTGCAATCGCCGTTTTTTTGACTTTGTCATGTTAGGCAAAGATCGTAAGATCTTACATCTACGGACTCCAGAGCCTGCCGGCCCCGACGCTAGCAGGCATGAACTTTCAATTGCGGCGCCTGCCATTGATCTCGGCGGCTCCAACACCTCAGGGCATATTCAAAACCCGGACTCCAGCAACGACCATGGACACCTTCACAGCGATTACGCAACCACCAACTGCGACTCCAGCCTTGAACTCCAGGCCGGGTCTTTATGTGCTGCTGTTGTGACTCCCGTCTCCCCTTCCCCCACCACCACTCCGCAGCCCCGTCTTCCTCAGATCCCACCGTCAGCTCCTGGGCCCTCAGAGGCTCCATCTTCCTCTCACCCCAACCCTCCCCTCTCCACTGACACCCCCAGCCTCCCCCCTCCCCCCTCTGATCCCAGCTCTCATCCGTGCCGGGTCTTTACCATCCCCTCCGACCTTCAACTGTCGGAGGCAGAACGCTCTGTTCTCAGTAAGGGCCTCACGTTTGTCCCCCTTCGCCCACACCTCAGCGAATTCCGTGTTCGCCACGATGCGGAACTTTTCTTCCGCCGTCTCCGTCTCCGAGCCTACTTCTTCGGCAAGGACTCTTCCACCCCCACCGATGACCCCTTCTCCCGTCTTCAACCCTCCTCTTCTTCATGGACACCCCGCTCTGGTCTTCTGCCTGCTCTGGATCTCTTTATTGCCAACTGCCGACGGGACATCAACCGTCTCGACTTCACCGCACCTTGTCCCCATTCCAACCTCACTCCTTCGGAACGCTCTGCTCTCCACTCCCTCCGCACTAATCCTAACCTTATTATTAAACCCGCTGATAAGGGGGGTGCTGTTGTAGTCTGGCGTACTGACCTCTACCTTGCAGAGGCACAGCGACAACTCGCGGATACCTCCTCTTATTTACCCCTCGATCGTGACCCCACCAAGGAGCACCAGGCCATTGTCTCCCACACTATCAACGACTTTATCCGCTCAGGGGATCTCCCATCCACTGCTACCAACCTTATAGTTCCCACACCCCGCACTTCCCGTTTCTACCTCCTACCCAAGATCCACAAACCTGCCTGTCCTGGCCGACCTATTGTCTCAGCTTGCTCCTGCCCCACCGAACTCGTTTCTGCATACCTCGACACTGTTTTATCACCCCTTGTTCAATCCCTTCCGACCTATGTTCGTGACACTTCTCACGCTCTTAAACTTTTCGATGATTTTAAGTTCCCTGGCCCCCACCGCTTTATTTTCACCATGGATGTCCAGTCCTTATATACTTCCATCCCCCATCAGGAAGGTCTCAAAGCTCTACGCTTCTTTTTGGATTCCAGACCTAATCAGTTCCCCTCTACCACCACTCTGCTCCGTCTAGCGGAATTAGTCCTTACTCTTAATAATTTCTCCTTTTGCTCCTCCCATTTCCTCCAAACTAAAGGCACCCGTATGGGTCCTAGCTATGCCTGCCTTTTTGTTGGGTTTGTGGAACAATCTATGTTCCGTGCCTATTCTGGTATCTGTCCCCCACTTTTCCTTCGCTATATCGACGACTGCATTGGCGCTGCTTCCTGCACGCATGCAGAACTCGTTGACTTTATTAACTTTGCCTCCAACTTTCACCCTGCCCTCAAGTTTACCTGGTCTATTTCCGACACCTCCCTCCCCTTTCTAGATCTTTCTGTCTCTGTCTCTGGAGACAGCTTATCCACTGATATCTACTATAAGCCTACTGACTCTCACAGCTATCTGGACTATTCCTCTTCTCACCCTGTCTCTTGCAAAAACGCCATCCCCTTCTCGCAATTCCTCCGTCTCCGCCGCATCTGCTCTCAGGATGAGGCTTTTCTTTCTAGGACGAGGGAGATGTCTTCATTTTTTAAAGAAAGGGGCTTCCCTTCCTCCACTATCAACTCTGCTCTTAAACGCATCTCCTCCATTTCACGTACATCTGCTCTCACTCCATCCTCCCACCACCCCACTAGGAATAGGGTTCCCCTGGTCCTCACCTACCACCCCACCAGCCTCCGGGTCCAACATATTATTCTCCGTAACTTCCGCCACCTCCAACGGGATCCCACCACTAAGCACATCTTTCCCTCTCCCGCTCTCTCTGCATTCCGCAGGGATCGCTCCCTACACAACTCCCTTGTCCATTCGTTCCCCCCATCCCTCCCCACTGATCTCCCTCCTGGCACTTATCCGTGTAAGCGGAACAAGTGCTACACATGCCCTTACACTTCCTCCCTTACCACCATTCAGGGCCCCAAACAGTCCTTCCAGGTGAGGCATCACTTCACCTGTGAGTCGACTGGGGTGATATACTGCGTCCGGTGCTCCCGATGTGGCCTTTTATATATTGGTGAGACCCGACGCAGACTGGGAGACCGCTTTGCTGAACATCTACGCTCTGTCCGCCAGAGAAAGCAGGATCTCCCAGTGGCCACACATTTTAATTCCACATCCCATTCCCATTCTGACATGTCTATCCACGGCCTCCTCTACTGTAAAGATGAAGCCACACTCAGGTTGGAGGAACAACACCTTATATTCCGTCTGGGTAGCCTCCAACCTGATGGCATGAACATTGACTTCTCTAACTTCCGCTAGGCCCCACCTCCCCCTCGTACCCCAGCTGTTACTCCTTTTTATGCACACATTCTTTCTCTCACTCTCCTTTTTCTCCCTCTGTCCCTCTGAATATACCTCTTGCCCATCCTCTGGGTCACCCCCCCCCCCGTCTTTCTCCCTAGGCCTCCTGTCCCATGATCCTCTCGTATCCCCTTTTGCCTATCACCTGTCCAGCTCTTGGCTCTATCCCTCCCCCTCCTGTCTTCTCCTATCATTTTGCATCTCCCCCTCCCCCTCCAGCTTTCAAATCCCTTACTCACTCTTCCTTCAGTTAGTCCTGACGAAGGGTCTCGGCCTGAAACGTCGACTGCGCCTCTTCCTATAGATGCTGCTTGGCCTGCTGCGTTCACCAGCAACTTTGATGTATGTTGGTTGAGTATTTTGCATCAGTCTTCACTGTTGAAGACACCTGGTGGAAGTTCCAAGTGTCAGGAGTCATGAAGTGTGTGAAGTTACCATTACTACAGAGAAGGTTCTTGGGGAACTGAAAGGTCTGAAGGTAGATGAATCACCTGGACTAGATGGTATGGATCCTAGGGTTCTGAAAGAGGTGGCTGAAGAGATTGTGGACGCATTAGTAATGATCTTTCAAGAATCACTAGGTTCTGGGACGGCTCCAAAAGACTGGAAAATTGCAAATGTCACTCCACTCTTCAGAAGAAAGGAAACTTTAGGCCAGTTAGTCTGACCTCAGTGGTTAGGAAAATGTTGAAGTCAATTATTAAGGATGAAGTCTCAGGGTACTTGGAGGCATATGATGTGTGGTGGAGAGCATATTGACTGGTTGCATATGGAAACACTAGTGCCCTTGAATGGAAAAGCCTAGAGAAAGCAGTAGATACGCCAGTCCATCACAGGTAAAGTCCTCCCTACTATTGAGCACATCTACATGTCCCAAAAAAGCAGCATACATCATCAAGAACTCCCACGATCCAGGCCATGCACTCTTCTAGCTGCTGCCATCAGGAAGGAGGAACAGGACCCTCAGGATCTGTACCACTAGGTTCAGGAACAGTTAAGGTGGTGCTGGTGAATTGCAGTAATGTGTTGTGGGCTGCTTGCAAAATTTCTAAATACACTTCTGAATTACTCTCGCTGCAATCTGCAGCCTGTAGCTTCCCTTTAAGCAAAGTATTTTTGAACTTCTAATGAACTAGCGATTTCACGATCAAAAGGACTCGGCAGACTTAACTCTCAAGCATGCAAGTATGGCACCTTTAAGTGGGGGAAGGTACATGCCATGGCCGGAAGAGAGCGGGGAGGGAATGATTCCAATCCAGGCTGAAACACTGAGAAATGAATCTCCCTCTGCCCATCATCCTGTTAACAAATGTGCTGTCACTGGAGAACAAGACTGATGACCTAAGGGCAAGACTACTGTTTCAGTGAGAAATGAGGAATTGCTGTGTTCTGTTTTTCATGAATACATGGCTCACTCTGGACACACCAGATATGTTGGTAAGATCCAAGGCTTCTCGATAAGCTTGGTGGACCAGACTGCTGATTCAGAAAGGTGTGATTCTTTGTTTCATGGTTAACTCCTTGTGGTGCTTGGAGCAGCACTCTTGTTCCCCCAGCCTTGAACTTCTGATAATTAAGTGCTGACAGTTCTACTTAACAGGAGTTCTCCTCCATAATCCTGACTGCCAAAAGCAGATACTAAACAACTTGAGGTCCTCAAAAAAAAGAATAAAATTGGTGCATGTGACAGTGGCCTGGTGCTCCTTAGTGGGGTCCTGTTCAGGGGGTAAGAATGAGGAGGTGTCTTGAGTTGTCGCCTGGTCTCAACAAGGCAGAGATCAGTCCGCCAAACTACTATAGCACCCCACTTCTCTGCAGGTTTGATAGTGAGGTGAGTCTTAGTGCAGAGAGAATAGAGAGCAGTGCATTTGGAAAGAGTGATGTTTGAATTGGACAGAGGAGTGGTAAGGTTGAGATGATTGATGTCTCATCAACAGTTAACAATGAAAAGATCCAGCGCAGGCAGCGGGGCCTCCAGGAAGAGGAAGGGAACTGAAGACAGGAAAAGGGGGTCATCGGTGCGGGCTGGAGAGTCCTCGCCAAAGAAGTAGTCTCTGAGACGAGGTGGCAGAAGAAGACCTCAGCATCATGGCAGGCGCGGAACTCACTGAGGTGTTGGCAGTCTCGACGAAGAGTTTCAGCCTGAACTGTCAACCGTTTTCTTTTTTTCCACAGATATTGCATGGCCTACTGAGTTCCTCCAGCATTTTGTGAGTGGATTAAACAACTTGATGTTTTGAATGCTATGAGTAGCAAACAAGAAACAACCTACCCCAATACTTTTCAAATCATAGTTGGACTCTTCAGTTAGGCGTGTTTTAAGAAATCTTTGCCCAATTATCATCAACATATCACCTGCAGCACTTGGAGTGACTACTGTTACACTACGATTAGGAATGCCTACCATTCTATGCTTAGATTGCATTTCAGGAAATCTGATCACTTAACTGTCTTCCTCCTACCTGCATACGGGCAGAGGCTAAAGAGCATGGCTCCACAGATGAGGACAACAGAGGTGGTCGCTGGAAACTGAGGAGCGGCTAAGGGATTCCTTCAAGTTGGTAGGCTGGACCCTGTTCAAGGACTCATCAGAGGATCTGAGCGAATACACCATGGTTGTCAAGAAATTTATAAAAACACTTGTAGACAGGTGTGTCCCCACAAAAACACTCAGAGTGTTCCCCAACCAGAATCACTGGGTGAACCATGAGATCTGCAACCTACTGAAGGTTGGTTGCAGATCAGTGGTGTTCAGGTCTGGTGACCAAGTTAAATACAAGAGATCCAGGTACGACATCCGGAAATCTATCTTTTGTGAAGTGGCAATTCTGAACCAAACCTGAATCACTGAAAGATGCTCGACAGCTATGGCAGGACTTGAATGCTATCACCTCCTACAAAGTGACACCAAGCGAAGTAAGTGACAACAAGGATTCACTCTCAAATGAGCTCAATGCCTCTTATGCTTGCTTTGGCCATCAAAGCATGGAGGCACCTTCATGAACTCCCACAGCCACTGATGACCCTGTGATTTTAATCTCTGAAGCCATGTGAGAGAATTTTCAGGAGGGTGAATCCACAGAAAGCGATCAGTGCATATGGGGTACTTGGCTGAGAACTAAAGACTTGTGCAGATCAACTGACTGGAGTGTTCACCAATATCTTTAAACTCTTGCTTCATTAGTCTGAAATACCCACCTGCTTCAAACAAGCTTCACTTCTATCAGTGCCTAAGAAGAATGTGGTAACCTGTCTCAGTGGCAGTGTCCAGTAGCACTTACATCCACTATGATGAAGTGCTTTTGAGAGGTTGGTGATGAAGCATATCAATTCCTGCCTGAGAAGTGACTTGGCTCTGCTCCAATGTGCCTACTGTCACAACAAGTCAACAGCAGATGCCATTTCATTGACTCTTCACTTAATCTTGGAAAATCTGCACAGCGATGATGCATACATCAGGATGCTCTTCGCGGACTACAGCTCTGTATTCAGTACTATTATCCCCTCAAAACTAATCAATGAGCTTCAAGTCCTTGCCCTCAATACCTCCTTGTGCAACTGGATCCTCAATTTCCTCACTTGCAGACCTCAGTCAGTTTGGATTGGCAACGTCATTTCCTCCATCAGCGCAGATGCACCAAAGGCTGTATGCTTAACCCCCTGCTCTACTCACTTTATAATTATGTCTGTGAGGCTAAGCACAGCTCCAATGCCATATTTAAGTTTGCCAAGGACACCACTGTTGGCCAAATCAAGGGTGGTGAGTGGTGCCACAACAACAACCTCTCACTCAATATCAGCAAGACCTAGGAGATAATTATTGACTTCAGGAGGAGGAAACTGTAGGTCCATGAGCCAGTCCTCATTAGGTGATCGTAGATGGAAGAGAGGCAGCAACTTAAAATTCTTCAGTGTTATCATTTTAGAGGTTTGTCTTGGGTGAATCACATAAAGGCCATTACAAACAAAGACTCTACTTTCTTAAAGGTCTGAAAAGATTTCGTATGTAATCTAAAACTTTGACAAATATCTGTAGATGTGTGATGGATAGTATATTGACTGGGTACATCATGGCCTGGTATGGAAACACCAATACCCTTGTACGGAAAAGCCTACAAAAAGAAGTAGATACAACCAAGTCCACCTCGGGTAAAGCCCTCCCCACCATTGAGCATATCTACATGGAACGCTGTTACAGGAAAGCAGCATCTGTCATGAAATATGCTCACCATCTAAGCCATGCTCTCTTCTCACTGCTGCCATCAGAAAGGAGATACAGGAGCCTCAGGACCCGTACCATTAGGTTCAGAAATATGTATTGTCCCTCAACCAGGTTCTTGAACAAGAGGAGATAACTTCACTCACCTATCACTGAACTGGACTCCCTTTTTAAGGACTCTCACCTCATGTTCTCTATTTACTGCTTTATTAATTTTTTTTTCTTCTTTTTGTATTTGCAGTTTGTTGTCATTCATACATTGGTAGTTTTCCTGTCCTATTGGGTGCAGTCTTTTATTGATTCTATTATGTTATAGTATTTACTATGAATGCCAGTAAGAAAATGAATGTCATCTTAATGATAAATATGTACTTTGAAAGATGACCCAAGAGTGGAAAACGAATCACTGTACAGCCCAATTACTCTGAGCTGATTAAAGTGTCGAGACAGATTAAAGCTTTGAGGACTGACAGTGGAAAACAAACCAGTGTTCAGCTGCATCTGACCATGTTTGACCCATCTCCCTCTCTTCTTGCTCCTACCATCGAGCGGAAGGTGTAAGAGTGAATGCCTGCAAGAAAATGAATCACCAGCTTTTATATAGTGTCATATATGTACTTTGATAATAAAATTACTTTCAACTTTTGAATCAGGATCAACTAGATTCAGTCGACATTTTAACAGGTTATTAATAACAAATAGTTTTCATTTTAATTTCACTTTCATGCCCCCAGTGGTTGGTTTATTTCATCTTTTAAAAATAAACCAATCTTTGAAAATTGTTAAAAGGGAATTGCGAAGGAATGGAAATGATTTCATTTGAACATTTTGTTCAGGTCAGTTGGTGTTATTGTTCAAAATGTTCTGTGTTGTGAAGATTTTCTTATGACATTCAAAATTACCATAAAATTGACTTTTTTAAAAAAGTTAATGCAGTGGTACCGCACCTTTATAGATATAAGAGTTTGCTCCCATGTTGCTAAAATTTGTCATTACAGCAATATGTATAGGGAAATGTATTACTGATAGTCCTGCTGTGCTAGACCATGCCCTCTCTGTGCTTGTCATTGTGATAGGAAACTGGCATGAACTTCTGCCCTTCCTACTGGTGTGCCCCTCTGTTGGGAATCCGGCTCAAAGAAATCTGATGCAATGTTGCTATTTTTTTCAGAATACCATATTTGCCTTTTCTGTCAATCAAAATAAACAATCTCAATGTTGAAAAATATAGACCAAGCACTCTTTGAATCAGTACTGAGTGGGGTTCCTTGTTAGTTCTGTCATAAAGCATTTTCTCAAAGTTACAATAAAGATGATTCTTCATTGTGTTTCAACTTGAGATTCACTTAACATGTTTGATAATCTTGAGTTCATTAGAAATATTCCATTAAAATTGAGCCTTTCCTGAATTCAGATGCGCAAGCATGGCAGAGACATTTGCGCACTTGGTTAACAGGCGTGAAGCTTTGTTGAACAGTAGACACCCATCTGGATGTTAATGTACTACTTGAAAATATAGACATTGTTCATGATAGAGGAGGCTAAGCTGTCCTTGCTTTTGCTGAAATTTGGTCTCCCTTTGGGTGGTTTCAAATAACACCATTTTATGAGAGACACAGAAAATGCTGGCTATTGATTGTTCCCATTGACATGAGTGTTGTAACTCAGCTGATCTCCTTGTTTCTACGCATCCTTGTTTTGCACTCTACATATTCATACTTTTTCAATTGATCTCCATACTCAAACATCTGCACTTCCTATTCCTTACTAAGCTTTGCACTTTCTCAGCAGGACCCTAGATTCATGCTCCCTCAAACCTATGAATAGTTCACCAGCTGGTGTTAATGTATTTCTCCGATCTTCTTATCAATACCTATTTCCATTTTTAAAATACAACATAAATAACATAAATGTGTACTTTGGGTTGTTTGAATGTAAAACCTATTAACTTTTTTGCTAAGAGGAAGAAAAGATTACAAAGGTTAATGTAAAAAGTAACAGTGGAAAATAAAGCTGGCAATAAAAACTGCAAAATAGTTGAGGAGTGAGCACCACCAAAAAAGATCTTTGCAAGAGACATTGAAGATGAACCGGTACCTTGGGAGATCAAGTAATACATTTTTAAATATTTCTCTACAGTTGTACTAAATTTTCAGCATTAACCTTCAAACCCAGTCTGGCAGAACATAGTAAACAAACTTAACTTGCTGGCTGTGCCATGAAGCAGCAAAGTGGAAATCTCAGATGAGGTATGAAATTTATGCAGCCTAGTCGACAGTATCTGCTGTAATGTTATGACAGCTCAATCCATCTGGATGTCTGGAGTTGGCTAAAGTGGGAAGATTGTCTTAGTGACTGATAGGAGACGGCTGCCTTTATCAACCTGAATCCGCAGCCACTAATGGTAGTTTTGCAGGGACGCATTGACGCAAAACTTCCTTTTAAAGTCTTAAATTTCTTTTTAGAATGTACCAAGTGGATTCTTGTTTTCAGTCAATAAAGCTTTTAGTTTACTTATTGAAGAATTCTCTTTTAATGCAGAGCATTTTACGACATCCGACACTGAGTGGTCGATATGTGTTTCATGAAGCAATGACAGCAGAATGCTGTAGTTTGCAAATCTCTTCTCCAAGTCTGAAAACTAGCTAAGATTTCGGTATCGGAAATCGAACATTTCTACACCATTCTATTGGCTCAGTTGCTGCCGTGCCAAGGGAATGGGCTAAATGTAGCATAGATGGATGGGAAAGGGCAGCGCCTTTAACTTTGCTGATCCCTTGGTAGCAGGCCTGCAGTTATTTAGGAAATGTATCTGTCCCCAGAGCAGGAAATAAAATGGCACAAATAAAGTGGGAGAGTATATGAATGTTTGTCTTGTGTTCTGCAATCTACATTAAAAATTAAAACACAAAGATGGATTAATTTACCTTTATTGTTCTTGTTTCTTTTATCTTGATTGGCCACTTTTGTAAACATACACAGCTGACCTTATCCTGCTGCTGTGATGTTGTTCTCAAACATCAGTATGCTGCGTTATGGTATCAAGGTGCATTAATGGAGCCAGAAGTTTGTAGAATCTTAAGAAGTCTTCTCAGTGTTTTTCTTTTTGCATTGGATCTAGTTCTGCCACGCCTGTAAACTCTTGTTGTATTAGATATTCCAGAGACATTGAGTTTATGTGTGGAGGGGCACAAAAGTTCACTATGTGGAAGCAGTATTATCCAAATTAATCTTCTTGGAGGTCCATCGGGAATGGCGATGACATCAGTGACGCCTCTGATGAGAGCGAAGCCTGAACTGGGAAGTGCAGGTGCGCCTGCCATTGAAGGGTTGAGTCATCTCTTCTTGCAGTCCTGGCACTTTTGACTGAGGTCCTTCAGCTGCTCCTCTTCGAATGTGCTGGTGCCTTTGTAGACTGCCAGGTGCCAGACATTGCAGTCTTAGGCCTCTCAACCAGTCACAGAGATATTGCATGCCTTCAAGGACACTTCCAGCAGTCTTTATAGCACTTGGTAAGGCCTCCCTGCTTCTGGCGCCATTTGCCAGCTCAGAAAAGAATACCATCTTTGGAAAGTGGTTCTCTTCCATCCAGACCACATATCCAGTTCATCGAAGTTGAGCCTTCATGATCAGTGTCTCTGTGCCAGAGCTCTCGACCCTTTGCAGCACTTCTGTTGTGGGGGCTCTGTCTTGCCACAAGATGCCCATGATCTTGTGAAGGCATTGCAGATGAACTGATTATCCAAATGTATCGACTTCCTTGAAATGCAGCATGTTTGAGTATGCTGATTGATCCATCAAAGCTAAGGTGGTAAGATTAAAGCAAACAATGTGGACAATAGTTGTGCACCAAATCAAAAAATAACTGCTTCACACACCTAAGCCAATATGTGGGTGGAAACTAAACCACGTTTTAAACAAAAAGGTGTATTAAGGGGATTCTGCCTTTTGCTCTCAATTTAGTCACAAACAAGAGAAAATCTGCAGATGTTGGAAATCCAAGCGATACATACAAAATGCTGGAGGAACTCAGCAGGCCGGGCAGCACTTATGGGGAAAAAAGTATAATCGACATTTAGGGCTGCGACCCTTCGGTTTCTGTAAAACATCAGTGTAAATACATAATTTTCTGGAATTCGTAGAAACGAACACCACAGAATTGGGTCCTTTTAGCCCACCTGCTTGAGCCTATTTACTCTTTATTAGATCCATATCCTTGCTTGCCTTTTCTCTGCAGCTACTTATCAAAATATCTTTTCAAGTGTTGTGATTGTATCTGCCTCTACCATCTCCTCTGGCAGGCTATCTCATATATTCACCACTTTATCTGCCAGGAGAAACATGTCCCTTGGGTCTTATTTCAATTTCTCCCCTTCCTTTAAACCTTTCCTCTCTAGTTCAGGACATCCCTACCCTGGAATAAAGGTGTTGACTATCCTATTTATTCTCTTCATTTTATAAATCTCTGTAAAGTCACCCTTCAGATGCCTACATTTCAGTGAGAATAAGCCTAGTCTATCCATTCTCTTCTTTTACTACAACCTCTTATTCCAGGCAACATCTAAATGAATCTTTGCTGTACTCTTTCAATTTCTACCATTGTTATCATGTTATCAGAACTATTGTAATAGTCCGACTAATGTTTTGTACAGCTGCAAACTGACATCTCAACTCTTAAACTCAGTGACTCAACCTTTGAAAGGCAAGCATACCAAGTGCCTTTTTTTTTACTGTTTTATTCTTCTTTGTTGCCACTTTCAATGAGATATGAAAATTCACCCCAAGTCTGTCTATATCAGAACTCCAGAGGTATTTAATCTGCAAGTCCCACAGGAAATTGACTTCCCAAAGTGCATTACCTTGAACTTGTCTGGATTAAGTTCTATGTGCCATCATTTCATCCAGTGATGCTATGGGTGCATATGGTCAGCACAACGCTATTACAACTCTGGGTGTCGGAGTTTGGAATTTGGTTCCGGCATCCTCTGCATGTCCGCCCCGTGGAATTCGTGGCTTTTCTCCAGGTCCTCTGGTTTCCTTCCACAGTCCAAAGACGTACGGGGTAGGTTAATTAGCCATTGTAAATTGTCCTGTGATTAGGTTAACGTTAGATTAGGGTTGTCAGGAGTTGCTGGGTGGTATGCTCCAAGGAGTGAATAAGCCTACTCCACGTTGTATCTCTAAATAAATAAATAAATAAACTCTCCTGCCTGGTGAATACCAATAGGAAGTGTTCATTTAGGATTGCACTCATATCCCCTGATCTGTGCCTCTCTAGTCCCTGAAAGGACCTATTCCTTCCAGTTTACTCACAAAATGATTTGGGGTTTTCCATACTCCTATCTGTCAAAATCATTTAATGTCTCATTTTTGCCTTCCTAATTTCTTTCTTGAGTTCTAGTCGATATTCCCTACAGACTTCGAAGAACATTCTAGTTTCTTATACCGAGCATATGCTTCCTCCTCTTCCCTGATCAATTCTTTGATATTTGTTGCTAATCAAGATTCCCTAAACTTACCATTTTTGTCTTTTGGCTTACAGGCACGTGCTGTCTCTGAATTCTTACTCTCCTACTAATCAGTTGTTCTCCCTTGCAGCTGCTGCTCCCTGTCTACTCACGCCAGATTCTGTCTTGCGCTATCGAAGTCCACCTTTCAGTTTCGGGCCCTAACTTGAGGACCAACTTTGCCTTTTCCCTTGACTACCAGGAAGCTCACCAAATAGTGATCACTGTTCCCAAAAGATTTCTCCTACAATCACTTGCCTGTCCTCATCCCCTTAGATGAGATCAAGTGCAGTTCTGTCATGGGTGTGACTCCGTGCACTGCTTCAGAAACCCATTTGAATGCCTATTAAATTCAATTATCTTCAAAGTACCCATGACAGCAAGATATCTTGTGAATACACTGTTCTTTGAACCTCACCTCCCATTCACCCTTTAAATTTCATGATGTAATTCCAATGAGAAAGAGACTAGCAGCTAATCATCTGCAGCTCAACACCAGTAAGACAAAGGAGATGGTGATGGACTTTAGGAACACTAAACCGACACTGCTCCCTGTTACTATTGATGGTGATGACGTGGATGTGCTGAGGACCTACAAGCACATGGATGATAGACTTGAGTGGAGCACCAACACAGAGGCTGTGTACAAGAAGGGCCAGAGTCACCTCTACTTCCTGAGGAGACTGAGGCCCTTTACAGTATGCAAGCTTCTCCTTCACATGTTCTACCCGTCTGTTGCTGCCAGTGCAATCTTCAATGTGGTAGTGTGTTAGGGCAATAGGCTTAATAAACTAATTAGAAAGGCTGGCTCTGTTGTAGGAGTCATACTGGACACATTAGAGGCTGTGATACAACAAAGGACCCTACAGAAAATCCTGGCAAATCTGGACAATGCTCCTCACCCACTGCAGGCCACCTTGGCTGCACAGAGGAGCATTTTTAGTAATAGACAAGACAACTGTGCTGCTCCAAAGAACACTATGTGAGGTCATTCTTGCCCTCGGCCATTAGGCTTTATAATGAGTCAACGTATAGCCGGGGAATTGATGACCCCCTCCTGTTAGACTGAGGTGGTTTATTTTTTATTCCTTCTTTCTTCTCTTCTGATATCTGTATACCTGAGCACTTGTAATGCTACTGTGACACTGTACTTTCTATGGGATCAATAAAGTATCTATCTATATGTAAATTATAAATATACTTAAACTAGAGTGTATTTAACCAGTAATAGGCTAGATGATATAGGCAATGAATGTTGCTTGTAGTTCCTGGTTCTTGTTTGTCGATCAATGGAGTGGAAAAAGAGAAACTGGAAAATTGAAAGTGACAAATGTTTCTTCACAATTGATGACTGGCATTTTTTTAAACTTATTTTAACTGCAAGGACTTGATAACAACAAAAGTAGCGATATGGTTCTTAGGAATGTTCATTTGCAATTATATTCATTTAATTATTAATGGATTTTACAAGTGGGAAAATGGTCTTGAAATAAGATGCAGTTCGTGAGCATATAAGACTATATGATACAGGAGAAGAATTAGGCCATTTGGCCTATCGAGTCTGCTCTGCCATTTCCTCCCAGCCCTAATCTCCTGCCTTCTCCCTGTATCCCTTCATGCCCTGACCAATCAAGAATCTTATTAACTTCTGCCTGAAATAGACATAAAGACTTGGCGTCCACAGCTGCCTGTGGCAAAGAATTCCACAGGTTCACCCCTATCTGATATAAGAAATTTCTCCTCATCTCTGTGCTAAAAGGAAGCTCCTCTATTCTGAGGCTGTGTCTTCTGGTCTTTAGACTCTTCCACCACAAGGAACATCCTCTCCACATCCACTCTATCAAGGCCTTTCACTATTCAATAGGTTTCAATTGTCACCCCTCCTTTTGAATTCTCGTGAATGCAGGCCCAGAGCAATCAAACGCTCTTCATGTGACAAGCCAATCCATCCTGGAATCATTTTCATGAACTTCCTTTGAACCCTCTCCAGTTTCAGCACATTCTTTCTAAGATAAGGGGCCCAAACCTGCCTCACAGTGCTCCCAAGTGAGGCCTCACCAGCTTTATGAAGTTTCAACATTATATCCTTGCTTTTATATTCCAATCCTCTTAAAATGAATGCTAACGTTGCATTTGTCTTCCTCACCACAGACTCAACCTGCAACTTTAGGGAATCCTGCACAAGGACTCCCTTTTGCACCTCAGTGTTTATGCATTTTTTTCCGTTTAGAAAATAGTCAAATTCTTTCATTTCTTCTACCAAAGTCCATGACCATATAATTCCTGACACTGTATTCCATCTGCTACTTCTTTGCCTATTCTCCTAATCTAAGTTCTGTAGCCTCTTGACTTCCTCAAACCTACCTGCCCCACCACCTATCTTCATATTGTCTGCAAACTTTGAAACAAAGACATTAATTCCATCATCCAAATCATTGATACATAACGTAAAAAGAGTCAGTCCCAAAACAGACCACTGTGAAACACCATGAGTCACCAGCAGCCCCAACAGAAAAGGCTCCCTTTATTCCCACTCTGTGCCTCCTGCCAATCAGTAATTGCTTTATCTATGTTACAATCTTTCCTGTAATACCATGGGTTCCTGGCTTGCTTAGCAGCCTCATGTGGCACCTTGTCAAAAGCCTTCTGAAAATCCAAGTACACAACATCAGCTGAATCTCCTTTGTCTATCGTGCTTGTTATTTCTTCAAAGAATTCCAACAGATTTGTCAAGCAAGATTTCCCTTGAGGAAACCGTGCTGACTACAGCCTATTTTATCATGTGCCTCCAAGTACCCTGAATTGACATCTTTAGTATTCAGTTCCAACATATTCTCAGCCACTGATTTCAAACTAACTGGCCTGTAGTTTCATTTCTTCTACCTCTCTCCCTACTTGAAGTGACATTTGCAATTTTCCAGTCTTCTGGAACCATTCCAGAATCTAGTGATTCATGAAAGATCATTACTAATGCCTCCACAATCTCTTCAGCTACCTCTTTTAGAACCCTGGGATGCATACCATTTGGTCCAGGTGACTTATCTACCTTCAGACCTTCCAGTTTCCCAAGAACCTTCTCCAGTTATGGTAACTTCACACACTTCATGACCCCTGACACCTGGAATTTCTGCCATACTGCTGGTGTCTTCCACAGTGAAGTCTGATACAAAATACTCATTCAGTTCATCCACCATTTTGTTGTCACCCATCACTACCTCTCCACCATCGTTTTCCAGTGGTCAGATATCCACTCTCACCTCTTTTACACTTACACTTTATATATCTGAAGAATCTTATGGTATACTCTAATATTATTGTCTAGCCTACATAATGACTTTTCATCTTCACCTTCATAATGACTTTTTCATTGCCTTCTGTTGCCTTCCTCTCACTTCCCACTAATTTTTGCTCTATTATATTCCCTTTTTGGCTTTTATGTTGGCTTTGACTTGTCTTTGTTAGCCACATTTGTGTCATCTGCCTTTAGCGTAGTGGTCGCCAACCAGTCGATCTTTGAGACTTTCCCAGTAGATCCTGAAAAAAATGAAAAATGCGCACCGGGCAGAAAAGACCGGAAGCAAAACCCCGCAACCCTGGAAACAACCTCTCCCTACAAACAGCTCTCCGCAGCGGGAGCACCGCTACATCCCCATTATCCTAATCGGCATCAACCTAACTTTATAATGCTCACATTAAAACACTTCTCCCCCTTTAAATTCCAACATTCCCCAAATGTAAAAGAACTGGGAAACAAAAAACAGTGGTGTCATTAGCTTGCGTACCTCTGAAACAGGGCCCAGGGTCTCAGTACAGCTTACCAATATAAACCACCTGAAAAACGTGGCAGATTCAACATTCAGTCTTACAAGGGAAACTGTCCATTCAAATATTCAGTCTGTCATGAGGTTTGCGAGGGCGCCATGCTGCAACAGATGAAAATTATTAAATCTAAGTATAGGAGCTGTCTTACTGACAGACATCTCACAGACTGTCTCAAACTGGCTGGCTGTAGTTATGAGCCAAATTTCAGGGAACTAGCAGAAAGTATTCAGCCCCAGTCATCACACTGAGTGCAACAGTCAATTTTTATTCATTTATTTTTCGTGTTGAAATAAAATTAAATAATGAAACATAGGATTAAAGATGTTGCAATGTGAGCATTATAAAAATAAGTAATACCAATTAAGATAATAGTAACATAACAACACTCCTGCTACGGAAAGCCGCCTGCAAAGAGAGACTGCTTCCGGGGCTGCGGGGCTCCACTTCTGGGGTCCCTTCTGCCCGTTGCACATGCGTGTGTCTAGGCGACTTAGTAGGCCGATCTTGCCTTTCACTAAGGCCCAGATAGGGGATCTCAGGCTCAAAAAGGTTGGGGACCACTACTTCAGAGTAATCCTTCCTCTTTGCGATGTATATACATACGATC
This sequence comes from Mobula hypostoma, assembly GCF_963921235.1. NCBI lineage: Eukaryota > Metazoa > Chordata > Chondrichthyes > Myliobatiformes > Myliobatidae > Mobula > Mobula hypostoma. The sequence goes on along the minus strand of NC_086104.1, from coordinate 21,624,859 downwards.
CAGAGAAAAGAATGTTCTAAATTACTAACAGAAATTCCAGCCATTGCTGCTCTGCTGTCATCCCTGCCAGTGTTCTTTTCCAATCAATTCTGGCCAGATCCTCTCTCATGCCTCTGTAATTCCCTTTACTCCACTGTAATACTGATACATTTGCCTTTAGCTCCTCCTCTTCAAATTTCAAGATGAATTTGATCATATTAGAACCATAGAACCATAGAAACTACAGCACAGAAACAAGCCTTTTGGCCTTTCTTGGCTGTGCCGAACCATTTTCTGCCTAGTCCCACTGACCTGCACACGGACCATATCACTCCTTACACCTCCCATCCATGTAACTGTCCAATTTATTCTTAAATGTTAAAAAAGAACCCGCATTTACCACCTCATCTGGCAGCTCATTCCATACTCCCACCACTCTCTGTGTGAAGAAGCCCCCCCAATGTTCCCTTTAAACTTTTCCCCCCTCACCCTTAACCCATGTCCTCTGGTTTTTTTCTCCCCTTGCCTCAGTGGAATATTCTGATCACTTTCTTTTTACCTTAAGGTTTTTTTTTACCTTAAGCTCTCTAATCAATTCCAGACCATTGCACAACATCCAGTCCATAATAGCTGATCCCCTAGTGGGCTCAAGGACAAGCTGGTCTCAAAAGCCATCTTGTAGGCATGATAGAGATTCCCTCTCTTGGGATCCAGCACCAGCCAGATTTTCCCAATCTACCTGCATATTGAAATTCCCCATGTTTATCACATTTTACATGCCTTTTCTATGCCTTTGTAGTTCCTTAGCGCTATCCACAGTGATTCAACACCTTCCAATCCCATGTGATCACTTTCTAATGATTTCATTTTTTTACCACCGGAGCAATGCCGCACCCTCTGCCTTCCTGACTGTTCTTTTGATACAATGTGTATTCTTGGACATTTAGCTACAATGTGTATTCTTGGACATTTAGCTCCCAGCCATGATTCAGTGATGCCTATAACATCATGCCTGCCTATCTGCAGCTATGTAGATTGGCAGGCATGATGTTCATCTACCTTATTCTGTATATTACACGCATTCAAATATAACATCTTCAGTCCTGTATTCACCCTTTTCGATTTTGTCTACCTTTTACATTGCAACTCATCCTATTGACTGCAATTTTATGCTATCAACAGCGTCTTCTCACTACACATGCCTCTGTTTATTAGCCAACTACCACATCTTCAGCACTACCACCCGCATTTCCTACAATACTTCTTGCATTGATATATACGCAGCTCAGGGCACTAATCACACCATGCCCAATCTTTTAATTCGTTACTTTGTCTGAGGTATTACCAACATCTGCCTCCATAAGATCTCCACTAACTGTTCTGGCACTCTGGTTCCCAACCCCCTGCAACTCTAGTTTAAACTCCACTGTGCAGCATTAATAAACCTTCCCGCCAGGATGTTAAGATATTAGTCCCCCTTCAGTTCAGGTGCAAGCCGTCCCTTCTGTAGAGGACCCACCTTCCGTGGAAGAGAGCCCATTGATCCAGAAATCGTATTTCCTCCATCCTACACCAACTCCTTAGCCATATATTAAACAGAACTTCCCAGTTCTGGCTTCACCAGCACGTGACATGGTAGGACTCCTGAGGTCCTGCCCTTTAACTTAGCACCTGACTCCCTGAATTCCCGATGCAGAACTTTGTCACTCGTCCTATCCATGTCATGGACCACAACTTCTGCCTGTTCACCCTCCCATTTAAGAATGCTGAGGACTCAATCCGAGATATCCCAGGTTCTGGCACCCGGGAGGCAATATATGATCCGGGAATCTTTTTCTCACCTCGAGAACCTCCTGTCTGTTCCCCTAACTAATGAATCCCCAAGCACCACAGTGTGCCAGAGACCCGGCCATTGTGACTTTCCTCTGTTGGGTCAATCCGCACCCCTCCCCAATCACTATCTATAGTGATATAACTGTTGTTGAGGTGGGTGGCCGCAGGGATACTCTATACATGTGATGTAACTAGTAGTAAGAGCAGCATAAATCCCGGGATGAGCACATTAATCCCTCCCTGTTCTAAATTGATATTCATGTAACTACATTGTGTTGCAAGTCTGTTGGACCTTTAAACTGTTATTGTTGAACCTTAAATGACATTCGCCCTGTTTGTGTTTTCTCATTTTATCAAAGACGTTGGTGTACATAAGTATGATATTTATATTCAGAAAGATCTGTACTGTTTTCAAGTTTCTATTAGTAACCTTATGTTGGTATGCAGGAATGACAGTAGTTGTGTTATTGTGTCAACAAATGCAAGTAAAAGACTCAAGCAAGGTGTCTATAACATTCAAGCTATGTTTAAAATTATGGAAAGGATTGTTCTTGGTATTATTGCCTCCTTTGATAAATAAACTCAAAATCGGAGTACATGGACCAGCATTTTGTTTTATAAAACTAAACATAAACACACAGTTTAAGTTTTATATGTTTCTAAACCTCAGTGGTACACTTCAATGTCACCTTCAATAAGTCAAGCTTGGATGCAAAGCTACTTTTGCTTTTCTGTCATAGTATCTGCCATTTGACTCCCTATAGTTTATATCACTTCTATCCATTAGATTTGTCCATTTTATAGTGGTTATTCTATATTGTAATCTGAGTATATTGAATTAAATCTATCTTTATAATTGTAGCATTTATTTTCAATATTCATTAGATTTAACCAGTTGAGTGAATTGTAGTCATTTATAATAAAATATTCATCTTTACTGTTGAACTATTTGCAGAGTGCTAGATGTCTTATCTATACTCCAAAGGCAGCATGCCAGTTTTGTATGGCTGTTAAAAATGTTTAAATATTTGCTCTATATTTCAGGATGATCTCTGTTACTGTGTGTATGTTTGTTGTACTGACTGGAGGATTAGCTGTGCACATCAGGGATCCTCTTACTGTAACCATGAGTCTTGTTGCTGCCTGTATTCATGACTTTGTTGTCCAAGGCTTGATTTAATGCATTTAACTTGGAGAACAGCCATCACGATTACTATTGCAGTTACTAATACTGCAAGGCAACAGTCATTAATTTAGGAATTAGACTGATACTTTCTGCACAACTATGTACTGAAATGTATGAAGGGAACCAGAACATTTTATCCTCTCGGATGACTAAAGGATAACCCACGGTTTTGTCTCTTCTCTAACCACTCTCTGGATAGGCGAGGGGGTAGAGTGTACTCTTCATTTAGAAAATTGTTGGCTATACACCCGTTTATGATTTTTCTAGAACAGCAAATAAAAGAAATCTTGCTGTAAGATTGGTTTGGATTTTAGGTATACATTATATAATCTGATTATCATAAGATGATGAGCATCAAATGCTTCTCTAATAGCTGGATTTTTGTTGTATTTGGAGGAGATGGGTTTGAAAATGAATACAATTTTCACTTCTGAATAATATGGAAAAATAATATCACTGTTTTTTGACCCAGCTCTGTTTACACACGAGCTGCAAACTTTGTGCCTATATTGTAAGATTTCAAATGACAGCAAAACATTTGATAGAAGTGATTTAAAGCAATGAAAGGTTTAGATGGAGGTACTGCTTTCTTGGTTAATAACTAGAGAATAGAGATTTACTGTGACTGGTACCTTTTAAAAAAAAGCATGAAGTAATATTTGGGTACTACAAGTATTTATAATCCATTACTGATAGTATGATGCACATGGGTGCTATAGTACTCTTCAGTGATAGTTAAACTAGTATTGGTTTCTTATTACCATACTCAGATTTACTGAAAAAAAATGTATAGTTTTGCAAGCCATCCATACAGATAATTTTAAAACATAGATACTTTGAGGTAATACAAAGAAAAAGCAATAATTGAATGCAGAATATAGTGTTATGGTTGCAGAGGGAGTCCAGTACAGGTGGATAGCAAGATGCAAGGGGAATGATGAAGTAGAATTGATCTTTCATGTACAAGAGGTCCGTTCAGGAGTCTTGTAACAGTGGGATAGAAGCTGTCCTTGTGCCTGGTAGTGAGTGTTCTCAACCTTTAGCATCTTCGGCTCAAGGGAAGGGGGGGGAGGGTGAAAGAGAAAATCAAAAAAATACAGATGCTGAAAACGTGGACGTAAAGACATAAGGCAATCACAGGAGTAGACCTTTTGATCCCTTAAACTTGCTCAAATACTCAATATGATCATGGCTGTTCTGCCATAGGTATCACTACTCTGGTGTGCCAATTCCCCATAGCTCTGAATTTCCTGATCTTTGAAGCATGTATATACCTCCATTTTAAATACTTCCAATAATCTGTCTCCACAACCATTCGGGGTAGAGAATTCTGTGGAGAGGCACCACCCCCTGCAAGAATTTCTAAAGCCCCTCAATGTTAAATGACGGTTCCCTAAGTTTTCAACAATGTCCCCTTGTTCATGATTTACTGATGGAAACATCTTGACATATACTTCTGTGCCCCATTAGGATCTCATTCTTCATATGATCATCTTTAGTCTTCTAAATTCCAAGGACTACAGATCTAATACCTTATTTGCCTGAGGTAGGACAACAATCTCATCAGGAATTAGCCTATTAAAGTTTTTATTTTTGCATATCCTTTTGCTCCTAAGGGGATTAAAACCCTACAATAATTGTAATAACTTCCCTATTTCTAAACAACCTCTTGCAATTAAAGGTAATACGCCATCTTCCTACGTACTTGGTGCATTTGCCTGTTAATGTTTTATGACTCATGCACAAAAGTAGCTGGATCCCCTTGTACTTTGATAATCTGCAAACCTTAGATCTCACTTTACCCTCACCCCTTCCCTCATTAAAGTTCATTTGCCAAATTTTCACCCACTCATTCAACCAATCTATACTTTTTTGAAGACGGCTAACATCCTCATCAAAACAGTCACATAAGCTCCTGCTTATTTTCATGTCTTGAGCAAACGTGGATACCTTGCACTGTGTCCACTCCTTCAGGTAATTAATATAAATAATAAAAAAGTGAGGACCAAGCACTGAGCCTTGGGACGGACACTCTGCGAGTAACATCTTAACAGCTTTGACTAACATCTGACTCGCTTTGTTATATGACAGCTAATCTTAAATCCACATTAGGACACTTCCCTTAATACCACAAGCTCTTGTGCTCCATCCTTCCATGAGACAATGTCAAATGCCTTCTCAAAATAAAAAGAGTTTGATGGAAACAGACATTTCTCAGATGCTGCCTGGTCTGCTGAATGTTCTGCATTTTTAAAATTTGATTGCCATGTCCCCTGTATACTTTGTATGTATGTCTAGTTGGAGAAAATACATAAAAGTGTTTAGAATTTTCTTTTGCCTTTAATTTATTACATCACTCCTCCATTGAAGAGTTTGTTGCATGTATCTGGTGACTGACTAGCAGGATGTTTTGGTTAGATAACCTTGAGGATTTATGTAGTGACTATTTCAGGAACAATAAGGACTTAGAGGAGGTTAGTGGAACCCTTAGAGGAAATTTCATTGAAAGGCAATGTGCAGATCCTTGAATTATCCAACCTTGCAGACTACGTCAATAAGAGAGTAATCACGATCAGTCTGAAACCCGATATATGAATTCATGTCCCCTTGGTGTAAAGGACAGTCACAAGGCCTTCTGTACTGTTCAATGATGAGATCACAATATTTTCCAGTTATTAATGCTTGTTTAATAATATTTTAACCTTTAATTTCCCTTTGTGTGCTGTGGTAAAGTAGATCTGCTTCAAGATTATTTGTGAAGTAAGAGATTAATATGGAGAATGCAGTCTCAGTAACATTAATGCCAGCCATCATAATAAAGCGAGCAACTACTCGTCAAAATATGATGTATTCTGACTGAATACTCTAAAGGTCAATAGAAAATGTCACTGACTCTGTGACCAACAAGCTTAACATGATTTAATGCAGCAAATGAGTATCTATCAATGATACTTCAGATATAGCAGGCATTCCAACTTTCAGGGAATAGTAAAGGATCCTGCTGGGTTGTGTAGTATCGGTCTATTTTGCTAATTAGATTTGTATCTGTCAGCAGAGGATTCTGGAGTTATGTGAATATAGTAGATATTAATTCAAACAAGAACCAGGCTTCAGTTCTTATTGTAAATTTTATTAAGTTCAGGGAGCTTGCAATAAGCCTTCATATATTTTTTTGTAAATTGCAAGCAGTAAACTGAATTTGAATGCACAGGCTGCTCTACAAGTAAACAGATTGTAAATGTGAGAGCCAAACATTAAAACAGTGGGATTGTGTTAATTGTCTTGCACCACACCAGGAAATGTGGCTAAATTACTTGTACCATTGTGACTTATGAGTGCAAGCTGGCAGACCAGACGGATGTTGTCACTTAGCAGTTCAAACATGGTCGCAGGTATAGGCAATCAATAGGTTTTTGTGTACTTACATATTTGTGTACTCAGAGACAGCCCTGACAACATTAATTTCCAGTGTCTGCTCTCTGTCGTCAAAAGGCTTTAGAATATTTGTGTTAATTAGTTTCTCCCAAAGGCATTTGGACCTTCAGAGGTAAACAATGTCATTGTAATTATTGAAATTTTATTCAATCACCTACTGTTACCTTTGATCTTAAGGGTATAAAAATGTGATGTACCTTTAGGGTTGTGAGCCTCTCTGAAAGTGTCTCCAGAATGATGCCTGCTTGTTCTGCTGAGTAAAGACTTTTCTGTCCCTCTTGTGACTTAGATCACGGTCACAACAGTATCTAGTAGAACAATTTCTGAAATGCTGAAGAATTTCAGGGTGAATTAATACTTTATAGTAAATTATGTATACTTAACACAGTAAGTAAGCAAACAGAATATTTTAAAAAGAGTTCTTGAATTAAAAATTGATGAAATACTCATTTGATTAAAGAATTTTTTGAAAACTGGTGTTTATACTGGGCTTATAAATTTCACTTATTTCCAACGGATAAAGAAAATTATGTGCTGGACATAGTATGTGGATGTTAATTTGATTTTTATCTCCTTTTCTCTACAGCTTTAACTGCTTATACATATCTTACCATCTTTGATTTTTTCAGGTAATTCTTTTAATAATTACCCTATGAATTTAATTGCTTGTGTCTAATGGGACTGAAGATAGATTAATATGTGAAATCTTATCTTTGCCTCAGTGCTTGAAATTTTGGGTGGAGGGGGTAGAAATAAAAGCAGTAGACTGTTCACCACATCAGACTGCACCTGTGGAGAGAGAAACTGGAGCCAGGGTTACAGGATGACAGCTTTTCATCAGACCATTGTGATGGAGGGCTATTAATCTAAAACATTAATTCTGTTAACTTTGATGCTATCTGACCTACTGTGTATTTCTGTAACATCTGCTATTCTTCCAGATTCTGCAAATATTTTTGGAATTATTTGTCACCCTGTGTCAGATTTCTGTCAGGTGATCAGTTCAATGTGGCTTGCAAGCCATTTGTTTAATTTTTTTGTGCCTGGCCAGTTTCTTCAGCAATGTCCTCCTTGAACTATGCTGTATTTGTTGTCACTGCTTTAGTAAATGCAAGAACCAGCTTTTGGACCTCTTTTTCCACTGGGTTAATGCTGACCTCTGTTTGCATCTCACACTTCACATTTTGAGAATTTATTTGGTGGATTCTGCTGGCAGTTTTTTCCACTGTTCTGCCCTGTAATTACTTTTATACTAAGGGTAAATGCGCATATTGTTTCTGAGAAATTGGCATAAATCATCATGAGGTTTGGTCTATACGTCTGATTCTTGATTGAGAATTCAGCAAGACAATTCCCATAAAATCCTGTTCAAAGCATCTTTTTGCAGATTGCAATTAATGGAGTTAGATGAGGGAATATTACCAAACTGCACCCATCAATTGAAATAAATTTGAAAAGGGAAAATATCTGGAAAAGAAAAATAGATTGATATTTAGGAAAGGGCGTATTTTGATTTCCAGGCTTTTTTTTATTTCAGTGAGACACCTTCTGCTCTTTGCAGAAGAAAATAGGTCAACTGGCCATATCTGTGATGATGTCATTTAAATCAAAATAGAGAGTGGTATATTTTTAGCAAAATGTATTTTGCTACCTGCGCATTTTGTTACTTTTAAATTGAGAATATAACATTTTTTGCAAATGAAATTCAACATTTTATGTTAGTTTCTCTTTTAAAAATGTTTCTCTGATCACTGGTGCAATTATAATGAAAAGGGCGAAAATTGTTCTTGTTATTTACGAATGAATGAAATTCAGGAGTACCAAATTAATGATGCCATTGAGCTAATTATTTCTAGCAGTACAAAACAAATCAAACCAACTTCCCAGAAAATTGTTACTTGATTAAAAGTGTTAATAATGATAAAGCAAATGATAAACTTATGACATTACTAAACCCCTCTATATAATCACTTTTCTATGAATTGTTTGTAGTTTTATATGAGGTATAGTGTGGTGCAAAAGCCTTAGGCACACAGATGTAGGTAGGGTGCTTAGAACATTTGCCAAATACAGTATCTACTAAATGTTTACCAATATTAACAAAAACAAGACTCACAGATATTGGTGATTCAAGGGCAAATGAAGAGAGGATGGAGTTGGATATCTTTCCATCATGTGCTTCAAATCAAACCCACGCAGGAAATGATATTTAGGTGAAATCCCCTTTTACTGGGCGTCTCTGGGAATGTGGCTCGTTAGCCCCTCACTAACAGCCACTGGATTCCATGGCAAGAACCCACCTTTCTCCAGCTTGGTACATCTAGGGATTATGTGACTTTGGTCCCGCCAAGTCCGCAAGATTGGGATGTCTGGCCCACCAAACCCGGATTGTGTGAATGCTATGTGATTTACTACCCTGCAATAGCCTGTCGTCAAGAAATAACAGATCGCACCCTGTGCAATTATAAAGAAGAATATTTGTGAATGTTCTCTTAACCAGAGTTAGTAAAGAAAAGGAAAAAAAACACGAAGGGCCCATTATAATTAAACAGTCAAATGTGCACGGGTTGGAGCTCTAATCTTCCAAAAGCCATATTCACCGATCCTAGGTAGACCTCCGTGCTTTGGCTCCAACGAATCACGTATTCCCACCAGATCGAATCCTACAACTGGTTCCCTCCTGAATCTTCTCTCTTCATCTCCTGATGAAAAAAGACTAAGACCAACCTTAGTGTCCCTCACAAAACTTCTCCCCTCCAGTGTTCTCTAGAACCTTCTCCCAGTTCCACCATCCCTAATTGGATGACACACATTCCTCAGTATCCCTTATCTTCAACAATAACCCAAACAATCTGAAAGCGGAACACACTGCTCTTGCAGAACTGCTAAAATGAAATACCTACAGCATAGCAGTAGAAATGTGAACCAGGGCATTACATATGAAAATGCTTACAGTACTGTGTAAATGTCTTAAATCAGCGGTCCCCAACCACCGGGCCACAAAGCATGTGCTACCGGGTTGTGAGGAGACGATACGAGTCAGCTGCACCTTTCCTCATTCCCTGTCAACACACTTTTGAACTTGAACACAGGGTTGCCAACTGTCCCGTATTTGCCGGGACATCCCGTGTATTGGGCTAAATCGGTATGTCCTGTATTTCCCCCGCTAAGGTAGAGCGTTCCTATGAAACCTTTCGTGTCGAAATGGTGTGAAGCGAAGAAGCAATTACCATTAATTTATATGGGAAAATTTTTTGAGCGTTCCCAGACCCAAAAAATAACCTAACAAATCATACCAAATAACACATAAAACTGAAAATAAATAACACTAACATATAAGTAAGAGCAGGAATGATATGATAAATACACAACCTATATAAAGTAGAAATAATGTATGTACAGTATAGTCAGGAAGATGAAGGCAAAAGCGATTTGTGGGGAAGAAAAATTGGCACGTACGTGCTTGTGCATATCACATGCGCACGTCACGCATGCACACACAGGTGCCTGTGCAAGGCTTCATGGTCATGGTAGTCTTTCCTGGGGTAGAGTGTCCTGGGATTTGACTGCTACTTTTGTCCCTTACTTGGGAGTGAGAAAGTTGGCAACCCTAACCGTAAAAAGACATGTTGAAGTGAGTTTAACCCTATTTGAACCACCACCCCTCCCACCCCCCGGTCAGCCGGTCTGCAAGAATATTGTCAATATTAAACCGGTCCGCGGTGCAAAAGCGGTTGGGGCCCCTGTCTTAAGGCAGCCTAGCTATATATCTATGTGTGCCTCAGACTTTTGTACTGGATATGGATACAGTTGGCTTTGCTTTGTCACTTAATCTTTGTCCAGTTTTCATCTGTTTATTTCACAGTTTGGTATCTTGCTTGATAAGTTTCTGGGTGACTTTGAAGAAGCCCAGTCCAGGATACTCTTTTGGGTAAGTGTATGTTCAAGGTATAGTAAACACTTTCAAATTTTGTATATTATCAGAGAAGTTTTGAAGAAAGCACTGAACTTTTATTCACTTTAATAAGATCAACAGACTAAACTTTTGTATAAGCATTACTTTATGAACGTCCTCAAATACAAATGTTTCAAGACAAGTGATCGGACTTCACCATCATGGTTTGCAGAGGAAAATATTGAAGACAATATTGGCTTTGGTTCATACGCTATTGCATAGCCATTACAATAATCAATCAACTGTGTATGAGACTTAGCAGAGTGATACCGCATCTAGATGCAATGTATAATCAATGCAGCATTGATATTTGAGTAGCAGCCTGGCTCATTAATGGAAACTATCTCTGGAAGTTTGTGTGGCGCGTGGCCAAGTGGTTAGGGCATTTGACTAGCGATCTGAAGGTTGTGGGTTCGAGCCTCGGCCGGGGCAGTGTGTGTGTCCTTGAGCAAGGCACTTAACCATGCAATGCTGCAGTCTACCCAGCTGAGAATGGGTACTGGCAAAAATGCTGGGGCTTAACCTTGTGATAGACTGGCGTATCCGGGGAGGAGTCTCATACTCTCAGTGGGTTCACGCCACAGAAACCGACATAAGCACCAGCCTGATGGGCCACAAGGCTCGTGACAGACTTCAATTTTAATCTGGAAGTTAGGATTTCATCCAATTGGCTCATGGTTACCTACCAAGTTACTTTTCTACTGGATTGGGTAGTTCTCTGTGGGCAAGGAATGGGAACATTGACCAATTTCCTTATGCTATCTGCAACTCTGGATAGGAAGCATCCCAGGAGAGTGCAAAAGGGCACATGACTAAAAAAATGGCAGATGTCATATCCTTGTTGAAAATATTTGTGATGGCATGCCTGGAAACCAGAGAAAAGTTTTTGGTAGTTTATCTGCATCTCAGGAGACAAGCTAGCTACTGATGTTTACTATAAACACACCAACTCCTACTACTTTGACCACACCACCCTCATCTCAGTCTCTCGTAAGGACTTCATCCCTTTTTTTCTCAGTTTCTCCATCTCCACTGCATCTGTACTCAAGGTGAGGCTCCCGCTCTGGACATCTGAAATGGCCTCCTTTTTTCAGGGAAAAAGGCTTCTCCTCTAATGCTGGTAATGGAGCCCTCACTTGCATTTTCTGAACTTCTGTTCCTGCCACCCTTCCACCCAGACAACAGCAAGATAGAGTTGCATGGTCCTCACCTTTCACCTGACCACGCTTCACATCTGAAACATCATCCTTCATCACTTCCACCAACTGCAACATGATCCTGCCTCCAATCACAACTTCTCTACGCTTTGTTTCCTGCTTTCCTCAGGGATTACACTTGCTGTGACCCTCTGGTTCATCCTTACCTACCCACCCCAGACTCTGCATGGCCACTTTCTGTTCTAACTCTCTTTACAAATTTGCAGGTGACCCCACCATGGTAGGCCAGGTCTCATGCCAACAACCTTTCCCTCAATGTCAGCAAAACAAAAGGGCTGGTCATTGACTTCAGGAAGAGGGCAGTGCACATGCTCCTGCTTACATCAAGGCACTGAGGTTGAGAATTAGTTGAGAGCCTCAGGTTCCTAGGAGTGAACATCTCCAATAGCCTGTCCTGGTGTAACCACGTAGATGCCACGGCCAAGAAAAATCATCACCTTTTTTTCCTCAGGAGCTGTATAGCTGTAGGTCTTGAGTGTTCAGTCAGATTCACTGTTATTTTGATGTAATTATTGTAAGCGCCCACTAAATGTTGGACCATATTGTCCTAAATGAGGCTCGTAATCCAGATTATTAACCGTTCCCCCTGCCCATCCACACACACTTTCTCTGATTGCAGAAGTTCAGTTCCACACAGGAGGCCATTGAAATAGGCACATTCATCTGATAGTATGAGAAAACAACAATCTTGGATCTCACCAGCATGACGTTGCCCCTGAACCAGCTGTGAGGACATGGTGTGGTTCAGTGTACTTACTGGATCTGGCTTCTAAACAGAGACATATTAGAGCAAAATTCTGCTGATTACCTTGAGAAATAAGAGCAGCAGCTTAATTTCAACCTGTAGTTTAACCAAGGAATTGAAAAATATATTCTTAAACTATGTACACCAATATTAACTACTCCCTACTTAAATGCAAGTGCCAACTTGTTTCTGTGTTCTATGGATAATCCCAAAGTCTGATTATTCAGTTAACAAAACCAAATTCTGTCAGAAAGATCAGTGCTTATCACATTCTTGCACTGTGGAACTCATGTTACCCAGACAACATGGAGACAACATTGTAAAAACTGAAAATATTTTTATTCTAATAACTATGAACTGAAAGACAAGACAGTAATGGAGAGATTTTTTTTTAAATCAGCATGCTTTTTGAGGTTCATAAGTTTATTTTATATGACCATCCCTTTAACTTGTACAAGGAATCTCTTTATACAGAATTATTATTTACATCCATCCAGTAAGCTGCCTTAGTTTCCAGTCCACAAGATGGGTTAACCAAGAGCATTTCTATAAATTTTAAATCAATGGGCCAAAATGTTGAATTCATTTGCTGGTGGTTCAGGAGTAAGCTGTCAATAGTGTCATTTTTTGGCTTTACTGATACCCTCTGTTAACCTTTCCTGTCATTGAAGCATGGACAGATGTTGGCATACCAAGGGAGATGAGGCTGAGTACAAGGCTATGGTAGGAAACTTTGTCACATGGTGTGAGCAGAATTGTCTGCAGCTTAATGTGAAAAAGACTAAGGAGCTGGTGGTAGACCTGAGGAGAGCTAAGGTACTGGTGACCCCTGTTTCCATCCAGGGGGTCAGTGTGGACATGGTGGAGGATTACAAATACCTGGGGATACGAATTGACAATAAACTGGACTGGTCAAAGAACACTGAGGCTGTCTACAAGAAGAGTCAGAGCCGTCTCTATTTCCTGAGGAGACTGAGGTCCTTTAACATCTGCCGGACGATGCTGAGGATGTTCTACGAGTCTGTAGTGGCCAGTGCTATCATGCTTGCTGTTGTGTGCTGGGGCAGCAGGCCGAGGGTAGCAGACACCAACAGAGTCAACAAACTCATTTGTAAAGCCAGTGATGTTGTGGGGATGGAACTGGACTCTCTGATGGTGGTGTCTGAAAAGAGGATGCTGTTCAAGTTGCATGCCATCTTGGTCAATGTCTCCCATCCACTACATAATGGAATTGTTGGGCACAGGAGTACATTCAGCCAGAGACTCATTCCACCGAGATGCAACACAGAGCATCATAAGAAGTCATTCCTGCCTGTGGCCATCAAACTTTACAACTACTCCCTTGGAGGGACAGACACCCTGAGCCAATAGGCTGGTCCTGGACTTATCTCCTGGCATAACTTACATATTATTATTTAACTATTTATGGTTTTATTACTATTTAATTTTTTATGGTGCAACTGTAACGAAAACCAATTTCCCCCAGGATCAATAAAGTATGACTATGACTATACCTGTCCTCTCACTCCACTGCTTAACTGGGCACTGAGGGTCCAGATAAGAAGTGTATCTAGCCCCTCAGTTCACCATGACTGAGCTGCACCTCTGGACTGTGGTGAGCTGAAGAATATTAGCTTAATGCTAGCCTCTGCTGGGGTATAAAATGCAGTCCCATTTAAATAAATTAAACTGGATTAGAAAGATGAGTGGGGCTTTTTCTTCTTTTAAATTAATTAAAAACAATGTTACTTAAATGTGTTATAAATACATTTATGTTTTTGTCAGTTGCAATATATTTCAACTGACAGTCGAAAAGGCCTTTTACAGGACGAGTTGCCAAAGGGCTGATGTGGGGTTTGGGAGCAGGGCGTCACAATACGTGATACACATGATCTGAGACATAGACCTGCTGCTTAGAAACCACCCAGTTTCACAAGACAGTGGCTGCTGCTGTAAGGGATAGAGCTCTATTTTCCCACAAGGCTGCAGGGATAGTAAATACAGCTGCACGATGGACTTGGCCTGGCGTCTTTATTGTCATGTATGCTGTCTAGAGTTCTTATTAAGCTTTTTCCACATTTCTGTTGTGTCATGACATTACTCAAAACACCTCCAGCATTTTGTGTGTGTTGCTTGACTGTCTATGATTAATCCCTGCCTTTCAGTCAAATATTAATCCCCTTCTTCAAGCGAGTTTATTTGTATAGCACTTTTCAAACACAAGGTAATTCAAAGTGGTTTACATAGTACAAGATATAGAAATCAAATATCAAGTTTCAGACAATATATAAGAGAATAAAATCACACAAAAATAGATATGATAAATAGAACTTACAGTACAGTAGATTCTAATTAAATGCTGCAGCAAGAAGAAAAGTTTTAAGCCTCGATTTAAAAGAGCTTAAAGTTGGGGCAGACTTCAGATTCTTTGGAAGGTTATTCCAGATATATGCAACATAGTAGCTAAAAGCTGCTTCACCATGTTTAGTTTGACCCTGGGGACGGTAAGCAGATTCGCAGCAGACGACCTGAGAGCTCAGGAAGGTTCGTAATGCAGCGAGAGATCGGAGAAGCAGTTTGGCTCTAGACCATTCAGTGCCTTGTAAACCAGCAGTAATATTTTAAAGTCAATCCTGTGATGGACAGGAAGCCAGTGTAGCAATCTGAGAACTGGAGTGATGAGTTCTACTTTCTTGGTCTTAGTGAAGACTCTAGCAGCAGTGTTCTGCATGAGCTGCAGCAATCTGAGGGATCTTTTACAGAGACCTGTGAAAATACCATTGCAGTAGTCAAGAATACCAAAAATAAATGCATGGACGAGTTTTTCTAGAACTTGCTGAGACATAATCGCTTTACCTCTTTTTTTTAAGATGGTAGTAGGCTGACTTTGTAATTGTCTTAATGCTGGGGGAAGGCAACCTACAGCCCACGGGCCAAATCCGGTCTGCGAGCAAGTATTGAGATACTATGCTTATCCGACCCGCGAGCGATTTTTCCTTATTCTGAGTGTTTCACACGACCACACTGATGGACATGCATGACATCTTGTTACACTGGCCCCAGGTTCCGTTTTGTTCCAAACCAAACACTGGCATACTGTATACGAATGACGGGAAGGCAGACTACCTTATCAATATGTATTAGATACTCTCCGTGCACGCGCAGGTTTTCAGATGGGATCGTTCAAATTTGTAAACAAAAACATCATCACTGTGTTTTAACAAGAAATCCACGCTAAATATCCAGATATTTACATGTGTTACAATACTTGTTGAATAACTCATGTTTTGAAATAAAATCGAATAAAAAAATTCCAATGGTAATGAATGCAAAACGCAGGAGGGTAGGCACTGAGTGCCGAAATTTCCAAGACACTTGGACACTAGATTACTTCTTCATCGGGCAAGCTGGAAAACCAGTTTGTCTCATTTGCCTAGAAAATGTTGCTGCGAAGAAGGTGGCAAGTATCAGGTGACATTACAAGACCCGCCATAGTGGAAATTTGAACAAGTTTACTGGGCAAGCAAGGAAAGATGAAGTTGAGTGAATGAAGGCTAGTTTCGGAAAACAAATGTCATTTTTTTGCCAAGAAAAGCAGTGAAGATGAAGGAAATACCTGTGCCGGCTACGAAGTCTTAAAACGTATTGCAGAAAAGATGAAGCCTTTTACAGATGGAGAGTTTGTCAAAGAATGTTTACTGGCAGTGGTGGATATTGTTTGTCCTGAAAAGAAATCTTTATTTGCATCTATCAGCCTGTCAGCAAGAACGATCACACGGCGAGTTGAAATGTCAGCAGATGTTAAAAGTTGTTTGAGGGATGCCTGCAACGAATTGCATTTTTTTTTTCAATTGCGCTTGATGAGAGCTTGATCATTTTGCTGAGTTTTGCTTGCATGCAAATGAGTTCAAGCTGTTTGCTACTCGATTTGATGTGGAAGTGGACACTGCATCAGAAATTTTTCAAATGGAATTGATTGAGATGCGGTGTGACGACATATTGAGATCGAAATTTCATTCTGAAGATGTGTCAGTGCTTGACTTCTATAGAAAATATATTCATCCAAGTGGGAAGTATCCTAACTCGGACCATGCAAAAAAGATGGCATCATTGTTTGGCAGCACTTATCTGTGTGAGCAATTATTTTCAAAAATGAAACACACCAAAAACTATTTGAGAACAAGATTGACTGATGCCCATTTGGATAATGTCTTGCTCTCGGCATCAACAAGTCTGACACACAATATTGAGAAGCTTTCAAGCAAAAAACAACATCAAGTTTCACATAGATTTATTAACTGTTTGCATTAAAAATTTCTTTTTTATTATACTTAATTTACCACCATTCAATGCATCATGTTCGTATGATTTATGTTTAAAGATTCTTTGTGTCCTTTTAATAGATTCATAAGATGCCTTGATTGAAATAAATTGCAACTAAACTGAGTTCTTTGATTACTAATTGGCATCCTTGGTTAAGCACAAATGATTTTCTAGCATATGTTATTCATTAATTTGAGGCAAAACATAACTATATGTATTTAAATGGATAATTCCCATATTTCAAGTTTTTTATGGCATTTACCTGGCCCACCGTCTGCTCATTAATACGCGATCCAACCCACAGAGGCAAAAAGGTTGCTGACCCCTGTCTTAATGTGACCGTTAAAATTTAAGTCAGAGTCCATCACAACACCAAGGTTCCTAGCTTGGTTTGTGGTCTGCAATGACAGATTCTAAGTGAGCACTGCCTTTTAATCATTCTTTTTTGGCACCAAAAACAATTATTTCAGTTTTTCTTTGATTAACTGAAATTTTGGCTCATTGAATCAGTGATTTGTTCAATACAGTTTTTTTAATAATTGCACTTGATAACACTGTTATATAAAATCTGAGTGTCATCTGCATAATTAAGGTAAGATGTTTTGTTGCTTACCATGATTTGAGCTAGAGGGAGTATGTATATGTTAAACAGAAGAGGTTCTAGTATGGACCTTGAGGCATTCTGCACGTCATTTTTGTTCATTCAGATATGCAGCTACCAGTTGATGCAAAATAGTCCCTATCCTGTAAATACGATTTAAACTACTTTAGGACTACCGGAAAGTCTACCCAGTTTTCCAGTCTGTCCAGTAATATGCCATCGTCAACTGTGTCAAAAGCAGCACTAAGATCCAGTAAAACCAAAACTGAAATTTTATCATCATAATGGTTCAAGCAAATGTAATTTAAAATCTTGACCAGAACAGTCTCGGTGCTGTGGTGTTGTCGAAATCCAGACAGGAAAACATCCATACAGTTGTTTAGTGCCAAAAATGCTATTAAGTTGCTTAACCTTTTCAAGAATTTTACTTAAGCATGGTAAGTTTGATCTAGGCCTGTAGTTATTAATCACTGAGACATCTAGCTTATTTTTTAAAAGAGGCTTAATAACTGCAGTTTTCAGGGCTTTGGTAAGCAGCCTGATAGAAGAGAAATGTTGGCTATTTGCAGAAGTCTGGTGCCATGCAATTCAGAATTTTTTTTTTCCTTATTATCTTCTCTACCACTGATCTTAAACTCAAAGGACAGTCATTATCAAGCTTAACCCTGTTACCTTTCTTGAAAAGGGAGCCATGTTAACTGTATTCCAATAATCTGGTACTTCACTTGTTTTCAGCAAACATTTAAAAATCTCAGCTAGAACCAAAGCAATCTCTTCCCTTGCCCCCCAATTTAATTGGGGCCAGAAATTTGAAGCAAATCTCTTCACTACACTGACATATTGCTATCATTGAGCTATCTGAAAATGGAAGTTTTTTTCTGAAATATTTATTATAATAAATCCTACCTCTTACTTTAAGAAACCTGGGTTTGACCAAATGCGGGTAGGTCAGGTGAAAATCTGCTTTACAGTGGTGCTAGAAAGTTTGTGAATGCTGTAGAATTTTCTCTTTCATAAATAATGACCTAAAATGTGATCAGATCTTCACGTAAGTCCTAAAACTAGATAAAGAGAACCCAATTAAATAATATCACAAAAAAAATACTCATTCATTTATTTATTGAGAAAAATGATCCGATAATACGTGTATTTGTTGGAAAAAGTATGTGAACCTGTGGGGGTAATGCCTTCTATAAAAGCTACATGGAGTCAGTTGTTCCAATCAATGAGATGAGATTGGAGATGGTAGGTTGTAGAGCTGCCCTGCCCTATAAAAAAGTCACACAAAGTCAAGTTACAGACAGAGCCTGCTCTTCTCAAGAAAGATCTGTTTATGTACACCGTGCCTTGATCAAAATATCTTTCAGGAAACCTTCGAAGAAGAATTGTAGAGATGCATGAAGCTGGAAAAGGCTACAAAAGCATTTTTAAAGACCTGAGTGTTCATCAGTCCACAGTAAGAGAAATTGTCTACAAATGGAGGAAACTCAGCACTGTTGCTACTCTCCCTAGGATTGGGCATCCTGCAAAGGTCACACCAACAGCACAACATATGATGCTGAAGGAGATGAGAAAAAAAAAAGGTAACAGCAAAAGACCACTGCTCTCCAAAAAAAAACATTGCTGCACATCTCGTTTGCAAAGGAATGCCTGGATATTCTACAACGCTTCTCTGACAATGTTCTGTGGACGGATGAGACAAAAGTTGAACTTTTTGCCAGAAATGCAATATGGGGGAAAAGGGCACTGCACACCAACACCAAAACCTCATTCCAGCTGTGAAGCATGGTTAAAGGAGCATCATGGTTTGGGGCTGCTTTGCTGCCTCAGGGCCTGGACAGCTTGCAACAGTTGTGGGAACAATGAATTCAAAATTGTATCAAGATAACAGGAGAATGTCATTGCGTCACCTGAAGCTTAATAAAAGTTGGATAATGCAACAAGACAATGATTCAAAACACGAGTAATCAACAACAGTATGGTTAAAAAAGAAGAAAATTTGTGTTTTAGAATGACCGAGTCAAAGTTCTGACCTTAATCCTATAGAAATGTTTTGGAAGAACCTGAAGAAAACAGTTCATGCAAGAAAACCCACCAACATCCCAGAGTTGAAGCAATTTTGTGAGGAGGAATGATCTAAAATTCCTCCAAGCCAATGTGCTGAACTGATCAAGTTATCAAAAATGTTTGGTTGCTGTACAAGTGGGGGTCACACCAGTTACTGAGATCAACGTTTCACCTACTTTTTTCAACAAATACATGTAATATGGGATCATTTTACTCAATAAATGAACAAGTGTAATGTTTTTGTGTTATTTATGTAATTGTGTTCTCTTCATCTAGTTTTAGGACTTGCTTGAAGATCTGATCACACTTTAGGTCATATTTATACAGAAGTAGAGAAAATTCTAAAGGGTTCACAAACTTTCTAACTCCACTGTATATATGATAAGGGTTTACAGAATAAACCTAGGTATACTTTGAACATTCCCTTCCCACCATTGAGCACATCTACAAACAGTGCTGTCACAGAAAAGCACTATCCATCATCAAGAACCCCCAGCATCCAGGCCATGCTCTCTTCTCACTGATGCCATCAGGAAGGAGGTACAGAAGCCTTGGATCTCACACCACCAGGTTCAGGAACAATTATTACCACTCAACCATCAGGCTTCTGAACCATAGTAGATAATTTCACTTACCCTAACACTGAATTGATTCCACAACCTTTGGACTCACTTTCAAGGACTCTACAAATCACGTTGTCAATATTATTTAAGAATGGAGGGGACACCATATGAGGATCATTTGGTAGCTTTGAGCCTGTACTCACTGGAACTTAGAAGAATGCAGGTGGATCCCATTGAGACCTACCGAATGTTGAAAGGACTAGATAAGGTGGATGTGAAGATAATAACTTCCTCTGGTGGGGGTATCCAGAGCTAGAGGCCACAGTCTTTAGAATAGAGGTAAGAAGGAATATTTTTAGCCAGGGAATAGTGAATCGCTGGAATGCTCTGCCATGGACAGCTGTCGAGGCCAAGACTGTGAGTATACTTAAAGCGAAGGTTTGTAGTTTCCTGATTGGTCAGGGTATCAAAGGTTATGGCAAGAAGGCAGGTGTATGGGGTTGAGTAGGATCCGAGATCAGCCATGATGGAATGGCAGAGCAGACTCAATGGGCTGAATGGCCTAGTTCTGCTTTCTTATGATCTTAACATATTGGAGCTGAAGTAGGCCATTTGGCCCATAGAGTCTGCATAGCCATTCTATCCTAGTTGATTTATTATCCCTCCAGCCTCATTCTCCTGGCTTCTCGTAACCTTTGACTCCCAGATTAATCAGGAACTTATCAGTCTCCACCTTAAATATAACCAATTACTTGGCCTGCACAGCCATCCATGGCAATGAATTCCACAGATTCACCACCCTCTGGTTAAAGAAATTTTTATTCACCTCCATTCTAAATGGATATCCCTCTATTCTGAGGTTGTGCCCACCGATCCTAGCCTCCCCCACTGTAGGAAATATCCTCATCACATCCACCTTATCCAGATGAGATTCCACCCACCCCCTATTCTTCTAAACTCCAGTGAGTACAGGCCCAGAGCTATCAAACACTCCTCATATGTTAACTCTTTCATTTCTGGGATCATTCTCATGAACCTCCTCTGGACCCTCTCCAATGCTAGTACATCGTTTCTTAGATAAGGCACATTGGTGGTTTGTCCATCTTTGTTTGCCTGTAGCTTTTCACTGATTCTATTGTGTTTCTTTGAATTTACTGTGAATGCCCACAAGAAAATTAATCGCAAGGTAGTATATTGTGACCTATATGTACTTTGATAATAAATTTACTTCTAACTGTGAACAGTGGTAGAACTGTGAATCTCGGGAGATTCTATTGCAGTTCTGTCAGTTATCCCTCTTTCCCAAATTTAAATTTTATCCCTAAAACTGGCACGAACCTGCAAGCAGGGCTCCTATCTGCTTTGCTTGTGAAGCATAAACAGCAATAGAAGATGTGTTATCCCTGAGTATTTGTTCATTATGATTAGGAATGGGAAAATTAGCTGGTTGGTACATCCAAATATTCTGTGGTTCTGAATTTAAGTACTTAGCATTTATTCATCAGATGCTTCGAATGCCCTTTGAAATTCAATTGCAGTGTATAAGCCAGTTACTTAAAATGTGAAATAATTAAATGATTGATGAGGAAAGCAAGAAATATGACCATCATTTGTAATTTGTATATCTCTTTAATCATTCCTTATTCTCCCAGCACAGAAACCACAGACTTACTGCATCTGCTACTTTGTCAGACTACCTCAAGACCTGCACCTTTGCATCAGTTAAATCTTTAGAAGCTGCAAGAAACTCTGTGTTTTACTAAAATAATCAGTTGTGACTGACCCTCTCTGAAAATAATATGAGAACTAGAGCCTGTGATACAGGGAAGATGCTGCCCAATATTTGCTTTTGGGATCTAGGCAATACTGACGTTGCCAGTGGCACCTTGATCCTAAAAATGATTTTTTTTTAAAAAATTAGGACTTTTTATAATCATTCATAATCTATTGTAGTTCATGTAGAGGGAACATAGATTTATTAAAACACCTGTCATAACCTCATGAGATTTTGTAAGCATTCATTGCCAAAAATATATATTGGAAGTGCAACCTAAACATATCAATCTATTATTTTTCTGTAAGCTCTCATAAATAGCAGTAACCATGTATTCTGTTCGTGATTTAGACGAGGGAGAACTCCAAGCTTCATAATATGATATTTTACATCCATCTGAGGAGATAGGATTGGGTACATACATACATACATACTTTTGTTGGAATTATGCTATAAGCCTCTCACCAGACAACTGGAAATGGAGCACAAGACATCAAGATAAATTACACAGAAGTTGGAAGAAGAATGTATTTTAAGTGATTTCAATTTCCCAATATTAACTGGGATTGTCTTAGTATAAAAGGTTTAGGTAATGTTAAACTTTTAAAGTGCATTCTTGACAGCTTTAAATGACACTACATAGATACCCTAGTAAGCATGGAGCACTGATAAATCTAGTCCTTGGGAATGAAACAAGTTTTGAAGTATCAATGGTTGAGCACTTTGGGGATAGTGCCATGACTTGTTAAGTTTAAAAATAGTTTCAGAAATGGAGAAGGTTGGTCCAGAAATTGAGTGTCTAAATTAGGGGAAGACCAATTTCAATTTCATTAGACAACACCTAGTAAATGCTAGGCTGAGAGCATTTACTTCCAGATGTTCAGTTATTGGGACATTTTAAACGTGAACTAGCGAGCATTTAGAGCAATGTGTTGATATCATAGTTAATGGTAAGCATGAAAGCCAAGGCTTTCTGATAAAGAAAAAGAAGGAAGCTTATGTTAGGTATAAGAGTACAGAAAATGGACCAGGCCCTTCGGGAGTATAAGGGGAAGGGTTGCTTAAAAATTAGTTGGTCAAAGAGGGGCCACAAAGTATCACTATTGGATAAGATTAGGAAAAAATCCAAGGTGTTTTGTAAGTATATCAGGTATTCAGACTGAATATGAGGTGCTCAGGACCAAAGGTACAATCTGTGTATTCCCTACTTGGAAAGGCAGGGTCGGTCAGCACGGAATTTTTGGTGGGAGACTCTGTCTGACCAATTCAGTTGAGGTTTTTTTTGAAGAGCTAATCAGTGCATTTGATTAGACCAAAGGATATTGTTTTAAGGTGAAGCAAAAAGGTTTAGAGAGATCCAAGGAAGAATCTTTCACCCAGGAGGTGGAAGAAATCGGACATGTATAACATAATGTATTCAGAACACTCAAGAAGCACCTGGCCAAATACATGAATCGCCAGGGTATAATTGGCTGTGGATGAGGTGTTAGTAAATGGGATTTGTGTAGATAGGCATTTATTGGTCAGCATGGACATGGTGGGCCAAAGATGTGATGACTGACTCTCACGAGGTCCTCAGATGCAGTCTTGCTCTGTGGTCAGCAAGACACAGCTCAGGGCAAGACCTTTTCAGTTGTATTTGGTAAAGCTATCCATAGAACTTGTTTGAGAGCTGTTTAAGACCTGCCCTTAACAACAGTTTAAAATTTATAAAGTAAACGTTTGGATAGATCCATAAATTCTAACAAGAAAAAGAAACTACTTTGTATTTGTAATGATTGGCTGATCCATGGAAGTTTGCAGTTCCATACCAGAGCAATTGTGGAATCCTTCGATAGAATGCAGTTTTAGCAAAAGCAGTGATCAACCCAATATAGGTTTGAAACTTATACCTCTGCTGAGGAGACCCCAACTTCTGCACAGTTACATGATTAAATACCAACAATGTAGAGACGCATTGTTGACTTTTAAAAGCAAGATCCAGTTCATAGAGTCATAGACAACTACAGCACAGAAACAGTCCCTTTGGTGCATCCAGTCCATGCTGAACCATTTAAACTGCCCAGCCCTTTTGACCTGCACCTGGACTGTAGCCCTCCCATACATGTGCCTATCCAAACTTCTCTTAAAGGATGAAGTCGAAATCACCTTCCACCAATTGCTCATTTCTTAAACAGCAGAACAACATTAAAGTTTAAAGTACGTTTATTATCAAAGTATGTATACATATATAACCTTGAGATTCCTCTCCTAACAAGCAGCAACGAAACAAACAAACCCAAAATAAATACATATATTAAAAAAAAGACCATTGAGCACCCAATATGCAGAGTGAAAAAAAAATTGTCGTGTCCATAAAAAGAATCCATATAAGAAAAAACCTTCAAACACTCAATGTGCAGATTTTAAAAAAACAAATAGTGTTCTGAATTGAAGACTACAAGAGAATCCTGTAGTTTAGTGTGGAGCAGTGATCTGAACCGGTTTGTACCTCGCCTCGGGCCCCAACACCCTGATCTTTTCAATCTGGCCCGGCTCTTAAGTTGATGTCCAAACACTGAGTTCAGTCAAATCATTATGCTCTGGGTCCTGTACCTTGTCACCTTGATTCGACATGGCGCTTAAAACTCTTGTCCAGACATCGAGTTCAGTTGAACTGGTATGCTTTGGTGCCCAAGTGTCGCCACCTCAATTTGGCTTTCAGCACAGCACTTAAACCAACTGAACCTCGGGCCCTCCTCACTCTCAGTGACGGACCTGCTGCCTCGCCTCGCCTATGTTCTACAGAAATCAAATTCCGTCAGCTCCAAAGGAAAGTTACAAACTATTACTCGCGATAATCGTTTGCCAGGAAAAGTGTGATTAGCAAAGAATTTAGTCGTTTTCCTCGTTTCATTAGCCACCAGTAGCTTCCAATCCTCTGGAACCTCATCTCTTGCTAAGGATGATTTAAATATCTTGGCTAGGGCCCCTGCGATTTCTGCTCTATCATGTCTAAAACAACAGAAACCTTGAGGAGCTGCCAGTCCTGCCCCTACTACAACCAAGTCTCACTAATGGGTACAATGTCATAATTCCATGTGTTGATCCATGCCCCAAGCTCATCTGCCTTTCCTACAATGCTTCTTGCATTGAAATGTACAGAATTGAGGCCATAATTGACCTTCTGATTCCTGACTTTGTCTGAGGTCTTAACCACATTTGTCTCTGCAACCACTGCACTATCTGTCCTGACACTCTGGTTCCTATTACCCTAGTTTAATTCCACCTCTCCCCCCCCCCCACCCCCCAGGCAGTACTCGCAAACCTTCCTTCAAGGATATTAGTCCCCGTCCAGTAGTTTAGGTGCAAACTGTGTCTTGTGTACAGGTCCCAGTTTTCCTGGAAGAGAATCCAATGGTCCAAAACTCTGAAGTCCTTCCCCCCCCCCCCGCCCCACCAACGCCTTCGTCACGCGTTAAACTGTATGATCTTCCTGTTTCTGGCCTCATTAGCACGCACAATGGGTAGCAATCCTGAGATCACACTCTGGAGGTCCCGTCCTTTAACTTAGCGCCTTACTCCTAAACTCACTATGCAGAACTTTGTCCCTCTTTAATAAATTTCACGACACATGCTGGTGATAATAAACCTGATTCTGATTCTCTTCCTGCCCATGTCATTAGTACCAACATGGACCATGACCTCTGGCTGTTCACCATCCCACTTAATGCTGAAGACTCAATCATGGATATCACAGACCCTGACACCCAGGAGGGAACAAACTATCTGGGAATCTCACTCTCATCTACAGAACCTCCTGTCTGTTCCCCTAACTAACGAATCCCCTGTCACCACAGCGTGCTTCTTCTCCCTCCTTTCCTTCTGAGCCACAGACCCAGACTCAGTGACAGATACCTGATTACTGTGACTTTCCTCTGTAGGTCACTGTCTCTTGCAAAAAATTCCTACTTTATTTTTATTTTGCTTCATGGAAAAGAATCGTTCCTGGCAAAAAAATACAACTCAGAAAAACGTATTGGTACATTTTGATTATATTTTCAGGTTTGTTTGAAACATCTTGATTCAGCACTGTATAATGTTTCAACAATTTCTTTTTAGGTTTAACATGATGAAATTATTGAATATTACTTAAATTTTGTATAGTGTGTGTAATCTGTGGTTGAAATCTGGAAATATTAATACTTTGGTTTTCTGAACATTTGAATAATTTATCCTTGGACAAGGGAAATACTTTTTGATCAATTTTTATGAATATAAAATACTGAAGATGCTAGAAATCTGAAATAAAGACACAAAATGCTGGGAGTGTTCATCAGGTTAGAGCAATTTTAATTATGTCCCGCATCTCTTTCTACTTTGCACAGAATAGGTTATGTACTGAGAACATGCATGGATTGTTTTCCAACTGTGACACTTGTTTTCCTGCCTGATGCTTAAATTTCAGGTTTGAGAGGTTTGAAGTATTAGCAGTGTTCGCTGCCACCGTCCTGGCACAGCTCGGGGCTCTTTTCATACTCAAAGAAAGGTAGGAATGTGGGTCTTTTTCATTTGATTGACACTTAACATTTTACCATGAAAATTTATCCTAGTCTGACACGCATCAGGCTAATCAATATTTTATGAATGCAATGAACACAATTGTTCCTTTCAAACTTAAAGCAATAATTGGGG
This sequence comes from Mobula hypostoma, assembly GCF_963921235.1. Taxonomy (NCBI): domain Eukaryota; kingdom Metazoa; phylum Chordata; class Chondrichthyes; order Myliobatiformes; family Myliobatidae; genus Mobula; species Mobula hypostoma. Next base: position 21,598,507 of record NC_086104.1, on the reverse strand, counting down.
AATTTGAGAGTATTTTAGAATTGTGCCAATAAATGGGTGTGGGTGATGGAGCACATTTTGGTTATGCATTAGTGTTACTTTAAGGTTTTGTTCAGATTTAATTAATTGATCAGTTTAACCCAAAACAAAAACTTCATAAATACAAAACCCAGAAACTCTACTTAAATCCATTATTATTTAATAGCATTGCAACTATTCTAAAAGTTAATTTTCTTAAGGTGATTTCCAACTACTTTTTGAAAAATTTTCATTTTGAAGAATCTAAATTTTAAATTTTAAATCTATAAATAGTCAAGTATATCAAAGCTTCCTCTCTAAATTACTTTGAATCTTCCCTATTCAGACAGTTAATGTAATGTAGATAAAATGTTTATTTATCTATCAGGAACATGCACAACCATGTAGGTGCAAAGGAAACTTAGCGTCAGTAAGACATTTATAAGGATATCCTTAAGTATAATAGTTCAATACTTGTCCAATACTTTCAACTTGCATTTAGATATCTTACTCCAAGATGTACATATAAGCAGTGCAGGTAACCTGGCCTATGGTGCTAGCCCAATATTGTTCTTCAGACAAATGTGTGTAGTGAGAGTGCAGTTTTAATTTTGTTTTTTTCCTTCAATTTTTTTCTTCTTTCCTTCTCTCTTCCCTTTAAATTATTCCCATCTAGTTCCTCATTCCTGACAAAATTAATAACTTAGTGACTTGCTCTTGGCTTCAGTTATGTCTGTGATGTAGATAATTGCTGGAAGTATCAGACCATGCCTAACATCTGAAGCTTTGATGTTCGCTGCCCATTTTGTCCTCCGTATAGAAAATTTAAGTTCTCTTAAAAAGACAGAAAATGTTGGAAATACTCATTAGGTTAGGGAATATTTGTATTTTATGTATATTTTTTCGTCTTTGATGAGCAATTTCCTTCTTTAGGCACTACATCCATGAACCTTTTCCTCTGGTTTGCACATTATTTACCTAAAGTAAAATCATATGCTTTTAAATCTCAAAGATTGACACAATTGTTAATTAGGAGTATTCAGCTCTTAAAAACAAGAGTGCTTTTCTCAGTTCATCTTGGATGAATGGCCTAGGAAATGCTGAATGCCCTTCATAGAAACATAGAAAACCTACAGCACGATACATGCCCTTCGGCCCACAAAGTTGTGCCGAACATGCCCCTACCTTAGAAATAGGCTTACCTATGGCCCTCTATTTTTCTAAGCTCCATGTACCTATCCAAAAGTCTCTTAAAAAATACTTTAAGGTCTCTTAATTGTAATGGATATTTTTTCACACTGACCCTGGAAAAGCTGGATTGTATTTAATTCAAGCCAAAAAGAAAATAATGAAAGATTTAGACTCACCATGTTTAACGTTGCTTTCCTTCTGTAATGAAAATGTTTATATTGTGCTGAGGTGCTGTTTCATTTGTATGAACAACTATCCAATGTTTTATTTTCGTAAGTAAGTTTCACTGAGTTTTTCCAGGAACTGCTGAATTCAATCTTAAGTATCATTCATAAATTCATTCATTCATTCAGCAAAATCTGACTGATGTTTTCCCCTGTTTTACTCTGTTCCTGTGAGTCTCATTTTGCTGTTCTGATTGAAATCATTTAAGAATCAAACTGATATTTTTGGATCATAATCCTCAAGGTAAAGTGTGGGATAAAAATTAGGAATATTTTTAAAAAGCTTTGTTGTTATGGCTGATAAAGAAATAAGTAGATCAGTATCAGTATTAGTAAATGTCATTGAAAATTCAGTTTTTCTCATATCTACAAAATAAATAGGAAATAAAAAATGATTGATTTTACTGTTTTTAGTAGTGGAGTGATTTCATTTATTTGGTTTCTTCTTAAATAGTGTAGAGCGATTTCTTGAACAGCCAGAGATTCACACGTAAGTTTATTTTTAGTTAAAATTGTTATATTAACAGTAAAATTATATTTCTTAAGTTCACTTGTTAATTTGCTGCAGCCTTATGGTAAGAAAAATAGTTTTTATATCTTGACTAAACTTGTATGATTTTCTTCAAATTAATCCTCATTTTGGTCACAAAAGATAAATTGGAAAGCTTTCAATTGAAATTTCAATTAAATGTTTAATATGAAACAAAAGTGCTTGGGAAGCTGAAAGGTCTGAAAATTGCTAAGTCACTTGGGCCAGTTGGACTACACCCGAGGCTTCAGAAAGAGATAGCTGAAGAGATTGCGGAGGCATTTGTAATAATCTCTAAAGAATCATTAGATTCTGGAATGGTTCCAGAGGATTGGAAAATTACAAATGTCACTCCACTCTTTAAGGAGGGAGGGGGGCAGAAGAAATGACATTTGAGAAGTTGGGAAGATGTAGGAATCCAGTTTTAAGGAAGAGGTTTCAGAGTTCTTGGAGGCACATGATAAAATAGGCCAAAGTCAGCATGGGGAAATCTTGTTTGACAAATTTATTGGAATTTATTCTTATTTTTATTGTTATTGCAATACAGTCTGGAATCTGTCCTTTTGGTCTTTCGAGCCATGCCACCCAGCAGTCCCCCAGTTGGAGAGGGTCCAGAGGAAATTTCATGAGAATGATTCCATACATGAAATGATTCCATTAATATATGAGGAGTGCTTGACTCAGGGCCTGTACTCAATGGAATTTAGAAGAATGAAGGGGGATCTTATTGAAACCTATCAAATATTGAAAGGCCTATATAGAGTGAATGTGGAGAGGATACTTCCTGTAGTGGGAGAGTCTAGGACCAAACAGTACAGCTTCAGAAAAGAGGGACAACAATTTAGAATAGAGATGAGGAATTTCTTTAGCCAGAGAGTGGTGAATCTGTAGAATTCATTGCCACAGACGGCTGTGGAGGCCAAGTTATTGTGTACATTTAAAGTGAAGGTTGACAGATTCTTGATTAGTCAGATCGTCAAAGGTAGCAGGGAGAAGGTGGGAGAACAGGGGTTGAGAGTGATAATAAGTCAGCCATGATAGAATGGCAGAGCAGATTTTATGGGCCCAATGGTCTATTTCTGCTCCTATGTCTTATGGTCTCAAAACAAATGAGCACCCTGTCCACAGCCTGATCATATTTATTAGCAGGACATAGGCCTGTACATAATTATGACCACCTTGGGGGGGGGGGGGATCACAGCTTTCCTCATTCCTACAACAGAATTTGTTTTCCTATGAATGGTAAAATATTTCTATGACATCAGCATCGTCTTGTCAAATAGCAAAATATCACATGCACTGGAAATCCTCGTCAGGTCAACCAGCATCTTAGAGGAGAGAAATCATAGTAAATCCGTTTAATTTTATAAAATAGCTATTATATTAATGTAATTAATGTTTTTAATCATTGCATGTTTAGTAAATCCACAGATGAGTCAATATTTAGAAATAATTACAAAGCAGGTATATAATTATTAAAATTAACATTATTTTTCATGGTTTGCCTAAAAATCTCTACAGGGGGCGTCTCCTTGTTGGCACCTTTGTGGCCCTGTTCTTCAATTTACTTACCATGCTGTCTTTGAAGAACAAGTCTTTATCTTATGTTTCTGAAGGTATGTTGTTTTTGAGCATGGTGGCCACAGTGTCATTTGGTAATGCTTCCGATATTCTGGCCAATACAGAAAATGTCTACAATGTAATGGAGTAGTGTCAAAAAAATCACTTTACTTGCAGCAATGTATTAAAAGGTAACTTAAAGTTGCCTTTTAAATGAAAATTAAGGAAAATGAAAAATAAATAATTTCTTTATAGACTGGACATCTGGATATTTTATGTTTTCTCATCATGTTTAGGGATTATACACTGAAGATCTTCTGCATCCTAAAATAAAAGCAGAAAATTGCTGGAAAGTATCTAGCAGGTCAAGCAGCATCAATAGAGGGAACAGCAAAGTTAATATTTCAGATAATAACCTTTCATTACAGCTTTCCAATGGAAGATATTTCGTTGTTTGTATCTATTTTAGTATTGCTGTCTTTCCAACTTCACTCCCGAATAATCTTTATGCTTTTTATATTGCTGTCGGATATGGAAATTGATTAAAAGTGAATCTTGGCCTCAGTAACTAAGGAAGCTACTTTAAGACTTGCATTTGCAAATTAATCACAATTTCCAATACGACTGTAAATTACTATTGAATTCCTTGTCATTCCTTGACGTGTACATTCCTTGAAACCATCAGCACTCACTGATGAAATCAAAGTCATAGCATTAGAGGGGCTCTGGATGGTGAAATACTCTCTTATCCATTTTTTGTTTTGATGCTTAGTTGCAGGCAAACTATTACACAGATTATAAATTAAATGCTATGTTGTCTTCTGTTTTTAATGGTGAATGGATATTTTGATCGTTTATTAAAAGGATAAAGACTTAGAGGACTCACTTAACAGTCTGTCTATCATGCACATGCACCTGCTTCTTGTGAGCAATAGAAACATCATATAAGTTGTTCTCTCCAAACTCTATATCCAGTGGTATATTCAAATGGAAGGAAAAATGGATGTTGCTTTTTCCATTCTGCTGAGACCTGGTCTCTGCCATATTGTTATGGGGCAAATGATGAGTGAGAGGCAGGTGCATACCTTTTGTGAAAGTCATCATGGGGTTCCTGTGGAATACCTCCTGGAAAACAGCTGAATATTGATTTTGATGGAAGTTGACAAAGGGGAATCAAAGAGACAAAATAGGGTAATAATCTTAAAAACAATCAAGCTGTTCATTGCTTTGAATTATAGTATCTTAATTATTTTTCATTAAAATCTAGTTTAGCAGTTAGAAATTATGAGTACTCAGTACTAAAAGGGCATATTGAAACACAAGCATTTTTGTATTGAGTAAGAATTTTCAAAATTTCTAATACTTCTTTCTAGCCGATATTTTGCAAAATGTCAAAAACCAAAATATCCATCTTAGAGAGCAGATAGAGCTCATTGATATGCGTAGTTATCTTCTACCTGAAATAATAAATTAACTTTTAATGTAGGAGCCATGTATTCCATGTTGCACGTTTTATTATGGTAACTAGTCACGTTAGTGGGGGTGTGGAAAAAGCAAAGGGAATAGGTTATGCATTCTTGGTGGCAGTTTGTGGCTTGGGACCAATGGAGATCATATCTTTGCTGACCACTTAATACCACTTATAATACGAAAGTAAGCTCTCCAACCTAACTGGACGGTTTCTCAGATCTTACTGGCTGTTGATGGAGTAGCAGTGCTTTTATAGGTTCTCCTACTCTTTCTAATTTACTGCCTCCAACTCGTTTTGAAAACTTACTTTTAAACGCAGTACTGCTTTGTGATGAGCCGTGCTAAAGCTACTAAAAAAAGAAGAGGGCCCTCTGGTAACTTTGGAATCTATTATGGTGACACTTCGACAACACAAAATTGAACTTTTGGAGGAGTTACAGCAACTCAGCACTGAATTTAAATGAATGGATGGAAAATTGGATGCTATTCAAAAAACTTTTAAGTGAACACAATAAACGGATAAAAGAGAACGAAGATATGTTGACAACTTTAAACGCGAAGATTGACGACCTGGAACAGATCTGTGATAAACAGTTAAAGGTCAATGAAATATTAAGACAGAAGATTATTGACTTAGAAACAGAAGAAATAATCTACGCAATCAGCCTTTGGAATTTTTTGGAAACCTTTAGGCTAATTTATTTCCAAATATCTTAAACTCTCCACCGAAAATAGACTGAGCTCACAGATTGCCTGTACCAAGACCTCCTCCAGGAGGATAACCCCGCTCAGTGATAATTTGTCTTCACGACTTTCAAACAAAGGAACTTTTAATTCGTGAATCTCGTCGGAAAGGTATGATTGATTATGAAGACCAGAAGTTCAGAATTGTGGAAGATTTTTCACCCATGGTGTTGAATGAACGCTTCAAATTTTAAAAAGTCATGTCTGAGCTGTATAATAAAGGTTTTAAACCCTCTCTTCGTTACCCCACTCATCTTAGAATCATTTTGAAAAATGGTTCTCAGAGATGGTTTCACTCGACCGAAGAGGTGCAGGATTTCTTGAGTGCCAAATCAATTTCAGAAGTTTAACTGTTCAATAACTCTTTACACAAATTTATGTTGTGTCTGCTTGGTGGATCCTTTTTTAGAGTCAGCAGTCTAATTGTTCGTTACCTTCTTTAATGAACAATTTTTTTTTTACTTTTGGTATATCTTCGTATCTAATATTTTTTGTACTTTTATTACCTTGTTTAGAAAATTAAGGATTTAATATTAGTTTTCTTTGAGTTAATACTTTCTAAGTTAATATGTTTTGAACTTACATATTCTTTCTAATATTTTTATACTATAATTTTTATGGTTTTTTAAAATATGTTTAGTTTTGCTCTGTTTTTCTGTTGTGTCTTGTTGGAATGCAGTTTTGCCTTGAAAATTTTTTTTGGAGCTCAGCCAGTAGATTGTTCTGGGAGGGATGATAGGTTTAGCTGTCGACTGCTCTTTGGTCGATCTTCTGTCTTTGGGCAGGGGGTGGGGGTGTTTTTCTTCCTTTCTAACAGCTGTTTGGTTCTTTTAGCTTCATTTGTTACTTGGTTACTTTTTCTTAAAGCTCATTGTTTGGGTTTAATATATATTCCAGTGGTTTTTATTCAAACATCTCCTTTAAGCAATATTTAAAATGGACCATATTTTTAATTTACTTAGTTTTAATGTGAAAGGATTAAATCATCCTATGAAACGTAATAAGATATTTAATTGTATTAAGAAATTGAATGTCTCAGTTTTTTATTACAAGAAATACATGGTCGTAAGTGTGATAATTTATGTTTTTTCAGCCATTGGAAGGGTTTATCTTTCCATTCCTCCTTTTAGGCTAAGGCAAGAGGAGTTTCGATTCTTATAGACAATTCAGTTTCTTTCGTTCAACATAATGTAGTGTCTGATACCAATGGGTGTTTTGTTATTGTCTCAGGGAAATTAGATAATAAATTAATAGCTTTTGCTAATTTGTATGCCCTGAATATAGATGATCCAGGCTTTTTTTAAACTTTTTTTTCGCTTTTACCAGATTTGAATTTATAGTCTTTGGTTTTAGGAGAAGACTTCAGCTGTTGTTTAGATCCTGTTTTAGATCATTCTTCTTCTAAATGATTGACATGTAGTAGGTCTGCCTCCTTTATCCAATCTTTTCTAATGAAATGTGATATTGTTGATGTTTGGCTCTTTTTGCATCCAACAGATAGAGAGTAGTCATTTTTTTCTCATGTTCATCATATGTATTCCAGGATTGATTTTTTTTTTTTGCTGATAGCCAATTGATTCTATTAGTTCAATCCTGTGATTATAAAGAAATTGCTGTTTCAGATCATGCTCCTGTGTTTTTATCTTTAAATCTTACGGGTGTCTCCCGAATAAACAGATTATGGCGTTTAAATCCAACTCTGTTATCTGATTTTCTTTAATTTTTGGAGAGAAAAATTACTCGTTTCTTTGAAGAGAATATGCTAGAAGAGACTTCTAGTCTTATTTTATGGGATGCCTTTAAGGCTTATATTAGAGGACAAATTATTTCTTTTACCGCAAGTGTTAAGAAAAAAGCTAATAAGGAGAGAATTGAATTAGCTAATCAGTTGAAACAATTAGACCGAAAATATGCTTTGGCTCCAGGTCCTGCTTTATATAAAAAAAAGTGTTGAAATTGAAACTAAATATGATCTGCTTTTAACTTATCCAATTGAAACTCAACTTTTAAAAGATGAAGCAACATACATCAAAGTTGCTGGTGAACGCAGAAAGATGAAAGTCAGTTTTATGTTCATGGAGATAAAACGGGTAAACTATTGGCTAACCAATTAAAGTCCTTTATAGTTAAACTGCAAATTAAAGAAATTTGTAAAGCTAATGGTGATAAAACATCTGATCATTTAGAAATAAATGATACTTTTAGAGAATTCTATTCTAAACTTTATAGTTCTGATCCTCCTAAAGATAATACTGTAATGAATAATTTCACAGATCGATTAAACATTACTACACTTTCTGATGATCATGGAAAATTACTGGATCAGCCCAATTCTTATGAGGAAATTGCCAAGGTTGTTCACTCTTTGCACTTGGGGAAGACTCCAGGTCCTGATGGATTTTCTGGAGAGTTTTATAAGGCTTTTTCCTCTTTGCTTATACCTCACTTATACTTTGTCCTTTCGGACTCTTTTAAATTAGGTAGGTTGCCACAATCTTTTTATGAAGCCTCTATTTCGCTTATTCTTAAAAATAATAAGGATCCAACTGAATGTTCTCCTTATAGACCAATTTCCTTACTTAATGTTGATACTAAAATTTTATCTAAACTTTTGGCTTGTAGGATTGAAAATATTTTGCCATCTATTATTTCTGATGATCTGACTGGATTTATCAAAAATCGATACTCCCACTTTGATATTCATCATTTATTGAATGTTATTTACTCTTCTTCTAAAGAGATACCAGAATGTGTGATATCCTTAGATGCTGAGAAAGCCTTTGATCGGGTTGAATGGAATTATTTATTTAAAACTTTAGAAAAATTTAACTTTGGGCCTGATTTTATTCAGTGGATCAAATTACTTTATCTGTCTCCCTCCACTCAGGTTCTTACTAACTCTCAGTACTCTAAACCATTTAAACTTTATCATGGATCTAGACAAGGTTGTCCTTTGAGTCCTTTGCTTTTTGATTTGGTCTTAGAACCTTTCCCTTCTGCTTTCCGGGAATCTAATGATGTCACTGGTATTTTAAGGAGGGGCATTACCCACAAAGTTTCACATTATGCTGATGACCTTTTGCTCTACATTTCTAATGTAGAGTCTTCGTTACCTTCTCTACTTTCTTTACTTTCCTGCTTTAGTCAGTTTTCAGGATATAAACTTAACTTTCATAAGAGTGAAGTATTTCCTTTGAATAATTTGGTATTAGTTAACACTAACCTCCCTTTTAAAATTGTAAGAAATCAATTTACTTATTTGGGAATAACAATTACTAGGAATTATAAATTCCTTTTTAAAGAAATTTTTTTTTACACTTCTGAATTATGCTAAGAAGGCACTATCAAGTTGGTCACCCCTCTCCTTATCATTGATTGGCTGAATTAATTCTATTAAAATGAATATTTTGCCTAAATTTTTATATTTATTTCAGGCCGTACCTGCTTGGATTCTATTATATCTTCGTATATGGAAAAATAAAATTTCTCGATTAAATGAAGTTCATCTTCAAAAAACTAAAAAGAATGGAGGTTTAGCTTTACCCAATTTTATGTTTTATTACTGGGCAGTCAATATATAGAACCTTACATTTCGATTATATTATAGTAATTGAGAGGACTGTCCGGTCTGGGTTTTTTTAGAAGCTAATTCTGTTAATAAATTTTCTATCATTTCTCTTCTTGGATCCTCAATTCCTTTATCTTTAAGTAATTTAACTGATAATTTTATAGTTAAACACACCTTGAGGATTTGGGTACAATTTAGAAAATATTTTGGTTTATTGAGCTTTTCACTTTCAAGTCCCATTTTTTCTAACTTTTTTTTAAACCTTCTATGACTGATGTAGTTTTTAAAGAGTGGAATAGATTGGATATTAAATGTTTTTAGGATTTGTTTGTTGGAGATAGTCTGTCTTCATTTGAACAATTGTCAGCTAAGTATAGCCTACCCAAAACCCACTTCTTTTGATATTTACAAATTAGAGACTTTTTGCGTTCTCAAGTACATACATTTCCTAAAAGTCCAGATAAGAATTTACTTGATGCAATTTTTAATTTTAAATCCTTCCATAATGGATCTATATCTAATATTTATGGTATGTTGTTGGAAATGAGAAATATTCCTTTAGACAAAATTAAAAATCTCTGGGAACAAGATTTACAGATTCCAATTTCTGAGGATACTTGGAATGAAATTTTTAAATTGATTAATACCTCATCGCTATGTGCCCATCATTCCCTTCTACAATTTAAAGTGGTTCATAGGGCCCATATGACTAAAGATGAGCTCTCTCATTTTTATTCGGATATATCTCTCTAGATGTAACAGTGGAGAAACTTCACTAATTCATATATTTTGGACTTGTCCAAGTCTTGAAAAATATTGGAAGGAAGTGTTCCAAACTTTTTCAGTGCTTCTTAAAGTAAATTTTAAACTTAATCCTTTGACTGCTTTATTTGGTATTGTTGGAGGAAATGATTTTATTTTGGAGTCACATGATTTGCATATTTTGGCCTTTATTTCTCATATAGCCAGGAGGGCATTGTTGCTTAAGTGGAAGGATACCACTCTGCCTACTCCTACTCATTGGTTAAATTACGTTATGTCATGTTTAGATTTAGAGAAGATTCGCTGTTCAATTTCTGGTAGTGGGTCTAGATTTTTTGTATAATAAAAGTATATCTTTTCAATGTTATGTTTAAATTTAATGTATATGGATATGGGGTAATGAAACTATATTTGTGATTCCAGTATATTGTAATTGATATATATCTTACTGTACTCTGTATTCTTTTATGTATGAAATCAATAAAAATATTGAAAAAGAAAGACTGTTTCTATTTATCTTCCAGATGAGGAAGTTTAGTTCTAATTCTGCGTGAATAGCATGTTCCAGATACCTTTCATTTTCCATTTGGTCAGCCATCGAATTAAGTCATTAACAGAATCAGAATCAGTTTTATTATCACCGACATGTGACGTGAAAAAAGCAGCAGTTCAATGCAATACATAATCTAGCAGAGAGAGAAAAAAAAATAAATAAAAAATAATAATAAACAAGTAAATCAATTACGTATATTGAATAGATCCAAAAAAAGTGCAAAAACAAATATTGTATATTAAAAAAACAGTGAGGTAGTGTCCAAAGCTTTAATGTCCATTTAGGAATCAGATGGCAGAGGGAAAGATGCTGTTCCTGAATTGCTGAGTCTGTGCCTTCATACTTCTGTATCTCCTGCCTGATGGTAACAGTGAGAAAAGGGCATGCCCTAGGTGCTGGAGGCCCTTAATAATGGACGCTCCCTTTCTGAGACATCGCTCCCTAAAGATGTCCTGGGTACTTTGTAGGCTAGTACCAAAGATGGAGCTGATTAGATTTACAACCTTCTGCAGCTTCTTTCAGTCCTGTGCAGTAGCCCCCCACCTCCCATACCAGACAGTGATACAGCCTGTCAGAATGCTCTCCGTGATACAACTATAGAAGTTTTTGAGTGTATTTGTTGACGTGCTAAATCTCTTCAAACTCCTAATAAAGTATAGCCACTGTCTTGCCTTCTTTATAATTACATCAGTAAGTTGGGACCGGGTTAGATCTTCAGAGATCTTGACGTCAAGGAACTTGAAGCTATTCATTCTCTCCACTTCTGATCCCTCTATGAGGATTGATATGTGCTCCTTCATCTTACCCTTCCTGAAGTCCACAATTAGCTCTTTCGTCTTACTGACGTTGAGTGCCAGGTTGTTGCTGCGGCACCACTCCACTAGTTGGCATATCTCACTCCTGTACGCCCTCTCGTCACCACCTGAGAGTCTACCAATAATGGTTATATCAGCAAATTTATAGGTGCTATTTGAGCTACGCCTAGCCGCACAGTCATGTGTATACAGAGAGTAGAGCAGTGGGCTAAGCACACACCCCTGTTGTCTTTTCTGGAGTAAAGGCGGTCAAGGGGTGACTTGAACTGTATACAATTAAAGAAGCAGCAATAGGGTAGTTGAGAATCAGAATCAGGTTTAATACCACCAACATATGTTGTGAAATTTGTTAGAATCTTTTTCCAAAATCAAGGACATCTGTTTAAGATGAGAGGAATGAGTTTTAAAGGAGATCAGAGAAGAAAGCTTTTTCTTACAGTTTTTGATATCTGGAATTCATTGCCAAAGGAGGTGGGGAAGTCAGATATAATCACTATGTTAAGAGTAATTTAGATAGGCAAGGGATAGAAAGATAAAGACTTGATGTAGGTAAATAGGATCAGTATAGCTGGGCTATAGCTCTGAATGATTGTGATGGGCCAAACAACATACGAGGGGTGATTGATAAGTTCGTGGCCTGGGGTAAAAGGAGTCAATTTTAGAAAACCTAGCACATTTATTTTTCAACATAGTCCCTTCCTACATTTACACACTTAGTCCAGCAGTCATGGAGCATACGGATCCCTATTTTGTAGAAGTCAACGTTTTGGACCTCCAGAACGTGGTCCACAGCAGGGGTGATTGATAAGTTTGTGGTAGAAGGAGATGAGTTATTAACTTCAAACTTTCTGCATAATCTCTCAAAGAGTTGAACTGCACGTGCATGTAACGAGAGCTTTATAACATCGCCTTCTACCTTAGGCCATGAACTTTTCAATCACTCCTGCTTTGTACCACTTTCTGGAGGTCCAAGACGCCGATTTCAACAAAGAAAGGATCCGTATGCTCCACGACCGCCGGACTAAGTGTGTAAATATAGGAGGGGACTATGTTGAAAAATAAATATGCTAGGTTTTTAAAAGTTGACTCCTTCTACCTTAGGCCACAGATTTATCAATTACCCCTTGTATTTCTGTGCTGTAAAGCTCTGATTTCTTAACTCCCTTTATTTAGCTATAAACAAGAGTGAAGATCCCAACAACTTGAACATTGGTATGTTATCAGATTTTGGTGATTCCTGGTCTACATGTACCCTGGTTTAACCAAATTCGTGACTCTCCTTGTTTTATGGAATAAAGTTCAGAATTACTTAAAATATAAGACCATAAGATATAGGAGCAGATGTAGGCCATTTCACCTGTCGAGTCTGCTCGATCATTGCCATATCAGTGCAGAGTTTCAGGACTCTTACAAACCAAAGTCTGCAGAAGGTAGAAATCTGAAGTGAAAGCAGAAAATGGGCCATTCATATTTCTTTACAATGTAGGTTGAGGCTAATAAACCATCAAGTCTATGCTGGCCCAGAGTAATCTTATTTACCTGCAAAATTTCCCGGTAACCTATTCTTCCACCTGCCTCCTGTAGGGGCGGTTTAACAATGGCCAATTAATTTACCAACCTGCACATTCTGGCATTTTATTTATTTAGTGATACAGCACAGAGTTAGTCTTTCAAGCCACGACGCCCCATCAACCCTCAACAAACCCAATTAACGCGACCCGGAGAAAACCCACGAATTCCATGAGGAGGGCATACGGAGGCTCCTTACAGAACGGTGTCGAAATTAAACTCCAAAGTCCAGAATGCCCCGATCTGAAATAGCATTGCCCTAACCACCATGATACTGTGGCGCCCGTGGCATGTGGTAGGCAATATATGAGGGAGAGCATGCAGACTCCACACAGACATGCTAAATGGCGGGATTGAATCTAGATAGCTATGATCAGTGGAAAGAGAAGAGGAAAATGTTTTTTGCTGAAAGCCTGTATTCGAAACTGGGAAAAGTCGGAGGTGTAATAAGTTTAAAAATGCCACCCCAGAAATGACATGGCAATTGTAATAAATATGTTTCTTAGCTGTATATGTCGGTGTGCTGAGTGTAGTGTGTATAATTTCCCATTGGAAATATATGGGCTGTATTTTTTACAGATGTTTATGTCTAAGTCATGAACTAAAATAGAATATGGTGAAAATACACAAATCAGCACTTTATATAAAAATTGGCTAATATATTCAGTGTGCCATTATCTCAGCTGAAACTTCATTGACATATAGTAATGGATTCCCATTCATTCCTTACAAACTCATATGGGGATGAGGGGAGAGAATAAATCAGCCATGATCGAACGGTGGAGCAGTGTCATAGGCTGAATGGCCTAACTCTGCTCCTACATCTTATAGTCTAGCACACAAAAGTGTAACACCTTATTTTCCATATGGGAAGCCTCCAACCTGATGGCATGAACATCAATTTCTCAAACTTCCAATAATGCCCACCCCTCATCACCATTCCCCATTCCCATTTCCCTCACCTCATCTTTGCCTGCCCATCACCTCCCTCTGCTGTTCCTCCACCTTTCTTCCATAGTCTTCTGTCTTTTCTATCAGATTTCCCCTTCTTCAGCTCTGTATCTCTTTTACCAATCAACTTCCCAGCTTCACGCCGCCCCACGGTTCCACCTATCACCTTGTGTTTCTTCCTCCCTTCCCCCCTTGCCGCCATATTCTGATTCATTGCCTTTTTCACTCTAGTCCTGATGAAGGGTCTTAGCCCGAAATGTCGACAGTACTCTTTTCCATAGATACAACCTGGCTTGTTGAGTTCCTCCAGCATTTTCTGTGTGTTGCTTGGCTTAAAGACTAGTTGGTATCAGGAATGAGCTGCTAGAGGAGATAGTAGAGGCAGGTATAGTAACAACACTTAAGTGGCATGTTGACAGGTACTTGAATGAATAAGGCAAAAAAGGATATGGAATTAACGCAGGCAAGTGGGATCAGTCTAGGTAGGCATAATGGGCCTTGTCTTTGTGCTGTACAACTCTGACTCTATAAAATACAATTAAGATTTTCTGTAAACAGTAATTTTTCATGAGGACAGGGGACATGGTTCTGTCAAAGCCATTTTGTTGGCATATAGACTTGCTACAGTTCAGTACACAGTTGAGGAAGTACCATATCCTTGCTGTAAAAATAATCAAAACTGCAGGTGCTGGAAATCTGAAATATAAATGGAACACTTAATGTTTCAACTCAAAATTCTGATGAAGGGTCTTCATCATTAACTGTGCTGCCTGACCTGATGAATTTTTCCAGTATGTGCCTGCTCTGTTTACTGGTAGTTGTTTTAAGACACAACTAAACTCCTAGAAGGCGTATTGGTTACGGGCAAGCACAATTATGAAATTATCAGTTAGATTCTTTGTAGTCAGCAACATTAGCACAGGAATATTCTTCTATTGCACTGCGAAACAATGCAAAAATATTGTTAATGAGAGCTAGAGCACAGATTCATGGATACAACCTACCCCCACACCACTACTTAATAATTTCCAATGAGAGTTACCTTATGTACAGACACTCCTGTGACTAGCATCACCTTATGGACATGAAATCTATCTATATATTTATATACAAACTATATATATAATCTTATGTATTTGTATTTATTGTGCTTTTTAAATTATTGTTTTCTTTAACTTGTTGTGTTTATTTTTGTGATGCATCGGATCCTTAGTAAAGTCTTCCTTTACACTTGCATGCTGGAAATGACAAACGATCTTGATCTTAAAAAGAAGTAATGTAATGGGCCTTCCTGCTCTCTTTGCAGCTGCCAGTACAAGTTGGCTGCAGGAACATGTTGCTGATCTAAGCCGAAGGTAAGAGTGATTCAAAACTGTTGATTGATGTGATGTTGTCCTATAGGTAAAAAAAAGTTGAAGACCCTTATAGCATGAAATTAGTTTCCTTTGCATTATACAGTTGTACTGTATATCTGAGAGCCAATGAGTGCAGTAGAATCAAAAATTTACAACAATGAGCGAGACACTTCAGACCATTGTGTCCAACCCAATCAAAAAGGTACAACCCCACCTTATGCATGTTATAGTACTGGGTCATGGCTCTATGGTGCACTTCCAAGTTATTTTTGAAATGTTTCTCCCTCTAGTTTCAGACTCTGTATCAAGCTTTGGGTGAAAATTTGTTTTCTCACTTCCCTTCTTCTATCAAGAACTTAAAATCTACGACCTTGGCCATTTAAGTCACCCCTCTGCCTCATTTGTTTTAACCATCTTATCAACCTGTCCTGCTGCCTATAAACATCTGTGGCCATGCACAACAAGTTATCTTCCCCTTTAATGAGTAGAATCGGTTTTAATATCACTGCCATATGTCGTATGAAGGTTTATACTGTCCTACACAATTGACTACAATAATTTGCCCACCTTCAGCTAAACTAACTTGCCTGTAATTATATAATTTATTCCTTTCTCTCCTTTTATTCAATGGTACAACATCAACAGTTCTCAATTCCTCTGTTATTGAGATAGTTACATTTGCTAATGCAGGTAATTTGAACAGAGTATTAGAGGCCTGATGTAAAGCCTCTATACCACAAAAGAAATCATTGTGCAGAAGAGTGTAATTTAAGACATCTTCAAAACCTAAATTAAATACCTTGATCTTACTACAAGATGCTGAATTAGAGGTTTTTGAAGTAGCTGAAGGGTAATTGTTGCTCTAATTTGTTCTTTCCTCACAATCGGGCAGATTGATGTGATTTAGATAAAGATTAACCCTGTTGAGTAGGGGCATGGTAGATGATCACACAGAGTCCCAGTGGACTGCACTTTCACAAAACCACCTGCTAAAGATCAAACATTTGAGCAGTTTGTGCTACAATCACAGAATCAACTGTGGACATGAAGGTAATCCTGTAGTTAAAGAAAAATGTGTTTTTCGCATTGCTTCTTTTATGTTAGTATAATATGTTAGTATTTTATGTTATGTATAATATTCTCACTTTAGCTACAAATTGAGAATTGTTGTATAGGAGTGCTGTCATGCTTTATTAGCTTGGATAGGAACAGTCATTGGCACCTGCATTTTAAGAGAAAGGAGAAACTTGAATATATGAATAGCATAATTATACAGTAAAGAATATTGTTTAATACATAAAATAAATACCCTGGAGTAACATCAAGGCTGTAATTTCATCGTTGGACTCTGATGATTATAAAGCATTAAAGCTTCACTCTTGAAGATTATTACATCATCTTCAATGTTGGATCAGGTTACTGCTTCTCAATCACGCCCAGGGATTCGCTCTATTATCATGTAAGTGTGTTGGAGAGAATTGTTTTGCAAATGGAGACTTTTTTTTGCCAGCTGCATAAATTGTAATTATTTCCATCAATTTATTCTTCACTGTGTATGACTGGAAAATTTTAAAAGCAGTTATGTTAAAATTATGATTGGTGCAGATGATTAAAAAATGAGGCGAAATAGATCTGCAGACTACTTTAAGATCATAATTACTTTAGGCACATCATATCATGATATATCAACAAACCATTTGACTGCTTGTTGTTGTCCATGCTGTGAATTGTTAATTTATTCATGCTGGAAAAGTCAAATTTCAGCAACTTACTCAAAAAAAAAGCTGATCAGAGCATATTAAATTTCTCAATGTATTAAAAATTGAAACAACAATCTTGTCTGGTTTCCTTTGACCTCTTCAATCGATTAGCAGATTTGCTTGGATTTTCTCCTTGCAGGCTGTGCTTCTCCAAGTCCTGGTGAGAGCTTTCAGGACAGTTCTTGACGTTGGTTGGTTGAGATAACAATGAAAAACAAAATGTTTTCAAAAATGTTGTTATAATGCTCGTCAAATCAATTATTGTATATCCATAATGCTATTAAACCAAAAAATAGTGTTTTACTTATGAAGTGCTATTCCTGAAAATTCTGAAAGTCCCTAATTATATTTTACTTTCAGCTTATGTGGAATAATTCCTAGTTTAAGCAGCATTTTGCTACCTCGCATGAACCCATTTGTCCTCATTGACCTTGCAGGAGCATTGGCGCTCTGCATCACCTATATGCTGATTGAAATAAAGTAAGTTATGTATGTTGGATGTTCTGCATTATATTTGACCTCGGGCAAATTTGAAAACCAAGTGTAGAGGTGTAGAAAATACAGTTAGAAGATCTAAATCAATTTAAGTTATTGATTGTGTTAACATGGAAAGAACAATACTCATCCTTGGTTTCCCTTCTCCGTGTGCTAATTGAGTTATTTTCTCTTATGTCTCTCTCTTCCAATATCGCATTGCATGCAATTGTTCTTGCTTGCTTCTTTGTCACATAGCTAGTCTCCTTGGAGCTTAAATTCCTTTTCTGCCTTTTTCACTGCAGCTACAAATAAGAAAATTCCTTCCCTTGGCTTTCTCCTAGTTCTTCTACACTCTCTGATGTTTTTTATATATTTCAATGAAGCGATATCATCTGTAGGGAAATGCCCTTTTTTAAAACTATTTCTATTCATTCAAAGGACATAGCTTCACAGGTTGATCCAACACTTAATTGCCCATTCTTAATTGCTCTTGACAACCGTTGTAATTCTTGCGGGGGGGGGCGGTGTGTGTAGGCGAGGATGTTCCAGGACTTTAAACCAACGGCAATAACTCAGTGACGGCCTGTATGTTTGCTACACCCAGTTCTATATCTCTCAAACCCACAAATGTGTTGTCAGCCTGCTTAATTGACAAGATTTTTCAACTGAACTCTGGGATGCTTGAAGTCATTGTTGTAGCTCCTGTCACAGTATTTCCAATTAGTTCACCTGAGTTCATTTTCCACTGGGTTTGGGAGAGACTAGAACAAAGATCATGGGTTAGGGGTGAAAGGTGAAATGTTTAAGGGGAACATGAGGAGGAACTACTTCATCCAAAGGATGATGAGAGTGTGAAATGAGCTGCTGGCAAAAGTGATGAAAACAAGCACAATTTCAATATTTATGAGAAGTTTGGGAGATGGAAGGGGTATGGAAGGCAGTGGTCCAGGTGCAGGTCGATGGAATTAGACTGAATCATAGTTTGACATGGATTAGATGGCCCAAAGGACCTGTTTTTGTGCTGTAGAGCTCTGTGACTCTCTGACACCATCTCCTTCTGCACATTATTGCTTCCCAGTTAAGCAATAAGCAATAATTTTAACAAATCCTAAATCCAGTCACTGTCATTAACAATTTTCACTCTGCGGATGCCCACGATCATTCCAGTTCAATCTCTCCACCCTCTCCACAGTTAAGACTTCCGTTGCTGAAATGCTTATCTTCTCAATCACACCGAGACTCACTTGTTGATCCTCTTGTTCAGCACTCTTAACACCAGCTACTCAAAACTATGCTGACTCTTCCTTGTATAACTTATATCTTACTTGGATCCTGCATCTTAAATCTTAAGTGTTAGGTTCCGTCAATCAGCATTAATGTTCTAACTTACAATTGGAAGTTCTCAATACCTTCTACAGTTCCCTTCATATCTTTACCACATACCTTCTCATTCACCTCCTTTTATTCTAAAGTACATTAAATATAAAATACAGAAATAAAACATTCAACATTATGAGTGTGGTGACATATAAACTTGAGTTTCCATCTATTCCATTCATTCCATCTCAGCCTTTCAGCATTATCTTTCTGTTCTGTTTACCTGATTTTGTTTCTTTTAAGAGAATCTATTCTATCTCCTCTTCTTTCCCAATGGTCATTGTTTAAAGATCTCTACCATGTCAGTTCTTGCCTTTACTATTCTTCAAAAAATGCCCAAGTATGTTCACTTTCTTGATAACACTTCCTTATTAGTTTTTCAGTTCTGATACCATCCACATATTGGTAGTTTTCATAATGTGTTTCAGGCTCTTAGCAAATTAACGTTAACGTAAATACTTTTAAATTTAATTTTAGCCATAGATTTTAGAAACTTTCAGATTTCTCAATAGTCCATGAACCCATGAATACTACCTCACTACTCCTTTTAAATCTCTCTGCCAACTGCACTTTTGCATTTCCACATTTAAAACACTCTCATGATATATCCAAGCTTTCATTGCCCTCCTTAATAATGTCCTTTACAGTTCTGTACCTGCTTACTTTATATTGTAAAGAATTGAGACTTTTTAAACCTGAAGGGTGCCGTAATGATGCAAATAGTTAACTCAAATAAAAATGGGAAGTGTACAGGTCTATATTATTATCCTTTACCCTCTAACTATTTTTCTCCATCATTCCCAGTAATTATTTTGCAGTGGATACAGCTTCAGCTATAGCTATTGCAGTTATGACGTTCGGCACCATGTACCCTATGAGTGTCTACAGTGGAAAAGTGTTACTTCAGGTAGGAGTTCTTATCAGAAGTCAACCAGTGGTAATAGAAAATGCACTGTATGATTATCAGTAAATTAGGTTCTTGCTAAAACTACTGAAACATAATTTTTCAGAAAGATCTTTTTGAAGCTTGATAATAGAGTATGTAAAATGGTGTAATATTACGAGGGGTGATTGATGTGTCCGTGGCCTATGGTAGAAGGAGTCTATTTTAGAAAACCTAGCACATTTATTTTTCAACGTAGTCCCCTCCTACATTTACACACTTAGCCCAGCAGTCGTGGACCATACGGATCTTGGACCTCTAGAAAGTGTCCACAGCAGGGATGATTGATAAGTTCGTGGCCTAAGGTAGAAGGAGATGGATTATTAACTTCAAACTTTCTGCAATATCACTCAAAGAGTTGACCTGCATGTGCATGTAACGAGAGCTGTATATCTCATCTCCTTTTACCTTAGGCCACAAACTTATCAATCACCCATCCGTGGACACTTTCTGGAGGTCCAAGATCCGTATGCTCCACAACCGCCGGACTACGTGTGTAAATGTAGGAGGGGACTATGTTGAAAAATAAATATGCTAGGTTTTCTAAAATTGACCCTTCTACCTAGGGCCATGAACATATCAATCACCCCTCGTATATCCATTTGATCTGTATATTTTAATCTGGATTTGGAAGAAATTTATTATTTTATTATTCTGCACGTTAGATGAAATTAGATTATGAATTAAGAGTACAGTATAAGAGTCATGTTGAACAACATTAGGAACTGTTGACTTAGCTATCTATTGATGTTGGGAATGAGGTCTCAATAAGAAGAAACGGAGTGGAAAAAAATGGGGCAGTAATTCATTTTAATGAATAAATTAGTTTTCTGTATAACAATGCTGTGATTACATTTATTTTTGCAGACAACACCTTCACATGTGATTGGACAGTTGGATAAGCTTTTAAGAGAGGTATGCATTGAATTAAAGGTTTTTGATTCACTACTCATTTACGTTTGTACATTATTTAATGTATGGATATGATTAAATATTCACTTTTCAATATGCAACTGTATCCAAGGTCTGTACAGTTAATAAAGATGTTTTAATGCGATTGAACAATCTATTGCCATTTAAAACCAGTGGAAACAATGTTGGTTGTGGCCCTACTTCTCATCAGACTCCTCGAAGGAAACATGGCTGCCGGTCTGGGCTACAAAGTGCGTTTAAAGATCAGGGTTTTTGACTCTCAATACCGACTATATTGCTGGCATATATACAGTCTCCAGAAAATAAAATTGATGTTCTCAGAGCAAGGGTGCTGTGTCAGAGGATGTTAGGACCGCGTGCGTCTTCTGCTTCACAGAATCCTGGTTAACCCTTTCCATACCAGATGCAGCAGTTCAGTTTGATGGGTTCACTATACACCATCAGTATCGGACTGTTGAGCCTCTCAGAAACAGAGGTGGAGGTGCATGCCTCATGATCAACTCCTCTTGGTGCGCAAGTGTGACAGTGATGTCCCAATTCTGATCACCAGACCTGGAATATCTCGCAATGAAGTGGCAGCCATTTTACCTACCACAGGAGATTTTTTCGATTATTTTGTAGTGTATACATTCCACCTCAGGCCAATGTCAAACAGGCTCGGAATGATCTGAGCATGTGCGAAACAGCACACCCTGACGCCTTCACCATCATTTTGGGGGAATTTAACCAGGTCAGCTTGAAAATGTCACCAAATAATTATCAACAAGTCAGTGCCAGAGGAAACAACACACATGACCACTGTTACACCACCATCAAGGGTGCTTATCGTGGTTTTCCATACCCACACTTTGTTAAGTCTGATCACCTGCTATACTTCTACTCCCTGAGTATAGGCAGAGACTGAAGACTGCAGCCCCAGCAGTGAGGACCAAGAAGGAATGGACAAGCGGAGCACAGGAGCGCTTACAAGACTGCTTTGAATTGGTGCACTGAATATTCAGGGATCAACTTCGAATCTGGATGAGTGTGCAGCAGTTGTTACCATCTTCATTAAAACCTGTGTGGATGAGTGTGTGCGTTAGAAAACCTGTTGTGGATTCCCAAACCAAAAGCCATGGATGAACCAGGTCTGTACAAGAAAATCAGATATGACTTGCAGGGGGTTATTTTAAGAACAAAGAGACAATTCCGAGCGAGATTGGAGGCAACATCGGATGCACGTCAATTCTGGCAGGGTTGACAGGACATTACACAACGAAATCCAATGGCATAAGTGGCAGCGATGCTTCACAACCCAATGAGCTCAATGCCATCTATGACTGCTTTGGAAGGGAAAATATAACTACAACTGTGAAGATCACAGCTGCACCCAGTGACCTTGTGATCTCTGGTCTCAGAAGCCTATGTCAGGCTGTTTTTCAGGAGGGTGAACCCTCACAAGGCAGCAGGCCAAGATGGAGTGAGTACCTGATGAAGTTCTGAAAACTTGTGCCAATCAACAAGTGGAAGTATTCAAGGACATTTTCAACCTCTCACTGCTACTGTCAGAAGTTCCCCTGGCTTCAGAAGGGCAACAATTATACCAGTGCCTAAGAAGAGTCGCGTGAGCTGCCTTAATGACTCACATCTACAATGATGAAATGCTTTGAAAGGTTGGTCATGCCTGGAATCAACTCTGCCTCAGCAAGGACCTGGACCCAGTGCAATTTGCTTATCTACGGCTAGGTCTACAGCAGATGCAATCTCAATAGCTTTTCCAATTCCCTTAGATCACATGGAAAATACATACACCTATGGCAGGATGCTGTTTGCTGACTATAGCTTAGTGTTCAACACCATCATTCCCACAATCCTGATGGATACTGGCATGGATAGCGGAATGGCTGACAGGCAGGAGGCAGCAAGTGGGAGTAAAAGGGGCCTTTTCTGGTCGGTTGCCGCTGACTAGTGGTGCTCCTCGGATCAGTATTGGGACTGCTGCTTTTCACATTGTTTGTCAATGATTTAGATAATGGAATTGATAGCTGTGCAGCAAAATTTGTGGATGATACGAAGATAGGCGGACAGGTAGGTAGTGCTGAGGAAGTAATGTGATTGCAGTAGGACTTGGACAAATTGGCAGAATGAGCAAAAAAGTGGCAGATGAAATGCAGTGTTGAGAAATATATGATAATGCATTTTGGTAAAAGGAACGATAGTGCAGACTATTATCTAAATGGGGAGAAGGTTCAAACATCAGAGGTGCAGAGGAACTGAGGGAGTCCTTGTGCAAGACTCCTAGGAGGTCGAGTCTGTGGTAAAGAAGGCAAATGCAATGTTGGCCATTATTTCAAGAGGAAGAAAATATCAAAGCAAAGAGATAATGCTGAGTCTTTATAAGATACTGGTCAGGCCGCACTTGGAGTATTGTCAACAGTTTTGGGCCCCATAAGTATACATTTTACTTTACTCTGAAAATTATAGATCTATTTGCTTTTATCACAACATTAGCAAATTCAAATGTTGCCAATCACCCTGATTTCAATGTTCTAGCACCTAAATTGGTTTCTCACCAGTGTAAGTTGAGAAAACAAATCTGATCATTTGTGCACTCACAGGAGTCAAGATAAAAGTGACTATAAAAATTGCTGGATCTGTTTTTATTTATGATTATAAAATGCTAAGATCTTAAAGGCAACATTCAAGATTGGAATTTTTTCTCAATTTACCATATTCCCTATGTTGCTGCATTTCAGCTGGCGTAAGTGTTCCCTTTGTTATTAATTTGAAATATATAGAGAGGATCTGCAAGCAGCCACAGTGTAGCTTATCTTCTTGAGCAAAGATTGAGGTCTTTTTGCAGGCACCTATAACATTTCTTTCATTTTCATTTTATTGACTAATGTTAGTCCTCTTACAATGGAGAAAATGTGATAACAATGCATCGTATATGTAATTTTCTTGCTAAAATAGTGTAAGCAAAAAGCAAAATAAGTTAAAAATCCAGAAACAAGTGGTTAAATAAAAACTCAGCTGACCAGTGTCCATATATGTTAAGCATTTGAAAGCATGTATGGCTGAAATATTAGTGTCTGTTCACTCAACATTATCTGAGCCCATCTGGCATTTCAGTTTGTATTCAGTTATTTTTTCTTATTCCTAATTCCTTATTTTTTCTAATATATTTTTCCTTATTCCTTTTAATCTGTTTTATTTTACCTAGCTCTGTTTTGTTCACTCATGTTTGAGGATTAGATCCTACTAAGAACAGGACTTGAAATCTATAAATTCGTAGATCATCCTAAGAATTATGTCGGTTCCATAAAGAGGGTGAAACCTACCTCTGGTGTTGATACTCTGATCACTTAAATAGCCAATGATAGTATAAATATCAGAGTTTTAGACTTCGAGACACCAGACATAGTCCAGCAAAAAATACTCTAGGTAATACTCTAGAGAAAACTGGCAGAGAACATAAAAACGGACTGTAAAAGCTTTTATAGATATGTAAAAAGGAAAAGATTGGTAAAGACAAATGTAGGTCCCCTGCAGACAGAAACAAGTGAATTGATTATGGGGAGCAAGGACATGGCAGACCAATTGAATAATTACTTTGGTTCTGTCTTCACTAAGGAGGACATAAATAATCTTCCAGAAATAGTAAGGGACAGAGGGTCCAGTGAGATGGAGGAACTGAGTGAAATACATGTTAGTAGGGAAGTGGTGTTAGGTAAATTGAAGGGATTGAAGGCAGATAAATCCCCAGGGCCAGATGGTCTGCATCCTAGAGTGCTTAAGGAAGTAGCCCAAGAAATAGTGGATGCATTAGTGATAATTTTTCAAAACTCGTTAGATTCTGGACTAGATCCTGAGGATTGGAGGGTGGCTAATGTAACCCCACTTTTTAAAAAAGGAGGGAGAGAGAAACCGGGGAATTATAGACCGGTTAGCCTAACGTCGGTGGTGGGGAAACTGCTGGAGTCAGTTATCTAGGATGTGATAACAGCACATTTGGAAAGCGGTGAAATGATCGGACAAAGTCAGCATGGATTTGTGAAAGGAAAATCATGTCTGACGAATCTCATAGAATTTTTTGAGGATGTAACTAGTAGAGTGGATAGGGGAGAACCAGTGGATGTGGTATATTTGGATTTTCAAAAGGCTTTTGACAAGGTCCCACACAGGAGATTAGTGTGCAAACTTAAAGCACACGGTATTGGGGGTAAGGTATTGGTGTGGGTGGAGAATTGGTTAGCAGACAGGAAGCAAAGAGTGGGAATAAACGGGACCTTTTCAGAATGGCAGGCGGTGACTAGTGGGGTACCGCAAGGCTCAGTGCTGGGACCCCAGTTGTTTACAATATATATTAATGACTTGGATGAGGGAATTAAATGCAGCATCTCCAAGTTTGCGGATCACACGAAGCTGGGTGGCAGTGTTAGCAGTGAGGAGGATGCTAAGAGGATGCAGGGTGACTTGGATAGGTTGGGTGAGTGGGCAAACTCATGGCAGATGCAATTTAATGTGGATAAATGTGAAGTTATCCACTTTGGTGGCAAAAATAGGAAAACAGATTATTATCTGAATGGTGGCCGATTAGGAAAAGGGGAGGTGCAACGAGACCTGGGTGTCATTATACACCAGTCATTGAAAGTGGGCATGCAGGTACAGCAGGCGGTGAAAAAGGCGAATGGTATGCTGGCATTTATAGCGAGAGGATTCGAGTACAGGAGCAGGGAGGTACTACTGCAGTTGTACAAGGCCTTGGTGAGACCACACCTGGAGTATTGTGTGCAGTTTGGGTCCCCTAATCTGAGGAAAGACATCTTTGCCATAGAGGGAGTACAAAGAAGGTTCACCAGATTGATTCCTGGGATGGCAGGACTTTCATATGAAGAAAGACTGGATGAACTGGGCTTGTACTCGTTGGAATTTAGAAGATTGAGGGGGGATCTGATTGAAACGTATAAGATCCTAAAGGGATTGGACAGGCTAGATGCAGGAAGATTGTTCCCGATGTTGGGGAAGTCCAGAACGAGGGGTCACAGTTTGAGGATAGAGGGGAAGCCTTTTAGGACCGAGATTAGGAAAAACTTCTTCACACAGAGAGTGGTGAATCTGTGGAATTCTCTGCCACAGCAAACTGTTGAGGCCAGTTCATTGGCTATGTTTAAGAGGGAGTTAGATATGGCCCTTGTGGCTACGGGGGTCAGGGGGTATGGAGGGAAGGCTGGGGCGGGGTTCTGAGTTGGATGATCAGCCATGATCATAATAAATGGCGGTGCAGGCTCGAAGGGCCAAATGGCCTACTCCTGCACCTATTTTCTATGTTTCTATGTTTCTATGTAATTGTACTGATGATGCTTCCTGTAAAATCAGCCAGTGCCAGATACCAATTTACAAAGCAAGATGAAATTCTTGATCCACTCAACAGAAAAATGGAATTGATTAAATCAAAAATGTCTTTGCTCATAGAGACAAAAGTACAAACAAACCAAAATATTATGTGTGTAAAATGAACTCGTAAGCAAATATTTTATGATAGTACTAATGGAGTGCCAAATTGTTTGAAATATTGTCTTTCACTTGAGATATGAAATTGAGGTGGATGCAGAAGATTTAATGCCCTATCTGAAGAAGAGTGGTATTCTTCCTGATTGATTTTTGTCCTTCAGCAAACGTAGCAAAGGGGAAAACTTGTTACAGCAGCTTGTACTTGAATGTTGCCTTGTACACAGTAAAATATCCCATTAGCTACTTGATCCCAGTAACCTTCCTATGAACGTCTACCTGACAATTTTTTGACATTAGAATAATGAAAACCCTTCAGAAGTATTTCATTTTCTGTTACTTTAGGGCATCCCGATGTAATAAGAGAAGCAACAAATATGACAGTCTGCTGAAGCAACTCAGCCAGTTAAACAGGTTTTTTTGGGGTGGGCAGATTGAGGAATTGTTTGATGTTTCACGGCAAAACCATGCCAGCAGGAATCTGATTGGTTGACCAAGAAAGGGCTAGGGTTGGGTGACAGGTAGATTGAGCCAAATAGGAGAGGGGGAGGGGAGTTGAGAGACAGAGACATGGATGGTAGATGGAGGTAGGCAAATAAAAGAAAGAAAAAATAGAGTGTTGCAGCACATTAATGGGTCTTTTGGCCCACCTTGTCCGTGCCGAACCGTCAATCTGCCAAGTCCCATCAACCCACACCCGGACTATAGCTGTCCATGCCTCTCCTATCCATGCACCTATCCAAACTACTCTTAAATGTTGCAATTGAACCTGCATTCACCACTTCTGCAGATAGCTCATTCCACACTTCCACCACCCTTTGAGTGAAAAAGCTCCCCCTCAGGTTCCCCTTAAATATTTCACCTTTCACCCTTAACCTATGATCTCCAGTTCTAGTTTCACATAACCCCAGAGAAAAAAGCCTGCTTACTTTTACTACATTTATACCCTTCATAATTTTGTATGCAATACCTCTGTCAAATCTCCCCCATGGGGGATTGAATTGAGCGTCTGACAGTGAGGACAGTATATCATAGTTTTGGCAGAAGCAAGAAATGTGACAGTTCAAAAAAGCAGGTCCTGAGCCATTCTCCAAGCTGTTTTTCCATTGTCAGGCACGTTGTTTTCCATGTCCAGCATGAATGCTTTGAGCATGTAATAGAAACAAAAAGTAGTTTGACAGCAGCGTAACACACGAGCTGATTTTTCAAAACCATTTAGTATTGCCATATAATAGATAACCTGACAGCTCCTAATGAAAACAAATCTAGATGTTTATTAGTTTAGAAATATTAACCATGTCTGAAAGTAAATCCTAAGGCTTAAGTCACTGCAGTTATTTTTTTTTGGTGTCTCTGTGACAGGTCTCAACTCTGGATGGCGTTCTTGAAGTGCGGAATGAACATTTTTGGACCCTAGGATTTGGAACTCTGGTATGATCTTTGAATCTGAATGTACTTGCAGATCAATGAACTCTGAAATGCTCTGAGTTGCTTATGAATATTATTTCTAGGATTTTTTTTCTAATACTTAATAATTGTAATAAACTCCTATATGCCAATTAGTCTGACCTCAGTAGTTGGGAAGATGTTGGAGCTGATTATTAAAGATGAGTTCTCAGGGTACTTGGAGACACAACATAAAATAGGCAGCATTGTTTCCTCAAGGGAGAATCTTGCCCGACAAATCTGTTGGAGTTCTTTGGAGAAATAACAAGCAGAATAGACAAAGGAGAATCGGTTGATGTTGTATACTTAGATTTTCAGAAGGCCTTTGATGGGATGCACACATGAAGTTGCTTAACAAGCCATGAGCCCATGGAACTACAAGAAAAATTCTAGAATGGTTAAAGCAGTGGCAGGAGGCAAAGAGAGGGGGAAAAGGGAGCCTTTTCTGACTGGCTGCTGGTGACTAGTGGCGCTCCACAGGTGTCTATGTTGGGACCAATTCTTTTTATGTTATATGCCAATGATTTGGATGATGGAATTGATGGCTTTGTTGCAAAGTTTGCAAATGATATTAAGAAAGGTGGAGAGGCAGGTATTTTGAGGAAATGGGGAAGCTACAGAAGGACTTAGATTAGGAGAATGGGCAAAGAAGTGGCAGATGGAATACAGAGTTGGGAAGTGTATGGTCCTGTACTTTGGTAGAAGGAATGAAAAGGTTGACTATTTTCTAAATGGAGAAAAAAATTCAAAAATCTGAGGTGCAAAGGGACTTGTGCAGGATTCCTTAAAGGTTAATTTGTAGGTTGAGTCTGGTGAGGAAGGCAAATACGATGTTAGCATTCATTTCAAGAGGACTAGAATATAAAAGCAAGAATGTAATGTTGACACTTTATAAAGCACTGGTGAGGCCCCCCTCTCCACGCAGCTGATAAATCCAAAGGAATGGCAGAGACCGATACAGTTTGGCACCGGTGGCATCGCAAGAGTTGACAGTCAGTGTTGATCTCAACATAGGACTGCCTTAGGGACTCCAGCTCTGGGTTTACTCCCAAACCCTTCCCTATGAGTGGGTAGGGCCGCAAGGCAGCAGTGGTTTGAGATTAGAGTTTTCCTTCTAGATGAGCTGCCAAAGGCAGCTGATGAGCTCCATCTGCCCTAAGTGTCTGGTCTTTGCCTCTATTCCTGTCACTAGAAACCATTCTGCCGTGCTTAGTAGCTAAGCCACATGTGAAGGCCAGGAGGTTGACTTGGTTGTCAGAGGCTTGTTGAGCCGCACATCACTGGGAGCATTTAATAAGTAGTGGGAGCATATACCTATTACCTCCCCCGGCTAAGACAACTTTAAGGAACCTGATTCTGTGTTGCAGTAAAAAGTAGCTTCCCATCAGAATTTAAAATAAGCCTTTATTTATCCTGTTGCATCTTTTCTCTTCATTGGTCCTGTTATTTCTCATCATTAGCGATTTTATGTTTATTACTCTCCTATGTCCTTTATGTTCTGACATTACAATCCATTATCATCATATAGAAAAAATTATATTCATTTGCCTTTTGAGGTTCAGCTTTCCATTCGGAAGTGGGAGAAGTAATTTTAAAGAATATGGAGTCATAGAGTCATATGTTACAAATGAGATCAACAAAAAGAAAACTAATGACAAAGCTAAAGTTTTTCCGCCTTATGAAGGGTTGATTGAGAAATGGGTTCAAAAAAATCCAGATAATCTAGAAAATAGCTTCACAAATTAAATGTAGTTTGTGACATGATTACAAGTTCATCAAAAAATAGTAAGGAAGCAAAGCATTTGTGAGAGCGAATCTGGGAGTGATGTGAGGAAATTAGTTGCAAAGGAATAATTAATGCCTGAAATGTGTTTCTGGATTGGATGAAAGAGTCTATGATTTAGAGAACAATATGTTTCTTTTGAATTGGAAATGTTAACGGTAATAGTATTTTTGGAACAAAACCAGTTATTATCTGCAAATTCAATTCCAAAATCGAACTAAATGGACAAAATCGATATTTGTCCATTGAGTAACAAAGGAACATTCAAACTGCTTTCAAAGCAAATAAAGCACATTTCAAATCTGTCATTTCTTTCCCCTGTTGTGTATTTTCCTGTGTAATTCTATCACCTTTGTTTATGTTCCTGCTTGATGTCAATAAACCATTAAATGTCGCTGTTTCTCCTCATAGACACATATTGAGCTTTGCCTGCTTGCTTCTGTGTAAAAATAGATCTTGCAACATTTCACTTAGATCCACTTGGGAAATATTTCTAAACAAACAGACTTCTTCACAAAATATATTATCAATCTGTATTCGCAAACATAGATACACATGGATTTATTTGTATGGCAGAGCTAATAAAGTACTGCATTATTTTAATTGCTTTCACAAGTACATGAATCAGGCTTCCATGTTTTATTGGGTATGTGTATCACATACGATAAGGAACTGGTTATAAACAAATCGTTTTGTTGGGACCATATTGGAACATGTTTCTGGAGAGTAAAATGTTTAATTACTTGTTGCAAACAATTAGGCCCAAGAGAGCAAATCAGCATTAGAGAGATTAGTCTCAAGCCACATCAAGTGCGAACTTGCCATATACCAGACACAGTAGAAAATCTGAAGTAACAGGTGTGAAAATAGATTGTGGATCCATTCAGTTGTTATATTTGTAGCACACATTCTTTCCACTGAAATCCCTCTGCACCATACTCTATATGAACATTTCTTAAAACATACCCTAAATGAACCTTGTGCTGCTGATGCATAATATTTTAATTTTTTTAAACCCTACTTCCTCTTCTTAATTCCAAGTTTAATTTTGAAATTTTTTCTTTTATATTTGGTCAGAAAGCTGAAGTATGCATATTTAATACTTAGGGAAAAGTTTCATTTTCTACCTGATTTTTACCTGTATTAATGAGCCAAGATTTGCTGTACTAGTTTCCATCTCACCCACAATTTTCCAGGGAGTGGAGTCCAGAAAAGGTAGGTGAGGTGGTGCTGGATGGCTGGAATTCACAAATTAACATTGCAACTCCTATCACGGTACCTTACTGTAAATAGAAACCACCAAACAATATCACTTGCACTGAGATTACCTTGTCAAACCTGTGGCACTTTGTTATCTGCTGCCTTTGTACTACATATTGTCTTGTTAAACTAGTTATCCTACTCGTAGAATTGCAGATATTTTTATTAGCCATGAAGTTGCATCTCCACAATTGGCTGTTGCCGTTGTTGGCTTCACTGATTTGAAGACAGAAATTTTACAAGTCCAATTGAAAAGCATGATCATGTAGTTTTACCTTTCCACTAATTGCAGCACAAGTAGAAATTTTGAAGTGGGGGGGAACAAATTTTCTAGCCAGTCTGCATGCAGCAAGACCTCACAAGCAATATTCCAGTTAAAGTCATGATACTCTATTTTACTGTTGTCAGTTGAGATACAAATATCAGCTATGACAATCAGAACACTCCCATGCTTCAAAGAGTGTTATAAGATCTTTTATTTCCACCTGAGAAATAAAACAGAATTACATTGAAATTGTTGCCTAGAAATGTTATTTCACTTCATGACCTTGAATGCTTTTCTGGCTATTTTTGCAGGGCATGTTATCTAGGGGATAATGTTTTTTTTTCAACCTCATCTTCAGATAATTTGCACTGTGTCTGCTCAACTTTTTGCTTTTTAATGATTGTGATTGCTGTTAAGTTGGTAATTTCATTAGTCTGGTATGTGAACCTGCAAAAGTTGGTTGACTAGACACCCAGACTCTTGCTCCTGTTGGGGTGTACCCCTGGCAGGACAGCAATTCCAAACATTCTCAAAGTCATTCCATTGTCATTATCTTATGCATTTAGAAAAAGGGATCACTGACAATATCTTCAAGGTCGCTCCAGCCTGCTCCAGTCTCATTTAAAGCACCTTTAATACATCCTCTGGATTATTAATAACTTAACCAGTAGATTACTCTTTTAACCTCTGTTGTCCTCATGCCATTGCCAAGATCAATTATTCCTTGAATGCGCATGAAAGGATGTACAGCACTTCTTCACTATATGCCTATTAAAATATAAGCAGGTATATAGCAAGGGAGTGCTTTGTTTCCCTTCATTCACACCGTCATGGTCCCCAATCAGAAATGGACTCATGGAAAACAGCAAGTTGTTTTCTATTGCCAAGTCCACCAGTAAATATAGGGCATGATGCAAGTTGCAAATCATCACATGAAGATATTTTCAACTCATAGGCTCAGTCAGCATGGAAACTGGTCCATTAGTCCAACAAGTCTTGAACGAGGTGTTTATATTTCACCACCTCCTTTAGCACTGAGTTCCAGATATCAACCACTCTATGTGTGAAATATTTCCCCCTCAAACCACTTTAAAACTCCTTCCTCTCAACTTAAACCTTTGACCTCTAGTTTTGATAGCCCTACCATGAGAAAAAAACTTCTGGCTCTTTACCTCTTATAAATTTATATACCTTTATCAAAGCACCCACAACCTTCTTCAGCCCAAGGAAAGCAAACCCAGCCTATTTAATATCTCTCCATAACTAAAGACCTTCAAACCAGACAGTATTCTGGTGAATCTCTTCTGCACTCCCCAGTGCAACCACATCCTTCCGATAGTGTGGTGACCTGCAATTTACATAATTCCATATGATTTGTTAAGATGCAACATTACATCCCAACCATTATATTCCATGTCCTGATCCTTGAAGGCAGGCAAGCATGCAATATGCCTTCTACAGTACTCTACTTACCTGTGTTGCCATTTTCAGGGAACAATGGACTTGAACCCCTGCGACCTTCATCAACTTTCCTTAGCACCCTACCATTTACTGTATATGTCCTTATGCCTTTTTGACTTCCCGGAATGTATCACCTTGTGCTTGTGGGGATTAAATTTCATGTTCCAATGCTCTGCCCTGCTTTAGCTGTAGCTTTAGTTAACCTTCCTCACTCCAACAGCGCCATTTTTGTGTCATCTGAAAACGTACTAATCACACTTCCTACATTCATATCAAAGTCACTATAATCTCAAACAACAAGAGTCTCAACACCAATTCCTGTGGTATAACACTGGTCACAGACTTCCAGTCAGTCAGGTAACCTGTGTGCCTTTGGTTGATGGACCAGTATACCATTTGGGTCTTGCATACTGGAGGAGCAAAATCTTTTATTCTACTGGGTAATTGACAACCAAATGGCATGAATCTTGAGATTTCTGACCTTAGGTAGCCTTTCCTCCCTCTCCTTTTATCCCCTTAGCCTGTCTGGCAGCATCTGTGGTGGGGGTGGGGAGAGAAACTGTTGATGTTTCAAGACAAATCCTGCACAGCAAAATTGAGAGTGGAGAGGCAAGATGGCCAGCAGCTTTCTGTCAGGTTCACACTCCTATTTCTCCCACTCCACCCCAGTCCCAACCCCACCTGGCTTCATCCGTTGCTTTTTTTTACTTTTTTCTCTTTCTTTGTTTGCCCCCATCTACCACTCAACCACGAATTGTCTCAAAGTCCTTTTCTTGCTACTCCCCTTCTCTCCATTCTCAGTTCCGATGTGCAAGATTTGACTCGAAACATCAGCAGTTCCTTTCCCCCCCACAGATAATGCTCGATGCACTAAGATTGGTTGTTGCTCCAGATTCCAGCATCAGCAGACAAGATCTTTGTGTCCACCATAGTGGAGGTTGTCAAACATGTTACTAGAATCCACTATTATAGCATCTACCATTATGCTTGCACCAATCTTCTTGTTACCTTCTCAAGAAACTCAATCAAATTAATGAAACAGGATTTCCCCGCACAAAATCATCCCTGATTAGCACCTACCTTTTCAAGTGTACATAAATGGTATCGATATCCCTTAAGATTTTCTCAAATAATATTCCTAGCACTGAAGCAAGCTACACTGGCAAGTAGTTACCTAGTGTTTCCCAGCTGCCCTTCTTAAACAAAGATACAAAAATCAGTGTCGGGGTCCCATCCACCTCCTCCCTCATGAAGTCTTGGGCATTTATCAACCCTTGCACATCTAATGACTTCGAACACCTCCTCTTGCTCCAGATTATTAGCATATTCTTCCCTTAACTCACTACCTTCTATGTCCATCTCTTTGGTGAATACCAATAAGCATTCATTCAGGATCTCTCCAACATCATCTTGCTCCACATATGGATTGCCCCAACCTAAGGGAACCTGCCCTTTCTCTAGCTACCCACTTGCTCCTGATACACCTGCAGACCACTATTTTCCTTGTCTAAATGTCAACCATCTTGTCATTTATTTCTGAATACAATTATAGTCATCGGTATTAGAAGTCTTCAACCCATAGGTATTTGACCATTCTTTAAAATGTTATTTTCAGTAAGGCAGCTACTATTATACCCTTTCTGATTCCCTTTTACTTTCTTTTTGCTTATTTATTTAAAACTTGCTGGAATAATTTTAAAATTTTATTAAGTGCTGTAAGTATCCCTATACACAGGATAGTTTCCCATAAGCTCTGGGTGGTTCCTATTTGTAGAGTATTTCACTGTAGCTAATGTATCAGCTGCATTTGTTTACTGTTTGTGACTCTTAAGTTTGCTGTTTGACTGTTTTGTACACATGTATGTGCCATATCCTGGAAATTTGTCCCAATGGGTTATAAAGCAAAGCACAATAACATGTTATGCTGATTAAAAGAATGAAAAATATTATGAATCCAGTACCACAGTGGAATGCACTGACACAAGAGCATTGAAAAGCCATCAGGATTGTTCCCTTCTCACAGATAGCAGGCAGTGTTAACTGGTTAATACATTTTTTTAAGTTCGTAGGGGTAGTTTTGGGGACAGAGAGGAGAGTTAGGGATCAGGTTAGAATTTAGGGACAGATGTGGGGAAATTAGACGATGGGACAGAGAGTAAACTCTCTTGCTGACGTACGAGGGTCAGCAATGTGGATGTGGTCAGATGCTGAGCCGGCAGACCAGTGAGGATGAGAGTTGTGCCCCCCCCCCCCCCAAGGTCAGCAAGTTGTTGGCATATTCTGGGGTCGAAGTTCTGTGCAAGCAGGAGGCATGAGCAATGGTGATCCTCGAGGTACACGTGTCAGTGAGACCGGAGTTCAAGACCTCGCGCTCAGGGTTGTCACTCATCCTCATTGGCAGGTCTCTTGGGTTGATACCAAAGATCAAATTCCAAAAATCAATTGGAAGTCCAGATCGAAATCCAAATGGTCGATCAGAAGTCCAGAAGTGGAGGCCTGATGGCCAGCGCCCTAAGTCTGCAAATCCACTGGAGTAGTTCGAAACCTAATGTCTGTGAATCTACGAGTCCACTGGAGGCCCAAGACAGCTTGTTTGGGGTTAGAGGACTGAGTATGTGCATGGGTGGGTGGAAAAAGGATGAACGGGTTTTTCGCTTGGTGTGTTCTGTGTTCTGCTGAGCATGGTGGCATGCCATTTTGGCACTGGAATGTGTGACGTTTGTGGGCTACCCTCAGCACATTCTTGGTTGGTTGCTAACACATTTCACTAGGTCTGGATATGATAAATAAATCTGAATTTGAGACAGGCTTCTGAGAGATCTGTGGCTTGGTTTTATCTGAAAACTGAAAGTGTCCATTCTTGGTAATACTGCGGCAGAATTGTGTAGTAAGATTGGTGAAGAAATATACTATAAATAATTATAATGTGGAAGGTAAGAAAAGTTCCCTTTGAAATGTTTAGAATGGCCTTTTCAGTATTCTGCATCTGTTTTCATGACAGAAGAGATTGATGCCAAAATATCAGTGTAGGAACTGACTAAAAAAAAGTTGGCCTTCCTGTAATAAAGACAACCATATATGAACATTAGCTTGGATAGATAAAAAACCCAAGTTAGTCAGCTTTTTAATGGTAACTGAGAGGGGTGCTGAGAACCATGTGATTATGATGCCTGCAAGGACTTTCATAATATGCTGTAATAGATATTAACAAAATATGGGAGAGAATAAACAATGGCAGCATGGGCAGCTTGACCAATAAAGGGATGTGCAAGATGTGGATTTGGGCTAAGGCCTTCAGAACGCGAAAGTGTCTCGGATCGAAGCATCAACTGTTCATTTCCATCCCTAGATGCTACCTGACCTGCTGAGTTCATCCAACATTTTGTGTGGTGCACTTCACCACCTAGTGAGAAGGGAAAGGAAATTGGACACCAAACCAAGTACACCAAATGATACAGGAAGTCTTAACAAACCTAAAGCCCAATTTGTACCAGAAATGGTACAAATGTCTTCTTGACTCAACAGTACCATTCTTGAGATTTCATTGCTGTGCTGAGCTGTCTGATAAGCTAGGATGCAATTTCCTGGTTAGGGAAGAGGGGGAAAGAGGGTTCCTGATGTGCCATCAAAATTTCCATTCAAATGCTGAATTAAAATGCAACAAATGACTACTTATAGTAATTGTGGAGATTTCCAGCAATCTTCCTCTGAACTTGCAAAAGATTATGGAATTCTCTTGGCGAAGACATTAAACCAAGGTGCTTTCTGTCTGCTGGAACCTGCAGAATGCACCATGGCACCATGCCAATAAAACCATTCTCTTTGAACACCACCTCCAGAAATTGATTCTAATGCACTGCTAATTCACTTGCATCTGCCAACAAAACATAAAAATGATTAAACAGTTTCAATGAAATAGCTTTTATTATGTTGTATCTTCAAAATGACTGGTTTCTCAAATTAAAGCTGTTTGCTTCACGAGGATCTGAAGATCTGTTTCAGCTGATTCCAATTCCCATTTCTTAGTCTGTCACCTTGCAGAATATGACATATCAGGAGACTTTTTGAATGTAATGAGGGTTTCTGCTTCTATTGCATTTCCAGGTAGTGAGTTCCAAGAAATATACCCCGTCCAAACAACATGCAACTGTTTGCATAGAAAATAAAATCCTTTTAGACTTGTTCAGTTCATGAAATCTAATTACTTCAGTTACTGTTTATACACACTGGGCTTAATTTGTGAATGTTTTAAACCAATGTTTGGGAGCCAAATGACCAGAAATAGTAGAACTAACCAATTCCTTCCTTCCTTTGGCTTCACTCAAATTGTAAAAGAGAATCGCTTGCAGTGATTGAAGCCCAAAGCACCTTTTCCTTTTCTTGAAGGGAATGGGAATAAGGCCATGGAGCAATGCGGCACACAGACAGTCTGTGAGCCAAACTGTTATTGTGCTCGTCCCGTTGTCCAGTACCAAACCCCTTCCATCCATGTACTTCTCCAAACCCTGCATCCCGCACTTTGGGTAGCTTGTTCCACACTTGCACCATCCTCTGAGTGAAAAATTCCCCCTAAATATTTAATCTTTCACCCTTTGGACTCACTTTCAAAGATTCAGCAACTCATATACTCAGTTTTATTTATTCCCTTATTTATTTACTATTATCATTACTTGTTTCTATGTATTTGCACAATTTGTCAGTCTTTTTTTGAGTGTGGCTTTTCACTGTTTCTATTGTACTTTCTTTGTTCTACTATCAATGTCTGCAAGAAAATGAATTTCAGGGTAGTATTTGATGACATATACATTCTTGGATAATAAAATGAACTATGAACTTAACCTAGTTTAGTCTCAAACAAACTCAGTGGAAAAAAACCTGCTTGCATTTACCCTATCTATATCCTCAAATTTGTATACCTCTATAAAATCTCCCCTCATTCTCCTATGCTCCAAAGAATAAAGTCCTAACTTTTATACAACCTTTACTTAAATAACTCAGGTCGTCATGTACCAGCAACATCCTTGTAAATGTCTCTGCGTTCTTTCAAAGTTCAAAGTAAATTTCTCATCAAAATATGTATACAAAATACAACTTTGAAATTCATCTTCTTTCAGGTATCCACAAAACAAAGAAACACAATAGAATCACACACAAGAAAGACCAATAAACGTCAAATGTGCAAAAAAAGGACACATCATACAAATATCTTTAATTAAAGAATTAATACATAGATAGTAAGCTGCAGGATCCCCAAAAGTGAGTCCGCAGCTGCAGAGTCAGTTCAGCGCTGAATCGAATGAAGCTGGTGCATGGCACCAACTGCCCCCGGACCTGGTGGTGTGGGACTCAAGACTCCTGGACCTTCCGCCTGATGGTAGTAGCAAGAAGAGAGGGAGATGGATCAAGCACAGGCAGATAGCACTGAACAACGTTCGATTTTTGCTGTCAGGTCTCAGTGCTTTAATCTGAAAGATGGCCTGAGAGTGGAAAACGAAGCACTGTTCAGCTCAATTACTCTATACCGAGACAGATTAAAGTTCAAAGTAAATTTATTATCAAAATACATACATCTCACCATATAAAACCTTGAGCTTCATTTTCTTGTGGGCATTCACAGTAAATAAAAGAAACACAATAGAATCAATGAAACACCACACAACAGAACAAGCAAACAAACTGCAAATAAAAAAAAGAAAGAAAAAAATAGTAATAATAAATTGCAAAAAAATATAGAGAACATGAAATGAAAAGTCCTTGAAAGTGAGCCCATAGGTTGTGGGAACAGTTCAGTGATAGGACAAGTGAAGTTTTGCCCTCTGGTTCAAGAGCCTGATGATTGAGGGGTAATATCTGTTCCTGAACCTGGTGGTGTGAGTCCTGAGGCTGTTGTACTCCTTCCTGGTGTTAGCAGCGAGAAGAGAGCATGGCCTGGATGGTGGGTTCCTTGATGATGGATGCAGCTTTACAGTAAAAGCACACAAGTAGTTGTGCTCAATAGTGAGGAGGGATGTACCTGTGATGGACTGGGCCTTATCCACTACTTTTTGTGGGCTTTTCTGTAGAAGGGCATGGGTGTTTCCATGCAAGGCTGTTTTGCAACTAGTCAATATACTCTCCAGCACACATCTATAGAAGTTTGTCAAAGCTTTAGATGACATGCTGAGTCTTCATAAGTTTCTAAGAAAGTAGAGGTGCTGCTGTGATTTCTTCGTAATGGAATTTGCGTGCTGGACCCAGGCCAGATCCCCTGAAGTTATAACACAGGAATTTGGAGTTAGTGACTCTCTCCACCTCTGATTTCCCCACTGAGGACTGGCTTATGGACCACTGGTTTCCTCCTCCTGCAATCAATAGTCATATCTTTGGTCTTGTTGACATTGAATGAGAGGTGGTGGTTGTGGTACCACTCAGCCAGGTTTTCAGTCTTCCTTCAATATGCTTATTCATCACCAGCTTTGATTTGGCTTGCGACAGTGTTATCATCTGCAAACTTAAATATGACATTAGACCTGTGCTTAGACTCACTCATAAGTATCTCAAGTAAAGGTCTTGTTGCTCTTGCCGTATTAGTTTTCATGGTGTAATTATATATTGCACTTTACAAAAAATGTTCTGTTTGCAATTTTAATTGTTCATGGTGAAATGCAATAATTATTTTACTTTTTACTTTTCAGAAAGGCATATGCATTTTTTAAAGATCATTGATAACAAACATAATTAATTAAGAAGATTAGCATGACAAAAAGCTCAAACCTCTTAGAAAGTTAACACTAGCACAGCTTGAAAGGAGGTAAACAAATAATTGTACCTCTGGAGAATTTTAGCGATTTACTTGGATCTGTCTGGTCATGTTCTGTCATTTGGATACAGTCACAGACCCTGAAAATACTCCGTGCAGCGCCAGTTAATACTGTCCCAGATGGTCTACCATCTCTGTGCTTCAGATGGGGAAGTAGATGTGTTGTCCTCAGGTGTGTTTAGCCCATCAGCATGAGGCACTCAAGAGATGTCCTGCACAAACATATCTTTTGTTTCCAGCCTTTAAGCAATATAGCATTCTAACAAAACGAAAGTCTTAGGGGGACAAAGATCCCTGGGTGACTGTGAGGTAAGCGCTTTGTTTCATTTTGTTGAATTCCTAGCACAAATAAAAATTGTTTTCTCAGCAATATTACTAAGTTAAAGCAGCAAAGAGTTTTGATACAGTATTTATTACCTTCGACCTTTTATTGTTCAAAATATAGCCAGGTGGCTTCTTACATGCGTGAGTGATGGTGACTTTTCTAAAATTGCAATTATCGTTTGTCAATCACAGGTAGTCTGGAACAACCCAATTCACACTAATGGATAATTTTGTATGTAGTACAGATGCATGCCAGATGCAGATCATTTAATTGTGTATGTTGGAGAGAGACTGGGAGCAATCTTTGCATAAAATGAAACACGGCAGTAGGTTAAGAAGGAGGCTCATCATCATCTCAAGGACAGTTAGGGATGGATAATGAAAGATGACCTTGCCATCAATAGTCACGACCCATGATAGAAAAACACAAATGAAAAGTAATCTGCTGGGATTCATAAATTTCTTGTGCTACAGTATTACATTATCATGAGCTGGTATCTCCTGTAGGGATTGAGCTGTAACAGCTTAATGTGTAGCTGACAAATGTGAAATTCCTCAAGCACAACATGCATCATTGTGTACTATGGAAATACTGGGCTGATATTTATCACGCTTATCACTAAAGGCAGTATACCTGTTAAGCAAGTGGCTGCTCAAAATTTAATAAAGCTAATTTGTGAATCAGCCACTGGTAGGGAAAAGTCTCTGTGAAACAATGCTTACAGCCTATTAAACATATACCACTCATTCACATGAACTCCTTTGGTGTAATCTGAAATGGGAATCCCCATATTTGTCCCTCCCCAGTATTTTTTAAATTTTGTTTTAGTTTATTTAGAGATACGGTGCAGAATAGGCCTTTCTGGCCCTTTGAGTTGCACCACCCAGCAACCTCCGACAATTCCAATTTAACCCTAACCTAATCACGGGACAATTTTTACAATGACCAGTTAACCTACCCAGTATGTCTTTGAACATGTGGGTGAAAACTGAAGGACCTGGCGAAAACCCACACATACCTTTGGGGGTGGGGGGGGGGTAGTGGCGTACAGACTCCTTATAGAGGACTCCGGGATTCAACTTCAAACTCCTTTGCCCCAAGCTGTAATAGCATCGCGCTAACCACTATGCTGCCATGGCTACACACAGCACCATGATCTAATCTTGGCTAAGGTTACGATGTATCTCAATGATTTGGGCTATGGGATTAATGGATTTGTGGCTAAATTTGCCAATGATACAAAGATAGGTGGAGGAGCGGGTAGTGTTGAGGAAACAGCCTGCAGAGAGACTTAGATAGTTTAGGGGAATGGGCAAAGAAGTGACAAATGAAATACAGTGTTGGAAAGTGTATGGTCATGCACTTTGGTGGAAAAAATAAATGGGCTGACTATTATTTAGATGGGGAGAGAATTAAAAATGCCGAGATGCAAAGGGATTTGGGAGTCCTTGTGCAGGATACCCTAAAGGTTAACCTCCAGGTTGAGTCAGTGGTGAAGAAGGTGAATGCGATGTTGGCATTCATTTCTAGAGGTATTGAATGTAAGAGCAGGGATGTAATGTTGAGGCTCTATAAGGCATTTGTGAGACCACACTTGGAGTATTGTGTGCAGTTTTGGCCTCCTTATTTTAGAAAGGATATACTGACATTG
The DNA here is from genome assembly GCF_963921235.1 of Mobula hypostoma. NCBI lineage: Eukaryota > Metazoa > Chordata > Chondrichthyes > Myliobatiformes > Myliobatidae > Mobula > Mobula hypostoma. The sequence goes on along the minus strand of NC_086104.1, from coordinate 21,557,249 downwards.
GAAAGGGTTCAGAGAAGATTCACGAGAACGATTCCAGGAATGAAAGGGTTACTGTATGAGCAACGTCTTGCAGCTCTTGGGCTGTATTCCCTGGAGTTCAGGAGAATGAGGGAGGATCTCATAGAAACATTCCAAATGTTAAAAGGCCTGTACAGATTAGATATGCCAAAGTTATTTCCCATGATAGGGGAGTCTAGGACAGAAGGGCAGGACTTCAGGATTGAACAGAGATGCAGAGAAATTACTTTAGTCAGAGAGTGGTAAATCTGTGGAATTTATTGCCACGAGTGACTGTGGAGGCCAAGTCTTTGGGTGCATTTAAGGCAGAGCTAGATAGGTTCTTGATTAGCCAGGGCATCAAAAGGTATGGGGAGAAGGCAGGGGAATGGGGATGACTTGAAGAATTGGATCAGCCCATGATTGAATGACGGAGCAGACTTGATGGGCCGAATGGCCGCCTTCTGCTCCTATATCTTATGGTCTAAGATTAACCAACTTTAAAGATTAAGGATCAAGCAGTGATGCTTTTATATCAGGTGTGCATGAGCAGAGAGAGAAATAATGTTTGAGTCCAATGTTTTCACACTTTCACAAATTTCACGAAGATCACTTCTATAACTTGTAATGCCAGAATCAATCATGATAACTTGTCTGAGATTAGACATGCTTAAATTCCATGCGTTTTCAGTACACTCTTTAATTATGTCCATTATTGCTATTTGTAGGTAAATGGTTTTTTCTCTCTAAAAATGTCTAGGCCCCTGCTGTACTCTCCTAAAGACTTTGATCTTTGCTCTTTTTTTAAAGTAGAAGAATAACAGCACACATCTGGTGATGAAGCACACAACTTAGATATTTTCCATTTGCTTTCAAAAGATTTTTTTTCATCATCCCTTTAAATGTGTAAGATCCTCTGTGAAAGTGGTGAGAATAACAGGTTGGAATAAACTTCACTCTAAATAAGAAAAGCCCACGGAGAACTAGTAATTTTAAGGCCAAATAGCTCACTACAAAGGCAGCTGCGTTCTAAGGAGAGGACATCTGAGAAGCAGCACCTTGTCTTCAAACCATTGTTACTTGGTCGTGTGAAATGCTTTGTGCTGACAGTGAAAGGTGTGAGATCACTGCAGCGAATTTAATTCCATGTGCATAAATGTGGTTTCCATGAAAATGTAAATATTTTTGCTAATATTTCATTTGTTTATCTCCTCCTGCCTACATCCCACCTCACTGATTTTTTAAATCAATCTACTGTTTTGAGTTCTCTTAACCTCCTTTCACATATTGCCTTTTCCTCATATCAATTATTGATTAAAACCCCTAAATCTTGTGGTTTGCGTAAAGGATAATGACACTGGGAATGATTGCAAGGCAGTAATCTGAGCTGATATCATAAATCATGAGAACGTAACTGGATCATGTATCTAAACTCTTTAGATGAAATTACAGCACAAAATCATTCCACAATATTCACCAGTCTATTAATAACTATGTAATCATTTTATTCCATTTTAAGTAGCTTTGGGTAATTATCAGTGCATAGAAACTTGGTTTGCATTTGTTCCAATTCATAGTTTGATTTAAGGGGAAATTGAATTGAACTAGTCCAATAATCTCTTTGACTGCTCTACCAGCAGGTAGGAGGTAGCGTAGCATTAGGACAAGGATTGTTAGGATGGGAAACAGTTTCTTCCCCAGACCATGAGACTACTGAATTCCCTGCCACCACCAAGTTGGGTTATGTGATAAGCCTCATCATACATGAAGTGCCAGTAGCGTTATGCTATTCACTTTTTACTTGTGCCATAAATGCACAAGTTATTATTTATTTTTTTTTGTGACAACATTACTTTATATGTCTTGTGAGAGTTACATGTACTGTGTTGTGTATCTCGGACCGGAGGAGCACTGCATTGTTTGACAGTATACAGTGCCTATAAAAAGTATTCACCCTCCTTCGAAGTTTTCATGTTTCATTGTTTTACAACATTGAATCACAGTGGATTTAATTTGGATTTTTTGACACTGGTCAACTGAAAAGACTCATTTGTGTCAAAATGAAAACAAATTTTGACAATTTGATCTAAATTTATTACAATTATTAAACACAAAATGATTGATTGCATAATTACCTCCTTCAAGTCAGTATTTCGTAGATGCACCTTTGGCACCAATTACAGCCTTGAGTCTGGGTGGATAGGTCTCTATCAGTTTTGCACATCTGGACACTGCAATATTTCCCCGTTCCTCTTTACAAAACTGCTGAAGCTCTGTCAGATTGCATTGGGAATCGTGAGTGAACAGCCCTTTTCAAATCCAGCCACAAATTCTCAATTGGATTGAGGTCTGGACTCTGACTGACCACTCCAGGAAATTAACTTGGTTGTTTTTAAGCCATTCCTGTGCAGCTTTGGGTCATTGTCTTGCTGGAAAACTGATTTTCTCCCAAGTTGCAGTTCTTTTGCAGATTACGTCAGGTTTTCCTCCAGATTTCCTTGTATTTTGCTGCATTCATTTTACCCTCTACCTTCGCAAGCCATCCAGGGCCTGCTGCAGTGAAGCATCCCCACAGTATGATGCAGCCATCACCATGCTTCATGGTAGGGATGGTGTGTTTTTTGAAGTTGTGTGGTGTTCAGCTTATGCCAAACATAGCATTTAGTCTGATGGGTTAAAAAGCTCAATTTTGGTTTCATTAGACCACAGAACCTTCTTCCAGCTGACTTCAGAGTCTCCCACATGCCTTCAGGCAAACTCCAGCCTGAAGGCTAGAGTTTTTTTCCCAATGGTGGCTTTCTCTGTGCCGCTCTCCCATAAAGCTGCAACTGGTGAATCACCCGGGCAACAATTGTATGCGTCGTCTCTCCTATCTCAGCGACTGAAGCGTGTGATTCCTTCAGAGTTGTCAAAGGTCCCTTACCAGTCCCCTTCTTGCATGGTCCCTCAGTTTTTGAGGACAGGCTGATCTAGGTAGATTTATAGCTGTGCCATATTCTTTCCCTTTCTTGATGATTGACTTAATTGTACTCAAGGGATATTCAGTGACTTGGAAATTTTCTTGTATCCATCTCCTGACCTGTGCTTTTCAATAACCTTTTTTGCGGATTTACATGGAGAGTTCTTTTGTCTTCATCGTGTAGTTTTTGCCAGGATACAGACTCACCAGCAGTTGGACCTTCCAGATACAGGTGTGTTTTTACTACAATCAATTTGAATCAACTTCACCCCACATAGGTGTTCTCCATTTAACTAATTATGTGACTTCTAAAGTGAATTGGCTGCACCAGTGATGATTTGGTGTATCATATTAAAGGGGGTGAATACTTATGGAATCAATTATTTTGTGTTTTATATTTGTAATTAATTTAGATCACTTTGTAGAGATCTGTTTTCGCTTTGACACGAAAGAATCTTTCCGTTGATCAGTGTCAAAAAAGCCAAATTAAATCCACTATGTTGTAAAACAATAAAACATGTAAACTCCCAGGGGAGGAGGGTGAATACTTTTTATAGGCACTATATGTGGCAAGTTGGCAAGTTGGTTCACAGGGACTTTTGCCTGCTTTAGTGATCTTTCTGACTGCCCAATTGAAAATAACTTCTAGTACATGAAGCATACTTTATGACAGAGGGTCCCCCCCCCCCTTGACCTCCCCAAGTTTTGATGGTTTGTGTCAAGTACACATTTAAACCACAATATTTCCAAACTGGATCTTCAACTTCCTAACTGGAAGACCACAATCTGTACAGTTCAGGAATAACATCTGCACTTCACTGATAGTCAACACTGGCATACCTCAGAGATGGGTGCTTAGCCCTCTGCTCTTCTCTCTCTCTACACTCATGATTATGTGGCTAGGCTCAGCTCAAATGCCATCAATAAATTTGCTGACAATACAATCATTGTTGGTAGTATCTCAGTTGGAGATGAGAGGGTATACAGGAGCCAGATATACCAGCTAGATGAGTAGCTGGTATATCTGGCTCCTGCATTCAATGTCAATAAGACTAAATAACTGATTGTAGACTTCAGAACAGATAAGACGAGGAACACACACAAGTTCTCATAGAGGGATCAGAAATGGAGAGAGTGAGCAATTTTATGTTCCTGGGTGTCAGTATCTCAGAAGACCTAACTTTTTTTTCAACGATTCAGGAACAGCTCCTTCCCCTCTGCCATCTGATTTCTGAATGGATATTGAGCCCATGAACTATAACTACTTTTATTTTTCTTTCCATTTTTTGCACTAATTTAATTTAAGTGTTTAATATATATGTGCATGTTTGCGTGTGTGTGTGTGTGTGTATATATATATGTGTATGAATGTGTGTGTGTATGTTTTTTTTCCTTGCCCCTTATGGGTGGTGGGATTGTGTATTTTTCCCTCAATCTCAGGTCCTCTACAATAGGCCTGGGAGCATGAGGGTTTGGTGCAGTATCCTTGCTGTTCCTAGCAGTGCACTCTTCTGGACCAAGATCTCAGATGTCGTTCCAAGGAGCCACATCCTTTCTATCTGCTCTTTCAAGCCCTGGTATTTCTCCAGCTTCTCATATTCTTTCTTCCTGATATTACTGTCATTTGGGATTGCTACATCTATTACTATTGCTTTCTTCTGTTCCTTTTCCAGTATTACTTTGTCTGGTTGGTTAGCAAGTACCTGCTTATCAGTCTGTATTTGGAAGTCTCACAGCTCTTCTCCACTACCTTCTTGGGTGTTTCCAATTTAGACTTGGGAGTGTCCAATCCATACTCAGCACAGATGTTCCTGTGTACACAGTTCCTGCAACCTGGTTGTGCCTTTCAGTGTATACTGTCCCTGCGTACATCTTGCACTCTGCTACTATGTGCTGGATGGTTTCTGCAGATTTCTTGCATAGTCTGTATCTTGGGTCTTGTCTTGTGTGATAGACTCTTGCTTCTATTGCTCTTGTGCTCAGCGCCTTGTGCAGCCATGAGCAGCGCCTCTGTGCTGTCCCTCATTTCCAGCCATTGGTTGGACTTCCTTAAGTCAGCACCTCCGATATCTGACGATGGTACATCCCGTGAGTGTCTTGTATTTCTTCCGGGACTGTAACCTTCACACTTCCAAGTCCCCATCCTCCTTTATTCCAGCAGGCATGCGGTTGCTTGATGTTTGATTTTGGATGGAATCCTCTGGGTCTTGATGTCAGCAGTTTCCAGTTTTGTTCCTTAGCCAGCATTGTGGCTGGGTATCTGAGATGACTGGTAAGGCAAATGTGTTGATGGCCCTGATTTTGTTCTTCCCATTCAGCTGGCTTTATTGGACCTGTCTCACTCTTCAGAGGTACTTGAATGTTGCAGCCTTCCTTGTATCCTTATTTTGGCTTTCTTGTCCTGCAGGATCCCCAGGTATTTGTATCTGTCCTGTACATCTGGTATGTGGCCTTTAGGTAATTTGACTCTGTCAGACTTGATGAGTTTGCCTCTATTCACTGCCATCGGCTGCCGTTTTCCAATCCAAGTGACATCCTGATGTCTCTGCTATATACCCTTGCCAGATGCATTAGTGAGTCAATGTCTCTCCCATTTCCTGCATACAGCTTGATGTCATTCATGTACAGGTGGTGGCTGATGGTCACTCCTGTACCCACATCCACTCTTTGAGATAATCTGGCTGGTGGCGGGGGCTTCAAGCCTATGCAGAACAACAATGGAGATAGAGCATCACCCTGGTATATTCCACATCTGATGGTCATTTGTGCTCATGGCTTTGAGTTGCCATCTAGCATTGTCCTCCGGTGGCCTATTGAGTTCTTGATGAAAGCCCTTGGTGTCTTGTTAGGACCTTTGGAGGCCAACACTGGGAACTGTCCAGGCTCCGTGACGCTGTGGTCTGGAGTTCAGGCTCCAGTGGTGGCAGCCCAGTAGGGATCTTAGGCTGGACGTGCTTAGGCTACATCAGCCCACAAAAACCTCTGGATGACAGTGTCCAGAACAAAATGGATCATGCTGGCTTGGACGTCACCCAGATTAACAAGGTCAGCACCAATGGCTGGGGAACCAGGACCATCTGGTGAGAAATTGGCTACCAACACAAAACCATAAATGGATGAGACTGGACAATGTGGAAAAAAAAATATACACACACACACACTTACTGTAATTCACAGGTTTTTCCCCTTTATTATCATATATTTCATTGTACTGCTGCTGCAAAGTTAACAAAGTTCACGACATTTGCTGGTGATAATAAGCTTGATTCTGATTCTGAAATATCACATGAGGATACGTATAATCAGTAAACTGAACTCTGTTGAAAAAACTTTTGTAATTTAATCTCTGGATTAATGTCCAAATTACTGAACCATTTATTTAGTTTTCAACTATTAGTTGAAACCATTTTCTTGGTCATGGGAAATGAGCTTTTTAACCATTGCACTAATCTGAAAGGCTGAATCAATGATCTATGTAAACTTAGAACTGTAATATTCCTTATGAAAGTATATTGATATAATGCTATATAAAATCAGTGTGGTTGAGCTCCTTCAATCTTTAATTTGTGGGAGTAGCAAGTTCTTTCAGGGCAGGAGTATTACTGAGATCTTAAAACATTAAATCAACCCAATAAAGAGACTTACTGAACCTTTCAAAAATGTACCTATAGCTTGAGTTTTTAAGTGTCTGGGTTAAACTACTCTTGAAAAAAATAGCAACGCACATCAAAGTTGCTGGTGAATGCAGCAGGCCAGGCAGCATCTGTAGGAAGAGGTGCAGTCGACGTTTCAGGCCGAGACCCTTCGTCAGGACTAACTGAAGGAAGAGTGAGTAAGGGATTTGAAAGTTGGAGGGGAAGGGGGAGATCCAAATGATAGAAGACAGGAGGGGGAGGGATAGAGCCAAGAGCTGGACAGGTGACAGGTGGACATGACCTCTCGTATCCCCTTTTGCCTATCACCTGTTCAGCTCTTGGCTCTATCCCTCCCCCTCCTGTCTTCTCCTATCATTTTGGATCTCCCCCTCCCCCTCCAACTTTCAAATCCCTTACTCACTCTTCCTTCAGTTAGTCCTGACGAAGGGTCTCGGCCTGAAACGTCGACTGCACCTCTTCCTAGAGATGCTGCCTGGCCTGCTGCATTCACCAGCAACTTTGATGTGTGTTGCTTGAATTTCCAGCATCTGCAGAATTCCTGTTGTTTGTGCTTGAAAAAAATAGCTTCAGATTTTTCATTTTTACCTATATCTCATGAATTATCAAGGAGTTGGTGTTGTGTGAAAGTGGTTCCTTCCAGAAGAGTGCTTAATAATTACAAAATAATCCTTTTCTTTTTGCTGCTTATGAAAACTTTCCGTGCGTAAAATGACTCTTATAACTCAGTATAATTTCTTCTAAGAGTTTTTAATGAGACATGAGGAAATTCACTAGTTAAAACTCTTTCTCTTTCAATATTTTTATTAGTTTCTACATAGAAGAATACAGAGTATGAGAAAGTATATATGAAAGGTCAAAAAAACTACCAATTACATTATACCTATTCATAATATAATCTCATTACCCTGTATTCATGTAGGTTAGTCAAAGTTATATTGAAATATACTAATTTATTACAAAAGAAGAGTCTAACCCCTACCAAGACCAAAGCTGTTTATAACGGAGAAAAAAAGGTTAAATACCTTCTTGTATAATAAAAATTAATAATAGCCAACATCTAAATTTAAACAACGAATTGAGGGTTTTGAAAGTTTTGAAAATAATTCAGAAAGGGTCCCCACAATGTTTGAAAGTCTTGACAAGATTCAGAAATTGAACAATGAATCTTCTTTAAATCTAAGCATGACGTAACGTCGTATAACCATTGAGCATGAACAGGAGGAGAAACATCTTTCCCTTTAAACAAAAGCACTCTCCTAGCTATAAGAGAGCTAAAGCCCAAAATATGTAAATCAGATGTCTTCAGCTTGATATCTTGTGCTGCAACAATACCAAATAAGGCCGTTAGAGGATTGGGCTTAAAATTGGCTTTGAAAAGTAAAGAAAAAGTTCGAAAAACTTCCTTCCAATATTTTTCAAGACATGAACAAGTACAAAACATATGAATTAATGAAGCTTCTCCATTATTACATCTGTCACAGTCGGGAGATATATCCGAATAAAAATGAGATAGCTTATCTTTAGTCATATGGACTCTATGTACCACCTTAAATTGTATGAGGGAATGGCGAGCACATAGTGATGAAGAATTAACCAGTTTAAAAATTTCATTCCCGATTTTCTCAGATATTGATGTCTGTAAATCTTGTTCCTAGAGATTCTTAATTTTGTCTAAAGGAACATTCCTCGTCTCCAGTAACATATCATAAATATTAGATTTTGAACCATTATGAAAAGGTGTCAAATTAAAAATGACGTCTAGTAAGTTCTTATCTCAGCTTATAGGAAATGTGCATAATTGAGATCTTACAAAGTCTCCGATTTGTAGATATCTAAAAAAGTCAGTTTTGGGTAAGCTATATTTAGCTGACAATTGCTGAAATGAAAAAGGATTTCCTCCAACAAACAGATCCCCAAAACATTTAATACCCAACTTTTCCCATTCTTTAAAAACTAAACCAGTCATGGAGGGGTTAAAAAAAATTAGAATAAATGGGACTAGAAAGGGAAAATCTCAATAAACCAATATGTTTTCTAAATTGTATCCCGATCCTCTGTGTACATACATCTATTGATGCTTCTGGACACATCTTCAGTGATGTTCCTGGAATCATCGGGTGTTTCAGGTCTTTCAACATCATACAACCTCCTCCAGGTGACCCAGCCGGGGCTGATCAGACCCCAGCTTGTGTCCAGATGACTAGCTACTTATGACTCCATGACTCCCCTCTTTTGAGCCACAGCCATCTTGAGGCCCTCTCTGCCACATCGGTGGTACTGCGGATGGCTCTCCTCTTCCACTCTCCCTCGATGCCCAAAATGCTGAAGGCTCTAACTAAAGAATGGGCTATGAATCTCCTACAATCAACCTCCACTGGGAGACACCTCGCTCTCCATCCAGCCTGCTGACAGTTGCTGACCAGTCCTGCGTACTTGGAGAGCTTCCTTTCAAAGGCCTCTTCCAAGCTATCTTCCCATGGGACTGTCAGCTCCAGCAGCACCACTTGCTTAGTAGACTCAGACACTAGGACAATGTCTGGTCGCAGGGTGGTGGCTGCGATATGGTTGGGGAACTTCAGCTGCCGTTCGAGGTCCACCAACAGCTGCCAGTCCCTTGCAGAGGTCAGAATGCCTGCAGATGTTCTTTTGGCGGGTATTGGCTGCTCCCCAGCTCTGACAAAGGCAATGGTCTGCTTGGAGGGTCGGGACCACTTCGCCCACTCAACTCCTGCGCTGACGGCTTCAGCGATGGTCTTCAGGACCTGATCATGCCTCCATCTGTACCGTCCCTCACCAAGTGCCCTTGCGCAGCCGCTGATGATGTGCTCCAGGGTTCCTCGCTTGGAGCACAGTGGACACGCAGATGACTCTGCCTTGCCCCATGTGTGTAGGTTTGATGGGCTTGTAAGCACATCGTAGACTGTCTGGATGAGAGATTGGATGCGGTGTGGTTCGGCTTTCCAAAGATCAGCCCAGGTCACTTTCCTCTCAACCGCATTCTCCCATCTTGTCCAAGCTCCCTGTTGCTTCATTCCCACCGCCTTGCAGGCTTTCATCTCCTCCACTACTGCTCTCACCTCCTCCTGAACTAGACGACACCTTTCCTTCCCTCTGGTGTCCATTTGGGGAGTTGGAAAGGATCCTAGCCCAGCTCGGCCTCATGTGACCACTCCCACCAGCCTCCTGTGACGCAGCCTCGCCTCTGCCTCCTTAACAGCTTCCTCTGCCCTCCACTTCCTGCCAGTCCTCACTTGGATCCCTGCTCTAGCCACCTTCGGGTCACTTGAGTCCCTATACAGTAGCACTTCTCTGGCTCTTGTTACCTTGAATCTTCCTCCAAGGATTTGAAGGGCAGTTGCAGTTTGTTGTGGTGTCCATAGAGTGCGATGCTGCTCAGGCTCTTTGGCAGCCCCAGCCATCTCCTGAGGTGGTTGCTAACCCTCTTCTCTAAGGTTTCGACTGTCGAGATCTGAACTGCATAGACGAGGAGGGGCCACAGGATTCTGGGAAGAATACCATGTTGATATACCCAGGCTTTAAACTTCCCAGGTAGGCCAGACTTGTCCACAGATTTCAGCCAGCCATCCAACTCGGTGCAGGTTGCCTGAATGGATGTTGTGTCCCTTAAAGAGCTGTCAAAAACTTTGCCTAAGCTCTTGACTGGCTTTTCTGTGATGGTTGGGATGGCTGTGCCTGCGATGCTGAACCGGAACTTGTTCTCCACCAGAGTATGTTGAACTATTAAATTATCAGTTAGTTTACTTACAAATAAAGGAAGTGAGGATCCAAGAAGAGAAATAATAGAAAATTTATTAACAGAGTTATCTTCTAAAGAAACCCATACTGGACAGTCTACACGATTAATATAATATAGCCAAAACATAAGATATCGTATATTAACTGCCCAGTAATAAAACCTAAAATTAGGTAAGGCTAAACCTCCAGACTTTTTAGGTTTTTGAAGATGAACTTTATTTAAACAAGGACGTTTATTTTTCCATATATAGGAGGATAAAATAGATTCAAGAGAGTCAAAAAAGGATTTAGGAATAAAAATGTGTAAAGCCTGAAAAAGAGACATAAATTTAGGTCGAATATTCATTTTAGTAGAATTAATTTGTCCAATCAACGATATTGAAAGAGGTGACCAATTTAATAATATCTTTTTTACATGGTTCAATAAAGTAAGAAAGTTTTCTTTAAACGGGTGTTTGTAATTCTTAGTGATTGTTACACCCAAATAAGTAAATTGATTCCTTACAATTTTAAAAGGGAGATTAGTATTAATTGATACCAAATTATTTAAAGGAAATAATTCAGTCTTACTTAGGTTCAATTTATATCCTGAAAACTGGCTAAAACGGGAGAGTAAAGAAAGTACCCAAGGTAACAAGGTCTCAACATTAGAGATAAAAAGCAATATATCATCAGCGTAAAGCAAGATTTTGTGGGTGATACCTCTCCTTAAAATACCACAGATATCATTAGATTCTCGAAAAGCAATGGCAAGGGGTTCTAAAGCTAGATCAAAAGGCAAAGGACTCAACGGACAGCCTTGTATAGTTCCGCGGCGAAGTTTAATTGGTTTGGAATTTTGAAAATTAGTAAGAACCCGAGCAGAAGGAGATAAGTAAAGTAATTTAATCCATTGAATAAAATCTGGTCCAAAATTAAATTTTTCGAAGGTTTTAAATAAATAATTCCATTCAAGCCGATCGAAGACCTCCTCAGCATCTAAGGATATCACACATTCCAATATCTCCTAAGAAGGAGAGTAAGTAACATTTAATACAGAGTTGGTGTTGTGTGAAAATGGTTCCTTCCAGAAGAGTGCTCAATAATTACAGAATAATTTTCTTTTTGCTGTTTATGAAAACTTCCCGTGCGTAAAATGACTCTTGTAACTCAGTATAATTTCTTCTAAGGGTTTTAAATGAGACATATGAGGAAATTCAGTAGTTAAAACTTTTTAAGTCCCCTTTTGAAATCCCACTTAAAAACTGCATAAAGGAAGTCAGGGGGGTTATTATTTATTTTATTTGGCCAACGTTGGAAACAACCAATATTGTATCCACTTTTTTTCTTTTTGAAGTTAAAGTAATTGAAATTAAAATGAGATGAAACAGGCAACTAATCTGATATCACCCTTTCTAACTGTTGCCCCCAAAGAAACAAGACCAAATGCAGTATTCATGTTGAATAGGGCTAAGAGTTTGTGGGTTAATTAAATGCAAAGAGATCACTACAGACCATCGTGGTTTTCTAATTATCTAATGCTCTAATTATTTGAGCTGTCCCAAGTAGGACTCTCCCTCTAAGTGAGTAGGGGGGCACAGATCTCTAGAGTTATTTGTATCCACCTAGGAAGAGGGAAATGTCAACCTGTGCAGCAGCTTTGAGTGTCCTATGAACCTGAACTCCAAGATCTCACTGATCCTCCATATTCTGTCTTGACGTACTGAAATGAACCACTTCACACTTAGGTTGAATTCCATCTGCCACTTCTCAGCCCAGTTCTGCACTTATCGATGTCCCGCTGTAGCCTCTGACAACACTCCAGACTATCCAAACACCCCCAACTTTTGTATCATCTGCAAACTTACTAACCTATTTCCACATCCAGGTCATCAGAATAGATCCCTGCAGAACATCACTGTTACCATCCTCCATGCAGAAAATGAACCATCCACAACCACCCTTCACTTTCTGTGGTCAAGCCAGTTCTGGATCCACAAAGCGAGGTCTCCTTGGATCCCATGCCTCATTACTTTCTGAATGAGCCTTGCATGGGGAACCTTATCACATGTCTTACTGAAATCCACTGCTCTACCTTCATCAATGTGTTTTGTTACATCCTCAAAGAATTCAGTCAGGTCTGTAAGGCATGACCTGCCCTTGACAAAGCCATGTGGACTATCCCTAATCAGATTATATCTCTCCAAATGCTCATAAATCCTGCTTCTCGGGATCTTCTTTATAACTACATCGATATGTTGGGAACAGATTAGATCCTCAGAGATCTTGACACCCAGGAACTTGAAACTGCTCACTCTCTCCACTTCTGATCCCTCTATGAGGATTGGTATATGTTCTTTCGTCTTACCGATGTTGAGTGCCAGGTTGTTGCTGCGGCACCACTTCACTAGTTGGCATATCTCACTCTTGTACGCCCTCTCGTCACCACCTGAGACTCTACCAACAATGGTTGTATCGTAAGCAAATTTATGGATGATATTCGATCAATGCCTAGCCACACAGTCATGTGTATTTAGAGAGTAGAGCAGTGGGTTAAGCACACACCCCTGAGGTGTGCCAGTATTGAATGTCAGCGAGGAGGATATGTTATCACCAATCCGCACAGGTTGTGGTCTTCTGGTTAGGAAGTTAAGGATCCAATTGCAGAGGGAGATACAGAGGCCCAGGTTCTGCAACTTCTCAATCAGGATTGTGGGAGTGATGGTATTAAATGCTGAGCTATAATCGATGAACAGCATCCTGACATAGGTGTTTGTGTTGTCCAGGTCGTCTAAAACCTTGTGAAGAGCCATTGAGATTGTGTCTGCCGTTGACCTATTGTGGCAATAGGCAAATTGCAATGGGACCAGGTCCTTGCTGAGGCAGGAGTTCAGTCTAGTCTAGTTCAGCCTAATCCACTTCTACCACCACTCCAGGCACCCACTACTCTCTGTGTAAAAACAAAATTTTGCCCCTCACATCTCCTTTCAACTTCCCCCCTCTCACCTTAAATGCATACCCTCTGATAGAAAACATTTCTGCCTTGGGAAAAAGATACTGTCTGTCTCCTTGCTCCATGCCTCTCATAAATCTTATAAACCTCTAACAGATCTTCCTTCAGCCCCCACTGCTCTAGAGAAAAATAAACAAGTTTGTCTAACCTCTCATTATAGTATATGCCCTCTAATCCAGGCAGCATTCTGGTAAACCTCATCTGCACCCTCTCCAAACCCTCTCCTTCCTATAATAAGGCGACCAGAATTGTATGCAGTACTCCAGATACTGCGTAACTAGAGTTTTATAAAGCCGCAACATAACTTCCTGACTTTTGAACTCAGTACTTCAACTAGTAAGGCAAGCATGCTACATGCCTTTATAACCACCCTAACAGCCTGTGTAGCCACTTTCAGGGACCTATAATCGGACCACACAATCCCTCTGCTCATCAACACTGTTAAAGGCAAGACCCTTAAGTTCAGTGTACTGTCTCTGCAATTGAGCTACCAACGTTCAACACTTCACATTTAGCCAGGTTAAAATCCATCTACCATTTCTCACCCCATACTGAACTGATCTATATCCCACTGTATTTGCCAGTCTTTTACACTAATAGAACAATTAGTATAGAAGACTGGCTAAGTCTTCTCATGTAGAAACTTTAAAGTTTATTTTAATGTCACTGCATAGAGGAGCAGAAACATAAACCTATGCTTTTTAGTTTCTTCACTTGACAGAATGGAGCATTGGATTTTAGAACTAATATTTATCTCTTCATCCTTGTTGCCTTTAAATCTTCAAATATCCCATCCAGCGTACACTTCTTATTTGTATGGTCACCGCATTAGTGATTACTTTCGTCATTTGTTTTACTCTTGATGTCCTGAACTGTTAGACTCAGTTTTGACCCATCAGTTTTAAAAATAAAGGCAAACCAATCAAAAAGTGACATACTAATTCTAACAATGGCCAACAGGCACACTTCGATGATCATACAATTTCTTTTGGCCATGTCACATCTAATTCATTTTTATATGATAGTTGAAAAGCCTGAAACTTGATTGCAGAATGCATCTCTGTAGAATTTTTATTCAATCAAGTAATGTGTGAGTGCTCCAGATTATAGTATTTAATGTGCTTCACTAAGATCTGGATTTAAGGATTACAATAGTATAAACAATGGTCATTCCTAATGACTTCTATGCTGAACAGCTGGAGCTTTCTTCTATGGCCTGTCATGGATCAGCTCGATGGTTCAGGATTGTTGAGCAGAATGATTTTATCTGTAGACTAAAACTTGAAATGAGTCCAATTTTGAAAGGTGTCGTCAGTTTCAATTAACGTCCAAGTCACTGACCACAATAGTGATTAACACTTAAATATCACTCTACAGAGCTTTCATATATATGGGTACTCCTCCTGGTTCAAAGCAATTTGTCAAGATAGAAATTCTGGAAATAATATTAATGTACCTGTCCAAATGCATTTTAGACATTGCTAAGAACTAAAGTAGTGCAGCATTGTCAAGGTGTCAATCCTTTTGATTAGATATTTTACGAAGTGCCTAGTTCAATTCTCCAGCAGGTAAAAAAAATCTTGTGGCCAAATATATAGAATACCATTTCTCACTACTGCATATATCTACATTCACCATCACATTTTTTTAAAGGAAGCCAGTTGTCTAGACATCATCATTAAAGTAACTTGAGATGTTGTGAGACCATGAAAGATGCTATTTAAATGTGCCTATTTTTTGTAAATGGAAGGTAATTCTGTCAGTGAAATAGACTATATATGAAGATAAATATATGGAAGAATGGTACAATGGAACATAGCTCAAGCTAAAAGTTTAAGCTGCTAAAATTGTGCAGTTTGAGGATTTTTGCTTGAGAGTCAGGTTCTCTCTTCAGTTTACCCTTTCCCCTCTTGTAATTTTGCCACTATTTTGTCCACTAAGTCACATTTCTCATGCAGATTTAATTTTCAAGGATTCTTAATTTCCCATATGCAGAGGGAAACAGGTACCTATTTTCCTTGTAGAATCTCGGGCCTCGTCCATCCTTCTTCAATATACTGGCAATTTTGTACCATTTCGTGATTTGCACAAGTATCAACAACTAAATTTTCGTTACTATCTTTTAATCAAGGGGACCAGCATAGTAAACTTCCTTTGAAGTGTTCCAACTGAAACCTTTCACTTTCCTAGGAAACTGGAGCAGGAATAGACACAGTAGGCTCCTTGAGTTTAACCAACATTCAGTAAGATTGTGCCCCATTCGATCTTAAACTAACATTTCCTTTTCCCACTTTCCCCACTATAGCTTAAGTGCGTATTATTTTCCACCTTGAATATATTCAATGAGTCCATTGCCAGTTGTTCTGTGGTAAAGAATTACAAGGTTTCACCATCTTTTGAATTTTCTCTGCACTGCCTTCAGTGCAGTTATATCTTTCCTTCATTTTGGGAGTCAAAATTGTTAGCAATACTCCAGTATGGTCTCACAAGCACCCTGTAAATTTGCATCCAAACTTAACCTGCTCCTTGTAATATAAACCAACTTTCCATTAGTCTACCAAGTGATGACTTGTACCTGCCAGCCAGCTGTTTCATTCATCTCTTCTCACCAATCTGAATCCCCTGCGAGCTCTTTGTGTCCTCAGCCCCCAGCTTGCTAACCCACCTGTCTTTACATCAGCAGCACCTTGGGCTGTAAGATACAACAGACTGTAAATCGTGACGTCCCAGCACTGATCACTGTTACGCTCCACAAGTTAATGATTGCCAGTCTAAAAATGACATATTTATCCCAGCTCCCTTTGACTAACTTCTCTCCTATCTATAGTAGTATTTGTCCTCATCCCTCTGTGCTCAAGTTCTGTGCAGTCACCTATTACGTTGCACCTGATAGAATTCTTTCTGGAAGTCCAAATATTCTACATGTACAGATTCCCCTTTATTCATCCCATTCATTACATCTTCATAGAATTTCAGATAAGTAGATTGATAGTATATCCTTTTCATAAATCCATGTTGACTCTGCTTGATTATATTAGGGTATGCTATTAGCTACTTAATAATGAATTCCACCATGTCCCAATGACAGATGATTGGCTAACTGGCCTATAGGTTCCTGCTCTTTGTCTCCCTCATTTCTTGAAGGGGACATTAAATTTGTAGTTTTACAATCCACTGTCACCTTTCCAGATTCCAGGGAGATTTTGCATCGGTATCTGTAAGAAGTTCGTAGATTTTCCCCAAGACTGTGTGGGTTTCGTCAGGGTGCTCCAGTTTCTTCGCACCTTCGAAGGACGTATAGGTTAGGGTTAGTAAGTTGTGGGCATGCTAAATGATACTTGCGCCCTGCCCCAGCACTTCATGGACTGTGTTGTTCAATGCATTTCACTCTGTATTTCAATGTACAAATGAAAAATATACTGCATTATGGTCGCATAGCAGTTAGCAACGCTTTTACAGCTCAGGGTGTCAGAGTTCGGAGTTCAATTCCAATGTCACTTGTAAGGAGTCTGTACGTCCTCCCTGTGGAATGTATGGGTTTTCTCCAGATCTTCTGGTTTCCTCCCATAGTCCAAAGATATACCAGTTAGTAGGTTAATTGGTCATTGTAATTTGTCCAATCATTAAGCTAGGATTAAATCGGGGAGTGCTGGACGATGTGGTTTGAAGGGCCAGAAAGGCTTATTCCTCTCTGTATCTCTAAATAAATAAATTAAATAAAGATTATTTAAAAAATAGAATTCCATCTTTCCTTTCAATCTAATACCATCTCTAAATTCCTATGCTAGTCACAGATCATGCATTCTTTTTTACTCACTGCTATATACTTAAGTCTTAGCAAAGATGTCCCTTAAAAATCTACCATAGTTGGCCAGCACCTCACCCTTTTATCTATTCTCCCAGTACACTTCAACCAACTCTGTTTTTGTACCATTGCGAGTTTAGACGATGAACTTTTGACCCAAGTTTCTCACCTTCGAACTGGATTTTAAATTCTATCATTTGCTGAAAACTTTGGTTTACAATACATGGATTTTATTTTTCAGTATTTGCTTTCATTATTGATTTGTAATATGGGTTACATTGCATACAATTAAGTTCTATGTTATTATGTCATATCGTGGTAAAAGATTTTTTTGCTTTTCTCTCTTCAGGTTGGCTCTATACATGTACGGATTAGGAGAGATGCAAACGAACAGTTGGTGTTGGCGCACGTGACCAATCGCCTATCCGCACTTGTTAAAACCTTAACAGTCCAGATTTTTAAGGATGATTGGGTTAGGCCATCGTTAGTTACAGCATCAATCCCAAGCAACATATTGAACCCACTGGACAGTACTAATATTGCACCAGTTTCAGCTGTAAAGCCCCTGGAAGACATAAACCCTATCACCTCGACACCAGCAAAACCGACCAGCCCCCCCCCTGAATTCTCCTTCAACACACCGGGCAAGAACATCAACCCAGTTATCCTTCCAACAGCTCCATCAACTCGACCTTATGGGTTAGGTCTCAACTATGGAGTTGCTGCATATGGAAGTGCATTTAACCACGGCATGGGAAGGCCAGGAACTGGAATGACTCAGGGATTCAGATCTACATTGATTAACATTCCAAACAAATACCCAACAGGTACTCAAGGACATGTCAACCAGTTCAGATAATTGGCATAGCGTAGTCCTACATTATGTGAAGGCATATTTCAACAGATTTCTACATGCTGATTCCTCTTAAAAAGGGCAACTGAATAAAATATTTTAACTGTGGAGAATGTATTTTGGGCCCGTTAAATCAAATTTGTTTTATTTCATGTGCCTGCTCCTTAAATCGTATATCCTTCTCAAAGTGCTTTTCAAAATCAAACTAAACATTTGGCTAAGTTTATGGTTTTTGGCTGGGCAGCCAGAGGACCTGCTTATAAGCTTTATATCTGACCATCAGGCTGAGTAAGCGGTCAGAGCACTGACAACTCTTTTACTGTTGCCCATCTGGTGGTCTGGCTGAGATCGGAAATCATACCAATGTGGGGAGCAATAGTGTACAGAAGGGCATTCAATGAAAAGTTTTGGGATAATTTCATGTTTTGGGTGACCTCAGCAAGTGATCCCAAAGCCTCTGGTTATAAACACTACAGTTGTTCAGTTCAGATTGTTAGTTTGCCTGCTTGCAAGTGAATTTCACAGAGAATATTTGTAACTAGTGCTACAAAATTGACATGATGTCACCAATGAAAGCTTTAGCATGGCTATGGCTATTAAATCTCAATTCATTTTTGGAAAATCATTTTTATCCTGTGAACCTGTTTATTAAGCAAAGGATATGATTAGTGATATCAGTGTTAAGAAACTTCAAAACTGTTATTTTGGAGACACTGCAGTCTTCCACTCGCTTAAGCAGACAGACTTTTTGTGGGAAGCCTAGTCTGTTTAGCTGTTTCTGAAACCAGGGTATCCATGCATTATGTTTGGTAATCCTTCAGGTATTCAGCTATGATTTGTCATGTCTGATTATGATATGTGGATGAATTCATTGTAGAGCGGGTTGTCACTGTAAATATCACCTTCGATAAAAGTCTAACTTATGTGTTATGAGAAATGAACTGTACAGTTGATACTTTTGTTCAGAGATTTTCAAGAAAAGGTGGAGATACTTTATTTAAAATACTAAAATGTGTCTATAAATATGTTCTGTATTTTGTACTATGGATATAGGTTTGATATATTTGGCATCAATATACATAAACCAGATTTTTGGAAAAAACTGGATCAACTATGACAGAAGCAAATTCAACCTGTTGTGAATATGTTAAATATAATCTGTTTTGTTTTACATAACAGTTATATTGACCAATAAAGTGGGAACCAAAATAGCAAACTGCTGTGGTATTAGTAAATTAGTGTAGTTATGAACTTGGCACTCCATTAAAATGATCTGTCTAACAATGTATCTTTTTCAAGTGTACTTGGAATAAATATACTAAGGTGCTACATTTAAGTTCAGGACTACCACTTGTGACAACATCCCAACCTCTACCCTGTTAAGAACATAAGAAATAGGAGCAGGAATAGGCCATCTGGCCTGTCGAGCCTGCTCCACCATTCAATAAGATCATGGCTGATCTGGCCATGGACTCATCTCCACCAACCTGTCTTTTCCCCATAACCCTTAATTCCCCTACTATACAAAAATCTATCCAACTTTGATTTAAATATATTTACTGATGTAGCCTCCACTGCTTCATTGGACAGAGAATTCCACAAATTCACCACTCTGAGAAAAGCAGTTCCTCCTCATCTCTGACCTAAATCTACTCCCCCGAATCTTGAGGCTATGTCCCCAAGATCTAGTCTCATGTACTAGTGTAAACAATTTTCCTGCCTCTATCTTAATTTCATAATTTTATATGTTTCTATAAGATCTCCTCTCATTCTTCTGACTTCCAGTTGAGTACACTCCTAAGCGACTCAATCTCTCATCATAGTCTAACACCCTCATCTCTGGAACCAACTGCCTCCAAAGCCAGTATATCCTTCCTCAAGTCAGGGGACCAGAACTACACGCAGTACTCCAGGTGCAGCCTCACCAGTACCCTGTACAGTTGCAGCATAACCTCCCTGCTCTTAAATTCGATCCCTCTAGCAATGAAGGACAACATATCCATTTGCCTTCTTGATAGCCTGCTGCACCTGCAAACCAACCTTCTGTGATTCAGTCCCCTTAATGTCTTATATGTTTGAATAAGGTCACCCTTTATTCTTCGAAACGCTCAGGAATATAGGCCAAAGCTATTTAGTCTGTCTTGGTTGGACAATCCTGTCATCATAGGAGTTGTCTCTAATCTTGCCTTCAGTATTGCCATGGTTTTTGTAGCTGGAGGGACCAAACTCTGTGCAATATTCCAAGTGAGGCTTCACCACCACCCCGTTCAACTGTTAACAAAACCACATTTTTAAACTTCAATAGCTTTGGAACAAATGACAAATTATTGTTTGCTTTAACTACATTTTGGACCTTATAGCTTTTTGTAATTCTTGCACAAGATCACCAAGATCCCTCCTTCACAGGATGTCTCCATTGAAATAATCTGCATTTTAGATTTCTCTAATCAAAGTTCAAAGTAAATGTATTATCAAATTGCATATATATCATCATATTTTCTTTTGGGCATTCATGGTAAATACAAAGAATCAATTAAAAAAAACAACACAAAGGCAGACAGCCAATGTGCAAAAGATAAACTGTAAATACAAAAAGGAAAAACAATAATAAATAAATAAATAAATAATATCAAGAACATGAGTTGTAAAGTCTTTGAAAGTGAGCCCATAGGTATTATTTATTCACCAGCCTTATTCTCCATTGGCCCCATATTCACTTTAGGAGCCCTGTTCCTATTCATACATCCATTTTACTGATTATGTTTTTATATTATATGTAAGTTTTCTCTGAAAATTCATTTCCTCCATTCCTGTGAGCTTTTTAGTCTTCTGCTATGATGTTCACCTAGTGAGAGTATCCAGAATTAAGTGTAGTTTCAGAATAAGAGATACTTATTTAAGGCAGATGAGAACGGATTTCTTTTCAGAAGGTCCTTACTCTGATACTCTCTACTTTGGAGAATTGTAGAGGCAAAGTCATTGAAGATACGTAAAATTGTTTCGACAGGCCCATGAACTACAAGATAGTTGAGGGATATGAGGAGAGTATGGGACAGTGGGTTGAATACTGGAGCAAGTTTTTGGATTAAATTACACCTACTCCAACTACTTATTTACATACAACATAGAAAATAATCAGGCCATTTGGCCCACGTTGTTGCACCAATCTTGATGCTAATTTACTGTAAACTAAATATCCTCCTTTGTATGATTCATATCCTTCAATTCCCTTCCTATTCATGTGTCTCTCTTAGTTACCCTCATTTTGAAGTTTTCTGCACTTTATCATTCACTTTTCCAACACCAAGCTCCTGTTACTTTAAGATGGATTCTACTCAAAAGAGGTTATAGACTGATGAATTTGCCACTCATTGTTTTCAGTCCTCCCAACTTACTATCATCAAGGCTCTGACGAACATTATCAATGGCCTTCACCTGATCCTGTGCGATTGTGATGCAGGTCTTCAAGTAGTATCTGCCTGCAAAAATAATCACTTATGCGTGTGACTTGAGTTGATGCTCTTTTCTTCTGGAAGGATCTTGTAGACATTTTGCACTACTTGTCAGCTCCTCCAAAGCAATCATTGGAATAATTTCCCACCATATGCAGAATGATGTGGCAAAGAGTGTCTTTTACCCCTTGTTCATCTCTACATTTGGTTAATAAATGTGTGTCTGCCTACTCTTCAACCATGTGCTTACCCAGACCCGCTACCACAGCAGATTCCTTCTTCTCCAGCCCTTGACCTTTCCCACCCACCTAGCCTCACCTATCACCTTCTGGTTAGCTTCCTTCCACACACGCCCTCACCCCATCTTATTATTTTGGCATCTTCCCCCTTCCTTCTCAGTCCTGAAGAAGGGTCTTGACCTGAAACATCGACTATCTATTCATTTCCATAGATTCTGCCAGACCTGCTGTATTCCTTCAGCATTTTGTGTACCTTGCTTTGGACTTCCAGCATCTGCAGACTTTGTTGCGTTTATGTCTAATATATTCTAACTAATGTTGGGAGAAAAATGAATTTAATTAAGAACCTGAACATGTCAACAGCTCTTTCAGTGATTTTTCTATACATTTGTTTAACTAGTTCATACTTTAATCATAAAATCCACGAGTAAAATATAGTGAAACAAAGAGAGCCACAAAATATGATTTTTTGCCCTTAGCTATGTACAACAATAACTAATCAGACATGTTTACTGGATCATGTAAACACAAAGAATCCAGGTCAATGCACTCTCATACTCAATGATTTTGTTTAACTCTTCACCCCAGCTACAGAAATGGTTTCAGCTGAAGAAGTGGTTGTCCACTGATGGTAAAGGGTTAAAAGGTTCACTGCACTCTGATAATAACTGGTATTGTTTAATAGCAAAGCTGATGTGCGCACAGGCCAAGACAACAGCTGCAAGTTTCAGTGTTCCTCGTGGTTATGTGCCAGAAACCCCCACTGTTATGAGGTTAGCATTCAGCAGCTCATTGATCCATTTGACATTGCACAAGACTAATGTCATATATGTGTTCACATCATGTTAACTGAAATCCAAAATTGATTGAGAACTATGTTGCTGTATCTTTGCCAACAAAATTTAAATTATTCATTTACATAATGTGAGTCTTGCTTACTATGTGGGCATTTATTGTGCATCTCAAATTACTCCTAAATTGAGTAGTTTGTTGAACCATTTCAGGGGGCCATCAGGAGTCAAGAATGTAACTGTAGGTAATGGGCCACATAAGTCAAGACCAGGCAAGAACAGTAAATTTTGTGCCCTGAAAAATATTGGTCAGTGAGATTTTTTTGAGTCTAGTTGTTTCATTATTTCACTGTTATTGACATTATCTTTTCTATACTTATAAAATTATTTAACTACTTAGGTTCAAATTCCTCAGTTCCCATAGTTGGAAGTGAACTTAGATCAATAATCCACCTATCACTACAATGGTACCACATCCCTATATTCATAAAATAATTTTAAACAATTTGCCTATCGCCACAATAGATCTACAATGGATGCAATCGCACTGGGTCCCCACCCAGCCTTGAACCACCTGGACAATAGCAAATCCTACGTCAGGATGATGATTATTGACTATAGCTTAGCGTTCAACACCATCATACCCTCACCACTAATCAACAAACTCCAAAACCTGGGTCTCTCTACCTCCTTCTACAACAGGATTATTGATTTCCTCATCAAGAGACCACAGTCAAAAGTAACTTCTGCTCACTGTCAGTCAACACTGGCACACCTTAAGGATATGTGCTTAGCCCATTGCTCTACTTTCTCTCCACCCACAACTGTGTGGCTAGGTACAGCTCAAATGTTGTTTGAAAATTTGCTAATGACATAACTATTGGCAGATTTTCAAATGGTGATGAGGAGGCATACAGGAGAGAGATAGATCAGCTGGTTGAGTGGTTACACAACAGCCTTGCACTCAATGTTAGTAAGACCAAGGAATTGATTGTGGACCTCGGGAAGGGAAAGTCATGATAACACACTCCAGTCCTCATCAAGGGATCAGCAGTGGAAAAGGTGAGCAGTTTCAAATTCCTGGGTGTCAACATTTCTGAAGATCTGTTCTGGACCAAACATATTGAAGCAGTTGCAAAAAAGGCATGACAGTGTCTATAGTTCATTAGGAGCTTGAGGAGACTTGGTATTTCACCAAAGATTCTAGCAAATTTCTACAGATGTACCATGCAGAGCATTCTAACTGGTTGCATCACGGTCTGGAAAGGAGAGGCCACTGCACAGTATTGGAAAATGCTGCAGAAAGTTGTAAACACAACCAGCTCCATCATGGGCACTAGCTTCCCCACCAGCAAGGACATCTTCAAAAGGCCATACCTTAAAAAAGCTGCATCCATCATGAAGGACCCCCATTACCCAGGACATGTACTCTTCTCATTGCTACCAGCAAGGAGGTGGTACAGGAGCCTGAAGACACACACTCAACATTTCAGAAACGGGTTCTTCCCTTCCACCATCAGATTCCTGAATAGACAATGAACACTACCTCACTTTTTGCATTACTTATTTATATTTAATTCTTACTGTAATTTGTAGTTTATTATTATTATGAATTGTGTTGTACTGCTGCCGCAAAACAACAAATTTCACAACATATGCCAGTGATATTAAACCTGATTATGATTGTGATTCTGAAAATATACATATACTATCTGTACAGTGAAAATCAGGAGCCAGATGATTTTAATTTATTAATCACCTATTATCTGGGCTTCCTGCAATATTACAAATAAGCATTATGTATAATTAAAATGATTTCAAATCTCAAAACTTCATTATATTTCCAGAGAACTTTTACTTTACTACTCAATCTTGGTGGTCAGTTTTCAAACATTATATTGGACCCAGCTTTTTTTTTAGTTATCTTTCTTCCCTTCTGATGACCCCTGAACAAAGAGGTAACTGATCCATTTCTGCGACCATCCAGAGACAAGCAAAAGATTATGCAGAAGAGTATTGTAGTTTGATACAAGGAGTGAGAATGAGACTACTACATCTTTTAAAGGAAAACCAAAAGAAACACCACTAGTCCTTTGTATCCACGGCACTTCAACTTCAGCAGCACAGAACTACTTTGAGAAGTTCCAAGCGAGGTCACAACTACCACTTTACTGAGTGCTAAAGGAGCCCGACACCAAATCTGTCGATCATCTCCACGGTGGCTACTTGTTCAACAGTACTTGTTCCCAGTTAGAGTGGGGCAGGAAGATTCCTTTCTGTATAACATCAAGACCAAGGGATGTGACAAACAATCTGAAATGTGAGGTGGTGTGCAGATAATAACTAACTGGTCAGCCCTCTGTGTAATGACAGTGTTGTTGGGATGTTGCACATCTTTCCAGTTTACGGAGGTTATCCCAGGAATCACTGCTGACCCAGACTCTGCTGAATGTCTGAAGGTTGAACCAGCCTGAACTGTGACTTTCCTCTTTTATCTTCCACATTTTTAACTTTTTTTAAATTTTGATTCTAGTTTTAATTAAACAATTTATACATTCAAGATTGCTTACAGAGGGAAGTATGTAATTATTTAAAGAAGCGTAATATGATTTGTCTCTGAGATTGCAAATAAGCTAATGAAATGCATTCCATCAAAGAGGTAGCACAAACAGAATAGGCTTGAATAGTGTTCTTCAGTGCTGTAAAGTTCTTTGGCTCTGATTGAACTTACTTAACAATTTCCTCCCTCGATGGCTTGAAAGCCAACTTTAATCATAACTTCAAAGTTCAAAGTTAATTTATTATCAAGGTACATATATGTCATCATATACAATCCTGAGATTCACTACCTTATGTGGGCATACTCCATAAATCCAATAACCATAATAGAATCAATGAGAAAAAAACACGCCAACTAGGCATACAGTCTGTGTGCAAAAGACAACAAACTGAACAAATACAAATAGAAAGAAATGATAATAATATATAAGCAATAAATATCAAGAACATGAGATGAAGAGTCCGTGAAGTGAGTCCACAGGTTGTGGAAAATTTCAGTGATGAGGCAAGTGAAATTATCCCCAATAGTTCAAGAACCTGATGTTTGAGGGGTAATAAATTTTCCTGAACCTGGTGATATGTGCTTTGAGGCTCCCATACTTGCCCGATGGCAGCAGTGAGAACAGAGCATAGCCTATGGTGGGGTTGCCTGATAGTGGATGCTGCTTTCCTGTGACAATGCTCCAAGGAGGTGTGCTCAATGGCTGGGAGGGCTTTACCCGTGATGGACTGGGTCGAATCCTCTACTCTTTGTAGGATTTTCCACTCAAGGGCATTGGTGTTTCCATCTAGGGCTGTGTTGCAGCCAGTCAATATACTCTCCATCACACATCTACAGATGTTGGACAAAGTTTTCAACGTCATGTGGAATCTTTGCAAACCTCTAAGGAAGTAGAGGTGCTGCCGTGCCTCCTTCATAACTGCACTTACATGCTGGTTCCGTGGCAGATCCTCTGAAATGGTAACGTCGCGGAATTGGAAGTTCTTGACCCTCTCCACCTCTGATCCCCCGGTGAGAACTGGCTCATGGACTTCCAGTTTCCACCTCCCAAAATCAAGAATCAGCTTTTGACCGTCCAAGGGAAGATTAACCAGTACAAAATTAAAATTAAGAATGTGACACAAACTGTGGTGAAAGAGACTGCATCAGAACAGACGGCATGTATAGAGAAGCAAATATGCTGGTTGAAGTGGTGCCAAATGCCTGTTAGCAGTTTACATTACACAGTCTGATGCTGTTGTGTTCCATGTAGTAAAACATGTCTAGAATTTACACTTTTAAAATAATCAATTTGCAGTCAACCTGTTACAAATGTTGCTAAGATTGAAAAAGGCATAAAAACCTAAAGGCTGTTCCCCACTTTGCAGTCTTAGAGTTCAATGAAGCAGTACTTTGCCAAATATTTGAAATAATTCAAGATTGAAAATCATAATCTGTTACATGTCAAGGAAGTATTCTGAAGGAAAAAGGTGGGCTTTACCCAATTCTGAAATCCAGTTTTATTAACTATAAAATAACTAAATTTCATTTTCCAGGTTCAATATCAATTGCCGCTCCATAAGGCCTAAGACCATAAGACATAGGAGTAGAATTAGGCCATTGGTCCATCAAGTCTGCTCTGCCATTTAATCATGGCTGATCCATTTTTTTCCCTCTTCAGTCCCACTCCCTCGTAATCTTTGAAGCCATGTCCAATCAAGAACCTATCAGGTTCTGCCTTAAATACACCCAACAACCTGGCCTCCACAGCTGCCTGTGGTAACAAATTCCACAGATTCACCACCCGCTGGCTAAAGAAAGTTCTCTGCATCTCTGTTTTAAATGGATGCCTTTCTATCCTGAGGCTCTTGTCCTAGACTCTCCCACCATGGGAAACGTCCTTTCCACATCTACTCTGTTTAGGCCTTTCAACATTCAAAAAAGGTTTCAATGAGATCCCCCCTCACCCTTCTAAATTCCAGTGAGTACAGACCCAGAGCTATCAAATGTTCCTTGCATGATAACCCTTTCATTCCCAGAATCATCCTCTGAACCTTCTCCAATGCCAGAACATCTTTTCTTAGATGAGGAGCCCAGAACTGTTCACAAAATTTCTTGGTATTCACCTGGCAGAGAATCTCACCTGGTCCTTCAACATCAGCTCCATAGCAAAGAAAGCCCAGCAGCATCTCTACTTTCTGTGAAGGCTGAGAAAAGTCCATCTCCCACCCCCCCATCCTCACCACATTCAACAGAGGTTGTATTGAGAGCATCCTGAGCAGCTGCATCACTGCCTGGTTCGGAAATTGCACCATCTCGGATCAAAAGACCCTGCAGCGGATAGTGAGGTCAGCTGAGAAGATCACTGGGGTCTCTCTTCCCACCATTAGAGACATTTACACCACACACTGCATCCGTAAAGCAAACAGCATTATGAAGGACCCCACGCACCCCTCATATAAACTCCTCTCCCTCCTGCCATCTGACAAAAGGCACCAAAGTATTCAGGCTCTCATGACCAGACTATGTAACAGTTTCTTCCCCCAAACCATCAGACTCCTCAATACCCAGAGCCTGGACTGACACCAACCTACTGCCTTCTACTGTGCCTATTGTCTTGTTTATTATTTATTGTAATGCCTGCACTGTTTTGTGCACTTTATGCAGTCCTGGGTAGGTCTGTAGTCTAGTGTAGTTTTGTGTTGTTTTTTACGTAGTTCAGTGTAGTTTTTGTATTGTTCATGTAGCACCATGGTCCTGAAAAATGTTGTCTCGTTTTTACTGTGTACTGTACCAGCAGTTATGGTCGAAATGACAATAAAAAGTGACTTGACTTGACTTGACAATACTCAAGGTGAGGCCTCACCGGTGCCTTATAAAGCCTCAGTATCACATCCTTGTTCGTGTTTTCTAGACCTCTTGAAATGAATGCTAACATTGCATTTGCCACCAACTCTACCTGCACGTTAACCTTTTGGGTGTTCTGCATAAGGACTCCTGAGTACCTTTTTGGATTTTCTCCCCATTTAGAAAATAACTTGCACATTTGTTTCTTCTATCAAAATGCATGACTATGTATTTTCCAGCATTTTATTTTGTTTGCTACTTTCTTGCCCTCTCTCCTGTCTAAGTCGTTCTGCAGCCTACCTGTTTCCTCAACACTACCTGCCCCTCCACCAATCTTCATATCATCTGCAAAGTTGGCAACAAAGCCATCTATTCCATCATCTAAGTGATTGATATACGGCATAAAAAGAGACGGTCCCAACACTGACCCCTGTGGAACACCACTAGTCACTGGCAACCAACCAGAAAAGGATCTTTTTAATCCCACCCGCTGCCTCCTACCAATCAGCCAATCTTCTAACTATGCCATCACTTTTCTGTAATACCATGGGCTCTTAACTTGGCAGGCAGCCTCATGTATAGCACCTTGTCAAAGGCCTTCTGGAAGTCCAAATATACAATATCCACTGCAACCCTTTTATCTATCTTACTTGTAATCTCTTCAAAAAATTGCAACAGGTTCGTCAGGTAAGATTTTCCCATAACCTCATCCTTAACAATTGAGTCCAACATCTTCACAACTACTGAGGTCAAACTAACTGGTCTATAATTTCCTTTCTGCTGCCTTCCTCCTTTCTTAAAGAGTGGAGTGACATTTGCAATTTTCCAGTCCTCTGGCCCCTTGCCAGAGTCCAATGATTTTGAAAGATCATTGCTAATGCCTCCACAATCTCTACCACTACCTCTTTCAGAACTCCAGGATGCAGTTCATCTGGTCCGGGTGACTTACATACCCTTGGGTCTTTCAGCTTTTTGAGCATCTTCTCCTTTGTAAAGTAACTGCACTTACTTCTCTTCCTTCACACACTACAACATCTGACACACTGCTAGTGTCTTCAACAGTGAAGGCTGATGCAAAATATTCATTTAGTTTATCTCCCATTATCGTTTCTCCAGCTTCATTTTCTAGCGGTCCTATATCCATTCTCATCTCTCTTTAATTTTTTACATACTGGAAAAAACCTTTACTGTTCACTTTGATATTGTTTGCTAGCTTTATTTTATATTTCATCTTTTCCCTCCTAATGATTCTTTTAGTTGCTCTCTGATGCTTCACAGCTTAGAAGCTTCACAATCCTCTGTTTTACCACCAATTTTTGCTTTGTTGTATGCCCTCTCTTTTGCTTTTACATTAGCTTCGACTTCCCTTGTCAGCCATGGGTTGTACTATTTTGCCATTTGAATATTTTTTTCTTTTTGGAATACATCTAACCTGTACCTTCCTCATTTTTTCTTTTTAAATCTTTTTATTGAATTAGTACACAAAAGGTAAACCATATAGGAACTAATACACTGTTACAATATAATATATTACAGGAAATATTAATACAGAAAAAATTAGTACAAACAGTGCAATTTAAACATAAAATAACAAGGTAGTATAATAGTATACTAATTTTTATATATATCAATAAGGAAAAAAAAACCCAAAAAACCCCCCAAAAAAACCCACCGTGCAACTAATCTAAAAAGCAAAGCAAAGCAATGGGCTAACTAGGAATCAAGTAGAGTTAAACAACTTAAAACAATCACATCCTCAAACCTGACCTCCATTAAAAACAGTTAAAAAGCAAGAAGGGAATATAAATATGGACCGAGAGAAAAAAAATTACATTAAATGAAAATGTTGAATAAAAGATCTCTAGGTCTGTTCGAATTTAACTGAAGAATCATAAAGATTACTTCTAATTTTCTCCAAATTTAAGCATCTGGGAAAACCAAAAGAACGTAGTTGGAACATTAGTCTCTTTCCAATGTTGTAAAATACATCTTTTCGCCATTTAAAGTAAGAAATGCAATCATTCTAAGGGCTGAAGGAGAAAGATTACTGGAAGTTTTAGGTAATCCAAAGATAGCAGTAATAGGATGGGGAGAGATATCTATATTCAATACCTTTGAGATAATATTAAAAATGTCTCTCCAAAAAGTTTCCAGAGTAGGGCAGGACCAAAACATATGAGTTAAAGAGGCTATCTCCCCCTGACATCTGTCACAAAAAGGATTAATATGAGAATAAAAACGAGCTAATTTATCTTTGGACATATGTACTCTATGGACAACTTTAAATTGAATTAGGGAATGTTTAGCACAGATAGAGGAAGTATTGACTAGTTGTAAAATCTGCACCCAGTCATCCGCCGAAATAGTAAAGCCCAATTCCTGTTCCCAATCATTTTGTCCAGAAACTCACACCATTGCCGCTCTGCTGTCATCCCTTCCAGCAGCTCCTTCCAATTTTCTTTGGTCAGCTCCTCTCTCATACCACTGTAATTTCCTTTATTCCACTGAAATACTACTTCCAACTTTACTTTCTCCCTATCAAATTTCAAGTTGAACTTAGTCATATTGTGATCACTGCCTCCGAAGAGTTCTTTTGCCTTAAGCTCCCTAATTGTCACTGATTCATTATGCATGGAAAAGGATAGAATCAGAGAGGACAGGAAAATTTTTAATTGGGGAAGGGCAAATTATGAGGCTATAAGGCTAGAACTTGCGGATGTGAATTGGGATGATGTTTTTGCAGGGAAATGTACTATGGACATGTGGTCAATGTTTAGAGATCTCTTGCAGGATGTTAGGGATAAATTTGGAAGGACAAACTCCAAGGCAGAGTACAAAGTAAATGGCAGGATACTTGGTAGTGTGGAGGAGCAGAGGGATCTGGGCGTACATGTCCACAGATCCCTGAAAGTTGCCTCACAGGTAGATAGGGTAGTTAAGAAAGCTTATGGAGTGTTAGCTTTCATAAGTCGAGGGATAGAGTTTAAGAGTCGCGATGTAATGATGCAGCTCTATAACACTCTGGTTAGGCCACACTTGGAGTACTGTGTCCAGTTCTGGTCGCCTCACTATAGGAAGGATGTGGGAGCATTGGAAAGGGTACAGAGGAGATTTACCAGGATGCTGCCTGGTTTAGAGAGTATGCATTATGATCAGAGATTAAAGGAGCTAGGGCTTTACTCTTTGGAGAGGAGGAGGATGAGAGGAGACATGATAGAGGTGTACAAGATAATAAGAGGAATAGATAGAGTTATTAGCCAGTGCCTCTTCCCCAGGGCACCACTGCTCAATACAAGAGGACATGGCTTTAAGGTAAGGGGTGGGAAGTTCAAGGGGGATATTAGAGGAAGGTTTTTTACTCAGAGAGTGGTTGGTGCGTGGAATGCACTGCCTGAGTCAGTGGTGGAGGCAGATACACTCGTGAAGTTTAAGAGACTACTAGACAGGTATATGGAGGAATTTAAGGTGGGGTTATATGGGAGGCAGGGTTTGAGGGTCGGCATAACACTGTGGGCCGAAGGGCCTGTAATATGCTGTATTATTCTATGTTCTATGTATCACCCAGTCCAGTATAGCTGATCCCCGAGTAGGCTGAACTCAAACTGCTCTGAAAAGCCATCTCATAAGCATTCAACAAACTCACTCTCTTGAGATCTATTAACAAACTGATTTTCCCAATTGACCTGTTGAAATCTCCCATGATTATCATAGCATTGCCCTTTTGATATGCCTTTTCTATTTCCCAGTGTAATGTGTGATCCACATCCCAGCTACTGTTGGGAGGCCTGTATGTAAGTGCTATCAGGGTCCTTTTACTCTTATAGTTTCTTCACAAGGGTTCAACATCTTCTGATCCTATGTCACACCTTTCTACTGATTTGATGCCATTCTTTACCAGCAGAGCCACACCACCCCCTCTGCCCACCTTCCTATCCCTCTGATACAATGTGTAGCCTTGGGCATTCAGCTCTCAGCTACAACCATCCTTCAGCCACGATTCGGTTCTGGCTAAAACATCATACCTGACAATCTGTAATAGTGCAACAAGATCATCCACCTTATCTCTTAATACTGCGTGCATTGAGATATAACACTTTGAGTACTGTATTTGCTACCCTTTTTGATTCTGCTGGCTGCAATTTTGTCCTATCATCTGCCTTCCCTTCCTGCCAGTCTGACTGCACGCTATCTTTGTCTTTTTACAACCCATCCTATCCTGAGTCCCTTCACTCCAGTTCCCACACCCTTGCCAAATTAGTTTAAACCCTCCCCAACAGCTCTAACAAACCTGCCCGTGAGAATATTGGTCCCCCTCGGGTTCCAGTGCAACCCATCACTTTTGAACAGGTCATGCCTCCCCAAGAAGAGATCCCAATGATCCAAGAACCTGAAGCCCTGCCCCCTGCACCAGCTCCTCAGCCACACATTTATCTGCCAAATCAGCCTGTTTTACCCTCACTGGCAGCAATCCAGAATCCTGGAGTTCCTGTTTCTCAGCTTTCTACATAGCTCTCTAAATTCTCTCTTTAGCACCTCTTTGTTGTTCCTTCCAATATCATTGGTACCAATATGTACCAAGGCATCTGGCTGCTCTCCCTCCCTCTGCAAAATGCTGTGGATACAACCCGGATGTCCCTGGCCCTGGCACCAGGGAGGCAACATACCATCCTGGTGTCCCGATCACATCCACAGAACCTCCTGCATGTTCCCCTGACTATTGAGTCCCCTATCACTACCGCTCCCCTCTTCTCCCTCATTCCCTTCTGCACCATGGACCCATGCTCAAAGTATTTTTAATGCATTCAACATTCTACTCCATTGTGTTTCCTGAAAGGTTTAAACCCTTTATAACCCAATAGTATCATTAAAAGGGATCCAATGATTATTACAACAGCTTGAAAAGATACTTTCTCTTTGTTACAGAGAATCAAATTGTTTTTCTTATCTGTGAGGAATAAGGATTTAGATATCCCTGTGAAGATAACAGGAAGACAAATGTGATGTTAGCATTCATTTCAAGAAAACCAGAATATAAACGCAAGGATATAATGCTGAGGCTAGATAAGGCATTGGTTAGACTGTACAAGGAGTATTGTGAGCGGTTTTGGGCCCCTCATCTAAGAAAAGATGTGCTGGCATTGGAGACAGTCTAGAGGAGGTTAACGAGAATGATTCCAGGAATGAAAGGATTAATGTACGAGGAATGTTTGATGGCTCTGGGCCTGTACTCACTGACATTAGAAAAATGAGGGGGGGGGTTCTTATTATAACCTATCAAATATTGAAAGACCCAGATAGAATGGAGGTGAAGAGGACGCTTCCTATAGTCCAGGATAGGAGGCCACAGCCTCAGAATAGAGGGATGTTCATTTGGAACAGAGATAAGGAGGAATTTCTTTAGCCAGAGGGTGGTGAATCTGTGAAATTCATTGCCCCAGACAGCTGTGGAGGCCAAGTCATTGAGTATATTTAAAGCAAAGGTTGATAGGTTTTGATTCGTCAGGGTGACAAAGGTTATGGCGAGAAGGTGGGAGAATGAGGTTGAGAGAGATGATGGAGTGGTGGAGCAGATTCGATGGGCCAAAAGGCATAACCCTGCTCCTATTTCATATGATCTTGTGGTTTTATAACAGACCAAAACGTGGGTACTACTAAGGCCACTAGCAATAACACTGAGACTGCAGTGACGTACTGCAGCCACCCTTCCAAGACCATAACAACTTCTACGTGTGCTTCACTTTGTCCACAGCACACATAGCCCACACTCTAGTGCATGGCTCCAGCCACAAGCCTAGCCACATTTACGACTGCCTCCCCCCACCCCACACAATGTCTCAGACCCCCCCAATGAGACTTCAGCTGCACTGACTATTGATGTTTCACCACTGACGGCAGAAGACATCAGACGCAATCCATCTCAGGATTCAGCCCACACAGGAGGGTGTTTCTGCAGGAATGCAACATATTCACTAACACTCGCAGTAATATAAAGCCCACATCATGAATGTGCAGGTACATGGTTAAAAAGTCAGCAAATAACAAGGACTCAGTGTCATGCATTCACACATCCTCTATTGATTGTATTTTTGCACATTGCAACAAAATTTACTGCAACACAGATTAATAGGCTGATTATTGTCACTGAGGTACAGTGAAAATCTTCGTTTCACATACAGATCGTGTTGCGACGTCAGCACAAGGAAAAGCAATAACAGAATGCCAGATATAGTGTTACAGTTACAGAGACTGCAATACTGGTTGGCACGAAGGTGCAAAGGCATGACAAGGTGAATTGTGAGCTCGAGAGGCCATCTTATTGTACAAGCGCTCTGTTCAGTAGTCTTATAGCAGTGGGATAGAAACTGTGTGCTTTCAGGCTTTTGTGTCTTCTGCCCAACGGGAGTGGAGATTTTTTTTTTATATATATATACATTTTTTTTCTAATTTTTTTAATTAATTTTTTTCCTCGAACCCTTGAGTCAGTGTTAAAATTATGTAAACCATAGCTTACACAACATAAAATTATCCATAAAATAAAAACAAACATGGCAGAAATAAATATCAATGTAATAACCAAGTGAGTCTATTAGACCTCTAATAGGATGCTGTCCAAGTTGCATGCCATCTTGGACAATGTCTTCCATCCACTACATAATGTACTGGTTGGGCACAGGAGTACATTCAGCCAGAGACTCATTCCACTGAGATGCAACACAGAGCGTCATAGGAAGTCATTCCTGCCTGTGGCCATCAAACTTTACAACTCCTCCCTTGGAGGGTCAGACACCCTGAGCCAATAGGCTGGTCCTGGACTTATTTCATAATTTACTGGCATAATTTACATATTACTATTTAACTATTTATGGTTTTATTACTACTTAGTTATTTATGGTGCAACTGTAACGAAAACCAATTTCCCCCGGGATCAATAAAGTATGACTATGAGCATGACTACCAACAGAAAAGACTACCATTCAGAAATGTACTTCACCACTACCTCGCCCCCCCCCACAGGAAGCCTAAATGTTTGCCCCATTTTTGTGTATAGATGTCCAATCTATCAAACTGTTTGTAAGACATGCATTCAAAAGCTGCCACTTTGGCTATTTCTGTGACCCACTCCTGAAATGATGGTTCTCCCCAAGTACCTCCAACCCCTAAGTATAATTCGTCTTCCTACCATTATACTGGGAGTGGAGATTATTAAATTTAACCATATGATATGTTGACAAGTCACAGCAGTAAATACCCCTGTGCTTTATAAATTTGCACATTTTCTTTCTTCCAAGATTAGCCAAAGAAAAAACTATAATTATGATGTATATGGTTTTGGAAAGTCAAACCATAAATAAAGGTTGCAGGAGAAATGCAGCTTGGGTTATTTAGCAGATGGTAATGAGAAGAACTGCAGATCTGCTCTCACAGGGAGGGAGCAGTACTCTTCATAAAACATCCACATGGGAATGGAAGTGCAGCTCTGCATGCAGTAATAAAGCCCCTCTAACTTTTTTTAAAATCAGCTTGTGTGAAGCAGATAAAATGCTGGAGGAACTCAGCAGGACAGGCAGCATCTATGGAAAAGAGCACAGTCGACCTTTCAGGCTGAGACCCTTCATCAGGACCTGTTGAAGGGATTCAGCCTGAAACGTCGACCACACTCTTTCCCATAGATGCTGCCTGGCCTGCTGAGTTCCTCCAGCATTTTTGTGTGTGTGTGTAGCTTGGATTTCCAGCATCTGCAGGTTTTCTCTTGTTTGTGTGACACAGATAGCTATTTATCCGAAATGATGTGGATCTTGAATTTCTAACAGCAATCCAGTTTTCATTGGTGAGTCAGAGGTACAGGAAGTAAGCAACTTCAAATCTGTGGCCTTTACAGCTCTGATGACCTGTCCTGGACTGAACACATATGCAATCGCAAAGAAGACAGAGCAGAACCTTAAGGAGATTAGGCATGTTATCAAATATTCCAACAAACATCTATGAATGAACAGTTGGATGTATCCTAATTGGTTGTACCTGACCTGGAACTGCAATTCCAATGCGGGATGATTCAGAGAGTGGTGGACATAGCCCAATAACAGCTCTCCCCATGACTGACAACTACTACATGAGTTGCCTCAGGAAGGCAGCATCTGTCATCAAGGTCCCCTCCATCCAGGTCTTTCCCTTCGCTTGTCATTACCATCAGGCAGGAGGTACAGAAAAATGAAGTCCTACACCAGCAGGATCAGGAACAATCATGAGAAAATCTGCAGATACTGGAAATCCAAAGCAACACTCTAAAAGTGCTGGAGGATCTCAGCAGGTCAGGCAGCATCTATGGAAAAGAGTAAACAGTTGACCCTTCTTCTCAGTCCGAAACGTCGATTGCGTACTCTTTTCCATAGATGCTGCCTGACCTGCTGAGTTCCTCCAGCATTTTGTGTGTGTTGCTTGGGATCAGGAACAGATATTTTCCTACAGCTATCAGGATCCTGAACCAACTTGCACAATCCTACTCTGTACGTATATGTGTGTGTGTGTATATATATATAATTGTAATTTACCGTATTTTATTATTATGTATTGCAATGTACTGCTATTGAAAAGCAACAGATTTCCAGCATCTGCAGAATTTCTTGTGTTTGCTATTGTTACTCTTCACTGTTTGCATATAATTTATGTTTTGTGCAATGTCTGAGCCAAATCGCTATGATGCTGCTGCAAGTAGGGTTTTTATTTGGACCAGTACCCTACGATATTTGTGCACATGACAATGAACTCAACTTGCCTTGATAAACTTGACTCTGACGGGACAATTTGCTCAGAAGCAAATGGGCCACTTCTTGTCCATCTCATCTCATCTTATTTTTTGAGAGCACTTTTTCAAGTTTCTGATAAACAGTAGTATCTCAACTCCTAATATGACACCAGCACAAAAGCTAGGAGTTGAACATAAACAGCACTAAATTTAGACCACAAGGCCAGAATTTATAGAAGCAGAATTAGGCCATTTAGTCCATTGAGTTTGCTCCATTGTTTCATCATTAATGATCTATTTCCCTATCAACCTCAATTTCCTGCATTCTCCCCGTAACCTCATGCCCTGACTAATCAAGAAGCTATCAATCTCTGCTTAAATATACCTAGTGTGTGGAATTAGTGAATAAAATGACAGATGAGGCTGTAAATAAATATTAATACTGTATTTCCTGTGCTGAATTCCTCCAGGTATCAATTCAATTCACAATACTTGGTTCACTGTACCCTTCTTCATTAGAAAACCACTTCAATTAAAAATGCCTGGAGTCACATGCTTTGCAGAATTCCAGTATGGAAAGCTTGTGGGAAAGTGTTCAGGTGGAATTACAGATTTCATTCACTCTAGATTTTCAATAGAAGCCGACTAAGACCATAAGACGCAGAAGAAGGTTTAGGCCATTCAGCCCATCGAGCCTGCTTCATTATTTCATCATGGCTGATCCCAGATCCCATCCATCCACACGCCTTCTCGCCATATCCTTTGATGCCCTAACTGATCAGGAAATGATCAACTTCCGCCTTAAAATATACCCACAGACTTGGCCTTCACTGCAGTCTGTGGCAGAGCATTCCACAGATTCACTACTCTCTAGCTAAAAATATTCCTCCTTACTAACTCAGACTGCAGTGAGTGCAAGATATTTTACGTCATTTTCTACCTTCATTGCATGTCAGACTATTAATGACAGAGAAGGAGGCCTTCGAGCCTCCTGTTAGAATCCCCCCCCCATTCCTTGCTGTTTTCTTGAAGCTTAGAAAATTATTTTCCCTCAAATGCTTATCTAATTCCCTCGTGAACACCTGATTGACCCCTTTCTGGCAACCTTACAGACAATGAGTTCCAGAAATTGTTCTCTTCATTTTTACGTTCCTAATGGTATCATTTAGGGTATATTTAAAGTGGAGGGTGATAGGTTCTTGATTAGTTTAAGGGCAAAAGTAGGAGAATGGGGTTGAAAGGGAAAATAAAGCAGTTCTGATTGAATGGCGGAGCAGTCCAGAAGGGGTGAATAGTCTAATTCTGCTCCTATGTCTGATGGTCTTGTGCTGAAAGCTTTTTGGAAAGAATAATAGTCAGGAAGATACAATCTTACCTCAGACTGCACCATAAAACACTGTTTGTTTGGTGCTTGAAGAGAGTATTGTAAAAGCCACGTGAATGGAGGATATAAAATCATTTACAGTGTTGAGCAAAGTCTTTTAATCCTTTGAGGAATGCAATAACTATTCAATATTAACATACCTTAATTCACTGGAATTTAATCGTATTGAGAAATGAGAACCTACGCTGCAACTTATTTTCTGCTACTTATCTATTTAATACTGTTTTTCTATTACTGTCTTGTTTTTATCTACCGCTTTATTTAATTGCCTGAGAGGAAGCCAAACAGAGTTTCATTGTACCTATGTATAATGACAATAAAGATCATTGAATTCAATTCTATTCTATTCTATTTTCAACCACTTATCGTCACTAATTTTCCTGAAGTCTAAAGATTCACATGATATGCTGAAATTTGTTGTGTATCCATATTCCCTAAACTGAGGAGTCAGTGAACAATTAATGACGCAAACACAAGGAAATCTGCAGATGCTGGAATTTCAAGCAACACACATAAAAGTTGCTGGTGAACGCAGCAGGCCAAGCAGCATCTCTGGGAAGAGGTACAGTCGACGTTGCCTGGCCTGCCGTTCACCAGCAACTTTGATGTGTGTTGCTTGAATTTCCAGCATCTGCAGAATTCCTTGTGTTAGCATTAGATGCTGCCTGGCCTGCTGCGTTCACCAGCAACAATTAATGACACTGTGGTGGGTCACAAGTAGATCAGACCCAGGAAGAACAACATATTTCATTCTCTGATGGCTTGTAATGAATATTCACTTTTTGGCCAGTATGCCTCTTTCTCATTCTTGGTTGTTTGCTAATTGTGCTTTCTAAACAAAACATCTGCCACTTGTAAGATTACAAACAGATGGAAGTAAATTTCCAACTAACAGTTGTTTAACTTCTAGTCATAAAGGGAAGTCAGTCTTTAGTTCTTGAAATATAAATGGCAAGTACTAATCTGCTTGAGGTAAACAAGTATTGACAAAGACCAAGCAACACACACACACACAATGCTGGCAGAGCTCAGCAGGCCAGGCAGCATCTATGGAAAAGAGTAAACAGTCTCAGGCCGAGACCCTTCATTAGGATGAGAAATAAAGATGAGAAGTTAGAGCGAGGGGGGTGTGGGGGTGGAGGAAAGAGCTGGGAAGTTGATTGGTGAAAGAGATGAAGGGCTGGAGAAGGAAGAATCTGACAGGAGAGGACAGAAGGCCATGGGAGAAAGGGAAAGGGGAGGAGCAGCAGAGGCAGGTGATGATCAGGTAAGGAGAAAGGATGAGAGAGGAATGGGAATGGGAATGGTGAAGTTGAAGTGGGGAGGGGCAATTGCTCACCATTGATCTTCTGCCTTCTCCCATCACATTTCCCCTTCTCCAGGCCTTTTTCTCTCTCACCTGTCAACTTCCCAGCTCTTTGCCTCATGCCTCACCCTCTCCTGGTTTCACCTATCACCTTGTACTTCTTCTTCCGTTCCCCCCACCTTCATACTCTAATTTATCATCTTTTTTCCCAGTCCAGCTGAAGGATCTCAGCCTGAAACATCGACTGTTCACTCTTTTCCATAGACGACACTTGGCCTGCTGAGCTCCTCCAGCATTTTGTGTGTGTTGCTTGGATTTCCAGCATCTGCAGATCCTTTCATCTTTGTCTAAAGACCGACTTTGCAAACAAGTTTTGTGGGTAGTAGATGTTCTGTCAGGGAGAAGTAAGGTTCTTCTTACTACAATTGCTTTATTACTGCTCAAGGTGCAGTATAAGACAACGGGTTGTTTAATTTGGGTTGTTTTAAACTGACAAGCTGACTCTTAAGTTGCTTGGTTCAAGCAAGCTTGCAGAACAGATGGATAATATTATTTATCAGTAGCTATGGTATGTTTAGGTTTGGAAACTGGATGTGCTCAAGGAAGTTAGAATTAATGTAGGCAGTTGAACTATGTCCCCAAAATGCTTTTAGATCATTTGTTTTAAAAGGACATCCAAGGAAATATCATATGTGTGTGAAGTCACCCAAATGTTAGACAAAGGGTATACATGTAGAAAGAAGTTCAGGCTTATTAGGAGTGGTTGGAGATCATTAAGAAGAATGATAGGAAGACAGGGTGAATAGAATCCATTCCTCTAGCTTTGGTTTCTGTGACAGACTTGCTTGTACAGATCATGGTGTGTCTTTTTAGTTTATAGGAATTGTACCTGTGTTTTATAAATCCTTTGATGCTTTGTAGTTTAGGAACAGTTTGTAATTAGGAAATAAACATTTAAGATAGCGTTTTAAGAATGTATGGATTTAAAGGTGTTTCTGTAAATAAGTGAACTATGTTTTAATCTACTTTGTTAGCTGGAAGTACCTTCTCCTCGGTAGTGAAGAGGGACCCACCACTCAAATAGTGGGTATTGGTAGCTAAATTCACTGCACAGAATAAACAGGGAAGTGAATTAGTCTTTGAAGATTGGATAGTTACAATATAATCTCCCTTTAGTCAGGGTACCCATGGCTATTTATATCCAATAGGACTTATCATCTTCATTTGAGTTTAGAATTTTTCTGTCAGCAAACCCAGTACCATCACAGTTGGCTACCAGCGTGGTCGTGTTATACCAAATACTATTTTAGAAAGAATCATTATTTAGCAGTAGTCCAACTCAGAGAACTCTTGATAATTGCTACGGCACCCCACCTGGTACTATAAAATGGCTGGCTTCCTGGTTCTGGTTGCTGCACATGCAATTGCTGGTCGATATTATGAATGCGTTAATAATATATCAGAGATATGGGTTAATACCCTGACTGCTCCTCAAATTGAACATGACGAATATTTTACCCTTCAAGTCGGACACTTGAATGATGAAGGGATAAAACGTGGAGTAGGATGCAGATTAGACAGACCAAGCCCCACTGTACAACCTGCTGGACTCAGACCATCACAATTTGTACCAGATCCTAACAATGCAGCAATAGTCTGTGCCTTACGGCAAAAAAATTGGCTGTGTTTTAGATAAAAACCAAGCACTTGGGTAGGGACAACATGCTTATGCAACAGAACCTGGTGACCCATATCTCAATTCCGATGCATGGGGATATCGTGTGTTCCTTCCAAACACACATGAGGTAGCGCCCACACCAGTAAGCCCTAGAGTTTCTAACGAAGACTGGAGAACAGATGCTTGGGAACGTGAACTAGAATTACTAAGATTGACTATAGCCAGTAAAAGAAGAATACAGGGATAGGTTCCTGTACAGGGAGCTGCTGCAGCGTCCCCAGTACAAACTTCTCGTCAGGTTTTTAGACCTTTGACTATTCAGAGTTTGCCGTGCCTCTACCTGATGCTGAAGGAACTCGGAAGTAGCTATTTCAAGATGCCCTCTGGCCTGGTCATACTCCCGAACACATTATTATTAATATTAGTTTCTATAGGCTTTGTACTCCTCCACATGTGCAGAAATCCATTTCAGATATAATCGTTGATTGGAGATATCTGTGGAGGACAGTAAAATAATATTTTACTATTGAGTAAAATAGTCGAAACCCAGGATATAATAACAGCATATAAGACCAGAGAATAAATGGCAAAGGCAGACTGGGATCTAGTTCATTCCATAATGTTACCCTTTTATCCTAGTGAAAAGCCCCGCACCGTGTGTGGAATAGCCCTTAATCAGGTTGTTGAAGAGATCCTGCACATCCACATGGTGGTAGCAGGATTACCTCTTGTTCCCACACAAGGGCAACCAGGTGCCAGCGCTGGGTCCTCCTCTTTACCTTCCGAAGGGAATGTAGGGTCAGTAACAAAGTCACCAAACCAACGTCATTCCTCGGGTCAATCACATTCACAGCCCCTCAGCAAGAAAGAGGTAATCAGCAAATCAAACAAGCTCCCTGGAGATCGCCAGCTTTCAGTAGAGATATTCACCCACTACCTGGATGGCTGGACACTAGGTATAGGCCGCGACCTTTAGCTCAATCCCTTTCATTGCGGAAGGAAGCTTTAGACCAAGAAACTCCTGCTGGGACAGAGGGAACATTCAGCAGCCCCATCAATATTATGAAGAAGAATATGACATTGAGTTCACGGCCTGAGACCCACCTCATCCTTTGCCCTCTAAATATACAAAGGGGCAGGGTCTATCCCAAATGTCCACTCCCACCCCTGAAACTCAAATGTAAAGAAGGAGAAGGCCAATGTTAATGTAATAAAAACTGCACAGGAGAATTCCAGCAACAATTCTACTCAAAATGCTCCATCTGACGAATGGAATATAGGCATACCTGGTCTCTATGCCAAAGTTTGTGTTTTTGGCAAAATTCAACCATGCCAATTTGATACAGGTGCCGACATTTAATTCTGATATTATTCAAGGAGATAAACTAGGGGAGCCGACAGGGAAAATCAAAATTGTAGACCTACATGGAAACGAGCTGGAGTGCTCAATTTATAAAGCTCCCATACAGGTACACAAATAAGGAAGTAGCCAAAAATTCTTCACACCAGCTTGCCCCAGATTGTACTAAATTAGCACTTCTAATAGGAACACGAGAAATTCTGTAGATGCTGGAAATTCAAACCAACACTGGATGTTCCCTATTGGATTCGTACTAGAATTAAATCAACAATCGATACAACTACACCAGATGAATGAGACCTATATATTGAGAAACAGCTCGACTGTCACCAGGATAAAATGATCAGAGTGGAATTGCAATTGGAATTGTATTTTATATAAATATTCTGACCACCTGCAACAGCATCCTAACCACTGTGGGATAGTAGATATTGAACTGACTGATTTAGGGCGCCATCCTTTCCCACACCTGAAACTGTGGCATAATCTCCACCACAGAGGAAATCAATCTCCTTTTCCTAGTCCTGATCACGAATGTTGTGTCTGGATATGCACGTTTCTCGCCTCATCTGGGATGGGGGTTGGGGGAGGTGTTGGGATGTGTCTTTCATGAATAATTGGTTTAGTAACACAATCCCATGGAAAGAGGAGTCAACAAACATTATTTTTCACTTGCCTCTTTTGGATGCTGCATATTTACTTTTTAACATAGATAACTTTATATATGTTCCTTAAGATTTTATATAATGTGCTTTGCAAACGTGTCATTCATTGTTAGTGATGGCATTGTCTTATCATGGTTTACACATTGGAGTTTAAAACCATCTGACATGGTATTTTGTGTGTCATTTTATACAATGGTAAAAGACTTACCAGGAGGCGAAAGATAGCTACCCCTGAGGAACGTTATACTCCCGATAACTTTTTAAACTATTCTGTTGGTTTCTTTGGAAACGGAGATGTAATTCTAGGACCTCTGAGACCTCTAAAGCGTTATATTGTCACAAGGTGAGTGTGTTTCTTATTTGGGTATAAAGCAACAAGTAAGACCACCAAGCCTACAAATATTGATATTTGTGTTATACTTAATATTACTCAAACAATTTGTATATTTGGTTGATAAAATTATATGGCTTGACAGAACAGACTTAGTAGGTTTGCTCTGTTAAA
Organism: Mobula hypostoma; assembly: GCF_963921235.1. NCBI lineage: Eukaryota > Metazoa > Chordata > Chondrichthyes > Myliobatiformes > Myliobatidae > Mobula > Mobula hypostoma. The sequence continues at coordinate 21,513,722 of NC_086104.1, read as the reverse complement.
GTTTTCTGGAAAAACACAGAAATTGGGAAAATGTGTTGGGTCTAATCCTAAACAAATTAAAGTGGGAAGACTTAAACGATTATACATCGAGTCCATCATTACTAAAATAGGAAGAGACTTACGCAGATGGTATATTTGGTGTCATAATGTTAAGTTATAAGACCATAGACCATAAGACATAGGAGCAGAATTAGGCCATTCTGCCCATCAAGTGTGATCCACCACTTCGTCATGGCTGGTTCAATGTTCCTCTCAACTCCATTCTCCTGCCTTCTCCCCATAACCTTTCATGACCTGACATTTCAATAAACTATTAACCTCCACCTTAAATACACCCAAGGACTTGGCCTCCACAGCCACATGTAGCAATGAATTCCACAGATTCACCACCCTCTGGCTAAAGAAATGCTTCCTCATATCTGTTCTAAATGGATGTCTCTCTATTCTGAGGTTGTGCCCTCAGGTGCTAGACTCCCCATTATAGGGGACCTTATCTCCACATCTACTCGATCTAGGCCTTTCAACGTTCAATAGGTTTTAATGAGATCCTCCCCCACACCCCCACTCATTCTTCTGAATTCCATTGAGTACAGGCCCAGAGCCATCAAATGCTCCTTATGTGATATGTCTTTCATTCCCAGAATCATTTTTGCAAATCTCCTTTGAACCCTCTCCAATGTCAGCACATCCCTCTTAGATAATGGGCCCAAAACTGCTCACGATACTCAAAGTGAGGCTTTACCGGTGCTTTATAAAACCTGAACATTACATCATTTTTTTAATACTCTAGTCCTCTCAAAATTAATGCTAACATTGAATTTACCTTCCTCACCATTGACTCCACTTGCAAATTAACCTTTAGGGAAATCTGCACAAGGACTCCCAAGTCCCTTTGCACCTTGGACTTTTGAAATATCTCCCCATTTAGAAAACAGTTTATGCTGTTATTTCTTCTGCCACTTTCAGACAGTGTATTCTATCTGACACTTCTTTGCCCATTTGCCAACCCTGCAGTCTTTCTGCTTCCTCAACATGACCTGTCACTCCATCTATCTTTGTATCATCCGCAGACTTGGCCACAAAGCCATTAATTCTGTCATCCAAATCATTGAGATACAATGTAAAAAGAAACAGCACCAAGACAGACCCATGTAGAGCACCGCTAGTCAACAAGAGCCAATCAGAAAAGGCTCCCTTCATTCCCACTCTTTGCCTCCTGCCAATCAGTCAATACTCTATTCACACTAGTATCTTTCCTGTAATACGATGGACTCTTATCTTGCAAAGTAGCCTCATATGACAGCTTGTCAAAGGCTTTCTGAAAATCCAAGTACACAATATCCACTAATTCTCCTTTGTCTATCCTGCTTGTTATTTCTCAAAGAATTCCAACAGATTTGTCGGGCAGGATTTTCCCTTGAGGAAACCATGCTGACTTTTGCCTATTTTACTATGTGCCTCCAAGTACGGTGAAGCCTCATCCTTAACAACCAACTCTAACATCTTCCCAACTAACTGGCCTATAATTTCCTTTCTTCTGGCTCTCTCCCTCCTTGAAGACTGGAGTGACATTTGCAATTTTCCAGTCCTCCAGAACCATGCCAGAATCTAGTGATTCATGAATGATCATTGCTAATGCCCCCACAATCTCTTTAGCTGCCTCTTTCAGAACCTGGGGTGTAGTCCGGATGGCCTATCTACATTCAGACCTTTCAGCTTCCCAAGTAATAGCAACTGCACTCACCTCTGCCTCCTGACATTCTTGAACTTCCAACATACTGTTAGTGTCTTTCACAGTGGAGGCTGGTGCAAAATACTTATTCAGTTCATCCACCACTTCCTTGTTCCCTATTACTATCTCTCCAGTGTCATTTTCCAGTGGTCCGATATCTACTCTTGCCACTCATTTACTCTTTATATCTCTGGAAAAAACCTTTGGTATTCTCTTTGATATTATTGGCTAGCTTACCTTCAAATTTCATCTTTTCCCTCTTTGTAGCTTTTTAGTTGCTTCTGTTGGTTTCTAAAAATTTCACAATCCTCTAATTTCCCACCAATTTGTGCTCTATTGTATGCCTACTTTTACTTATTTTTTGTTGGGTTAGACTTCCCTTGTCAGCCACAGTTGTGTCATCCCACCTTTAGAATACTTCCTCTTCTTTGGGATGTATCTATCCTGCTCCTTCCGAATTGCTCCCTGAAACTCCAGTTTTGCTACACTGCCATCACCCTTGCTGGTGTCCCCTTCCAATCAATTTTGGAAAGCTCTTCTCTCATGCCTCTGTAATTCCCTTTACTCCACAGTAATAGTGATAACTTCTCCCTCTGAAATTGCAGGGTGAATTCTATCATATTATGATCACTGCCTCCAAAGGGTTCCTTTACCATAAGCTCCTTAGCCATGTATTAAACTGTATAATCTTTCTAACTCCAGCCTCACTAGCACATGGTATGGCTAGCATACGCCTGTCCTTTAACATAGCTCCTAACTCCTTGAACTCCCTATGCAAACATTGTCACTTGTCCTACCCATATCATTGGACCACAACTTCTGGCTGTTCACCCTCCCACTTAAGAATGCTGGGGACTAAGATATCCCGGACCCTGGCATTTGGGAGGCAACATATTATCTAGGAATCTCATTCTCACCCACAGAACCTCCTGTCTGTTCTCCTAACTAATGAATCCCCTATCACCACAGCACACCTCTTCTTCCCACTTCCCGTCTGAGTCACAGAGGCAGGCTCAGTGCCAGAGCCCCAATCACTGACTTTCTTCTGTTAGGTCATCCTCCCAACAGTATCCAAAGTGATACACTTGTTGTTGAGGGGGATGGCCACATGAGTACTCTGCACTGGCTCCTTAACCCCTTGCCCCTGGCTGCCTGTCACCCAGTTTCCTGTGTTCTGCACCTTGGGTGCAACTATTCTCTTTTTGTCCTATCTATCACCCCTTCAGCCTCCCAAGTGATCCAGATTTCATCCAGTTCCAGCTCCAACTCCTTAATGCGGTTTGTTAGAAGTTGCAGCTGGATGCACTTCTCGCAGTTGAGGTGGTCAGCGATACTGGAGGTCTCCCTGCTTTCCCACATTCTGCAAGAGTATTGCACTATCCTACCTGTCATCTCTACCTAGCTGAGCAGATACAAAGAAGAGAAGGGGAAAAAACCTGTTCAAGAGGGAGCTGCGCTACTTGAGGTCGACCACCGCTGTGCCACAGAGGACAAGCGGCAGACGTGAAAGGAGAGACTGAACAACCAAAAGATCCAACCACTAACCACAGCCACCACTGCATCTTGCCCACACTGCACCAGAACATACGATCCCAGATCGGCCTCTACAACCACTTGAGGGCCTTTGGGAGAACATCATACACGACCCGAGTGATTGCAGTACTGCTACTGTGAATGATCATTGAGGGAGGGATTGAGAATGGAGTATTTATTCTTTAATACCCAGACCAATGTCAGAACTTTCCTCAGATTAACTGTAAAAACACCAGGTTAGATATTTTGTTTAAGATGAGTGATGACAAAGGTCTAGCAATAAAGGCCTTCAAACAGTTGAATGGCTCATACAGAGAGCGGACATGGAAAAAACTGAAAACTAAGGGAAATAGAGAGGATGGAAAGTGTTAATAGGTCTAACAGAGGGTTCAGGAGACCTAGCTAAATGACAATGGAATGTCTTCTCTAAGGAGCAATTCTTCTGGAGCAGCCAAGGGAAACCCTTGTGGCTTTCCTCTCGTACTCCAGTTTCCCCCTGCATGCCAAAGACATTCTGGTTGGTGAGGTAATTAGCTACTGTAAGTAATCCCTTGTGCAGCTGAGTGGCAGGAGAATTAGGGAGAGCTAATCACATGCGAGATGGAAAAATGGGATTAACATGTGATAAGTGTAAATAGGCACAATCATCAGTGTGGGTACAACAGGCCAAAGAGCTTTATTCTGTGCAAAGAGTCTACAATTCAATAAAACATGTTTGCATTCTTGGGAAAAAGTAAATAATGAGAAGTTTTGTTTAGAGGACTCTATAAATCGGGATTGGAGTAAAGCACAAACACTGATACCATCTGGTGGGTCAAATAGCCTGTTTCTCTACTATAGATTTTATGTAACACACTTGGCACCATTATATAAAGGACAGTATTCCCTCAAAGATCAATTGTTTTAATAAGAAAGATCATGAGTAGTGATACTATCATGAAAACATATGCACGTGAAAGTTATATTCTTAAAACAGACCTTAGCTGTACTTAAAGAATATGTCATGGTGGAGTCAGATTATTTGCCGCTAACTTTGATACCATATCAACCAACCGGCTTTCTCAGGAGGATCATTAGTTTGAAGACAATGTGCAAGGGATGTGGGTGATATAAAAGGTAGTTTGGACAAACTTCTTTAAAATCTCCAGGGCTTTTCAACGGTTGTTGCTATTCTTCTCAACAGAAGAAGGAAGTCTCCTTAAACTGACTGAGCTGTCACCCTGATCAGAACATTGCCCCTTTTCTTCAGTTTCAGTTGCCGTGGAAACAAGGCCTTGGTTAAGCTGCACAACAGGATCAAAAGGCAGATTATGAATTGTTCTAATGGAGTTCATTAATAGGACACATTGTGCAGATGTGAAAGCTTTAAGTTGTTGATAAGTTAATGAGGTGTGATATCATGCGCAAATATATGTAAAATAACAAGTTTCTGAAAAGGATAACTCTCAAGAAATAAGTTTTAAACCTCAAACATTAAAAAGAATGATTGCAATGAGAATATCAGCAAATTGATTCTGGGCCAAAGTCAGGCCCCATTTGAGCAGGATCCAAAACAGTAAATGTATAATTCCCTCCGCTGCTGAAATGGTAAACTGAAGACTTGGCTCAAGTCCAATATTCCATTTTACCATTAGAGAAAGGAAAGAAAATCTGCATTTATCCAGAGTTGGATTTACCAAAGCTCAGATTTCCTTGACTGCCCAAGTTTGAGCCCACTCAGATTTCAAGCTCAGATTTGCACTCACTCCTAAGTATTAACAATTCAGATAATGCACACCAATTGTTTTTTCAATCCTGCTTGACATCCTTGTCCAGAAGGACATGGGTAATATAACAAACTGATTGATTTTTGCTATTTGAATTTAGTTACCTTAAAGTAAAAATATTATGGGTTCAGTTTTCTTCCTAATGTGATAGTGTGAGGAAAGAAGATGATCATATGTGCCCTGGACTATTACCCTAATCATAATTTATAGATTATCATTCACAAAGTAAATATCTTTTGATGCTTTACAAAACTGTAAAAAAAAAGGGCATATGCTTAAGATGAGAGAAAGAAATGTTAAAAGCAACTTAAAGGGAAAGTATTTTACATAGAGGGTAGTTGAGATCTGGAACTCACCACCAGAGGAGCTTGTAAAGTCAGATGCAATCACTGTGATTAACAAATATTTAGACAGGCACTTAAGCAGGGAAACCTCCAAGAGGACCACATCCTTGTGGTTTGGAGGCTTGTTTGTCTCAAAGACCTGGAGGACTATGCTGGCTGGAGTCAGGGCTTTATGCTTTGGCTCTTGGTAGGGTCACCCATACCAAACAGGCCGAAGGGTAGAGGCCAGACTAAGAGTGATCCACCAGACCTCCAGGTTTGGGGGTTCAGCCCTGACTGATAAGACAAAATTCTAATGAAGAATCTTTCTACAACTGAGTAATGGGCAGTAAGTAAGTAGGCAAAGGATGTTGTACCATATAGCCTACTGTATATTATGGGACTACCTTATGTTGTTGTAACACATCGTTGGATGCGTTATTAGACGTGTATTGATCTGTACATGTGTGTTCAGTTCAGTTTCAGTCAGTAAAGGACCCTGTTAACTTAGCTCCCGTCTCCAGCGTTTTTATTTATAGCTCTGTTGTGTAACCCGGCTACATACACGACAGATGCAAACCTAGCGTAGGCAGATGTGGCAATGGGTCAGAGTAGACATAGTGGGCTGAATGGCTTTTATCTGTGCTGTACAACTCTGAATGACAGACTCCAGGATAAAGTGCATAGGTCAGGAGAAATAGTTTATAGATCAGACAAAAAGACTGAGGCATTGCTAATATTGTTAAAGCTACCGAGGAAGGATATTTTTGGAAAGAACTGTCAATGAATAGATCCGACTCAGGGAAAGGGGTTGCCACTGAAGCTAGTGCGGAGAAGGGTAAGTTTTGCACTCTCAGCTACGTGTCTGTCGTACAATGCCAGTGGCAGCTGCTTAAAAAGGGTGATGTTTTCCCTGAATGGAAACTGGTGGGTGTGTGAATTTGATAATTAGCAGACACAGGGGACTCAGTAAAAGACAGGAACAATATTGGCATAGTGGAGGTAGGAGGATCCAATGTGAGGTGGAGAACATAGTAAAAATGAGTTGAGATTCCCGAAGTGGTTAGAAAAAAAATTCTTCTGATGCTCCTAAAAATAAACGATAACTTGAATGGATAAATCATGTGGTTTAAGGCTCAGTTTGCATCAAAAATAAGATTCAGGCTTTCAGAGGAAATGGGCAGTTGGGAGGAGAGCAAAGACAAGAGCGAAGGTCAAGAGACAAAAGTAACTCTCTTTGATCTACCCAATGTTCAGTGAGAAGAACTCTCAGTTACCCACCTTAGTGTGGCTTAGATTAATTTTGTCGTTGCTGATTTAAACAGGGTTCTCTTGAGGGTAATTGTTGGCAACAAGTAATTAAGCATTTCACTCTGCAGAAATGCGTTGTAAACACAGCCATGTGTTTACAGCCAAATCCGAGTTATTGGTGATTCAGTTGAGAATTGGCAGGTGACTCACTCTGGGTTACTCTCACACTTTCCCTAATGGCTGATTACTGAGCTCCATTGATATGACCTTGAATTTTAGCTATCCAGTTCCAAACCTCACGTCTGGTGACCAATGTTGACATTTACTGAAAAGACCAAATCAGCAAAGTATGATGCAAAGTATAAATACTCCAAAGCTTAATTCTTTGAAAGGCTCAACAAGGGAAGCAGTTCAACTATTGACAGATTGTATTAACTGTTATGAAACAATTGAGTACTGCAGATGCTGGAAATTGGAAATAAAGACCGATAATGCTAGAGATTCTCAGCGGATCAGGAGCACCTGTAGGGAGAGAAAGAAAGTTAACATCTCAGATCAATGATCTTTCATTTTTCTAATAAAAAGGTAATTGACCTGAAAATCTAAATTTAAATCTCTCTGTCTCACACACACACACACACTGAATCTGTGGAATTCATTGCCACAGACTGGTGTGGAGGCCACGTCATTGAGTATATTTAAAGTGGAGGTGAATACGTTCTTCATTAGTTAGGGCATCAAAAGTTACATGGAGAAGGCAAGACAATGGGATTGCAAGGGAAGATAAACCAGCCATGATTGATCAAGCTCAATGGACCACTCCATGGTCCTCTCCCATTGTTCTTAATGACAACGCAGAGAATCAAGCCTGGAAATCAGTTCTCCAGTGCCCAGTGCTTCTGATTTTCCAATACTTAATTTTAATGATTGGTAATAATTTTAATCAGGACTACTGCCGGGTCAAGGCAATTGACCCCACCCTAACTTCTTCGAATTGCTTCCCCTCAAAAATACCCAATTCTGTGAGCAGGAAATGTTAATTAATGATTTGCTGCTATAAATTGTCTGCAATGAATATTCTACTGGCCATAGCTAGAATATATACTGAGTTACAGTTTACTGCCATGATAGGAGAAAAATACTGACGAGAAGCATAGAATGAATCAATAGAGAAGATGGCCATTCAGGCCTTATTGCTTGTGCCAACTTTGGGAAGGCAACCAATTAGTCCTAGATTCCCATGGCCCTGTACAATTTTCCATTCAGCTATATATCCAGTTAGCTACTGAATCTACTTTCAGTGCACTTTAAGGCAATACAACGACCACGTATTTAATCAAAGTGTTTATCATAATAAACCACCCCAGGGCACTTCACAGGACTGTTGGCGAACAAAATTTGAACCATAGAAGGAGACGTTAAGGCACAGGATGGAGAACATGGTCAGAGAGATAGGTTTCAAGGAGAATTTTAAAGAACCAGAGGAAGAGAATTCCAAAGCTTAGGATTAAAGATTCTAAAGGAATGACCAATGATTGAGGGGTACAAGAGAAAAAATTGGAGGTCCACAAATCTAAGAAGAGTGTAGACATGAAACTACTCCTTATAGCTAATACTCTCTAATCTAGGCAATCCTTCATTATAAGGACTTTATGATTGAGGATCCTGGACTGAAGTATTATCTGTTTCTCTCTCCACAGGTCCTGCCTGACCTGCCGAATGTTTCTAACCTTCTCCATTTCAATTTCTTTCTGAATGCATTTGCTAATGTTCCAGCATCTTCTTTTCACCCTTCTGTTAGACTCTGATCATTGAAAATGGTTGCCTGTGAAAAATCAGGGGCCTCCTCCTTCTCCCATGAGCTATTTAGTTATTCATCACTTTTCACAACTAGACATGCCAGCTTAGATTAGATCCATAATGCTTGTGAGATCACTAAATTTTCTTTGTAGGTTGCTGCTTCTGCTATTCAATGTGTATCAGGATTTGTACCGGGGCTGTTGGCCAATGACAAGCCTTTCACTGTATGTCGGTACATGAGACAATAAAAAATCAATCCCAAAAGTTTACTTACTTCAATAAACTGGAAAGCTTGCAGAAGGCTCAGAGAGGTTGGTCTTCATCAGAGAAGTTGCGTTCCAAGCTACAATGTCCATTGGATATATCTGGCACCCGTGTTTACAATGTCAATCAAGAAAGAAACAGTTCAAGTTGTAAACTGAGTCTCATTTCTATGTGTAGCTAATTACTGTGAGAATTGTGAAAAGATCAGCATCAAATTGAAAATTATCAGTTCTTACTGTGGTAAACCATATATATGTTGTAACTGGGTTACCTGTCTGGACACACCCCTCTGCTGACTGCCCCTGTGGCTCCTCCCACAGACCCCTGAACAAAGGTGATTTCGCATTGCCCCTCCCCCTCAGCCCGGGGGCAGACACTCAGCATGGAAGTCATATTGTACAGCGAATAAAAGCCTTTCAGTATTTTACCCAACTTCAGTCTTTTGGAGTTATCGAATGTGCTTCACTTACCCTGCCTTGATTTTCTCCATTGTTTTTCTCCCAGTATAGTTTTAATTTTTACATGATCCAGGTGTAGTCCATCCTCCTTTTCTCCTGTTTCTACTTTGTTCTCATTGGTTAAGATGGTATCTTGTCCATCCTGTCATAGAGCAAGCTTCCAGACAACCTACCTCCCTCACCCTTCCTTACAAGTTTGTTCTTCCAGCAAGGTGGGTGCAAAAAAATTTTGAGCTGAAGAGTGTGGTGGAAAGTCCGACTGCCAGCAGATCCCATAAGCTGCCCTGGTCTTGCAAGCTCTTCCCAGAAGGTTAGCTTTGAGCTAACCCTTATTGAGGACTCTTGATGTAATCCTTAATGGTGAATTATTCGTAACCTATATCTTGGCAATTCAGGGCTTTGCCCAGGAAAACTGTAGAATAATATGTTGCCCATAATGCCCTTAAGTGACCTATCATATTGAATGTCATGGGGTTGAAGAGACAACTGGAAAATGGGCCAAACACAGGCAAATGGTGTGAGCTCAGATTCCAAGTAGTTGATTGTTATATACACCAGGGTGCATTGAAGTTTCTAGCTTGCATAAGGCTCACAGAGTAAACAGTAAATGTGCTAATAATAAATACAACAATAAATACAATAACAAGGGCAAAACAACAGAATGGTACAAATCTGAAGTAGTGCAGACTGAGGTGTTGAAGTGACAGAAATGGAATAATTGAGAGTGGTAGATTTATAAGTACAAGAACTCAGTTTGGGAACTTAATCAGCAGAGACAAATGAGGCTAAAGGGCCAGTTTTCTGTGCTCTACTGCTCTCCAATTATCCCACTGGTGGAAGTGGGACTGTAGCTTTGATTTGGAGAAATAAAACAAAGCAGGTTTCCTATTCTGCATCAAGCACGTGCTACAATTGACTTGGGAAATTCTCATGTTGACAATGGATGGAAAAATATAGAAAAGTGTTCCATTCCCTAGTACAACTTTCTATTTGATAAACAGTAAGCACACACACACCCACACACACACACACACACACACACACACACACACACAAGCATCCATCCACTGTAGAGTAGATTATGTTTGAAACAGGTATGTGACAGAACTCTTCACCTGGCTAAAGGTAATTTTCCTTTGGGGGTCCTATTCTATTATTTTAATTTTTTTAAGAATCACTTTCATTCACCCTAACTTTAAGCTACTTATTTTCTGCCCATTATGCCGTTGACGGTTAGGGTTGCAATGAAGGCCCTCCATTTCTGTCTGATACTGTCGTATACCGATATAGAAGGATTCTTCATTGCTGTTTCTGTAACAATTTCTTTTGAGCAATCAGGGTTCCTAGCCCTGAGCTGAATTCCTGAATCTGGATGACCGGTGCACCACTCTTAGTCTGGCCTCTGCCCTTTGAACTGTTTGACATGGGAGAACCTACCAAGAGCCAAAGCACAAGACTTTGTGATTCTGACTCCAGCCAATGTAGCTCTCCGGGTCATTGAAGCACACAAGCCTCCAAACCTTATGAAAGAGTTTTGGTTCTCGAGGAAGTTAGCCTTAATACATGCTACTTATTCTCTGTTCGTCTATGTAGTACTCTCCTTCATAAGGTGGAACTGATCCTCACCCTCAATAATTTCTCCCTTGGCTCCCCCCATATCCTTCAAACCATAGGTGTAGCCATGGGCCCTCGCTGTATGCCTGTCTTTTCTTCGGCTACATGGAACAGTCCATGTTCCAAGCCTACACAGGCATCACTCCCCAACTCTTTCTACGCTACATCGATGACTGCACTGGTACTGCTTCCTGCTCCTCAAATTTACTTGGTGCACTTCCCCTTTCTCCCTGTTCTCGGTCTCTCTGTTTTCATCTCCAGAGACAGTCTGTCTCTGACATATCTTTTATAAATGCATTGACTCTCACAGCTATCTGGACAATACCTCATCCCACTCTGTCACTCTCCCCTTCTCTCAGTTCCTCTATCTCCACTGCCTCAGCTCTCCAGATGAGGCTTTTCATTCCAGAACAACTGAGTTGTCTTCCTTCATCAAAGGAAGGGGCTTCTCTTCCTCTACCATCAATGCTGCCCTCACCCACATATCTTCCATTTCACGGACATCTGACCTCACCCCATAATCCCACCTCCATAACCAGGATAGGATTCCTCTTGTCCTCACCTACCACCCCACTGGCCTTTGAGTCCAGCAAATAATTCTCCGTAACTTCCACCATCTCCAGTGGGATCCCACCACCAAGTACATCTGGTGCGCATGCATCGGTCGTGCATGCAGCCTGTTACAGCCATTCCGACGAGTATTCCTACTTTTTTCTTCTTACTTTTTTAACTTATGTTTTTTTTGTATTTTTTTTCACGGTAACACGTTGAAGCTGCACCCTCTCTAACATGCTGGTAGAGAGGGTTTTATTTGGGTTTTTAAGCACTGGAAATAGTCACATACCGACACGTCTCATTAGCAGGACAGAAGCACGGTCGCATTGTTTATTCCAGGGACCAGCTGATTGAGCTTATGCCAGCCAGTTTAGCGAGCAGTCCGGCGGACACCCCTGCTGAAATCTGGAGGAAAACACACAGAGGATGCAGAGGGGGGTCACAAAGGTGAGGAAAGAGGACCGGGTCGAGACAACAGAGTCTTATGGAGAAGAGGAGTTCGGTGGGTAATAAAATAGATGAGTTCACGGTGCTAGCCAGGCATCAGAGAACATTTCGGGAGTGCAGTGTTATGTTTTATACTGAAACAGGGCTGCACAAGGACATACCCGATCAAATCTTTTCCATGGACGGCTTCCAGACCGTTCGGGCTGACCAGAAGTGCACTGAGAGCGGTAAGCGTAAAGGAGTTGTGGGCTTGCTGTTCTGGTTAACAACGGATGGTGCAATCCGGGTCATATTACGATTGAGGAACGTGTTTGTAGACTGGATATTGAACTTTTTGCTGTTGGACCCCGGCCATATTCCACCGAGATACAACACTGGGCGTCACGGGAGGTCGTTCCTGCCTGTGGCCATCGAACTTTGCAGCTCCTCCCGTGGAGGGTCAGATACCCTGAGCCAATAGGCTGGTCCTGGACTTACTTCCATCTGGCATAATTTGCATTTTGTTGTTTGATTGTTTGTGGTTTTTGTATTTCTATATTTATGCTCTATTCTTGGTTGATGCAGCTGTAATGAAACCCAATTTTCCTCAGGATCAATAAAGTATATGTATCTATCTACCTCCTCTGCACTTCCTGCTTTCCGCAGGGATCACTCCCTACATGACTCCCTTGTCCATTTGTCCCTCCCCACTGATCTCCCTCTTGTTACTTATCCTTGCAAGCAGATCAAGTGCCACACCTGCCCCTACACCTCCTCCCTCACTACCATTCAGGGCACCAAACAGTCCTTCCAGGTGAGGTGACACTTCTCCCGTGAGTCTTTTGGGGTCATTCATTGTATCTAGTGCTCCCGGTGTAGCCTGCTATATATCAGTGAGATCGGAATAGACTGGGAGACTGCTTCGCTGAGCACCTTCACTCTGTCCGCCACGAAAAGTGAGATCTCCCGGAGGCCACCCATTTCAATTCTACTTCCCGTTCCCATTCTGACATGTCAGTCCACGGCCTTCTCTACTGTCAGGATGAAGCCACTCAAGTTGGAGGAGCAACACTTTATATTCTCTCTGAGAAACCTCCAACCTGATGGCATGAACATCAATTTCTCGAACTTCTGTTAATGTCCCCTTCACCATTCCTGATTCCTGTTTCCCTCACTCACCTTATCTGCCCATCACCTCCCTCTTCCCTTTCTTGCATAGTCTTCTGTCCTCTCCTATCAGATTCCTTCTTCTCCAGGTCTTTTTCTCTTTTACCAATCAATCAACTTCCCAGCTCTTTACTTTACCCCCCCCCCACCCCGGTTTCACCTATCACCTACCACCTTGCACATCTTCCTCCCCTCCTCCCACCTTCTTACTCTGACCTCTCCCCGCCCTTTCCAGTTCTGAGGAAGGGTCTCGGCCCAAGATGTCAGCTGTTGACTCTTTTCCATATGCTGCCTGATCAGCTGGGTTCCTCCGGCATTTTGTGTGTTGCTTTAGATTTCCAGAACCTGCAGATTTTCTTGTGTTTGCTTAGTACTTGTATTTGATTTCTCAGCTTAAGCTTTTCATGGACAAGATTTAAAAAAGAGAAATTTGATACACGGATACACAGGCAAACAATTTTCCATTAATAATTTTGTTATTTTCCAACTGAACTCACGAGCAATTAGGGCAATTAAGGATGGACGTGAAATGCCTACTTGGCACAAAGCCTGCATTCCTGTAAATAAATAGAAGTTCACTATGCACTTTTTTCTTGAGTGCTAAAGAGACTTGCTTTTTTCAGCCTTTGACACTAAGTGTTTGTAAACTTTTTTTTGTCTCGAGGTCAAAATGTAGTTCTACCATTTGGCTGCTTGGCTCAATCAGGGAATGAGATACTTATATTCTGAGAGTTCAGAAAAGAACTTCTTAAATTCTTTTACCTTATTATCATTAAGATTATAAATCCAGACTCCAATTTCTAAAAATTGGAATTTTGGCTTCTCAGGATAAGCGAATGGGTTTGCATTTTCTTTGATCTCTTTCCAGTTTTTGACATCAATCTCTGCCCTTTCCTCCGGCTGATCTCTCAAGGTATTCTCTCCATCGTTCTAATCCACCTACACTCATTTATCCTTATTTAATTCAACTCTATAATCTGACTGTATTTATTTTCAGTTCCTTTGTAAATTAACTATCATTTTCACATCTACACACAATTATTGAGATTTGTATAAAGTATATTTGGTTTATTTATTTGGTATATTTTATAAATGATTTTTAATCTCTTCTGCATATCTTTATTTGTGCCAGCAGCCACTGCTACTGAGAATGGCTGCCGAGTGTGCCAGGCTTTAGGTGTTTCACAAAGGACGGGGAGGGAGGCAAAAGAGGTGGGGGCGTGGCATTGCTAAGCAGGGATAGTATTATGGCTGCAGAAAAGGAGAATGTCATGGAGGGATTGTTTACAGAGTCATTGTTGGCGGAAGTCAGAAACAGGAAAGGGGTAATAACTCTATTGGGTGTTTTTTATAGACCCCCAGTAGTAACAAGAACATTGAGGAGCAGATAGCGAGACAGATTCTGGAATGGTGCAATAATAATAGGGTTGTTGTGACGGGTGATTTTTAACTTTCCTAATATTGACTGGCATCTCCTTAGAGGGTTGAGATGGGGTGGAGTTTGTTAGGTGTGCTCAGGAAGGTTTCCTGATGCAATATATAGAAAAGCCAACTAGAGGAGAGGCTGTAATTGATCTGGTATTGGGAAGTGAACCTATCAGGTGTCAGATCTCTCAGTGGGAGAGCATTTTGAAGATAGTGATCACAACTATATCTTCTTTACCATAGCCTTGGAGAGGGATTGGAGCAGACAATTTGGGAAAACATTTAATTGGGGTAGGTATGATGCTATTAGGCAGGAACTTGGGAACATAAATTGGGAGCAGATGTTCTCAGGGAAATGCATGGCAGAAATGTAGCAAATGTTCAGGGAATATTTGCATGGAGTTCTGCATAGGTATGTTCCATTGAGGCAGGGGAAGAATAGTTGGGTAAAGAAAACATGGTGTACAAACGATGTAGAAAATCTAGTTAAGAAGAAAAGAAAAGCTTACGAAAGATTCAAGAAACTAGGTACTGTTAGAGCTCTAGAAAATTACAAGTGTGCCAGGAAGGAGCTCAAGAATGAAATTAGTAGAGCTAGCAGGGGCCGTGAGAAGGCCTTGATGAGCAGGATTAAGGAAAACCCCAAGGCATTCTACAAGTATGTGAAGAGCAAGAGGATGAGCCGTGTGAGAATAGGACCAATCAGAAGCAATTGTGGAAACATGTGCATGCAGTCGGAGGAGATAGTGGAGGTGCTTAATAGATACTTTGCTTCGGTATTCACTAAGGAAAAAGACCTAGCAATTGTGAGGATGACTTACAGCGGACTGAACTGCTTGAGCATATAGACATTAAGAAAGAGGCTGTGCTAGAGCTTCTGAAAAGCATTAAGTTAAATAAGCCACCAGGACCGGACGAGGTATATGCCAGGCTACTGTGGGAAGTGAGAGAGGAAATTGATGAGCCTCTGGCAATGATCTTTGCATTATCAATAGGGATGGGAGAAGCACCCGAGGATTGGAAAGTTGCAAATATTGTTCCCTTGTTCAAGAAAGGGAGTAGAGATAACGCAGGAAGTTAGAGACCAGTGACTCTTACTTCAGTGGTGGGCAAGTTGTTGGAAAAGATCCTGAGAGGCAAGATTTAGCATTTGGAGAGACAATCTGGTTAGGAATAGTCAGCATGGGTTTGGCAAGTGCAGGCCGTACCTTAGGAAGCTGATTGAATTCTTTGAGGATGTAACAAAACACATTGATGAAGGTAAAGCAGTGAATGTAGTGCATGTGGATGTCAGCAAGGCACTTGATAAGGTTCCCCATGCCAGGCTGCTTCAGAAAGTAAGGAGGCATGGGATGCCTGGAGACCTTGCTTTGTGGATCCAGAATTGGCTTGCTCACAGAAGGCAAAGGGTGGTTGTAGATGGTTCGAATTCTGCATGGAGGTCAGTGACCAGTGGTGTTCTTCAGGGATCTGTTCTGGGACCCCTCCTCTTTGTGATATTTATAAACGACCTGGATGAAGAAGAGAAGGGTGGGTTAGTAAGTTTGCTGATGACACAGAAGTTGGGAGTGTTGTGGATAGTCTGGAGAATTGTCAAAGTTTACAGTGGGACATCGATAGGATGCAGAACTGGGCTGAGAAGTGGCAGATGGAGTTCAACCCAGGTAAGTGTGAAGTGGTTCATTTCGGTAGATCAAACTTGAAGACAGAATATAATATTAATGGTAAGACTCTCGGCAGTGTGGAGGATCAGCGAGACCCTGAGGTCCATGTCCATAGGACACTCAAAGCTGCTGCATAGGTTGACAGTGTTGTTACAAAGGTTTATGGTGTGTTGGCCTTCATCAACTGTGGAATTGAGTTCAAGAGCCATGAGGTAATGTTAAAGCTACCTTAGTTAGACCCCACTTGGAGTATTGTGTTCAGTTCTGGTCACTTCACTACAGGAATTATGTGGAAACTATAGAAAGGATGCAGAGGAGATTTACAAGGATGTTGCCTGGATTGGGGAGCATATCTTATGAGAATAGGTTGAGTGAACTCAGCCTTTTCTCCTTGGAACGACAGAGGATGAGAGGTGACCTGATAGAGGTGTATAAGATGATGAAAGGCATTGATCATGTGGATAGCCAGAGGATTTTTCCCAAAGCTGAAATAGCTAACACGGGGGCATAGTTTTAAGGTGCTTGGAAAAGGTACAAGGGGGATGTCAACGGTAAGTTTTTCACACAGAGAGTGGTGGGTGTGTGGAATGCACTGCCAGTGGCGGTGGTGGAGGTGGATAGAATAGGATCTTTTAAGAGAATCTGAGATAGGTACATGAAGCTTAGAAAAAAGAGGACTATGTGTAAGGGAAATTCTAGGCAGTTTCTAGATAGGTTACATGGTTAGCATAATTTCGTGGGCCAAAGGGCCTATAATGTGCTGTAGATTTCTATGTTCAATGTTCTAAGTATTAAACAACAGTGATGACCAGCCAATCATAGTAAAGGATCCTCGCAGGTAGCAAAAAAAGATGGGGAATGCATTCGTGTTTAATTATTATTTTAGCAGTTCTGAAAAGCTCAAAATAAAGATGCGAAAATATACATTTGAAACAGAAACTGGAATATCACATAAGTTTTAAATTAGCAATTATTTAAGATCTATTACATTTTGAAATACTTAAGGGAAACAGATTCATATTTGCCATTCTTTTTAACAACCTGAATCTATTTTTCTTTAGTAAACAGATTATGGCAGTTCATATCCACCTTAAGGTGCAAGATGTTCATGGTATATGTTGATAAATGAGTCATGGGTACTTGGAATTCTTGTCAGCTCTTCAGGAAGAATGCTGAATCACTGGCAGATTTTTTAGGACTTGCGGCATTAAATTACACCCTCAGAATTCTCTTTATTGACCATTTCCTGCTGCAACGGTGACATCACAGACTGTTTAATCATCAATACAACGTTAACATTGGATTCCTTCCTATTTATAGTTTATAACACAAATATTGTTTGTTTATTTATTGAAATAGAGCATGAGTAGGCCCTTCTGGCACTTCGAGCTGTACTGCCCAGTAGTCCCCTAATTTGATCCTGGCCTAATCATGGGACAATTTACAATGACCAATTAACCTACCAACCGTTAAGTCTTTGGACTGTGGGAGGAAACTGGAGCACGCAGAGGATACCCACATGGTCACAGAGAAATGGTGCAAACTCTTTACAGGCAGTGGTAGGAAATGAACCAGAGTCCCTCGTACTGTAAAGAGTCGTGCTAACCACTACGATACCATGCTGCCCTGTTTATCATATCTCTTACATTCCTTTACAATAAAGAAGGAGGCAATTCTACCCATTGAGACTTTGCTAGCTCCTCCAAAGAGTTCCATCAGTCCTATTCCCCCACTTACCTCCCTGCAACTCATTTACACCCACATAACCTCAGCTTCCCCCCCCCCAAGATTTTCTGCCACCCACCTACACTCAGGATAATAAACAGTAACCAATTAATCCACCAACCTGCAGCACTTTTGGGATGGAAATTGGAACACCCCGGGGAAATTCATGCGGTCACAGGGAACACACACAAATACCACATAGACAACACCGAGATCAGCATTGAACCAGGGTCACTGGAGGTACAGCACTAACGGCTGCATAGCTGCGAGCTGAGCAGCTGATAAACAGAAACATTTGGGAAAACAAATGTACTTGGGAACCAAAGACATAAATAGAAAAATCCCTCCAGTAATAAGACCAAGTTCCAACATAATCTGGAACAGCATTGCCCAGTGTCGGGTACAATGCAGCAGTGGCTAGTTTATTGAATTAGCACCCAGTGCTGAATTCAAATCTGACTACAGAGGCTGTATGAAACATTAAAGATAATAGGGCATTCATATCAGTGTCTATGTGAAACCACAGGATTGTTGTAAAGGTGCCTTTGGTCACGAATATACAGTTTAAGATGGTGCTGGCGAATCTCAGCGACTTCTGGCTGGTGGCCAATGAAAGAAGGAAAACAACTAAATACTTCCTTGATCTCTCTTTTTTTGGTAAATGATCATCACAAGCAATAGTCTGTACCTTCCCTTATAACTTGGAGGCATTTCGATGTGGCAGAACTGAGGCAAGGCGAAGCAGAGGGCCCGTCACCGAAAGCAAAGAAGACCTGAGGTTCAATCGATTTAAGTTACGTGCCGAAATGGAAAGGTTGGGTAGAGGCCCAGTCAAGTTGGCGGGGTCCAGGACCCAGAGCGCATTGAACCCAATGTTTGGAAGATGATGTAGGTGCCAGGACAGATTGAAAAGGTCAGGGTGTCAGAGCCTGAGATAAGCACCGGGCTGGTTCAGCTTGCTGCTCCTCTCCACGCTGAACTAAGAGTCTGTGGACAAACTCTCTTAGTAGACTTCAGTTCAGAATGCTACTTGGTAGTGTTTATTGTTTACAGGATTTGCTTTTTTTCACATTGAGTATTTGATGGTTTTTTTTAAAAGGGTTGTTTTGGATTTCTTTGTTTTGTGGCTGCCTGTTCAGAGACAAATCTCAAGGTTGTATAATGTATATATACTTTGATAATAAATGTACTTTGAACTTTGAATATCCTTCAAACAAGGAGATCTTCCACCCTCATCTGGTCTGGACTATGAAACCCGAGCCTCATAGCAATAAAGTTGACTCTAAAGGAAATCTTGTTAGTTCATGGAGATTTAAAGATTCCAATATGTGCTGCAACTGGGAATGTCCTAACTGGTGAATGATTTTTTAAAAATGTGAGACACTTGCCACATGTGCCTTTTAGGAATCCAGCAGCAACTAACCTGTAGTTGGATAATATGTTAAGGATTATTCTGGTGTTATGAAACTATGAATAACAGATATTAATTAAACTGAGAACAAGTCTTTAGGAAATAAAAACTTTCACAATTCCATTAGTCTGCTCTGCCATTTTATCATGTCTGATCTATTTTCCTCTCCGGCCCCAATCTGCCCAATGTCCTGATGAAGGGTCTAGGCCCGAAACGTCGACTGTTTACCCTTTTCCACAAATGTTGCCTGGCCTGCTGAGTTCCTCCAGCAATTTGTGTCTGTTGCTCCTGCCTTTTCCTTGTAACCTTTCATGCCCTGACTAATCAAGAATCTATCAACCTCTGCCCTAAATATACAAATGACTTGGCCTCCACGACAGCCTGTGGCAACAAATTCCACGGATTCACCACTCTTTGGCTAAAGAAATTCATCTTCATCTCCATTCTAAATATATGTCCCTCTATTCTGAGGCTGTGCCCTCTGGACTGAGACTCGCCCACCATAGGAAACATCCTCTCCACATCCACTCTATCAAGGCTTTTCAACATTTGAAACATTTCAATGAGACTCACCCTCATTCTTCTGTATTCCAGTGAGTACAGGACCAGAGCAATCAAACGCTCCTCATCTGATAAACCTTTCAATCTTGGAATCATTTCCGTGAACCTCCTTTGAACCCTCTCCAACGTCAGCACATCCTTTCTTAGATAAGGGACCCAAAACTGTTCACAATACTCAAGGTGAGGCCTTACCAGTGCCTTATAAAGCCTCAACATTACATTCTATATTATAGTCCTCTGGAAATGAATGTCAACGTTGCCTTTGCTTTCCTCACCACTAACTCAACCTGTAAACTAACCTTCAGGGAATCCAGCATGAAGAGTGTCAAGTCCCTTTGCACCTCAGATTTTTGAAATTTCTCTCCATTTAGAAAGTAGTCAACACTTTTATTTCTTCTACTTAAGTGCATGATCATACACTTCCTGACACTATATTCCATCTGCCACTTCTTGGCCCATTGTCCAAATCTGACAAAGTCCTTCTGCAACCTCTCTGCTTCGTCAAGGTGCCAGTCTTCATATCATCACAAACCTGGCCACAAGGGATCATCCAAATCATTGACATATAATCTAAAAAAAAAGCAGTCCCAATACCGATCACTGTGAAACACCACTAGTCATTGGCAGCCAACCTGAAAAGGATCCCTTTATTCCCACTCCTTGCCTCCTGCCACTCAGCCAATGCTCTATCCATGTTCGTATCATTTCTGTAATACAATGGGCTCTTAATTTGCTAAGTAGCCTCATGTGCAGCATCCTTGTCAAAGGCCCTCGGAAATTCCAAGTACATAACATCCACTATTTCTCCTTTGTCTATCTTGCTTGTTATTTCTTCAAACAATTTCAAAAGATTTGTCAGGCAAGACTTTCCCTTAAGGAAAGAATGTTGACTGTGGCCTATTTTATCATGTGCCTCCAAATACTCCAAAACCACATCCTTAACAATCGACTTCAACATACTTCCAACTGGGCCTGAAACATTGACTGTTCGTTTCCACGGATGCTGCCCAATCTGCTGAGTTCCTCCAGCGTGTTGTGCATGTTACTGAGGTCAGACTATCTGGCCTACAATTTTCTTTCTTCTGCCGTTCTCCCTTCTTGAAGAGTGGAGTGACATTTGCAATTTTCCATTCGTCCAGAACCATGCCAGAATCTATTAGCTCTTGAAAGATCATTGCTAATGCCTCCATAGTGTATTCAGCCACCTTTCAGAACCCTAGGGTGTAGACCATTTGTTCCAGGTAATTTATCTACCTTTAGACCTTCTGGGTTCCCAAGGATCTTCTCCCTAGTAATGACAATTTCACTCACTTCTGCCCCCGACACTCTCTAACTGCCAGCATACAGCTAGTGTTTTCCATAGTCAAGACTGATGCAAAATACTTATTCAATTCATCTTCCATTTCCTTGTCCAGCATTACTACTTGTCCAGTATCATTTTCTAGCAGTCTGATAACTACTCTCGCCTCTCTTTTATGCATTATATATCTGAAGAAACTTTCAGTATCCTTTTTAGCATTATTAGCTTACCTTCGTATTCCATCTTTTCCTTCCGTATGACTTTTTTAGTTGCTTTCTGTTGGTTTTTTTAAAGCTACATAGAACATAGAACATAGAATAGTACAGCACAGTACAGGCCCTTTGGCCCACAATGTTGTGCCGACCCTCAAACCCTGCCTCCCATAAAAGCCCCCACCTTAAATTCCTCCAGATACCTGTCTAGTAGTTTCTTAAACTTCACTAGTGTATCTGCCTCCACCACTGACTCAGGCAGTGCATTCCATGCGCCAACCACTCACTGAATGAAAAACCTTCCTCTAATATCCCCCTTGAACTTCCCACCCCTTACCTTAAAGCCATGTCCTCTTGTATTGAGCAGTGGTGCCCTGGGGAAGAGGTGCTGGCTATCCACTCTATCTATTCCTCTTATTATCTTGTACACCTCTATCATGTCTCCTCTCATCCTCCTTCTCTCCAAAGAGTAAAGCCCTAGCTCCCTTAATCTCTGATCATAATGCATACTTTCTAAACCAGGCAGCATCCTGGTAAAAAAATTACCACACACAAAAAATTAACAGATCACCCACCCGCTAGTGGGACACAAGAAGGAAAACACCCAAAAACTGAAGGGAACCAATATAAAGTACAGTCCATTAATCACAAACCTCTCAGAATATTGAAAACATCTTTTTGTCAGCATACGACGAGAGCATCCGCACGAACTCAGTCCTTCCGTGAAGAGTGACAGCCATGTCAGGTCCAAACGCTGCTAACCCGGCTGCTAACCATCCAGTGGCTTCCGTTGGGTGTGATCACTGACCCCTTCCACATGCACCCCGATGCTTCAATCTTCCTTGCCGCTTCAAGATGGAGTCGTTTATGACCCCGCTCTCTGTCTCTGGTCTTTTCTATGAGTCAGTTTGTGTTCTCAGTCCTTTTAGAAAGACCCAGCCTCTGATCTCCCGACATAGCAGAGCGCTAGATTGTTCGATCGAATTCCAAACTGCACGTCACAGGCTCCACCAGCTCCCGTAACACAAACAGGACAAAAAGAACAGGCAGAAAGCGTAGAAAAATAGAAGAGATTGACTATCTAGAAGATGTCGCCCAAGGAACTGTTGTTCACTGGCACCATCTTGACCGAATCCTTCATTCCTTGTCTGTTAGAGCATAGTTACAACAGTGAGAATGACTCCAGGGCAGAATTACGTTCTTTGTGTAAGATGTGGGTATTCTGTGAGATCTACCACCTTCCAGATAACCACATCTGCACCAGGGTACATGTTAAGGAGCTGGAGCTGCAGCTCGATGACCTTCATCTTTTTGGAAGATTGAGGAAGTGATAGACAGGAGATACAGGGAGGTAGTCACCCCGAGGTTGCAGGAGGCAGGTACCTGGGTGACTGTCAGGACAAAGAGGCTAAATGGGCAGCCAATCCAGAGGACCCCTTTAGCTGTTTCCCTCAATAATAAGTCAAGTTTATTGTCATTTAACAATATACGTGTATACATGGTTATATAATGTATATAGGAATGAGACAATGTTCTCTGAACCAGGGTGTAAAGCACAGTAGTACACACAACACATGCCAGCGTCCATTATTAAGGACCTCTAGCACCCAGGGCATGCCCTTTTCTCACTGTTACCATCAGGTAGGAGGTACAGAAGCCTGAAGGCACACACTCAGCGATTCAGGAACAGCTTCTTCCCCTCTGCCATCCGATTCCTAAATGGAACCCGTGAACACTACCTCACTTCTTAAATTTATATTATTTGTTTTTTTGCAGGATTTTTAATTTATTCAGTACACATATACTGTAATTGATTTATTGATTTATTATTATTTTTTCTTCTTCTTTTTCTATATTATGTATTGCATTGAACTGCTGCTGCTAAGTTAACAAATTTCATGACACATGCCGGTGATAATAAACCTGATTCTGATTCTGATTCTATTGTGTTTCTTAGATTTACTGTGGTGACATATATGTACTTTTAAAATAAATTTTCTTTGATCTTTGAACTTTAACACATCTTGGATGTGTTGCCAAAGCCTCGAGCAACTTCCTAGAGAGCATTCTGACTGGTTGCATCACTGGCTGGTGTGGAGGCTCCAAAGCACAGGATCAAAAGAGGCTGCAAAGGGTTGTAGACACAGCCAGCTCCATCATGGGCTCAAGCCTAGCCACCATCTAGGGCATCTTCAAAAGGCAATGGCTCAAGAAGGCTTCGTCAATAATTAAGACCCCTCACCACCTGGGATATGCCCTCTTGACATTACTACTATCAGAGAGGAGGTACAAGAACCTGAAGACGCACGCTCAACATTTTAGGAACAGCTTCTTCTCCTTTGCCATCAGATTTCTGAGCGGTCCCTGAGCTCATAAACATTACCAAACGATTCCTCTTTATTCATTTATTGTAACTTAGAGTAATTTTTCATGTCTTGCACTGTACTGCTGCCACAAAATAGCAAATTTCACGATATATATCACAGATTATAAACCTGATCTGATTCTGATAAACGTTTGCGTTTAGTTAGGGTATTTTCTGCCTAGCAATATCACCGGATCTGTGGCAAGTTACCCATTTCCTTTCAAGCGACACTAGTTGCAGAATCTTTTCCCTCCTTTATTGATATTCAAATGTATGCATGTTGAAAAGTACAATCTTGTCCCTAATATCCGGTAGACATATGGCTTCCACACCTACAGCGTTCAGTAGAAGACCCTATATATACATGCTATTAAGAAAACATGACAAGATATCTTTAGACTTGATATCTTACTGAACAATCATTGTAAAATTGAACAGGCTATTTGTGTGAAGATGAAAGCATTGGAGGTTTCATTTTATTCCTCACAGCAATAATTGTAGGATTTGGATCAACCTGGGTATATTTTTTCTTGCTCTTTTCAACAATGCTGGTTTTGAAAGAGCAAACCTCCTGGGTGCTCTTTTACAACAGTGTATTTAAAAACACCAAGGAATAATACATTGCTTGCTGTTTCACCTTATAATATTATTAAGCCCACTGTAGTTGGGCTTCAACATTACAACCCATTTTTCCACCTACACTGCCACCTTGCTAGAATTTAAGCTTTCCTGTGTCCCCACCGCTGATTGTCAGAGGTTAAGAGTTCATTTCAATTGGCCTAATGTTGCTAAAGTGCTCACATGAAGCTCTTTGTGCCTATGTATAAAAAATCTGATCTTATCTTTTTACATTCCCAGTTGTCTTCTCTCTGGTTACTGCACCTTACACTGCTCTCCGCAGGATCAAAGTTTTTGTCTTTGCGCTGATAGTGCTGATTTGACAGTTTCAACAACAACCTCTTTAAACTTCATTGATTGTGCATTTCTCCAATATGCCAATGTGTCTGTCTTTATGCTGATATTATCAATTACGTAACTCGTGCTATTTATGTCTTGCGTGCTTTCAGATATGCCCTGGCAATATCTCTGAAAATGGGACAGGAAGTACAGCCTTGGAATTGGAGAACATAGTGCCTGTTTTACAGGCAGGAACTGATTGCACATTCTTACTCCTTGCTAGTTGAGGATCATAAGCCACTCTAGATAGGGGCCCTTAATGTTCTAATCTTTCCCCCTACTTCTAACCTCCCCGACATCCCCTTTTGTTTATAGGTACTATCCACATTTAATAGCTATCAAGAGGCCTCATTTTTTCCCAAAGAAAAGGAAAGCATCACAATACAAGAGGTTCTGCAGATGCTTGAAATCTAGGGTTAGTTAGTTCTTCTCTGTGTCTTGTGGCGCGTTGGGCAGCAATCTTGCCATTTCTTTAGCATTTGTCTGTTTCTTACGGGGCCGAGTTGCTAGCTCGATGCTTAACCCAGCACGGATGGAAAGCGTTGCAAGGAGCTGGCCAGGTTCGAACCCGGGACCACTCACCTCAAAGTCTGGTG
Source organism: Mobula hypostoma (assembly GCF_963921235.1). Classification (NCBI taxonomy): domain Eukaryota; kingdom Metazoa; phylum Chordata; class Chondrichthyes; order Myliobatiformes; family Myliobatidae; genus Mobula; species Mobula hypostoma. Next base: position 21,488,617 of record NC_086104.1, on the reverse strand, counting down.
CGGCTGCTACTACCCCATCGCCCGGCCAAGGACTCTAGAGCAGTACACACAAAGTGCTGGGAGAACTCAGCAAGTTAGGTGGCATCGACGGAAGAGAATAAATGGTTATCGTTTCAGGCTGAGGCTAAAGATTCCCCTCAATAGATGCTGTTTGACTTGCTGAGTTCTGTGATGCGAGAGCATCAGACTTGTTTGGGGCTGTAACTGCTCCTTTTGCAAAACGTTCTTGCCTACGCTCGCCCATCTTTCTCCATTCCAAAACCAGATTACTGATCCGACAAAGAGTCATTCACCTGAAATGTTGACACTGTTCCTCTCATCGCCGTGGTAACTCGAACTGACGAGTATTTTCAACATTTTCTATTCTGATTTGTTACTCCTCTGCTCTTTCACTCGTTGAGGCATGCCCGTGCTTTATAACTGTCTCTCCAAAAACCACCCACTCTCCTTAATATGCCAGACTGGTGCCATCAATTCTCAAGCCCCGAGATTTTGAGCATAAGCATTGCGAGTCACAATGTGTATGCATTGTGGTTAAATTACTGCTCTGTGGTATCCAGAGATCCGATAGTCTAGGATGTGAGTTTCATTCATATCACAGCAACTGAAATATTTAAATCCAACCAATTGAATAAATGTGGAATTAATGATTTATTGTATGAAAATAATAAATATGGGCTAATGGGATTAATGGTGACAGAAAACTACTGGATAGTCATTAAAAATAAAGTTCATCGGGAAAGGAAGTGTCTTCTCTCCTTGTTGGCTGATATTAAACAATAGACCTTTCAAAGTGAATCATTCCCGACTGCCTTCAGAGATGGCCTGGGAAGCCATTCATTTCCTGGGTGCTCAGGAAAAGACAGGGAGTGCTGGTCTAGTCAGTGCTATCCACATCCCATAAATGGTTTTGTTTTAATTTATTTCCCACAGATGTTGAATCCGGTGCTCAAAACTTCCACTTTTTGGTGAATCCTTTCTCCTCTGCCTCTGACACTAGTGTGTTCTTTCTTAAACAAGGGGACCGAAGCTAGACCGTACTTCAGCTGTATTCAATGGGAACTAAACTTCACCGATTTTAAACTCCAACCCCTTTGCAATAAAGGTCAATATGCTGCTTGCCTTCCTAGTGACTTGTTTCAGCTACCTGCTTTTCTTTCAGTGACTCATGCATGACAAAACCTGAATCCCTCTGTATTGCAGTGGTTAAGCACATTGTTTTACAGTGTCAGCAGTAGGATCCGGGTTCCATTCCTGCCACTGTCTGTGAAGTGTTTATACATTCTGCCTGTGATCACATGGGCTTTTCCCAGGTGCTCCAGTTTCCTCCCACATTCCAAGGATTAGTACGGTTAGTGTTGGTGAGTTGTGGACATGCTACAATGGGAGCATGGTGACACGGTAACACTTGCGGCTGCATTGCACAGTTCTTGCTGATTTGATTTGATGCAAAACAGCATCTTTCACTGTATGTTTAATGTACATGTGATAAATAAAGCTGATCTTTAAAATCTCTAAAGATCTTTAATCTGCAAAGTTCCCTCAATTTAGATAATAGTCTGCCTCTTGATTCCAGTTTTGGAAGTGGGTAACCTCAGAATTTTCCGCATTAAACTCTTTTAGCCAAGTTTTGCCCACTAAGCATATCCAGGTATCCTGCCGCAGGGAACAATGATACTCTTACAACATGCTGTTCCACCTATTTAAGTGTCATCGTGAAACCTTACAACCTTCTCCAGGTCATTAACATAAATAGTAAATGCCGGTGATAATAAACCTGATTCTGGTTTGTCTACCTTTGGTGCTGTTAGTTTGTCTGATACCTGATCCCTCATGACAGGGATTGTTACGAGTTCTTCACGCTATTTGGATCTAGTCCATCTGTTATCCTTGGGATACTTCCAATGTCCCCATTACTAACACTGAATCAGAACAAAAATGAGATTTATTAGCAGTGACATATGATGTGAGGTTTGTTTTGCAGCAGTAGTTCAGCGTAAAATCATAAAGTTACTATAAACAAAAAGGAATGTTGATCATGGGTTCAAAATGTGTTCACAAATCTAGTAGTAGAGAGGAAGAGACTGTTCTTGAATCACTGAGTGTGGGTCTACAGAACTCATTACCTCCTCCCCAATGGTAGCAACTGATGCAAACTGGTTTATCTCAGTCACCATTTCTTTCTTTCCTGTTATTAATTCCCTGTCTCACTGTGTGGGGCTGTCACCCTTACCTTAGTTACCCTCTTCCTTTTTTATCTGCTCACAGAAGCTCCATCATTAGGTTTGCTTTACATTGGTTGAGCAGACCAGGAAGTCACCTCGTGTGTGTCCAACACTTTATTCCCAAGGTAATACACACAAAATGCTGGAGGAACTCAGCAGGCCAGGCAGTACCAATGGAAAAGAGTAAACAGTTACGTTTTGGGGGCGAGATTCTTCATCTTTTCCATAGATGCTGCCTAGCCTGCTGAGTTCTTCTAATATTTTTTGTGTATTACTTTGATTACCAGTATCTGAAGATTTTCTCTTGTTTGTGCTTAATTCCCAATTCTGAACTTGGAAACTCTGTTCTGTCCTCACTGCCTGACAGACATTTCACCTCTCTTTATGCATTTTTCATTCACAATGCAGTTCCGATTGGCTGATCTGCCTTAAAACGAATTAATTCCTTTTTCCTACTGAATAAGAATAATGTTCAGTTTTGCAAGTTAAGTTATAAGCTTAAATTTCAGTCCAGTAAGTAGCATAAGCTTGGTTCCACTTATCCACTGCTTATCTGTCACTCACCACTGGGTTCCTGCTCTCATCAAATTCCTGCTGTCAGGCATTCTTACTCTCATTCTGGTCTCACCTTACTCCATCAACAGACGTTCTTTCAGCGGACCCTGATCTTATATCACCAGCACTTTCTGCTTTAAAAGCAGAATTTCAGCCTCTTTGCCTTCTCTCTTCACAACATTCACGCAGCAAAGAAGCTGACGGAAAAAAAAAATTGTCCAGTGCAATTCCTGAAATAATCAATCCATTTGTAATGACAGTTTTCAATTATCCGCTGAGATTCGGCAACACTGTGGCTATACCTTGAAAGAAAATAAATCACTTCCATTTAGATATCCTGTTCTTTACTCCTGCGCGTGTTCACAGTGGGCAACGTTCTATGAATTTATTTCTGTTTCATGCTAAACTTTGCACACATAATGGGATGAACTGAATTCGATCCCTTTCCCAGCCGTCCTAATACATATGGTCAGTGCCTCACACCTAAATGAACTGACCCTCCCTTCCTACTCCCCTGCATCCTGGAGGCCTCGGCAGTGCTTAGGCTTCAGGTGACCTGGTGCTGAGACCCCATGCTCAGAAGGCATTGACATCTTTTGGTAAAGCAAATTTGACATGGAGCTAATGTTCAGAGACATCTAAAATCTACTAGGATTGCTTTAGAATATGCACTTTTGGAATGATTTTAAAACATTTTAAAATGAAAATAACTAAATGTTCATTAAAACATTGAGAAATAATTAAAAATATTGAATTCAGGCAATTTCTCTCTGCATCATGTTACAGTGTTGCAGTGTAAGCTTCCAAGGACGTTTGTCCCTGCTGAGAAAGTCCCAATAGGAAATGCTGCTTTACAGAGTGTAAGTTCTGACATGAATAAAGAGATATTTTCTGCACACAGTTGTTTTTTTAATGGGGAACGGGATATCTGACATCATGAGTCAGAAACGCAGAAAATATTGGCTGGGCGGAACCAGGATAATTAGAGGTGAGGCTACTGACTTTTCTTGGAGTGGGGAACCACTTATCTCAAATGTTCAATATGAAATTCAAGTTGTATTAGCATGACTTACACCTACAAAACTCTGTGCCATTCTAATTCATGTCCCCTGTCTACTTCTCCAAGGTCCTTCTCAACATCTGTACTATGCAGAACATGAATCTATAGAGGAGAGTGATCCTATCCAAGGTGGGCCATCTAAGCTTCATTTCTCCTGAGCACCACTGTGGTAAGTGAGTTGGACCCAAAACCTGAGTTAACCACCTGTCCGTAGAGGGGAGATTGTGTGGCACAATATTAGCTTGTAAATAGGTAGAAACAATCCATCTATATTCCAATATAGATATACTGTCTTTAATACATGTTCACCAATAATTTTGTCAGCCTTAATGGTATTTCCACCAGTTCTTAACCCTTCAGCAAGAGCCAATAAAGTTCTACATATCAGTATTGTTGCCAATGGCAGGTAAGTAGTTAACAGAACGATTTGATGTAAGATTGCCCTTGCCACTATTCTAATGTTTTCATCAAGATAACTGATTGGGCAATGTAATAGCTTTTTAGATGTTAATTGGATAAATTGGTTGAAATGTCAAATCTGGCAGCGTAAAACACTGAGCTACACATTATGTAATGGTTCACTTTCCCTCTTGGGAAAATTTATTTCATAATTTTGATTGAAGTCCCATAATAGGCAGCAGCCACTCCTGCACTTTGACTGAAGTACTTTTTCAAAACTTAAGAGTCCATTTGCTCTGGCAGTGAGCATCCAAAATTTAGAGACTTGATAAATATTTACAGTCTATCCTACTTTAGACTCTAATCTCTAGTCTGTTTTTCAGACAGGAGATTGTTAACAAATTCTCATGCCTGTTGTGCTGGTGTCTCTTTGGGTACATAAATAAGTCTGATAATGGTTGCAGAAACAAAATATTTGCTGGGCTTTGCAAGTTCGTTAGCATTTGGGAGACAAATATGGTTGGTTTCACATATGGCTTTTCATCAGAAAGTGATGAATTAGCCCAAGTTTGTTTATCTGTGTGCTCCCCAGTACACCCTCCTGATTTCCTTGATGCGTCTGAACATCAGTGTCCGGGGGAGGCTCACCCCACCTGACGCTTTGGCCACACTCTACCAACATCTGACAAATCGAACTTTCTCGAGTCTTTCCAGGTATTTGCAGGAGATACGTGTACAGGATCTTGCACTGTAATAAAAAAATCTAATTTAGATAAGTTCACCAGGCCCAGAACAAAAATATCTTACTCAGCTCAAACTGAAATAAAATTCTAACAGGGGTGTCCTTATGCCTTTCCGGAGGACGGAGGCTGTAGAAAATTTAAGTGAAACTTTTTGTTCGTTTTTAGATATGAGCATTTCTGCATTGAGACTGATACTGACTGGCTCGCTAAGGAAGAATAACCACATATGCATCTGCTCGCTGTTGGATTGTTGTGCCAATTATAGGAAATGATCATATTATGATCTGATGTGGTTAGACATTGAAATGTTCAGGTTGACAGCTTGCTGTCAGAAATATTCATCAAAATGCTTCCATCATGTAATACCTTGAGACACTATTGGTAACACAATGCAGCATAAGCATATGCCTTCTAGACACTGTGGAGCAAGTTCAGCCAATACAAAACTCAGTGTGTAGCCAGCAAGTTTTGTGCATATGTCTTATTAATAAGTGGTCATTTAGCACAGTCCTATTTCACTGTGCGCAACAGCATGAAGCAAAATATAGTGTAGCTTCACTCTGACATTGGCAACTGAAACTTACTCACCTTTCAGCCAACACCACTTGATTTTACATACATGCAATCAGTACAGAGCAAAATTTCAGAATCAGAATGGCGTTCAGAGTCACCGGCATTTGTCATGAAATTTGTTGTATTTATGGTAGCAGAACAGTGCGATACATAATAATAGAGAAAGAACATGAATTACTATATATATATTAAATAGTTAAATTGAATAAGTATGCTAGAAAGTAGTGAGGTAGTGTCCAAGGGTTCGATGTCCATTCTGAAATCAGATGGCAGAGGGGAAGAAGCTGTTCCTGAATCGTTGAGTGTCTGCTTTTTAGGTTCTGTACCTCCTTCCTATTGGTAGCAATGAGAACAAGGCAAGTCCTGGGTGATGGGGGTCCTTAATGATGGATGCTGCCTTGTTGAAGCATCCATCATTAAGGCAGAGAAACCATAAGACAAGGCTTTGGCATGTGGCGATGCAAACTCATTGCATTTGTCCGAATTTTCTCCCTTCATTAATCTAGCAAAGAGACTAACTGTTCCAATATAATTAGGCTAATGGTTGTTAAAATAGCAGTGAGAAAACTCAGTTGAAAATGTTACTTCAGGACAGATGTTGCAGTTACAACATCCATAAGCAGAATACCATTCACACTAACTGGGGGATGGATGAAGCCAGGTAAGGCCGACATCAACAGATACTCTTCTCAAACCAATACCTTGCTACTGCTAGTCCTGCCTTACAGTGTGTGCTTCCCACAGATACACCATTTTCATAAAAATAGAGTATGTCAATTAAGCACTGATTCAGAATAACTGGGTCTATCTGAATTGCTTAACAGAAAAAGACATCAGAAAGTACAAGATCAGAGGTTCATAATCTTAATGCTTACAGATGTCGGCCTTCCATTTATAATCCAAGTATAATGAGGGTTTAAACCCCTGTCTGGACAATTTGTTTTCATTTGCATTTATAACTTTAGAAACTCAATAAATTGTTTTGAATGGAAAAAATGTCTCTCCCAGTTATTGGCTGAAGCTACTTGCTTGTTCACAGAGGTTCTGAACACCTTCATCTGCGGGCTGTTGAACTATTCGGAGCATGATTATAGTGAGATCACCAGGTTCTTGACATCATTATAGTAACTTCTATAATGGATAGCAATCCACCCAAGGCAGTGATAATAGAACATAAATAACTTTCATTAGTAACATGATTTCCTCAGCAGAAGATGGAATTTCTTTTGCTGTGTGTTCATTGCACCTGCTGGATCTGCCAAAACCTTCATTTAGAATCACAGGGCATGGGAAGAGGCCCTTCAGCCCATCACATCTGTGTCAACCATCAACCATCAAGCACACATTAACACTGATCCCATTTTAATTTTCCAACATTTCCATCATGTTCTTTATATTCTCTTACCTATGTAATTTAAGGCGGCCAATTAATCTATCCTTATGTATTGGGTGCTTATGGAGATTGATCAAAATTTCAGTTCTCAGATGGTTTGATAATGATGACTCATATCTATATTTGAATACAGAACAGAAATGTATATACCTATCCAAGAAATCCATAAGTGAGCAGTTAGGTTTGTTTTCTTACCACTGTCCACTTCTAAAGGTCAAAACTCAGGCAAAAATCTTGAATGAGACCATTGTGTTTGGGATTAAATTCAAGTGAGACCTCCAACGGGATTGGAGTCCACTTTGCTTTGTCACTGGTAACTTGATGAAAATATATTTCACATATAAGTTAGATGTTGACTTTATAGAAAAAGTGTTATTGTTTCTTAAAACATGCTTGCCTCATACAGCTCAAGTATTTTTGATTGAAAGTGACACATACATTATTCACAGTAGCGTCTTCTATTTATTTACTTGTTTTACTTATTTATTGAGATACATCGCAGAATAGGCTCTTCCAGCCCTTCGAGCCACACTGCCCAGCAATCCCCTGATCCAACTCCAGCCTAATCATGGGACAATATACAATGACCAATTAACCTACCAGCCGGTACGTCTTTGGACTGTGGGAGGAAACCAGAGCACCAGGAGGAAACCCACGCAGTCACGGGGAGAACTTACAAACTCCTTACAGGCAGCAGTGGAAATTGAACTTGGGCCGCCTGTACTCTGAAGCGTTCTGCTAACCACTACCCTACCCTACCGTGCTGCCCCAATTTTAAAAGTAAATATTTTGTCTCTTAGTATTTAACCATCTATAGAACTAAATACAGTCATTGTTTAATTCAGTGTTTTGAGTTAAATCCAAATTCAAGCCTTGTTGTATTAAAATGCTAAAAATATGCAGTGTGATTCTGAGGTACTATCTAATTATATTACATTTTGAACTTGGGTCTGATTCCATCCATGATATGTTTGAAATTTAAGCCTTTATTGATCCACTTTATTATGGTGCTTGTAACATCATTTCTCTGTGGTGTAGACCTGTTACTCACAAATGTTTAGTGTGGGGGCTACTTTCCTAACAGTGACTTGTTTACCTCTTGACTTCTCCTTTCAAGTGAGAACTAACATCCCCCTTGTGAGCAGCAATGGCATAAGGTCACTTCTGTGCAAGAGAGCAACCTGGTTCTTTGTTCCCTGGTTTGACCCAGCTGCATGTAACAGGGTATTTTGCTGGGAATAATCATTAGGGACTGGGATAAACTGGTCACATTGCACTGGGACTTTTCTGAGCCGTTGATAAGATCTAGCTTTGAACAGTTATTAGGTAAGATTAAATTTCTAATTTAAAGCAGCAGAACTCACTATGCTTTTATCCGGACACTTTATAATTAGCTGATATTGCCTTTGGAATTAACTTATAAATTTAAATCATACTGTATGCTTGAGGCCAGAAGCACACTCAGTTCTGCTGCCTCTTTTGGCTGATTTTTTTTTGAAGAAAATTGATTTCCCTTTCCTTGGCTGTGAACAGGATTGCAATGGGAAATAATATAAAAAGGCTACAAAGTTCAAAGTCCAAGTAAATTTATTATCAAAGTATGCCTGTGCATAAACAACCCTGAGATTCATTTTCTTGCATGCATTCGCAGTAGAACAAGGAAATACAAAAGTATTAGCGTAAAACTACACACTGGCAAAGAGTGACACACAGCAAACGTGCAAAAAGAAGATAAGCTGTACATTAACAAACAGATAAATAAATATATAAATAGACAAACACACAGATAGATAAATAAATAGACCAATAAATAAATAAATAACACCGAGAATATGAGTTGTAGAGTCCTTGAAAGTGAGTCGATAGGTTGTGGAATCAAACTTAATCTCTGCATCCATATCGGGTCCATCTGATCTGATCAAGACATTCTAACATGCTCGATTTTCTTTTAGTTACTAACTTTTTGTACCGAGGGCATTGCTAGCAAAGCCAATATTTGTTGCCCGTGTTAGGGTGTATTTTGGAGTTAGGATATGCAGCAATATAGTAACTTCAGCAACCAAACTTTGGGCCAGAATATGGATTGTAGAGTAAATTTAAAATGCAGCCTTGGACAATAGTTCCCTGGAGCTCTGGACACCAGTCAACTGAAAACCAGACAATGCTGATTAACATTCATTTTGGGTGTCCTGAGCGTGGGTGCGAAGAAGGAGGTGTGAAAATTATACGTAATTCGAAGAAAGAATTGTAGCTGCATTGTAACGATAGAATTTTTCGACTGTTATCTTTGATCTTTAGCATATAAAATGCCATGTAAGATTGGGTGAAACAGGCCTCTTCCTCCGAGAGTGTCTCATTTTGTTGATTAAAACACTTGTGTATCCACTAACTTCAGCATCTCTCCAGTCACTTTGTTCACATTATAACAGCCCAAACCTTGTTATCCTAGAGAAGGTGGTGAGGACTTAGCTTCTTGCACTCCCAGAATGCTGTGGAGTATTGTGTTCCAGGATCTAGACCAATTCCAGTACTTAAGAGGAACAATGAAGATAATGTCAGGACAATGAGCAATTTGAAGGAGAAACGGTGGTGTGAGTGGTTAGAACTTCTCTTGTGCTTTTGTGGCATGAATGCCTTCTGTGGAAGGATGCCCTGATTATCGAGATTTCTTATTTATTATTATTATTAATATTATTATTATTATTATTATTATTTTTACTTTTTTTGTATTTGCACAGTTTGTTGTCTTTTAGACATTGGTCATTTGTCTGTCTTTGTGGTGTGTAGTTTTTCATTGATTCTATTGTCTTTGTATTTACTTTGAATGCCTGTGAAAAAATTATTCTCAGGGCAGTATACAGTGACTGTGCAAAAGTCTTAGGTGCACACGTATCGCTAGGGTGCCTAAGACTTTTGCACAGAACTGTATTTGTCAACATGGAGAGGAGAGCGAGTTGGTAAATCTGGTGGGTGCAAAAGATGTTGGGAATGGCGAGGGTGGATTGCCACAGGAGGGTGTGGGACAGGTGGCAGAGAAGGAGTGCCAGACAAGGTAATTTGATTCTAAACAGTTGGTTTATTGATCTCTGGTGCTTCCCTCTCCCTTCCTCTTTTCCCAACCATGATTCCTCTCTCCCTGCCCCATTCCCACTCTCAGTCCACAAAAGAGACCCATATCAGAATCAGGTTTATCATCACTCACTATGTCATTAAATTTGTGTTTTTTGCAGTACAGTGCAATACCAAAAATTACTATTGTACTGTGCAAATGTATTAGGCATCCTAGTTTTATATATATATATATATACACACACTGTACTGTAAATGTGCCTGACTTTTGCACAGTACTGTACAGTATATGCACTTCGATAATAAATTCACTTAGTACTCTGAATTTAAGTGTAACCACACGTATACATGAGAAGACCCCACAAGTACCATTGTGATCTGTATACTGTAAACCCTTTCTTATTGCAGAACATGGGATGTCGGTAAATTCCTGACTCAAAGGTGCTGACAGAAGGAGAGTGTTATGCAGGGGGTCAAATGTTTCCCCCAGAAGGAGGGATCAAACGTCAGAAATCCAGTAAACTCATGCAATACATCTCCTAGTGGCTAAGACTAGAGGGGTAGTAGAGGGCATTCATCAGGATATGCATTTCATTCCCATTTAAGGTTAATCGCTGAACCATAGCCGTACAGCTTGACTCTGACGTGATCCATGAACATCTGAGTGACAGGCAACAGCCCATGTGTCACCATTCAATAAATGGAGGCCTTTCTTCAGTGAACAGGCCTTACTTATACTGTGAGCCGTGTTTGAAAAAAAATGATTGTAAACATGTTTATTTTTTATTCTGAAAACAAGGTTTTCTTGTCTTGCATTAGCATAGTTATCTTTATGTTTGTGAGTGCGTTAGAATGGAGCGGATCACATAAGCAGGAAAGCGAGAGCTTTGCTGTGATGTAACGTTTAATCAGATGTATGCATCTGCTGCTATTCCATAACCTATTGCCTGAAAAGCAAGTCTTCTACGTTACAGGACAATGAACACAATGTGCCTCAGATAGCAGATAAGCAGGCCTTGTTTGCACAGGTAAAACTTTGTTCAGCAGGCAAACAAGATGGTTTTCAGGTGTAAGGAGAGGGAGGTCCCCTGCTCCCTGACCTAACCATGATGCAGATCATTTTACGTGGCACAGACTGCCCGCCGCCAAAGCCTGAGATAAAAACACAATGCTCCATCTGCAGGGTCCTTTCTCCAGCAGTGCTGCATATGGTGAACCAATTGCAGAATACAATGCGAAAGCAGCTCTGGTTACCGCGAGGGGAGATAGCCCAAAGCCCTGCCTAATGAACTTCTTTTTAAATCCAGGTATAATGTTATTGTCGATATGTGCTGCATGCACGGCAAAGGATGCAACAAAGATATACTGTGCTCACTAACATATAGTGATCGATGCGACCAGATACCTTGATAGAGAGCATTGTGGCCACACTCCACTCGAAGAATGACTCTATTCTCCTGAAGTGATTCTTCACACTGCCCTTTGTTGTACGTGTTTTCCCAAGTACAACACTGGGGTTAACATGTAGCCTCAGCCAAACAATAGAATGTTCCTCACAAGAATGTGGCTGCAAGAGATCGCAGGTATTTACTTCCCATTGCCTTGTTTTATACTTTATTTTAAGTGACCTGTTGATGGTTTTGAAATAAAAATTGTATTCAAGGTCTTTCCTAAGTGCAAAAATAAAACATAAATACAGTGTTTAGCCTGCAAAACTAATGCAAATAAGACACACAGGGATCACTATTTAAAAGGAAGGGGTTTGTCATTTAAGATCCATTAGAAATTAGACATTTTGTTGCTCTCAAAGTGTTTGAGTTCCTGGCACTCTTGGTAGATAAATTCTTAATAAGCAAGAAAATTCAGAGATCAGAAAAGGCACTTGGGATTCCTTAAGGTTAACTCGCTGGCGGAGTTTGTAGCAAAGGAGGCTAATGCAATGTTATCCCTCTTTTCAAGAGGACTAGAATATAAAAACAAGAAGCTACTGTTGAGACTTTATAGGGTGTTGGTCAGACCACATTTGGAGTATCACGAACTACTTTGGGTCTCATATCTAAGGAGGGATGAGCTGGTTCTGGAGAGCGTCTAGAGACAGTTCACAAGAATGAAACAATTAACCTGCAAGAAGTGTTGGATGTCTCCAGGCCTGCACACGATGTTAAGAAGGATGGGGGTGCAGAGGAGGGATCTCATTAAAACCTACCGAATACCGAAAGGGTGGATAGACTGGATGTGGAGAAGATGTTTCCATTAGTAGGAAAGTCTAGAATCTTAGTCTCAGATTAACAAGAAGCCCCTTTAAAACTGAGGTGAAGAGGAATTTCTTCAGTTAGAGAGTGGTGAATCTGTGGAATTCATCTGTGGTGGAGGCCAAGTAATTGGGAGGATTAAGGAAGAGATTGATAGATTCTTAATTGATCGTAAGAACTTAAAGCATAGGAGCAGAATTAGGCCTGGAGAATTAGGCCCATCAAGTCTGCTCCACCATTCAATCATGGCTGATCCTTTTTTCCCTCCTCAGCCCCAGTCCCTGGCCTTCTCCCCATAACCTTTGATGCTGTGTCCAGTCAAGAACCTATCAAGCTCTGCCTTAAATAAAGCCTCCACAGCTGCCTGTGGTAATAAATTCCGCAAATTCACCACCCTCTGGCTAAAGAAATTTTTCTGCATCTCTGTTTTAAATGGATGTCCCTCTATCCTGAGGCTGTGCCCTCTTGTCCTACACTCCCCCACCATGGGAAACATCCTTTCCTCATTTACCATGTCCAGGCCTTTCAACATTCAAAATGTTTCAATGAGATCCCCCCCCCCATCCTTCTAAATTTAGGTGAGTGCAGACCCAGAGCTATCAACGTTCCTCGAGGTAATAACCCTTTCATTCCCGGAATCATCCTTGTGAACCTCCTCTAGACCCTCTCCAATGCCAAAACTGTTCACAATATTCAAAGTGATTGGTAAGGGGTTTAAGGGTTATGGGGAGAAGGCAGGAGAATGGGGTTGAAATTCATGTGGTGTATGATGCGGTTGATTGGCTACTAACTAAAGGCAAAGACTACAATGAGAATTCACTGCATAAAGTGGATGGGATGACGGAAAGAAGACATCCTATTGCAACTTTCCAAGTGGATACCTGCCTAGATCATTGCTCACCCATCCTGGAGAAACACTTCCACAGGTATTAGTGCCCTAATTTACATTTGTGAAATTCTAACATGAGTATATCCCAAAGCCCTTCAAAGGAACATAAACAGACAAAAGCAAGTGCTATCAAAACCAAGAACAGTATGATAGATGATGCAAACAACTTTGAGTCATATTTAATTTAATTTTCTTATTTTATATATACTTCTTACTGTAATTTATAGTATTTATTATGAATTGCAAGGTACAGCTGCTGCAAAACAACAAATTTCACGACATTTACCAGTGGTGCTAAACTGGATTCCAATTCTGACTAACCATCTTCAGGTGCCACTGTCCCTGAGGATCACTCCTACTTTCCGAGTGTCTTGCCTCAAGCCAGTTGTCCATGGACCACTCAAACCATCTGAGCCTGCACCTCCAGAACCAAGGATGGTGAAAGCTGGCCGAGTGTACATGGTTCACTGGTTGGTGGATTCTCGTCGTCATGGATGGGGTGTGCAGTATCTGGTCACCTGGGAAGGGTACAGCCCGGAGGAGAGGTCTTGGGTCCTGCCCAGTTTCATTTTGGATCCATTGCTCATCGAGGACTTCCACCAGTCCCATCTGGATCATTCTGGGCTGTTGGGTGCTAGCTGCAGGAGGGCAGGAATGTCAGGCCTGCACAGGGTATCACCCCCCAGTCTCCACCCAGCTACTTGTTTCCAGCTCATCACCTGCAGCCTATTTATACTTTATACTTTATTGTCACCAAACAATTGGTACTAGAACGTACAATCATCACAGCGATATTTGATTCTGCGCTTCCTGCTCCCTGGATTACAAATATTAATTATTAAAAGTAGTTAAAATTAGTATATTAAATATTTAAATTATAAATCATAAATAGAAAATAGAAAAATGGGAAGTAAGGTAATGCAAAAAAACCAAGAGGCCGGTCTGGATATTTGGAGGGTACGGCCCAGATCTGGGTCAGGATCCGTTCAGCAGTCTTATTACAGTTGGAAAGAAGCTGTTCCCAAATCTGGCCGTACGAGTCTTCAAGCTCCTGAACCTTCTCCCGGAGGGAAGAGGGACGAAAAGTGTGTTGGCTGGGTGGGTCGTGTCCTTGATTATCCTGGCAGCGCTGCTCCGACAGCGTGCGGTGTAAAGTGAGTCCACGGACGGAAGATTGGTTTATCTGATGTGCTGCGCTGTGTTCACGATCTTCTGCAGCTTCTTTTGGTCTTGGACAGGACAACTTCCATACCAGGTTGTGATGCACCCTAAAAGAATGCTTTCTACGGTGCATCTATAAAAATTAGTGAGGGTTTTAGGGGACAGGCCAAATTTCTTTACTTTTCTCAGGAAGTAAAGACGCTGGTGGGCCTTCTTGGCATTGAACTCTGCTTGGTTGGACCAAGTCTGGTCATTTGTGATATTGATCCCGAGGAACTTAAAGCTTTTGACCTGTTCCACTTGCGCACCACCGATGTAAATTGGGTCGTGCAGTCCGCTACTTCTTCTGAAGTCAACAACCAATTCCTTCGTCTTGCCGACGTTGAGGGATAGGTTATTGTCTTCGCAGCATGCCACAAGGTTCTTAATTTCCTCTCTGTACTCAAACTCATCATTACCCGAGATACGGCCTACAATTGTTGTGTCATCAGCAAACTTATATATTGAGTTTGATGGAAACTTGGCCACACGATCATGGGTGTACAGTGAGTACAGCAGGGGGCTGAGTACATAGTCTTGTGGGGCACCGGTGCTCAGAGTGATTGTAGAGGAGAACTTGTCCCCTATTTTTACAGCCTGGGTCCTGTCTGTGAGGAAGCTGAAGATCCAGCTGCAGATCTGAGTGCTAAGGCCCAGATTCCGGAACTTCAGAGCTTAGCTTATTTAAACCCAACTCTCATCCACAGTGCTTTATTCACCCATCGAACCAGCAGGCCCCAACTAGTTGCTCCTGGGCTTCAGTTATCTTGTTGCCCTGATGTGTCAAGTATCTGTTCTCCCTTGTTTTGTGGCTGCTTATAGTTTGTATTTTGCAGTTGATTAGTAAAATATTGTTCCCTGCTAAATTACCTCTGCTGCCCTTCTTTTTGGTCGAGTCTCCTCTATATTTCCTGGGAAATGTTCCTGTCTAAAGTATCAACAGGCATCTCAGGATACTGTGCTCACAAGGTCCTGAGGGAAGTGACACTTGAATTCAGCAGTTTTGGAAAAGGGAGTAGGTCCTTGAGGTTATCTCAGTTGATGAGTTTTTTACTTGATTTCTATCCCATGAAATCATACTGTCTCTCTTATTAGATTGTCAATGGTCATTAGTGATAATAGAATTCTATCCAAGATTTTATTTAATCATATGATGTTCCTTAAATTTCCCTTTTCCTCTGCTGGAATCTATGCTTACCTGCCCCTATCGATAGTCCAGACCTCTGAAAGGTCTTTCAGGAATATAAGCACGATGCTGCTGTGAGGAAGAAGACAGAAATCTCCAGGAAGATGTCAATGAAAAAATAATGCTGATGCAGTGTATATGCTGGCAAATCAGCAGTTTAGCATGTGACCAAAGATTCAATCTTGAGGGGCTATAAGCCCCAATCCCCCAGAATGGTAACTAGCAAACATATAAATGGCACATTGCTTTGTAAATTTCTATGGTGCCATAGATAATTTTAAGGAATAAGGAAATGTTTAAAGAGAGAAAGGTCAAGCCACCTGTCCACGTGGCTATATAAGCACAGTGTGTTGGTCTATAGGTGCTGGAGATAGAATTAAAATATGTGACAGCCACTAAATAATTAACCTAGATAGACCATTCCTGTTTCCATGTTCCTAAGCTTCATTGGGCCTCTGGATGCATCCAACAATCAAAGGTACATAGACTACTTCTGTGGCCGCACATTGTGTGGACAAGCAAACTTGAATGCAGGGCTGACTGTCAAACTTAATACAACGTTTTGATTAAAATACAATTAAAGTTCAATCATCTCTTCTTCATCTGGACCCACCTTTCGCTTACACGAGGAAATCTGCAGATGCTGGAATTTCAAGCAGCACACATAAAAAATGCTGGTGAACGCAGCAGGCCAGGCAGCATCTCTAGAAAGAGGTACAGTCGATGTTTTGGGCCGAGACCCTTTGTCAGGACTAACTGAAGGAAGAGCTGATAAGAGATTTGAAAGTGGGAGGGGGAGGGGAAATCCAAAATGAAAGGAGAAGACCGGAGGGGGAGGGATGGAGCCAAGAGCTGGACAGTTGATTGGCAAAAGGGATATGAGAGGATCATGGGACGGGAGGCCTAGGGAGAAAGAAAGGGGTAGGGGGAAGCCCTGAGGATGGGCAAGGAGTATAGTGAGAGGGACAGAGGAAGAAAAAGGAGAGAGAGAGAGAGAAAAATATATATATATCTATATATATATTGTTGTTGTTGTTGTTGTTCGTCCTTCGTAGTCGAAGATGACCATGGCTTCAAAGTCAAATGGGAGATTGGTGGCTGTGGGTCCGGAGGTGACTGATGAGGCCAATCCGGGACCTGAAGGCTCACCCACATGTGGGACACAAGTGGGTGGGTGCTGTCGTGGCAGTGGATGCTGCTCGGGCCTTGCGCACAGCACGCTTTCGTTGCGCCTCGATGATGCGCCTGACTTCAGCTGCACGGGCTCCTGTGGTGATCATGCTGCGCCAAGCTGGACGGTCGAGGGCAAGCGTCTCCCATGTGTTGATGTCGACACCCAGGCCTTTGAGGGACGCTTTCAGGCAGTCTTTGTAACGTTTCTTCTGCCCCCCGACTGAGCGCTTGCCCTGACACAGTTCTCCGTACAGCAGCTGCTCAGGCAATCGGCTGTCTGGCATTCTGACCACATGTCCAGCCCACCTAGCTTGGGCTTTCAGCAGGAGGGTGTAGACGCTGCAGAGCCCAGCTCGTTCCAGGATTTCCGTGTCGGGGACTTTGTCCTGCCACCTGATGTGGAGGAGTCTGCGGAGACAGCTCAGGTGAAAATGGTTGAGCTGTTTGGAGTGTCTGCTGTAGACAGTCCAGGTCTCGCTGGCGTTAAGGAGGGTGGTAAGGACCACTGCACAGTAGACCTTCAGCTTGGTGGTAAGGCTGAGTCCTCTCCGCTCCCAGACGTTCTCACGGAGTCTCCCAAAGGCGGCGCTGGCTTTGGCAATCCTGTTGTTGACGTCAGCGTCTATGTTCACTGCGCGAGAGAGTATGCTGCCCAGGTAGCTGAAGTTGTCGGCTGCCTGGAGGTTCTGGCCCTTCACCGTGATGCACGGCTCCTGGTATGGCTTTCCTGGGGCATAAAATAAATAACGGATGGGGTACAAGGGGGAGATGGGGCATTAACGGAAGTTAGAGAAGTCAATGTTCATGCCATCAGGTTGGAGGCTACCCAGACGGAATATAAGGTGTTGTTCCTCCAACCTGAGTGAGGCTTCGTCTTGACGGTAGAGGAGGCCGTGGATAGACATATCAGAATGGGAATGGGACGAGGAATTAAAATGTGTGGCCACTGGGAGATCCTGCTTTCTCTGGTGGACAGAGTGTAGGTGTTTAGCGGAACGGTCTCCCAGTCTGTATTGAGTCTCGCCAATATATAGAAGGCCACATCGGGAGCACCGGACGCAGTATATCAACCCAGCTGACTCACAGGTAAAGTGTCGCCTCACCTGGAAGGACTATCTGGGGCCCTGAATGGTAGTGAGGGAGGAAGTGTAAGGGCATGTGTAGCGCTTGTTCCGCTTACAAGGATAAGTGCCAGGAGGGATATCGGTGGGGAGGGATGGGGGGGAGGGGACGAATGGACAAGGGAGTCGACTCCCCTTCACATTTTTGTGTTGTCCATATCTGCTCTATTTTCTCAATCCAGATGAAGGATCCCGAAGCATTAACTGTCCCTTTCCCTCCACAGATGCTGCCTGATCTGCCAAGGCCCTCCAGCAACTTGCTTTTTGAGCTCCAATCAGAAAGCTAATTCAATTAAAGATCTTGGCTTCTTCTCACCAGAAAAGGGAGGTTGTAGGAGTGAAACTGGACACTGCACACTTCATTACTTAATGCAGCTGAGAATATAACAAAGAGATGCTGCTGTGTCAGAGGTACCCTCCTGCAGGTGAAGTGCAAACTGAGGCTCCGTCTCATGCTTCAGGTAAGCATTAATGATCTACTCAAATCAGGTAAACACAAGAGGTTCTGCAGATGTTGGAAACCAAGGCTAATACACACAAAATGCTGGAAGAACTCAGCAGGTGAGACTGCATCTATGGAAAGGAATAAAGAGTTAATGTTTTAGGCCAAGATCATTGTCCTGATGAAGAATCTTGGCCTGAAATGTCGATTCTTTATTCCTTTCCTTAGGTACTGCCTGATCTGTTCCGTTAGCATCTTGTGTTTGTTATTCAAATCAGGTGGTGCTCTTGCACCATTATTCTTCAGCCAGCAGACTATCTGGTCATGGATTCCTGATTATGAGATATTACTGCATGTAAATTGGCTGCCACGTCTCCCTACATTGCAAGAGTAACAACACTTCAAACAAATTTGCTGCAAAGTGCTTTGGGACGTCCTGAGGTTGTAAAAAGCATTGTATGAATGGAAGCCTTTCTTTAACTGCATTGAAGAATGATTGTTCATAGAGTGCTGCTCACTGATTATCTCTTTCACTGTAGCCTTCTTGCATAATGAGTCCTAGTGGGCTTATGTTCAGTGCCTAAAGGTGTGATCCTTTTCAGTGTTTCAGAGTGAGATTCATTTTCCAACCGATATTGTCAGCCCTTTATTATCATTCTGTCTACTTTTTGTTATTTTAACAATCACATCTACAGTAGTATTGGAAAGATTGTACTGGTTTACATATTACCATATTCTGTTTCAATGAATTAACTAGACATTACTCAGAATCTATTAAATATGAAAGGACAGTGTTAGACAAGATTTGATTTCTACCACAATTTAATCAGCATAAAAAACCATCCATAGATAATAAAAAATAAAATGTTCCTGTTGCAAATTTTTTTTGCAATATTTTGAGTTTTGGCTGAAAAGAGATTTTTTTTACAGGAAAAAGTAAAAGAACAATATAGTGGACATATCAAACTCAGCTGTTGAAAAGATTGACTTATTTATTAACAATTTGAATTATGAGTGTAGAAATGCTGAACAAAGGAGTTAAAGCAAATTAAAACAAAGAAGCTAAGAATAAGAATAATAAGGCGTGAGAGATATTTGTTAATATGCATAAAGATCAATAGGACAACAAAGCAGTGACTTGCAGTTCTTTAAGAAAACCTTAGTTATTGCAGCCATTAAATCATTTCTATAACATTCACCATTCATGTTTCTGGACTGAGTGACTGGGAAAAGGAAGCTGCACTGGACACGTAGTTTAGATTTCTGGGTCAGGGTGAGTACCAAAGAGACAGTGGTCTAGGCTGGTCTTGCAAAGATAGGGATATTCCTATTTCACAGCTCCAACAGAAATACATAGAAACATAGAGAACCTACAGCACAATACAGGCCCTTCGGCCCACAAAGCTGTGCCGAACATGTCCTTACATAAGAAATTACGCAGGGCTACCCATAGCCATTTTTCTAAGCTCCATATACCTGTCCAGGAGTCTCTTAAAAGACCCTATCTTATCCGCCTCCACCACCGTCTCCGGCAGCACATTCCACGCACTCACCACTCTCTGTATAAAAAACTTACCCCTGAAGTCTCCTCTGTACCTATTTTCAAGCACCTTAAAACTGTGCCCTCTCGTGTTAGCCATTTCAGCCCTGGAAAAAAGCCTCTGACTATCAAATACAGCAGAAGATGACTGCTTTTTGGTCCTTTGCTCAGACTGAGATTGTGCAGAGTCTCAAAATACCCAATAATGTGTGACACAAATCCCTGGTTTACATTTATTTTCAGAGTACATACCATTATATCCAGAAACTCTCCATGTTTTCATCAAAATCTCAGTGGCTTCGCTGCCGCTGCTACTGTGCGATCGAGAATCTCCGGAGGGGAAGGCCCCAAATCCTCGGCTTTGCCTATTGCCTGTTGCCGGGGCCGGGATCGAAGCGCTTGGCAGAGATGGTGCTTAGTGCTTGGTGTCAGAGGGCTGGTTGGAGGCCCGAAGTTTTCGGACGGACTCGGAGTCGGACTGTGGTCAGGTGCTTCCAGGATGCTGCATCGGCAAGTTTGCGGCGCTGGAAGCTCATGGCAGGAAGAATTTTCTTCCTTCTACCATCTGCGTGAGATGATGGGACTTTCGAGAGACTTTGAGACTTTTTTTTACTGTGCCCATGGTCTGTTCTTCTATCAAATTACGGTATTGCTTTCACTGTTGTAACTATATGTTATAATTATGTGGTTTTTGTCAGTTTTTTTTTAGTCTTGGTTTGTCTTGTGTCTCTGTGACAGTATTTTGGAGGAACAAGTTGTATCATTTCTTAAAGCATGCATTACTAACTGACAATAAAAGAGGACTGCGTGTCCTCATAATCTAATCTAATCTAATCTAAAACAGCAGAAGGAATTCCTAAAATATGACCTGCAATATCAGATGTAAGCACCATCTTGCCTTGCTTCATTTTGATCTTCTCCAATAAATAGAAAGTCCCTATGGTGGATGTTTCACTGCCTGATTGGCTGCTTCCATCAGCCACTACGCAGTGAGGCCCCGGAATGTATTGCAAACAAGAGGGAAGACATTTCTTTTTTACTTCTCCCACAACAATTGGTATGTTAGAAAAAATTAATTAATTCAGTTTTCTTAGACATCTGTCTTATCCTTAAACAAGTAAATCATACCTGAAAATTTAAGACATTATCATGTACTGAGAAAACAAAACTTAGAATTCAATAGTTTAGGATGAGAGGAGGTTGAGTACAGCAGGTGGCTGATATTGTTGCAAATGCTTCGAGTTAATGACCATAGGCACAATGCTCTCCATTTATCTTCTAATCATAAAGTTTCCAACACAAAGCAGAGAGTTGTCATGAGATTATCATGCTCTCTTGACAAGTGAAACCTCAGCTCCAGGTGTGAACAGAGAGAGTTTCCACTGTTTGCGAGCTGGGTAGATTCCTCAAAGTGCGCACAAGCAAATTTTCTAAATATGAACTGTTGCAGGGCTACAGAAATAGAATTTATTATCGTTCCTGTTGCTGGGACCAACGATGAGCTAAACGCACCAGTTTCCAGCTATACAAACAAACAATATTCTGGGGCAATCATAATCTGTTTTATTGCCACTGTCTTACTTTACATGAAATTTGTTGTTTAGCAGCAGCAAAGGATCAGAATCAGAATCTGATTCTTTATATCGATCCTGTACAGCCCACTCCTCAATACCAGGCGTAAAATTATGATAAATTACAAAAATAAATAAATAGTGTAATGAAAGGAATGATGAGGCTGTTCTCACAGACCACTCACAAATCTGATGATGGAGGGGAAGGTGCTGATCCTGGATGTGGGTCTTTGGCTCCTGTACCTCCTCCAACAATGGGAACAATGAGAAGGAGGTACGTCCTGGTCGGTAAGGATCCTTAATGATGCATACCACTTTCTTGAGGGACCTCAGAAAAAAAAGTAAGTAGATAAACAAATAATGCTGAGGACGTGAGTTATTGAGTCCTTGAAATGAGGTCCAGAGGTTGTTGAATCAGTTCAGTTGAGATGAATGAGGTTATCCAGGCTGGTTCAGGAGCCAGAATCAGAATTCGGCTTAATATCATTGGCATATGCTGTGAAACTTATTGTCTTGCAGTAGCAGTACATGGTAATACATCATAATAAAAATCTATAAATTACAATAAGTATCTCTCTCTCTCTTTGTATATATATATATATATATATATCTTCTCCGTGGATTGTCACCTTGTCGTGGTGCAGAAGCTTGTGTGGTCCTATGATCCCGAGAGCGATGCCGTCTGGAGCTATGCTCCTGGTTGGGTCACCCATGGCAGTAAGGTCGAGGGTGAGGTCCCTGACAAAGAACAATCCAACCAAGACCTCAACGGTGGAACAGGCGGACGAAGTTACTTCAAACTCAACGGCTGTGAAGGCGGATGAAGGCTGTAACACATCTATCAGCTCCTATCGTCGTGGTTTCCATGCCACTGGAATCAGTTGGTTGATTTGTGAAGTATCCTGTGCTTCTTGGAGTGCAACATCAAGTACATATTAAACAAATACACGCACAGGTGTCTTTGCTCTGTGGGCCACTTCTTCAGAATGAAGACCATCATCCTCGACCTCGAGGGATAGCCACGATGATATATATATAAACTTAATTTAATTTTTCATATATATGTGTATGTGTGTATACACGTATATATGAAAAATTAAATTAAGTAATGCGAAAACAGAGGGAAAAAATAGTGAGGTAGTGTTCATGGGTTCACTGTCCATTCAGAAATCTGTTGGCAGAGGGAAAAGAGCTGGTCTTGAAACACTGGGTGTCTGCCTTCAGGCTCTTGATTTACAAGGATGTTTTTTTCAGAATCAGAATCAAGTTTATTATCACCGGCATCTGATGTGAAATTTGTTAACTTAGCAGCAGCAGTTCAATCTAGCACAGAGAGAAAAACTTAATAATAGTAAATAAAATAAAACATAATAATAAATAAACAAGTAAATCAATTATGTATATTGAATAGATTATTTTAAAATGTGCAAAAACAGAAATACTCTATATTTTAAAAAGTGAGGTAGTGTCCAAAGCTTCAATGTCCATTTAGGAATCAGATGACAGAGGGGAAGAAACTGTTCCTGAATCACTGAGTCTGTGCCTTCAGGCTTCTGTACCTCCTACCTGATGGTAACAGTGAGAAAAGGGCATGCCCTGGGTGCTGGAGATCTTTAATAACGGATGTTGCCTTTCTGAGACACCGCTCCCTAAAGATATCCTGGGTACTTTGTAGGCTAGTGCCCAAGATGGAGCTGACTAGATGCACAAACTTCTGCAGCTTCTTTCAGTCCTGTGCAGTAGCCCCTCCATACCAGACAGTGATGCTGCCTGTCAGAATGCTCTCCACAGTACAACTATAGAAGTTTTTGAGTGTATTTGTTGACATGCCAAATTGCTTCAAACTCCTAATATAGCCACTGTCCTGCCTTCTTTATGACTACATCAATATGTTGGGACCAGGTTAGATCCTCAGAGATCTTGACACCCAGGAACTTGAAGCTGCTCACTCTCTCCACTTCTGATCCCTCTATGAGGATTGGTATGTGTTCCTTCGCCTTGCCCTTCCTGAAGTCCACAATCAGCTCCTTCGTCCTACTGACGTTGAGTGCCAGGTTGTTGCTTCAGCACCATTCCACTAGTTGGCATATCTCACTCCTGTACGCCCCATCGTCACCACCTGAGATTCTACCAACGATGGTTGTATCGTCAGCTCATCTTGGAGTGAAGCATCACAGCTACTAATTAGGTGCCACCCGTAATTGTCGGCCCAGATCAGTGCCGATTTCCGATTGCGACGTCTCTGATCTGAGCCGACAATTACGTGTCGGCGGCACCTAATTAATTAGCATGTTTATTTCGGCTTTTTTCTTAAAGATGTGCTGTGTGCCTCCCGGGTACCTTTGCATTCTCTGCGAATCGGTATCTGTCCGTGGCCTGGGGGTTGGGGTGTCATCTCATCGCCTGTTTCCATTAGAGCAGGCAGCTCATCTTCTTCTATCTCTGCCCACCTCGATGTCGAAGGTCGAGGTTCGTCGTCTGCTGTGGCTGATGTGGAAGGCTTGCTTGACTGCTGAGCCTCGCGCATTTTTCTATCACACAGTTCTTTAATAAGGACTCAAACCATCCTGCAAATATCTCCTAAACCTATGTACCCTTTCAAAATTAAAGTCGTACTTTAACATTACTCATTCGGTTTCGATTGTTATCCTTTTTTCTTCCAATTACATCAGCTCTTCATCTATCAGCTCTTGGTCATGGGATGCCAAAACCTCTTCAACATCATGTTCGTCAGCTTCCACAAGCCAAACTCACGTTGTCCTTACTTCGTTCACCACGATCAAAACGCTTAATTATGTTTAGTTTTACCGTAAGTGTAACACCCTTACGAGCTCTTTCAGGCTTTTCCGATACCATAGAACTCATCTTGCAAACGGCTGCTCACAGACACACGTCAAAGCAAAGCAGTTCCGAATCCGGGGGGAGAGCGGCTGCTTGGGGCGCGCTGCCTTTTAACACGCACTGATGTTTTCGCGCGCTGAATTTTTTTTTCGTAACAGTGAAAACACCTTCTGGAAGCGAAAGCAGGGTACTAATGTAGGTCTTTCGTAACAGTGAGGTTTTGTAAAGCGAACGTTTGAAAAGCAGGGGACACCTGTATTAATCTCCTGGTTCATCCATGGCTTTTGGTCTGGATATGACTAGTATGTTCTTGAAGGCACACACTTATCCACACAGGTCTTGATGACATCAGTGACAACTATGGCATATTTATTCAGATTCAAAGATGAATCCCTGAATATTTTCCAGTCCACTGACTCAAGGTAATGCTGTAAGCACTCTTCAGCCTTCCTTGACCTTCACCACTGGTGCTGTGGTCTTTAGTCTCTGCCTGTACACTAGGAGATAAGTGTGGGTGTGGGATGGCGCAGTAAACGTTCTTGAAGGTGATATAACAGTGGTCAAGTGTGTTGTCTCCTCTTGTTTCAAGGGTGATAATACTTCAAACTAGGCTGGTTGAAATCCCCCACAATGATAGGGAAAGCATCAGGGTGTGTTTTTTTGTGTCTGTTGATTACAGAGCTAAGCTCATCCAGTGCCTGCCTGACATTGGCCTGAGCTGGAATGTACACCACTCTACGGATGATGGTGGAAAATTCCCACGGCAGATAAAAAGGATGACATTTGACCACTAAATGTTCCAGGTCGAGTGAGCAGGATTGAGACAGAATCATCACATCTGCGCACCACAATGAGTCAATTAGAAAGTATTCTCCGCCTCCTTTGCCTTTAAAAGACTGATCTGTCCTGTCTTTGTGGAGAATAGTGAAGCCATTGTGCTACAGTGCTGTGTCCAAAATGGCAGGGAATAGCCATGTTATCATGAAACAATGTACACAGCAGTCCCCAATGTCCCTTTGGTACAGCAATCTTGCACTGAGGTTTTCAATTTTATTATCCAGAGACTGTATGTTCGCCAGCAGGATAGTCAGGTAGAAGGGTAATAACTGTTCCTGGACCTGGTGATGTGGGACCTAAGGTCCCTGTACTTCCTTCCCAATGGCAGCAACATGAAGAAGGCATGACCTGGATGGTCTCTGTACATCTGGTAAATCAGGTGCCCCCCATTACCACAATAGGTGGAGGTGGGAAGATGGCGGCACAACGCAGCTCGCAGTGGCCACTCCGGTGGTGATGTCTGTTATTTGTCAAGCACACAATCCTGATTTGATGGAGACGGACGTGAGAGCACAGAGGAACATCTGGTGAAACTTCTGAAATGCCTGCTTCACTGCTGCTGCTGTTGTGTGGTCCAGAATTTCTGGAGGAGAAGGACCTGAGTCCTTGGCTTTGCTTGTTGCTCGGCGGCCAGGGCAGGGTCAAAGCGCTCGGCAGAGGGTGATGCTCAGAGAGGCTGTGTCAGAGGGGCTGGTCGGAGGCTCAAAGTTTTCGGATGGACTCAGAGTCCACTGCGGTCGGGTGCTTCCAATGGTGCTGCATCGGCAAGTTGGTGGCGCTTGGAGGTTCATGGCAGGGAGAGTTCCTCCCTTCTGCTGCCTGTGTGAGATGTTGAGTCTATCGGGAGTTTGAGACTTTTTTTACTGTGCCCATGGTCTGCTCTTTATCAAATTATGGTATTGCTTTGCACTGTTGTAACTATATGTTATAATTATGTGGTTTTGTCAGTTTTAGTCTTGGTTTGTTCTGTGTTTTCTTGTGATATTATTCTGGAGGAACGTTGTATCATTTTTTAATGCATACATTTCTAAATGACAATAAACAAAAACTGAACTGAAACATTAAACATGTTACATTCAAACATGTCTCTACATTTTGGATGTGAAAGCTTGGTGATTCTGTGGGACTTGGAAGTCTGAGTGCAGGATGCCCCAAAAATTAACTTGCAGGTTGAGTCAGTGGTAAAGAAGGCAAATGCAATGCAATGCAAATTCATTTCAAGAGGACTAGAATATAAAAGCAAGGATGTCATGCTGAGGCTTCATAAAGCATTGGTCAGACTGCATTGGAGTATTCTGAGCATTTTGGGGCCTCATATCTAAGAAAGAATATGCTGACATTAGAGAGGATCCAGAGAAGGTTTATGAGAATAAACCTAGGGATGAAAGGGTTAGTGCATCATTGATGGCTCTAGGTCTGTATTCATTGGAGCTTAGAAGAATGAGGGGAGATCTTACTGAAACATTTCAAATATTCAAAGGCCTAGATAGGGTGCACATGGAAAAGATGTTTCCTATAGTGTGAGAGTCTAGGACCAGAGGGCACAGCCTCAGAATAGAAGGACATCCTTTTGGACAGAGATATGGAGAAATTTCTTCAGCCAGAGAATGGTGAATCTGTGGAATTCATTACGACACACAGTTGTGGAGGCCAAGTAACTGGGTTTATTTAATGTGGAAGTAGATATATTCTTGATTGGTAAGAGTGTCAAGTCTGATGGGGAGAATGCTGAATGGGGGTTGAGAGAGAAAATAAATTAGGCATGATAGAAAGATGGAGCAGTCTCGATGGGCCAAATGACCGAATTCTGCTCCCATGTCTTATTGCCTTATGGGCAATTCTTTTATTCCAGTTATACATTTTAAAGCATGATACAGAAATTCCTTCACCAGGATTCAACAGTGCAATGTAGCACATCCTTACCACAACACAATACAGTAGCTTTGCAGTTAGCATAACACAATAGAGAGCCAATGATCGGAAGATCAGGGTTCAATTCCCTTCACCTTCTTGTACGTTCTTCCTGTGACCACTTGGTTTTCCTTTTGGTGCACCAGTATCCTCCCACTGTGGCCATGCTACGTTGGCACTGGGAGCAAGGCGACACTTGTGGGCTTCCCCCAGCACATCATTGGGCTGCGTTGGTCACTGATGCAAACGAGACCTTTCACTGTGTGTTTCAGTGAACACGTGACAAATAAAGCTAACCTTTATCTTTACCTTTTTGTTCTCAATGACAGTTAGGGTTGGGCATTAAATCCGGCCTTTCCTGCTTATATATCTACTTCAGAGGAAGAACGTTTATACCAGTCAGTGGCGAGATTTCTTTTAGTCTCCCTCATCCTCACTTTTCACCCCTGAATCTCAAAGGTATTCTGCTACAGACTTCAGGGAGCAGTGAGGGAAGCTTTCATAAAGCTAGACCTTAATCCTGCCTGACAAAACCCATGTGCTTTTCTCTTCCTATTGTTTATTTAGGGGGAAAACCATTCATCAGCTTCAGCGTTACTGGAGGTATAATGACCTTCTGCTTAAAAAGTAAAATCTTCTAACAGTAAAGTTTCCCCTAAGCACATTGTTAAAGCATTTTAATGGCAGTGGTTGTGTGTCAAAACCTAAGCCTGCCTAGGACTTGTTACAATTGTTATTATTGTTAATTGAGTCTGATGACAGTCTTGCTCTTGATGTCAAAAGTGCCTTCTCTTATCCTGGTGGAGCAGTGTATCATGATCTCTGAATAAAGGCTGCTAGTTTTTCATTTTCAGCAAAACTGTAAACCGTGGCTTTGTGATCAGAGGCACCATGGTGTGTGCTGTCGGGGCACAACTGGAGCACTGTCAGTATTTGCCAGTTGTTTGATTAAAAATCTCAGCCCCCCTCCCCACCACCACCCCTCCCCTCCACACCCAGTGGTCATGGCACACAGTGTGTCTACTCATTAACTCAATTCTTTCACACGCTGTTGAGCGTGAGAGCAGAGAAAGAGCTATTGTTTTGCAAAGAACAAAGGCTGGACTTGCATTGCCATTTCTCTGCCCCACTGCTCAGCGCTGCCCACACCTTTGCAAAGTCCGTTCACCCTATTACAGGCTGTGCAAAATGTCCCTAGGTAGCCAGTGTTCATGCAGCACCTGCACAAACTAAAAGGGCCTTAAAGATTGAAATGGAGGCTTCACTAAGGTCATTATATATATGCAATCTCACCACCGAAGACATCTTCAAAAGGTGATATCCCAAGAAGAAGGTACCCATCTTTCAGGATGTGCCCTCTTCTCATTACTACCATCAGGGAAGAAGTACATGAACATGAAGACTCAAACTCAGTGTTTTAGGAGCAGCTTCTTCCCCTCCTTCATCAGATTTCTGAATGGTCCATGTACCCATGAACACCATCTCAGAATGTTGCACTCTTTATGCACTACTCATTTATTATTTTATATTTCTGATTGTTACTTATAGTATTTGTTTCTGTATTGTGCTGTACTGCTGCAGCAAACAAGTTTCACGACTTATATCAGTGGTAATAAATCTGATACTGACACTGCAATATTGGAAAAAGAATGGATGTCACAAAGGCTGCTTTAGCTTCCCCTTGCCTTCTCCTGATAGGTGTACCTCCACACCCTTGTCACCTCTCCCTCATTGTTTCTCAAAATCAAACAGCATAAGTCTGTAAGAAACAATTCTTTCCCCAGGGCATTGCAAAAGCCATATACTTCTGACCTTTGGTCTCAGCAGGTCAGAAGTATATGGCTGTGGGGTGTAGGAACTCTGCCACGGACAGTCCCAAAGCCAGCTGCGAAAGGAGAGTTGGGCATGGGGCTAGCAACTCCATCCCATAAAAAGCCCAGGACTACTGGAATGCCAGCAGACCTCATTTCTGGGAGAGGAGGGATCTTCGTCTGGAAGAAGTATGAAGATGGGCTACACCTGGGAAAACAACTTGAAAGACAGGCCCAGGACAGAGGCCTCTGGAGGCTTTTGGTGGCCTATGCCCCAGTAGGGATGATGAGGCTTAAGAAGAAGAAGGGATGTAGGCCTTTGCTGTCAATGGACAAGATTATGGAGTAAACTAACTTCATCCTTCATCATATGATGTCTGTTTCCCTATAGTTGGTAACAAAAAAAATTATAAAGCATGGTAGGACCATGTGAAGAGCTATTCTGGAAATTGACAAAGATCATGTTCCAAATTGATTATGAACCAGGTGACATGGGATGCCATCACGGCTCCAGTCAAAGCCTCGTTCCATTTCCTCTGTGTAGGAGAGATATGAGTTATTGATCTGCAGCTTCCAAAGACCCTTAGCTGAGAGCGGCAGGTAAATCAGGACGTGGACAGTGTGTGATTGAGACATTGCACGTTCCTCATCAATGGGTGGAAAGGACACAAAGATGAAAGTAAAAGGAAGCAATTGTGATTAAAGAGAAATGGATTGAATCTACCAAGCGAAATATCTGTTATGAAACAAATATTCCAGGATCAAAACTCCACCATAGGATGCCTTCAGTTCTGGACCTCTATGGACTGAAGTCCTTTCTGCTTTCAAGGAGTTAAATATTTTGCCTGATGTTATTTTCAGTTGACACCTCTGGGTCAAAGCTTCTATTGAGTATCACTACATACTGAGGTGCTGGTACAAACCATCCCTTCAAGGTCGGCCTGAGGTCTATTCTTCTCTCTTCGCACTGTAGGGAAGACCAGATTTATTGATCCTCCTGAATGAGGAGATCTGCCGAGTCACTTCAGAGCAAACCACGACAGGCATTGACAGGCAGGCTGGGAGACCATTTTGCTGAACACCTACGCTCTGTCCGCCAGAGAAAGCAGGATCTCCCAGTGGCCACACATTTTAATTCCACATCCCATTCCCATTCTGATATGTCTATCCACGGCCTCCTCTACTGTCAAGATGAAGCCACACTCAGGTTGGAGGAACAACACCTTATATTCCGTCTGGGTAGCCTCCAACCTGATGGCATGAACATTGACTTCTCTCACTTCCGTTAGCACCCCTTCTCCCCTTCACACCCCATGTCTTATTCATTTATTTAATATATTTTTAATATTTTTTTTATTTTTCCCCCCTTTTTTTCTCTCTCTCTCTTTTTTCTCCCTCTGTCCCTCTCATTATAACTCCTTGCCTGCTCTCCACCCTCTGGGCTCCCCTCCCCCCTTCTCTTTCTCCCCAGGCTTCCCATCCCATGATCCTCTCCCTTCTCCAGCTCTTAGATCTACCCCTCCCCTCCTGTCTTCTCCTATCATTTTGGATCTCCCCCTCTCCCTCCCACTTTCAAATCTCTTACTATCTCTTCTTTCAGTTAGTCCTGAGGAAGGGTCCTGCCCAAAACGTCGACTGTACCTCTTATAGATGCTGCATGGCCTGCTGCGTTCACCAGCATTTTTTGTGTGTGAGGCATTGAGAAAGCTCATTTATCTTTTTGTACATCTGCGGAGAATTCTCTTGGCAGCGGTGACTGCCCTGAGCTGCAAAGAGGCCACACATCGAAGTCTGCAGTAATGTTAGTTACTTGAAGAACTATTGCCCAAGTCACGCACTGTTATTAAATCACTAAATATCTTCACTAACCATTAGGGGTCTGACGGGTCGAAATGAATCGGAGGTGTTGGCCCTCTGGTCATCCCATGGAGCAAAATGACGATCAGACCTCGGGTAGAGAAGTCTAAGGCCCTGTTGCTGGATACGCCTGTCCAATGAGGACCTTTCAGCATCTGACCCCATCACATACACTCTTCTGTCACCCCACCCAGCACATGCACACTAATGATCCCCCCAGCACACCCACACTTCTGTCTCACTCCCCCAGGACACCCACTCCTCTGAACCCCCAACACACCCACACTTCTGTCTCCCCCAGCACACCTGCCCCAGACCCCCTCCAGCACACTCAAACTTCTATCTCACCCCCCCAGCACACTCACACTTCTGACCCCCCCAGCACACCCACACTTCTGACCCCCCAGCACACTCACACTTCTGACCCCCCCAGCACACCCACACTTATGTCTCACCCCCCAGCGCACTCACACTTCTGACCCCCCCAGAATACTCACACTTCTGACCCCCCCAGCACACCCACACTTCTGACCCCCCAGCACACCCACACTTCTGACCCCCCCAGCACACCCACACTTCTGACCCCCCCAGCACACTCACACTTCTGACCCCCCCAGAACACTCACACTTCTGACCCCCCCAGCACACCCACACTTCTGACCCCCCAGCACACCCACACTTCTGACCCCCCAGCACACTCACACTTCTGACCCCCTCAAGCACACCCACACTTCTGACCCCCCAGCACACCCTCACTTCTGACCCCCCAGCACACCCACACTTCTGACCTCCCCCAGCACACCCTCACTTCTGACCCCCCAGCACACCCTCACTTCTGACCCCCCCAGCACACCCTCACTTCTGTCCCCCCCAGCACACTCACACTTCTGACCCCCCCAGCACACTCACACTTCTGACCCCCCCAGCACACCCACACTTCTGACCCCCCCAGCACAGTCACATTTCTGACCCCCCCAGCACACTCACACTTCTGACCCCCCCAGCACACCCACACTTCTGACCGCCCCAGCACACTCACACTTCTGACCCCCCCAGCACACTCACACTTCTGACCCCCCCAGCACACCCACACTTCTGTCTCACCCCCCAGCACACTCACACTTCTGACCCCCCCAGCACACCCACACTTCTGGCCCCCCCAGCGCACTCACACTTCTGACCCCTCCAGCACACCCACACTTCTGACCCCCCCAGAACACTCACACTTCTGACCCCCCCAGCACACCCACACTTCTGACCCCCCCAGCACCCCCACACTTCAGACCCCCTCAGCACACTCAAACTTCTATCTCACCCCCAGCACACTTACACTTCTGACCCCCCCCAGCACACCCACACTTCTGACCCCCCAGCACACCCACACTTCTGACCTCCCCCAGCACACCCTCACTTCTGGCCCCCCCAGCACACCCACACTTCTGACCCCCCCAGCACACTCACACTTCTGACCCCCCCAGCACACTCACACTTCTGTCTCACCCCCCAGCACACCCACACTTCTGACCCCCCCAGCACACTCACACTTCTGACCCCCCCAGCACACCCACACTTCTGACCCCCCCAGCACACCCACACTTCTGTCTCACCCCCCAGCACACCCACACTTCTGACCCCCCCAGCACACTCACACTTCTGACCCCCCCAGCACACCCACACTTCTGTCTCACCCCCCAGCACACCCACACTTCTGACCCCCCAGCACACCCTCACTTCTGACCCCCCCCAGCACACCCTCACTTCTGTCCCCCCCAGCACACCCACACTTCTGACCCCCCAGCACACCCACACTTCTGTCTCACCCCCCAGCACACTCACACTTCTGACCCCCCCAGCACACCCACACTTCTGACCCCCCAGCACACCCACACTTCTGACGCCCCCCAGTACACTTACACTTCTGACCCCCCCAGCACACCCACACTTCTGACCCCCCCAGCACACTCACACTTCTGACCCCCCCAGCACACCCACACTTCTGTCTCACCCCCCAGCACACTCACACTTCTGACCCCCCCAGCACACCCACACTTCTGACCCCCCCAGCGCACTCACACTTCTGACCCCCCAGCACACCCACACTTCTGACCCCCCCAGCACACTCAAACTTCTGACCGCCCCAGCACACTCACACTTCTGACCCCCCCAGCGCACTCACACTTCTGACCCCTCCAGCACACCCACACTTCTGACCCCCCCAGCACACCCACACTTCTGACCACCCCAGCACACTCACACTTCTGACCCCCCCAGCACACCCACACTTCTGACCCCCCAGCACCCCCACACTTCTGTCTCACCCCCCAGCACACTCAACCCCCCAGCGCACCCACACTTCTGTCTCACCCCCCAGCACACTCACACTTCTGTCCCCCCCCAGCACACCCACACTTCTGACCGCCCCAGCACACTCACACTTCTGACCCCCCCAGCACACTCACACTTCTGTCCCCCCCAGCACACCCACACTTCTGACCCCCCCAGCACACCCACACTTCTGACCCCCCAGCACCCCCACACTTCTGTCTCACCCCCCAGCACACTCAGACTTCTGACCCCCCAGCGCACCCACACTTCTGTCTCACCCCCCAGCACACTCACACTTCTGACCCCCCCCCCAGCACACCCACACTTCTGTCCCCCCCAGCACACCCACACTTCTGTCTCACCCCCCCAGCGCACTCACACTTCTGACCCCCCCAGCACACCCACACTTCTGACCCCCCCAGCACCCCCACACTTCTATCTCACCCCCCAGCACACCCACACTTCTGACCCCCCCAGCACACCCACACTTCTGTTCCTCCCCCAGCACACTCACACTCTAGACCCCCATCACGCCCACACTACTGTCCATGGCCATGCTTCCACACTGCAGGCACAGACATAGACAATGACCATCTCCCTTAGAATCATCTCCCAAAGCAAAGCATGATTCAGCCCCAGTCACTAACCTTTGCTTTAAAAAAAAAGCCTTTTGATAAATGGCCAGGGGACCTCATCTGCCACAGGGAACAAAAAATGCCTAAGATCGAGGTGAGTGAGTGCATTCATGCTCAACTACACCAAGGTGCTGACGAGACGTGGCAAGACGTATCTCTGCGGAAGTAAATCAGAGTCTGCTACTTTACAGCAATCCAAGGCTTAGGTATTGCATCTGGTGTTAGTTGGATGCTGAGAATTCAGAGTTAATGAGTAGCACAGATGGGGTTGGGCTTGAACTAAATCAGAGCTGGGAATCATCAGGACAAAGTTGAAAGAAGCATGAAGATGAAATGTCCTTTATCGTGCACCCAGCCCTGAGTCACTGCCTCTACCTGCCTCTAGGTGGAGCTCCAGGGCATGGCATTTAATTAATTCCCTTCCACTGTGACCACATTTGGGTATGGAGGTTTTTCTTTTCTAAAGCATTTTGCAGCCATGAGGGAACAACTAATGAGTTAATATGTTTGCCAGAGACCCAGATATAACCAAGAACTGTTTGACATAAACATGCCACGTGCAGTGTGTCTGAGTCCCGAAGGTGTCACTTTAGAATAAAAATCAGATTTAATATCATGAACTTCAATGTGTTTTCACACTTAAAATGTTCTGCTAGCTAGGAGGGCCTCACCCTGCATTGTAATTGAATTACTTGAAGCTGAAGTTATGCGCTGTGTATATAATATTTCAATAATATTTGAGTAATATCATAAATATATTGTTTGATTAAGCATTCTTTGTTGTTTACATAATTCTTTGTGGGTTATATGTAAAAGTATGTGAATGCCATATGTCATCGTGCCACCACGTCACCTGCGTGCGCCTTTCTAAAAGTAAAACAAAACCAAGGCTTGCTCTTTCAATTAGTTTTATGTTTTGGAGTTACAAAACATAACATCATGGAGTCATACAAAGTGGGAAAAGGCCTTTTAGCCCAACAAGTCAATACGGACCATCAGCACACGTCCGCATGAATTCCATTTTATTCTCCCCACACTCCCATCAACTGCCCCCACATTTTACCACTCACCATGCCAGGGACAATTTACAGTGGTCAGTCAGCCTGCTAACCTGTATGTCTTTGGAATGTGGGAGAAAAGCAAAGCATCCAGAGAAAAAATGCAGGAAACATATAAATATATCCTTCCTCCCTCCCTCCCTCCGTCTCCCCCCATCCCCCAAGGACGGGGTTGAACCTGGGTTGCTGGTGCTATAAGGCAACAACTCTACTGCCTGTGCCATCACACCACTGTTCAGAGATTTATTTGGGTTAAAAGAAGGATCTCGAAATGCAATGCAACTGATGGAACACAGGCCTTAACGTGCCTCTTCATAATATAACACTGTTTAACTTAATTCTGGTGCTGCATCATCATATTGATGATATTATAGCCCTTTGCACAATGTTCTCTGCAAGCTGAATGGATCTGTCCCCTCCTGGGGAAATGGAGTTATAAACTATGGCACAGAAATGGGCCTAATGTGTGCTGGAAGCTCATTCCATATTTTTATCACCTTCTGGGTGAAGTTTCCGCTCACATTCCCCTTAAACATTTCATCTTTCACCCTTAACCCATGGTCTCTAGGTGTAGTCTCACCCAACCTCAATGAAAAAAAACCTGCTTGCATTTATGCTATCTAACCCCTCAAAATTTTGTATACCTTTAAAAAAATTTCCCCTCGATCTCTATGTTCTAGGGAATAAAGTTCTAACCTATTCAGCCTTTCCTTGTAAGTCAAGCCCTCCGGTCCCAGCAATATCCTTGCAAATTTTATCTGTCTTCTTTCAAACTTATTTTCCTGTAGGTAAGTGACCAAAACTGCAGGCAATACTCCAAATTAGGCCTCACCAATGTCTTATAACAACTTCAATATCACATTCCAACTCCTGTACTCAATACTTTGAACTTTGAAAACCAATATTCCAAAAGCATTCTTTAACAACACTCTCTACCTGTGATGCCACCTTTCAATGAATTATGGACCTGTATTTCCAGATCCCTTTGTTCTACCACACTTCTCGGTGTCCTACTTCTCACTGTATAAGTCCTACCCTGGTTTGTCCTCCCAAAGAGCAACACCTCACACTTTTCTGCCTTAAATCCTATCTGCCATTTTTCCAGCTGGTCTAGATCCCACTGCAAGTTTTGATAGCCTTCCTCACTCTCCATGACATTGCCAATCTTGGTGTCATCTGTAAAATTGCTGATCCAGTTAACCATATTATCTTCAAGATCATTCATATAGATGACAAACAACAATGGACCTAGCACTGATCCCGGTGGCACATCACTAGTCCCAGGCCTCCAGTCAGAGAATCAACCATCTACTACCACTCTCTGGTTTCTCCCACAAAGCCAATGTCCAGTCCAATTTACTACCTCATCTTGAATGCCAGCGACCAAACCTTCTTGACCAACCTCTTATGTGGGACCTTGTCAAATCCCTTACTAAAGTCCATGTAGATAACATTCACTACCTTACCTTCATCGACATTCCTAGTTACATCCTCAAAAAACTTTTTAAGATTGGTCAGACACGACCTACCATGCACAAAGCCAAGCTGACTCTCCCTAATCATTTCCTGTCTATCCCAAAACTCATATATCCAGACTCTTGGAATACTTTCCAATAACCTTTTCACTACAGATATCAGGTTCACTGGACTATAATTTCTTGGCTTATTAGAGCCTTTCTTAAATAGTGGAACACCATTATCTATCCTCCAATTCTCTGGTACCTCACCTGTCACTAAGAATGATTTAGATATCTCTGCTAGGGCCCCTGCAATTTTTGCACTTGCCTCCCACAGGGTCCGCGGGAGACTCTGGGGATTTGTCCACCCTGATTTGTCTCAAGACAGCAAACACCTCCTCCTCTGTAAACTGTATAAGGTTCATGACCTCACTGCTGCTTTGCCTCACTTCTGTGATCTCTGTGTCCTGCTCCCCAGTAAATATAGATGCAAAATAAAAATCTGTTTAAGATCTCCCCCATCTCTTTTGACTTCACACAAAGGTTACCACTCTGATCTCTCAGAGGACCAATTTTGACCTTTGCAATCCTTTTGCTCTTAACATATCTGTAGAAGCCCTTCGGATTCTCCTTCAAACCTGTAACCAGATATTTTATAACATTATACAGGAACTGCACAAAGCCTTCTTTTACTGTTTATACCAACTGCAACCCTATTCCTCTTGCTTGTGAGTAAATCTAGTGTATAATATTTGGACAGCAATAAAGCACAATTCTGACACGGTCAATTTGAGCATGCTGTTGAGCAAACTAGCTGTGGAATTCAAGCTGGTTAAAGCCAAGAGCAGAGTAACAACAAGCACTTTATCACTCTGCACGGATACTCACAATATTTATGCATTGAGATCCCATCAATAGGGGCAGATGAGTTGAGTGGCTTTGCGTTTATGTCCTCTCACTATTGCCAAACAAAGTTTTATTTAAATGATTAGACTGTTGCTTATGCTATGTTCACATAGGGAGGCTTATATGTACACTCTCCCCTCAACAGAATTAAAAAGTGCATAACAAGGTTAAGGTTGTTTCCTCTTCAGTTCCCAGTTATTTCTGTTCCATACATGTAGTGGCAAGATGAGAAATCATATAGTGATGACCCATGTCTTACGATGTAAGAGTCATTCCAGGCAGAAACCATAACCTGATTTAAAGGCGGATAAGACGGACTTGGGGAGATTTGGGAGGCGAAAGGTCACTCTATCATGGGCAAGAACTGTTAATAGATAAAGCTAAATCTGTGTAAATGGGGAGGGTGTCCAAATTAACATCTGACTCACAGACCCATTGAGTTGACATTTGAGTCATGGGAGAACTGGTAAATTCTGAGATTGTGATTTTGTAGGGGAGCCATTGGTTACAGGGACAATCAAAGGATCCTTTCTCTCTTCTGCTTAAGTCAGGTCAAGTGAAGTTTATTGTTATTTAACTATATACATGTATATAATATGTATAACCATATAATGTATATAGAAACGAGACAACAGTTCCCTGAACCAGGGTGTAAAGCACAATAGTACACAATAACTTATGAAGGTAAGGATAAAATCTACAGATGAATCACACATAAATAACAAACTAAAGTGCATAAATTTTAAATATTGTTAGGTACGGAACAGATTAACCAGTGACTCTTCAAATATGATGCAAGTATAGGATAGTCTGTTAACATACCTTTCCTCTCTTGAATTACTCCCTTTTTTCACCTATCAATGGTCACTGCAAGGTTTAGATTATTATCTTTTTATGTTAGATGTACAATACCTTGATACAACAATGTTGAATTCAGCAAGTTCTTCTTTGTGACTTCGGACTCCTAATCAGAATCACCTACCCCATTATAACAGCATTCTTTTTGGAAAAATAATTTCTAAATTTATGCTTAATATGGGTAAAGTCAATGAAACGAGAAGTATATTTCTGAGAGCTGTTTTGCTTTGATTTCCCAATTACACACCCTGCTTCTCTTGCTTGGAAAGGCAAAGAGCATGGGAATGCCACCAATGGACAGGAGCTGTATTGATGAATCTTCAAGGTTGCTGGGTTTAAATTCTGAAACTTGCACCCAATAGCACTTCAAGGACTTTGGCGGTTCAAGAGGGTTGATTCCCTCAAACTTCAGGGTAGTTCAGAATCAGAATGCGAATCAGGATTAATATCACGGGTAAATGTCAGGAAATGTGTTGACTTTGCAGCAACATAACAATGAAATACGTAATAATGGTGTTCTTGAATCACTGAGTGTGCGCCTTTGGGCTCCTGTACCTCCTTCCTGATGATAGCAATAGGAACAGTGAGAACCTGGGTGATGGGCACCCTCATGGACGCCGCCTTTTTGAGGCATCACTCCTTGATGATGTCCTGGATACTACAGAGGCTAGCGCTCATGATGGAGCTGACTAACTCTCTGCAGCTTACTTCAATCCTGTGCAGTAGACCTCCCTACCCCCCATACCAGACAGTGAAGCAGCCAGTTAAGATGCTCTCCACAGTACATCTGTAGAAATTTGTGAGATTGAGGATGGGAAATAAATACTCGCCTACTAATGACGCCTACATTCTTTGTGAATTCAAAGAAGAGACAAGGGGCTTCAGGTAACTTGATAATTTTAGGTATTTACAAGGTAATCTTGCTGTGAAGTGCACACAAAATGCTAGAGGAACTCAGCACATCAGGCAGCATCTCTGGAGGGAGATGAACAATCAACTTTTAGGCCCGAGACCCTTCAGCAGGACTGGAAAAGGCAGGAGCCAGAATAAAAGTGTTAGTGGGGGGAAGAAACACGAGCTGGCAGGTGATAGATGAATCCAGGAGAGAGGGGTTAAATAGGAGGGTGGGGGAAAGAAATGATGTGAGAAGCTTTATCATGATTTCCAGCATTTGCAGTCCCTCTTGTGAAATAGACTGAAGCAGTTATGTCATTGAGCAACTAATGTATGTGATTTGTAATTCCCTTCTACGCCAATAAGAATATGATGGATTTTAAAATGTATGTTTACTTTGAAAGTTATTTCTGGTGTTTTGGCTTCTTATCAAAGGTTCTTTGTATTTTTCAATATTTATTCACTCCACTGTAAAATCTTCATTAGTTAAAGACTGTGTTTTCTATCTGCAAGGATTGGCTTAATGTGATTAGCTGTTGGAAGCATTGTAGGAAAAACTGAGGTTTTTTACCATTGAACCTTTGGGGCAGTTTTCTATGAAGTCAGCTGTGAATACCACTGCATTGGTGCTGACTGCGAGGTAAGGATAAGATTTTATTCCAAACATTTAGTACTGTGCAAAAGTCTTAGGCACATTTATTTATCTAGGTTGCCTTAGACTTTTGCACAATACTGTAACTGACAACGTGGAGCAGAGAGTTAGTTTGTAAAGCTGGCGGGAGCAAAGGATGTTGGGAATGGTGAGGGTGGAGTGCCGTGGGAGGGGTGTGGGACAGGTGGCAGGTGAGGGGGGGGGGGTGATCTGATGCAGACACACACAGACCTGAAGCACCAGGCAAGATCATTTGATTTCAAATAATTCGTTTATTGATCCTTACAGAATGTCTCTCTGGTGCTTCCTGCTCCCTTGTCTCTCCTTTCCCCTTTTCCCAACTATGATTCCCTTCTCCCTGCCCCCTTCCCACTCTCAGTCCACAATAGAGACCCATATCAGAATGAGGCTTATCATCACTCACACATGTCATGAAACTAGTTTTTTTTGTGGCAGAAGTACAATGCAATGCATATGTAAGGGGGTTTCGACTTTTATGTTACTGCTGAGGCTAACTAAAATGGCGTCTTTGTTATGTTAATCTGGGGGATGCAGCTTTGTTGTGTTAAACGCTGAGAAAGTTTGTGCTAGCAGCATGTTTTGGTTTAGACTGTGATAAGAAATGTGTTATTAACCAATTGGGATAGTTGTTATGGTTTTGGTGTATTTGAAGATACCGTATGTGCGGGGTTTTGGGGCAGAAGGCGGGAGAGCGAGACAGAGGATGGACTGTGATGTCTGCTAATGGGGTCGGACCCCGAGGAGGACGTTCGGCAAGGAGATGGAGACGGACTCGCATGGAGCGTCTGGTCGACCACCGTTGTTGGTCCCAGGCGGCCGGTCGAGGTGGTCCAAGGGGTCGCAGGGTGAAGAAGAAGGGTCCTGAGCTCCAATTGTTTTGTGCATGAAGAGATTGAACTTTGATAAGTGTGGCGCCTTTTATTTTCCTTTTATATTTTATTCTCTCTTAATTATATAGTTCAAGTAATATCTATAAACTGTAAATCATTTAATTGTATCTGGTGTATTGTCTGTTATTTGGGCAGGGTGGGGTATATCACACAGCATCCACACAAACGAATTATCCAGTTTGGCGGGGCTGAGGCTGTTTCCCTAGACGACAGCGAGCCGAGCGACCCTGAGAGTGGCCGGGGGGGGGGGGGGGGCTAAACATAAAATTACTACAGTACCCTGCAGAAGTCTTTGGCACCCTAGCTATATATATGTGGCAAAGACTTTTGCACAGTCCTGTAGATGTGTACAAAGACATTTTATGATGAAGTATAAACACTGGCCTTCTCATTAATGGGAAGCTTTTCATAAATATCTTTACTGTAAATATCCTTCAGATCAGAGTTGCCATGCAATTTAGAAGCAGATTCCTCTTTGAATGATATTTTGACTTTGATTAAAAGCTATGTACCAGATATGATATATAGAGAAACAGAGCATAGACAGCTAGTCTGTGCGGACCACTATTGCCCATGCAGTGGTACCATTTTTCTGCAAGGAATATTAATAACTTAACAATAGAAAATGTTCATTTAGTTATATGAGCTTATTTAAGTAGTGAGATTTAAGTGAGATGAAATTTTGTCTAAGTTGATAGCAGATTTAATTAATGCATATAAAATGACGAGACACAATGGTAGAGTGAATGTGAATAAATTTAGCAGAGAGGCCATGAAATAGGGGTTATAGATTGAAGGTATCATTACAGAAAGATTAGAGGAGAGTGGGAGAAGGAAATGTTTCTGAAGAGAAGAGCAGTGGGGATCTTTAACTCAATATGTAGACACATGGAGGTAGTATATGGAATAGCCACCCTGTGAGTCATAGCCTGCAGGGTTAAGTGAAGTGGGGTAACACAGGATAGATCATTTTCAGCTTGTATGGACTCAAGAAGACAAATGGTCAGTTACTGTATGGTATGGTTGCCTGATTCCGCAAATCGGAATCATACCAGCATCATGCCAGATGGATGCATTTCCACGATGCCTTAAGTTGAGGATTTGGTCATTATCAGCTATGTCTCTGCCCTTTGATGATCAGTAGTAGTGCAGTCACTCAGGTAGAGTATAATGTTCTCTTAAGGAGTTCTTCCCTTAATGGAGAATGCTTGTGCACGACTTTGTTTAACATGAGCAGCCACCGCATTGTCCTTGACAAATCAGGGTCAGGACCTAGTGGCATGGAATGAAAGACAACTGGGAACCTTCACCTTTGCAGCCTTCCTCCATCTTCACTACCCTTGAGTCATCATCTTCCACCATTGTTGAGGTCTTGGTTGGATCGTTCCTTGTCTGGGACAACCCTTGACCTTGCCATCATGGGTGACCTACCACGAGCTAAGCTCCAGACGGCATCGTGCTCGCGATCTCAGGAACTTACAAGCCTCTCCACCACAACAAGGCAATCAGACTCAGAGAGGTTTGATGATCGACAATTGTTCCTTACACGTGAATGAGCCCCACAGACAGGAGCTCTGCACATGGGAATTTCCTAAAACTCTGCAAAACCTTATGTTTCCTCACTTGTAGGAGTCAAACTTTGGTGGTGAGGAGGGAATGTGAACATCCAGAAACTGTCCCATGTGAGACTAATCAAAACTCAGAAATTGTGGAAATTAAGTTAAGTGTACAGAACAATGCAAGTTACAAAGGAAACCCCGAAGCCAGGTGTGTGGTCCATATATCACAACTGTGGTGACCATTGGAGATTAGTCGCTACAGATGCCAAGTGGGACAAGTTGTGGTTCCAGATGTTAAAAAGCTTTACATTAGAAGGTATAGTCGGAGAGGAGTACAATTACATTTTATAATTGTGTTAAATCTAATGATTATAGGCATGGGATGAATTTATTAATATATTAAAGTACTGTGGGTTCCTGGCATTGATTGAAGGGTGGGAGGGAGTTGGGATAGGGATGAAGAGCTGAGGAATTTGGTGGGATGAATGGATTGCTCCTGTGTTCTATAATGATATGAATGTATCACAGGGAATGGGAAATGTCTATCCATTTTTTTTGGAAGTGGAAAGCCACTCTCTTGGGGTGTTTCATTCTCCACAGTCCAACCAACATTTCTACCAAATGTATTTTCAGGGGTTTAGTGTTTCTTATGGAGTTGTGTGAGTCAAAATTCAAGTAAGTTCATTCTCAAGGTATGTGTATGTCACCATGAACGATCCCTCTTTTTTTAACAGCTCTGCGGATCAACTATGGCTCTGAGAAGGAAATTTGTACACAGCCTGAAAACTGTGCGTCACTTTCATAAAATATTATATAAAAGAAAATCCCGGCAGTGCGGCAAAAAGGAATGCGTGTGGGAGTATTTCAGTTCCTGCGCGGCTGCACATCCGTGCACCCACACAGCTTAGAGGAAACAGTGGTCGCCATACACTATATGATATTAATTACCTTGCAGGAAAATCAAGAAATACAATAGAATTTATGGAAATATATATATACATACAAAGACTGGGAAACACCTAATATGCAAGAGAAGGCAAATAGTGCAAATAAAGTAAATAATACTGAGAACGTGAATTGTAGAGTGCTTTAGAGTGAGTCTGTAGGTTGTGGAATCAGCTCAGTGTTAAGGTGAGTGAAGTTATCCATGCTGGTTTAATTGGAGGTTAAGAACTGCTCCTGAACCTGGTTGTGTGGGACTTGCACTACCTACCTGTGGTAGTAAGTCCAGAATAAGTCCATAAAACATAGGAGCAGAATCAGGCCATTCAGTGCATTGAGTTTGCTCCACCGTTCCGTCATGGTTGCAGCGAGCAGAGAGCGTGGCCTGAGGAGCAAAGTGACAGCGTGGCCGCACCACTGCTCAGAAATAGCTCCTTACCAATGCTACGTTGTGGGGAGGACCTGTCTCCTCCCCGCAACAAGCCGTCTATCCCAGCTACTCTACCCTTCTCGAGAAAACCTCCTCCTCTGTCATACAACACTCTCTGTTCTTCCCCAGTAACACTAACCCGAGTCAGAACAATCACCTTTCTCCAGCTCTTTCCGCTCTCTTTTGTCCCTCCCTCAACAACACTGTTGCCTCTGCAGCAATAGTGTTCTCCAGCTAAAGGGTCCCTGAAGCACCTCTGCCCTTTAAACAGAGTTCTGTCCTATTGTTAATGTCGTTTTAGTATTTGCTTTATTTGGACTCATTTGTAATGTCAGAAGCCACACATTATGCTTTGAATTTGCTCTATCCAGTGTATTAATATTGCTACTCTAATCTGTCTAAATGGATTTAGTTTAAACCAAGAAGTCATTGGGATTACGCAGAAATCTCTGGTTGCCAACTTATTTTTCTTGCTGTTAAACAAGCCGCAGATAGCATCTGACTGGTGACACAGAGTTACTTGTGTATATTATGAATGATAAACATTCAGTTCATATGCACCACTGACTGTAGTAAGCGATGGTATACTTTCACATAGATCTGCTGTACTCAGGTTTGAAGAAACAAACACTGTACTGGGAGATCTGTTCAAAATACACAAAGTTTTTGTAAATTAATTGCAAAAACTATTTTGTTTTTTTTTGCAAAGGCATGGAAAGGTGATTTAAAGTCTTAAGAAGTAACCACAACTGATATTCTAAATGGCAGCATGGTAGTAGAATGGTTAGCATAACGCTTTACAGTCAGGCGACCTAGGTTCAATTCCCACCACTGTCTGTAAGGAGTTTGTACGTTCTCCCCGTGACCACGTGAGTTTCCTCTGGGTGCTTTGGTTTCCTCCCACAGTCCATAGACATACCAGTTAGTCCTGACGAAGGGTCTTGGCCCGAAACGTCGACTGTACCTCTTCCTATAGATGCTGCCTGGCCTGCTGCGTTCACCAGCAACTTTTATGTGGTCACGGTAAAGCGTCCTGTGATTAGGCTAGGGTTAAATGAGGGGTTGCA
Organism: Mobula hypostoma; assembly: GCF_963921235.1. Classification (NCBI taxonomy): domain Eukaryota; kingdom Metazoa; phylum Chordata; class Chondrichthyes; order Myliobatiformes; family Myliobatidae; genus Mobula; species Mobula hypostoma. The sequence goes on along the minus strand of NC_086104.1, from coordinate 21,444,275 downwards.
GGGCAATGTGGTTCAAAGGGCTGGAAGGGCCTTTTCCCCACTGTATCTTAATAAGTAAATAAATAAATGCTAATTTTATTAAAATTTCAGCATTTCTCTGAACCAATCAAAGCCAATTCAGAATAAATTATCAATTTTTGTTTAGGCTGCATTTCTCTTTGTTTGAAGTGGTTTTGAGTATTCACTGGCTCCACCCAACGGTGATGGAGGCTGGATCCTAGTGAATCCATAACTAAGGCTGTGGATAGGGCTTTAAACTAAATAGTGGGGCGGGGGGGTGGGTTCAACAGGTTGGAAAAGCATGGACAAAGTAAAAAAGAAAAGTGTGGATAAAGAAAAAACAAAAGATAAAAAAGTGAAAAGTAAGAGTGGAGTGAAGAAAAGTCAAGTCCTAAAGAGTAAAAGATTACAAGGGCACTTGATCTGAATGCCTGTAGTATTCGAAACAAGGTCAATGAACTTGTGGCTCAAATCAGTGCAAAGAGGAATGATTGAGTGACCATTACAGAAACGAGATTGCAGGTGGAGAGGATTGGGAATTAAATATCCAAGGATATTAGGTAATATGGAAGGAAAGGCAGGTGGGGTAGCACTCTTAATTAAAGATGAGATCAGGACAATAGTGAGAGACGATATAAGGTTTAAGGATCAGAATGTTGAATCCATCTGGGTAGAGATTAGGAATAGTTAAAGGGAAAAAAAATCACTGGTGGGAGTTTTAAAATGCAAACAACAGGAATCCTGCAGACGCTGGAAATTCAAGCAACACACATCAAAGTTGCTGGTGAATGCAGCAGGCTAGGCAGCATCTCTAGGAAGAGGTACAGTCGATGTTTCAGGCCGAGACCCTTCGTCAGGACCGATGGGAGTTGGTGGGAGTTGTCTATCGGCCACCGAATAATAACATTACGCTGGTAGAGGCAATAAACAGAGAAATATCTGATGCACAACACATTGAACCTTGAAGTGGATGGGCTACAGCAGCAGAAGATCATGAATATACACTCAAAGGCCACCTTATTCGAAACAGGACTTACCTAATCAAGTGGCCACTGAGTGTGGATGTCCCTGCGAGGAAGGAAACAATTTGAAAGTGAATTTAAAGGGGACTTGAGGGGCAACTTCTCACACAGAAGGTGGTGGGTACCATGAACAAGTTGACAGAGGAAACTGTAGAGGCAGATACAATTACATCTTCTGAAAGGCGATTAAGTAAGTACATGGATAGCCAAGGTTTAGAGTAGCTTGGTCCAATGCGACTAGCTCGCACAGCCAGTTTGGCTGGCATTCATGTGATGGGCTGAAGGGCCTATTTCCTTGCTATGTAACTCTTTGACTCAATGGCTGCACTGTATTTACCAATTATATTGTGAATAATGTACATATTTGAAAAACAAGTGTTCATCTTTGAAAGGGTGTCTGGGTGTTAGGATGTGGTGAGTTTTTCATCTTGACTATTACCACACACTTTAAATGAAGGTTGTTTAACTTATCACCTGCACATGAGGTTGCTGTATCTTTCCTGCTGTGTGTGGATATTACTGCTTTTCTTTGCAAGGGCAGCACAGTAGCTTAGCAGTTAGAGTAACACCTTACAGCCCCAGCGACCCAAGTTCAATTCCCACCACTGTCTTCATGGGGTTTGTACGTCCTCCCTTTGACCAAAGTGGGTTTCCTCCTACATCTCAAAGGGGTTTGGGATTAGTAGGCTAATTGGTCACCTGGGTGCAATTGGGCAGCATTGGCCTGAAGGGCCTCTTACTGTACTGTATCTTTAAACAAATTAATCTGAGGCATGTAAGAATGGAACAGCAGTTATCAAGGGGGGCTTTAACTTGCATATAGATTGGGTGAATCAAGTCAGTCGAGCAGTCTTGACGAGAACTTCATAGAATGCATCTGTGGTAGCATGTTACTGAACTTATGGTAGGAACTTGTTATCTTAGATCTGGTCCTGTGCAATAAGACAGGTAAAATTAGTGATCTTGTAGTTAGGGATCCTCTTGGAAAGAGTGATCACAGTATGATTGAATTTCTCATACAAATGGAGGGTACAATAGTTCAATCTAAAACCAGTGTATTATGCTTAAACAATGGGATGAGGGAAGATTTGGCTAGTGTTGACTGGGAACACAGGCTGTCTGGTAGGACAGTTGAGGAACAGTGGAAGATTTTCAAAGAAATTTTTCACGGTGCTCAACAGAAGAAGATTCCAGTTAAAAGCAAAGACAGTAACGGTGGGGAAAGCCAGCCTTGGATAATTAAGGAAATAAAAGAAGGCATCAAACTAAAACCTCATGCATACAAAGTCGCCAAGAGTTGTGGAAACTGGAAGATTGGGAAAACTTTAAAAAGCAACAAAGAGCCATTAAGCGAGCAATAGCGAAAGGGAAGCTAGATTACTACACAAAATATAAAAATGGATAGTAAAAATTTTTATAATTATATAAAGCAGAAAAGGGTGGCTAAAGTGAACATAGATCCCTTGGAGGATGAGAACTGGGAATTGATATTGGGTAATGAGGAAATGGCAGAGGCTTTGAATGACTATTCTGTGTCGGTCTTCAAGGTGGAGGACACGTCTAATATGCCAAAGAGAGATGTTATGGATGCAATGTGGGGTGAGGACCTTGATACAATATCTATCACTAAAGAGGTAGTGCTGAGCAAACTTGTGGGCCTGAAGATAGGTAAGTCCCCTGGTCCTGATGGAATGCATCCCAGGGTACTGAAAGAAATGGCACAAGTTATAGTAGAGGCTTTGGTGATGATTTACCAAAATTGTCTGGACTCTGGGCAGGTCCCGGCAGATTGGAAGATAGCAAATGTCACGCCACGGTTCAAAAAGGATGTAGGCAAAAGGGAGGTAACTATAGGCCAGTAAGTTTAACATCTGTAGTTGGGAAAATGCTTGAAGCTATCACTAAAGAAGAAATAGCAAGACATCTGGAAAGAAATAGATCCAACAGGCAGACACAGCATGGATTCAGCAAAGGCAGGTCCTGTTTGACAAACTTACTAGAGTTCTTCGAGGATATAATGAGTGCAGTGCATAGAGGGGAACAGATGGACACTATTTATTTGGATTCCCAGAAGGCGTTTGATACGGAAACATACGAAACTTATCCATAAGATAAAGATGCATAGAGTTGGGGGTGATGTATTAGCATGGATAGAGGATTGGCTAACCAATAGAAAGCAGAGAGTTGGGATACATGGTTGTTACTCGGGTTGGCAATCAGTGGTGATCAGTGTGCTGCAGGGTTTGGTGCTGGGCCAGCAACTGTTCATGATATAAATTAACAATCTGAAAGAGGACCGAGTATAGTGTAAATAAGTTTGCTGATGACACTAAATTGAGTGGAAAAGCAAAATGTGCAGAAGATACAGAGAGTCTGCAGAGAGATATAGATAGATTAAGTGTGTGGGCAGGGGTCTGGCAGATGGAGTACAATGTTGGTAAATGGGAGTCATCCACTTTGGAAGGAAAAAAGAAAGAGAAGATTATTATTTAAATAGTGAAAAATTGCATCGTGCTGCTGTGCAGAGGGACTTGGGAGTGCTTGTGCATGAATCACAAAAGGTTGGTTTGCAGGTGCAGCAGGCTATCAAGAAGGCAAAAGGAATGTTGGCCTTCATTGCTAGAGGGATTGAATTCAAGAGCAGGGAGGTCATGCTGCAACTATACAGGGTACTGGTGAGGCCGCACCTGGAGTACTGTGTGCAGTTCAGGTCTCCTTACTTGAAGAAGGATATACTGGCTTTGGAGACGGTGCAGAGGAGGTTCACCAGATTGATTCCAGAGATGAGGGGGTTCGACTATGAGAAGAGATTGGGACTGTACTCACTGGAATTCAGAAGAATGAGAGGACATCTTATAGAAACGTATAAAATTATGAAAGGGATAGATAAGATAGAGGCAGGAAAGTTGTTTCCACTGGTAGGTGAGACTAGAACTAGGGGACATAGCCTCAAGATTCAGGGGAGTAGATTTAGGGCAGAGATAGGAGGAACTGCTTTTCCCAGAGTGGTGAATCTGTGAAATTCTAGAAACATAGAAACATAGAAAATAGGTGCAGGAGTAGGCCGATCGGCCCTTCAAGCCTGCACCGCCATTCAGTACGATCATGGCTGATCATCCAACTCAGAACCCTGTACTTGCCTTCTCTCCACCCTCTGATCCCTTTAGCTACAAGGGCCATATCTATCTCCCTCTTAAATATAGCCAATGAACTGACCCCAACTGTTTCCTGTGGCAGAGAATTCCACAGATTCACCACTCTGTGTGAAGAAGTTTTTCCTCATCTTGGTCCTAAAAGGCTTCTCCTTTATCCTCAAACTGTGACCCCTCGTTTTGGACTTCCCCAACGTCAGGAACAATCTTCCTGCATTTAGCCTGTCCAATCCCTTTAGAATTTTATACGTTTTAATCGGATACCCCCTCAATCTTCTAAATTCCAGAGAGTATAAGTCTAGCCAATCCAGTCTTTCATCATATGAAAGTCCTGCCATCCCAGGAATCAATCTGGTGAACCTTCTTTGTACTCCCTCTATGGCAAGAATGTCTTTCCTCAGATTAGGGGACCAAAACTGCACACAATACCCCCGGTGTGGTCTCACCAAGGCCTTGTACAACTGCAGTAGTACCTCCCTGCTCCTGTACTATGAATGCCAGCATACCATTCACCTTTTTCACTGCCTGCTGTACCTGCACGCCCACTTTCAATGACTGGTGTACAATGACACCCAGGTCTTGTTGCACCTCCCCTTTTCCTAATCGGCCACCATTCAGATAATAATCTGTTTTCCTGTTCTTGCCACCAGAGTGGATAACCTCCCATTTATCCACATTAAATTGCATCTGCCATGAATTTGCCCACTCACCTAACCTATCCAAGTCACCCTGCATCCTCCTCACAGCTGACACTGCCACCCAGCTTCGTGTCATCCGCAAACTTGGAGATGCTGCATTTAATTCCCTCATCTAAGTCATTAATATATATTGTAAACAACTGGGGTTCCAGCAGTGAGCCTTGCGGTACCCCATTTGTCACTGGGGTACTCTGCCCAATGAATCAGTGGAAGCTACCTCAGTAAATATATTTAAGACAAGGTTGGATAGACTTTTGCATAGTAGGTGAATTAAGGGTTATGGGGAAAAGGCAGGCAGGTAGAGATGAGTCCGTGGCCAGATCAGCCATGATCTTATTGAATGGCGGAACAGGCTCGACAGGCCTGATAGCCAACTCCTGCTCCCAGTTCTTATGTCCTTATGAATGGGGCTATGGACTTCCCATGAGTAACAGATGAAGGTGAGAGGGGGTAAATTCAATAGAGATGTGTGAGGCAAGTTGTTTTAGAGTGAGTGTGGAGTGTGCCAGGAATGCTCTGCTAGGCGTGAGAAGGGAGGCAAATGTGATTGAAACTTTTTTAGCCATCTAAACGTGCAGAGAATTGAAAGATAAGAACTTTGCAAAGGCAGAAGGGGTTAGTTTAGTTAGGTGTTTAATTACTAGTTTAATTAGTTCATCACAATATCATGGGCTGAAGACCAGTTTCTGTGCTCTAATATTCTATGTTTATAACAAAAAGCAATGCAGATGCCATTCTGAGCACTGGAAATATCACTAAAGCTGCAATGATATACAATGGCCAACCCCTCTGTGGACAGAGCAATTACTATGTAATTTTTCACTTGGAACTTTATCAAATCTACCCATGTTCCTGACTCTGTCCCTCGTTCTCAACACAAACTGATTATTGTTATTTCACTACTTCCAGAGCCAAGTGCTAAATGTATTTTATTGTGTTACAGACAGGATTCACTGGACACAACAGGAGAAGATGGTAGAGAACCTTTCCCCGTCACTCCCACCGATGGTTAGACTGCCAACCTGGCAAGTACGCCAATCAGCAGAGACCGGGCTTACGGAAAACAAGGTCAGCATATTTCAAGGGGATGCAGACGATTGACTCACATAGTCAGCTGCTGATTAACTGAAAAATGGGAGATTTCCTACAGGAAGCAAACTCTTGGCAATTTGACTGTGAGCCAGATTGAACTTAGTTTTCCCATGGACTTCAATTCAACATTATTTTTTTGCATCATGACTTGTCGATTACAGCATGAAAAGACAAAGGTCATCTGGGTCCATAGTGAACAGGAGGACCAAGACTGTGTTTCCTATGTCTTCTTCTGTCTGGTTTAGATAAGCATTGGGACCCACTGGTGCTGCCTCTGCCACCTAGCTACACCTTGACCTGGCCGCTGTATAACTCCAACTCTTCCCATTCACTCCCAATCCCTATCATAGCTAAGAAGATCTCCTTCACGCCTGCCATCACTCTGGTGCTTTCTTTCCTTCCTTTGGCTGGACTCTAAGAGCTGCTCACATTCTTCACATTAAGAGAATCTGATGAGGGGCTGTGAGCTGCAGGAAGATGAAGATCAAAGGGAAATAAAGGAGCTATTTATTTACTGAGATATAGCGTGGAATATGCCCTTCCAGCACTTCAAACCATGCTACCCAGCAACCCCTGAGTTAACCCTTGCCTAATCACAGGACACTTTACAATGACTGATTAACCATCCAACCACCACATCTTTGGACTTTGGGAGGAGACCGGACCACCCAAAGGAAACCTACGTGGTCACGGGCAGAACGTATAAACTCCATACAGACAGCGGCAGGAATTGAACCCGGGTCACCTATACTGTAAAGCGTTGTGTTAACCTTTACGCTACCGTATGCATTGAGGACAGAGAGATGAATTACAAGCAGAAGGCATTGGAATGGTTGGCTCCTGAGCACAAGGATCAGAGCATAAAATTGGGTGCATGAAGATTTTACCAGGATGGAAGAGGTAATACTGGTAACAATGAAGATCTGGAGTAAGAAGTAGTAAATGTCACACTGAGGCTTTATAAGATATTGGTCAGACCACACTTGGAATATGGTGATCAGTTTTAGTCCCTTTAAGGAAAGATCTGCTGGCATTGGAGAGGGTCTAGAGGTGGTTCGGGAAAATGGTTCCAGGAATGAGAGTGAGAAGCGTTTGATGGCACTGGGCCAGTACTCGGTGAAGTGTAGAAGAATGATGGGTGATCTCATTGAAACCTATCAAATATTGAACGGCCTAAATAAAGTGGAGGTGAGGAGGATGTTTCCTATAGTGGGGGTATCTAGGACCAGGAGGTACTGCATCAGAATAGAGGTTCGTCCATTTAAGATGGAAATAAGGAGAAATTTCTTTGGCCAGAGCATAGTGAATCTGTGAAATTCAGTGCCACAGATGGCTGTGGAGGCAAAGTCATCAGGTATATTTAAAGTGGAGTTTGATAGATTCTTGATTAGCAAGGGCGCTATAGGGTACAGGGAGAATGGGGTTGAAGGGGATAATAAATCAGCCATGATAGAATAGCAGAGCAGACTCAAAGGGCCAAATGGCCCAATTCTTCTCCTGTGTCTTATGATCTCATCCAGGAAATGCACGCAACCAGCACGTAGTGATATGTATGAACAGTTCAATGGATATTGTTAAGTCTTCTTCTACAAGAAATGGAAAGCACAGCACATCCTGATCACAGTTCAAGGAAGCACCCCCAAAATGGAATTTGGTTGCCTCGCAGTGTCAGGTGAGGGAATTCTTTTATTTCAAATGGTTCAATTGTTTCAATTATTTCAGGTTAAAGTACTGGTATAAAAGAAAGGCTTATTTTTCAAAACAGATTAAGTGTTATGACTGCAGAATGATTTCAGAAAACTATTCTAATGGAATGGAGTCATTGACCCACATGATATTTGTACTTAAATGCAGTAAATCATTTTCTAATGGAAACAGTAGGTGACAGATGGTCAAAATATTTATAGAACCAGCCATTTTATTTTCCAGTTTGGGGTGTGTTTAGATGAGGCTCTACACCATTAAATAAACTTGCATTAACTACTGCAACCATCGTTAGTCTTTCCAGTGCGTAGAATAATAACATTTTGAATATTTTATCAGATTGTCAAAAATATATTTTTAGTTGCAATATCCTGTTATGATATTTAAAAGATAATTATAATGTATTTTGGCTGGCTTTAGAAACCTGGAGAAGATTTGGTCTTGTAGCTTATTTGGATCACGTGGTCCTTCTGGAAGACCAACAATGTAGCGGCTCTTCTCATGATTTTTAAGTTTGAAATTCAGACTAACTACTTAAGTAGGGATTTGCTCAGAGATGTTTGGCAAGGATAAAGAATTGAAGGACTGAATGCCATTTATTAGTATATTGTGTAAGTGAATATAATATTATAATGTTTTAAGGTGCACTTGCAGCTTGGTTTATCAGTACGTCTTAAAGTATGTAGCAAGAAAGGTTCTATACCAAGGAGCAGAAAGTGTTTCCAGCTGGCAAGTTCTGTCTTCTCAAAAATAACAGAAGTTTTTTTTTCATCTTGGTGATATGTTAGATTCAGATTTATTTATCACGTGCACATCGAAACATACAATGAAATACATCATTTGCGTTAACAACCAACGTACCCAAGGACGCGCTGGGGGTAACCAAAAATATTGCCCTGCATTACTGCACCAACATTATTATTGAAAGCTGATCAGTAAACTCCAAGCCCTGGGTGTCAATACTCCCTTCTGCAATTGGGTCCTGGATTTCCTTGCTTGCAGACACCAGTCAGTTCAAATTGGCAGAAACATCTCCTCCACAATGCCCATCAGCACGGGTGCACCAGAGAGATGCGCGCTCAGCCCCTGCTCTACTCACTTTACACTTACGACTGCGTGGCTAAGTACAGCTCCAACACCATACACAAGTTGACACCACTGTTGTGAACTGTACCTAAGGTGGTGATGAATCAGCATACAGGTGGAAAATTGAAAACTTGGCTGGGTGGTGTAATAGCAACAATCTCGCACTCAATGTCAACAAGGCCAAGGAACTGATTGTAGACTTCAGGAGAAGGAAACCAGAGGTCCTTGAGACAGTATTCTTTGGAGGATCAGAGGTGGGGAGGGTCAGTAACTTTAAATTCCTGCATGTCACTATCTTGGAGGACCTGTCTGGACACATCATATAAATATAATTGTCAATAAAGCACAATAGTGCCTTTCACAAGCAAGAGAAAATCTGCTGACGCTGGAAATCCGAGTGACACACACAAAATGCTGGGGGAACTCAGCAGGCTAGGCTTCATCTATGGAAAAGAGTACAGTCAACGGTTTGGGCCAAAACCCTTTGGCAGCACTGGAGGAAAAAATGCTGAGGAGTAGCTTTAAAAGGTGGGGGGGGCGGAGGAAGGAGAAGAGAGAGAGAAACACAAAGTGATAGGTGAAACTTGGAGCGGGAAGGATGGAGTAAAGAGCCGGGAAGTTGTTTGGTGAAAGAGACAGAAGACCATGGAAGAATGAAAAGGGGAGAGGAGCACCAGAGGGAGGCGATGGGTGGGCAAGGAGATAGGTTGAGAGAGAGAGAGAGAAGGGGATGGGGAATAGTGAAGAAGAGGGGGGTGGGGGGGATTATTGGAAGTTTGAGAAATCGATAGTCATGCCATCAGGCTGGAGGCTCTGGTGGCGGGGAAGGAATGTGACGGATTCAGCCCAGTACATCACAGGTAAAGCCCTCCCAACCATTGAGCACATCTACGTGAAACATTGCCATACAAAAGCAGCATCCATTATCAAAGGTCATCACTACCCAGGCCTTGCACTTTTCTCGCTGCTGCCACCAGGGAGAAGGTACAGGTGCCTCAGGACTCACACCACCAGGTTCAAGAACAGTTACTATTCCCCAGCCATCAGGCTCTTGAACAAAAGGGATAACTACACTCGTTCTATTTCTGGTGTTCCCATAACCGATGGCCTTACGTTAAGAACTCGTGTTAATTCATGCTCTTGTTATTTATTGTAATTTGCACTTGCACAGTTTGTTGTTCATTGATCCTGTTTACAGTTACAGTTCTATAGATTTGCTAAGTATGCCTTGTTACGTACCCCATAACTGGGTTGCCAAACCAGCAGAAGTGGATCACTCAGTTGGAGTCTGGATTAGTAGAACTAAGAAAGTTTTATTAAAGAAACAAGCAACACAGTACTCTAATCGAAAGGATAATGAATGCAACAGTTCAGCAATGATAAACATACATGTACACGGAATTAAGATAACAGAATCAATCAAGCTCTATCGTTGTCTAGGGGTAAATGACCAGTTTCAAAGTGACGCAAAGTTCAGTTCAATTTAGTTCAGTTCAGTTCGCAGTAATCGCTGCCGTGGCGATGGACAGTGGGGGGAAGGAGAGAGAGAGCAAAAATGAATGAATATTCAAAACGGCTTCCACACAGACCTTCGCAGTCAGCTTTCGTGCGAGCCCTTTGTGATGTCATCTGAGGTCACCGACCGTGACCCCTCCGTTTCCAGATACGATCGTTTCCCTGCGGTGAACCCGGCACCCAGACAAGGGTGGACACACACCAGGTTCCCACCGATCGTGCCTTTCCACCCTGAGCGTCTATGGCTTGATCCCGCGACCAGCCGTCCAAAAGCTTTCCACCGACTTGTGAGAGGCGCACCGCTTCCAGGGTCTCGTTACCTCGGGTGTCGTGTGTGTCCTGCCTTAGCGAACCTGTCCCTTTTTATCCCGCTGCTGGGGTATCGCCTGTCCATCACTTCAAACAGTTCAGGGTTCAAAGGGGGGAGCGGATCTTGACAGCTCTCTCCTTCTGTTACTCTCTCTCCCGTCTCTTCATTACACATCTCCAAATGCTGCTCCATTGTTTTCCTTATCTCTCTCTCTCCTGAAGACAGGTGGCAGACCAACTGCTACTCCCACTGGTGCCAGCACAGGACAGCTACATCGTAATCTATGTGTATTTTTGTCACAGCCTGCAGAAAAAAGGATTGCAGGGTTGTATGTGGTGACATGTTGTTCACTGAGCTGACTGTGCCGTGGGAGGAGGGATGGGAAGAGGCCCACGAGAGAAAGGCCTTGAAGTACCAGCCCTTAGTGCAGGAGTGTAAAGACAAGGGATGGCAGGCATGGCTGTTCCCTGTGGAGATCGGCTGCAGAGGTTTCCCAGCCAAATCAGCATGGTGGTTGTTGTCGGATCTGGGCCTGGACGAAAGGAGCAAAAAAACAAGCAGCTCCTAGGATGGGGGAAGAGGCAGAACGAGCCTCTTGTTGGATTTGGAGTAGGCGAGAGGAGGGGAGCTGGAAGCCAGGAGCAGATGGGCAGTGATTTGGCCACCACTGCTGGCCAACCAATTGGAGAGTGTCGTGGTTAAGGGTCGAAACACTCAGCGAAGGTTGGGAACCACCTGATGACATCTGCTCCTGGCTGAAGGCTATGGTTACCTTATAAGGTAACTGGAAAATGCACCCTAACAGGTGTATGTAACAATTACTTTGAACTTTGATTATTACTATTACTGCCCCTTACGCCTCTGGTGTTTAGGGCAGCAATGATGGTTCTCCATCTCTGGTGGTATTCAAGACATCCTTCATCATGTCAGCAGCTTTACTTTACTTTACTTTATTATCACCAAACAATTGATACTAGAGCATACAATCATCACAGTGATATTTGATTCTGTGCTTCCTCTCAGTTTTCACTACTGTCAGTCATGCAAGTCTTGCGTGGAGACTCAGGAATAACATCAGACTCAGATGTAGAAGGATACTTCAGTGCTGCTCTGTAACCCCCAATTGTGTTTTACCAGTCAGGGTTAATAGCCCTGAGCTGAACCGCCGAACCTGGAGGACTAGCGGGCCACTTTTAGTCTGTCCTTTGCCTTTTCACCTGTTTGGCACCACTTCCCCTTCCAAGAACCAAAGCATAAAGCTCTGACCCAGCCAGCATAGCTCGCTGGGCCACTGAGACACCAAAGCCTCCAAACCAGAACAAGGGAGGAGCACCAACATGACATGCCCACACTGCTCGGCGCAAGCCGCAGCTGGAACAGCAACAAGAGCAATACACGACGATAGCAAAGCAAGCCCCTTTCCCACCCACCCACTCTCATACCATCAGGCCTCCAACCCCAGCACAGGCTGCTCCAAGCATGCAGTCCTTGCAGACATCGACCTAGCCTCTGACCTTTGAACAAGGAACATTGGTCTGGACTCCAGAAGAGTCCTGGGTGCTTATTTCAGAATAAAAAAAAGGGTTTTTGGGCTTTGAAAGAAAATATCAACAACATCCTACCAGTATTGCGCATAAGCAACAGTATGACATGAATCGACAACCCAATGACAACACGTACATGCTCGTGCCCAGGTCACATTATATTAACGACCAATGTTTTTTCTGTAATTATGTTCTCTGTTGGCAAAATAATGAAGCTGGCCCAGAAGCTTGTCGCAAAATTAATATCTATTGACAATGGTAATGTCAATAGTTTATCGTAGCACTAGCCCTGGCCGCAGATGCTTCTGTCAGCTCAGCAGAGTAGTGGTTAGCACAGTGCTTTGCAGTGCCAGCTTGCCGTCGTCTATAAGGCATTTGTATGTTCTCCCCATGACTGCATAGGTTTCCTCCCACATTCCAAAGACTGGTTGGGGTTAGGGAGTTGTGGGCATGCAACGATGGCACTGGGCTGCCCAGCATAATCCTCACTGATTTGATGAGATGCAAATGGCGCACCTTGCTGTATGTTTCAATGTACGTGTGACAAATACAGCTTTTCTGTGCATACTTGTGGCTTTTGACTCATACCAAATATGTGAAAGGCAAATCTTTCCTGTCTTTTGCTTTACGAGCATTTAGGAGCTCCTTCAACTTTGGTTATACTCACAAAATAGGGCTTCTCGAAATAGTACTATGGTCTGCTGAAAGCTTGTTTGGGTTACTGTGCCTTGTGTATAAGAATCTGGGAAGTAATAACTGGAGTAGAAAAAGATAGGAAATTAATGAACAGACCAGAAATTTCAAGTGTGAGATGCGCTGATTGATATAACATCATACGGTATTTTGGCAATGTGCTGTTATTAGAATGTTTTACACTCACTGAATTAATAACAAAAAAAACCTCCAAAAAATAAACTTCTCTTAAACACACATCAAAGTTGCTGGTGAACGCAGCAGGCCAGGCAGCAACTTTGATGTGTGTTGCTTGAATTTCCAGCACCTGCAGATTTCCTGTTGTTAACTTCTCTTACAATATAGTTCTCGCAACAAACTTCCCAGCAATGTTACCTCTCTTCATAATTGGCATTGATGACACATTTAAGGGCTGTAAAGAAACTGGAGATGAAACAGAGAGAGTGAAACCCTACAGAAAGACTGGGAATTGCAAAAGACAGTCAGTGAGATTCCCCCTGTCTGACCCTTACAGGTAGTTGATGTGTGGAGCAGGTCATTGGGGACTTGTCTCTTTGAGGGGATGGCAGGTGTTGGGCTTGGATGCTGCTGCAGCTTCTACCAGTATCTCTCTATTGCTTTGATTTAAAACTGCTGCATTCCGAAGCACTTTGATTCCCTTTCTGTTTTTTTTTCTTAGTTCTGGAAGGAATTTTTTATATCAGAGATTGCAGTCTCTCCTGCCCTTGTTGGGTTTACATCCGTGGAGCGGCCATTCTGCAACCTCAACACAATAGGCGGGGTAGGGATGGGGACAAGGCAAGTTGATATTGATATCTTGTTGAACACTTTCTCAGTCGGGGGCCAAATAATGTTGGCGGCGAGACCCATGTAAATCATTATCGCCAATTCAAGCAGCAATGGTTTTCAACTGGTGACCCCAAAATGCTCTCCTACGTCGGTGGTTCTTTGTGCAGTTGGTATAATCACGATCGTGCAGAGATAATACGTACTTAAAAAGCACAAAGAAACGCCTGGTCTCCTGGACACATTTGGGTGTCTGTTAAAGTTCCTTAAGATTTGCCAGGATTTTTGCCGCATTTCTGCGCGGCCATCCGTGAGCATCACGAATCAAAGGAAGCACGAGTGGGAGAAATATTCCAGTTGTCCCAGATATGGATAGGGCTGTCTCCTGGCCGATGGTAGACAATGGATTATGTTAACAATCCCGCCACTCCGTTTTAGCACTGATTCTTTTCAGGGCGCACTCTGGGATTTTCAGTTTTCAACATCTCGCCACTGAAGGCCGTCAGTCCCTAGTTAGTTTCTAGCTTTGCCTGGGCGGAAACCGGACCGCAATTTACTCTTGCAAGTGAAAACATTCAGTGCTTGTTTTCGCGAAGCGGGGTAGAACTGGAAAGGTTAGATCCACGACGATTAATGCGAAATCTACAGTTCATACTGGACTCTGCCCGCTCTGTGTTACTTAGAGTCGATTTTTAAAAACAGAAGTCAACTGCTGAGGTTTAGAAAACCCGATGAACCATTCCGGGTAGGCAAGTGGACACAAATCTGTCCTTCAGAATAAATTCAAACGATTAATCTAATATCGATTTGAACTAATTTGGCAGGGTGATGGGAACGGAAGTGATAGGGCTGAAGATGGGGCATGTTGGTATACAAGTCGATGCATTGCGTAGTGACACTGTGAGGAAGGCGGGTAGATGATTGAGAAAATTGCACTCAGTGGGGTGAGTTGAAGTGTAACATGGGGGACAAAATCAAAAAGGGGACCGGACTGAAGGTGTTAAATTTGAAAGCACGCAGTATACGGAATAAGTTTGATGATCTTGTAGCACAGTATGAATTTGGCAGGTACGACGCTGTGGGCATTGGAAGACTGGAAGATGTACAATCCTTGTGGAAGCTGCAAGAGTGAAAAAGACCCTGATTGAAGTCTGAATAGTAACCAGGATGTGGGATTCAAATTACAACGGGAGTTAGAAAAGGCATGTAAAAAGTGCAATATTACGATCGTCATGAGGACTTCAATATGCAGATAGATTGGGAAAAATCGTGTTGGTGCTGGATCCCACGGGAGAGGATCTGTAGAATGTCAACAAGGTGTTTTTTTTTTCACAGCAGCTTGTGGCTGATCCCAACGGGGGACAGGCAATTCTCGATTGGGTATTGCATAATGAACCAGATTCGAATAGGGAGCTTAAGGTAAAGGAACCCTTAGGAGACAGTGATTGTAATATAATAGAATTTACTCTGCAGTTTGAGAGGGAGAAGCTAAAGTCACGTGTATCAGTATTTACGTGGAATAAAGGGAATTACAGACGCATGAGAGAGGAGCTGCACAAAATTGATTGGAGGTGGGCTCTAGCAGGGATGATGGCAGAGCAGCAATGGCTGGAATTTCTGAGAGCAATCAGAAGGTGCAGGTCTGATACATTCAAAAGATGAATAAGTATTTTAAAGGCAACTGTGGCTGACAAGGGAAGTCAAAGGCAGCATAAAAGCAAAAGAGAAGGCATATAATATTGCACAAATTAGTGGTTAGAGGAATGGGAAGTTTTGAAAAACCAACTGCACTCAACTAAAAAAGTTATGTGGATAGAAAAGATGACAGTATGAAAGTAAGCAAGCTAATAATATAAAAGAGGATACCAAAAGTTTTTTAAGGTATATAAAAAGAGGTGAGAGTGGATATCAGACCAATGGAAAATGATGCTGGAGAGGTAGCAATGGGGGACAAAGAAATGGCAGATGAACTTAATAAGTGTATTGCATCGGTCTTACTGTAGAAGACACTGGAAGCAAAGTAGAATTTTGAGAGTGTCAGGGGTGGAAGTGAGTGTAGTTGCTATTACTAAGGAGAAGGTGCTTGGGAAGCTGAAAGGTCTGATTGTAGATAAGTCACCTGGACCAGATGGACTACACCCCAGAGTTTTGAAAGAGGTAGCTGAAGTGATTTTGGAGACATCCATTTCAATAATAATTAGATACTGGAATGGTTCCTGAGGACTGGAAAATTGCAAATATCACTCCACTCTTTAGGAAGGGAAGGAGGCAGAAGAAAGGAAATTATGAGCCAGTTAGCCTCACCACAGTGGTTGGGTAGATGTTGGCATCTATTATGAAGGATGAGGTTTCAGGGAACTTGGAGGCACATGATAAAATAGGCCAAAGTCAGCATGGATTCTTTAAGAGGAAATCTTGCCTGACAAATTATTCAGGAAAGATACTAGAATGTGTAGAAGATTGACTGACTGGAAGGAGAGAAAGGGTGGGAATAAAGGAAGCCTTTTCTGGTTTGCAGCTGGTTACTAGTAGTGTTCTGCAGGGGTCTGTGTTGGGACCACTTCTTTTCACATTACAGTATATGCCAATAATTTGGATGACAGAATTAATGGCTTTTTGACCATGCTTGTAGATGATACAAAAATAGCTGAAGGGGCGGGTAATGTTGGAGAGCAGGGAGTCTGCAGAAGGACTTAGACAGATTAAGTCTTAATGGGCAAAGAATGGAAGATGGAATTTAGTGCAGGGAAGTGCATGGTCATGCACTTTGGTAGAAGGAATAAAGGTGTCAACTATCTTCTAAACGGGGAGAAAGTTCAAAAATCAGAGGTGCAAGTGGGCTTGGGAGTGCTCGTGCAGGATTCCGTTAAGGTTGTCTTTCAAGTTGATTCAGTGGTAAGGAAGGCAAATGCAATGATAGCATTCATTTTGAAAGGATTCTGATAGAAGTGCTGAGGCGTTATAAAGCATTGGGCAGACCACATTTGGAGTATTATGGGCAGTTGTGGGCCCCTTATCTAAGAAACGATAAGGTCTAAATAGACGGCCTAAATAAAGTGGAGATGGGGAGGCTGCTTCCAATAGTAGGTGTCTAGGACCAAGGGGCACAACTTCAGAATAGTAGATGTTCGTTTAGAACGGAGATTGGGAGGAAATTCTTTAGCCAGAGGATAGTGAATCTGTGGAAGTCATTGCCACAGACGGCTGTGGAGGCCAAGACATTGAATATATTTAAAGCGGAGGTTGATAGTCCGGGCGCCAAAGGTGCAGGAAGAAGACAGGAAAATGAGATTGAGAGGGATAATAAATCAGCCATGTTGGAATGGCCGGCTGGAGTGATTCTGCTCTCCTGTCTTATGGATTGCTTACAATGATAAATGCAGAGGGTTAATGCAACTCTAAGTGGATAAGACCCCGTAACAAACTTCAGCACAACACCTTGCTAACAAGTTAAGGTACGGTATACGCGCAAGCGCCCATCGAATATTGAACCTTCACATTCACGCGTAAGACCACAGTAAATGCGGAAAAGAGAGCCTGTTACGTTTGGTGGCTAAATATTTGCTCTCAGCTCAGGACATTTCTCCCGCTTCGCCACTTCTCACGCTCGAACCTGTCCGGAAAACGTCCGATCCACACTTTCAGGTTCGGTTTCCATCGTGAACCACATTCTCAGAATTACATAAATTGCTTCATTCTTCTCCAATTAATTCAGACTCTCTTAGTAACACAAAGGAGGCGGCCACGTGAGAGAGGCCACGTCCAGCATGCACTGTACATTTCAAATGCTAATCGCCACGGGCCACTACAACGACTCGTGTACGCCTTTTAAAGTTCGGGTTAAAATTATTACCATAATTGCTTTAAAAAAGAACACCTGTTTGGCTTATTTTATTACAACTTTTAAGTCACCCCAGCAATGATGATATGAGGTTGGAGACGACCAGAACGGAATATGAGGTGCAGTTTCTGCAGTCCGCGTTTGGCCTCGATTTGGCAGTAAAGGAGGCTGTGGACAGACTTGTCCGTGTGGGAATGGGAAGTGGAATCAAAATAGTTGGAGATCCTGCTGTAACAAAGCAAAGTCCGCTGGCCAAACCAGAGAAAAGTTGTAGTTTGGGAGGAACAGCAATGTCCGACTTGATCAAGACAGTTAAAGATATTACATTATTACTAATTTACAATTACATTATTACATTATAACTACATTATTAATAGGAAAAACATTGTTTTTTTGCAATCGTGCTGTATGACTGTGAAAACTAGAAAATTAACATGAATATCAGTTAATGTTATTTCTAATTTGTTGTCTAGGCTTGAGGAATATTTGCCCAACTGAGGCAGTTACTATGCTTTTATTCCTATATGCTGTCATGGATGTCCAGTTTTTCGTTGCCATAATTTCTGGACTCACTATTCTGTTAACATTTCGCAATAAAAGTGTCCTGCAGCCATTTCAGCAGAAAGGAGGCTATTCAATTTGTCGCTGGTAGTTCCCTGTAGAGCGACCAAATCAGTCTCATTCTCCTACTCCATACCCATGGTCCCGTAAGCTTGCTTCCAATCACAGACACGATTGATTTTCAAATCATTGATAGCGTGGCCCTTACCCCTCGTTGTAGCCACAATGTTCCTGATTATTATCACTGGCTACACAGAAGATTGCTTCCTTACTCTCTCACATCCCAGTCCATCTAGTCTTTGTCCCTTGAGCTTATGAAATCAGTATATCTTTAGCTACCTCAACTAAAGTTGTACAACTCTATTAAATTTTCCCTCAACCTTATTTGCACCAATAGGAAAATAACTCTCATATACTCTGCGAACAAGTCTCTCAGTAAGTTCATGTCTCTTTGTTGCTGTAACTCTTTAGAATTGTCTATATTGCCTTTCCCCAACTCTTTTGCCAAAATGTATCACTTCCCTTTTCCCTGTGCTAAATTTAATATACCAGTTTTGTACCCATTCTCCAAATCTGCTGATATCTTGTTCCATTCAATTGATATTGTTCTCCCAGTTCTCACACTGAGTTTGGTATCATTAACAAATTTGATATTTTATTCTTTATTCCAATGTTCAAGGCATTTATATATTTTTTAAAAGAGCATTTGCCCTAGCAATGACTCCTATAAACAATTGACTGTAACAATATATCTGGATGCACTTCTAATCTTTGTGGATACAGTTTCCGAAGTTGCTCTCCCAGCTCAGTTGCCACCCGTTAACATTAATTAACTATTTTTGATGGCCAAGTGCCCTCATATTGTGCCATTCCTTACTGGTGATGTTAGACCGTCTATGACATTGCAGTTGGGGAGTCAAGACAATATAGAGAGTTTTAGGCAAAGGGTTTAGAAGTTAAGACACAATTGTTAAAATTCATTTACGATCCATTTCAATCCCCATATTGGAGCCAATGCATCCTGTTTTGTAGGATGCTATATTTTAATATTTTTATTGTTGTATGTTAATAATGGAGCAATTTAGAACACAGAACTCTCTATTATTTTTCTACAGTAAAAACTAACCAGCTGAAGTCACAAAACTGAAGTTCTGATATCCCAGTGTTGGCATTGGACAAAATTTTCATTAGGAATGTAAATAAATGTTATTATCAAAGTTGACACAGGATGTGACAAACAACTGGAGTCTAAGAGTTAGTCAAGGTTTGTGTATGGGCTTAGTCTCCATGACAGAAAATCCACCATTTCCTTTCTCTCTCTGGCACTTATTTGAAGTTGAACTAGATTGTTCACAGTATCAGTGCCAATGGAAGCTCTTGGCCCAAAATGTCAACTGTTTACTCTTTTCCATTGATGCTCAGTTCCTGCAGCATGTGTTGCTTTGGATTTCCAGCATCTGTAGATTTTCTTGTGTTTGTGTTCACAATATAATTCCATACTTGACCCCAAAGTGTACCCTGGACTACAGACACATAACATCACAATGATTGCCTTTTTTATCTCCGAAAAACTGGCTAATTTTGCTTTGCTTCTTCCCATTTGCTGGTTAACCAGTCAGTCACATCTGTATAGCGCAAGGCTTGCCTATTCTGATAGCTCCCATCCAGCTTGGATAGCTTTACCCTTTCTAAACTTCAGGTTAGTCTCAAAACCAGCCCATGTTCAACTCAATTTTATCCATTGCCTTGCAAATATTCCCCTACAAAAACCATCTTTGATGCAGCATCTCAGTGTTTCATATTCCCACTCCTGTTTTCATATATCTCCATGGCCTTGCTCCTCCCTATATAATTTGCTGCAATTCCGAGATTTCTGCTGTCTTCCAATATCGTTGCCTTGGCCTTTTTTCAATATTTAATTAGTCCATCATTGCCAAATTGCTTGACTCCAGAATTGCCTTACTAAACACTTCTACTTCTCTGCCTTTATGGTAAGACTTATGGTAAGACCTCTTTTGGTCAGTAGCTCATATCTCCTTGTAAAACTTGTGAACTGTTTTAGAATGTTTTGCAACTCTAATGAGTTGTTGCTGTTCCAACTAAATATTTTGATATTATCAAGTTCTCTGGGGTTAGGATCTAATTTCAACTGTAAATAAACATAGTTGTTGGTCGAAAAATTGGGACTATTTTGCAAACTGAACATTAAGTAAGACCCATTACTTCTGAATCTGATTCTTGCCACTCTCCAACCTGCTTTATTTATCTGTCTACTCATTAATGCTTTTTGAAGTTTACAGGGCACAAGATAAAAGCGATTATCTTGTTTATATAGTGTTGGTGATTTTCTCATTCTCTTGCAGTACAAACACATTACTATCATTGTTTAAAAAGTAATCGGCCGACCCCATTGGAAATAGATGAGTTAAAAATCTATATTGTTTTGAAACTCTGCAAAGACATTTTCAGAAAATGGAAAAGTATACCCTTAATGACAATTACCTGATCTGGTATATTGTGAGAAAATCTTCTCCTTCCTTAAAGAGAAAGACATGCTCAGACTATGCATTATTACTCAAATTCACGGAATCATGAAATCAGTGTGGAAATAGCCCTCTCGGCTCAACGAGTGCCTTTTTATGATCACTATGCCACAATTCTCAGCGAAAATATAAACACTGTCCAGGTATTTATTTGAATAAATCCTACAATATAAAGCAAATATGATGGCACTAAAAAGGCGCAACAACAGCTAATTTGTCATTATTTATTGGAAACTTTTCTTTCACTGATTTGAAGCCTCAATGATTGAAGAAAAAGTCGAACGTAACTTGTCAATTTGAGTTATCAGAGAAGTTGAGTGATTGGTAGAGCAGTCACACGTTAGACAGTAAATTACAGTTACTAGATCACAAGGATGATAAACCGTTGTGAAAGCGAGTCTACGGATTTACAAGACGAAGATGTTAAGAAAGGTAGCAACATTTCAGAGGAATGGAAATCGGATTTTTGATATTCAAACTATATTTTCGGAAGAGGATACTGTTGGCTCGAGGGACGCGGGTGCCCATCGACTGCATTCAGAAAGAATTAGCGGAGTTCTCCAGCTTCGTGCATTCTGCATCTATCACCATTTTAAATTAATCTATACTTGTTTCACCCAGCTACCTGCTTAACTATCCATCTATGGTCACAACGTTACCTCCCATCGCTAAATATTAGACCGGTTAAAAATGCTCTAAATTCGTAACCGATTCTGTTTAGTAGCGAGAAGGATGGGGCGCAGTGGTACCTGTCGTAGACTATAGCTAGAATGCAGGTTTTGTTGACGATTTCCCCCCTTCAAATAATTACCAATTCCAAAGAAAATCCTTTGTTTTCATATGGCCGAAAACCAGGCACTGTCCTCATGGAAAACTAGTAAGTAACTATTATGGGTTTTGTTATCACAGAAAGAAGCTTACGAAGTAATGCAACTTATCTGAATTATTAATAAATTTCGCCACACGGGCTCTCTTGAACCCACACAGTGGCTGTTTTCCGAAGCGATTCAGTCCGCGCGTCAGCACAAGCGTGGCTGCAGCAACGAACCTTTACTTTTCTGCCCAAGATGCTCTCTTATATTTTTTTCGTTTAGTTTTAATTTTGAGTTATTTTTTAAAAAAGCTAAATCCATCAACAAACAGTGAACAATAATTGCTGATTTTTTTCCCGACGGAAGAGACATTCAGTGGGGGACTAGTATATTTAAGAACAAATATAAACATTGTAAAGATGCCCGACGAGACATCATGGTCTGAACTTTAATGACTGAGTTACTGTGATCCATTACTTCATGCTTTTTAAAAAAAATTTCAAGACCCCAATGTCAGCAGTAATCTGCTTTAAGGTTGCGAACAAATACAGGCATGTTTTTAGGTTCCAGTCTTCCCCGGAACGATTTACATTCATAAAATCACAAAGTGGTTTTAGGAGAGACGGGGCGGGAGTGGGTGCGGTAGGCGGATTTAACAAAGTGGATGTTGAGAGGTAGATTCCTCTTGCGGGAAAACCTGATCCCAGTTTGAAAAAAAAGGGTCTCCCATGCAGGGCGACATTTTGAAAGGTTCTCGGGGATAGGAGGGAAAACGGCGGTTAGCATCAGATAAACCTTGATTTTACTGAATGGAGGAACGGGATGGCGGGGTCGGGTGGCCTGATCCCATTCCTAATTCACACCTACTTCTGTTTATTCGGTTTCTCCAATTTAAAAGAAAGTCATTCTTTAGCAGGGAATTTTATCAACCAAGCAAACCCCGAAGGAACGAGGAGATCTTAGGGCAGGTGACCAGAACTTGTCAGCGAGGTAGGACTTCAGAAATGTCTTCAAAAGTAGCAGGAACTTTTGCCTCAATTGGCATTTGTCTTGTTTTCACTGGACTTTTGGACGCACTGATCCCAACCGGCTCCTGTGGACCTTATAACACATAAAATGGTACTTGACTGGCAAGTGCAATTTTAATTATGTGACGCCTAAAACTGAAAATAAAGCATTTGGCTGAATTAGATTCGGCAGCTCATTTGTTTTATCCCATATCCCAACCCTTCCTTCCAGTTTGTGGGTACACTAACAGTCATAGAAACATAGAGAACCTACAGCACAATACAGGCCCTTCGGCCCACAAAGCTGTGCCGAACTTGTCCTTACCTTAGAAATTACTAGGCTTCCCCATAGCCCTCTACCCCCAAGTAAATTGCAGCAACGCGTGATAAATTTGAAATTAAGGAGGTTTTATGTGGTGGACATCTCCACACATTAAAACACTACACGGAAAATATTGCAATTGATGATACAAGGCCAGGTTATGAAATTATTCCAGCGATGAACGACGAGTCACGGGCTGAAAAAAATCATGGACTTTACGGTATATACCCCATGCTGCAACTGTAATTATATCCTAAACAGCATTTAAATATATAGTAGACACAGCAAGCAATCAGCTCTTACAAAGTATGTTCACGAGGACTGCGTTGCGTTTTTAAACAGAAACAGGGCCAGACCATTCGGCCCTTTAAGTTTATTCTGTTATTATCTAAGATCAATGTTTATCGCCATTCAGTTTATAGGATAATAACCTAGAATGAAGTGCAGCGTAGCATTCCAATTAAAGTAAAATTTGACTTAAATAGATTTTAAAAAGTTGACAAATATGTGATTATAAATAGAAAATCTATTATCCGGTGAATCCGACATATGTATTTTATCTTATGGTTTATCCCCTACTCCGTTCCGAAAAGCTCCTACACTCCTCCGTTCTACTGGCTGGTCTAGCAAGGGCACTGTCCGACTGTAAATTGTTCATTTCTGAGTTGATTTGTTTATGGGCCATTTCTCTTCAGTCCTCGTCTGTTTTCTCTCCGGCGCCCCGTTGAAAATGCTTTCGGATTAAAATCTCTTTAAGGTATAAAATCGTGTAACATCGGCACGCCCACTCTTTGGAATCCGAAGCAAATGTCATTGACTCGCAGTTGATGTGTCCGTAACAGTTAAAGTTGAAGCACGTTCCACACAAGATTAGTCGAATCAGACTAATCAATCTACTAAATGATTTTGGCAGTAAAATGGTTTTGTTATCCGGAGTATTATATTCCGGGTGCTATAGGAATATTTTTTGTCAGAAAATAATCGCTATCTTGGATTATAAAAGGAAACGAATGAAGTGCAAATTTTGTTTTGAAAATATAATTTCACCGAGTATTGTAATTATATACCAAAAATATTAACAATAATACCTGGTTAAGATACAGAAATAGCCCTCAAATATACTTATCATATACTTTATAGACGGGACAAGCAAAATTTTAAATTGTTTTATAAAGGTCTATGTCCTGGACTGTACTGAAATTACGTTTCCAACAATTGGTCCCTATTAAATATAAAAAGCTGCTACTTGATCTGGGCACGCAAATCCGGGTGACTTAGTAACTCCCATGAACATATTTGAAGTGTGGAGATGGGTTAACATAATTTATTTCCACAGTGAAGGAAGCTTTTGTTTAAAGGCGACGAGCTAAAAGAGGGTGCATTGTGAACTAAATAAAAATGCATTGTGCCCATATTTTCACACGTACGCGATGTGAGTAAGTACAAGGCATGACAGTAGACAACATTACAAGTCATGGGTTCAATCGAGTGTTTTACGCGCTGCTAGACATTTCTGGAGGGAACATTTTTGTAGTTTATGGCTATTCAACGACCACACGATTAAATTTCTGACAACCTCACTAGCCAACGTTTATTAATCTTTTTGAACATTTAGTTTTTAATTCATCAATAAACATTCTCTACTTCTCTATGGAAAGTATAACGCGTAATGCAGAAGTAGTTTGAGGTTAGGGAAGGGTCAGATCTAAAAACCAAAGGAACAGGTTTTGACATCTGGTGATATTTTCTCCCAGCGGTAACTTCGTAATGTAATACTGCCTGAAGTAGCATGTGAGAGTACATGGAAATAGTTACACAATATAGAAATAATACAAACGGCATATCAATTTAAAAAGTAGACTAATATGCAACTAATTCCACTAATATGCAGGGACAATAACAAAGAAAAAATACAAAATAAATAGAAAAAAACAACAGGAATTCTGCAAATGCTGGAAATTCAAGCAACACACATAAAAGTTGCTGGTGAACGCAGCAGGCCAGGCAGCATCTCTAGGAAGAGGTGCAGTCGACGTTTCAGGCCGAGACCTCTTCCTGGAGATGCTGCCTGGCCTGCTGCGTTCACCAGCAAATTTTATGTGTGTTGACAAAATAAATAAGCTGAGTAGCTACGTGGTGTAATGTGCTGATCCGAGACAAAGTATGGTAATGTCATACATCCCAATTTTAAAAATCACAATGAAGTATTTTTTTCCAATTTAGTTAGGATGACGGGTCGTAAATAAATGTGGCTCTTTATACATACAATGAAAGTGGAATATAACGTCTTTATTCAGGACTCATTCTCAGAAAGGTAAGGTCGGTATATGGGCTGAGAAAACCATGTGGCGCAGTAGAAACAGCTTTAAACTCGTGAATCAGTGCGCGCATAAACCCAGCACGTTATCAGATTAGAGCGATGCTGCGCGAAATACCTTCTTCACAAAATAAATGCCAGGAAGTTTTATGACCGTGCTTACAATCCTGTTGCTTCCAGTATTGCTAAGGCATAAGATATAATCATATGTGTGTGTGTGTGTGTGTGTGTGTGTGTGTTGTAGTAGTCGTTCTCTCTGCTGGGAAAACATTACATTCTTCATTCTACATAGATTTTGTCTGTTTCACCTAAAAATAACAAGGATTAGAATGTCCGTGGCTACGCGAAATGTTTCCTTTAAGGATAGCGATTGTTTCTATAATCGCCTCAGCTATAGGCCTTCGTTTTTCACGCACGGTTACGATATATATATATAGATAACAACTGGTGAAGTTTATTAAAAATACAGAGATTGGGAATCTGAATGGACACCTGTCGCAATGCTAGTAAAACGAAACCAAGACGCCAACGAATGGAAGGCCCAAGACCTAACGCGGGGAAATGGGATTAGGAAGGTACAATGGTCAGTATGGCCACGCCCGGGCCGAAGGTCAGTTTGTGTGCTAAACAATCCTATGACCCTATAACAAGGAGTCTTTATTTGCCGGCGGCGAGCGGGAGTCATATTATTGTTTACAATTAACGAACAACGGGGGTCATTTATTTTGCTGTTGAATGGCTCATTGTGATATAGCAACACGAGAGCCAACGTGTCTCTGTCCTTCGTCAGTACGTAAGTCTGAGAAAATGTAATTAAACGAGTGTGAACTTTAGCCGCCGGTTACCCCGGCTTTACTGACGGTAACAGTTGAAAGTAGTCAGCAGGTCAGGCGGTATGTGTGGAGAAACAGAGTTTACGTTTCCGGTCACTGGTCCTTCATTAAAATTGTTCTGACGACGGGTCATTGATCTGAATCGCTAACTCTGTTCCTCTATCCCCAGATACTCCCAGTCCAGTTGAGTGTGCTTTTTATCCTTTTAATCCAGATTCTTAATGTCCGCACTTTGACTTTTTTAAAAATACTGAAAGGCA
This sequence comes from Mobula hypostoma, assembly GCF_963921235.1. Taxonomy (NCBI): domain Eukaryota; kingdom Metazoa; phylum Chordata; class Chondrichthyes; order Myliobatiformes; family Myliobatidae; genus Mobula; species Mobula hypostoma. The sequence continues at coordinate 21,418,177 of NC_086104.1, read as the reverse complement.
GTCAGATGATCGACCCTCTTCTGGGCCGTGAGTAAAAACGGTTCGAAGTTGAAGTTTGGCAGAAAGCAACAACTTAATTCTGCCGCTTGCTCTGACAGGATAACCTCAAGTAAATTTTCAGAAGCAAATCTTCCTGTTAATAACCAGCTTCGCCGCGATCTTCCTTGGGCAGAGGATGACTGCAGAGATCTTTGGAACCTCTCCCTGGTATTTAATCAATTAGACTGTACAACACCACATTCATAATTGTTATTATTTGATTGATTTTTCATATGTCCTGTTTTATTCGTTATCAGGAACCGCTTAAACAATTCTAGCTCTGTGCACGAGAAAATAGTTGTTCCGACTTCATCGGTTTCGATTAATTGCATTAATTAATTTTGGTTAATTATCTGCTTGGGAGAGAAAGGGAAAGATCAGATTTGATGTCTACTAAACTGTTTGTGGGAAGGGAATGATTTCCTATCAAACTATTTATTGGGCGAGTAGGAAATGATGATTATTAAAGTGCGTAGATTGGAGAGCGAGATTTGCCATTGAACTTCTCAGAGAGAGGGCGCGATTCGCTGTCTAATAATCTTTTTAAGGGAAAGGACGGCATCCACTTAGCCACAAGGCACTTTCGATCTGATGATAGGAATCAAACAGCGCAGCTTTGAATCAGTCAAAACAAACAGCAACATATATGTGTAAGATGCAGTCGCGGATTGGCGGGTGGCTCTCCCGGGGCTGTAGTCGCTTGGCGCCACAAATATTCGCTATCCGCCACACCAACCTCTGAAAGTAGACTTGCTCCCGGGAGAATGCTGGTTTTGAAACAAATCTATGTTCGCACTTGAAGATGACCCAAGATCCGGATTTAGCATAGTGTAAACAGCACCTACCCCACGGCCTGGTTCCGTCACTGCTGCCACAGAGAATGCTTCAGCTGCAGTGCAGGCTCCCATTTAGGACTTGCTAGGGTTACCCCTGCTCTAAAGTTTGCTGAAAGACGAAAGCCTGAGTTGAAGAAAATTCATTCAGTTTTTTTTAAATTGGACGTGGAACTAGTTCTCATTGTATTCGCGTTGCGGGTGGATGGCTCTGTACACTGTACCGCTACAACCGACTGGACTAACTTCAATGCAGATCCATTGATCTGCAGAGACGAAGAGAATTACTTTGTTTAAGTTAAATTCTCGATACGTGTTCCAACTCCACGTCTGAACGTTTTGAATCTTTGCCTATACGATGTCTCTGCGTTATTAATTGATTTATTGATTGATACTGTGTGGAATAGACCCTTCAAACCGCGCCGCCCAGCAGCCCCCGATTTTAATCCTAGTCCCATATTACACTGTAAACCTTGGGGATGAGGGTGACTGCAAATTATTCCAGCCTTCGGTTCACAGACGGGGTCGAGATTCAGAGACAAACTGTGAGAATACTGATGCGGTGTCGATCCAAAGGGGGATTGTGGGACGTGGGCATGGACTGGCCGGGGCTACTGTGGCCCCACGGATCGGTGATCGAGTTACTACAGATCCCCGGCCAGGTGCCACGGGATCGCTTACCCGTCTCATCCTCCAGAACGTGCAGTATATGCAGCGCAGCATCGCCTGTTTCGAGCCAAACTACATTTGAGTCGTGAATTACTTACATCCGGATGGGGTTGTTCGGCCCATTGAGTTCCTGGCGGCTCTGTGTTGAGCGGGGCCGCCTGCAAGCTTCAAATGCTCATTGAATTACCCTTTGAAATAATTGACCGTCTCATTTATTACCCTGAATTGCATTCCAGGTCATTAACTTTCACTGGGTGTTCCTCAGAAACCTGACTTTCTTGCCCTCATCCTTGTACAATAAATTTACTATACTAACTAACCCCCTCCTCCGCCAGGGCGTCTGTCTGTATATCAGAAAGGGAGTTTTCCTTATCTTGAGGACGTATAGTCATCGGCGTATGGTCCAATTGACCCACCTCTGGGACAGGCTTCCCTCATACTTAATACCCCTGTTTGCCTTCTCTGGGGTTCACAGCATCCCCTCGATTACCCTGTTTATGCGGCCAGCGCTCCCAGTCCCACGGAGCTGTCTTCGATCTCTGAAAGCACGGCGCCTTCTAAGGTCTTTAACCTACGTGTGAATCCACGGCTCCCACATACCTGTCTGCAGTCTGTGGATCTACATCCTCAATTACTCGCCCATCCACCCTGTCCTGAATCTCTCCCACCCGCCCTCAAAGTCCCGCGCCTTCCACCACCCCCCACCTCCCCGCCCGCAGATTTGTCTCAATTAGAGCCCATAGCATCCTCGGCTCTGTACGCTGCCTTTGGAGCTCCATATTTCGCCCCTAAATTGTGAACGCTCTTTCTTTGAGGTGAATTCCATATCACGTCTACTTTGCCTTTACTGGGTTAACCCCATTGTTCCTCTGTTTATGGGGAAAAGTTGGGAACGCGAACAGCTGCGTTTGATTTCGCCGGTCAGTTAGTCAAGTCTGGTCTGCCAGGTCCCCTCACGGTCACGCCGTACGACCTCAGTCTTGATAGATTCGATCGACTCCGAATCCACCAGCCTTTTGGAGGGAATTCTCCTTCCTTTGCGTGAAGAAGGACTTCCTGATTTCATTTCTGAAAGGATAAGCTCTACTTTTAATATTTTATTCACCCCCCCCGACGATCGCAATGCCCTTTTTCTTCGTAGTTCCTGATTCACCCCCATCCAATGGGCATGATCTCTCAGTTTCCAAACCTACCCAGTCCGTTTAACATTTTGAACAGATCCTCCCAGCACAATGTCCCTTGCTCGAGGAATTTTTTTAAGAACAAATTCGTGCAATCTCCTCTCTTAATTGACGCTCCCGTTTTTATTTAATTTCTGCATGTCGCTATACTGTACATCCACGATGGGCGATTGCAGTTTTTAAAGTGCACTCCAAACGAATCAATCTAGAAACAAAAGAAGGGCGGAGACGTAGGTAACAGTTTTAGAGATTTTGTTTCTGGATTACGCACGAAGTATGTAATAAGCGTTATTAAGTGGAAGAAACGGGACGAAATAAAGACGGGATTATATTATTTATATTGTTGGCTTCCCTTTCCTTAATTATAGTGACACCAGCACTTTACCCGGCAGTAAGGAATTGACTTTTTTTCGAGTAAGGGGACTCATTACCTTATCAATGGGCCCGAGCTGTAACTTCCCCTACTGTTTGAGCGGCCCCCTCTGAACAAACTCCACAGTACTTAGTCCTGACGAAGGGTCTCGGCCTGAAACGTCGACTGCACTTCTTCCTATAGGTGCTGCCTGGCCCTGCTGCGTTCCACCAGCATTTTGTGTGTGTTGCTTGTCATGTTCCTCGCGCCTTACAAAATTTAAATGTTCCCAAGTGGAGTTTCTAATAATGAAATTATAAACAAAACCAACATGCCAGCACAAAATAAAAAATAAAATTAAAGTAAAAACAATGAAAATTTGCGAAATCGCGGAAATAAACCGTTCATTTTTAAAAAATTAATAGATTGGGCCGATATTTTCTTGGATTACTCTGGCTTTATAATACCTTAAGATAGAGGAACAGAATTGGGCCATTTGGCCCATCGAGTCTGCTCCGCGTCGAGGTTTATACATCAAGGTTTATTTCCAAAGCAACAAACGCAAAAGGCATCAGGACCCGATGAAGGGTCTCGGCCCGAAACGTCGCCTGTTTACTCTTTCCCACAGATGCTGTCTGGTCTGCTGAGTTCCTTTGAATTTCCAGCATCTGCATTTGTTCTAAGTTTATTTCCAAACCTTTTCTTCTTGTTTATCCCCGTAACGGAACGAGAAATTTGATCGACAGAATAGCCTGCAATGCGGAGGGTCAGAGGGGTCATTATTAGCCCAGTGCGATTATAAATACGTATTAAAATTTGTGTATTTCATGAAATCGGCATTTAATATTCAACGAATACGTACCTCTCCTGACTTCTGTGTAAACGTTGAACCTAGTTGCTGATTGAAAGGTTGCTTCCCTCTTGACTTTACCGACTGACTCTCCTTGTTCTGTGGCATATACAACCGAAAAAGGGAAAAGACCAACCAAATAACTGGATCTTTTAAAGTGGAATGTTTTAGGTTGCTCCCAAGACTTCACAAATGTAGGCATGCGAAGTCCGAGCTTTGTAAGGAAGATTTATAAACAGCGGCGTACACATAAATTGCCGGGATACAGGCACATACTGAAACACCTGGGCAAATATACTTCGATACACAGAAAGATTTCGATATAGAAACATAGAAAACCTACAGCACAATACAGGCCCTTCGGCCCACAAAGCTGTGCCGAACACGTCCTTTCCTTAGAACTACCTGGGCTTATTCATAGCCCTCTATTTTTCTAAGCTCCATGTATCCATCCAGGAGTCTCTTAAAAGACCCTATCGTATCCGTCAGCAGCCCATCCCACGCACGCACCACTCTTTGCGTAAACAAACGCTAATATGTATAAATGTACATTTATATATATTAGATAGAGATACGTTTACACAGAAGGTGAATATAGATGTATATAGACAGGCATACATACACACACGTACGTTGCCAGCAGTCTGAGTACGCATGGGTACACAGAGAGACAAAGACGCAGGCCCAGGGACTGATGCGAACCAACGCAGGTACGTTCACAGTTCGAGGCATTTAGACATAGAGGTGTACAGACAGTATGATCAGGTAGATACAGGCCACACTCATCCACATACGCACCAGGTTAGAACTGCACGAACAAGTAAACGTAGGCATCGGTAAATGCAACAAACGGACGTTCACGAGTTTCCAATTCGGAAGTCCGGAACAATGTTTAAGACTGCGGACAATCTCTTAATGTCGTTCTTTGGGGTGCGAAGCAGTAATCCGGCAAAATTTTGATTAATGATTAATCAAAACTTCTTTTTCTTCTTTATTAGTTCACAAACATGGGGCGCGTACTGTCGTTTATCGAAACAATTATAAGCCCATTTGTGATATGCGGGTTCTTCCTAATTAATTCTATCCGTACTATGGCTAATGAATTGTTGTTTAATGAAACGTAATTGCATTTCAAATTGAATTTCGAACATGACTCCGCCCCGTCAGTAATATTATCCAACTACTTTTGAAAACAAATTGCTATAAATGTTGATTTTAAGTGCGATTGAATCAAACCGAGGTAGTAGAAATTTCACTTTTAAAAATTATTTTAATTGAAAATGCCAACACAGTCCAATTATTCACTAGCAAGATCTCTTTATGCCCCCCCACCCCGCGAATCTGTGGAGGCCTTTCTTCTATTTACAGGGAACGTGTGGCGGCGGGGAACGTTCACATTTAGATTTTTACCCAAAAGACACAAAATTAGGTGAAATAGATTCATTAGTAGAAGAGGGTGGAAAAGAAATTTGAACGGGAGGATCCTGCAGGATTATTTGGGAAACTGTGGGTCTAATTGGATAGCCCTTTGAAAGAGCCTGTACATACACTTTGGGCCGAATGACGTCCTCGGGCTTCACGTAAAACGCAGCGAACGGTCGGCGGGTCGACCGCATCGCGGAGGGAAAGTAATGGTTGACGTTTCAGGCCGACCCCCTGCACAGGACTGAGAGCGGAGAGAAGAGAGTGTAACATACCCACGCAGTTTCCAGAGGCTGACAATTATTGCTGGCAATAGTCCATTTGCGGATAATTCTTGAGACAGAAACAGAAGGAATAAAGTGATGAGAGATTTGCGTGATATAATCAGGGTCTTCTTCGCCTTTCTTTATGGCACCTAATGACCCATCAAACACTTAACAAGCATCAGAGACCAAGACGAGTCTTGGTGCTGCCTCCTTTCCTCACAATATTAACAGATTAGGAAATTACTGCAAGCTAATATGTTTTGAGTTGTTTTTTCAATCTGAGAGGTAAGAACGGCAACATTAAATACACCATTAAAATAAGGCGACGTTCAAAACCGAGGGTTAAAAGGAAGTTATGCGGATGATTCTTTCGTTTTGTTTGGGGGATATTGGATTGACCATATATGGCCACAGAGATACTAAACTGTGTCCGAATTAATCTTAATCAAAATGGAGATGGCAGGAACGGGAGCCAAAACTGACATCGCCTTGCACAGCAAATTATTTACTCAAGGCCTGGTTATTCTTTATTAACTGGCACAGTACTTATATTCAATAAATGTAAAGTAGCTATGCCAAGAACCTGACTCATTATATTTAAAGAAAAGTCACCCCGTCCCCCCGTCCCCGTTTGAGCCATTTAATATTGATTTTGAACGGGCATATGCATAAAGTGACTCCGGGAATGAAAACTTGGTGATAGCCCTTTGACTAGAACTCTGAACTGTGGGATTAAGAATTATGGAAGTCAAGTCACAACAAGTAATGATTCAACTAAAATTACAAGAAAAAAGGTTTTTAAAGACCTCGAAGGTATGTAATTTTAAAGATGCCTTCAAATTCACCGAACCACCTCTTTTCCTTCTTCGCAGATATCTCTTTCATTGAATGACGCACAAATGGGGGGGGGGGGGGAGGTGGTTTAATAATTGTGCGATTGTTGAAAGGCGTGCCAGCTTCAGACGGGGCTAAACCTTACCGCTTCTGCTAAACTTGAACATCAAAGCAAGCGTGCAGGCCAGAGGAGTTATTTATTCTACTGTTTGAACCAAAGGGCCGAGGAAGAAGTTTTATGAGACTGCATATTTTAATAACCCAGTAGTGATCAAAATTATTTCAATTGAACGTGTACAACAAACAACAGGAATTCTGCAGATGCTGGAAATTCAAGCAACATACATCAAAGTTGCTGGTGAACGCAGCAGGCCAAGCAGCATCTATAGGAAGAGGCGCAGTCGATGTTTCAGGCCGAGACCCTTCGTCAGGACAATTGAACGTGTTCCGAGTTTACCTCAGGGGAGGGTGGAACTGGAAAAAAAAAGTGCATCACTACCCCTGCTATTTAGTCTTTCAATATATGTCCCGCTGATTCCACTCATAAACGTGTAATTATGACGAATCAGCCGGATTTCAATTCCGAATATACGGGAGAAGATTCACAGCCAAAATCCTACTGCAATATTGGAGACAAGGCACTGCCAGGGAGAGGAATTCGGTTGCATTGAATGTAATACGATTGTTTTTTGTTTGTGTGTGTGATTTAAAAATTAAAGACTGCCCTCCATCTCGTGTTGCTGCGGGTGCTCGGCTTTGTGCAGTGGCCACAGTGAAGCACATCCAATGGCCTAGAGCTGGCCTGGTTCAAAAGCACACACACACACACACACACACACACACACACACACACACACACGCAGCAGATGCATTTAGTTTTGAACGTAAGTCTTCCTATTGGGTGACGTGTCAATTTATATTCAAAACAAATAAATTCGGCTGCAACATTACTTTAGCTGGGCGCGAGGCCTAGTTAGTGTTCTTGTTCCACACACGTACTGTACAGAACATTTTTATGGATCACCCATCTTCTACCATCGTCCCCACTGATCAATAAATAATTAAATCGTTGTTCTAAACGCCGTGTCTTTAAAAAAAACCCCAAATAAAGCAAAATATAAAACACAACCTACGTACAGTTAGTGTGCCAATCAAATGGTACGGTTCAGACAATGGAGCACAACAGTCCTAGAAAATAGCTCCGGGAGCGCCCGGGAGTTAGACATGTGCATTGCGTTGAACTTGTCGGAGAGATGGAGGGAAAGCCGGGGAAGAATTAATGCTTTGTTTCCAGCGAGGCACGCGAACAACTTGGGAAAAAAAAGATTAAAAGAAGACGATTAGAAAGATTCTTAAGGGAGATTTGATGAAAAATAATCTAACGAGCTGCTCTCGGTAGAGGGTTCACGCTGACCCGGACTCGGAATTGAACCCCAGGGCCTTCAGTCAAACATACTTTCTCCGTTGCCCATATTATGACAAATCAAGGATTCAAAACTAGTATTTTCTTCCTCTCTCCTACACACAGAAAGAGATTTGGAAATTGATTGTGAATCGGCATTTTAAGGATGAGTGCTTTGACCGTGCGCTTGAAAACAAAGAAGTCACAGGTATTGCCAGAACCATGACCCCGGAAAGCGAAGGGTATTTTTGATCTCCCCTATGCTCGCTCCCAGATTGCTCTGTCTTCACTGTTCCCCATCAAATCCTGTTTACCAGCCCCACTGCACCGTAGAGGGAATGCGTGTTGTAAGAGCGCCCGGTGCCCGCTCAGTCGAGTACGAGTTCCGCAAAGCAAAGCGCTTCGAATTAACCCTCCAGCGACAGAATGTACACAAAATTGTGGCGGCAGCGAGCAAACCTGCGGTTGGGACACTTTCAGCTCAGCCTCATGCATTTTCCAGACTGAGTGCGCGTCTGTATGGCTGGCTAGCGAGAACTCGATCACAATTTCAAATTTATTTCAAAATATTCCCTGACAAATCGCAAGGCTCTGAATGCAATTGTGCCTAAACTAACAACCACAGAGTATGCAGAAGAAACCTCGCTAAAAAAAATAATTCTCCTTCGGAACGAAGACTGGACCACCACTGTGGGGATGTCGACACGTGATCCCTTGACTACATATGCGCAATATTATTGGCCACTGCTCCGGGGTTTCCGCCATTCCGGAGTTGGGATTAATTCTAATTCCGCATTTTCACATTTAAAACAAGATCATCAGAAACATCACGGCTGTAAAGTGCCCTAACCCGGATGTAGGACAGCTCCAGCAAAAACTAAAGATTACGCTTTAAGTTATTAATTATAAATCCATAGATTTTGCCCTTCACTAGACATGAAGCCGAGGCCCATACGAGGCTCCGCGCCTCTTCGAAAACATTTTGTGTTCTGTTTCTTGCACCAAATCCAAAGCACGTTTGAATTGTGTGGAAGATCTTGCAAAGTATTCGCACAACATACACACACATAAAATCAATGCACAAGTTACATGAAATTTATATTATTTATCTGTTTTCTGTTGTAATAATTCGCGGGAAATCCTGAGCGATGTAAACAAGGTTTCGGCAATTTTAGACAGTACTGAAGCAAAGAAATAAACATTTACACAGCGGCCCACGTTATATAGAAACCCTGTTTGACTGTATTTATTAAGGCGCTTTATAGAGTAACGAGACAAATGGTGCAAACATTTTAGATAGAAACACAAAAGTCACCTTTTTTTTAACTATTTCCAAGATAATTAATTAACACAAAAGAATTAAATAACCTAAAGTGGACGTGAGAGATGCCGTGTAACTTATTAATTTATGAATACATATATGTACATTTTTTTATAAATAATAAATAGTGTCGAGCACTCAAAATAATCAAACTTACTCCAACCGTTTCGGTAACATTTGGGGTTATGCAGTAGTGTTACCTTTGGTTAAAGAGAAATCCAGATTTCAGATTAAAGGTAACGGTTTCCCTTTTTGCCGCGTTAATATTACAAAGCAAACCGGCTGCATTATTTCTTTTTTTTTCTCTTCATTTAAACTAGAAAAAGGCAGGCGCTTTTTTTTTTGTCGTTCACAGCTGTGCAAAGTACCTTCGACATTAATATTTTTGTGATTACAGGGTGAATCTACAGCCTCGAGTTTCTTTAATCATTGCTTGTTTTTTCCAGAGCAATTTAAAGTCAATTTTCGACTAATCCCAGATATAATAATCTAGCAAATGTCTTAATGCGGGGTTCCTGAAGTAAGGTGCAGCTTTGCATAGCTTTGCTTTGCTACCATCCGTAAGTCCGGGGCGTAGATCAGTGCAAAAATGAATTGCTGGGAGTCCCTCCGCTCTGCTGTGACAGATAGCTGGTAAATCCAGCGGCCAGTCCTGATGAGAAGGTGGAAAGAGACGGTCTGAGGGTCTCGGAAAGAAGAGAAGCTGCCGGAGGGGAACTGGAAGGTGCTCCCGGATTCCCCATCCCCGACCCGTTCTGGTGTTGCACCGTCTGCGTGTGGTGTAGGGAAGGGAAGAAATAGCCAGCCTGGCCTGACAGTAAGCTGACGGAGCAAGGATTCACCGTGTATCCGTTGGCCAAGCCGCACTGTACGGATCCCCTTAACAACGGGTGGGAGAAGTCACCGCTTGCCATCTGGTCGACTCCGGATCCACAGCCGGAGAGCAACGAGCTGTACGTGGGAGCCTGGTTCAAAAAGCTGGAGGCAGCGCTGCTATAATTGAGCCCGTTGTGGGGATGATGCAGGGACAGGAACGGAGACAGGGGCCAGTACAGGGGGTTGCCCCGCTCCACCAAGCCCAGTCCCGACGTCGAAAGGCGAAGCCCCCTCTTGAAAGCCAATTTGCCCCTCGACGTGGCCGATCTCCGCCGAAGTTTGCCCGTCGTTCCGCCGATGAAGACGTCGTCGCTGGACGGGTCGAGCATCCAGTAGTTGCCCTTTCCCGGATCATCGTAGTGCCGGGGCACTTTGACGAAACACTTATTGAGGCTGAGGTTGTGGCGGATGGAGTTCTGCCAACCCTGCTTGTTCTCCCGGTAATATGGGAAATTCTTCATGATAAATTCGTAGATCCCGTTGAGAGTCAAACGTTTCTCGGGGCTCTGGCGGATTGCCATCATGATCAGGGCGTTATAACTGAAAGGCGGCTTGTCATATTTGCCTTGTTTCTTCTCGTCCTTCTTTTGCTCGCTTCCTTCGGTGACGACCTGTGTCTCCGGATGGTCCAAATATTTGAAATCAGCCTTGACAGCCCCGCTCTCGCTCTCGCCGCTTTTACTGCTCAGGAAGCCGGCCTGTGTGTTCTGACTGTTGTCACTTTGCTGGACCTCTTCGGGGAGTAAGAGGTTCTTGATGCTGAAGGATGTGGATTTCGGAACCATTTTCGGCTGCTTCTCATCTCCCATGCTCAGAATGACGCGCGCTCCCCCCTCACCCTCACTCTCTTTTCAATCGTCGTTCAGATAATTAAAGGGAAGGTCAAGGGGAGCACGGTGAAGTGATCGGAAGACGAGAAGCGGCGAGAAATAGCGCGGGACAACCTTCATCAAAACAGGTAATTAACTGGGGGGCAGGAAAGCAACGCCTCCATCAATAAGTTACTTTAAACATTTTTTTCCGACAGATGTCCAATCAGGTGTGAGTGGAAGACGCTTTAACCCGCCTCTTTCTGGCCAATCAGCTTAAAGATGTTGTGTATCTATTTGAGCTCTGAAACTGATTTGAAATTGACCGACGCGATCTGGAGGGTGAACTGGGGGAAGGAAAGCGGACACCGGATCGTGCAGGTATTGGATCGATTACCACTCATTGCGTTCGTGTCGTATATTCAACGAGGCTTTTCCCTGTGACTTTAATTTTTGTTCCGACAGTGGTGAAACTCCCAACTACTGCTCGACAGTACTGGCGGATAGCACATTCATATAATGTTGCGACAGCCGGGATTTATATTAAAGTGTGTTAAGCTACATGTTGCTTCTTTTTTGTTGTTGTTAGCAATCATTGCCCTTTTAAGAATCGAAGGCTGTCTGCTCTTTCGGACACTTTCACAAAAGTTGTCTGTTAATGGTTGTGCGTGTCAGCAAAACTAATAATTAGTCGGGGAAAGATCAACAAAGCCTTACATGGTCGAAGACCGCAAGGAATGAGTCTTTAAGGGGCCCTTTTGTCTCGTACTAATTGGGGGGAAGTAGCGCCGATACGCACTTTCGGTCGTGGGTCAGTGCTGCTGAAGAACCCTTGAAGCCGGAAAAAGCTTCTGGGATGTGTGTGTGTGTGTGTGTGTGTGTGTGTGTGTGTGTGTGTGTGTGTTTGTGTGTGTGTAAGACCGCAGGTACCTTAAGCAACTCGGGTCGAGCTACTGTGATTGAGAAAGAAGAACTGACACTTGGTCGACGCACTAGCGGAAAAAACACGCGAAAACAAATCTCCATTTTCCTCATCTTCCCGTCAGTTCACGGAGGGTGGGGAGTGGCAGATAGTCAGAAGATAAAAAATCTAATCAGCTGCAAAAGGTGGGTGTGTGAAGCGGTGATCGTGGGTTGAATCCGTTTTCACATCATTCGTGTTATATGGAAAGGGAAGCTGATTACAGCAGGAAGCAAGGGAGTTGTTGAGGGAAAATAAGGGGGAGTGTTAACTTGGATAATCTCATGGTGTTGCAATTGGAGATAAATCGACGGTAGTCCCGTTTACCCCGGTACTGTAAAACAACAGCACCGCGAGGCTCTTTTAGAAATGTGATGGTATCGTTTAAAATAAGAAGATACAGTAACTGCAGTATGATCCCAAAATGCACGTGACAAGGTTCAGATGTTTATCGAGCGAGTATCAAGGAAGACCTCGTTGTATATCTTCATTCTGAAAGTAAAGCGTTTGTTTATCGTTAGTTGAGAATAAAGTTTGGTTAGGAGGCTGTGATTGATATTCATAGTTTATAAACTACTGGGAATACCATATGTATGAAGATGTCCCTCCTCATGCATCATGTACCTTCAATTTTAGAAATCCAGCCTTCTCAACGTATAAAAATACACAATATGCTTCTCTTCAGCTAAACCTTAATTGGAAACATTATTTCCTATAAGGCAATGCCTGAGATATTTCCTTTCTAGAAACGCTCAAAATTAATCACAAGTAAATACTTTGCGCTTATTGATTATAGAGAATAGTTAAAACCGATTTCAGACGATCCAGGTTTGGGCAAACCGTGTGCTGGAATAAAGACCAATTTACGGATGTTTTTCAACGGCGTATTTAAGCAACTGATATACTTTTAAACCATCACAATCTTAACAGAACAACCCTGTGAGTTGATTTTCTATATTTTACGATGTTTAAAAGGCATTTGTAAATTGAATTTATAATTGTTAGTGGGAATTTGGAACATTTGTTCGGAATTTTATTTTCTGGGCCGAAGGTCAGTGGATTCAATGCCAATCTTCCTGGCAGATGCTCCTTGAACAGTGGCATACAGAACTTTAACCGTCTATTAAGTGTAAAACTCAGAGAACGAATAGCTGAAGGTACAGTACGCCAGCAATGAACTATCAGGGAAATACAATATAATAGTTTACAAAGCGTAGATAAATATGATTGGTGTTCGGAAAAGTCTGGAACGGCCCCATTGAACAGGAACGAATAATGAATGATTGGTATTTAAGGAATTTTCTTTCATACTACTGATGAAAGTTGTTTTTCACTCATCGACAGAATCATTTCGTTGTTGGGGTTTGAAGTGTGCGCTTCAATTTATTTATCTTTCTCGGTATCCGTTCAATTCTTTCTGTTTATATAAATGCCTGTTGTAGGCGATAACCTCTAAGTTTGTTGTCGAGGTATAAACAGACGGGTGTTCAGAATTCCACTCCAAGTTCTAGCCGACCAGACACAAACACGTCACCCCTCGTCGTTTGCTTAATGGTCAAGATAAATTAATTCCGATTAGTTCTATTTGTTTTAATTTTTCGTTATTTTAAATTAAGACCATGCTGGGTTTTTTTTACCTTTTTTTTACCTTTTTTTCTGGAACATTTTAAATACAGCGTTCAGGGAGGAAATTTGATCAACGAAAGAGCATTATTAAGAGGGGACACAAATTCCAAGGAAGAGTGTGAAAGATAAATAGATTCGCAGTAGCTTGGATGAGGTAAACAAAGGATAAACAATGCCTTTTCCTTTTTCGACTCGTTTGAGTAGTGCTTTACAAAGAATAGCCGAACGTTTCCCCATTTGACCTCGCGGTCTGTGGTGACCACAACCACATCAAACTTTGGATTTAGCTGTGGGCCAGGAAATTAAAGGTAAATATTCGGTCAGGTTAATATTGTACATGCTTCGCTTTGCTCTAAATTGCCAAGGAGGAGAGATGGGGTTTTTCATTTTTCCCGCTGTTTTATGAATTTAAACCATATTTCTAAGACCCTTTTTATAAAAATACAGGGTGTCCCGTTGGCCCTCTCTTCTAGGAATGCCCCAGCCCTTAACAATGCTAAAAACTCTCTGTTATTTCGGGCCCAGTAGCAGAAATGTGACAACTTTTCCACTCGGCTATCAAGTTACGGAATTATAATAATTAGACAGGGATCCATGTAGTTGGAATTTGTTGGTTGTTTTTTGACGTTGGTATTGCTTCGTTGTAATCTTCTGATCAGACCATGTAGCCGGGTCCATCTCATTTAAATCCTTAGGCTCGTGTCGTTCTCAAGAATGTGTTCTAGATTAACTGGGGTTGTCCAGAGCCAATAAATACCGACAATACCCTACGCAATGATCAGACAGCTGGGCCAAAAAGGCTCCCCCGTCTATCGGAGATATGTTTCACCGTAAATATTCACAACGAACTTGGGTTAGGCAAGGCACGTTGGTTCAAAAGGTTCTTTATTATCAAAGTATACAACTTGAAAATCTTTTTCTCCGGGTAGCCATGAAACCAAGTAAGTAAAGAAAGGCAGCACGATCATCAACTCCCAAATCCCACCTCCCCACACAAAAAAAAACGAACAAAAACGGAACAGGAAACTTCACCAGAATACATTTTCAAAGGTGTAGTCCGAAGCTAGGGAAATTAGGCTCCTGGTCACTCCAAACAATTTTTCCAATAAGTCGAGAATTTCTGTCACCATTAAATATCAATCTGTAACGGTGATCTTGAGGTTCCAGTAGTCTGTCTCCTTAAATTACTATCGTATTCCAATTTTGACCTCTATGTTTGTTCCATTACCCTCTTCAATGAAGTTTAAGGTAAACTGGAGGGACAATACGTCATCTTCTGTTTAAGGTCATTGCAACCAGCAGGAAATAGTTTGCATTCAGCTGTTGCAGATAACCACCCTCTCGCATTTGTATGAAACTGGCAAATTCTGATGAAATGTCACCCAATTTTAACTCCGTTTCTCTCCCTACAGTTGTGTTCCCTTTGCCATTTTTGTTGTTTCTAGCTCTGTCGGCCTTTTATTTTCAGGTTTGCATTAACAACAACATTAAAGTAAACATTTCCTGCTTTATTCGTTCACCTTCCAGGATGGGGTGTGACAGAGAAACATAAAATTGGAAGCCGAGAGGGGTTGCCTTCCCTTCCTTTAAGAAAATTAGAACAGCAGGAACTGGGCAAATGACCTTGCACGTTTCAGCATTTCAAATGCACATCCAAGCAAATGTTAAATATGTTGAGGATTTCTGCCACCACCTTCCTTACGGACAGCACCTTCTGGACCTCCAACACTTTTGTTACTCGTAGTCTCCCAATATTTTACATCTGTATCTTTGTTTATTGACTTTTTTTTGTAAAGGGAAGGTGATTCTTTCAATCATTTTCATCCTCTTGTAACTTTATGCACCTCAATTAAATAGATCCACACGTCCCCAAGTTTTTCTTGTTGCAAAGAAAACCATCCCATCCTGCCCAACTTCTACTCAAAGCTCAAGTTCTCCAGCATTGACATGCCCTCTAAAATATCACCCATGCTTCATCTGGTCTAATCAAATTCCTTATGTAATTCAGAATCAAACAAATAGCAGCTATTGAAAACCAAAGTTCAAAGTAAATTTATTATCAAAGTATATATACAGTATGTCACCATATACAAATCTGAGATTCATTTTCTTGTGGGTAATCACAGTAAATACAAGAATACAATAGAACCAATGAAAGACTGCACCCAACAGGATGGACAAGCAATCAATGTGCAAAAAAACCCCAACAACTGTGCAAATACAAAAGGAAAGAGAAAAACATGAATAATAATAAATAAATAAGAAATAGTTCCTTTCTTTCTCAATCTTTTTATTAATTTTTTAAGAAGTACATATATATGAACAAGAGGAGGATTATCTCAGATATCTACATTGATAACAATACATATAAAAGGTAAAATAAACATGATCAAGATCAAACATTGTATTAATCTAATAGTACATAATAAAAATAACATACTCCTCTTATCATTTCATAAAAAGAGAAAAAAGATAAAGAAACTTTTATAATTTTATATATGAGAAAAACAACCCACTATTCTCTATAAATAAAAACAAAAAATAATAAAAAAGAAAAAAAAGAAAGGGGGACTGGGCAACCCATATTGAGAGTAAAGTATGAAAAAAGAACAACTTTCTTATCAAATCCAAAGTTTCGAAAGAGTAACTGGGAGAGCAATAGATCAAACCGTATGAAAATATTGAATAAAAGGCTGCCAGGTTTCTTCAAATTTAAAGTATGTATCAAATGTCCAACTTCTTATTTTCTCTGAACTTAGACAGGACATAATGGAGGAAAGCCAGTAGAAAACAGTAGGTGGATTAGAGTCCTTCCATTAAGGCAAAATGGCTCTCCTAGCCAATAGAGTTGTAAATGCTATCATCTGTTGAGTGGAAACAGGAGCATACCCTGCTTCCGGTGGAATGATCCCAAACATTGCTGTAAATAAATTCGGTTGTAGGTCCAAATTCAAAACTTTTGATAACATTTTAAATACATTTTTCCAAAAGTTATCTATCTTGATACAAGACCAAAACATATGAATTAAAGTTGCCACCTCAATATTACATCTGTCATAAATAGGATTAATATTAGGAAAAATATGGGCTAATTTATCCTTGGACATATGTGCCCAATGTACTACCTTAAACTGTATCAAGGAATGATGGGCACAAATAGATCAGGTATGTACCAAATGAAAAATTTAATCCCATTGATTATCTGAAAGTGCCTCTCGAAGTTCCAATTCCCACGCCCCTTTAATTTTATCATTAGATACCTTTCGCAAATTCAATAACCATTTATAAATTATAGCTATCAGTCCTTTTTGAAATGGTTTAACCTGAAAAAGAGTATCTGTCATATTGGGTGCATAAGCAGAGGGAAAATTTGGAAGTAAACTACATAAAAAATTCCTAATTTGTAAATATCTAAAAAAGTGTGCATTAGATAAATTATATTTGTCCACTAACTGAGTGTAAAACATTAAACCATCCTCCATAAACAAATCTAGAAAAGTTATTATTCCTTTGGTTTTCCAAATTAAAAAGGTCTGATCAGAAATTGATGGTTTAAAAAATAATTAAGATGGATTTTACTAGAAAGAACAAAGTTATTAAACTCAAAAAATCTACGAAATTGAAACCAAATTCTTAATATATGTTTAATAATGGGATTGAAGTCTTGACTACCAATCTTAGAAAGCAAAAAAGGAGGAGAAGCTCCCAGTAAAGAGGCCAAAGAATACCCCTTCACTGAGTTTTTCTCCAAATCCACCCATAAATGACAATCATGTATGTCTGAATAATGAAACCAAAATGAAATATATCGAATATTAATTGCCCAGTAATACATTCTAAAATTTGGCAAAGCCATACCACCATGCTTTTTAAATTTCTGCAATAGAGGTTTACTCAATCTAGGATTTTTATTATTCCAAATAGAAGATAAAATTTTAGAGTCTATTCTGTCAAAAAACCATTTAGGAACAAAGGAATGGATAGCTTGAAATACATATAAGAATTTTGGTAACATTATCATTTTAATAGCATTAATTCGACAATTAAAGATAATGACATGGGAGACCATTTAGAAAGTACTTGTTGCATGTATTCAATTAATGGAAGCAAGTTATATTTATACAGGTCCTTAAAATCTTTGATAGTTTTAATACCAAAATAAGTGAAGTTATTTTTAGCAGTACTAAAAGGAATTTGATCGTATTGATCCAAGTAGTTATTAATAGGAAATAACTCACTTTTGTGCAAATTTAACTTATATCCTGAAAAACTACTAAATTCAGAAAATATAGATAACATAGAAGGAATAGATTTCTTAGGATCTGAAATATAAACTAACAAGTCATCTGCATATAACGAAACCTTATGCACCTTATCTCTTCTCTTAATACCTTGAACATTGTTGGAATCCCGAAGGGCAATAGCAAGAGGTTCTAAAGCCAGATTGAGTAACAGTGGACTAAGAGGACAACCCTGCCAGGTACTTCTGTATAGCCTAAAATAAGGAGATTTTTGATTGTTAGTTATAACTGCCGCCATAGGAGCTTGATAGATCAGCTTAATCCAGGAAATGATCCTGGACCAAAATTAAATCTTTCTAAAACTTCAAATAGATAGGACCACTCTACCCTATCAAAGGCTTTCTCTGCATTGAGGGAGACAACACATTCAGATTCTTTAGATGGAGAGGAATGAATAATATTCAGTAATCTCCAAATATTAAAATATGAGTATCTATTCTTAATAAATCCAGTTTGATCTTTAGAAATAACCTTAGGTAGGATATTCTGAAGCCTGTTAGCCAAAATCTTAGAAAGGATTTTGGAATCCACATTTAATAAGGAAATTGGTCTGTAAGAAGCACATTCAGATAAATCTTTTTCTTTTTTGGGAATTAATGAAATTGATGCCTCATAGAAAGTTTTTGGAAGGGTCCCAGAGGGTATAGAATCAGTGAAAATTTGGCATAAATGAGGTATAAGTATTTCAGTAACAGTCTTTAAAAATTCTACTGTAAATTCATCTGGTCCCGGAGCTTTACCTGATTGAAAAGAAGATATAGCCCTCACTATTTCCTCTCGTTTAATAGGCGCATCTAATGTATTCATATCTTGGATAGAAATTTTGGGTATATTCAATCTTTGCAAGAATCTATTCATAAAAGTAGTATTGTCTGGAAAATCAGATTTATAAAGGTTAGAGTAAAAATCCAGAAATACCTTATTAATTTCCTGACAATCTGACATTTTGTTCTTTTCTTTTTAAATCTTTTTATTAATTTTCCAAAATTATAAACAGAAGAACAATATTGATACAGAGAGATTGGAATAATCTTACTATTGAAAAGCATGTGCAAAAAAGATTTCAAATAATACAGGTATAATACACTTCCAAACTCTTAATGTAATTAATCATAGAGAAAAAAGAAATAAAAAGAAAAAAAATACAAAGAACCCCCCCAAAAAAACCAAAAAAAAAGAAACTGAATACTAACCCCAAAAAAAAGCAAACGGAACAAGGCTAGTCCAATATCTTAGATCAAACACGTTCAGTAATGTCATCAATTCCACTCCTCTATTCATATATTTTAAGTTAATAAGAAGGATTCAGAAAGGTCAAATTACATCATATGAAAATGTTGAATAAATGGTTTCCAAGTCTCTTCAAATTTAACTGAGGGATCAAAAATGTCACTTCTGATTTTTTCCAAATTTAAACATGATATAATTTGGGAAAACCATTGAAATGTGGTAGGAGGATTGGTCTCCTTCCAGTTCAATAAAATGCATCTTCTGGCCAACAATCTGACATTTCATTTCTATCAGTTCTTCATATTCTCAAGATCTGTCTTCTAGCCATAGATCCTTTAAGTTGACCAGTCAACATTTTACCTGATTTATCCCCATGTATATAAAATTGACTTTTTGATTTCAAAAGTTGCTGCTCAATGGGAAAAGTCAGAAGCAGATGATACTGTGTTTGAAGTTCCACCTTTTCCTTATATAGATCTTCTCTAGGTGTTACTGAGTAAACTTTATCTATTTCTTTAATCTTGTTAGTGATCACTAAAAGTTCCGCTTTAGTTTTCCTTCTTAAAGCTACTGAATATGAGATTATCTGTCCCCTAAGAAAAGATTTCATCACATCCCAAATAACCAAATTTATTTAAATTGCATTTGTATTTAACTCAAAAAATAGACAAATTTGCTCTTTAATAAAACTTACAAATGCTGAATCATGCAGCAGCGTAGCATTGAATCTCCACTGTGGTGCATTCCGTATATTGTCAGGGAACTTCAGTATTAGTTTCGTGGGTGCATGATCTGACAACGCAATAGCGCCATACGCATAGTCAGCAACAAAAAGCAGCAGTCGTGCATCCAACAAAAAATAATCAATTCTTGAATATTTATGATGTATATGTGGAAAAAAAAGAAAAATCCTTGTCTTAAGGATGGAGAAATCTCCAAATGTTGACCAGGCCGTATTCTAGTAAAAAAGACTTAATACAGGTCGCAGCCTTATTAGGAAGCCACAGATTGGTTGATGATCTATCAATCGAAGGATTGAGGCAACAGTTAAAGTCACCGCCCGTGATCAACTTATATTCATTTAAACTTGGTAAGGCAGAAAATAACTTCTTAAAAAATTCAGGGCTATCTACATTAGGTGCATACACACACACCAAAGCTATCTTTTGGCCACATAACAGACCAATAACAATTAAGTATCTTCCAATTGAATCAGGGACAGTATTAAGATGTACAAAAGGGGTTTTAAAATTAATAAAAATAGATACCCCTCTAATTTTAGATACTGATGAAGAGTGAAACTGAGAGCCCCTCCAAAATTTTAAAAGGGCGGTTTTCATCCTCCCTGCAGATATGGGTCTCCTGCGCAAAATACTATCAGCTTGAAGTGTTTTTAATTTCTTAAAGATCTTTCTATGCTTAATAGGTTCGTTCAAGCCATTCAAGTTCCAAGAAATTATATTAGTTTTATTAACATCCATAATGAGGCTTTAAGGTTTAATGAAATAAGTTAGTGCACCGGCACAGACCACACCCGCAGGGAAGAACAAATTATGGATTCGATCAGAGAGAAAAAAAATAACATGATTGACAGGAAAACCTCTCAGGACTGCCCAGTCAAAGTAAACTAATAGCCCCACCTCCCACCCCCCCAAAGCCCGAAAACCATCCAACAGGCGGACAGCATGCTAAACTATAATCCCTTAACCCCTTGTCTCCAATAGGCAGACTCTTTTTAAAAAAGTTATACGCTAACACCACTGACTAAAGACACAACACATACAAAAAGAAATAAGCAAATTCCAAATATTTTGATATTATGTCTAACAGAGAACATAGTTAACATCTGCCATCTTAAATTCATTTAATAAAAATTGATCATATATTCAAAAAAGATAGATCCAACCAAATAATATGATACGACTAGTGTTAAATTCTTACAATAAAGGAGAAAATAAAACAGCAAAAATGATGTCTGGGCAGTCATAAAATGCAGATTAAACTTTCAACGATCCTGCTACAAATGACTTCCAGCCAAGGACTAAGTGTTTAAGTTGCTAGCATATTATGTCTAACAAACAGCAGCCATCTTAAATTCATTTACGTAATAAAAATAGATCATATGTTCAAAAAAGATAGATCCAACCAAATAATATGTTACAACTAATGTTAAACTCTGACAAATCCTAAAGGAAAAAATAAAACAGCCAAAACAATGTCTGGGCAGACATAAAACACAGATTAAACTTCCAGCTACAAACGACTCCAGCCGAGGGTTAAGTGTTTAGGTTGCTTACATTGCTTGCAAGACAGGCTTAAACTCCTTTATAAATTCCCAAGCCTCTTCTGGGGAGTCAAATCATTTTGGACGAGTATTAAAGGGAGAAATTCTCAAACGAGCTGGATAACGCAAAGAGGGGCTACAGTTCTTCTTATAAAGTTCAGCCATCACTTCCTGATATTTAATTCTTTCTGCATAGACCTCTGGGACAAAATCTTCAACTATGCGGATCTCTACTCCATTATAATTTAGCTTCCCCCACTTCCTAGCATCTCGAAGAACTGCTTCTTTAGTAGTATGCAAACATACAATCTCCGGGCGTGGTTTCAATTCAGTAGAAGGTTTCGGGCGGAGGATTCGGTGAACTCTATCTATCATCAGAGGCGCTTCAAGTATCTCACTAAAAAGTGGGTGTAGCATATTCATGAAAAACTTTAGTGGCTCACCGGTTTCCATGTTTTCAGGCAAACCCAGTTTTCCAGATCAGTTGTTTTCCTCTTAATGCTTAGTATTTCCAAAGAAAGCTCAACGATTTTCTTTTCCATAGCAGATATCTTTAATTTTCATTAACCACTTAATTCAGAGTCTCCAGTTCTCTGCCGATTCTATTAGTGTCCTTTTTAATCGTCTGATATTGAAATTCCAGATTCTTCAAAGATTGCTGGACAGCAGAGACAGCTCTTTCAAGCTTTTCATTAGCATTCATCAGTTTATCAGTCTTGGTGTCCACCATTCCAATCTTGGTATTAATATCTTGCATCAAAGAAAACATTCTTTCTGAAGTAGAGACTTCCTCTGACTCCTTTGTTTGTTCAGATTCGGAAATAATTTTGCCACCTCTTAATTCGACTCCAGTTTGGGTTCCAGCCATTGTAATTAAATCGTAAATCCTTCATTAAAAATAATAAATCTTCAAAGTTTAAACAAAACTAGCAGTGGAAAGTAAATAGTTATCAAGAACATGAGATGAAGAGTCCATGATAGTGAGTCCGTAGGCTGTGGGAAAAGTTCAGTGACGGGGCAAGTGAAGTTAAATGAAGTTATCCCCTCTGGTTCAAGAGCCTGATGGTTGAGGGGAAATAACTGTTCCTGACCTGGTGGTGCAAGTTCTGTAGCTCTCATAGCTTCTTCCTGATGACAACAGTGAGAAGAGAACATGACCTAGATGGTGGTAGGTCCTTGATGATGGATGCTTTTTTCCTGTGACAGTGCTCCATGTAGATGTGCTCAATGGTGGGGAGGCTCTACCTACGTTGGACTGAACGTGCAGGTCTGGCAGCATCTGTGGAAGGAGAAGATGTTAATTGTCCATGTTGAATACTGTTCTAGATCTTCAATATGAATTGTTAACTCTATTCTCTTTCCCCAAATGCTGCTCGACCTGCTAATATTTACTACGATTTCTCTTTTTCCTTTTCCTTCTCTAATTCAGTTGCCATGACTAGCTATGATTTAAGGAGTGTTTATATCATGGGTTCCCAACTTTTTTTATGTCATGGACCCCTACCATTAACTAATGGGTCTGTGGACTCCTGGTTTATACAATTTCTGAAGGAGCCATTACATTCGAGCACTTCCACTCTCTCGACCTTTGAAAGTCTGTGTCTAATAAGATGAGTAGTCATCTCATCTGGTGTCTTCCTTGGTTAACCATGACTTCTTCTGTGGTTTGTCATCCCTTTTTTTCCACATGAAGTGTGCAGGACCACCTTCTTGGCCGTTTGGTCTCACTGTTGATATCACCCACCCAGTTCACCAGAGCTGGCTTTAATAGGCATGTCCCTATCCCCCTGGGATATGAGCCCCGATTGCTCCCCTCACCTATTTCTCCAAGAATCACCACTTTGTCATGTTGGAAAGTACTTTGAGTTCCTAAGATTCTGAGAGCAATGCCGTCTGGAGCTTAGCTATCCAGCACCTAACTCCTGATAAGGTCACCTAGAGTCCTGGTGAGGACAAGGGAGAGGTTCCAAAGAGCGTTCCAAGACCTCAGGAGCTGGTGGACGGTAGTGAAAGCAGAGGAAGGCTGCAGTCCCCAATCCCAGAAGGGTCCCCATTTGTCTTATGGACATGACAAGCTTATTCACCAGAGATGCTACCCACCCTGGACACCACATACACCCCACCTAATATTCTATGTATCAACTAATCCTACAAGTTTTCTTACCCAACCTATCCAGATATCTTACTACATTCAAGGACTTGTGTACATGCATTCCAAATGCTGTCCATTCCTGAATATCCTATTGTCTATTTCTTGGCCCAATGCACTAACTTCTCCAGGCTGAAGCCCATTCCCTCTTTCCCACCTGCTTGATCTGTCTGTTGAGATCTTTCTTCATTTTATAACTTTCTTACTCACCCACAAGCTCATGCCCAATTTTTATGGTATTTGCAAACTTCTCAGGCATACACTTGGCATGAAATTTCCAAAGCTTTGAACAAGAACAGAAGAAAATAGGAGCTTGTTTTAGGTCATCTGGCCTCACAAGCCTATCTTTCTGTTCAATATGATTAAATCTAACCTAGCTCAGGTCTCATCTCCTCTTCTGTATCAGTAGCCTTCAATTCCCTGACCATTCAATGTTTATCTTAGTCTTCTTTAAATGTCTCCAGTGATCTAGCCTCCACGTTCCCCCATACTAAAGAATTCCAGTGATTCGCCACACCGTGAGAAGAAATTCCTACACACTCCAGTTTTAAAAATGCACCCCCCTCCACTTCTCCATACTCTCATTTGAGGGTCTTCTAACAGTGAAAATATCTAAATGTCTATCTTGTCATCTTCCCTATGAATCATGTGCCTCCAGGAAGCCACCCATCTGTAGATCAACTCTTTAGTCCTCTGTGGAAGACTTAATTCCATGAAGCCGTGTTTTACTCCTGAAGCAGTCACAAAATTGCTCCTTACTTTGAGCCAAATTTAGATCCAACTTTTCAGTTTCACTTGGATTCCATGGACTTTACTGACTTATTAAAATCTTTATTTATTACTCCCAAGTGTATTAAGACCATAAGGCGTAGCAACAGAATTAGGCAATTTGGCCCATTGAGTCTGCTCCACCATTCCTTTATGGCTGATTTATTATCCCTCTCAATCCCATTCTCCTTCCTTCTCCCTGTAACCTTAGATGACCTGTCTCATCAAGAACCTCTCAACCTCCGCTTTAAATATATCCAATGTCTTGGCCTCCACAGCCATCTGTGGCACAGATTCAGCACCCTCTAGATGTCCCTCTATTCCAAGGCTGTCTCTAGCTCTGGACTCTAACACACACAAAATGCTGGAGGAACTCAACAGGTCAGGCAGCACCAATGGAAATGTTGACATTTTGGGCTGAGACTCTTCTTCAGGACTGGAAAGGAAGGGGAAGGTGCCAGAATAAAAAGGTGGGTGAGTGGAGAGGAAGAAAGACAGCTCGAAGGTGATAGATGAAACCAGGTGGGTAGGAGAGGTAAAGGGCTGGAGAGAAAGGAATCTATTATGAGAGGAGAGTGGAGCATAGGACAAAGGGAAGGAGGAAGGGAACCAGGGGAGGTGATAGGCAGGTGAGAAAAGTTAAGAGGCCGGAGTGGGGAATAGAAGAAGAGGTGAGGGGGAGACATGTTTTTCTTGAGAGGAGAAATCGATATACATGCCATCAAGTTGGAAAATATACAGACAAAATATAAGGCGTCCTGCCGAAGGTTTTTGGCCGGAAATGTCAATTATATTTTTTTCCACAGATGCTACCTGGCCTGCTGAGTTCCTCCAGAATTTTGTGTTCGTTGCTCGGATTTCCAGCATCTGCAGGTTTTCCCTTGTTTGTGGAATATAAGGTGTTGTTCCTCCACTCTGAGGGTGGCCTCATCATGGCACAAGTGGAGGCCGTGGATCGACACATCAGAACGGGAATGGAAGTCAGAATTTAAATATTTGGCCACAAGTAAATTCCGCTTTTGGCTGATGGAGCGGATGTGCTCGATAAAGTGGTCTCCCAATCCACAACAGGTCTCACCCATGTAGAGGAGGCTGTATTGGGAGCACCAGATGTGATTGACAACCCCAGCAGATTCGCAGGTGAAGTGTTGTCTCACCTGGAAAGACTATTTGGGGCCCTGAATGGAGGTGAGAGAGGAGGTGAATGGGCAGCTATAGCACTTTGGCTGCTTTCAGGGATAAGTGCTGGGAGGGACGAATGGACAAGGGAATTGGGGAGGGAGAGTTTCCTGCAGAAAGTGGAGAGTGGGAGGCGGGGCGGGGGGGGAGATAAAGATATTTTTGGTGTAGAATCGCTTTGGAGATGGTAGAAGTTGTGGAGAATGATGTTTTGGATGCAGAGGTTCATGGGGTGGTCAAAGATAAGAGGAATTCTACCTCTGTTAAGGCGGCAGGAAGTTGGGATGAGTGCGGGTCAGCCCCACTCCCTAGCCTTCTCCCTGTAACCTTGATGCCATGTCCAATCAAGAACCTATCAATCTCTGCCTTAAATACACCCATTGACCTGGCCTCCACAGCTGCCTGTGGTGACAAATTCCTCAAATTCACCACCCTCTGGCTAAAAAATTCCTCCTCATCTCTGTTTTAACCCCTCTATCCTGAGGACGTGCCCTCTTGTCCTAGACTCCCTTTTCCACATCTACTGTCTCGGCCCTTCAACATTCGAACTTGTGAAACTCCTCTGGACCCTCTCCGATGCCAGCACATCTTCCCTTAGATGAGGAGCCCAAAACTGTTCACAATACTCAAGGTGAGGTCTCTCCAGTGCCTTATAAAGCCTCAGCATCACATCCCAGCTCTTGTATTCTAGACCTCTTGAAAGGAATGCTAACGTTGAATTTGCTTTCCTCATCACCAATTCTACCTGCAAGTTAACCTTTAAGGTATTCTGCGCAATGAATCCCAAGTCCCTTTGCATTTCATATTTTTGGATTTTCCCCCATTTAGAAAATAGTCGACACATTTATTTCTACTATCAAAGAACATGACCATGCATTTTCCAACATTGTATTTCATTTGCCATTTTCTTGCCCACTCTCCTAATCTGTCTAAGTCTTTCTGCAGCCTATATGTTTCCTCAACACTACCTGCCCCTCCACCAATCGTTGTATCATCTGAAAACTTGGTAACAAAGCCATCTATTCCATCATCAAAATCACTGAAATACAGCATAAAAAGAAGCAGTCCCAACATGTGTGGCACCTTATTAAAAGCCTTCTGGAAGTCCAAATATACAACAATCACAGCATCCCCTTTATCTATCCTATGTGAAATCTCCTCAAATAATTTCAACAAATTCATCAGGCAAGCTTTTCCCTGAAGGAACCGTTGCCAGAGTCCAATGATTTTTATATGCCTCCACAATCTCTACTGCTAATGAACTTTCTCTCTCAATCTTATTGAATCATTTTTAATGTTTGAGTACAACAATACACGAAGTATTAGATCACTGTTGGATCAATATCACTGCTGTTATAGGCAATCACAATGTTATAAACCCTGCTACACTCGCTAAGTGCAGTGATGTATATTCAGTTTTCAGAATGTGGAACTCTATCGGGGTGATTCGTGACCACTGGCTTCAAACCAGATCAGATGATTTTAACAAACGCTTTTGCACAGGCTAATTAATAGCACAGCCTTCTGCACAGAAAGAAGCAAGGTCACCTTGCCTACTGCCTCCCATGGAATATGTTACAGCCAAGAGACGTTTTAATGATTCATTGATTGTTATTTCTGCTGGAATATTAATTCTGACTACAAAAGCACACCGTTGGTCTGAAACTAATATAGAATTTAACTGTTTTCTCTGACTTTGCTCAACATGAATTAGTTTATTTAGTTATTTTTATTAAGAAACAGCCTTTTCAAGCTGCACTGTCCAGCAATCTCCCAATTTAATCCTAACCGAATCGCAGGACCATTTACATTGTCCAATTAACCTAGCAACCTGTACATTTTGGACTGTGGGAGGAAACCGGAGCACCCGGAGGAAACACACTTGGTCATGAGCGAGTGTGCAAACTCCTTACAGGCAACGCTGGGAGATGAACCCGGGTCGCAGGTACTGCAGAGCGTTGTGCTACCGTGCGTTTATGGAGGATAGAGACACAATTGAGATTTTTGAATATTAACCATTGTGTTTTGTCTTAAGTATTCTGCAGTGAATAAAGGTGGGGGAAATAATATGCCAAACTACGCCAAATGCTGGAGTCGCTCTAAGTAAGAACTAGAATTCGATTGTAAGCAAGGTGGGACAGCAGAAACCTGATTGGATGAGGACTAACCAATCAGGAGCAACGGATGGTGGGGGTATATTTTTACATATACCATCGGACTAGACATGCTCAGGCATCTTCCCTAATGAAGATGGCAGAGTCTGTCTTTGAAAAACAGTTAAAATCGATACCTGTACCTGCTGGAAGCCTGAGAAGAGTTTATTCGTAATACTTTCTTGTTGAAAACTGCTTTAGCTCGCAAGTCCCTTGAGTTGAAAAGGAAAATTAATTCCTGTGCTGTGAATCAGCCAATCAGAAGGAAAATATATAACAAAGACATAATTACACACACAACAAGTGACAACAAAAATTTCAGGTGCAAAAATATTGACCATCCTCACCAATGCTGAAATTAAACCTGTGTTTTTCTGCCCATGAAGTAACTTTTGTTTTAATCAATCAAGTTGATTGAAATAAACTGGCTTCCGGTCATCCAATATAAACTTGACAAGAAGGCTGGCCGTTGTATGTGCATTTTAAAAATATTTATTGAGATACAGCGTGGAATAGGCCCTTCTGGCCCTCTGGGCCGCGCTGCCCAGAAATCCCCCGATTTAAACCAGGCCTCATCATGGCCATTAACCTACCAACTGGTACATCTTTGGACTGTGGGTGGAAACTGGAGTACCCGCAGGAAATACATATATACTCATCATTTCAGGAAAACCATTTGTTGTTGTCCAAGTATCATGAAGACCATCTTTGCAGCATAGAAGTCAGTTCTGCATGGCCTTGAATGTCGCTGAAGATCCTTCAACACCAGACATTGATGCCTGTCACTAGGAAAATAATGAGCGTAGATGAGTGGGAAATAAGGTTCTCCTCTAAGTCACACATCGTCCAATGTTTATGTATACTCCTTCCATGTTATTAGGTTAAAACACAAAACTTAATAGCATTTTGGTAGTGCCATCAACAAATGAACTGCCGTTAATGGGGAGAAAGGCCAATCACCATTCTTTTAAGATATCTGAGGATTGGTGATGAATGCCATACTGAGGGTGGTACGCGCATCCTCACTGACTAATTTAATAATGTGCTTCTACAGTAGACTAAATTGCAGGGGTCAAGAGCTCCAAGAGGTAGTACAGTGGAAGGAGGTGGTCCAGGGCAGAAAGCATCAAAAAGGATGTAGTATACCTGTCACGGCGCATGCTGCCAAGTGACTGAACCCAGGTGAGGAGGAACGACAGACTCCCATGTAGAGACAGAAACAAAGCACGAATTCCAACAGAACATCGGGGGCTCGACGGAGATGAATCATTCTCGACACACAAGGGCCCTGTGAAAAGCACCCACCGGGAGGGGAGTTCACTTTAAATATTCACAGTACTGTACGCAGAAAACCCGTGCCAGTCAAAATAAACTTGACAAGATTGAACCAGAAACCACAAGGGCTTAATGACTCTAGATAACAAATACAGGAGCAAACAAGAGAAATTCTGCAGATGCTGGAAATCCGAGCAACATACACGAAATGCTGGAGGAACTCAGCAGGCCAGGCAGCATCTAGGAAAAGAGTACACCAATGTTTCGGGCTGAAACCCTTCGGCAGGACAAGTGGTGGTGCACCAGCCCACAGGGCCCATGACAATACCTCATTCATACCGACTCAGTGCTGGAGAAAGGTTTCATAACTGGCAGGTAGGGTGTCAGGAGAAGAGGTTCAGCTGGGCCAGCAGCAGTGTGGGCTGGTTAAAATGCCAGCACTTGCTTTGCTGAGTTTGTGGTCCGTTTTTTTGGCAGTGCTGCTGGGCGAACTATCGCTGGCTCCTTTCCTGCTGCAGGGGTGGCACCGCAGCCTGGCGGTTAGCGTACCGCTATTACAGTGGGAGAGATCTGGGTTCAATTCCCACCACTGTCTCTGGGGTGTTTGTACATTCTCCCCGTGGCCATGCAGGTTTCCTCTGGGTGCTCCGGGTTCATCCCACATTCCAGAACATTCAGGTTAGTAAACTGGTCGCTTGGGCGTAGTCAGGGAATGTGGGCTCACTGAGCGGGAAGGGCTTGTTACCACGTTGTGTCTCTAAACAAATAAATAAGTGCCCGAATTCTTCGTAATAACTACAATGAGCTTCCTTTCAAACTGTATTGAATGAGTGTGCAAGCATTAGCTGATGACTTGAAGCTTTAAATATGTGCTTACCACACAGTCGTTTAAAGCATTACTGTCACTTGGAAATGTCTCCAGGTCCACACCATTAGCAACATTCTGGCCATAAACGTGTTGCATAAAATGCCATTGGTCATTGTGCACGGGTCAACACACCCACACAGTCTGCGTTCTGAGACCTAGTGACAAATCACAATTTGACAAGCGAGAAATTGTGATTCTGACGTTTGCATTCCTTTACAAGGCAAAGAAAGCCCATAGCTACAGTGATGATGAAAGGAGTGGAGGCCATAGAGCAGGGGTTCCCAACCTTTTTTATGCCATGGACCAATATAATTAAGCAAGGAGTCTGTAGACCTCAGGTTGGGGGCCCCTGCCACGGAGCCAAGCATTACTCATCCTCTGCCAGGATCTGCAGAGTCAGGCTGTGTAAAGTGTCAGAGACAGGCAGGGAGGAAGGCTTGTGGCAGCTGACTGTTAGCAAGCGTCTGCTTCTCTTCCAACTGCTCACTAAGTTCTGCATTCTGTACAATACATCTTCTGAAAGCTCTATTTCCCCAGGGACCATTCTGACAATGCCAAAGCAGCAGGGTTCTCAGCTTCTGATATCAGACTGACACACGTCCTTCTACTGCCTGTCCCGATGCGGGGTTTGAACCCAAACTTTGACAAATCCATTTCTCTTCACAGAAGTTGCTTGGCCCGCTGAATTTCTGCAGCAGTTAGTTGTTCCCGTTTCCAGCATCTGCGTTCTCTTGAGTCTCCTTCATATCCTTTGTTCTGCTGGAAACATTCATGCTGGAAGAGTTACTACAGAGATGAGGCAGGGCTGCATACATGTGAACACACACACACACACACACACACACACACAGAAGTCACAAAAGGTCAACAGCAGATACCATTTCATTGGCTCTTCACTCAACTCTGGAACGTCTGGACAGTGACGATGCAAACATCAGGATGCTCTTCATTGACTACAGCTCTGCATTCTATACTATCATCCCCTCAAAACGAATCAATCATCTCCTAGGCCTCAATACCTCCTTGTGCACTGGATCCTCAATTTCCTCACTAGCAGACCCCAGTCGGTTCAGATTGGTAACAACATCTCCTCCACAATCTCCATCAGCACAGGTTCACCACAAGGCCGTGTGCCTAGGCCCCTGCTCTGCTCACTTTACACTTATGCCTGAGGCTAAGCAAAGCTCCAATGCCATGTTCAAGTTTGCTGACGATACCTCTGTTGGCTGAATCAAAGGTGGTCCGAATCAGGACATAGGGTGAAGATTGAAAGTCCGGCTGACTGGTGCCACAACGACAAACTTTCACTTAATGTCAGCAAGATGAAAGAGCTGATTATTGACTCCAGGAAGAGGAAACTGGAGGTCCATGAACCAGTCCTCATCAGGAGATCGGAAGTGGAGAGGGTCAGCAACTTTAATTTCCTCAGCCTTATCATTTCAGAGGATCGGCCTGCGTCCAGCGCATAAGTGCCATTACAAAGAAGGTGCGGCAGCATCTCTCTTAGAAGTTTGTGCAGGTTCAACATGTCAGAGCTAGAGTTAGTGAAGAAAAAAGTAAGAGTAGAGCGCATAAAAGTAAAAAGCAAAAATCGCGTAGATTTTAAAAGGACAATGAGTATAAGGGCACTTTATCTAAATGCCCGTAGTATTAGAAACAAGGATACGGAACTTGTGGCACAGATCTGTACCAAGACCATTACAGAAACCTGGTTGCAAGGTGGAGATGACTAGGAATTAAATATCCAAGGGTGCCAGGCAATACGGAAAGATAGGCAGGAAGGCAAAGGAGGTGGGCTGGTGCTCTTAATTAAGGATGAGATCAGGGCGATTGTGAGAGACGATATAAGATCTACGGAGCCGAATGTTGAGTCCATCTGGGTAGAGATTAAGAATAGTAAAGGGAAAAAATCACTGGTGGGTGTTGTCTATAGGCCACCTAATAAAAATATTGCAGTGGCAGAGGCAATTAACCAAGAAATAACTGTGGCTTTTAAGAACGGAACGGCAGTTGTCATGGGGGATTTTAATTTTCACATAGATTGGGTGAATCAGGTTGGATTGAGGAAGACTTCATAGAATGCATCCGTGATGGTTTTCTTGAGCAGCATGTCAGTGAACCTACAAGGGAAAATGCTATTTTAGATCTAGTCCTGTGCAATGAGACAGGTAAGATTAATGATCTTGTAGTTAGGGATCCTCTTGGAAAGAGTGATTATAGTATGATTGAATTTCGCATACAGATAGAGGATGAAGTAGTTAGATCTAAAACTAGTGTATTATGCTTGAACAAGGGAGACTACAACAGGATGAGGGAGGAGTTGGCTAATATGGATTGGGAGCACAGGCTATTTAGTAGGACAGTTGAGGAACAGTGGAATTCTTTCAAAGAGATTTTTCACAGTGCTCAACAAAAGTATATTCCAGTCAAAAGTAAGGACAGTAAGTGTGGGGAGAGTCAGCCTTGGATAACTAAGGAAATAAAAGATGGTATCAAATTAAAAGCTCATGTGTACAAAGTCGCAAAGAGCAGTGAGAGACTGGAGGATTGGGAAAACTTTAAGAAGCAACAAAGAACAACTAAACAAGAAGTAAGGAAAGGGTATGAAAGTAAATTAGCACAAAATAAATTAACAGATAGCAAAAGTTTTTATAAACATATAAAGCGGAAGAGGGTGGCTAAAGTCAACGTAGGTCCCTTGGAAGATGATAAGGGGATACTGTATTGATATTGGGTGTTAAGGAAATGGCTCAGGCATTGAACGACTATTTTGTGCTGGTCTTCACAGTGGAGGACAGTCTAATATGCCAATATGTTATGGACAAAATGGTAGGTGAGGATCTCAATAAAATCACTGTCACTAAAGGGATAGTGATGAGCAAACTAGAGGGCCTGAAGGTAGATAAGTCCCCTGGTCCTGATAGGATACATCCCAGGGTGCTGAGGGAATTGGCGGAGGTTATAGTAGACACGTTAGTAATCATTTACCAAAACTCTCCAGACTCTGGGCAGGTCCCGGCAGATTGGAAGACAGCAAATGTCACGCCACTTTTTAAAAAAGGATGTAGGCAAAAGATGGGCAACTATAGGCCAGTTAGCTTAACACCTGTAGTTGGGAAAATGCTTGAAGCTGTCATTAAGGAAGAACTAGCAAAACATTTAGAAAGGAGTGGTTCCATTAGACAGACGCAGCATGGATTCAGAAAGGGCAGGTCCTATTTGACAAACTTACTGGAGTTCTTTGAGGACATAATGAGTGCAGTGGATAGAGGGGAACAGGTGGATGTCATATACTTGGATTTCCAGAAGGTGTTCGATAAGGTGCCACACGAGAGACTTATAAATAAGGTATGGATGTATGGAGTCAGAGGAAGTGTATTGGCATGGATAGTGGATTGGTTAATCAATAGAAGGCAGAGAGATGGTATAAATGGGTGTTTCTCCGGTTGGCAGTCAGTGGTGAGTGGGGTACCACAGGGGTCGGTGCTGGGCCCACAGCTGTTTACCATTTACATTGATGATTTGGAAGAGGGGACTAAGCATAGTGTAGCAAAATTTGCTGATGACGCTAAACTGAGTGGAAAAGCAAATTGTACAGAGGATGTGGAGAGTCTGCAGAGGGATATAGACTGGTTAAGTGAGTGGGCCAAGGTCTGGCAGATGGAATACAATGTTGGTAGGTGCGAGATCATCCACTTTGGAAAGAATAATAGAAGAGCAGATTATTATTTAAGTGGTGAAAGATTGCAGCATGCTGTTGTGCAGAGGGACTTGGGAGTGCTTATCCATGAATCGCAAAAAGTTGGCTTGCAGGTACAACAAGTTATTAAGAAGGCAAACGGAATGTTCGCCTTCATTGCTGGAGGAATTGAATTCAAGAGCAGGGAGGTCATGCTGCAGCTATACAGGGTACTGGTGAGTTCATACCTGGAGTACTGCGTGCAGTTCTGGTCTCCATACTTGAGGAAGGATATACTGGCTTTGAAGGCAGTGCAGAAGAGGTTCACCAGGCTGATTCCAGAGATGAAGGGGTTAACCTATGAGGAGAGATTGAGTTGCCTGGCACTATACTCTCTGGAATTCAGAAGAATGAGAGGGGATCTTATAGAAACATACAAAATTTTGAAAGGGATTAATAAGATAGAAGTAGGAACGTTGTATCACTTAGTCAGGCTCATCACAAATTGGTCCTCTGCCACAGTACAGAACACTCAGATCTTGATAGAACAGTAATGTAACTGTAAACTCCAGCCAGCCTCCTCTGATATCTCTGGTCTGACACAGTGACAGCATGGTCACGTAGTCAATGTGACAGTACAAACCAATGAACCTGTAGTACTGCCTCTCAGTAACTTGCCTTCTCTGCTCCAAAAGCACACATTGAGACACAATCACAGGCACTTCGTGCAATCCTGCAACTTGCATGGAACTGGGAGACACAATCTTCACAAGTCCTTCTTAGATTTGCTTTCTACTGGCTGAGTATATTTTAATTGGGAATTTAACATCTGATCCCCTTTGCAGAGGTGTAGCATATTGCCCTGTACATTAGTAGTAATTTGAAAAGTACAAGCATAAATTTGCCCCCTTAAACCTGTTCTGCCATTCTGTTACCTCAACACAATTTTCAGGTAATATTTACCAACTCCAGGGTCTGTTACAGAACCTTGGAGCTACTTTTTTTTGGATGAGAAACAATAAAATCAATCAAGACTGAAACAAGAGAAAATCTGCAGATGCTGGAAATCCAAGCAACACACACAAAATGCTGGAAGAACTCAGTAGGCTAGGCAGCATCTGTGGAAAAGAGAACCGTTGACATTTTGGGCTGAGAGCCATTGCTGCAACAGTTTCACTCAACTGACTTGTTACTTTATTGCAGCCATTTTATTCGGATTAACTTTTGAATGTAGATTACACTTTGCTGTTGTATATACCTTGGGCAGTTAAAGAAAAATGAGGTTATTTGAGTTGCATGAGTTATGAGATTAGATGGACCACATTTAGTGAGAAATTAAAAATGTGATAATGAAGGTTTTGAGTGTAAAACACCATTCTTTTTCCTCCGCGTTCACACTAGACAGTGTTTTGAATTTGCATTGAAAATAGAGGGAAGGTAAAATATACCATTGTCTCCCAGTTCTGCGTAGGAGCCAGGTTATCAGTTTGTTGTCCTCTGAAGTGATGTCAGAGTAATTTCTACCTCTTCTTTTTAGTCCAATTACAGGATGTGAATATCTTTTTCAAGGTCTATATTCATTGAGTGAAGTTGAGGAAGACGATTGATGAGGGTAGGGCAGTGTAGGTTATCTGAATGACTTTAGTAAGGCATTTGATAAGGTCCATCATGACAGGCTGCTCTTGACGATAAAGGTGCTTGGGATCCATGGTAATTTGATAATTAGGATCCAGAATGGCTTGCCACAGTGTAGTGGTGGAAGGGTGTTTTTCTAGCAGGAGAACTGTGGTCAGTGGTGTTCAACGGGGATTGGTGCTGGACCCTCTCTTTGTGATAGACATAAAATGATTTGAAATGTTTTCCAAGATGGTACCCTGGTTTGTACCAGGGCAAATTCTGAGCAATGCATAAGATAAAATATCAACTGCATATCTGAACACTGTTGAGGGTATTCCAAAGGGGATTTTTGTTGAGTCTTCATAAAGCATTGGTGAGGCCTCACCAGTACTGCTGGTGAGCAGCTTTGGGCCCCTATTTTCAGAAAGATTGTGCTGACACTGGAGAGTGTTCAAAGGAGGTTCATGAAAATGATTCCATGATTGAATGGCTAGTCATATGAAGAACATTTGATGGCTCTGATACGTCTTTGGACTGTAGAAGGAAATCGGAGCTCCCGGAAGAAACCCATGTGGTCATGGGGAGAACATACAAGTTCCCAACAGGCAGTGACGGGGATAGAACCAGGGCAACCTGTACTGGATAGGGTTGTGCTAATCACTATGGTCCCATGCTGCCCTAGTGGATTCCACTGGGTTCCTTTGTACTGCGGCTTCCAGTAAATGTACTTTGAACTTTAAATACAGTTACAGAAAATACAGTGCAGGCAGAAATTAAGGCGCAAGACCCTGAGGAAGTAGGTTGTGAGTTCAGGAGTCCAATTACCATAAAAGATGTCTGTTCAATAGTCTCCTAACAGTGGGATAGAATCTGCCTTGGAGTCTGGTGGTATGTGCTTTCGATGAGAAGAGAGAATGTCTCGGGTGGGATGGGTCTTTGATTATGCTGGCTGCTGTACTGAGGCAGAGAGAGTCCATGGAGGGGAAGCTGATTCTTGTGATGAGCTGAGTTTGTTTATTTTATGAACATAGAAACGTACAGACTGAGAGTGGGAGCAGTCTACTCAGCCCCTTGAATCTACAACTCTCTCCAATTTTTTTCCCTGGTATCAGGCAGAGCAGTTGCCATGCCAAGCCACAAGAGGATGTTTTCTATGGTGCATATACAAAACATGGTGAAGGTCCATGGGGATGTGCCCAATTCCTCATGAGGAAGTCGAGGTGCTGGTGAGCTTTCTCGGCCGTGGCATCTATGTCGTTGAACCAGGACAGGCTTTTGGTGATGATCACTCCTCGGAACGCAAAGGTCTCGACCCCCTTGATCTCAGCACCATAGATATATACAGGAGTGTGCACATCGCACCACTACCCAAAGTCAATGACTAGCTCTTTTTCTTTTGCTGGCATTGAGGGAAATGCTGTTGTCATGACAAACTTTTACTATCTTCTTCCTATATCCCAACTCATTATTATTTGAAATTTGGCCCAGTATTGGAGTGTCGTCTGCAAACCTGCAGATAGACTTAGAGCAGAATCTGGCCAGGCAGTCATGAGTGTATAGGGAGTAAGCGGGGGGCTTTGGATACAGTCATTGGCTATATTTAAGGTAGAGGTTGATAGATTCTTGATTAGTCAGGTTGTGAATTGATATGGGGAGAAGGCAGATTAGGGCTGAGAGGAAAATGGATCAGCCATGATGAAATGACAGAGCAGACTTGATGGGCCAAATGGCCTAATTCTACTATATCTTACAGTCTTATGGATAATCATGGCAGGCATATTGTTGCTTATCCTTACTGATTGTGGTCTGCTGGTCATTAAATCAAGAAGCTATTTGCAAAGGGAGATGAGTCCCACGTCTAGGAGCTTGAAGGCAGACCTGTAGTCAATAGAAGCCTGAGGTAAATATCTTTATTATCCAAATGCTTCAGAGGCGATTATAAAGCCTGGGAGATGGTGTCTGACGTGAAACTGTTTTGACACTAGGCGAATTGCTGTGGGTTGAGGTTGCCTGGAAGACTGGTGTTAATGTGTGCCATGAGCAGCATCTCAGAATACTTCATGATGGACTGGCAGTATTAAAAAAATATTGTGTTATTACATCATTGATCCTTCATCGGTTTTCTCAGCAGGTGGTTAGACATGGATCCCTTTGAATATTTATTCTTATTTTAATTTGTTTTGCATTATTAAATTGAAATTACTTTTTAAATATCTGAGTACTTACTTCCAAATATCTTCCAATTTTCTGTCCTTTTAATTGCAATGTAAATTAATCAGAAGTAGAATTTCAACTGCGAAGTAGACATCGCCAATTGTTAAGGCCAATTGCCTAGAAATTCATCGACATAGCTGTTTTCTTCACAATATTAATCAAATGAATTTGACTTTTATTTTCCCAGAATGAAAGGCAATGAAGCTGATTCGTAGATTACTTTGTGGTATTCTTATAAATTCAATCAACTGCTTCCAAGCATGAGTTATATTTGAAGAGGAATCAGGAGAACTAAGTGAAGTGCTGGATGGTGTTCCCTATCAGGTAAATCTATTATTTATCCTTATTCCTTTGTGATGGCCCTCATCACTACACCCCCAATCTGCACAATGCAACCTCACCCCCCACCCCCACTACCAATCACCCGAGCCCCAGGTGATCCCCTGATCTGCCTACCCTCTCTATCCAACAGTGTGCTGATCTTTCTCCCCTTCGCCAGCAGTATGTCAATGCCCTTCATTACAGCCCTTCATACCTCTCTGCCCTGCTCCAGTTCAACATAACGCTTCTAAGACCCAGCCATAGCTTGGCCCTAATTCAGCCATGAGTTATTGGTTGCCCTAAATCCAACTTTAGAACTGTGTGATGCAGGTGAGAGAGCAGTTTTGACCCTGGGCATGGCTGATGTTTACTGCAGGATATGGGTCTGGGCTGTGGGGGAGGAGTGGGTGTGAGGAGAGCAACGGGCAAGCTTGTTCCCTGTTCCTACAGCTTTCTAACAAACCGCTTTGTGTGCTCTAGAATTTCTTGATATCTATTATTGTCTGCCTATATGAAGCAAATCGATCATTACTCTCTACATTAGCTCAGCCTTTGACAAAGTCCCAGATGGGAGGCTGGTCAAGAAGGTTCAGTCGCTTGGCATTCAAGATGAGGTATGAAATTGGATTCAACATTGGCTTCACGGGAGAAACCGGAGAGTGGTAGAAGCTGGTTGCCTGACTGGAAGCCTGTGACTAGCGGAGTGGTGCAGGGATTGGTGCTGGGTCAGTCGTTTCTTTGTTGTAGTGCTCCACGACTCTATTCTTTGTGCTTTTGTTGGTAGTTCACTAGTTCATTGGATATTGGCGTGTATGAGTTCATAAAGGGAATTATATAAATTCAGCAAAAATGGGCAGACTTCTTCAATTTGCTGTTCAGAGTGACACAAAATGTCAATAGTTTCAAATCTTCCACTCCTACTTCTCTCACTTGCTCTCCCTCCCATTAATTCTTCTTTTTGCCTCTTTTCTTTCCTTTGCTGTTGCATTTTCTCTTTTGGGTCAAGGCATACAGGGCCCTGATATGAATACGTGCGCGAATCCCTCAACTGATTTTGGCAGGCCTCTCACATACTGCTTCAAACATTTGTGATTGACGAGCCTGCTATCTCATTTTCCTTCTTTCTTCTTCATTCCTCGTCTGTTAGAGCACGGTTAGTGCAGCGAGAACAGCGAGGGGCAGTGTTTCGTTCTCTGTGTGAGATGTGGGAATTCTGAGAGACATCCAGCCTCCCAGATCGCCACAATTGCACCAGGTGCATCGAGCTGCGGCTCCTCAGAGAATGTATTAAGGAACTGGAGCCGCAGCTCGATGACCTTCAGCTCATACGGGAGAATGAGGAGGTGAAAGGAGCTACAGGGAGGTAGTCACCCCTAAGTTGCAGGAGACAGGTAACTGGGTGACTGTGGCTATACCCCTCAATAATAAGTATACCGCTTTGGATACTGTTGAGGGGGAGCCACGGACTCTGGCGCCGAGCCTGGTGCTCTGGCTCAGAAAAGAAGAGAGATGAAGAGGATTGCAGGGTGATAGGAGATTCCACAGTCAGGGGAACAGAGATGAGGTCCTGTGGGTGTGATAGAGAACCCTGAATGGTTAGTCACCTCACAAGTGCCAAGTTCAGGGA
The DNA here is from genome assembly GCF_963921235.1 of Mobula hypostoma. Lineage (NCBI taxonomy): Eukaryota > Metazoa > Chordata > Chondrichthyes > Myliobatiformes > Myliobatidae > Mobula > Mobula hypostoma. The sequence continues at coordinate 21,379,071 of NC_086104.1, read as the reverse complement.
TGTCTTGGATCAGGTCCATGGCATTCTAAAGGGGGAGGGTGAGCAGCCGGAAGTCTTGGTACATATCTGCACAAATGACATAGGTAGAAAAGATGAGGAGGTCCTGAAGAGAGATTTCAGGGAGCTACATAGAAAACTGAAAAGCAGGACCTCCAGGGTAGTAATCTCTGGATTGCTGCCTGTGAGGGTCGGAATAGGATGATTTGACAGACGAATGTGCGGCAGAGGAACTGGGTGCAGGTGGTAAGGGTTCAGATTCCTGCATCATTGGGATCTCTTCTGGGGAAGGTATGACCTGCACACAAGTGACAGGTTGCATCAAAACCCAAGGGGGACAAATGTCCTTGTGGGCAGGTTTGCAGGAGCTGTTTGGAAGTGTTTAAACTCCTTTGATAGGGATGTGGGAGCTGGAGTGATTGGGCTGAGGATGGGGCAGTTAGTTTACAAACAGAGGCAGTGTGTAGTGAGACTCCTAGCAAAGACAGGCTGATGATAGGACAACATTGCAGTCAATAGGATGAGTTGCAATGTAGAAGAGTCATGGTCTGGTCCGTGAAATCCACATTCTGGTTCACGGTCCGGTCCGTGGACTCCGGACTCTGGGTCTTCCAGCTGTCCCTTGTTTCAGTTGGGCTTAATCATAGGAACCTGATGCTCGTCTTGGGGATGGGAATATAAGTGGCCCTGGGATCGAGTGTGGGGGCTGGTTTGGCTTGTCAGTATCTGCCTGGAGTAACTTGCTGGTGGAAGGCTAGAGCAGCCATTTGTGATCTCTAGGCCTGGTTGGAGGACCACTGCTTCATGGAGCCTTGTTGTCTCTAGTTGAGGCAGTCATTGTGGTATGGATTTGGCCATTTCTGGGGACAGCTGAGTGGCTGTCTACCACTCTGAGCTGGATATGGATTCAGCTGTTTCTGTAGCCAGTTAAGGTGCTAGCTGTCCAAAGTCTTGGAGCCACCCTGGATTGATCTCCCTTCCTGTCCTTGCCTCCATGGGGTAAGTCAGGCTGACCTTGCTGTTACCCTGTGGTTGGATCTGTCCCTTCCTGTCCTTGCCTCTGTTGGGTAAGTCAGGCTGTCTTTGCTGTTACCCTGAGGCTGGGCTGTTCCCTTCCCCTCTCCATCCGAATTCCTGACAGTTTCCTCGGTGGGTTACCTTGGCAGTCATCCCAGTCCTGCATCCTAATAAGCATCCTGGCCTGGTGTCCAAGGAAGGGTCTTGGCCCTGTGTTCCAAGAAGGAGTGCCTTGTCCTGCCCAGGACTGTTTGTGTTCCTGTCCCTGTCCCTAGTCTGTGTCCAGTCCCCAGTACTTCAGTGTCTGTGTCTTGCATTTGGGTCTGCCATTAATGCCCACCTTGTGACAAAAAGGGGGATAAAATCAAAAAGGGTGATGAATGCAGAATTGAAGGAGTTAAATTTGGATGCCTGCAGTATATGAAATAAGGTAGATGAACCTGTAGCATAGTTACTAATTGACATGTATGATGTTGTGGACTGGAAGAAGATTATAGCTGGGAGCTTCATGCCCAATGATGCACATTGTACCAAAAGGACTGACAGGTAGGCAGAGGGGGTGGGATGGCTCTTTTGGTAAAAAATGAAATCATTAGAAAGAAGTGACATAAGTGGAAGGATGCCACTCTGCCTATTTGTACTCATTGGTTACATGATGTTATGTCATGTTTAGATTTAGAGAAGATTTGCTGTTCAATTTCTGAACCTAGACAAGATTTTTTAACATTGCGGGGACCTTTTTCGAAATATTTTCCAAATCTTTGATTTGCTATTAAGCACAGATGTTGGCTAACAATGTTTTATTATATGATAAGGATTTTTCCTTTTTTTTTTGTAACCAAACAGCTGTTTTTTCAAGTAATGGGTTTAGATTTTTTGAAAAGAGATAATTTTATTATACAATATTATGTTTAAATTCAATGGAAATGAGGTAATGAGACTATATTTGTGATTCCAATGTATTGTAATCGATACATACTATATATCCTTCTGTATTCTTTTATGTAAGAAATCAATAAAAATATTGAAAAAGGAAGAAGGGACGTAGCATTGGAAGATGCAGAATCATTGTGGGTCAAGCGAAGAAACTGCAAAGGTAAAAAGACCTGAAAGGGTGTTCTATATATAGACCTCTAAACAGTAGCAAAGATGTGGTTTACAAATTATAATTGGAGATAGAATGTACATGTCAAAAGGGCAGTGTTACAATAGTCATGGAGGATTTCAATGTACGGGCAGATTGGGCAAATCAGGTTGGTGCTGGATCCCAAGAGGGGGATTTTGTAGAATGCCTATGCGATGGATTTTTAGAGCAGCTCATGGCAGTCCACCAGGGGATCAGCTATTCTGGATTGGCTGTTGTGCAATGACCCAGATTTCATTAGAGCGCTCAAGGTAAAAGAACCCTTAGGAGGAGGTGATTATAATATGATAAAATTCACCCTGCAATTTGAGAAGGAGTAGCTAAAGTCAGATGTATCAGTATTATAGTGAAGTAGAGGGAATAATGTAGGCATGAGAGGGGAGTGGGCCAAAATTAATTGGAAGATAACACTAGCGGGGATGACGGGAGAGCAGAAATGACTGGAATATCTGGCATATAATAGAGCAAAAATTAGTGGAAAGTTATAAGATTGGGAAACTTTTTATATAAAAAAAAACACACAACAGGCAACTGAAAAGTCATAAAGATAAGTTGGAATATGAGGGTACATTGGCCAAAAGTATTAAAGAAGATTTCAGAAGTTTCTTCAGATATATAAAAAGTAAGAGGTGAAAGTAGATATTCGGACCGCTGGAAAACGATGCTGGAGAGGTAGTGATGGGGACAAGGAAATGGTATACAAACTGAATAAGTATTTTGCGCCAGACTTAACTGTGGAAGACACTAGCAGTATGGTGGAATTCAAAAGTGTCAGGGGGTTGAAGTGTGTGAAGTTCCCATTACGAGGAAGGAAGTTCTTGGGAATCTGAAAGGTCTGATGGTAGATAAGTTACCTGCAACTGATGGTATACATCCTAGGGTTCTGAAAGAGCAGGCTGAAGAGATTGTGGAGGAATTAGTAATGAACTTTCAACACTGAATTGATTCTGGACTTGTTCCAGAGGACTGGAAAATTGTAAATGTCACTCCACTCTTCAAGAAGGGGGAGAGGCAGAAGAAAGGAAATTATAGGCCAGTTAGTCTGGCCTCAGTGGTTGGGAAGATGTTGGAGTTGATTATTAAGGATAGGTCTCGGGGTACTTGGAGGCACATGATAAAATGGGTCAAAGTCAGCATGGTTTCCTTAACAGAAAATCTTGCCTAACCAATCTGTTAGAATTCTTTGAAGACATAGCAAGCAGGATAGAGAAAGGAGATTAGGTGAATGTTATGTCCTTGGATTTTCAGAAGGCAAGGTGCTACACATGAAGTTGCTTAACAAGTTAAGAGACCAGAGTATTACAGGAAAGATACTAGCACAGATGGAGCATTGGCTGATTGGCAGGAGGCAAAGTGTGTGAATAAAAGGAACCTTTTCTGGCTGACTGCCAGTGACTAGTGGTATTCCACAGGGATCTGCATTGAGACCGCTGCTTTTTATGTTATGTGCTAATTATTTGGATGAAGAAATTGATGGCTTTGTGGCCAGGTTTGCAGACAATAAGATAGGTGGAGGGGCAGGTAGTCTTGAGGACTCAGGGAAGCTACAGAAGGACTTAAAGATAGAAACATAGAAACATAGAAAATAGGTGCAGGAGTAGGCCATTCGGCCCTTCGAGCCTGCACCGCCATTTATTATGATCATGGCTGATCATCCAACTCAGAACCCCGCCCCAGCCTTCCCTCCATACCCCCTGACCCCCGTAGCCACAAGGGCCATATCTAACTCCCTCTTAAATATAGCCAATGAACTGGCCTCAACTGTTTCCTGTGGCAGAGAATTCCACAGATTCACCACACTCTGTGTGAAGAAGTTTTTCCTAATCTCGGTCCTAAAAGGCTTCCCCTCTATTCTCAAACTGTGGCCCCTCGTTTTGGACTTCCCCAACATCGGGAACAATCTTCCTGCATCTAGCCTGTCCAATCCCTTTAGGATCTTATACGTTTCAATCAGATCCCCCCTCAATCTTCTAAATTCCAACGAGTACAAGCCCAGTTCATCCAGTCTTTCTTCATATGAAAGTCCTGCCATCCCAGGAATCAATCTGGTGAACCTGCTTTGTAATCCCTCTATGGCAAGGATGTCTTTCCTCAGATTAGGGGACCAAAACTGCACACAATAATCCAGATGTGGTCTCACCAAGGCCTTGTACAACTGCAGTAGTACCTCCCTGCTCCTGGACTCGAATCCTCTCACTATAAACGCCAGCATACCATTCGCCTTTTTCACCGCCTGCTGTACCTGCATGCCCACTTTCAATGACTGGTGTATAATGACACCCAGGTCTCGTTGCACCTCCCCTTTTCCTAATCGGCCACCATTCAGATAATAATCTGTTTTCCTATTTTTGCCACCAAAGTGGATAACTTCACATTTATCCACATTAAATTGCATCTGCCATGAATTTGCCCACTCACCCAACCTATCCAAGTCACCCTGCATCCTCTTAGCATCCTCCTCACTGCTAACACCGCCACCCAGCTTCGTGTCATCCGCAAACTTGGAGATGCTGCATTTAATTCCCTCATCCAAGTCATTAATATATATTGTAAACATCTGTGGTCCCAGCACTGAGCCTTGCGGTACCCCACTAGTCACCGCCTGCCATTCTGAAAAGGTCCCGTTTATTCCCACTCTTTGCTTCCTGTCTGCTAACCAATTCTCCACCCACACCAATACCTTACCCCCAATACTGTGTGCTTTAAGTTTGCACACTAATCTCCTGTGTGGGACCTTGTCAAAAGCCTTTTGAAAATCCAAATATACCACATCCACTGGTTCTCCCCTATCCACTCTACTAGTTACATCCTCAAAAAATTCTGAGATTCATCAGACATGATTTTCCTTTCACAAATCCATGCTGACTTTGTCCGATCATTTCACCGCTTTCCAAATGTGCTGTTATCACATCTTTGATAACTGACTCCAGCAGTTTCCCCACCACCAACATTAGGCTAACTGGTCTATAATTCCCTGGTTTCTCTCTCCCTCCTTTTTTAAAAAGTGGAGTTACATTAGCCACCCTCCAATCCTCAGGAACTAGTCCAGAATCTAACGAGTTTTGAAAAATTATCACTAATGCATCCACTATTTCTTGGGCTACTTCCTTAAGCACTCTAGGATGCAGACCATCTGGCCCTGGGGATTTATCTGCCTTCAAACCCTTCAATTTACCTAACACCACTTCCCTACTAACATGTATTTCGCTCAGTTCCTCCATCTCACTGGACCCTCTGTCCCCTACTATTTCTGGAAGATTATTTATGTCCTCCTTAGTGAAGACAGAACCAAAGTAATTATTCAATTGGTCTGCCATGTCCTTGCTCCCCATAATCAATTCACCTGTTTCTGTCTGCAGGGGACCTACATTTGTCTTTACCAGTCTTCTCCTTTTTACATATCTATAAAAGCTTTTACAGTCCATTTTTATGTTCCCTGCCAGTTTTCTCTCATAATCTTTTTTCCCCTTCCTAATTAAGCCCTTTGTCCTCCTCTGCTGAACTCTGAATTTCTCCCAGTCCTCAGGTGAGCCACTTTCTTTGGCTAATTTGTATGCTTCTTCTTTGGAATTGATACTATCCCTAATTTCTCTTGTCAGCCATGGGTGCACTACCTTCCTTGATTTATTCTTTTGCCAAACTGGGATGAACAATTGTTGTAGTTCATCCATGCAACCTTTAAATGCTTGCCATTGCATATCCACCGTCAATCTTTTAAGTGTCATTTGCCAGTCTATCTTAGCTAATTCACGTCTCATACCTTCAAAGTTACCCCTCTTTAAGTTCAGAACCTTTGTTTCTGAATTAATTATGTCACTCTCCATCTTAATGAAGAATTCCACCATATTATGGTCACTCTTATCCAAGGGGCCTCTCACGACAAGATCGCTAATTAACCCTTCCTCATTGCTCAAAACCCAGTCCAGAATAGCCTGCTCTCTAGTTGGTTCCTCGACATGTTGGTTCAAAAAACCATCCCGCATACATTCCAAGAAATCCTCTTCCTCAGCACCTTTACCAATTTGGTTCACCCGATCTACATGTAGATTGAAGTCACCCATTATAACTGCTGTTCCTTTATTGCACACATTTCTAATTTCCTGTTTAATACCATCTCCGACCTCACTACTACTGTTAGGTGGCCTGTACACAACTCCCACCAGCGTCTTCTGCCCCTTAGTGTTACGCAGCTCTACCCATATCGATTCCACATCTTCCCAGCTTATGTCCTTCCTTTCTATTGCGTTAATCTCTTCTTTAACCAGCAACGCCACCCCACCTCCCCTTCCTTCATGTCTATGAAGATGAGGAGAATGGGTGAAGAAGTGGCAGATGGAATACAGTGTCAGAAAGTATGTGGTCTTGTACTTGGAAACATGGAAACATAGAAAACCTACAGCACAATACAGGCCCTTCGGCCCACAAAGCTGTGCTGAACATGTCCTTACCTTAGAAATTACCCATATGGTTACCCATAGTCCTCTATTTTTCTGAGCTCCATGTACCTGTCCAGCAGTCTCTTAAAAGACCCCATCATATCCGCCTCCACCACTGTCGCTGGCAGCCCATTCCACGCACTCACCAGTCTCTGCATTAAAAAAAACTTACCCCTGACATCTCCGTACCTGCTTCCAAGCACCTTAAAACTGTGCCCTCTCATGATAGCCATTTCAGCCCTGGGGAAAAAGCCTCTGACTATCCACACGATCAATGCCTCTCAACATCTTATACACCTCTATCAGGTCACCTCTCATCCACCGTCACTCCAAGGAGAAAAGGCCGAGTTCACTCAACCTATTCTCATATGGCATGCTCCCCAATCCGGGCAACGTCCTTGCAAATCTCCTCTGCACCCTTTGGTAGAAGAATTAAAAGGATAGAGTATTTTTGAAATGGAGAGAAAATTCAAAAATCTGTGGTGCAAAGGGACTCATGCAGGATTCCTTAAAGATGAATTTGCAGGTCGAGTCTGCAGTGATGAGGGGAATGTAATGTCAGTATTCATTTCAACAGGATTAGAATATAAATGCAAGGATGTAATGTTAAGGCTTTATAAGGCACTTGGCATCACTTGGAGTATTCTGAGCAGTTTTGGTCCCCTTATCTAAGAAAGGCTGTGCTTCAATTGGAGAGGATTCAAAGGAGGTTCAAAAATGATTCTGGGATTGAAAGGCTTATCATATGAGGAGCGTTTGATGACTCTGGGCCTGTGCTCACTGAAATTCAGAAGAATGAGGGGGTATCTCATTGAAACCTATCAAATGTTGAAAGGCCTTGATAGGGTGGATGTGGAGAGGATGTTTCCTATGGTGGAGTCCAAGACCAGTAGACAGAGCCTCAGAATAGAGGGACATCCATTTAGAACAGAGATTAGGAGGAATTAGCCAGAGAGTGGTGAATATGTGAATTTCATTGCTACAGGTGGCAGTGGAAGCCAAATCATTGAGTATACTTAAGGCAGAGTTTGATAGATTCCTGAATAGTGAAAGCATGAAGGGATAAGGGAGAAGGCAGAAGATTGGGGCTGAGAGGGAATGTATCAGCCATGATGAAATTGCAGAGCAGACCTGATGGGCTGAGTGGCCTAATTCTGCTCCTGTATCTTATGGACTTAACCATAGAACACTACAACACAGTAAACAGGCCATTCGGCCTTTCTAGGCTGTGCTGAAACTTTATTCCGCTAGTCCCATTGACCTGTACCCAGTCCATAACCCTCCAGACCTCTCCCGTCCATGTACCTATCCAAGTTATTCTTAAAACTTAAGAGTGAGCCCGCACTTAACATGTCAGATGGCAGCTCGTTCCAGACTCCCACCACTCTGAGTGAAGAAGTTCCCCCTAAACCTTTCCCCTTTCACCCTAAAGCCATGTCCTCTTGTATTTATCTCTCCTAATCTAAGTGGAAAGAGCCTACTCACACTTACTCTGTCTATACCCCTCATAATTTTGTAAACCTCTATCAAATCTCCCCTCATTCTTCTATACTCCAAGGAATAAAGTCCTAACCTGTTCAATCTTTCCCTTTAACTCAACTCCTGAAGACCCGGCAACATCCTAGTAAATCTTCTCTGCACTCCTTCAGTCTTACTGATATCCTTCCTATAGTGAGGTGACCAGAACTGCACACAACTGACTTATGGCCTTATCTCACACGTTTTGTCCAAGAAGCGTGCAATGACCTGGAGGCTGAATTCAAATATCTGCATTCTGCTGATCTGTGTGGAATGGTTATAACTCAGGAGTGGAGGTGTTCAGGCTGAATATTTTCCTTTCCATTCTGTAGGAAAACCCAACTCCAGTGGCAATGGGAACAGAAAAGGCTGAAGTACTCAGCAGGTCAAGCAGCCATCTGGGGAAAGAGAAGCTGAATTAAAGATTGTATATTCTTCGTCAAACTCTGTTTCTCTTCATCAATCTCTGTGCCAATTAAGAGGTCAGTTGCTGTCTTCTGTTGCTATTTCAGATTTGTAGCATCGGCAGTCTATTTTTGTTGATTTTTCACTCCATTGGGAAGTCCATTATCCAGAGAAGGCACGAGTCCTTGACAAAGCTCCTCCTCTAACTCAGTCTCCCAACAACAAAGGGACCTTGGAAAACACATACCTCTTTTCACATCTCAGGAGCCACCTGTCGTGAAGCTAAATCTCAGTGATGAAATTCACTGTCTCCTCCAATGTCACTAATTTTGACAGAATCAGAACCAGGTTTAATGCACAGGCATACACAATGATGTTGTTACTTTTGGGGGGGGGGTGTGTACACGTACAACCTTGCTGTTGAAACCTATCCAATTTGATTTTGTCCACAGCGATCTCTCCCCATTATTAACCCGCTCATGACTAGCACTCTGTTGCCAATATTTTCCTTGGTGGAATTATTCCATTCAGATCTCTATATTGCGTGATGTTAATGTCACACTGGCACTGGCTACCATGTGCAGTCACGGGTGAATTTTGATACTTAAAATGGCAGCACAGAAAACGCTTGACGAAATCAGCAGGCCAGCCAGTATCTATGGAGGGAAATAAAAACCGACATTTCGGGCCGAGAGCCTCTTCCTATAGATGCTGCCTGGCCTGCTGCGTTCACCAGCAACTTTGATGTATGTTGCTTGAATTTCCAGCATCTGCAGAATTCCTGTTGTTTGCGTTTAAATTCACTACTGCGAAGCCTCTTCCGGTGATGCCTACACCGAAGAAGTTTAGATCCTCTCTTCGACGGGAGTTCAGTGAAACCATCTCTCACTGCTCCCCATCTGTGATTTCTTCGGCTCTTCAACTTTTCGACCAGACTTTGACTCAAACTCGCTATCACTGCCATGTATCCTTTCTTGGAACGTGCCTCCGTCGCCATTTTTCATGGGGTGATATACTGCGTCCGGTGCTCCCGATGTGGCCTTTTATATATTGGTGAGACCCGACGCAGACTGGGAGACCGCTTTGCTGAACATCTACGCTCTGTCCGCCAGAGAAAGCAGGATCTCCCAGTGGCCACACATTTTAATTCCACATCCCATTCCCATTCTGACATGTCTATCCACGGCCTCCTCTACTGTAAAGATGAAGCCACACTCAGGTTGGAGGAACAACACCTTATATTCCGTCTGGGTAGCCTCCAACCTGATGGCATGAACATTGACTTCTCTAACTTCCGCTAGGCCCCACCTCCCCCTCGTACCCCATCTGTTACTCTTTTTAATGCACACATTCTTTCTCTCACTCTCCTTTTTCTCCCTCTGTCCCTCTGAATATACCTCTTGCTCATCCTCTGGGTCACCCCCCCCCGTCTTTCTTCCCGGACCTCCTGTCCCATGATCCTCTCGTATCCCCTTCTGCCTATCACCTGTCCAGCTCTCGGCTCCATCCCTCCCCCTCCTGTCTTCTCCTATCATTTTGCATCTCCCCCTCCCCCTCCAGCTTTCAAATCCCTTACTCACTCTTCCTTCAGTTAGTCCTGACGAAGGGTCTCGGCCTGAAACGTCGACTGCGCCTCTTCCTATAGATGCTGCCTGGCCTGCTGCGTTCACCAGCAACTTTGATGTATGTTGCTCAAATTTGAAGTGTCTTGTTGGCATTGAACACTATTATATCTTGTAACTTTCCTTGTCAGATTTAATAACATACCGGTATTTCCAAACAGTTTCCTCTTATTCATGGAAACAATGCAACAGGGTGCCTATTAGAAATTTACTACAAGTGATACAAACAGTTTTAAACAACAACAAATATAGAAGATGGTCATTCTGTCCAAGGTCATTCAGGCTCCCTTAGAGCAGTTTATTCAGCTGCATCCCTTGTAGTTCTGCAGATAATTCTTCTCTCAAGAGTGCACTCAGTTTTCTTTTGAAAGTATTGTTCAGACCAGGCTTACCAGAGTGAACGGGCGGTATTGTAGTGTAGCACCTTCTCTCCACGACTGCGTTTGTTTCCTTTGTGTGCTCTGGTTTCCTCCCACATTCAAAAGACGTAGCACCATGGTCCTGGAGGATTGTTGTTTTGTTTTTACTGTGTTACTGTACCAGCAGTTATGGTTGAAATGACAATAAAAGCGGCTTGACTTGACTTAGTAGAATAGCAAGTAGGATATGCTGTGTTGGCGCTGAAGTATGGGTATATCTGTGGGCTGCCCCCAGCACATCTTCAGGCTGTGTTGACCTTTGACACAAACATTTCACTGTATGTTCCGATGTTTTGATGCACATGTGACAAATAAAACTAATCTGTATCCTTGCACATCATTACTATTTGTTATTTCCTCACAACTTCCTGTAAGTTTTGCCTTTCACAATAGCAGCACATTCCTTGTGGCTGGAACTAAGGAGCAAATTCCTTGATTTGACATTTCAACCATGCCTAACTGGACCCTATGTTTATTTAGAATTTTACAACTTTAAGATGTCATATTTTTATATGTACAACAGTGGACTGTTTAGGTAAGAAGTTCCATGAGATAAAATACTGTATAATACTGAAGTGGGATCTAAATTGTATTTCAATTTCATAGTCACAATGCATTTATAAGCTAATGAAAATATACATTAGTTGATTGCAACTTCAACTGAAACCTCTCTGTTACGGCATTATTTATTGCTAACTGTGATATTTTGTACTGTACCTCCATTGACTAAAGAAGAAAAGTGGACATTTATAAAAGCTGTTTTGAGTTTCTCCACATTTTTAATAGAACCAGATTTATTTTTGTAGTTCTGGAAAGTTAGACACCATAGAATTTTGTCCAACAGTTGTGTGGATCTTAACATTGGACCACCATGTTTAAGCTGGAAAGGTTGGGTTTTGGGCCAAAACTTGACAGCGGGATCCAGGCCCAGAGCATATCAATGCAATACAGCCCAGGTCTTAGTGCGAGGAACAATCCAATGTTTGGACAATTTAAACGCCAGGCCATATGGATTGAAAAGGCAGGGTGTCAGGACCAGAGACAAGGGTTGGGCGGGTTCTGCTCGCGCTCCGTGATGTTTACTTGGCTCTGTGCTGCGCTGAGGCGGAGGCTGCGGGCCTGCCCCAGGCTTCACGTCTGAGGCTGCGGGCCTGCCCCAGGCTTCGCGTCTGAGGCTGCGGGCCTGCCCCAGGCTTCGCGTCTGAGGCTGCGGGCCTGCCCCAGGCTTCGCGTCTGAGGCTGCGGGCCTGCCCCAGGCTTCGCGTCTGAGGCTGCGGGCCTGCCCCAGGCTTCGCGTCTGAGGCTGAGGGCCTGCCCCAGGCTTCGTGTCTGAGGACTCACTTTAATTGTATTTGCTTACTTTTATTGTTTGTACTCTCTGCACATTGGGTATTTGACAGTTTTTTTTCTGGGTTCTTTTGGGTTTCTGTTTTGAGGCTGCTTGTAAGGAGACGAATCGCAATGTATACATACTTTAATAATAAATGTCCTTTAAACTTAGTGCTAGAACGATGTACCGGATTTACTTTTATAGTATACAGGCTGCTAATTTAAAGGACAATTCAAGAGTAGCACATTTTCTTGGATGAAAACAACTCTTATTTCACGTCAGTCTAAGATACTTCTCCTTCCTCCTTCACCCAACAAGGCAGGCTTTTACCTCATGCATGTCACTCATTCTGGCACTTTTATATCCACTTTCTTTCCCACATGTCTTAACGCTATTCAGTGTTGGAATGTTAGATGTGCAGACTGAGCTGTGAGTTTCATTAAGTTGTTGACAGGAACAGTAATGGATCTGACCACAATCAACCTAATACTACCACTTGCACTTTCTTGCAGAGGTCATTGGATTAGGAGAGGAACCTGGATTGGCTGGCCCAGTCCTTGGGCCTAGGACAGAGGGGTCAGTTTTAGTATCATCTCAACTAGTTTGACCTGAGACAGCCCCAAGCCATATTTAATGCATTACCTTGACTTCTTTTCCTTTGAAAGTCACAGGATCCAGCGCCTTTATTTTAACTGAGATTAATGACACTTTGATCAGGATCTTATTGCTTATTTACTAAGTTGCCCCATCTGTCTTTCTATAAGTATCACCGTTCCTCTGGTAGTGTCAAATAACTTGCATATTAAATAAAGAATTGGCTTGCAAAGTCAGCCCAGCAAAGGTTACACAAAATAAAAGTCTGGTGTTCATTTTGGCTCTTCTGTTTCCAACCTACTTAAAACAAAGCATAAAGTTTCAGCTGCATGTAAACTATCACCGTGGCAGAGGTGGGAGCTGGAGTCAACATATACAGTATGTGTAAAAGTCTTAGGCACATATATAGCCAGACACCTAGGACTTTTGCACAGTGCTGTAGTAATTTTGTGTTACACTGTACTGCTGCCACAGATAAGAACAAATTCTGTGATATGTGAGTGATGATCAATCTGATTCTGTTATGAGTCTCTATTGTGGACTGGGAGCGGGAAGGGAGCAGGGAAAGGGGAATCATGTTGGGACAAGGGGAAGGGAGAAGAGTGGGAGCGGGAAACATCAGAGACTTTCTATAATGATCAATTAACCGGTTGTTTGGAATCAAGTGACCTTACCTGGTGTCTCAGAACTGAGTGTGTCTGCACCCCCACCACCACCCCCGCCCCGGAACTTCTTTTCTGCCCCCGTCCCGCACCCCTCCCATGGAGCTCCACCCTCACCATTCCCAACATCTATTGGTCCTGTCAGATTTACAACTCACTCTCTGCTCCACATTGACAAATACGGCACTGTGTGCAAAAGTCTCGGGCACCCTAGCTATATATACATGTCTAGGACTTCTGCACAGCACTGTACCTGGAATTATAATAATTCCAGCCATCAAACTCATCCTTTCAATAATACAACTCGGATTATGTTGTATGACAGTTAACTCTATTAATCTTGAGGCAATTTTCAAGTCTTTTTCTTTCCTTCAAATAAAAATTAAGAACAGTCTCTCTACTATGATCTTTCAAGAATTGGAAGGCTACTTTGTTAGTCTTTATACTTCATACTTTATTGTCGTCAAACAATTGGTACTAGAACATACAATCATCACAGCGATTTTTGATTCTGGATTACAAATATTAAATATTAAGATTATTAAAACTAGTTAAAATTAGTAAATATTAAAAAATTAAATTATAAATCATAAATGGAAAATAGAAAAATGGGAAGTAAGGTAGTGCAAAAAAACCGAGAGGCAGGTCCGGATATTTGGAGGGTACGGCCCAGATCCGGGTCAGGATCCGTTCAGCAGTCTTATCACAGTTGGAAAGAAGCTGTTCCCAAATCTGGCCGTACGAGACTTCAAGCTCCTGAGCCTTCTCCCGGAGGGAAGAGGGACGAAAAGTCTGCATACTTGTGTGCATGAATTCAGTTAGCACATCTTTGGTTTGCAACCTCTGGATCAATATCAGGCAGGTTACAGCAAATCCAAGGTTGGATGCAAATTCAACCTTCTGGCAGAGCAGTGGAGAATCTTAAACCTGTTTTTTGATCGTGCTTGAGGTCATCTGCTTGATTGTCTAAATTGTGCTCCTGAGACTAATTTAGATAAGTTAATCGGGGTCCATTATTACCATGAGGTCATTTTAACTTTATTTTAATTGGCAAATCCACTGACTTCCTGCCAAAAGAAGGGGACTGGAAATTGATGAGGAACATTTCTTTGTTTCTCTGGGGTTTCTCCACACTCTCCTCTAATCAGCTCTCCAAATGCTCCAGGCCCTCAACACAATCTTCCTCCAGAATCTCCGGCTGTGTACTCATGTACAGTATGCCAGTGTCCGTTCCAGTCATGAACATGGGCAGCACGGTAGCCTAGTAGTTAGCACAACGCTTTACCATACCAGCGACTCGGGTTCAATTCCCGTCACTGCCAGTAAGGAGTTTGCATGCTCTCCCCATGACCGCATGCATTTCCTCCAGGTACTCTGGTTTCCTCCCACGGTCCAAAGAGGTACCAGTTGATAGGTCAATTGGTCATTGTAAATTGTAGGGTTAAATCAGTGGGTTGCTGGGTGGCGTAGGAGGTCCTGGAGGGGCTACTGTATGCTGTATTCAATAAATAAAGTCAACTAGTAGCAAGTTATTAAATCCAAATCAAAGTTTCTTCCAACACTGATCTCCTGCATTCTCAGCCTTAGCACAGAGTGGAAGTATTATCACTGATCTTAGAAACCCTGAATTGAAATGTTAGAAAGAAAAGCAGGAGCCTGCTACACCATTGGAAAAAGATTGTCCCCTCCCTGTCTGAGCTCTGCCTCCCATGGTTGAGTTGAGTTGTTCTCCGACCTTTGCAATCCACTTGCAAACATTTCGTCACCATGCGAGGAGACGTCATCAGTGTGCTGTTAATTTGTCTCGTATGGTGACAAAATAGATTGCCAAGATCAGGGAACAAGACACCCCAACCATCAGCTACCCGAGCTACACATTTTGAGTTAATTCCTTCTCCCTCCATATTTAGTTTGGCGGGGGGGGGGGTTCCATTTTCAGATGCGCCAACTAGTGAATGATGTTACAAATAGGACACTACATAAAAGCCACTTTGGCTTCATTTAGGCTTTAAAATAGTTTGCCAACGTTCATATACAAAGTACTCAATTTAAGATCTGAAGTGCTTCTGACCTCTGGTAAAGATGTCCTGGAGAACTGAAGATGAAAAATTAAATAGAAGAAAACTATATCAGAAGTACTGGTTAAATTAGTCTTTTGGGGAAAAGATTAACTAAACTACAGTAGTATGCCAGGGAATACCTGATTTACCCATGACTATTTTCTCACCTCAAGGGATTGACTAGATTAGGAAGAAGTAATGGCAACACTTAACAGAGGAAGCAGTCTCGGAGGTCAGAATGGACTTGTTATTCTATATTTTCATGTGTGTTAATTACTCATTAGTTTGTAAAATTGGTAGTTTGCAGTCATAACAAATAGAAGACTTGCAATTAATTTTTATTCTATATTCTCATAGGTCCTGTCTTGTTGGCAAACAGAGCCTGGGGCTGAAAAGACAGAGGTACAACGGCAAAGAGATGACCTACTGCACTGGTAGTTGGTAACTTCAGAGTGAATCATTCTCATCAATAAGCTACCAAAGTTCTACTTTACAGTTGCATGATGTCTTATTTGTATTAGTCTCACATTTTGGAGAAAAAAGAACTAAGAAGACAAAAGCTGGACTGAGGAGTGTAGGTGTGAGTTGGTATAATGAGAAGCTCAAAACAATGGAGATAGTATTTTTGATACCTTTTCTCTGTGCATCTCTTTATAACATCACTACAAACAATGGATTGTTGATAAGGTGCATCTCTGCCAATACATTATTACAATTATGCTCGTATTATAAATGTATGAATGCAATTGTAACTTTCAAGAAATGTAATAAAAAGAAAAACTTTAAATACTCTGGATTTCCAGGATCTGCAGAATCTCTTGTGTTCATGAAGTATTTAAAATGTTTTAAATATATCTTTATCAGTTATTTTTAAAAGAAAATCAAGCAGACCGATCTCATTGTCATCATTGTCCACTTCTCCATCAGGTGGAAAAGCAGAAAAGATGAGCAGCTTTAAGTCCTTGAGTGTCAACATCTCTAAAGATCTGTCCTGGGCTGAACACACTGATGCAATCATTAAGAAGATACACCAGTGGCTCTACTTCATTAGGAGCTAGAGGAGATTTGACATGTCACCAAAGACTAGCAAATGTCTACAGATATACAGTGGAGAGAACTCTGGTTACACCACAGCCTGGTATGATGGCCCCAATGCACAGGATCACAAGAAGCTGCAGAAGGTTGTAGACGCACCCAGCTTCATCATGGGTAGAACCATCTCCACCATTGAGGATGTGTTCAGGAAGCGGTGGCTCAAGAAAGCAGCATCCATCAGTTTGGAGCTGCTTCAACCAGGACCTGCTCTCTTCTCATTACTATCACCAAGGAGGAGGTACAGGAGCCTCAAGATCCATGTTTAATGATTCAGGAACATCTCCTTCCCCTCCATCAAATTTCTGAATAGTTCATGTTTTTTCCTGCACTATTTAGTTATTAGTGTCTTATTAGGTATAGTAATCTGATGACTTTTCACCGCACTGCTGCTGCAAAACAACAAATTTCACCTCATTTAAAACAGTAATAATAAACCAGATTCTGATTCTTTGCAAAGCTTCAGATCCACCCTCTGTTGGATCTCTGTTTATTTTCTGATCCTTCGGGTTCTTCCAAGAGTCAGGAATAATGAGTAGTCTTAATTCTAAGATTTCAGTTTACTTTAGAGTACAAACAAAAATACAAATATTCAGCAAACTAAATAGGAGAGAAATGATGCTAAGAGGTGTACGGATGTGAAAGCAAAGGAATAAAGAAGCCAAGAGGCACTTCTGAAAAATATCTCACTTTATAGATGAGACATTCTTTAGATAGGAATAAATTAGATAATAGGCCACATAACTGGAACAATTACATTTCGTGGGTAATGTGCTAAAACTTCACCAATGAAAAAGGTGATAGAGGTCGACCTTCTATAATCCGGCACCACTGGGACCTGAGGAGTGCCGGATTAGTGAAAATGCCAAATTACAGAAGGATCATTTTAAGCAATAGCTAACCGACTCATCACACCTTCAAAATATCAAAGGATTCAAAGGTTCATTTAATGTCAGAGAAATGTATACAATATACATCCTGAAATGCTTTTTCTTAGCAACCATCTACAAAAACAGAGAAGTACCCCAAGGAATGAAAAACAGTTAAATGTTAGAACCCCTAAGATTCCCCCCCTGCTCCCCCGTCCCATGTGTAAGCAGCAGTGATCAACAGTCCCCCCTCCCCACCGGCAAAAAATAAAGCCACCCACTACCAGCACTCAAACATGAGCTAAGCGATAGCAAAGACTACATTGCACTCGCAGTTACTGAGGGAATCCTCATTAGTTTCTTTTCCTCCGCTTAATAATATGCTTAAATTCAGTGAGTCATCACGTCTGATCTGAGGCTGTAGGCAGAAGAGAACCGAGCGCTGGCCAGGCGACGCCAGAGGGCAGTGCGCGACTGCCAGCAGGCTGGCGAGAAGGTGGACCGACCCAGTACATGCCAGCTACCCTGCCGCTGGCAGGTGAGATGTGCCTCATGCAAATGATGTTAATAAATGCAGGAAAACAAGCAGGAATTGCCTGTCTGTGCTTACAAGAGCGCGCCAACACGTGAACAGATCTAGCGCAACCAAAACAATGCGCAGCAGATTGGTATGGTGGCCCAGGAAATTTGAAATTACAGTTGCGCAGAAAATTTGAAATCAGTGCGGATTAACAAAGGAGCCAGATTACAGGTAGTTGGATTAGTGAAGGTCGACCTGTAAACCGTTAGATTAGCTACTATACCACTTTCTGCCAGTGTGTGAGGATGAACAACCACATACTCTGAAAAATACATGATTTTGTTAAAAAGTGCAAATCTTATAAAAAGTACGATTTAAAAAAAAAGCAGGGGTTTCCAACACCTTTCTAACCAGTTGTTCAGTCATCAAATCAGGTCAATTAGACGAAACAGAAAACAATGGAAATCCTCATTAGGTCGAGCAATACGGGTGGAAAATTGCTGTTTAAAATCAGTCATCATTCACTGAAAATGATTAATAATTATTAATTATGAGGCATTAGAGAGAAAACAAAAAGGGTCTGTGACTGAGTGGGAGGTTGAGACTAAAGCATAGAATCATAGAAATTACAAGCCCTTTGGCCCACAATGTTGTGCTGACCATGTAACCTACTCTAGAAACTGCCTAGAATTTCCCTAGCGAATAGCCCTCCATTTTTCTAAGCTCAATGTATCTATCTAAGAGTTTCTTAAAAGACCCTGTTGTATCTACCTCCACCACCATTGCCGGCAGTGCATTCCACACACCCACCACTCTGTGTGGAAAAACTTACCTCTGACATCCCCCTTGTATCTACTTTCAAACACCTTAAAACTATGTCCCCCTTGTGTTAGCCATTTCAGCCCTGGGGAAAAAGTCTCTGGCTATCCACATGATCAATGCCTCTCAACATCTTATACACCTCTGTCAGATCACTTCTCATCCTCCATCACTATAAGGAAAAAAAGGCCAAGTTCACTCAACCTATTCTCATAAGGGATGCCCTCCAATCCAGGCAATGTCCTTGTAAATCTCCTCTGCACCCTCTCCATAGTATCCACATCTTTCCTGTAGTGAGGTGACCAGAACTGAACACAGTAAGTGTCAGACTTACAAGTTTTTATTGAAAATCTGATTGAATAGGCATTAAAAGCAATGAAAATGCAAAGGTGTTGTCAAACTGTAGTAGTTTTATTTGGTTTAAGATATTCCAGTGTAACCTTATGGCAGCATTATTTTAGGGTCGTACCAGTCTCGTTTCCGCCTCCCTGTGAGTACATTCAGGTTTGAAAAAACACAAAATCTTGTATATCATAAACCTAAGAAATTCTGCAGATGACGGAAAACAAAAGTAACCCACACAAAGTGCTTGAGGAACTCAGCAGGTCAGGCAGCATCTATGGAAATGAATAAAATGTTGACATTTCAGGCTGAGACTATTCTTCAAGACTGAAAGGAAGGGAGAAGACACCAAAATATAAAAAAGTTGGGGGAGTGGAAGGAGGATAGCTGGAAGGCGATAGGTGAGGTCAGGTGGGTGGGAAAGGTCAAGGGCTGGAGAAGAATGAATCTGATAGGAGGAGAGTGGACCATTGGAGAAAGGGAAGGAGGAGGGGCACCAGGAGGAGGTGATAGACAGGTGAGAAGAGGTAAGAGGCCAGAATGGGGAATATAAGAAGAGGGGAACTAGAGGGAAATTTTTTTTACTAGAAGGAGAAATCGATATTCATGCCATCAGGTAGGAGGCTACCCAGATGGAACGTAAAGTGTTGCTCCTTTGCCCTGAGGAGGACCTCATCATGGCACAAGAGGAGGCAATGGGCCAGCATATACTCAGTATATAAATGCTCAGATCAGCAGAGAGGACCAGGTCACCTGAACTGATGAAAGGTAATCAATGTGAAACACTAATTGTGTTTCTTGCTCATGGATGCAGTGTGACCTGCCAAGGATTTTCAATGTTTTATGTTTTTATTTCAGATTTTCAGCATCTACAGTATTTTACTCTCACCTGCACGTGTAGATTCTGCTTATAAAACGTGCATATTTTCTACCTGTTCAGAAGTTCTCTAACTCTGTGAAGTGTGCATGAGATTGAGCTAAACTCTTTGTTGTTTGCTTCACTAGTTCTATAAGTAATGTTGATTTTCCTGTACTGCATCAGTGAATAGGAGAATACATTGGATAAGTTCCTAACTGAGCTTGTTAATGGAGATATGCTTCGGCAGAAACCTTTCAACATTAGATATGATTGAAGTAGGCAGTGAATTGAAGTACTCCCTGGCGGGGAAGCCAGATGTACATGGAGATTGGGTCAGAGATAAGGTTGCAGCATTGTAGTCTCAGTTTACAAGTCTCACAATTATTGTGTGTGCAAATTCCCAGGGGAAAAAGATTGAGTACGTGAAGTGGCTGCCTAATAAATCTTCAAAGGTTACAGGGAAAAGACAGGAGAATGGGGTTGAGAGGGATAAAAAATCAGCTATGATGGAATGGCAGAGAAGACCTGATAGGCCAAATGGCTTAATTCTACTCCCTGTCTTATGGTCTTGCATTAACCTAGAAAATGTAGAAGTGGAAAAGAATATTCACACTTACTCTCAGCCGTCACACTCACTTCTTAAACTCTCCCATTAAGGTTCTCAAGAAGCTTTGAAAATTTTTGACTTAACTTCAAAGTCAATTGAAATTCAACAAGCCATACTAAACCTTGCAACATAACTACAGTATTGTTGATTTATATTAGTTGCTGCATACATTCAATCATCTTAGCATCATCACAAGCCTACAGTATGTCAGCAGATTTTGGTTCTCCTTTGTCTCTTTCCATTTCTGTACTTTGTTGACAAGGTCTTGCATAGTAGGCTGGCCCAGTAGCTGTGGATCTGAGGAGTGTTTCCAATCTATCCACAATAAGCTTGATGACAGAAGACAGATCATAGTGGCAGATGGGTGTTTTTCTTGACTGGAAGTCTGTTACATGTGGAGCACCTCACAGTCATACCTCACAGTATGACTGTTGCCCAAATCTAGTCAGCTTCATCTTGAGCATTAGCCTACAAAGTACCCAGGACATCTTAAGGGAGCGGTGTCTCAGAAAGGCAGCATCCATTATTAGGGACCTCCAGCACCCAGGGCATGCCCTTTTCTCGCTGTTACCATCAGGTAGAAGGTACAGAAGCCTGAAAGCATACACTCAGCAATTCAGGAACAGCTTCTAACCCTCTGCCATCTGATCACTAAATGGACATTGAAGCTTTGGACACTACCTCACTTTTTTTAATATACAGTATTTTTGTTTTTGCACATATAAAAAAATCTATTCAATATATGTAATAGATTTACTTGTTTATTTATTATTATGTTTTATTTTATTTATTTTTTCTCTCTCTCTGCTAGATTATGTATTGCATTATGTATAGCTGCTGCTAAGTTAACAAATTTCACGACACATGCCAATGATAATAAACCTGATTCTGATTCTGATATATCACCAGCAAGAGGATGGGGATGATACGAAGGTTTGTGGTGTTGTGGATCATGCAGAGGACTATCAAAGAATACAGTACTGTGCAGAAGTCTTTGGCTTTACAGATTTTTTTTACATGTGCCTAAGACTTTTGCACAGTACTATGTAGGTTATCCATAATCGACACCTGTAACCGGCTGGAAGAGTTTATTTATGTAGGTCATTTAATATGTAAATTTGTAGATAAAAAGAAAATTAGTCAAGTCATAGAGAAGAAAGGTACAGGTAAAATGGGTAGTGGTGAAGGCATTCGGTACACTTGCCTTCAGAGCTGAGGCACTGAGTTGGGACATTATGTTGCAGCTGTACGGGACATTGACTAGATTTTACTTGGAGTATTGTGTACAATTCTGATCTCCACACTACAGAAAGATGTAGATGTGGTACATTAAGACTGCAGAAGCAATTCACCAGTATATTGACTGGAGCTGAGCGCTGCGGTTAGATTAACTTTTGTTCTCCACCTGTTGGAAAACCAAACAGTAGGTTATCAATATGCAATAGTTGAGCACAGCTCCAATTAGATTTGATGAGGTTCCAAAAACCTGCCTTTGCAAATGGAATTTCAATGAGGGTTTTGTACAGGTCTTCCAGGTGGATGGAGATGCATTTTCCATTCACCCATATCACGTTCCTTCATTTAACTGTACAAGTTTTCATATTTCTTTTCTTGCCTGGTGTCTTTATGCCGTGGACCAACACCATTAAGCAAGGTGTCCGTGGACCCTGGTTGGGAGCCCCTGCTCTAGAAGGGAATGGACAGTTGATGTTTCAGGTTATGGCTCTTCATCTGGACTGAAGATGATAATTGTTCATTTCCCTCAGTAAATTTTTACCTCATCTTCCCCATAGTTTTGAGTGTTGCTCCAGATTCCAGCATCTCCTTCCCCTAGTGTCCCCCAATTTCTTGGCTCCGGCACAAATGAAATCTTGTTGTTAAATCAAGATGTGCTTGTAAATGAAGAGAACTTACAGCTCAAAATGAAAATCACAAAAAACTGCAGATGCTGGAAAGCTGAAAGAGGAAAAAAATGTTGGAACCCAGCACCCACGAAAAGAGAAATTGTTTCAGATTGGAGATCTCAGAAAGTCTTTCTCAGAACTTCTCATTTAGTTGGAGGGTAGGGTGGTTAATTTTTCTTGCAAGGCATTGGCTTAAGTGATCACTTATCTATTTACTGACTGAATAATTCACTACACATCAGTCTGCAGAAAGACAGGCCAGAAACTTTCAGATGAGCTTCAACTTTTCATTGACATTAATTCCATTGGCAAAGAAGACAATGCCATTTTTGATTATGCCCAAATGAATTCAAATGTGAACCCTAGTGGGAAAGACTCCTGCAGATGTAGTAAACAACTTGATTAAATCTTGATTAAACCTCCATCTTTGGATAGAAGTTGTGAACGGCGCCAAGGTTCATAAAGGAGAATATACTCTTACATTTGCTGTTCCCAGGGGTTTCTGATAGCAGAGCTGAAATGGCTAATACCAGAGGGCACGTATTGAAGGTGAGAGGGGGTAGGTTCAAGGAGGACGCGAGGGGTAAGTTTTTTACTCAGAGAGTTGAGGATGCCTGCAGTGCACTGCCTGGTATGGTGGTAGAGGCAAATACACCAGAGGGTTTTAAGAGACCTTAAGATAGGCACATGGATGGAAGGAAGATGGAGGGATATGAACATGGTGTAGGTTGGAGGGATTAGTGTTTGGGTGTTTTTGATTTGCTTTTTGGCTGGTTCTGCACAACATTGTGGGCCAAGTGGCTTGTTCCTGTGCTGTATGTATGTATGTATGTATGTATCTATCTATCTATCTATCTATCTATCTATCTATCTACCTATCCATCCATCCATCCATCTATCCATATGGAACACTTTTCCCTTGAGAATGAGTTGTCTTCTCAATTGATTGAGCAGACTTCCCCTTAAACTGTGTTTGTGAGTGGTTTCAAGAGGCATCCAAGGCTCTTACATTTGCTGTCACTAGGTTTCCCTGACAGCAGAAGCAATGAAAGAACTGTGTTACTTTAATAGTGTAGACTGCTTGACATTCTTGTTATTAGTTATTTAATAAATATTGAATGGATCTGAGCCTTATTGTAAAAATCCAATGGTTTATGACAGGGTAAGAATTCAGGAGCTCAAAATTGTCTCAGAGAAATAAGCATACAGTCAATGCTGCCATCTCTCTGCAATGCTGAACATTAACTATGTTTTTGGCGGTCATCATGCAGACATGAAGAAGAAGCAGTGTGGTGATCAGACAGCCAGGAGAGGGGCAGATTTAATCAGAACCAGTCATGACAGTGAGTATTGAGTGGACTGTAGGTTCAGGGTGTAAATCGGCAGCTCCCCAATCATTGTACTTTATTACAAAGGGCGAATTTTCTTACGCTCTGTTTCTGTTTAAGTTATGTGGTGATATATTTCAGTCTTTGGTTCTCCTAGAAGCATCAAGTACCCATTTACATTCATTCCTTGATAAACTGTTGTCATTACATTATACTGTATATTTATTGTGTGGCACAGGTGAGTACTCCTTATCTGAAATGCTTGGGGCTGGAAGTGTTTCAGATTGTGGATTTTTTTAGATTTTGTAATATATAATGAGATAGTTTGGGCTTGCCATCACTTCCAACTCAGAATTTATGTGCTACAAGTAAGCTGCCTTTATCTTACGCTTGATTATCACGCATTGTACTGATGCAGCCATTCAGTGTGTTTGACTTTCATCAGCGACAATCCTCGCAAACTCATCAATGAATTTCTCTGCTGCTTCAGGATCAGCAGACGCTTTATCACCACAAACCTTTAAAAATGTAATGCCATGACTTTTCTTAAACTTCTACAACAAGCCAGCTGAATATTCACAATTACCTTCAATTTTCAGATTTAGATTTTTTTAGATTATGAGGACACTCAGTCCTTGTTTATTGTCATTTAGAAATGCACGTATTAAAAAATGTTCCTCCAGAGAGATATCACAGAAACACGGAACAACCAAGACGAAAACAGACAAAACCACATAATT
The DNA here is from genome assembly GCF_963921235.1 of Mobula hypostoma. Taxonomy (NCBI): domain Eukaryota; kingdom Metazoa; phylum Chordata; class Chondrichthyes; order Myliobatiformes; family Myliobatidae; genus Mobula; species Mobula hypostoma. Next base: position 21,354,787 of record NC_086104.1, on the reverse strand, counting down.
ATAACATATAGTTACAACAGTGCAAAGCAATACCATAATTTGATAAAGAGCAGACCATGGGCACAGTAAAAAAATGTCTCAAGTCCTGATAGCCCCATCATCTCACGCAGATGGTAGAAGAGAGAAACTCTCCCTGCCATGAACTCCAAGTGCTGCAAACTTGCCAATGCATTGGAAGCACCCGACCGCAGCCGAAAACTTTGAGCCTCCAACCAGCCCTTTGACACTGAGCACCATCTCTGCCGAGCGCTTTGACCCTGCCCCGGCCTTCTCCTCCGGAGCTTCTGGATTACACAGTAGCAGCGACAGCAAAGCAGGCATTTCAGAAATTTCACAGATGTTCCTCTATGCTCTCACGTCTGTCTCCATCAAATCAGGATTGTGCATGGCACCCTACTTGACAGATAACAAATATCATTCATCGGAGTGGCCACTGCAAGCTGGGTCACGCTGCCATCTTCTCCTCCTTGTTCATGATCAGCACACCGTTAAGCAGTGCGTGTTCACTCTGACACTGCCAAATTCACTCTTTCAATACATGATTAAGATCTTCAGTTTTCACTTTACGCAGTGTTTTTCTATTTTTCATTAATGAGGTCATGTCTCACAGTTATCTGTGGTGTACAGAGACCAGCGCATGACCAGGGAACCTTCCCACTGCCTTGTGGAATTTTCCGTTTGTGACGTCTTGTCAGCACTCAAAAAATTACAGTTTTTGGATTTTGGAATTTTGGATACGGGGTGCCCAACCTGTATCAAGAAATGCTTCTGGGCTTTCTTTTGTGAGGTTATGAAGGAAACTAACCAGTTATTGAAATAGACCATGGCTCTCATTAACACTTTATTTGATTACAGAAATGCATCTGCTTTGAGAAACAATTAGCGGGGAATATAGTGTATATGTAGACTCTTTGGACCACTGCTTAATGTTAGGTTGCATTTTATTGACTTTTCTGCTAAAACAGAAGTCCATTCTTCTCAGAAATGTAGGCTTTTATCTGCATGACTAATCTTTAAGTGGATCTTTGGTATTTTTAAGACTGGCTTTATTTGTCATATGTACACCGAAATATTGAAACATACAGTGAAATACGTAACTTTGCGTCGACTAACACAGTCCAAATATGCGCCAGGGCAGCCTACAGGTGTCACACGCTTCCACGCCAACATAGCATGCCTATCCTGCTAAGTGGGAGGAAGCCACATTGCTGGAATTCTGGTAAATTCTACTCGTACTCAAGGTTGCAGTACACAGGAATTTCACATTTGTGTTTATTGTAACTCTTAACAGCAGTGAACTCCTTACAAGTCTCACAGTTATAACATCATTCTAGATTAGCAGGAACTGGTGGGATTTTTTTTGTATTAAAGATTTATTGTGGGATTTTGTTTCTCAATATGCACAGTGTTTCCTCTGGAAAAGAAGCAAATGCTATCAGTGTTTCTGCACTTATAGCACAGCGGGGAATCACTGCACGGTTCTTTTGGATTCTTATTATATCATAGTGAAACAGTAGAGATTTGCTCCCTTGACTGTGCACATTAATCAAATTCTATTTCTCACTCTCCTTAAACTCAAAGTTCAAAGTACATTTATTATCAAAGTATGTATACTTTATACAACTTTGAGATTCATCTCCTTACAGGCAGTCACAAAACAAATAAACTCAATAGAATCTATTAAAAAAGAATCGAACACCCAATGTACAGGAAAAAATACAGATCATGTAAACAATAAAATTAAACAAATAACATTCAGAACTGAAGTTCATGATGGTGAGATAATAGCCATGAAGCCAGTCACAGCCAATCCAGAAGCCTGTTACTGCAGGCCGCAGCCTCAGTTCAGCACAGAGACGAGTAAACGTCGGGGAGCAGTGAGCAAAACACCGGCCAGTCCCGTGTCTCCAGTTCTTTTCAATCTGGCCCGGTGCTTAAATTGGCCAAACCGCTGTTCATTTCTCACTTTCAGATCGCGGCCCTGTTCTTTCGATATGCTCTCAGGCCAGGAACCTGCCACCTCAGCTCAGCCTTGCACTTACATCAATCAAGCAGCAGTTCCACGCTCTTGGGCCTGGGCCTCTCTTCCTCACCTTGGCTCTGCCACTTTGAATCACCTCCAAGTCCGCTCCAGCAGTCAAAGATCGGCTCACTCCCCGCTCTTGGGACTGGGCCCCACCGCCTACATGTCATGCCACTACCGTCCTGCACCTTTGAGAGTTCTGTTCACACCACAAAAATGTCAGCTCGTACAGGCAGTTCAACAGCCCAACTCTGAAAGGGAAGTTACAGGCTATTGATTGCAGTGGTCATTTTTGAGAAACAGTGTGAGTAATAAAGTAGTTAATAGTTGTGTTTGATGCCAGCAAGTCACCAGTGCAATCTTAAATCTTAAGCTGTCGCTGCAGTGGTGTTAACTTATTGAATAATCAGGCAAGAATCCACAATATTATGGAAATATTCCCAAAACAAAAATGAATGTATTTGTAATTCTCTGGAAGCTTAGCTTTCAAGGTAGTGCCAGTCCTCCCTTTGATAATGTGATATGGTGTATCTGTAAATTATGAGGTTTACTTTATATTTTCCCTTGAGCCTGCTCATCCATTTAATAAGATTGTGGCTGATTTGGTTACAACCTCAAAACTGCATTCCCGTCTGCCCGTGCCCATTTTATTTCGATTATTTAATTTGAGGTACAGCACAGTAACAGGCCCATCCAGGCCGACAAGCCTGTGCCACTCAGTTGCACTGATGTGACCAATTAGTCTGCCAACCCGTACATGTTTGGAATGTGGAGGAAGCCGGAACAGCTGGCGGATACCCACCCGGTCATGGGTGGGGGGGGGGGATGGACGTACAAACTCCTCAGAGACAGTGGCAGGAATTGAATCCAGGCCGGGTCACTGATGTTGTAATAGCTTCACGCTAACTGCTATGCTGCCATGCCACCCCAACAACTAAGTGCAAGATGCCTCTAGTCTCTCGGCAGCAGAGCTGCTTTGCCAAATCACATGGTCTATACCTCTCTATTCCCTGCGTCTTTCTAAATGTCTCAAGCAATACAAGGATGTTGCTGGGATTGGAAGACTGGAGTCAAAAGGAAAGACTGAATAGGTTAGGACTTTATTCCTTGGAACGTAGGTGACTGAAAGGAGATTTGATAGAGGAATACAAAACTATGAGGGGTATTGACAGGATAAATGGAAGCAGGCTTTTTCCACTGAGGTTGGGTGGGACTACAACTAGAGGTCATGGGTTAAGGGTGAAAGGTGAGTAGTTTAAGCAGAACATGAGGAGAAGTTTTTTCGCTCAGAGGGTTGTGACAGTGTGGAACGAGCTGCCAGCATAAGGGGTGGGTGCGAGCTCGATTTCAACATTTAAGAGAAGTTTGGATACGTAGATGGACAGTAGAGATATGGAGGGCTATGGTCCAGGTGTAGGTCGATGGGTCTAGGCAGTTTAAATGGTTTTGGCATGGACTAGATGGGCCGAGGAGCCTGTTTCTGTGTTATATTTTTCTATGATCGATAATCGATAGATTCTGGCATTGTATGGGATGACTGGAAAATTGCAGATGTTACTCCACTATTTAAGAAGGGTGGAGGCAGCAGAAAGGGAACTATAGACCTGTTAGCCTGACATCAGTGGTTGGGAAGTTATTGGGGTCGATTGTTAGGGATGAGATTACCGAGTACCTGGAGGCACATGACAAGATAAGCCAAAGCCAGCATGGTTTCCTGAAAGGAAAATCCTGCCTGACAAACCTACTGCAGTTCTTTGAGGAAATTACAAGCAGGGTAGACAAAGGAGATGTAGTAGATGTGGTGTACTTGGATTTTCAGAAGGCCTTTGACAAGGTGCCACACATGAGGCTGCTTAGTAAGATAAGAGCCCATGGAATTACAGGGGAGTTACTGGCATGGGTGGAGCATAGAAACATAGAAACATAGAAAATAGGTGCAGGAGTAGGCCATTCAGCCCTTCGAGCATGCACCGCCACTCAGTATGATCATGGCTGATCATCCAACTCAGAACCCTGTACCAGCCTTCCCTCCATTCTCCCTGATCCCTTTAGCCACAAGGGCCATATCTAACTCCCTCTTAAATATAGCCAATGAACTGGCCTCAACTGTTTCCTGTGGCAGAGAATTCCACAGATTCACCGCTCTCTGAGTGAAGAAGTTTTTCCTAATCTCGGTCCTAAAAGGCTTCGTTTTTATCCTCAAACTGTGACCCCTCGTTCTAGACCTCCCCAACATCGGGAACAATCTTCCTGCATCTAGCCTGTCCAATCCCTTTAGGATCTTATACGTTTCAATCAGATCCCCCCTCAATCTTCTAAATTCCAACGAGTACAAGCCCAGTTCATCCAGTCTTTCTTCATATGAAAGACCTGCCATCCCAGGAATCAATCTGGTGAATCTTCTTTGTACTCCCTCTATGGCAAAGATGTCTTTCCTCAGATTAGGGGACCAAAACTGCACACAATACTCCAGGTGTGGTCTCACCAAGGCCTTGTACAACTGCAGTAGTACCTCCCTGCTCCCGTACTCGAATCCTCTTGCTATAAATGCCAGCATACCATTCGCCTTTTTCACTGCCTGCTGTACCTGCATGCCCACTTTCAATGACTGGTGTATAATGACACCCAGGTCTCGTTCACCTCCCCTTTTCCTAATCAGCCACCATTCAGATAATAATCTGTGTTCCTGTTTTTGCCACCAAAGTGGATAACTTCACATTTATCCACATTAAATTGCATCTGCCATGAATTTGCCCACTCACCTAACCTATCCAAGTCACCCTGCATCCTCTTAGCATCCTCCTCACAGCTAACACTGCCACCCAGCTTCGTCTCATCCGCAAACTTGGAGATGCTGCATTTAATTTCCTCATCCAAGTCATTAATATATATTTTAAACAACTGGGGTCCCAGCACTGAGCCTTGCGGTACCCCACTAGTCACTGCCTGCCATTCTGAAAAGGTCCCGTTTATTCCCACTCTTTGCTTCCTGTCTGCTAACCAATTCTCTATCCACATCAATACCTTACCCCCAATTCCGTGTGCTTTAAGTTTGCACACTAATCTCCTGTGTGGGACCTTGTCAAAAGCCTTTTGAAAATCCAAATATACCGCATCCACTGGTTCTCCCCTATCCACTCTACTAGCTGCATCCTCAAAAAATTCTGAGATTCGTCAGACATGATTTTCCTTTCACAAATCCATGCTGACTTTGTCCGATGATTTCACTGCTTTCCAAATGTGCTGTTATCACATCTTTGATAACTGACTCTAGCAGTTTCCCCACCACCGATGTTAGGCTAACCGGTCTATAATTCCCTAGTTTCTCTCTCCCTCCTTTTTTAAAAAGTGGGGTTACATTAGCCACCCTCCAATCCTCAGGAACTAGTCCAGAATCTAAAGAGTTTTGAAAAATTATCACTAATGCATCCACTATTTCTTGGGCTACTTCCTTAAGCACTCTGGGATGCAGACCATCTGGCCCTGGGAATTTATCTGCCTTTCAATTTACCTAACACCACTTCCCTACTAACATGTATTTCCCTCAGTTCCTCCATCTCACTGGACCCTCTGTCCCCTACTATTTCCAGAAGATTATTTCTGTCCTCCTTAGTGAAGACAGAACCAAAGTAATTATTCAATTGGTCTGCCATGTCCTTGCTCCCCATAATCAATTCACCTGTTTCTGTCTGTAGGGGACCTACATTTGTCTTAACCAATCTTTTTCTTTTCACAAAGCTATAAAAGCTTTTACAGTCAGATTTTATGTTCCCTGCCGGTTTTCTCTCATAATTTTTTTTTCTCCTTCCTAATTAAGGCCTTTGTCCCCCTCTGCTGAACTCTGAATTTCTCCCAGTCCTCAGGTGAGCCACTTTTTCTGGCTAATTTGTATGCTTCTTCTTTGGAATTGATACTATCCCTAATTTCCTTTGTCAGCCACGGGTGCACTACCTTCCTTGATTTATTCTTTTGCCAAACTGGGATGAACAATTGTTGTAGTTCATCCATGCAACCTTTAAATGCTTGCCATTGCATATCCACCGTCAACCCTTTAAGTGTCATTTGCCAGTCTATCTTAGCTAATTCATGTCTCATACCTTCAAAGTTACCCTTCTTTAAGTTCAGAACATTTGTTTCTGAATTAAATATGTCACTCTCCATCTTAATGAAGAATTCCACCATATTATGGTCACTTTTACCCAAGGGGCCTCTCACGACAAGATTGCTAATTAACCCTTCCTCATTGCTCAATACCCAGTCTAGAATAGCCTGCTCTCTAGTTGGTTCCTCGACATGTTGGTTCAAAAAACCATCCCACATACATTCCAAGAAATCCTCTTCCTCAACACCCTTACCAATTTGGTTCACCCAATCTACATGTAGATTGAAGTCACCCATTATAACTGCTGTTCCTTTATTGCACACATTTCTAATTTCCTGTTTAATTCCATCCCCAACCTCACAACTACTGTTAGGTGGTCTGTACACAACTCCCACCAGCATTTTCTGCCCCTTAGTGTTATGCAGCTCTACCCATATCGATTCCACATCCTCCCGGCTTATATCCTTCCTTTCTATTGCGTTAATCTCCTCTCTAACCAGCAATGCCACCCCACCTCCTTTTCTTTCATGTATATCCCTCCTGAATATTGAATATCCCTGAATGTTGAGCTCCCATCCTTGGTCACCCTGGAGCCATGTCTCTGTGATCCCAACTATATCAAATTCATTAATAACAATCTGCATTTTTAATTCATCCACCTTGTTACGAATGCTCCTTGCATTGACACACAAAGCCTTCAGGCGCGCTTTTACAACTCTCTTAGTCCTTATACAATTGTGTTGAAAAGTGGCCCTTTTTGATGCTTGCCCTGGATTTGTCGGCCTGCCATTTTTACTTTTCACCTTAGTACTTTTTGCTTCTGTTCTCATTTTACACCCCTCTGTCTCTCTGCACTGGTTCCCATCCCCCTCTTGTGAACTAACCTCTTCTCGCCTAGCCTCTTTAATTTGATTCCCACCTCCCAACCATTCTAGTATAAAGTCACCTCAGTAGCCCTCGCTAATCTTTGGCTGATTGGCATTGGCTGATCGGCAGAAAACAGAGAGTGGGAATAAAGGGATCCTATTCTGGCTGGTTGCCGGTTACTAGTGGAGTTCCACAGGGGTTGGTGTTGGGACCGCTGTTTTTTACGATGTATGTCAATGATTTGGACTATGGTATGAATGGATTTGTGCTGAAATTTGCTGATGATACAAAGATAGGTGGAGGAGCGGGTAGTGTGGAGGAAACAGAGAGCCTGCAGAGAGACTTAGATAGTTTAGGGAACGGGCAAAGAAGTGGCAAATGAAATACAATGTTGGAAAGTGTATGGTCATGCACTTTGGTGGAAGAAATAAACAGGCAGATTATTATTTAGATGGCGAGAGATTTCAAAATGCAGAAATGTAAAAGGACTTGGGAGTCCTTTTACAAGATACCCTAAAGGTTGAGTTGGTTGTGAAGAAAATTAATGCAATGTTGGCATTCATTTCTAGAGGTATAGAATATAAGAGTAGGGATGTGATGTTGAGGCTCTATAAGGCACTCGTGAGACTACACTTGAAGTATTGTGTGCAGTTTTGGACTCCTTATTTCAGAAAGGATATACCGACATTGGAGAGGGTTTGGAGAAGATTCACAAGAATAATTCTAGGAATGAAAGAGTTATGAGGAACATCTGAAGTTCTTGGGCTGTATTCCCTGGAGTTCAGGAGAATGAGGGGGGATCTCATAGAAACATTCCGAATGTTAAAAGGCCTATACAGATTAGATATGGCAAAGTTATTTCCCATGGTAGGGCAGTCCAAGACAAGAGGATACAATATCCTACAATAACCTGGGGTATATCTCATCCAGTTCGGTTACTTTTCTAATTTAATGCTTTTCAAAAGCTCCAGCAATCCTCTTTCTTAATGTCTACATGCTCAAGCATTTCAGTCTGCTGTAAGTTATCACCACTATTGCCAAGGTCTTTTTCTCTGGTGGATACTGAAGCAATGTATTCACTGAGTACCTCTGTTGCCTTCTCCAACTCCATGCACATGTTTCCACTATCACACCTGTTCGGTCCTATTCTCACACGGCTCATCCTCTTGCTCTTCACGTACTTGTAGAATGCCTTGGGGTTTTCCTTAATCCTGCTCACCAAGGCCTTCTCATGGCCCCTTCTAGCTCTCCTAATTCCATTCTTAAGCTCCTTCCTAGTAAGCTTGTAATTTTCTAGAGCTCTAACAGTACATTGTTTCTTGAACCTTTCTTAAACTTTTCTTTTCTTCTTAACTAGAATTTCTACATACTTTGTACACCATGGTTCGTTAACTCTACCATCCTTTCCCTGCCTCAATGGAACATACCTATGCAGAACTCCATGCAAATGTTCCCTGAACATTTGCCACATTTCTGCCATGCATTTCCCTGAGAACATCTGCTCCCAATTTATGCTCCCAAGCTCCTGCCTAATAGCATCATATTTCCCCCTACCCCAATTAAATGTTTTCCCAAATGTCTGCTCCTATCCCTCTCCAGTGCTATGGTGAAGGAGAAAGAGTTGTGGCTACTACCTCCAAAATGCTCTTCCACCGAGCAATCTCACATCTGACCAGGTTCATTTCCCAATACCAGATCAAATACAGCCTCTCCACTAGTTGGTTTATCTACATATTATGTCAGGAAAACTTCCTGAACACACCTAACAAACACCTCCCCATCTAAACCCCTTGTACTAAGAAGATGCCAATCAAAGTTAAAATCTCCCATCACAACAACAGTGGATACTAGTCTAACCTATCCTAGCTTTCCTCATCAGACAAACTGTACGTTCCAGATGTTAGTGGTTCTCTGAGCTGCTTCCAATGTGATAACACCCTTCCTTTAAAAAGCCCAATACTTCACACAGTACTCAAGATACTGTGGCTATGTTGACATGGTGGCCCTGTAATTCATTTTGCTCTCTGATCAAGTCAAAGTCAAAGTAATTTTAGCTCTGATAGCTCCAGGGTTCTCGGGTTTGCTTTGGATGTTAGTGTGAAGTCTGTGAGAAGTTTGCATGGTGTTCACCATTGACTATGTAGGTTTCTGCTGGATTCTCTGAATTATTTTCCCCTTCTCAAAGGCACACTGTTAGGTTCATTGGCAACTGTACATTACTCTTTATTCAAATGCAATAAGAATCAAAGCAAATGATGTATTCCCCCCCACCAAGAGATCTCAGAAAAATTTTCCCCCCTTTGGGTATGGATCTGGTAAGATGAGGATTCTTTATTTATATTGATTCCAACTCATATGTAACTCCCAACTCTTCCCAATTCAGGTGGAATTTTGCTTTTGTAGCTATTTGTCAGGTTGTGGCTTCCACATTCATCTAATAACTTCTTTGTAATTCTATTTAATTATTTTTGTATTGAGCCATGTTATTTTTTTCCTCTCACTGTCATTCCAGATCTATTTGAAGAAAATTTTCAGCTTTTGTCAATGAAATTACCAAACTGTATTTGAGGAAACGTCACACGTTTTAAAGCAGGAGTTCCCAACCTGGGCTCCACAGACCTCTCAGTTAATAGCAGGGGTCATGGAATAGAATAGGCTGGGAACCCCCAGTTTAAAGGAGTGTGAAAAAGCAGTTAAATGCTGCAGATGCTGGGAATCCAGAACGACATGCACAAAATGCTGGAGTAACTCAGCAGGTCAGGCAGCATCAAAGGGAAAGAGTAAAGGGTTGATGTTTTGGGTCGAGATCCTTCATCGGGACAGATCAAGGATCGTGGCCCAAAATGGCGACTCTTTATTCATTTCCATAGATGCTGCCTGACCTCCTGAGTTCCTCCATCATTTTGTGTGTGTTGTTCTAATATTCAACACGTATTCTACATAAACCTGTAGAGTTCAAGATGGTGACAGAGTGAGGCAACTTGTGGCAACTGGAGAGGGAAATGGACAGTCAACATTTTGGGCTGAAACCCTTCATCGGAACTGGATTGGATCCACTAAGTCCCTCCAGCAGTTTGTTTTTTGCTGCAGATTCCAGCAGTGTCATGTGTCTGCAATAAAAACAAGTTCAAGTTTAATCATCATTCAACCATACTCCGATACACATGAATACAGCCAAACAAAACAGTATTCCTGCAGGGCCAAGGCGCAAAACACAGTACCTTCAGTCATACACAGCTCAAAGCACATCCAGCACATAGAAGATAGCAGTAAACATACAGTCACACAAAAAAATGTGTAGCCCAAGCCCCTAAGTGACATGCCTCGTAAATTGATGGTGCATGGGTGTTGTCAGCAAAAACGAACAGTTCTCAACAGTCCGCAGGCAGGCATACTCACATATGCATGTCATCCAGCTTGTCTTCCACTGAGTGAACACTGGAGGGCAGCACTGACAGGAGGAAACAGCCCCCAACCCAGTTAAAATGTCTTGCCACACCACCTCCAGAGTCTTCCCTCCTGGACTGCTCCTCCACCTTCGGTTTCACCAATAAACCAGTGAACCGCACTTGCAGTATTTTACATTACTGATGTCTTACAGGGTCTTGCGAGCACAAAGAAATCATCCAGGAGACTCACTTGCCGTTAGACTTCGCTCCAGCTTCGCGTGCCAGCTCCGATGCCTCTCAGTAACAGGCAGCAACACAGTCTGCACCGTCTTCTCCTCCGCTGTCAAGCAACTCACTTTGGTTCTTGAAGTTTTAATATTCAACATTGTGTAGTGATCATAAAAAAGACATTTAAAAAGGACAAAGACACCTTTGTTTAGTGTCGAAGAGGCTGCTGCGTCCAAATCTGTGTTGCCATCTTACCAGAAGATCATATTATTAGTTATTTTCATGTTATTAAAACATTTCTAATTTTGCTAACATCTTGCATGTACTATACAGCTCTGATATTTGTCTTCTCCAGATAGCCACGAAACACAGAAAGATCTTGGGTGTTGATGAAAGGAAGGACATCAGCTCCCTCCCACCCCCCCAACTGCAAGAAAAAGAAAAAAAACAACAAAACTTACAGACCCCAAAAATCCCCCGCTTCGTCCGCAGCAAAAAAAACCAGCGACGATAACAGTCCGTGACCCCGTCACTCACAGAAAAGAACAACGAGAGTAGCGCCAAACCCCTACCCCCACCTGCACACACAAAAAATTAACAGATAACCCACCCGCCAATCGGCCGCAAGAAAGAAAACACGGGAAGAGTGAAGGTAACCAGTATAAGGTACAGTCACATCAATCTCAGAATATCGGAAACATTTTCGTCTGCATATGAGGAGGTCAGCGGCACAAACTCAGTCCTTCTGTAAAGAGTGACCACCGACCCAGGTCCGAATGCCCCAATCCAGCTGCTGACACCCTCCGTTACAATAACCTGTAGGTTGGCCTTTTGAGAATCATGCACTAGGAAGCCCATAAACCCCTGCTGAAAAGAGTTCTGTGTAGGACAACCTGCTTCATTTTTATTTTAAACACAAGAGATTCTGCAGATATTGCAAATCCAGAGTAACACAGGCACAGAATGCTGGAGGAACTCAGCAGGTCAGGCAGCATCTATGGAGAAGAATAGCCTTTCATGTCAGATATAAGTGATCTAAATTTAGAAGGCCTGCTCCATGGCTGCCTCTCGGGGCTGTGTAATAACTCCGGCTCTGAGCCTTGATGCCTTGGCAAAACATTGCTGAAATACAAGGAAGCTATCAGGAACTTAACTGGAAAGTTTCTCCATTCATCTGCTAGTTCTACACTGATGCAGAATTCATTATCGCTATACTTTATGACAAATGGATTCTGATGCTGCCTGGGCCTGCAGAGTTCCTCCAGCATTTTGTGTGTGTTTCTCTTCCCCATGTCATTGTTTTAGATTGGCCGGGTCTATCAAAGATATGATACAACAAGCAAGACAAAAAAGAAGATAGTTTAACATTTTTGAAATGCTTGCCTGCAACATGGGTGTTGCAGGCATTACCCATCCCAAATTACTACTTAACTACATGGCTTACTGTATGGGCACGTGGCCAAATGGGTAAGGCATTGGACCGGCGACCTGAAGGTCGTGAGTTCAAGCCCCAGCCGAGGGAACGTGTTGTGTCCTTGAGCAAGGCACTTAATCACACGTTGCTCTGCAATGACACTGGTGCCAAGCTGTATGGGTCCTAATGCCCTTCCCTTGGACAACATTGGTGTCGTGGAGAGGGGAGACTTGCAGCATGGGCAACTGTTGGTCTTCCATACAACCTTGCCCAGGACTGCGCCCTGGAGAGTGAAGACTTTCCAGGCGCAGATCCATGGTCTCGCAAGACTAACGGATGCCCAAAAAAAAACATGGTTTACTAGGCCATTCCACAGAGGCAGTTGTGAATTCACCACATTGCTATGATTCTGAGCTCTGATATCATCCTGGCTAATTAATGATGAAACTTCCATTGGGGTTTTACAATAATTGGTTAGTTTTGTAGTTACTGTTACTGATACGAAGTTTCAGTTCATTGTTTATTTAATAAACTTACTTTCTTACTACCTGTTACTCTGCTGGCAATTAGGACAGCAATGAAAGTTCTTCACCTCTGGCAGTGTTCAGGGTTTCCTTCAACATGTCAGTGGCTTCCTCTTGGTTTTCACTGACGTCAGTCATGCAAGTCTCGGGTGGAGACTCAGGAATACCGTTGCACTCATACATTGAAAGTTTCTGTAACAATTTTGTATTACCATTCAGGGTTGTTAGCCCTGAGCTGAACCCTGGAACCAGGGGTATCGGTGGGCCACTCTTAATCTGGACTTTTTGGCATGGGTGGCCCTACCAAGAGCCAAGGCATAAAGCCCTGACTTCAGCCAACATAGTTCTTCAGGTCACTGAGGCACGCAAGCCTCCAAACCACGACAAGGATGTGGTCCTCTTGGAGGAGTTAAATAACTAACTGAATTTAAATTTCCCAATTGCTATGATGTGATTCAAATCCCTGGATAATTAACACAGTCCTCTGGACTACCTGTCCGGTAATATAATTATGAGTCTACTGTGCCCTGACATCATATTAATGTCAAGGCTAATGGGAAATGGAGGTCCAGGTATGCAGATTTTCTTTTCCCCATTGCGATTTGATTTGCAAAACAACATTTCATTCAGACTGACAAGAAGCTATGAGAGGAATAGATAGGGTGGATTGTCAGAGTCATTGTTTTTTTCCCATGTCTAATTTCAGAAGGTCTAGTTGGAAGTATGGGCAGAGGAATGGTAGATGAAATTTTATTTGGACAAATGTGGGGTTTTGCACTTTGGGAGGTCAAATATAAGACAAAAGTATACAGTAAATGTCATGTCTCTGTGAACCATGGGTACACAGAGGGATCTTGAAGGGTACGTCCATAGCTCCTCAGAAGTGTATATGGATGCCTATGACCCCAATAAGTTTGAATTTGAGCCTGAATGTTGCTGTTTGGTACTGTTCTATGTTCTAGGCTCCATGGCTAATTTTGGAGAACTTCATGATGTCTTCAACAGCATCTCCCAGACCAGCAGATTGCACAATATTGCAGGAAAGAGGAGCAGTAGGTGGGAAATATCACCACATGCAAGTGCTCCTAACAAGGTGCACAAGTTCCTCTTTGGGGGTATATTGCCATTTCCACATTGTCACTCAGTTCAAATCTCAAACTCACCACCCAACAGTGCAAGAGAAATACCTTCATGGGGCAGACTGCAATGGTTCAAGATGTAACTCAAAGAGAACTGAGGAATGACAATAAATGTTGGTCTCGTCTGCAATAAATTGTTAGAAACGTAAAAAACCTATAGCACAATACAGGTTCTTCGGCCCACAATGCTGTGCTGAACACGTACTTACTTAGAAATTACCTAGGGTTACCCATAACCCTCTATTTTTCTAAACTCAATGTACATATCCAGGAGTCTCTTAAAAGACCCTATCATATCCGCCTCCACCATCGTCACCGGCAACCCATTCCACGCACTAACCACTCTCTGCGTAAAAAACTTACCCCTGACATCTCCTCTGTACCTACTTCCAAGCACCTTAAAACTGTGCCCTCTCATGTTAGCCATTTCAGCCCCGGGAAAAAGCCTCTGACTATCCACACGATCAATGCCTCTCATCATCTCATACACCTCTATCAGGTCACCCCTCATCCTCCGTTGCTCCAAGGAGAAAAGGCTGAGTTCACTCAATCTATTCTCATAAGGCATGTTCACCAATCCAGGTAACATCCTTGTAAATCTCCTCTGCATCCTTTCTATAGTTTCCACATCCTTCCTGTAGTGAGTTGACAAAAATGAGCACAGTACTCCAAGTGGGACCTGACTAGTGTCCTATATTGTCACACTAGATTGGTGCTATTCTCTCAAACCTTATCCTCTTGCTCTTCACATACTTGGGCCTTGGCGTTTTCCTTAATCCTGCTCACCAAGGCCTTCTCATGGCCCATTCTGGCTCTCCTAATTTCATTTTTAACCTCCTTCCTGCTAGCCTTATAATCTTCTAGATCTCTATCATTACCTAGTTTTTCAAAGCTTTTGTAAACTTTTCTTTTCTTCTTGACTAGATTTTCAACAGCCTTTGTACACCACAGTTCCTGTACCCTAACATCCTTTCCCTGTCTTATTGGAACAGACCGATGCAGATTGCCATGCAAATATCCCCTGAACATTTGCCACATTTCCTCCGTACATTTCCCTGAGAACATCTACAAACATTTGTATTTCCACTTTATGCTTCCATGTTCCTGCCTGATAGCCTCATATTTCCCCATACTCCAATTAAACACTTTCCTAACTTGTCTGTTTCAATCCCTCTCCAGTGCTATGGTAGAGAAGATATTGTGATCACTATCTCCAAAATGCTCTCCCACTAAGGGACCTGACACCTGAACAGGTTCATTTCCCAATACCAGATCAAGTACAACCTCTCCTCTTGTAGGCTTATCTACATATTGTGTCAGGAAACCTTCCTGAACACACCTAACAAACTCCACCCATCTAAACCCCTCGCTCTAGGGAGATGTTAATCAATATTGGGGAAATTAACATCTCCCACCATGACAGCACTGTTATTATTGCATCATTCCAGAATCTGTCTCCCTGTCTGCTCCCCAATGTCCCTGTTACTATTGGGTAGCCTATAAAACCCCAGTAGAGTTATTGACCCGTTCCTGTTTCTACCTCCATGCCATCATCCTGTTCTGCAGCCGTGACACTATCTCTGATCAACAGTGCCACACCCCCACCTCTTCTGCCTCCCTCCCTGTCCTTTCTGAAACATCTAAAGCCTGGCACTCTAAGTTATCATTCCTGTCCCTGAACCATCCAAGTCTCTGTAATGACCACAACATCATAGCACCAAGTACTCATCCGCTTTGTTCATGATGCTTCTTGCATTAAAATAGACACATCTCAAACCGTCTGTCTGAGCACGTCCCTTCTCTATCACCTGCCTATCCTCCCTCTCGCACTTGTCTCCAAGCTTTCTCTATTTGTGAGCCAACAGCCCCTTCTGCTGTCTCTTCAGTTTGGTTCCCACCCCGCAACAATTCTAGTTTAAACTCTCCCCAGTAGCCTTAGCAAAGCTCCCTGCCAGGATATTGGTCTCCCTCGGATTCAAGTGCAACCCGTCCTTTTTGTCTCAAAAGAGGTCCCGATGATCCAGAAATCTGAATCCCTGCCCCCTGCTCCAATCCCTCAGACACACATTTATCCTCCACCTCACTCTATTCCTATATTCACTGTCGCGTGGCATAGGCAGAAATCCCGAGATTACTACCTTTGAGGTCCTGCTTCTCAACTTCCTTCCTAACTCCCTGTAGTCTTTTTTCAGGACCTCCTCCCTTTTCCTACCTATGTCGTTGGTACCAATATGTGCCACGACCTCCGGCTGTTCACCTTCCCACTTCAGCATATCGTGGACGCGATCAGAAACAATCCGGACCCTGGCACCTGGGAGGCAAAGTACCATCTGCATTTCTTTCCTGCGTCCACAGGATTACCTGTCTGACTCCCTAACTATAGAGTCCCTTATCACTGCTGCCATCCTCTTCCTTTCCCTACCCTGCTGAGTCACAGGGTCAGACTCTGTGCCATAGGTCCTCCCCCTACAGTACTCAAACAGGAGTACTTATTGTTAAGGGGGATAGCCATTGGTGTACTCTCTAGTATCTGACTCTTGCCCTTCCCTCTCCTGACTGTCTGTCTCCCGAGGCCCCGGTGTGACCACCTGCCTATAGCTCCTCTCTATCACCTCCTCACTCTCCCTGACCAGACGAAGGTCATCGAGCTGCATCTCTAGTTCCCTAATGCGGTCCCTGAGGAGCTGCAGCTCGACGTACCTGGCTCAGATGTAGCCTTCTGCGGAGGCTGGGAATCTCCCGGACATCCACATCTGACACCCAGTACAGAACACTGGCCTCACAGACATAGTTCCTGTTCCTATTCTTCACAGATAATCTACCTGGCCCCGACCCATTATTACTGAAGCTCCATTGAACCAAAGCCCTCCTACTCTGTCTCCCTCTACTCTGTCGCCCACTCCTCCGATGCTCGCTCTGTAAAGCTATCTCCTTTTAAACTCTTCGCGCCTGTCTGACTCGCTGATGCCCACATACTTGCGCAGTCGTCCCTCGATCAAACCTCTGAAGAAAAATCTGTCTCCTTTTTAAACTCTTCTGGCCGGTCTAACACACTGACGTCCACGAGCTTGCACAGTCGTCCCTCAATCGGTGTTGTTTCTCTCCGTGCCTCGTGGCACAGTTGGGTGGCAGCCTTGCCGCCTCTTTAGCATTTGTTTTTTTTTTACGAAGCCAAATTGCTAGCTTGACGCTCAACCCAGCACGGATGGAAAGCGTGCAGGAAGCCGGCTGCATTCGAACCCAGGACCACTCAGCTCAAAGTCCGGTGCGGATGCCACCACACCACCAGCTGGCTACTGCAGTAAACTGAAGACATAAATAAGTTCTAAAAATGGCCAGATTCTGAGAATTTTTGCATGGAATAAAAACGTAAATGACCTCACTGTAAAAAAAAATTCTTTAAAGAAATATTTATATATGACATTTTTCTCTGGTATTGTTTTGGAATTAGGTCATGTTTTCACTTTGGAAATCCAGCATTACGTCTGTATCAGTTTTAATGTATTTCCCTAAAGCTATTTGCAGCAAAGCTGTCTCTTCTCATGACCTGACAGCTTACATTACAATTTTCAGTTGGCTACATTTGCAAAAGTGGCCTGAAGCTATTGTGACTTGTGTACTTTAAACACACCCGGTGATCTCTGTTGAGTCTTGGCACTGGGATGCTTTTTTGTGCACCAAATGTCACAACCATTGACATCAGACAGTCCATTTGTTGAACAGTTGTGTCACTTGTGTTGGCATTTGAGCACATGTGTCTTAGTAAATTTTGTTTATACATATTTCCTTGGTCCCTCGTGTATCATACTGAGGCTTATGGGTAACTATCAATGGATTTTGATAACCAGTCGAGAGATAGCCAATCTTTTGAGGCTGGGGAAAAACTGTTGTAAAAGTCAGTCAGTGAGCTGCATATGGTTACATGATAATGTGAGCCTGCATACCCAGAAATCCAAACTCTCCAAGCCCTGCATCGAGTGGAAGTGGAGAGGACGTTTCAGGAGTAGCAGGAGAGACCAGGGTCTGAGGGCACAGCCTCGGACTAAAGGGAGGTCACTTTAAAACTGAGAAGAAGAGGAATTTCTTTAGCCTGAAAGTGATTAATATGTGGAATTCATTGCCACAGAGAAGGGTGGTGACCAAGTAGTTGGATGTATTTAAGCAGAGGTTCTTGATTGGAAAGGGGGTTAAGGGTTACAGGGGGAAAGTGGGAAAAGGGGTTGAATGGCAACACAGACTTGATGGGCAGAATGGCCTTTCTACTTCAATGTTTTATGGTATTAATGTAAAAATGAAAGGTCCTCATGCAAAAAAATAATGTTTGGCTTTCATGCAGACAAGAAAAGAAATCTCCTACCTCGAATCCTGAAGACTTAAGACTCTAATCCTTTAATAGGTATGAAAGTGCCCCGAATGAAGTATGCAGTACAGAGGTTTAATTCTAGACTGCATCCAGGCGAAGGAACTAGACTGGCCACTAGGAATGTCTGATTGGCAACTAATTGTGAGATTATGCAACCAATTTAATTGCCTGATAACTCCTTGCAATAGAGACCTGCTGAAAAGAATGAAATAATTACAAACAGAAAATGCTGCAAACACTTAGCAGGTAAGGCAGCGTCTGTGGAAAAGAAACAATTAATGTTTCAGGTCCAACATCTTTTGTCAGAACTGGGAAAAAGGGAAAAGGTTTTTCAGTCACAGAGGAGGTGGAGGAGAGATGGGCAAAACCAGGGAGTATAGTCGGCTTAGATGATTTAATGTAGCGGTAGGAATCAGATTATGCTTCTTTGTCTGGCTTACATGTTGTTAACATAAAGACCGTGTGACAGGAAAAATTGAGTCAAGATTTCAGATAGATGACAGGCTGAAATATCTGATACAATGAGAAAGAAAGAACAAGTTGCCTGAAGTTACAGAATTCATTATTGGGCCAGGAAGTTGTAAGCGTACCTTGAAAATGAGGGGATGTTCCTCAAGCTTATGTTAGGCCTTGCTGTAATAAGAGATCATGGACAGATAGGTCAGAGTGGGAGTGGAAGAGGGATTAAGGTGACAAGGATTAATCATTGTGCAGGATTGTGAGTATTACATAGAGGACCAAATTCTTTTACACCATCAGGGGTTCCCAACCTGGGGTTCACCACAGACTCCTTGCTTAATGGTATTGGTCTATGACATGTAAAAGGTTGGAACTTTTGCCTCCGTAGGTGCTGCCTGACTTGCTGAATTCAGCTAGCATCTTGTGTGTGTTACTCAAGATTTACAGCATCTTCAGAATCTCCACAGTTTATTCCTCAGGGAAGGTGTCTGGACATTATAATTGTCTACCCACATAGTAAGTGGGGGGGGGGGGCATTCTTTAGACTGTTGTGTATTCTACTACAGTTTGTAAATTCAAATTTCAGTAACTTAAGAAGGCTACCTTTACCGTGAGTTTTGGTCTTCACCACCATACTGTTTCCTCATGGTTCTTAAAATGACTTTTTTTTCACTCAGTTTATTTCCCCCTTACTCCCTGTGGTCTGAGGTTCCATTGTGTATCAGTAACATGCATGACACTTGTTATGGTTTTAGGCAGAACAGAATAAAAAGTTAATATCTTTAGAATAGGAGGAGATTTTCAGTGAATACTGTATGCTCATCAGTTTTATTGCAGATATATCTTGGTTTGTCCCAATATATAAAGTACAGTCTATTAAAAGTAAAGATTTACTCAGTTTTCATACCTCTGAAATCACTCTTCTTAAGAGTTCAGTGGCCGGCCACGAAGGGTCTCGGCCTGAAACGTCGACTGCGCCTCTTCCTATAGATGCTGCTTGGCCTGCTGCGTTCACCAGCAACTTTGATGTATGTTGCTTTCATTGAGATGTTTATTTTATATGTTTTTGTCATAAATTCATGATTTTTTAAATCTTAAAATAATGTTTGATTAAAAATTTTGTGCTTTTTATGTAAGGTTTTATTTAATGTAGAGTGTAACGGGTCACATGACCAGAGTTTGATAAAAGCATGACTGTGGCATTATGGGTCAGAACCAACATGGAAGCAGAGAAAGACACGTGGCCCTAAAATAACCTCATTCTGCATGTGGTCTAAGAGGCGCACACGGTAATTGATTTTATTTGTTTTATATTGTGTATAATGTTGTTGATGTGCCTTTATATGGACAGTATGATACATTTTTAGTGATTTTATTTGATTTCAGCACACTTCTGTTGTGCTGACATGTTTTGCAGTGGTGTATCTAAGGTATGGCAGGTGCCTGGGCGCCACTTGAAGGGGGGCGCCACTGAGCAGTTTCCATTAAAGTCAGACAAGCCATCCTCGGATAGTGAAATAAGAATTTTCTTCAGACGTATGATCTGTCTTTGATTATCATGGGTGAGAAGCACTAGGATGGCCTTATTTCACAGCATTGTGTAAGAAGACCATGAAACGTTTCTTCACGAAGAAGAAGGAAAGTGGAGCTGAAGGACAGAAGAGACGAAAGTTGGAGGTGGAGGAAGCCAAGAAGTCAAGCAAGTTCTTCATGCCCTTCTTTGAAAAGCCCAGAACAAGTAGTTCGACACGTTCCATGGAGTCGCCTGCACCTGATACAAGCTTGTTAGAGTCCGAAGGTGGATCAAGTACAGATAGGTGACAAGCCAAGGAGGAAGTCAATTCAGATAAATCCGAGTATGACGAGATTAAGAGTGAGGCTGCCACAGACAACGTGGGCATGACAGGAGAGGAAGACAATGGTGGTGGTGGTGATGTTGAGTTTATTGACGAGATTTTACCTCACGAGATTGTACCTGACGACACTGAAACTAGTGAACTGGATGGTGTCAAAGAGCCTCGAACTGTCATACCAGAAGTGATTGAACAGCCTGACTTTGGACTTCTGAAGTTCGTCAAGGATACTGGAAAAGCAATTCTGCCTGACGTGTTGAGAGCAGAAATAATAAAGCTGGGTTCGAAGTATTTCCAGAACAGTGAGGGGCCTTTCCTACCAACAAATAACCGCTCAATGAACAAAACTTGGTTCAAGAGGAAATTGGGAAATGGTCGTGGTGAGGAAGTGACTCACTCTTGGCTGGTCTATTCCTCTTCTAAAAAGTCTGCATTTTGTATCTGTTGTCTTCTCTATTTCCAGTCAGACCATCAATCCTCATTGGAGCAGGAAAGTGGATTCAAGCAGTGGAAAGCACCTGAAAGGATTAGTGTTCATGAAAATGCCAAGAATCATCAGGAATGGTTCACACAATGGAAAGAAATTTAGCTGGAAATAGAGGAGTTATTGACAAGTTATTTCAGTCACAGATTGAGAAGGAAAAGCAGAAGTGGCGTGATATCTTGACGAGAATCCTTCACTGCATAAAATTCCTTGTGACTCAGAACCTGGCTTTGCGAGGACACAAGGAGTCACTTCAGCTAGACGATGACTCCAATGTGGGAAATTTCCTTAGCTTACTGAAACTACTGGCCATCTTTGACCCTGTCATAAAAGAACACCTCACTGATTTGGAAAGTCATCCTGGATCCACGTCTTATCTTTCACTGGGTGTCCAGAATGAATTCATCCACATGATGGCATCCACTGTTCGCCAGAGTTTACTGAGAAGCATTCGTAAAGCCAAGTACTATGGTCTCATGTTCGACTCAACTCCTGATCAGGCACACCGTTAGCATATGTCAGAAGTAGTGAGGTATATGGAAGTTGATTTTGAGAGGAAAACAGTCCATGTTCGAGAGTCCTTCCTTGGTTTTATCCAGATAAGCCAGAAGTATGCTGAGAGCTTGGTTGAAGACATCTTGAAACAGCTAGAGAAGGACGAAATGGAGCTACAAGATTGTCGGTCACAGTGCTATGACAACGTTGCTGTGATGGCTGGACACAAAAGTGGTGTACATCGAAAAGAATAAATGAGAAAAACAACCTGGCAGTGTTTGTGAATTGTGACAATCACTCACTCAACTTGGTGGGTGTACATGCAGCCAAGCAGGATACTATGATGGTCATGTTTTTTGGAACCATCGAAGCTCTCTACGTGTTTTTCTCTTGTTCAACACAGCGTTAGGAAAAACTCAAAAACACTGTGCCTGTGGTTGTTAAGTTGGAGTCCGAAACCAGGTGGAGGGCAAGGACACAAGCAGTGAAGCCCGTCAACAAGTACCTTGAGGAGATACTTCAAGTTCTCCAGGACATGATAGACAATGAAAACAAGACCAGTGAAACAAGAAGTGACGCAAGGCAGCTGTACAACCGCATGTTGAGTTACGATTTTCTGATTTTGCTAGGATTTTGGAACAAAGTACTCATTTGCATTGACCGTATTCAAAAGAGGCTGCAGGATCCTAGCATGAACTTCCACGATGCTGCCCTGGGGTTGAAAGCCCTCTGAGATCATTTTATTGATGGAAGAGAAGTGTTGGTCAGTGAGTCACTCGAAGAAGGAGTCGGTCTCTGTCAAGAATGGAATATTGAAATTGAAAGACGTCAGAGACAAAAGAAACAAATGGGTGATACGAACTTGAGAGACGCTGGGTTAACAGCTAAGGAGGAAATGGAAAGAGTCATGAAGGGAACACTCGACCGTCTTCACAGAGAAATGGACGAAAGGTTCACTCGTTTGCATGACACTGACGCCAAGTTTGGGTTCCTTCTCGATGTCAAGGGACTGTGTTACGGTGCCGACAGTAACGACCTAAAGAAGAAGTGCGAATATTTAGGTGAATTGTACAGCTCTGATGTTGATGGACAGCAGTTATATGAAGAAATTTTGGATTGCAGAATGTTGCTATCAAGGCAGGTCAACATGAAAATATCAAGACCTGAGGAGCTTCTTGAATTTATTGTTCAGTATGGAGATGAGAGCGTCTTCCCCAATCTTCGCATTGCTATTCAGATAATGCTAACCATTGCAGTTTCCATCGCCAGCTGCAAGAGATCATTCAGCAAGTTAAAAATAATACTGTACTTTTGTATTTGAGAGCCTCCATGAGTCAAAGCAGACTCTGTGATCGTGCTCTGATGAGTGTAGAAAGAGAAGAAAAAAAACTGACTTTGATCACATCATATTCCAATTTGCGTCAGTGAAAGCAAGGAAGGTGCAGTTATGATTTTCATGTAGTGCCATAATTTGTTAATTAAAAGATTAACAAGCTTGACTTGTATTTTTGAGCTGATATTATGGTAAAGTTATCTAAAAGATGGGTGTCAGATGTTTGGACAGGGGCGCAATTTCAGTGCTTGCCATAGGCGCAGTTTTCCATAGATACGCACCTGGTGCTTTGGGCCTGTTTATCGGTGGACACCAGCTTGAGAGACTTTAAAAAACTGAGAGATGTATGTTTCAAACCCTTTATGTCTTTTATTTTCTTGTAGTTTTCACGGTGTCTGCTGAAGAAAGAGAGAGAGAGATAAAAATAAATCTCCAAGGATTTCTGTATGATGTGTGGCCATTATTTCATTGGACCAGTGTAGTTACAGTGAAAACGTGCAGCCAACATGGCCGGGAGTTCAAAGTAAGGAGCGCCGCGTGTCCGGGAAGAAGAGAGGAGGAAGCACGATTGCTGGGGCAGTGGGTGGCTGGAGAAGTCGTTGGAGAACAGGCTTGTCGATTCACGGGAGAAAATGGGAGTGTCGGCTCCTGACACTGTCGGGTTGAGAGTACCGCAATTTCATCAAGAGAGATCAACGTTTACCAGCGTAAGCGCCAGCTTTGCAAATATCATCTCTACAGGCTTCAGAGTACAGTGTCTGTTTCATTCCCTTGCTGTCTTCAGGCAGACGGCATCCGGTTTGACTGTGCTACCTTTACTACCTCATGGACATATGTAAAATTTGAAAAATACTTTTTAAAATACTGGTTTATTGATGAGAAAGTAATTGATTTATCATTATAGCCTAATTGTTGTTCTTGCTTTACTAGTGGCATTGTTATTGCTATGAATGTTCTAATGGTGTTTTTGATCTGAGAGTTCAAACGCATAATCAAAAGGAGTATTAGGAGGTTTATTAAATAAACAGTTACCTAATATTAGTACTTGGATTGTACTGACAATTACATAGTTGCAAAAGGTTATATGCATATTCAGCAATAACTTGGTGATAGAAACAGTGTTTTTTCTAAAACATGTTCAATGCCACTTTGAGGAGAGTCGAATCCAGGAAATCTTCATGGGAAAAGAAGTTAACCCCAAAAATGCTGGAGCTTAAGCAACAAGAGGCTTCTCAGAGGGAGAGTAAATTCATCAAGCTACATGAAAGCTGGAAAGAACAAGTTAGAGCTACACGTACCAGACTTAAGGATGAGTGCTCCAACCAAGACTTAGGGGACATGACGGATACTGCTGAAGGGCTGGAGACACAAGTGAGAGATGTGTATGAAAATATACGATCTCAATCAGCACCTTCTACTGAGATTAGAAGAAAGATGGATTCCTGCACAGCAGTAACAACAGATTTGATGGGGCTAGTAAAAGTACATACGAGTGAAGTGGGGCAAGAGGAGTTTGATGCGAAGGCAGAAAACGCAAGACCTTGTATGGTGCTCGATAGAGAGTATGCCTAGTTGATATTTGGGACTACAATCTCCAAATCCACTGTTTGTAGCCACCACTCAAGCTGTTTATTGGAACAGCAGAGCATTACAGTGAAAAGAGCAGAGTGTGCTGCACAGTTTGCTGCAAAGCAGGCCGAAATGGCGATGGAGGAGGCTATTGCTGTACAAAGGCAAGAACTTAAAAGACTGGAAAATCAGAGAGATCTTTAAGTAATCGCCACAAAGCTGAAGGCTTACTCTGAAGCTGACTCAGGTGAGGCCTTGGAGGAAAGTGAATAGCAAGCAGTGAGCCGGCTAATTGTCCTCTAATACCTTACAGAGAAATTAAAGGGGAACAAACATGTAAGAACAATAATAATGAACAAACAAACAATATTAGCAATGAAACATCGTTAGTACAAGCACTACATGACACAATGGTTCTCACCAGACTTCCTACATCCGAGCCCTCAGTCTTCTCAAGACCCACTTAGGTTCTTAAGGCCAATTTACTTGTGTGTCAAATCGATGCTGTAGGTACGGTGTATCCTACATCATACCCTACACTGTAGCCTGAGGCACACCTCCCCAAAAATGTAACTGTGCGTCACGGCGATGCAGACCGCAACAACTGTGATTGGTCAGCTTGGTAGCATCACATTTCCTCCTACGCTGCAACAGCTTCCCATTGGGCGACTGAAGGGCAGGGAAGGAACTCTGGCTGCAATGCTTTCCATAAAGCTTTACAGACCTCCGAAATTATGGAGGACCCTGTGCTTGACGCCAGTTTGTAGCTAGCTGCTACAGCCTGTTGACTTCCACCTGAAGCTAAAACTCGAATGGTGATTGCCAGTCTCTGAGTATACTGTGCGTACACTGATGCGAAATAAATGGTTGAAGACGATAAACCAAATCATCAAATCTGCCTGCCGACATGCTAAAATATTTGAAATGCATTTCTGCATCCATATCTCTCAGTGGCCGAACAAGCACAGAAAATCCACCCTCCTTCAGTTTCAGTCGCCATTGTTTGAAGTTTGAGTTTCTTCATGTTGAGTTTCAACACGAAGAAACTCAACACAGTGGCATAGAAACCCCACCGTCAACTAAGTGTTTTGGCGGTGAATTGCAGAGCGACGCAGACACACCAACGCACAAGTATAAATGCTCAAAACGGCGTAGCCCACTTGCGTAGGCTACGGCGTAAGCTAGTACACACAAGTATAAATCAGCCTTCAGAGTGGAGCACAAGCTTTAAGGCATTGATAGAACGGCGATGCACAAGTCCAGCTGACAGGTTGTTCTACCTACAAAAATACATCAGTGGTGAGGCTCGATCTGTATCGGAAGGAAGCTTCTACAGAAAGAATGATGAAGCCTACGACCAGGCATGGGAGGGTTTGAATGCTCGGTATGGCCACTCCTCTGTAATCCAGTGTGCATTTAGAGAAAAGCTGAATAACTGGCCAAAGATTGGCTCAAGGGAGTCAGTTAAACTGAGACAATTCCGAGATTATCTGATGGTCTGCAGCAATGCCATGCCATATATCAAAGGGCTTCAGGTGTTAAATGACTGTGAAGAGAATCAAAAGAAACTCCAAAACCTCCCTGATTGGGTGACCTCTTGCTGGAACCATCATGTCACAAAGCAGTTGCGTCAAACGTAGGAATTCCCTGATTTCAAGGAGTGTGCTGATTTTGTGGCACCACGAGCAGAAATTGCATGCAATCCTGTAAAATCCTTTCATGCCTTGAAGCCTACTGAAGAAAATTCATCTAGAGACATGAAGCACACAAAAGCTAACGCGTTCATCACAAATGTGAAAGCGTTGGATAAGTCAAGTATAGTGATCGAAACATACAGTGTCGTGGAGAACAGCTCAAAGGATTCAAACGGATGAAAGAAGGTAAACACTTTGTTTTCACCTTGAAACCCAGTCACATGCATGTGCTGTGGGGAAAACCACCCCATCCACAAGTGCCAGAAGCTCGCCAAGAGCCTGCGGAGGACAAGCGAAGGTTCATATTGGACAATAACCTGTGCTTTGGCTGTCTTAGGAGAGGACACAATTCAAAGGATTGTAAGAGCAAAGCTACTTGTGGCATATGTAAGAAGCATCATCCAACACTACTCATGAAGACCATCCTTCTGCTGCAGCAGACACATCTTCTCATGTTATGCAAGCGGAAGAAAACACATCTTCCCTTTCTTGCTGCGTAAACAGAGGTGATGGTGGGAGCACATCCATGATAGTGCCTGTATGGATTTCTTCAATCACCACCCCTAAAACAGAGACCTTAGTGTATGTCCTGCAGGATACACGTGGCCAAGTGGTTAAGGCATTGGACTAGCGACCTGAAGGTCGTGAGTTCCAGCCCCAGCCGAGGGAACATGTTGTGTCCTTGAGCAAGGCACTTAATCACATATTGCTCTGCGACGACACTAGTGTCAAGCTGTATGGGTCCTAATGCCCTTCCCTTGGACAACATTGGTGTCATGGAGAGGGGAGACTTGCAGCATGGGCAACTGCTGGTCCTCCATACAACCTTGCCCAGGCCTGCACCCTGGAGAGTGAAGACCTTCCAGATGCAGATCCATGGTGTCGCAAGACTAACGGATGCCTTTGCTTTGCTTTACTGGATACACAGGGTAGCAACACTTTCGTAGACCAAGAAGTATGTGAGAAGATAGGGGCAGGATTAGAACCAGTCAAGTTAAAATTTACCACTATGATGGGAAAAGATTCCGTTGTTCAGAGTGGAAGAGTTAGTGGGCTTAGAGTTAGAGGGTTTTCCTCGCAAAGTTTTATCAACTTGCCACCTACCTATACCAGAGATTTCATCCCACTCGAATGTTCCCACATTCCGACCCCTGAAACGACCAAAAGGTGGAAACATCTGAATAGAATAGCACAGGAAATACCAGAGCTGATGCATTGCGAGGTCAGACTTCTGATAGGCTATGACTGCGGGAGAGCATTAGCACCACAGCATGTCATCACAAGAGGTGACGATGAGCTGTATGCCATCAAGACTGACCTGGGTTGGAACATTGTCGGCAGCTCACCACGGGTCACAAAGTCGACAGAGGTGACAGGTCTGTGCCATTGTGTATCTGTCAAGGAACTTCCACCATTGACACCAGCCACTGTCATTAGAGCCCTTGAATCAGACTTCAGAGAGACAAACCCTGGGGAAAAGAGCATATCACAAGATGACATACAGTTCATGCAATTAATGAATGAAAGAATACACCGGAATGCAGATGGGCACCTGGAAATGCCCCTCCCCTTTAAGATACGCCCTCAACCGCCAGAAAATAAGCAGCTGGCTCTGGTGCGGCTGAAGCACCTGAAAGGGAAATTTGAGAAAAATCCCAAATTCAAGGATGACTACGTTAAATTTATGGAAGGTGGCTTCAAGGATGGTGATGTGGAGAGAGCTGAAGATCAAACCAAAGCAGGAAATGTGTTGTATATTCCTCACCAAGGAGTCTATCACCCTAGAAAGCCAGGAAAAATTAGGGTTGTGTTTAACTGCTGTGCTAAGTATGATATGGCACGGCTCTGAATGATCACTTACCAGCTGGACCTGATCTCACAACTGGGCTGACAGGAGTGCTCTGCAGATTCTGCAAACACCCAATCGCAGTCATCTGTGATGTAGGAAAAATGTTCCACAGGTTCCATGTAGGCCAAGAGGACAGAGATTACTTACGGTTCCTGTGGTGAGAAAATGACGATACAAATTCAGAGCTAAAAGAATATCGCATGAAGGTCCAGCTTTTTGGAGCAGCATCCTCTCCTGGCTGCGCAAATTATGGAATGAAGTATCTTGCGAGCCAAAATGAAGAAGAGTATCCAGCAGCAGCCAACTTCATCAGAAAAAAATTCTATGTCAATGATAGCCTCATCAGTGTAGAATCTGTGGACACAGCCATCAAACTAGTGAGAGAAGCGCAAAATGTATGTGCAAAAGGGAGATTACACCTCCACAGGTTCATCTCCAACAACAGAAAAGTCTCGGAGTCAATTCCGGACAGTGAACGAGTTAGTGGAGCTCAGAATCTGGATCTCAGTTATGATGAACTCCCAGTCCAGACTGTGTTGGGAGTAAAGTGGAGAGTAATCAGTGACACCTTCTCTTTTAAAGTCGCCCTAGATGAGAAACCAGCTACACAGCAGGGAATCCTCTCGACTGTAGCCTCTGTGTTTGACTCACTAGGCTTCCCAGCTCCCTTCCTCCTACTAGGAAAGAAGGTATTACAGGAAATTGGATGGGACAAACCACTGCCTCGGGAATTAAAGCCACGATGGGAGAGCTGGCTGAATGATCTAAAGAATCCACAAAAACTCCAGATTCCAAGATGCTTTGCTCCTGAAAACCTAGGGAAGGTCCAGAGAATTGAACTGTATCACTTTCGAGATGCGAGTAGCCATGGGTACGGTCAGTGCTCATATATCAGAGTACTGAGTGAAGACAAAGTGCATTGCTCCTTAGTCATAGGTAAGGCAAGGGTTGCATCCACAAGAGTTGTAATCACACCAAGGCTGGAGTTAACGGTTGCAGTGGTCTCCTCAGAGGTCAGCAGTATGCTAAAGGGGGAGCTGGAGCTCAAAATTGACCAAGGGTATTTTTGGACAGATTCCTAGGTAGTCTTGGGCTACATTAGTAATGAAGCTCGAAGGTTTCACGTTTTCGTTGCAAATCGAGTCCAAAGAAACAGAGAAGCAACTGATCCAGCACAGTGGTATTATATCGACACTGATCAAAATCCAGTGGATGACGCTTCCAGAGGCCTCAAGATGGCAGAGCTGATTGGTACAAATTGGCTTACTGGACCCAAGTTTCTGTGGGAAAGAGAGATTGTCACATCCAGGTTAACTCCAGAGCTTCTGGTAGGCGAACCTGAAGTCAAAATGACACAAGTACTGCAAACAATGGTGGTAAAAGAGGACAATTTCTTGGAGAGACTTAAACGGTTCTCAGAATGGCATATGGCATTGAATGTGGTTGCCTAGATCCAGCAACTAGCAAAGAGAGCCAAAACAGCAAAACCCAGAAATGTCGAAGACAGAAGAAAGGCCAGTCTTGCGCTTGTAAAATTGGCACAAAGGGATGCTTTGAAAGAGGAAATGCGAATACTGAGGCATGGCAAACTGCCACACAGCCATTCATTGTCCCAACTTGACCCAGTATTGCTAGATGGTGTTCTCAGGGTGGGAGACTGATTAAAGAAGGCTTCCTTACCTCTCGACTTGAAGCATCCAGTAATCCTACCAACAGATGGTGTCATCTATTCTTGAATGTTCTATTCATAAATCAATTGTACTTGTAGAAAACAACTAAAATGTGTTCTAATGGAACTAATTTCTAAACACCTACCTGTGTGGAGAGTTTAAAGTATCAGTCTTTATCTCAGAGTTTGTTGCAAATACCAATTATTTGGTTCTGGAAATTACTAGATTTATTCAAATATTTGTATAAAAGTTATCATAAATCTTAGTAATTTGGTGGGAGTGTAACTGTCTCAGAGACATGTTTCATTGAGTTGTTTATTTTATATGTTTTTGTCATAAATTTATGATTTTTTATATCTTAAAATAATACTTGATTAAAAATTTTGTGCTTTTTATGTAAGATTTTATTTAATGTAGAGTGTAACGGGTCACATGACCAGAGTTTAATAAGAGCATGACTGTGGCATTATGGGTCAGAACCAACATGGAAGCAGAGAGGGACATATGGCCCTAAAATAACCTCATTCTGCATGTGGTCCAAGAGGCGCACACAGTAATTGTTTTCATTTGTTTTATATTGTGTATAATGTTGTTGATGTGCCTTTACATGGATAGTGTGATACGTTTCTAGTGATTTTATTTGATTTCAGCACACTTCTGTTGTGCTGACATGTTTTGGGCCTGTTTATCGGTGGACACTAGCTTGTGAGACTTTAAAAGACTGAGAGATATGTGTTTCAAACCTTTTATACCTTTTATTTTCTTGTAGTGGACCCGGATCTGGGCCGTACCCTCCAAATATTCAGACCTGCCTCTCAGTTTTTTTTTTGCACTACCTTACTTTCCCTTTTCTTTTTTCTATTTATGATTTATAATTTAAGTTTTTAATATTTACTATCGATTTGTAATCCAGCGAGCATGAAGCGCAGAATCAAATATCGCTGTGATGATTGTACATTCTAGTATCAATTGTTTGGTGACAATAAAGAAAAGTGTCTGCTGAAGAAAGAGAGAGAGGTAAAGATAAATCTTCGAGGACATCTGTATGATGCGTGGCCATTACTTCATTGGGCCAGCGCAGTTACAGGGACTGTTAGTCTGTTTTTCTCTCAGAGGTTTGAGTCTATATAACTCTCTTCCTCGCAGGGAGGTGGAAGTGGAGTTTTCAATTGTTTTAAGGCAGAGGTGGAAGCATTCTTGATAGTCATTCCGATGTAAGGTTATGCTGGGTGGGCAGGAATGTGAAGTTGATATAATAACCAGATTACCTAGGATCGGTAGAATAGGTTTAAGGAGCCAAATGGCCTATTTCTGTTCCTAATTCATATATTTGGTGTACGTACTTTCCCGAGTGCAGAGCTCCTAACCTTCATTACGTCATGGACCCCTACCATTAACCGATGGATCTGTGGAGCACAGGTTGGGAGTCCTCTCCCCTAATTCCTTGGGCAAATCTTTTACTAATCTGCCCTTGTACCACGATGATATTCTTTTGCATCAACTTAGACCATTTTGCCACAGAATATGTGCGAAATCAATAGACATTGTCCTACTTGTAGAGATAGGTTTCTGACTTAATGATATTGGTTAAGGGATAATTGTTGGTTGGTCACAGGGGAAAATGCTTTATTCTTTCTTGAATAAGTACCATGGGATAGTTAATGGCCACCCAAGAGGACAGGCATGTTCAATATCTCAATCAAAAGGCAGCCGTTCCAACAATGCAGAACTCCTTTGATACTACACAAGTCTCCAGTGTGTTGGTGTTTACTCTGGGGCACAAATGCTTCCACTGAAGGCAAGGCCGACACCTACTGACTGTTTACTTAAATCTGAGTGATCTTGTGTGCCAGCTCTTTGAGCTCATTATAGAAACATAGAAACATAGAAAATAGGTGCAGGAGTAGGCCATTCGGCCCTTCGAGCCTGCACCGCCATTTATTATGATCATGGCTGATCATCCAACTCAGAACCCCGCCCCAGCCTTCCCTCCATACCCCCTGACCCCTGTAGCCACAAGGGCCATATCTAACTCCCTCTTAAACATAGCCAATGAACTGGCCTCAACAGTTTCCTGTGGCAGAGAATTCCACAGATTCACCACTCTCTGTGTGAAGACGTTTTTCCTAATCTCGGTCCTAAAAGGCTTCCCCTCTATCCTCAAACTGTGACCCCTCGTTCTGTTTTTTTTTAATTTTTAAAAATTTTATTTATTTATTTATTTATTTATGCTGGAGATAAAATAATTAAGATTTCATAACATAAGTTTTGAGTAAAAAAAACCACAACTGAGTGGACTATAATTGCAAGCCATGCCATTATTTCCTGATATAGAAGCTAAAATGCTGGAAAAACTCAGCAGACCAGGTGATATCAGTGAAGAAACAGAGCAAGATTTACAGGATAACTCCCCTTATTAAATATAAGGTTTTCAATTGATACGTTGACTCCGTTTCTCAGTCTGTAGGTGTTGAATATCTGCTGAATATATCCAGCATTATCTGATTATATTTCAGGTTTTCAGCATCTGCAATTATTTTTGCCTTTTATTACTTCCTGGTTGCAATCAATTTTTTGTTCATCGAGCTAAAACTGTTGGTGTTGGAAATCTGAGATAAATACAGTAAATATTGGAAAAAAGCTCACTATTTCAGGTTGCAACTGTGGGAAGAATCACATTTAATATTTCAAGTCAAAAACCCTTCACCAGAACTCGGACCATAAGAAATGGGAGCAAAATTAGGCCATTTAGTCCATCAGGTATGCTGGACCATTGGATCATGTCTGAATGAGGAAAGGTGCAGCTGACTCATATTGTTTCATATCGCTAAATCATATCGGTACCGGTCCGCTGCCCAGTGGTTGGGGACCACTGCCCTAGACTACATCAATGTCATCAGTGTGTTTTTGTACAAGTTCCAACTGATTATCTAAAATTATGAGAGGTATAGATAGGCCAAGTGGTTAAGGTGTTGGTCTAGTGATCTGAAGGTAGCTAGTTTGAGCCTCAGCTGAGGCAACGTGTTGTGTCCTTGAGCAAGGCACTTAACCACACATTGCTCTGCGATGACTCTGGTGCCAAGCTGTATGGGTCCTAGTGCCCTTCCTTTGGACAACATCGGTGGCGTGGAGAGGGGAGACTTGCAGAATGGGCAACTGCCGGTCTTCCACACAACCTTGCCCAGGCCTGCGCCCTGGAAACCTTCTAAGGCGCAAATCCATGGTCTCACAAGACTAACGGATTGCTATTAATTTCACTGGGTATATCTTGCTCTTAACTTCGAGAGTCTTGTAATCCTCCATGGACAATAGATTCACCTGAGTTCCGATATCAAGCTTGAATGGAATTACTGTCTCATTCACAGTCACTGGAACAATCCATTCTGTTTTACCAGCACCAGCAGTCTATAGGGAATCTACAAAGATTTCATCTATTTCTTCAGCAACTGTGTGCACCTTCCTCATGGTTGCCACGGCTTTGCAGCACTTTGCAAAATGTTCTTCTTCCCACAATTATTGCAGAACACATCTGTGGGATGTGCCTACCTTCACGTTTGGTGTTTGAACCTTCTTTTTTGCTCTGCCATTGCTTTTGGAAATGCCTTGTGCTCTACTCTCTGCTTTCACGGCATGCATGTACTGTTGTTTCTGCTCTATGCAGCTCCTTAGCTTGAGATCGTGTTGTCTCTACTACCTTACACATATCCACAGCCTTTTCCAGAGTCAAATCTTTTTTGCAGAGCAGTCATTCTCTGAGCCCATTATTTGAAGTTCCTCAAACTGTTTTGTCTCTATCTGCTGAGTCTCTCAAATCTCCAAACTCACAGGACTTAGTGTGTGAAGCTCAGCTAAGTATTGGTCAAAGCTGACACCTCATTTTTGGTCTTAGGAAAAGAACACATGTCTATTAAACATGATGCTATACCTTAGGACAAAACACTTCTCAAATTTTGTCACCAGAGTGTCCCATGTCAAGGCTGTCTCACCAACTTGAAAGCTGTTCTAGCTGTCTGAAGCATCTTCACCAATTACACATAGAAAGATAGATGCTTTTAATTTTTTCTCCACCTCCTCACCTCTACTCGCTGCTAAATATATATTGAATCGCTGTTTGAAGCGTTTCCAGTTATCTATTAAATTGCCGATAAACTGCATAGATACAGGGGGACCTAGGTTATCCATTAAGGGGATTTTCAGCATCTCTCAGCTTAATCTCTTGGTGAACTTCTGGAACAATGTGCTGTGTCACCAAGCTGTCTGCCAATCTCACTTGCTTCTAGCGCAGTCTTTTTTCCTCCATTGGAACTAGAGTCTCTTTCTTAGTTGCTCGCGGTATTCATTTACGCTCCGTGTTTAGACCGCATGCTGACTTAGAAACATAGAACATAGAAACATAGAAGACCTACAGCACAATACAGGCCCTTCAGCCCACAAAGCTGTGCCGAACATGTCCTTACCTTAGAAATTACCTAGGGTTACCCATAGCCCTCTATTTTTCTGAGCTCCATGTACCTGTCCAGGAGTCTCTTAGAAGACCCTATTGTATCTGCCTCCAGCACCATCGCAGGCAGACTTGTGACATCATGTTATGTTTCTTCTTGATAAAGGCAGACAGCATGGGTACAAATGCTAACACATATTTATTTACAAGACAGGTTGGTAATGCTCTCTGCTCCACATGAGTATGTGTGACCTGCTCCTGGCTTCAGCTTGACCTAAACATGTGCATCCAGTTCCCCAACGTCACTTCTGGTTCTGGTTGGGCCACCTGCATTGCACACTGGCAAACGAAGTTCACAATAACTACCACAGTAAACACAGCATTGAGTGCAGCAACAATGGAATGATGCAAAGTATATTAGTGCACACTTTGCACCATTCAGTTGTTTTTGTACTTGTTATAAAGAAGTGATGAAATCATGGCCATCGTCGGAGTGGATTGAGTCAGAATGGGACGGCTTTGGCTCAACAGGCTTCGGCGAGAACAGGCAGAGGCCAGGGTAGGTTCCAGTAAGTTTTTTGTTCAGATTGTTTAGAGTAGAGAGAATGCCAGGCAGGATGTTGGAATGCTCCTCTTGCAGGATGTGGGAAGTCAGGGAGCCCTCTGGTGTCCCTGACAATGACACCTGCAAGAAGTGCATCCAGCTGCAGCTTCTAACAAACCACGTTAGGGAACTGGAGCAGGAGCTGGATGTCCTGCGGATCATTTGGGAGAATGAGGAGATTATAGATAGTAGTTACAGGGAGGTACTTACGCCAAAGGAGCAGAGGACAGGAAATTGGGTCATTGTCAGGCGAGGGAAGAGGAAAGAGCAGGCAGAGCAGGGTTCCCCTGTGGCCATTCCCCTCAAAAACAAGTATACCGCATTGGATACTGTTGGGGGGGGATGACTTACCTGGGACAAGCTGCTGTAGCCGGATCTCTAGCACTGAGCCTGGCTCTGCAGTGCAGAAGGGAGGGTAGAAAAAGAGGAGAGTGGTAGTGATAGGGGACTCGATAGTTAGAGGTGCAGATAGGAGGTTCTGTGGTCGTGACAGAGAATCCAGGATGGTTTGTTGCCTCCCGGGTGCCAGGGTCAAGGATGTCTCTGATCGCTTGCATGACATTCTCAAGTGGGAGGGCGATCAGCCAGATGTCGTGGTGCACATCAGTACCATTGACATAGCAAGGAAGAGTGAGGAGGTCCTGGAGAGTGAGTATAGAGAGCTTGGTAGGAAGTTGAAAAGCAGAACCTCAAGGTTGGTAATCTCAGGATTGCTACCTGTGCTACATGCCAGTGAGGGTAGGAATAGGATGCTCTGGAGGATGAACAAGTGGCTGAGGAACTGCTGTAGGGGGCAGGGTTTCAGATTTCAGGATAATTGGGACCTCTTCTGGGGCAGGTGGGACCTGTACAAGAGAGACAGGTTACACTTGAACTACGGGGGGACCAATATCCTTTCAGGGAGGTTTGTTAGTGCTGTTGGGGAGGCTTTAAACTAGATTTGCAGGGTGATGGGAACCAGAGTGCCAGAGCTGACAGTGTGGCTGGGGTGAAAATAAATGATGTTTAAAGTTCAAGCAAATCCGCTAATAGAAAGGTTGTGAGTGGTGGTAAAAATCTTCTGAGGTGTATATATTTCAATGCTAGGAGTATTGCGGGGAAGATGGATGAGTTGAGGGCATGGATTGACACGTGGAGTTATGATGTTATAGCAATTAGTGAAACTTGGCTACAGGAGGGGCAGGACTGGCAGCTTAATATTCCAGGGTTCCGATGTTTCAGATGTGATCGAGGCAGAGGAATGAAAGGTGGGGGAGTAGCATTGCTTGTTAGGGAAAATATTACAGCAGTACTCAGGCAGGACAGATTAGCAGGCTTGTCTAATGAGTCCTTCTGGGTGGAGCTGAGAAATGGGAAAGGTATGGCCACATTAATGGGATTGTATTACAGACCACCCAATAGCCAACGAGAATTGGAAGAGCAAATCTGCAGAGAGATAGCAGGCAACTGCAGGAAACATAAAGTTGTGGTGGTAGGGGATTTTAATTTTCCATATATTGATTGGGACTCCCATACTGTTAGGGGTCTAGATGGTTTAGAGTTTGTAAAGTGTGTTCAGGAAAGTTTTCTAAATCAATATATAGAGGGACCAACTAGAGGGGATGCAATATTGGATCTCCTGTTAGGAAACAAGTAAGGACAAGTGACGGAAGTGTGTGTAGGGGAGCACTTTGATTCCAGTGATCATAACACCATTAGTTTCAACTTGATCATGAACAAAGATAGATCTGGTCCTAGGGTTGAGGTTCTGAACTGGAAGAAGGCCAAATTTGAAGAAATGAGAAAGAATCTAAAAAGCATGGATTGGGACAGGTTGTTCTCTGGCAGAGATATGATCGGTAGGTGGGAAGCCTTAAAAGGAGAAATTTTGAGAGTGTAGAGTTTGTATGTTCCTGTCAGGATTAAAGGCAAAGTGAATAGGAATAAGGAACTTTGGTTCTCAAGGGATATTGCAACTCTGAGAAAGAAGAAGAGGGAGTTGTATGACATGTATCGGAAACAGGGAGTAAATCAGGTGCTTGAGGAGTATAAGAAGTGCAAGAAAATACTTAAGAAAGAAATCAGGAGGGCTAAAAGAAGACATGAGGTTGCCTTGACCCTCAAAATGAAGGATAATCCAAAGAGCTTTACAGAAATATTAAGAGCAAAAGGATTGTAAGGGATAAAATTGGCCCTCTTGAAGATCAGAGTGGTCGGCTATGTGCGGAACCAAAGGAAATGGGGGAGATCTTAAATAGGTTTTTTGCGTCTGTATTTACTAAGGAAACTGGCATGAAGTCTATGGAATTAAGGGAAACAAGTAATGAGTTCATGGAAACTGTACAGATTGAAAAGGAGGAGGTGCATGCTGTCTTGAGGAAAATTAAAGTGGATAAACCCCTGGGACCTGACAGGCTGTTCCCTCGGACCTTGAAGGAGACTAGTGTTGAAATTGCAGGGGCCCTGGCAGAAATATTTAAAATGTCGCTGTCTACAGGTGAGGTGCCGGAGGATTGGAGAGTGGCTCATGTTGTTCTGTTGTTTAAAAAAGGATCGAAAAGTAATCCGGGAAATTATAGGCCGGTGAGTTTAACGTCGGTAGTAGGTAAGTTATTGGAGGGAGTACTAAGAGTCAGAATCTACAAGCATTTGGATAGACAGGGACTTATTAGGAAGAGTCAACATGGCTTTGTGCATGGTAGGTCATGTTTGACCAATCTATTGGAGTTTTTCGAGGAGGTTACCAGGAAAGTGGATGAAGGGAAGGCAGTGGATATTGTCTACATGGACTTCAGTAAGGCCTTTGACAAGGTCCCGCATGGGAGGTTAGTTAGGAAAATTCAGTCGCTAGGTATACATGGAGAGGTGGTAAATTGGATTAGACATTGGCTCAATGGAAGAAGCCAAAGAGTGGTAGTAGAGAATTGCTTCTCCGAGTGGAGGTCTGTGACTAGTGGTGTGCCACAGGGATCAGTGCTGGGTCCATTGTTATTTGTCATCTATATCAATGATCTGGATGATAATGTAAATTGGATCAGCAAATTTGCTGATGATACAAAGATTGGAGGTATAGTAGACAGTGAGGAAGGTTTTCAGACCCTGCAGAGGGACTTGGACCAGCTGGGAAAATGGGCTGAAAAATGGCAGATGGAGTTTAATACAGACAAGTGTGAGGTATTGCATGTTGGAAGGACAAACCAAGGTAGAACATACAGGGTTAATGGTAAGGCACTGAGGAGTGCAGTAGAACAGAGGGATCTGGGAATACAGATACAAAATTCCCTAAAAGTGGTGTCACAGGTAGATAGGGTCGTAAAGAGAGCTTTTGGTACATTGGCCTTTATTAATCGAAGTATTGAGTATAAGAGCTGGAATGTTATGATGAGGTTGTATAAGGCATTGGTGAGGCCGAATCTGGAGTATTGTGTTCAGTTTTGGCCACCAAATTACAGGAAGGATATAAATAAGGTTGAAAGAGTGCAGAGAAGGTTTACAAGGATGTTGCCGGGACTTGAGAAACTCAGTTACAGAGAAAGGTTGAATAGGTTAGGACTTTATTCCCTGGAGCGTAGAAGAATGAGGGGAGATTCGATAGAGGTATATAAAATTATGATGGGTATAGATACAGTGAATGCAAGCAGGCTTTTTCCACTGAGGCAAGGGGAGAAAAAAAACCAGAGGACATGGGTTAGGGGTGAGGGGCGAAAAGTTTAAAGGGAACATTGGGGGGGCTTCTTCACACAGAGTGGTGGGAGTATGGAATGAGCTGCCAGACGAGGTGGTAAATGCGGGTTCTTTTTTAACATTTAAGAATAAATTGGACAGATACATTGATGGGAGGTGTATGGAGGGATATGGTCCGTGTGCAGGTCAGTGGGACTAGGCAGAAAATGGTTCGGCATGACCAAGAAGGGCCAAAAGGCCTGTTTCTGTGCTGTAGTTTTTCTATGGTTTTCTATGGTTTCTATGGAATTCAGTAGGTACGTGGAACTTAGAAAAATAGAGGGGTATGGGTAACCTGAGGTAATTTCTGAAGTACTTGTTCGGCACAGCATTGTGGGCCAAAGAGCCTGTGTTGTGCTGTAGGTTTTCTATGTTTCTATATTGAGGGCTATGGAGATATGATACAGAAGAGAGATGAGATCATACTGAATGGCAAGCAAACCTGTGAAGGCAATAGACAATAGGTGCAGGAGTAGGCCATTCGGCCCTTCGAGCCAGCACCGCACGAGGGGCCTAACCATACTCCCACCCCCTCGTGTACTTATGTTCTGACAAATAATACCCAGACGACAAAATTAAGTCTGACTTGGATAAGGGAACATGATTTACGAATGACTTTATCCTGTTATTTGCTTTACCTACAAATTCCCCTTTGTCTCAGTCACTTGATACAAACTCTCACTGCATCAATCAACTGTATTGTTGAATTCTGTCTTAAGTCTAAAATGCCAAGCCATTTTTTCCCCCAATGAATACTCCCATGGTCCTTGTTTAATCTTAATAATTAACTCATTTCGGCTCCCAATGTGTAAACTTAATGTGCAGGCTTATGTTAAGTGAAATCTTTTTTCTTCTAAGCATGTGTGTTATGTTATCTTCCACAAGTCTGCTGTCAGCATCTGACCTAATGGAAGGTAATCCTTTTTTTAGGAAAAATCAAAGAAGATATTGCATCTACTGTGAATACTGGTTGAGTTGTTATCCTGAAAGCACTTGCTTGCATACAAAAATAATTTAACGGAGCATTCTTTTCTGGAGTTAAAACAAACTCAGTCTTCAATCCCAACATGGCTGTTAACATCCATTTGTATTTCCAGAGAACAAGTTAGGCAAACTTAGTCTAAAGTGGTGATTAACTGTGGTAAAAGATTTATGATTTATTTTTAATTTTGTACTTCGATAAGTGAAATGAAATCAGCTTAAATTCCAATCCGGTCTTGATTTCAAGCTGTCTGCACTCTGCAGCACTGAGATATGTGTAATTGGTGTGAATAATGTGAATGTTGTGGGCACAATTAGTAAGTCTGCAGATGACACAAATTCAGGTGAAGTTGTTGATAGTATAGTAGATAATCTTAGGCTGCAGAGAGATATTAATGTCTTGTAGAGATGGGCTGAAAAATGGCAGATGAAGATTAATCTGTAAGATAATGCATTTTGAGAGCACTAATGAGACTAGGAGATTCACCATGACTGGTGGGGTCTTAGGAACAGAGGGGGGTCTTGGACTATAAAACCATAAATCATTGAAGGTGGCGACACATGTAGTAAATGTAGTTAGGAAACTATATGGGAACGGGCCTTCATTATGAGCTTTGACTAGAGAAGTCAGGAAATTAAACTGCAACTTTATAAATCCTAGTCAGACTTCAGCTGGAGTGTTGTGTGCAGTTCTGGCCACCATGCCATAGGGAGGGTGTGATAGTGCTGAAGAAGGTGCAGGGGAGATTCAGAGATACTGCCTGGGATGGAGTAGTTTAGTTAGGAGAGACTGGAGAAGCTAGGTCCACATAGGTTGCAGAAGGTTCCCCATAGCTAAGGTAAACAAAACTAGAGTTCATAGATTTTCTGTAAGAGGGGAAGAATAGGGAATATGAGGGGGAGCTTCTTCACCCAGAGAGTGGTAAGTACCTGAGAGAGTGGTTGACGCTGGGTAGCTGACAATATTTAAGGAATGCCGAGATGAGCAACTGCATTGCAGAGAAGTGGAGGCTTGGGCCAAGTGCTGGGAGAGTGGACCATTACAGAAAGTGTACAGTATTGGCATGGATGAATTGGGCTGAACAGCCTGTTTCCACCTTGCCTGATCCCATTACTCTGTTGGTGGACGATAAACCCTGGTACACATATAAAGCTTGTCCTCTTCTTCAGGTGGTTATCTAGCATCCTCCTCAACGTCCCTAAGCCATTCGTCTCAGTCATTCAGTTCGGTGGAGGTGTTGGTGG
Organism: Mobula hypostoma; assembly: GCF_963921235.1. Classification (NCBI taxonomy): domain Eukaryota; kingdom Metazoa; phylum Chordata; class Chondrichthyes; order Myliobatiformes; family Myliobatidae; genus Mobula; species Mobula hypostoma. Next base: position 21,314,359 of record NC_086104.1, on the reverse strand, counting down.
GTTTTCTTGGTCAGGACATCAACGTGGTTGGACAGGACAGGCTAGTGCTGATGTTCACTCTAGGAGCATGAAACACTCGACCATCTCAATCTCAGCACAGCTGCACGTGCACTGCCCTCCTTTCTGAAGTCAATGACCGGCTCTTTTTTTTTTGCTGACATTGAGGGAAAGTTTGCTGTCATGACTAGGCTCTCCATCTCCTTCATGTACTCTGACTCATCATTATTTAAGACAGGGGTGGCCAACCTTTTATATTCCATGCGTCAATTTTTTCACTCACGTATTCAGATGTGCCATACAACTATTGTACCCCCATTCAATTCTTGTAAAAATATGTTAATATAGAACTCATGTGTGGAAAAAATTGAAACATGGAATATAAAAGGTTGGCCACCCCTGATTTAAGATGTGGCCCAACTGCAAGCCTGAAGACAGGGTTAGAGCAGAATCTGGTGACCATGCGTCGGTGAGTGTACAGGGAGCAGAGAGCAGAGGATGCAGTCCTGTGAGGTGCTAGTACTCAGAATAATGATGGTAGAAGCATTGCTGCCTATTCTTAATGATGTGGTCTGCTCATCAGAGAAATCAAGGAGCCAGTTGCAAAAGGAGGTGTTGAGGTTCAGGAGCTTGGAGATGAGCTTGCTTGGAATTAGTATTGAAGGCAGAGCTGTAGTTAATAAGCAATAATCGAATGGCGGTGTCTTTACTGTCCAGATGCTCCAAGGATGAGTGCCCCGCCAGGGAGATGGCCTCATCCTGCAGTTTCCTCCAGGCACTCCGGCTTTATCCCACATTCCAAAGACATATGAATTAGTAAGTGTTTCAGGAAGCTGATTGCACACTATGTTGGAGTCTGAAGCTTGGCAACACTTACTGGCTGCCCCCAGCCCATATTCAGACTGTGCTGGTCATTAAAGCAAGTGACACATTTCCCTGTATGTTTCGATGTTTCAATGTACATGTGAAAAGAAAGCTAATCTTTATCTTGATTTATTTTCCTGAATTTTCATCCTATTTATGTTTCCTTTCCAGACATTTATACCTGTTCAGGTACCGAGCATCGGCAGCTCACTTTGTTAGATTAGGCGCTATACCAATGCTCGCTTGACTGTAGTTCTCCCACCTCTTACACCACGCTTTAAAACCTGTCCGTTACTCACTCATATTAGGTATACTTTAACTCCGTAGTGGAGACCACTGCTGGCTGCATGTCCTTAGGACATGTACTTAATGGACACAAAACACTCACATCCACACTACATTGAATTAAATTTACCCTATTTTTATACACAGGGGAAAAAGTCATGGTTAAGCTCACAGCAAGCGCATAAAATGCTGAGGAACTCAGCAGATCGGGCAGAATCGACGGAAAAGATTAAACAGTCAACGTTTCGGGCTGAGACATTTATGGTTAAGCTCACAACCTATTTCTCTGCTCTTTTTACAACATTCTTCTGACCTTTTAACCTTGCCTTTAGTTGTTTCCCCCTGCGGGATCCCCATTTCTTCTCTCATTGATATGTACCCTTCGACCCTGCCCGTTCTCTCTTGCTCCCCACATTCAAACCCCATTCTGCCTCTGCCATAGGAATACGTAAACTGGAGGGATGCTGCCCTCTGCTGTTAGTTAGCTCATGTTACAAGTACTGGCGCTTGTCACAGAAGCAGTGCATTTGGTGCAGTTTATAAAATACAAAACAGGCTCATCGGGCTGCTTTGCACTGCTAACGAAGTGCTCAGTCTCTTACAGAACCCACCATGTCACCCCAGCGTGAGTGTGATAGCATTATCTGAATGCTCATGCCTGCATATTGCAGTGTAAAAGTCTGGAACATATCGGAAGCCAGATCTGATGGAAAGTTAATTGAAGTGCTCTTTAAAATTTTATTTAAATTAATGCATTTAGTCCTTTTGTTCCTCATGAACAACTTTCATGACCTTGATTACTTATTTTTTAACTGTTTCTACTTGGCTATGATCATTAGAGATGTTTTAAACACCTTAAGCTGTAAGAAGCCTATGAAGCTGTGTTCCTAAGTGTCAGTTTCTACCACTTTTGCTGCCAACTTTATTCCTTGGTTGACCACAACAGTGATGTTGGTAGATTATTTGGAACCACAAGGCCACATGGTGTAAATGTGACTGCAGGACCTGGCATGGGAGGGTGGGGAGGGTGGGGAGGGTGCGGGGTTTGATTCAGCCCATTTCTACTTCCTTGTAGTTATCCTGAAGATCCTGTAGTTATACTACTTTCTTGGTAGCTTAGACTGAAGGCAGAAAATTTAGCAACTTGGAATTTTCAATTTGATCTAAGAGTGGCTAATCAGAGCAATAAATCTGAGACCATTCTCAGAGGAGTAGCTACTTATGTAAAGTATGTAGTTATGTAAAATGCCAGACCTACCAAAGAAGCAATCGGTAATCTCATTAGACTCTGTCTGGGTTGCCTCATTTAACTGGTTTGGACCAGTCAAAGTGTAAAGATACAATTACATAAGGCTGGGGTGGGCAGAGCCATGAAACAATGTTGGCTGTAGCCGGGTACAATGACCAGCGAGAAGGTGATTCAGCTAGGTCAGGTGACCTTGAGCCAATGGCTTGGAGATCCAACAGTTCGATTGATGACGAACAGTATAAGACTCGGGAGCTCCAAATACGCAGGGGCGATACCTTTCCAGAGTCCAACCATCACGGATAAGGAGGACCCCACGGACACATGGAGATCGGGACCATGAGGAATGCCTGGCCAGCGTAGACTCCTTTCGTGGGTAATACCGTTTCTCTTCATTGACTCTTCATGGAGGGTCGGGGTTCTAGAAAGGTGTACACAGGTAGATAGACGGTGAACCCACGTACTTTTTAGTTAAGTCAATAAAAGTTACTTGTTGGTAAATACAGATTCTCTGTGCCTCACTGATCATTATTACAAGGGGTGATTCTTGTGAAAAAACAATTAATATACTAATCCTTATGCCTTTTGGAATTTGGGAGGCAATGGATCACACAAAGGAAATCCACACTGTCACAGGGAGAATGTGAAATTCCTTGCAGAGTGGCGGAATTGAATCTGGGTCGCAGATGATTAGATTAGATTGTAGTAAATAAACCTGGCAAGTATAAAATCAATAAATTCCTCCCATTTTTTTGTTTTGCTTTTGGTTTCCAGATAGATTCTATAAAAATGAAAGTTCACGTTTCCTGTTGAATTATTGCCAACAAGCAAACAGAACAAGCTCTTTTGGGTGCAGTTCACCTCAGTGAAAATATCATTCCTCATTAGTCCACGCGGTGACATTACCAATACAACCATTCCTTTCTTTCCAGTATTAATTCGCAGTGAAATAAGAGGCAAAGGATGTAACAAATCAGGAATCGTACTTGAATTAAGGGGTTCCCACTGGAACATGGTTTCTTCTGTTAGCACCAACACCTCAATAGTCTCTTTCATTTGCTGATCTTTTCACCAGAAGTGGCAGCGTTTCTGCCCTGTGTACCTCAGTGTGAGAAGCTTCAATCTGATGTTCTGATGACCCTCTTAGGCAACTAAGTTTGGGACCACACACGGCATGGGGCACCACTGCAACATTTCAGAATGTAAAGCTTCTGCAGAAGATCAGAACTCCATTTCCCCACCCCACCCCCAACATTCCTCCCTCTTCCCCATTATCATCTTATCAACAATTACATTAAGCTACATAAAATATACTGTTATTATCAAAGGGCAATGGAAACAGAGTCATTTTTAGGACTAAATTGATATGCAACCGGCTGACGGGTTATTGCAAGTAGCAGAGTCTGAGCAGTTAAAGTTTGCTAGGAAGACCTGTCTAATAACACTACGCAGTGTATGTGGCTGGGCGTCATTACCGACTACGCAGAGGAAAATAGCGCCAACTGTGCCAGTGACGCCTCCCTCCCTGACGCTTTGAGACATGCAGCATAACGCCAGCCGTGAAAGGTATTTCCGCACCACCACCCCCCCCGCCCCAGGTGAGCATGCTTTGTCAGTAACAGCAGCAAACCTGAGAAGGTCTCTGCAGAAGAGTCAACACCCCCTCGTAAGGCAGCCGGACCAGACAACATCCCAGGCCGAGTACACAGGGAGTGTGCACACAACTCACTGACATCTTCAACACTTCACTCATCAGGCTGCTGTCCCCACATGCTTTAAATCAGCCACCATCATCCCTGTACCAAAGGACTCCACACCCTCAGAACTAAATGACTACCGCCCGGTGACGCTGACGCCAATCATCATGAAGTGCTTTGAACATCTGGTAATGGCTCAATCACAAACTCCACTCCTGACACTTTGGAGTCTCACCTGTACACTACTGACAGAACTGCTCTACAATAGATGCTATAGCACCTGTTGTATACCTGGCATGGCCCTGACACACCTAGAAAACAAGGACTCCTTTGTCAGGATACTGTTACTGGATTTCAGTTTGTTATTCAACATTATTGTCTCACAGACCTTGGTGATAAAACTCCTACTCTTCGATTGAAGTACATCACTGTGCACCTGGTTGTTGGGCTTCCTAACTAATAGACCTCAGATGATCAGGACGCACAACCACTCCTCCTGTCCCATCACCCTCGACATGAGTGCACCCCCCCGCCACTTTGCATCCGTGTAATCTCATTGACAAGTTCACTGATGCCATGTTAGTGCAGGGACTCATCATCAACACCAACAAATGAGGAGGCTGTCTACAGGAATGAGGTGTTAAAGCCTGGCAAATAACTTTTTTCTCAATGTCAGCAAGACAAAGGAGATGGCTATCCAGTTCAGCGGAGTTTGCACCACTCACAGCAGTGGAAACTGCAATCGTTTTCAAACTCCTGGGAGTGCAAATCACACACAAACTCTCATGGTCCCAGAACATATTCTACACAATTAGAGGATATAGCGCCATCAGTTCTATTTTCTGAGGCTGAAGAGAGCTGGACTATGCTCATCTATACTCATGGCATTCTACAGATGCACAGTGAAGAGCAGCCTAACAAGCTTGGAATGGAAACTTCACTGCAGCAGACAGAAAGACTCCATGATGGGTAACCAAAACTGCCCAATGCATTGCCAGCACCAGCCTACCCACCATCAAGGTCATACGTACAGCAAGTGTTCGATAGACTGTTGGGTCTGAAGGCTGGTAAGTCTCCGGGACCTGATGGTCTGCATCCCAGGGTACTTAAGGAGGTGGCTTTAGAAATCGTGGACACATTGGTAATCATTTTCCAATGTTCTATATATTCAGGATCGGTTCCTATGGATTGGAGGGTGGCTAATGTTGTCCCACGCTTCAAGAAAGGAGGGAGAGAGAAAACAGAGAATTATAGACCGGTTAGCCTGATGTCAGTGGTGGGAAAGATGCTGGAGTCAATTATAAAAGATGAAATTACGGCACATTTGGATAGCAGTAACAGGATAGGTCCAAGTCGGCATGGATTTATGAAGGGGAAATTGTGCTTGACTAATCTTCTGAAATTTTTTGAGGATGTAACTATGAAGATGGACAAGGGAGAGCCAGTGGATGTAGTGTACCTGAACTTTCAGAAAGCCCTTGATAAGGTCCCACATAGGAGGTTAGTGGGCAAAATTAGGGCACATGGTATTGGGGGCAGAGTACTGACATGGATTGAAAATTGGCTGGCTGACAGGAAACAAAGAGTAACGATTAAGGGGTCCCTTTCGGAATGGCAGGCGGTAACCAGTGGGGTACCGCAGGGTTCAGTGCAGGGACCACAGCTGTTTACAATATACATTAATGATTTAAATGAAGGGATTAAAAATAACATTAGCAAATTTGCAGATGACACAAAGCTGGGTGGCAGTATGAAATGTGAGGAGGGTGTTATGAGAATGCAGGGTGACTTGGACAGGCTGGGTGAGTGGGCGGATGCATGGCAGATGCAGTTTAACGTGGATAACTGTGAGGTTATCCACTTTGGTGGTAAGAACAGGAAGGCAGATTATTGTCTAAATGGAGTCAAGTTAGGAAAAGGGGAAGTACAACGAGATTTAGGTGTTCTTGTGCATCAGTCACTGAAAGCAAGCATGCAGGTACAGCAGGCAGTGAAGAAAGCTAATGGCATGCTGGCCTTCATAACAAGAGGAATTGAGTATAGGAGCAAAGAGGTCCTTCTGCAGCTGTACAGGGCCCTGGTGAGACCACACCTGGAGTATTGTGTGCAGTTTTGGTCTCCAAATTTGAGGAAGGACTTTCTTGCTATTGAGAAAGTGCAGCGTAGGTTCACAAGGTTAATTCTTGGGATGGCGGGACTGTCATATGTTGAACGATTGGAGCAACTAGGCTTGTATACACTGGAATTTAGAAGGATGAGGGGGATCTGATTGAAACATATAAGATTATTAAGGGATTGGACACACTGGAGGCAGGAAGCATGTTCCCACTGATGGGTGAGTCCAGAACCAGAGGCCACAGTTTAAGAATAAGGGGTAGACCATTTAGAACGGAGTTGAGGAAAAACTTTTTCACCCAGAGAGTGGTGGATATTTGGAATGCTCTGCCCCAGAAGGCAGTGGAGGCCAAGTCTCTGGATGCCTTCAAGAAAGAGATGGATAGAGCTCTTAAAGATAGCGGAATCCAAGGTTATGGGGATAAGGCAGGAACAGGGTACTGATAGTGGATGATCAGCCATGATCACAGTGAATGGTGGTGCTGGCTCGAAGGGCCGAATATTGTCTATTGTCTTAAGTGCAGGAAAGTAGCCAGTAACATCATGAAGGATCTCACCCACCCTGCTCATGGACTGTTTGTCCTATCAGAGAGGAGGCTACATAGCATCTATGCCAGGACCACCAGACTCAAAAACAAGCCGTTCTCCCCAAGAAGTAAGGCTGATCAACACCTCCACCCACTAACCCACCTCACCACACCCCCAATAACCACTATTTTATCATTTTCTGTCAGTCACCTTATGTACAGACATCACTTTATGGACATCTAATCAATATATTTATGTAAACTATTTCATGTATTTATAATTATTGTGTTTTTTAAAAATATTGTGTTCTTTGTGTCTGTTTTGTTTTGCGTTGCAGCCGATCTAGACAGAAAATTATTTCGTTCTCCTTTACACTTGCGTACTGGAAATGACAAACAATCTTGAGATCAGTCATTCATTATCTTCCTAAATGACGGAGAGAACTCAGGGGCTAACTAGCTCGCTGCAACTTCGTAAAAACTCAAATGGCATTATCAGGAATATTTATCAATCAAACGTCACTAATTGGTTCCTTCTAGTCCGACAGCATCTATAGAAGGAGTAAACTGTCGACGTTCTTCATCTGTACTGGAAATCATCTGCAAAAGCTCCCGAGTTCTTGATTCCTCCTGCTTTTCTCGGCCGGTGCGGTGGGGTTAGTTCTGCAGCGGTGTGACGTCTCTTTTTAATGCCCCCAAAAAAGATGGCGACAGCGTGGCTTCAGGGTTGGCGATTTGGACGTGAATCGGCCAGCGCAGGATTTCACACGGTTAATCTCGCGAGGTTTCGTGCCTTTCAACCGGCGTGGACCTCTTGACCCAGCGGGAGCTTTGCGAGTGAATTGGACGGTCGGCGAGGCTGTTCGGCGGCATGAATAGACATTAGTTGAGCGAAGTGGGGTACGGATTCGTCGGCATGATGATCTCCGGGTTAATGCGCGTGTGTCGCCCGAGGTGTTGCACAGATTTCGGTTCAAGGGTAAGGCGGCTTTGCGGCCCAGGCGGGCACCGGGTTTTAAAGGGGCGAACGGTGACTGCAGCAACAGTGGCCTTTTGCTGTTAACGTGTTGTTCAGCTTTCCATCAAATCGAATACAACCGTCTGAAACGATTCCTTTTATCCCAGTCGGCTAAGAAGCGCCTCCAGTTCCGAGGTTGAGTGAGGGTTGAACATCAGTCCTCAAGCTCCTCCAACATAATTCCTCATTTGCTGTTCTACCCGCTGTTCCCCCAGCAGGTCGTGTTTTGCTCCAGATTCCGGCATCTGCAGTTCCTTATATCCTAATCCTTCCTTTGTTGTGTGTCAGTCTGATTCCCCTTGTCAAGTTTGGGGATCAGTCTTGATTTAGTGGACAGGGCAGGAGGACATACCCAAAGCAGTTCGAACTAATTTATAAGTACATATGTGTCACCACATACAATCCCCTAATATAATCAGTGAAAGACTGCACCCAACAGGGACAGACAACAACCACTATGCAAAACGAATCCAACAAAATATACAAAGTGCAAAAATAAAGAGAAAAAAGTAATAATACATAAATAAGCAATAAATATTGAGATCATAAGATGAAAAGTCCTTGGAAGTGAGTCCATAGTTTGTGGGAACAGTTTAGTGATGGGGCTAGTGAAGTTATTCCCTCTGGTTCAAGACTTGATGGTCAAGGGTCATAACTGTTCTTGAAACTTCTTCCTGATGGCAGCAGTGAAAAGGGAGCATGGCCTGGCTGATAGGGGCCCTTGATGAATGCTGCTTTTCTGTGACGGTACTCCATGTAGATGTGCTTACTGGAGGGAAGGGCTTTCCCATGATGGACCGGACCATATCCACTACTTTTTGTAGGCTTTTCCGTACCAGGCTGTGATGCAACCAGTATTATACTCTTCCCCCACATCTGTAGAAGTCTGTCAAAGTTTTAGATGATATGCCAAATCGTCGCAAACTTCTAAGAAAGTAGAGCTGCTGCCATACTTTCTTCATAATGGCATTTACATGCTGGACCCAGGACAGTTCCTCTGAAATGATACTTATTTTACTTTTTATTTATTGAGGTAGAGAGCAGAATAGGCCCTTTCGGTCCTCCGAGCTTCATCGCCCAGTATTCCCTGATTTAGTTCTAGCCTAATCGTGGGACAATTTACAATGACCAATTAACCTGCCAACTGGTACATCTTTGGACTGCGGGAGGAAACTGGAGCACCCGGAGGAAACCCACACAGTCTACAAACTCCTTACAGGCTGCGGTGGGAACTGAACCTAGGTCGTTGGTACTGTAAAGCATTGTGCTAAGCACTGCATTACCAGGCCACCCCATATTTAATGACACTCTTAGAGAAGCTCCAGCAAAAGAACTGCATGTGCTAAATCGGTATGCAATAGACCAGCAATCTTAGAACCAGTGGGTCAGATGCAATCTCTGCAGTACTCCTACATATAATTGTAAAAGTTGTTTAACAACTGTTGAGATAAAGAGACTGAAAGACTATCTTGAACTGTAATTGGACCTAACACCATCCTCTCAGCATTTCTGGATGGATATTGCAGCAGTGTTTATCCAGAAATGTTGAGAGGATGATCGATTTCAGCTTCTTCCTGACAGAATCAGAGTCAAGTTTATCTTCACTGACAGGTGTTGTGAAATTTGTTTTGTGGCAATAGTGTTGGGCAGTACATAAAATGTACAATAAATTACAATAAGAAATATGTATAAATGATTTTATTATATAAAATAAATTTTAAAGTATTAAGTACAGTAGTACAAAAAGAGATCAAAAATAGGTAGTGTTCGTGGATCATTATCCATTCGGGAGTCTGATGGTACAGGGGAAAAAGATATTCCTGAATCATTGAGTGTTTGTCTTCCGGCTCCTGTGCCCCTTCCTGATGGTAGCAATGAGAGAAGGACGTGTCCTGATTGGTGGGGGTCCTTAATGATGGATGCCATCTTATTGCGGTTTTGAGTTTACAGTCCTCAGCAGCTTTTTCTGATCCTGTGCAGTGGCCCACTCCATACCTGTCTGTTGTCACAGAAGGTGGACTTAAGGCAATTCAGATCACTCCATGTGATTGTCAAGAATCCCGTGAGGGCGATGGCTATGGGATCTGACTTCAACACCGCTAAAGTATGGCACTGTCATCTGTTCAACAATGGTAGAGATTGCCCAGTTATATCCTGTCCCATCCAAAATAAAACAATCTGATTACTGTTTATTCCCAATTATCAACAAAGCAATTTAAATTGTCAGTAGTGCAATGCTCACCCAGTTTAGGTTTTGTCAGTTCAACTTGGTACATTATCTCATCATAATGTAAACCAAAGAGCAGAGTTCAAAAGATGAAGTGAGAATGGTTGCCCTTTACGTCAAGGCAGCTTTTGCCTGATTGTGGCTCTAAGGGGCCTCTACTATTCAGTGGGCATGATTTTGCAAAACTCTGCTTTAATTGTGTAAAGTTGACTCCTACGGTTCTAGCTCATTATTCCAGCTCTAGGATATTATTGCAATAGTTCCTTTGGCAATGTCTTAAGGACGCATGGAAATACTACGAACTTGGGATTCCCCTCCAAGTTATATACCATTCTCCCTTTTAAAAAAATTCCATTTCTCCATCATCAGTGGGTCTGTATCCAGAATTCTGATAAGAGAACCTGCAGCAATTCTAGGAAATGGCTTACCACCAGCTTCTCAGGGCAAGTAAGAATTGAGCAATAAAGACTTCTATCCAAAGGGGTTACAGGCTTATTCTCTCCTGCTCATATACGACTGTGGTGTCTTCTCTGGGTTCTATCCTGCTGTTCGGACAGGACTTAATTAGGGGTTGTAATGTGATCGGGTGTGATTCTGTGAGGATGATTATCTTTTCAGCTTATTTATAAATGGTTGTTCCCTTATTTTAATATTGTGATTCTAGATACCACAGCTAAGGGAAACATATACTTGATATTCAAATTCATGAGTCTTGCAAGATCTTGGTGTTAATGACTCCTCCAGAGTTCAGAACAAGAGATTAAAAGCCTAATCATGGTCTGATCAGGGACAGTCAGCATGGACTCGTGAAGGGCAGATCGTGTCTAACAAGCCTGATAGAGTTCTTTGAGGAGGTGACCAGGCATATAGATGAGAGTAGTGCAGTGGATGTGATCTATATGGATTTTAGTAAGGCATTTGACAAGGTTCCACATGGTAGGCTTATTCAGAAAGTTAGAAGGCATGGGATCCAGGGAAGTTTGGCCAGGTGGATTCAGAATTGGCTTGCCTGCAAAAGGCAGAGGGTGGTGGTGGAGGGAGTACATTCAGATTGGAGGATTGTGACTAGTGGTGTCCCACAAGGATCTGTTCTGGGAACTCTACTTTTTGTGATTTTTATTAACGACCTGGATGTGGGAGTAGAAGGGTGGGTTGGCAAGTTTGCAGACGACACAAAGGTTGGTGGTGTTGTAGATAGTGTAGAGGATTGTCAAAGATTGCAGAGAGACATTGATAGGATGCAGAAGTGGGCTGAGAAGTGGCAGATGGAGTTCAACCCAGAGAAGTGTGAGGTGCTACACTTTGGAAGGACAAACTCCAAGGCAGAGTACAAAGTAAATGGCAGGATACTTGGTAGTGTGGAGGAGCAGAGGGATCTCGGGGTACATGTCCACAGATCCTTGAAAGTTGCCTCACAGGCGGATAGGGTAGTTAAGAAAGCTTATGGGGTATTAGCTTTCATAAGTCGAGGGATAGAGTTTAAGAGTCGCGATGTAATGATGCAGCTCTATAAAACTCTGGTTAGGCCACACTTGGAGTACTGTGTCCAGTTCTGGTCACCTCACTATAGAAAGGATGTGGAAGCATTGGAAAGGGTACAGAGGAGATTTACCAGGATGCTGCCTGGTTTAGAAAGTATGCATTATGATCAGAGATTAAGGGAGCTAGGGCTTTACTCTTTGGAGAGAAGGAGGATGAGAGGAGACATGATAGAGGTGTACAAGATAATAAGAGGAATAGATAGAGTGGATAACCAGCGCCTCTTTCCCCAGGGCACCACTGCTCAATACAAGAGGACATGGCTTTAAGGTAAGGGGTGGGAAGTTCAAGGGGGATATTAGAGGAAGGTTTTTTTACTCAGAGAGTGGTTGGTGCGTGGAATGCACTGCCTGAGTCAGTGGTGGAGGCAGATACACTAGTGAAGTTTAAGAGACTACTAGACAGGTATATGGAGGAATCTAAGGTGGGGGCTTATATGGGAGGCAGGGTTTGAGGGTCAGCACAACATTGTGGGCCAAAGGGCCTGTACTGTGCTGTACTATTCTATGTTCTATGCTGTATGTTCTAATCCATTGATTGAATCTCTCTTTATATATCAAACTAGTCATCCCTGAAATCGGTCTAGTCTTGCCAAGTTGTAGATGATTGCATTAAGAGATCATTACTCCTGTATTCAAATCTAGTTGTCTTCCAAATCACCTGCTAAAACCTGTGTGCTGATTTATTTCAGTACTTCTGTATCAATACACCAGTATCAGGATTCAAACATCAACATTTCCCAGTTTTCTCTAACTAGAGAAAGGTGCTGCTTTTCCTATCGAAGTGGATAATCTCCAATTTTTCCACATTATATTCCACTGTAAATTGCATAATTTTTCTAGACCGCAAGCGAAGTGGTCATTTCTGAGATAGCTGTAGAAATTTGTTTTTTGTCTGTAGCAGTTGCTGCACTATGTGGAATTCTTTTCAAGCAACTTTTTCTCTATGTTCTTACATAAAAGCTAGTTGACTTTTTGTTATTCCTTTTCATTGAGTGTATTAGTAATTTACTCATTTTATATGCTGTAATTTTGTTTTGCTTCTGTTCTGTCATTCTTCCTATCTGTACTATCAATTACTGCATTTTTTTGTATTTGTTAATTATTTTTCCAACTTCCCAATGATAATCGCAGTTTCTTTGTAAGTTAAGTTATTAACAAAGAAAGACCTTCTGTAAGGAACATGCTTTACAGAAAGTCAGCATGGACTTGTGAAAGGAAAATCATGTCTGATGAATCTCAAAGAATTTTTTGAGGATGTAACTAGTAGAGTGGATAGCGGAGAACCAGTGGATGTGGTATATTTGGATTTTCAAAAGGCTTTTGACAAGGTCCCACACAGGAGATTAGTGTGCAAACTTAAAGCACACGGTATTGGGGGTAAGGTTTTGATGTGGATAGAGAATTGGTTAGCAGACAGGAAGCAAAGAGTGGGAATAAACGGGACCTTTTCAGAATGGCAGGCAGTGACTAGTGGGGTACCGCAAGGCTCAGTGCTGGGACCCCAGTTGTTTACAATATATATTAATGACATGGATGAGGGAATTAAATGCAGCATCTCCAAGTTTGCGGATGACACGAAGCTGGGCGGCAGTGTTAGCTGTGAGGAGGATGCTAAGAGGATGCAGGGTGACTTGGATAGGTTGGGTGAGTGGGCAAATTCATGGCAGATGCAATTTAATGTGGATAAATGTGAAGTTATCCACTTTGGTGGCAAAAATAGGAAAACAGATTATTATCTGAATGGTGGCCGATTAGGAAAAGGGGAGGTGCAACGAGACCTGGGTGTCATTATACACCAGTCATTGAAAGTGGGCATGCAGGTACAGCAGGCGGTGAAAAAGGCGAATGGTATGCTGGCATTTATAGCGAGAGGATTCGAGTACGGGAGCAGGGAGGTACTACTGCAGTTGTACAAGGCCTTGGTGAGACCACACCTGGAGTATTGTGTGCAGTTTTGGTCCCCTAATCTGAGGAAAGACATCCTTGCCATGGAGGGAGTACAAAGAAGGTTCACCAGATTGATTCCTGGGATGGCAGGACTTTCATATGAAGAAAGACTGGATGAACTGGGCTTGTACTTGTTGGAATTTAGAAGATTGAGGGGGGATCTGATTGAAACGTATAAAATCCTAAAGGGATTGGACAGGCTAGATGCAGGAAGATTGTTCCCGATGTTGGGGAAGTCCAGAACAAGGGGTCACAGTTTGAGGATAAAGGGGAAGCCTTTTAGGACTGAGATTAGGAAAAACTTCTTCACACAGAGAGTGGTAAATCTATGGAATTCTCTGCCACAGGAAACAGTTGAGGCCAGTTCATTGGCTATATTTAAGAGGGAGTTAGATATGGCCCTTGTGGCTATGGGGATCAGGGGGTATGGAGGGAAGGCTGGTGCAGGGTTCTGAGTTGGATGATCAGCCATGATCATAATAAATGGTGGTGCAGGCTCGAAGGGCCAAAAGGCCTACTCCTGCACCTATTTTCTATGTTTAATAGAACATCTTTCAAAACTTCTCAATTAGCAGTAACAGTATGCTCCAAAAGTAGAGATAACTGTGATGTGGAAAATTGCCAATTATTTTGCACAGAGAATCCCACAAATAACAAATAATATTGATCTGTTAATTTGCTTTATGATGCTCAGAGTGCAGATAAGAACTTCCTTGCCTTTCAGATCTCCAGAGCTTCTACATCCACCTGAGAGATTAGGAGGAAGCTTGGTTCAAGATGTCACATGAGAGATGCATCTCTGCTGGTACATTAATTTCTCAGGAATGCATCTTAGTGTCGAGCCAGATTTCCTTGCACGAGTATCAACATTGAGACCTAACCCACAATATTATGATCCTGGAAAAATTGCTACCTTTGAGCCGTGGATGACACTTATCACTATATCTGGGGATATGATTAATAGTATTTCTAAGATTCTCTTCCTGGATAATTAACCCATCCATCACGTTGCAGAGAAAATGTTTTGAGGCAGAGGATAAGATCTATGCTTATGCAAGCACAATTGGCTGTCTAGACCACTGAAATTTTGCTTTGTTTTAAATCACTATCAGGCATTTTGACTGCACATTGTGAACGGTACAACATATCATCATATGTTCAAAGTTCAAAGTAAGTTTATTATCAAAATACACAGGTGTCACCATATACAACCCTGAGGTTCATTTTCTTGCGTGTATGCTCAATAAATCCAATAACCATAACAGAATCAATGAATTTGGGCATTCAGCCCATGGTGCAAAAACCAACAAACTGTCCAAATACAAAAAGAAAGAAATAATAGCAATAAATAAATAATAAATATTGAGGGCATGAGATGAAGGGTCCTGAAAGAATTTCAGGATGTATATTGTATACATTTCTCTGAGACTAAATGTACCTATTGAAAGTGAGTTGCGGGAACATTTCAATGATGTGGCAAGTGAAACTGGGTGAAGTTATCCCCCTTGGTTCAAAACCCTGCTGATTGAGGGGTAATAATTGCTCCTGAACCTGGTGGTGTGAGTCCTGGGACTTCTGTACCACCTTCCTGATGGCAGAAGCAAGAAGCGAGCGTGGCCTGTGTGGTGTGGGGAGTCCCTGATGATGGATGCTGCTTTCCTGCGACAGTGTTTTCTGTGGATGTGCTCAATGGTGGGGGAGGGCTTTACCAGTGATGGACTGGGCCACTACCTTGTTTAGGATTTTCCGTTCAAGGGCATTGGTATTTTCATACCAGGCTGTGATGCAGCCAATCAGTATACACTCCACTGCACATTTATAGAGGTTCCTCAGAATTTCAGAAGCCATGCCGAATCTTCACAAATTCCTAAGGAAGTAGAGGCGCTGCTGTGCTTTCTTGTCTGCTGGGCCCACGACAGGTCCTCCGATACAATAACAGAGGAATTTAAAGTTGCAAACCTTCTCCACCTCTGATCCTCCAATAAGGCCTGACTTGTGGACTTCTGGTTTCCTTCTGAAGTCAATGATCAGCTCCTTGATTTTGCTGACATTGAGTGAGAGATTGTTATGGCAATTCATATTATTTTGAGTTACAACTATGTAAATTGACACATTATTAACTTCAGTCTCTCTCCTTCCTTCTCGTGATTCTTATTTTTATGTAGGAGTAAACTCCCTCTGCTCCCCTTCCCCGAAAACCATTCTACACTATTAAACAATTTTAAATTTTATTCAGGATACCCAACTCTATCCAATGATATTCCATCTGAGTGAAATATAACCTCAATTTGAAAACCAATGATCAATTTAAACTCCTGTATCATATTATTATCATATCCAACCTCATCAAAATTAATGTTTTTGATTGCAATTGTTAGAATCAAAGATGGGCATTAGACAACTAAACAAATATTTTCTGTCATATACAGTGGATTCTGCTTATTTGGTACAATTCTTAAAGAACAAAATCTAATTGAGAAAATAGCAAGGATTCCCTTCGTTTATTTGGGGCACTGTGCTGCTTAATTGGGACAGAAGACTGCTGCCGAACAGTTTCTGGTTACCATCAGTTGTATGCACCTGTGCGGTTGTTAGACACCACACCGTGCTTAGAGCAAAAAGTTTTTAAATAGTGTCAGTTGCACATGTATGTGTTCAAAAAGCAGTGATCTTTGTCACTGATAGTTGGCAAGAAATAAGCAGTAAGACTATTCACAACTGTTTTGTTCACTGTGGTTTCAAGCATTCACGCTTGAAGATGCCAGAAATGGTGGAAGTGAAAATGAAATAATTTCTCTATTTCGACAAGTTAGGAACTATGAAGATTTGGAGAATCCAGTCATCGATAGCATTGTATGAAGGCAGTCCATTATCTGCATTAGGTGTCTGTGTTGATTTTGTTCATTTACAGTCAATCAAAAGAACATGGCAGCATACAGTGGATGAATTCCTCCATCAATAACTGTTAGCAACTAATACAGTTTTATACTACTGTCATAGTGTTCTAACTTGTTCTGTATTTCATTTAAATACTTAATTTGTTACTCAGTTAAATAGTAGTTTGTCATTTTTATATCTTTTTAACTATTTCCGTGAAACTGGCTAATTGAGTAGCTGCTTAATTGGGCCAGAATGTACTAGTCTCAATTAACTGGAATTCACTTTTTTCAAACATCTGTGTAATCCTTTCTGGATATTGACACTTTTTCTCTATATTTTAAAATGTATGATATTGAAAACATTTTGGAATAAAATTACTTAATATTCTTTAACGTTTGCTTTTGGTCAAAAGCAACCTTATTTTTAAACAGTTCAATAGAATTGTGTATGTCTGGTGACAGTGGGGTGACATTTGCACGTTTCTGCTGGTTTATTTGAAGATGTTCTTTTGTTCCTCTTGAAATAGTTGATGTCCATTCTATCTGGAGGAAATGATTTGCCATCAAATCTCCGTCTCCAAGCAAACTTATTTAAGATTGAGAAGAAAGGTATGCTGTTTAATGTTACTTGAGCTAATTAAACTTAAGCACATGGTCAGATGAATATTGAAAGCAAAATAACACATGACAAATCTCAGTTTGCTGCTCCTTAATTTGTAAGAATCATCTGACTTCAGTTCTGTTCCTTCAGTTAGTGAGGAGAAAATTACAAGCATCATCATGGATAGAGACATTTGCCTGTCTTTGTCAGATTGTCCTAGGTTTCCATGGTTGTTCCTTCACTAAGTAAGTGCAGCTTGGTACAGAAATTCTATCAAGGTGCTTGATGCATGCATCCTTTTTGTTTCTGGTTCTAAAGTATGATTCACTTTCTCACAAAGGTGGAGTACTGTTCAACGGTGTGCAATTTGTACTGGATTGTGTTTCCCTGAATTTTGTCTGTTCATGCTGTGGAGCACACAAAACAGGGCTCTCAAATCGGCAGGCTGTTCCCAGAGATGCTTACCTTGCTCCAATCTTGATGATCTTCCAATACAATGAGATGTTGCTGACTGGCACATCGCACACTACAGTGCTTGCTAAGGGATCCACTATATTGGGGCAGGCAATGCAGAGGCTTTGTGGAGGATTGCAGTCTAAGGTCCTTCTGTCACTGGCTATTGAGAGGCTAAGCCCCATGTAGAAGCCACTCAACCACTGGAAATTTGTAGCATCCCAGGAAGCCTCTTGAGAGCTGATAATACTCTATGCAGTTTGTATAGAACTGGTAACACTATAATGTATTGACTGAACAACACCGAGTATAAAGAAAACCATGTACTTTGGTATTGGTTACATATATTTTTATGACTAAAGCTTAATTTTGAAATACAAAATTCTCTCTTAGATGTTCAAGATTCTGTTTTATTCCCATATTGATCTACTTCATCTTAACATTTTCAAGTTCCCAGAATTTCTAGGCCCATGCTTACAAAAAAAAATTAGGTCTGCTGCGTCCAATAAGTGATTGATAGGAAAAAGCTATTCAAGATGGTAATGAAGTGATAAATAAAATTGGCTTCTTGAAGACGAGGGTTTCTGATTACAGTAACTTGGTTCTTAGTCATTTATTGTGGATAAACTTACCAGCTAAAGCTTAATTACTAGGGTACACTGAGATCAGCCTGAGGCAATGTGTATTTTTTCAGGTTCTTTCTTTCAAGAATTATTACAAAGATCAATTATATTTGACAGATACTATGCATTCAAGAACAGGTGGGGGGAAGATTACTATCGTACTCATATTCCACCTAATGTATTTCAGAACCATCCCCGATTGATTCTGGGGCGCCTGTTTTGAGAAAGTGTGAAATTGCTATTCCTTCACATCTCAAGCCCAGTCAAGCTTGGCTGGAATCTCTGCGGGGCTATGATGCTGAGAACTTAGGTGTCGTTGAATTACATCCTGATGTCTTTGCAGTACATCCAAGGTATTATAATTAATACTTTTTAAGATTATAATGGAAATGTTAATTGTTTATGATTATCTTCATGCTGTTCTTTCATCTTCTAATGATAATTTTATTGTTTTAGTAATATTAAAATAAGACGAGACAAAGGAATTTCTTCTTTGAGGGTTGGAAATCTCTGGAATTCTCTGCCCCACATAGCTGCGTCCTAAGCCATTAGGTATATTCAAGACTGACAATATCATTGGAATATAAGCAAATTACGAGTAATGGAGATCAGAGAAAAATGTAGATGATGCTAATAATCAGCCATGATTCTTAACTGTACGGGTGATAGTATGAAATATATTAATTTTTTTTTAAAACCTTGCATCTTTTAAATTTTAAGTATTTCAGACTGTTTCAGTTATAATTATATTTCTGGCAGATGTTTATATTATTTATTTAATCACAAGGGGATGGGTGAAGAGAAGTGGGGATTTTATTAAATGCAGTATCGTGGAAAGCTGAGGCTTCTTTTTACATTCTGTAGATGGTTTTCTTTATTCTGCTTGTTGTAAAAGGTTACACATTGGGATATGTTGCCTAAAATGGCTTAATGATTTATTTCAGTGGATCCTGGACCTTGAATCCACTGTACAAGTGTTTTGCCATTTAAATACAGTTTGCTGTTGTCTGAGGAAAGTATCTGGTTAGGCTAATTGAATATGTGCTGAACAAATCGCTTCCTCTGTCTTTGAAGCTTGGGAGGGGAAGAGTATGATAGAAAAAGTGGTCAAGGCAGTTCCATGAAAAGTAATACCTTTGAATGCAAACCTTGGAAAATGTCTTGAACATTGTATCTGAAGTAGCACCCTACCTTATGTGAAGTGATGTTGATCATTGTGTATTTACCGTTGCTTTTTAAGAGAAACTGATACCAAGGATTTTTATGTGCTTTTAAACAGAATTGACATTCTACATGAAGTTGCAACTTGGCAGAAAAACTTTAAAAGAATAGTAAGTAGTGTGCTTTTAATTATTTTTGTAAAATGCTGACTGTTCTGTTCAAAATCAGATTTGATCTCAAGTTTAAAGTGCTTTAGAAATAGAGGTGGGTTATGTAGCTCCTTGAACACATTTCATTGTTTAATTAATTATGATTGATCTGTTCACTAATGTTACCTACTGCCTTTCTCCATACAAAATGTAGCAAACTGTCTTTAAACATTCATTTGACCCAAATCCACATCCTAGAGTTCTGGGTATTCACAACCTTTTTTGGAAATAATGTATCTGCATCTAATCCACCCAAATGGAACTTTAAATTCAAGTGGTTGTAAATTGCTATCAAAATTTATCAATGATGTAAATGAGGACTAGACAAATATTGAGTGGGGATAAATAAGGTGTATTCCTGGCCTGTTTTAAAATTTGTAGAGTCATGCTAAAGTGAAGACTCGAGCTGAAGTAAGAGGAGGAGGCAAAAAGCCATGGCAGCAAAAAGGAAGTGGTAGAGCACGCCATGGAAGTATCCGATCACCAATATGGAGAGGAGGTAATCTTCTATTACTTTAAGCAATGATACAGGGGCTCCCCAGTTTACAACAGAGTTTTGCTCTCAAGGTGGTCATAAAATGAACAGTTAGAAATGCAGCTGCCTGGCAATATATTTTATTAAAATCATAAGCCAACCAACACTACTGTGTCAAAGTCTTGGAATCCCTTATTAGCAACAATCTTGAGTTCCTTCATTGGAAATCTCGTAATGGTCCAAGGAGACAGCTCCATCATCAATTTCTCAAGGGTGGTATTTGATGGGCAATAGATACAACTTCACCAGTATTGCCTGCATCTGTTACATAAAATAAATAATCAACATTTACAATACTGATGTCTTTTTTCACCATTGTTTTCAAGGGTATCTATTTTTATGTGGACCATTTCTCACACCTCCTCCCTCTTTGGATCTCTGTTTTCAACTCAGGAGACAAACTGTCCACTGACATTTATTATAAATTCATCGACTCCCATATCTACCTGGACTACACTCTTCCCACCCTGTCGCTTGTACAGAATGCCATTCCTTTCTTCAATTTCTCTATGTCAGCTGCACGTGCTCTCAAGATGAGGCTTTCCATGCCAGGATGTCTTAAATGTCCTTTTTCAGGAAATGTGTCTATCTTTCTACGGTAGTTGATGGAGACGCGTCTCTCATTTTCTTCATTTCTCAGACTGCTGTTCTCACCCCATCTCCCTATTCCTCACTTTTCACCCTACTGGCCTCCACAATCAGTACACCATTCTTAATCTTTTCCTCCAGCTGTAACAAGATCCCACCACTAGCCACATCATCGCCTCCATCCCTTTCCACAGATAAGCAACTCTACAGTTCTCTGCTTTTTCCATTTCCATGTAAGTTCTTTTACCTTAAAATTTGTAACACTGTTATTTATATTAAAACAATTTACAGAGGTTGGGTGGGTGGTCTGGGAAAGAACTGAGTAAGTGATAAACTGGACAAAGATCTGCCCCAAGCACAATAAGCATTGTTTTTTTTTCCATAGGCGGTATTTCCCATGGTCCTCGAGGGCCAACTAGTTATTATTACATGTTGCCCATGAAGGTTCGTGTACTGGGCATGAAAGTAGCTCTCACCATGAAGTTTGCACAGGTAAGTGCATTTTTCATATCCCGATTTACAAAATTTGCATCTGCTTCTTCACTTGACTGTTTGTATATCTGGTGCGCTCTTTCTTTCTAGCTGTGACGCGGAGGTATATTTAACCAGAGTGATAATATTTATAATTACATGTTGTAGAGTAGTTCTTCTTGTATCCTGCTCACCCACTTAATGTACTGTCATTCATGTGATGTGGATTAATTAAGAAAGCACCTGACTTAATTTATGATACAACTTTTTAATAAAGATGTACTGTACTTTTTGAGATAAATAATTTATTTTGCAAATGTTCTATAATAGTGAGATCTGGATGCATGCATTTCTTCTAAAAAATTATTTCTAATTAAGTAAATAATTAGAATCTGCACAAAACAATTCCATACATTGCAGTGATTAGATTTCTGACTGAAAAAATTAAGCTATGAAAACATTTATTCTAATTTCATAGAAATTTATCCTGGGTGCCTAGGGGCAACTTGAGTAGCAGCAGTACTATCAATGGATGCAATTAAATACTGTCATTTCAGCCTGATACAGCTAAAAAGCACAACTGCTTCAATGGTCGGGACAGGCAACAAAGATGTCTTAATGTGTTTTAATGAACTTTTGCTGTTTAGAACTGATGGAAGCAACACTGATTGTGGATGGAAGCATGTCCATATGATTCCACGGAGGAAGCATGGCTGTAGATCAGGGATACAAGTGCATTTAAGGAAATGGAGTTTTGAAACTACTAGTACCGAATATCTTGCTGGCAAACATGTAGTCTCAGTGAATAAAATTGATGATCTCAGAGCTAGGGTGCTGAATTAGAGGGACATTGGGACTGCGTGTGTTCTTTGTTTCACGGAATCCTGGTTAACCCCTTCCGTATGGGATGCAGCAATTCAGATCGATGGGTTTTCTATACACCATCGGGATAGATCTCTAGAGTCTCTCAAAAGCAGAGGTGGAGGAGTATGCCTCATGATCAACTCTTCTTGGTGCACAAATATATCAGTGCTTTCCCAATTCTGCTCACCAGACCTGGAATATCTAGCAGTAAAGTGCCGTCCTTTTTACCAAGTGGGAATCTCCGGGGTCTTTTTGGTAGCAGTCTACATTCCACCTCAGGCCAATGTCAATCAGGCTTTAGATGATTTGAGCAATGGTATCAACATGCATAAAATAGCGCACCCCAACACCTTCATCGTTTTAGGGATTTTAACCAGGCCAGTCTGAAAAAATCACTCAGCAATTGCCATCAACAGATCACTTGCAATACTAGAGTAAACAACACACTGGACCATTGCTACACCACCATAAAGAATTCCTACCGTGCTATTCCACGCCCTCAGTTTGGGAAGTCTGATCACCTGGTTGTACTTCTACTCCCTGAGTATAAGCAGAAACTGAAGACTGCAGCATCAGTAGTGAGGACCAAGAAGGTATGGATAAGGGAAGCACAAGAGCACCTACAGGACTGCTTTAAATCAGTGGGCTGGACTGTATTCAGCAATTCACTTCGAACCTGGATAAGTATGCTGCAGTTGTTACTGATTTCATTAAAACCTGTGTGGATGAGTGTGTGCCTACAAAGACGTGTTGTACATTTCCAAACCATAAACTGTGGATGAACCAAGAGGTACATTGTCTGCTGAAGGCTACATCTGTGACATTCAAGTCTGGCGACCCAGACCTATACCAGAAAACTAGGTATGATTTGTGGAGGGCTATCTCAAGGGCGAAGCGACAATTTCGAACGTGATTGGAGGCAACATCGGATGTACGAGGATTCTGGTAGGGTTTGCATGACATTACTTCCTACAAAGCGAACCCATAGCATGAATGGCAGCGGTGCTTCACTACCAGATGAACTCAACGCCTTCTATGCCCGCTTTGAAAGGGAGAATATAACTACAGCTGTGAAGACACCTGCTGCACCTGATGACCCTGTGATCTCCGTCTCAGAGATATCTTTAAAGAGAGTGAACCCTCGCAAGGCGGAAGGTCCTAACGGAGTACCTGGTAAGTCTCTGAAAACTTGTGCCAGCCAACTGGTGGTAGTATTCAAGGACATTTTCAACCTCTCACTGCTATGGGCGGAAGTTCTCACTTGTTTCAAAAAGGCAACAATTATACCAATGCCAAAGAAAAATAATGTGAGCTGCCTTAATGACTATCACCCAGTAGCACTCTCATCTACAGTGATGAAATGCTTTGAGAGGTTGGTTATGACTAGACTGAACTCCTGCCTCAGCAAGTACCTGGACCCATTGCAATTTGCCTATCACCTTAAAAGGTCAACGGCAGATGCAATCTCAATGGCTCTTCACACGGCTTTAGACAACCTGGACAACATAAACATTTTTGTCAGGATGCTATTTGTGGACTATAGCTCAGCATTTAATACCATCATTCCCACAATCCTGATTGAGAAGTTACAGTACCTGGGCCTCTCTACCTCCCTCTGCAATTTGATCATAGACTTCCAAACCAGAAGACCACAATCTGAGCGGATTGATGATAACATCTCCTCCTCGCTGATGATCAACACTGGTGCACCTCTTGACTTGACTAGGAGCTTTCAGCCATCACATTGCCTGCTCCCGTCGCCCTCCCCCAATCGCTGAAAGACTTAAAGAAGTGGCCCACAGAGCGAAGACGCCTGTGCGTGTATTTGTTTAACGTGTACTTGATGTAGCACTCCAAGAAGCACACGACACTTCACAAATCAACCAACTGATTCCAGTGGCATGGAAACCACGACGATAGGAGCTGATAGATGTGTTACAGCCTTCATCCGCCTTCACAGCCGTTGAGTTTGAAGTAACTTCGTCTGCCTGTTCCACCGTTGAGGTCTTGGTTGGATTGTTCTTTGTCAGGGACCTCACCCTCGACCTTACCGCCATGGGTGACCCTACCAGGAACATAGCTCCAGACAGCATTGCTCTCGGGATCACAGGACTGCACAAGTTTCTCTGCTGCGACAAGGTGACAAACCACGGAGAAGGTGCTTAGCCCACTGCTCTACTCTCTATATACCCATGACTGTGTGGCTAGGGATGGCTCAAATTCTATCTATAAATTTGCTGATGCAACCATTGTTGGTATGTCAACATTGTTGGTGGTGATGAGAGGGCATACAGGAGCAAGATATGCCAACTAGTAGAGTGATGTCGCAACAACCTGGCACAACGTCATTAAGACGAAAGTGCTGATTGTGGACTTCCGGAAGGGTAAGACAAAGAAACACATACCAATCTTCATAGAGGGATCAGAAGTGGAGAGAGTGAGCAGTTTCAAGTTCCTGGGGGTCAAGATATCTAAGGATCTAACCTAGTTCCAACATATCGATGGAGTTATAAAGAAGGCAAGACAGTGGCTATATTTCACTAGGAGTTTGAAGAGATTTCTATGTCAACAAATACACTCAAAAAATTCTATAGATGTACCATGGAGAGCATTCTGACAGGCTGCATCACTGTCTGTATGGGTGGGGCGGGGGGGTCTACTGCACAGGACCAAAAGAAGCTGCAGAGGGTTGTAAATTTAGTTGGCTCCATCTTGGGTACTAGCCTACAAAGTATCCAGGATATCTTCAAGGAGCGGTGTCTCAGAAAGGCAGCGTCCATTATTAAGGACCTCTAGCACCCAGGGCATGCCCTTCTCTCACTGTTACCATCAGGTAGGAGGTACAGAAGCCTGAAGGCACACATTCAGCGATTCAGGGACAGCTTCTTTTCCTCTGCCATCCAATTCCTAAATGGACATTGAACCCTTGGACACTACCTCACTTTTTAAATCTATATTATTTCTGTTTTTTTGCACCATTTTTAATCTATTCAATATACGTATACTGTAATTGATTTACTTATTATTATTATTTTGTTTTTTTCTCCTATATTATGTATTGCATTGAACTGCTGCTGCTGTGTTAACAAATTTCATGTCACATGCCGGTGATAATAAACCTGATTCTGATCTATCTATTTAATGACCATATGCCAGCTACTAAGTGAGATATCTTTTTGTCTGATTTAAATTGGTCGTGTTAAATAATTTTAAGCTTTTTAACTACCTGCATGGCTTTAAGGAATAACTTTAGAAAATAAAGGAATTATTTGCCGGCGTAACTGGACTTGTGCATCGTATTCTCAGTGTTTCATCAGTTCATTCGCTTTCTGTTTTTATTTTAAATAACACCCACCATCACAATTCCTGTTAACTACTTATAGTTTGGTTTTTAGGATTACCTTCATATTGTTGATTCTTTGGAGATGCCCAGCCCAGATCCTCAGTATCTTCGTGACTTGGTATCACATAGGCACTGGGGAGATTCTGTTCTTATTGTTGATGTGTGAGTACTTTTTTTCTGTTCATGATGTGAAGGTTAAATCTTTTACAAGCTGGAAGTTAATTTTAAGTCTTGAGTATTGGTACAAGTGTTTTAATCATATGAAAATGTTTGAAGCTGACCCCTTCTATGTATACATGTGCCAGTATCTGATTCTTTCATTTTGCCCTACTCTAACCCTATTTTGTCATTCCCAGAACTCCTATCTTGAATCAGACCTCTGCCCTGCCACAGCACCCAAGTGTTGTTATCAAAGTAGCTAATGGGAAACTGTAACTTGCCTCCCCCTTATCTCTCAAACTATCTGTTGATTAATATTCTTGCAATTATTATGGTTATACAAAAGTTACTTATTTGAGGTACACAGAAGATTGCACATGCTGGGAATTGCAGCAAAAATCAAACTGCTGGGTCGGGCAGCACTTACAAAGGGAGAGTCGATGTTGCAAGTTGGGACCCTGTATTAGAATAGGGTAATTTGCATCCTGTTGTTGTCCCTGCTAATCACCCCCCCCCCCCAGCCTCCATCATTATCTTCACTCTTCCCTCTTCTCAATCCCTCCACTTTTTGATCTGGTGCTCTGCTTCCTATTCCTCTGCCAAACTAGTATAAACCTTTTGAGAAGCAGTTAGAGCTTCTGAGAACCTCCCAGCCAGGGTGCTGCTTCCCCTCCAGTTAAGATGCAACATGTTACTCTTGCACAGGTCGCCCCTGCCTCAGAAGAGATTACAGTAATCCAGGAACCTGAAACCCTGCCTCAGGCACCCATTCATCTGTTCTATCTTTCTATTCCTACCCTGGCCAGCATGTCTCACCGAGATTAATCCAGAGATTACTGCCTTCAAGGTTCTGGCTATCAGCCTTTTTCCTAACTCCCTATACTCACTGCATACAACCACTTTCCCCTTTCAATCTATGTCATTGTTGCCAATGTGCTTACCACATTGAATTCCATAAGAATATTCTGTATCTACTCTGAGATGGCTTGGACCCTGGCATTATTCCCATTTTCCTGCAGAGGTCTATATTTCTTCATTTCGCTACCTGTTTTATGTTCCGATCCAAAATAAGTACTTTGCATCAGTATGTACTAAGACCACCATGGAAGATAGGGAGACTAGTGTGTAGTAACACACACAAAATGCTGGAGGAACTTAGCCTGGCCTGCTGAGTTACTCCAGCATTTTGTGTGTGTTGCTTTGGATTTACAGCATCTGCAGATTTTCTCATGTTAGAGATTAGTGTGGTGTGTGCTAATATAATGGGGAATTTTGAGATCAAAGCAAGAGGCAGTGTTTGGTTTCTTAAAGAACATTTTTGGGTGAACAAATCCCCAAGGCATGATAGAATGTACTCTAGGTTATTGAGAGAGGCACAAGGTGAGTGTGCTGGGGCCTTGACGAATAAATATCCCAGATGACTAGCAAGAGGCTGAAGTTTCATCATTCAAGAAGGGAAATGGGGATAATCCTATAAGTTATAGACCAGTGAGTTTCGTATCAGTGGTTAAGGAAGTTATGGGAGAGGATTCTTAGTGATAGGATTTACTAGCTATGGCCTACTAGGGACAGTCAGCCTAGCTGGGCTTTGTGCAGGGCAAATCAGGTTTTATTAACTTGAGTTTTTTGAGTTCATAAAAGTGATTGATGAAAATGGAGCTGTGAATGTTGGCACAGCCTTAGAATAAAGCAGGGGTTCCCAACCTTTTTAATGCCATGAACCCCTACCATTAATCGAGGGGTCCATGGATCCCCAGGTTGGGAACTCCTGGAATAGAGGGATGTCCATTTAGAATTGAGATCAGAAGGAATTTCTTTAGCCAGAGGGTGGTGAGTCTTTGGAATTGATTGCCATGGACAGCTGCAGAGGCCAAGATATTGAGTATATTTAAAGTTGAAAAGTTCTTGATTAGTCAAGGCATCAAATGCTACAGAGGGAAGAGTATGGGATTGAGAGGGATAATAAATCAGCCATGATGGAATGGTGGGGAAACTTGACAGGCTGAGTGGCCAAATTCTGTTCTTATTATTGTAGGCTTATCAAGAAGATTAAGATGCATGGGAACCATGGTGAATTGGCCATTTGGATTCAGAATTGGTTTGCCCATAACAAGAGTTAATGGGACTTATCCTGGCTGGAGGTCTCTGACTACTGGTGTTTGCAGGGATCTGTACTGGGATCTCTGTTATTTGTATGTGATGTGGATAGCATAGAAGACTGCTA
Source organism: Mobula hypostoma (assembly GCF_963921235.1). Taxonomy (NCBI): domain Eukaryota; kingdom Metazoa; phylum Chordata; class Chondrichthyes; order Myliobatiformes; family Myliobatidae; genus Mobula; species Mobula hypostoma. The sequence continues at coordinate 21,286,785 of NC_086104.1, read as the reverse complement.
AAGGATACAATGGGATATAGAACAGTTGCAGGTATGCACAAGAATTGACAGGTGGAGTTTAACTTGGCCAAAAATGTAAAGAGACATTACACTGTTAATGGCAAGTCCATTAATGGTGTTGATGTTCTGAGCTCCAAAAAGTTGCTACACAGGTTGATAGGGTATAAAAGACAGCATATGGCATGCTTGCCTTTATTAGTTGAGAGAAACTGACTTCAAGAATTGGGAGGTTTAGTTAAAGCTTTATAAACTAGTTAGACTGCAGCTGAAGTATTGCATTCATTTCTGGTTTCCCCATTATATGAAAGATGTTGCAGTTTTGGAGAGGGTACATAAGAGGTTTACCAGGAGGCTGCATGGATTAGACAAATTTGGGTTGTTTTCTGTGGAGCAGCAGATGCTCAGGAGAGCGCTGATAGATGTTTATAATACTGAGCATAGATACAGTCGACAACCGATATCTTTTCCCCCAGAATTGAGATGTCTAGTACCAGAAGAGATGCATTTAAGGTGAACTTGGGTAAATCCAAAGGAGATGTACAAGTCAAGTTTTTTTTTAAAAACAAAGAAGCAAGTACAAATAGAGGCTCTTATATAGGCACATCAATGTGTAAGAAATAGAATGATATGGACATTGTGTAGGCAGATTGAGTTCAGTTGGGCATTTGACTGCTAATTCAATTTGTTCAGAACAACAATGTGGGCCATGGGCCTGTTCCTGCACTCTGTAAATAATAGCCTTGAGAATGTCATACTTGGTTCTTGATCCGAAGAAACATGTTTTCCACCCCATTAATACACAGAGGAAATCTATATGTTTACCCAACCTATTATATTTTAAATTTAGATGAATCAATTAAATTTTCTATATATTGTGAAATGGGTTAACACTTGTTTATTCCTTTAGTAATGAAGAAATGCCAGAAAATATTTTGGAGGCAACAAAAAATTCCAAAACTATAACAGTGATGCCTGTCTTGGGTAAGATTGTTACTTTAGTATTAATGTTGTTCGGTAAAAGTAATTTTAGTTTGTTTCAAAAAAGGTGCAGAGGGAAGAATAACACAACAGCTACCATATTCAGAACTCTCTTGAAGCTGAATTATTGTTTCCCAAATTGCACATCATCAAAAACAATTCATATAACACTTTACTCCAATTTTTCAATATCCATTCTAATTCAAAAGTGAATGGCGTTTTTAATATGTTGCCATTCATGCAATTTATTTTCCTAATTCATTTTGCGTTAGGTTTTCAACAAATTTGTTATATGAACAGTGTTAAAAAGCCTGCATTGATAGGCCAAAGATATTATGAAATCAGATTGTTTCAAGCAAAACCACAGGCTATAAATTTCATTGCAACATAGAACATAGAAAACCTACAGCACAATACAGGCCATTTGGCCCATAAAGCTGTGCCGAACATGTCCTTACCTTAGAAATTGCCTAGGCTTACTCATAGCCCTTTATGTTTTTAAGCTCCATGTACCTATCCAGGAATCTCTTAAGAGACGCTATTGTTTCCGCCTCCACCAGCAGCCCATTCCATGCACTCACCACTCTCTGCGTTTTTTTAAAAAAAAACAACTTACCCCTGACGTTTCCTCTGTACCTACTTCCAAGCACTTTAAAACAATGCCCTCTCATGCTAGCCAATTCAGCCCTGGGGAAAGCCTCTATCCACATGATCAATGATTATTTCAATACTAATTTCTGTAAAGACCTAATATCTGAAACTACTATCCATTTCCAATCTCAATTTTGAAAAGGGAGTGAGGGGAAAACTCACCTTCCAACTATTGTTCCAATAAAGATCATCTCATGCCATTTTAGATTGTAATTATCTCTGGAACAGGTTCTATTAATTAAAGAAAATGTACAGAATTCATGGCAAGATTTTGATCATTAACAATAGCTATAGGCTACTCCTGTGTTACAGCTATTCAGATTATAGAAATTTGTCCTTGCGCACTTCCGAAATCACAAGCTAAACTTTTGAGATATGGAAAAAAATCCTGTAAGGAATTTTTCATGGGGAAGTAAAACATAAACATTAATAGATAATTGATTTCTTTCAACTTGCATTTTTGACACATCTGCAGATGATATATTTGCTTTACAGAAAGTTGTAACAATACAATCTAATCCCTTCCCTCCACATCCACCAAGTAACAAAATGGCACATAATTTGTTTCTCAATTTTTTTTTTTTACTTTGTCCCTAGCAGTTTTTACCAATTTAAAAAAAAATTCTGGTTGGATCAACTAATCAGAATTATATGTGAGTAATCGCAAGTCTTGTTGGCCCTAATTCAAAAAGGTGCATTGACCAAAATGGTCAGATTTCAGTTGCCAGACTATTATTCAAAACAAAATTGTTACACATTGCCGTGAGCCCCAGGAAGTGTAATCTTGAGTGAATTTGGTACATTGAGGAGTATTATGTATTAAAACTTTTGCAATCAAGTCTGTGGGTAAGTTGTATATTACTACAAATTATGGCTTTTAGCAGTGTAATGCAAATTATATTTGAATTTGAGGTAGTTCAGAAATACTTAGAGTCGCCTATTTTTCCATTAATGTTTAATAATAGCCATTATTCCTCACTGTGCCTTGTGACACAGCAGGCAGCAACCTTGCCATTTCATTAGCATTTTGTCTGTTTTTTTTTTACGAGGCTGAGTTGCTAGCATGATGGTCAATCCAGCATGGATGGAAAGTATGCAAGGAGCTGGTCACATTCGAACCCAGGATCACTTGCCTCCAAGCCCTATGCTGATGCCATTACACCATTGGCTGGCTTAATAATAGCCATAGCCTGATCTAATTTGTGGTAATTAATGTGGTCTAATTCATTTAGGAAAAAAAAGTATGAAGTCTTGCTAAATATTTGCTTGCCTTTGCACAATATGCAGAATATTCTATTCTTACTTTTTTCCTCTTGTGCTCGCCCATTGTTGCACAAAGTTCTAATTGATAATAGCAGCTCATTTACAGTATTAAATGCCTTCTAGGAAATGAGATGCAGAACTGATCAACGTGCACAAACTCTTGTGTGCACTCCTGCAGTAAGCTTAGGTCAACCTGTGATTTAAGTATTATTGTTGTAACATTGATTTAGCATACATTCATAGTTTTCTGAAATTCTGCTGCATTCTCTTTCAGCGCTGAATGTTTACAGCATGCTGAAACATGAGACCTTGGTTCTAACATTGGATGCAGTTGGTTTTCTAGAGAAGAAGCTTTTGTGGCACGATACCAGATTCTCCCCCATCTATCCATTCAAACTACCTTACAGTGACTTTTCTTGAGAATAAAGTATAAAATGGGTTTTAAAAATAAGCTTTTATTTTATTTCAATAAAATAATTGAATTGATTGTCTGCATTTGTAGCTACAAGGAGCAGAAAAACTTCTGGGGAACGGTTCCATTTGCCAACTCGTGTCTAATCTGCCATCGTAATGCAGATCTTTTCTTGTCCGTTGGTACAATGTAGTTATTGGGAACATAAATATGTTGAGGTTTCTGAAAAGCAAAATTCAAGAAGTGTTAGGCTTTTGATAAAGTGCTAGTTATCTAGAAGCTTGTACAAAAGCCAAATTAGCAAAAAAGGACATCTATTTTCAATAATGTGATTTCAATTAAATAACTTGCCAAGTGATATTCAAACATCTTTAGAGAATTGAAATGATTGTGATTAGAATTCTATTACTTATTTACCAGATTTTTAAATGATGTAAATCAAATTATGACGACAATCATGATTCAAGTAAATTTGTCCTCTAGCAGTGATTGTGGAAAAATGATGCGGGAAGGCAGTAGGAAAATTAAAATATTACATACCTGAGGTAGTTGACTTTTATAAAGCATTTGTTCCTAAGAAAGAAAATTTATAATTGAGGTTTATCCAATAGTGCTAATGTTTTAGATATTGCTATTTCCTTAAGTAGGTTACATACCCTTATACCCCATCGTAATTCTTTCCTATCCTTTTCTCCTGGTGTTTTGAAAGTTTCCCAGTTTCGCTTGTATTCAAAATATCTGACAATAAAAACAGTGAAATCTGCCAGTAAAATCCATGTTCAGAATAGTTATGAACATTAGCTCTTAAATTTGTCCCCAGTTTATTTAAAAACTCAACTGCAGCATCATAGTTACACAAAAAAATTGGGTCTAAAGTTTGTATGAGTGAAAATGATTTGGATGAAAATGTTCCAACTCTGAATTTTTTCTGGAATTCTTTAGTAACATCATACTTATAGTCATGGTAGGCAGAATCACACGTGGAATCAAGGTGATAAGTACCAGAACAAACTATGAATTAATTTTACTGCAAAGTATATTGCATTCTTATTTTTCACAACAGTGGCTGTATAGTTAACAAATTTAATTCTCTCACCTTATCTATATTCATTATCCTTTTCCCTCAGAGTCCCCTAACAATCATCTTCCTTCTCCTTACCAAGAAAATGGTGAAAAAGCTAACCCCAATTTTCAAACTCTCAAAAAGCAGCAATTAAACTTGATCTTTCAACTGTGACAAGTCAGGGTCAATATTATTTAAAAGAAATAGAATGTCGTGGTACACGAGATTGTGCTTTGCCTTACAGCTGTAGCAGCCCATATTCACTGCTGATCCTGAGTGCCATCTATGAAGTTTAAACATTGGCTTTATGACAATGTATGTTCCTGGAGCTTTGCTTTCCTCTAACACCCCAAAAGCATACTGGTTGATAGATTAACTTTCATTATAAAATTATCCTCATGACTGGTAAGAGAATCAGACTAATGGAAGTGTGGAAAAATAGGAGGTTGATAAAGTAGCCTAAAGTGATACAAGGAAATATACTGAGAATATGGATTAAGAGTTCTTTGGCAAAGTAGCTGTATTTGGTCTTGGACACTGAATGCATCTGAACTACTTCATGAGAATGTAAATGACAGAGTGATGTTGAAGGATACAGTAGGTACATATAACAACTGTCAAAAAGAAACAAATTATCCTGAATTGAATTATACATGGAATAGAAATAATTAATGAAGCCAACACTCACTTTGCTACAGGATCAGTTTTCTTTAAGTTTCTTGTGTGAGGATGGTCCATTATTGGTCTTATAACTGCCAGACATTGATTTTGAAAAGGGTAAATAACAATGAGCATTTTGGTTAGAAAGTATGAGTTTCCATCACATACTAATATCTGAAAGCATAGGTAACAAATTACCAATCATTTAAAGGTTTATTCTAAGCAATCTCCAGTTCTCTCAGTCCTATAAACCAAGTTAAGAAATGTTTGAAGTTTAATGGGATCTTATGCCCAAATAGCACTTCTCCCACAGTTCAAAGCCTCACAAAAAAATAGGACCACTGGCAATACTGACCTCAGTGTGCTCAGGCTTAGAGAGAAGTTAAAGCTGGAGTTTATTTTTATAGGAATGTTACCAAACACTATTACAACTTCTATAACAATAGTTCCATGGGTCAATGAATACACTACACAGTTGAGAGCCAGATTCAGGGTGCAAGCAAAGGCAAATAGCCTTATGGACTGAAAAATAAAGCAAAAAAATAGAAAACTAATTCAATGTTTCTGATTACCTTTAAATTTCAATAATACTTTTAGAAAACATCTTTTGACAATTTGTCACAAACAGGAAAATCTGCAGAAATCCAAAGCAACACACACAAAATACTGGAGGAACTCAGCAAGTCGGACAGCATCTATGGAAAAAAGTAAACAGCTGACATTTTGGGCTGTACCCTTCCGCATGAAAGGAAGGGGGAAGGAGTAAGAAGGTATGGGGTGGGGGGTGGGGGATGAAGAAGTACAAGGTGGTAGGTGATAGATGAAAATGGGTGAGTTGAGTATTTGATTGATGAAAGAGCTAAAAGGCAGGAGAAGAGGGAATCTGACAGAAGACCATGGAAGAAAGTGAAAGGGAAGGAACACCAGAGGGAGTTGATGGCAGGTAAGTAGATAGGTGAGAGAGGGAAACAGGAATGGGGAATCGTGAGGGGAGGCAATTACTGAAGTTCGAGAAATTGACGTTCATGTTTTTGATTAAGTAATTTTTGTTTACATAATTCATTACAGACTATATGCAAAAGTATGTGAATGGCGTACATCATCACACCACATCATATTTGCACACCTCCCTGAAAAGTAAAATGAAACTAATGTTATCCCAGTGCTATGTTTTTCTTTCAATTAGTTTTATGTTCTGGAGTTACAATACATAAAATGAATTCCGGCAATTACCGGAGGTTCAAGAAATCAACATTCATGCTATCAGGTTGGAGGCTACCCAGCCAGAATACAAGGTGGTATTACTCCAACCCGAGTGTGGCCTCATCATGGCAGTAGAGGCGGCCATGGACTGACATGTCAGAATGGGACTGAGGAAATAGAATTGAAATGGGTAGTTATCCAGAAATCCCACTTTTTGTGGCGGACGAAGCAAAAGTGCTCAATGGCAGTATCTCAATCTACTTCAGGTCTCACCGATATACAGCAGGCCACACTGGGAGCACCGGACACAGTGAACGACTCCGAAAGATTTGTAGGTGAAGTATCACCTAACCTGATAGGACTGTTTGGAGCCCTGAATGGTAGTGAGGGAGGAGATGTAGGGGCAGGTGTGGCCTTGTCCTGCTTGCAAGGATAAGTACCAGGAGTGAGATCAGTGGGGAGGGACAAGGGAGACATCTTTTCTTCCCCCAACTTCACTTTCTACAGGGATGTCTTCCTACATGACTAACCCTTTCTCTTTCACCAATCAACTTTCCAGCTCCTTACTTCACCCCCTTCCCCTCTCCCAGTTTCACCTATCACCTGCCATCACGTACTTTTTCCTCCCCTCCCCCACCTTCTTAGTCTGACTCCTTCCTGGTTTTGAAGGCGGCTGGAAACGTCAACTGTGTACTTTTTTTTCCCCATAGATGTTGCCTGACCTGCTGAGTTCCTCCAGCATTTTGTGTGTGTTGCTTTTGAGAATTTGTACTTTGTATAAGATTGAAATGTGCTTAAATTAGAAGCTAATATAGAAAACATAAAATGTAATCACTCACATGACTTTGGTGCATTCGAGAGACAACTGTAGCCTTCACCTCCTATAAGTTTTTGGGTCCACTACAGCAGAAAGAAAAGTGCTTTTTTTTTTAAGTGACAAGGCTTGTTAGTATGGTCTCAGCAAGCCTTGGAAAATTAAGTTCTATCAGCACAAAATTCCTTTACCATACAAGTTTAGTACTAAATATACAAACATTTGTACATCAAGTTAATTGGGGTTTGTCAATACTCCACAATGTCTCTCGCATCTCAAAAGTTATTTTCCAATACTCTTATTTATTTCTATATTGAAAATATTAATGATTAAATGAACATTTATAAAGTACACAAAGAATTTTATCTTGCTCAGCTATTAAATGTACTGACAAATAATGTCCTTTCCCAAAAAAACAAGACACTTCAAGTTATTTACCAGATCTTTTGTGAAGAAGGGCTGGGCAGAATTTGGTCGCCTTCCAAGCACGCTGCTGAATTCTTCACTTTCTGTGTCAGACTCTGCTATATTGCTGAGGGGCTGAAATCTGTTCTGTCCAAATTCACTGCCTGCATCTTTTAAAGAAAGTTCCAGAACAAAAGTTACTTTTGAATTGAATTAATTTTATTACTTACATGAGAAGTAAAAATCTTTACGTTATGCCTCCATCTAAATGTGCAATTCATAGTAATTTGTAATATATGGCCTGGTGGAAGAAGTTGTCCCAGAGCCTGCTGGTCATTTATTTTATACTGCGCGACCGTTTCCCGGATGGCAGCAGCTGAAACAGTTTGTGGTTGGTGTGACTCGGGTCCCCAATGATCCTTCGGGCCCTTTTTACACACCTGTCTTTGTAAATGTCCTGAATAGTGGGAAGTTCAAATCTATAGTTGCACTGGGCTGTCTGCACCACTCTCTGCAGAGTCCTACGACTGAGGGGAAAACAGTTCCCAGACCAGGCAGCGATGCAGCCAATCAGGATGCTCTCAATTATACCCCTGTAGAAAGCTCTTAGGATTTGGGGGCCCAAACCAAACTTCTTCAACCATCTGTTGTGCTTTTTTCACCACACAGCCGGTATGTACAGACCACTCAACCCCAGATCCATTGATCTTAATAGGGATTAGCCTGTCTCCATTCCTCCTATAGTCCACAATCAGCTCCTTTGTTTTTGTGACACTGAGGGAGAGGTTGTTTTCTTGACACCACCGTGTCAGGGTGACGACTTCCTCTCTGTAGGCCGCCTTATTATTTGAGACTAGGCCAATCAATGTACAGTCGGCCCTCCTTATCTGTGAGGGATTGGTTCCGGGACCCCTCGCAGATCCCAAAGAACGCAGATGCTCAAGTCACTTATTCAACCTAGCTCAATGCGGTGGACCTTAGGACCCAGCGGAACCCCGGACCTTATTTAACCTGTCTCAGTGCGGTGGTCATTAGGACCTGGCGGCGGAGCTCTGAATCTGCAGTGTTTCTGTTGACGAAAATAATCACGTTTGTGATTTAAAATAAAGTGGAAATAATAAAGTGATCAGAAAGAGGAGAAACACCATCAGTCATTGGAAAAGTGTTAGGCTACAGTCGGTCAACGACCGGAACAATTTTAAAGGATAAAATGAGAAAGGCCCTGCCCAATTAAAGCAACCATTATTACGCAGCAACGCAGTGGTTTAATTTTGGGGTTTGGGGTTTTCGGTTTTTGATCCTCCACATCAACCCAGCAGGGATGGACAGCGCGCTCAGGAGCGATCTGTCACTGGATCGAACTCGGGAACTTCCGTTCCCGAGCCCGGCGCTGAAACATACGTTTCTTAAGTATTTTATATGCATAGAAAGGTAAAATATATACTATATACTAACACAAACGTTTGACTAACTGATGCTAACTAATACCGGATGTACCTGTTCCGACTTACTTAGTAAGAGAACTTTTGTTTTTTTTTATCCCGATCCACGATAACCTACGCACATCCTCCCGTATACTTTAAATCATCTCTAGATTACTTATAATACCTAATACAATGTAAATGCTATGTATACAGTTGTAATACTGCATTGTTTAGGGAATAATGACAAGAAAAAAAAGTCTACATTTTCGAACGACAAGTGCTGGAAGAGCACTTCCGGGTTTTCTCGATTCGCGGCTGGTTGAATTCGCGCATGCGGAACTCGCAGATAAGGAGGGCTGACTGTAGTATCATCAGCAAATTTAATTAGCCGATTGGAGCTGTGGGTGGCGACACAGTCGGTGGTATACGGAGAGTAAAGGAGGGGAGTTAGGACACAGCCCCGAGGGGCACCTGTGTTGAGGGTCAGAAGGGCAGAGGCAAGGGAGCCCACTCTTGCCACTTGCTGGCATCTGATAGGAAGTCAGGATCTAGCTGCACGAGGCAGCGTGAAGGCTGAGGACTCTGAGCACACTGACTGGCACATGATCAGGGAGACTGCAACCGATGGCGACTACCAGCTTAGAGGAGTACACGGCATCAGTGACTAGCTGCATCAGCAAGTGCATCAATGATGTCACTGTGGCCAAGACCATCACTACACGCTCTAATCAGAAACCATGGATGACCACGGAGGTGCGTGCACTGCTGAGGACCCGTGACTCCACTTTCACAGTAGGCGACAAGGCACCCCTAACAACAGCGAGGGCCAAACTGTCCCGTGCCATCAGAGAGACAAAGCAGCAAACGCCCAGCGGATCCACAGCCACTTCCAGCACAGTGGCGACATACAGTGCAAGTGGAAAGGCATTCAGGACATCACCAACTACAAGACAACACCACCTGCCTATGCTGGTGATGCCTCCTTCCCAGACGCGTTGAACAATTTTGACGCTCATTTTGAGGCGGAAAATGACGTGGCGGCGAGGAAGACCACCCCTCCTCCAAATGACCAGGTGCTGTATCTTACCGTGGCCGATGTGAGGAGAACCCTGTGCAGGGTCAACCCACGGAAGACTGCTGGACCAGACAATATTTCTGGCAGAGTGCTTAGAGGATGTGCAGACCAGCTAGCAGAGATTCTCACTGACATCTTCAATATCTCCCTGAGCAGCATCATCGTTCCTACGTGCTTCAAGGCCGCCACCATCATCCCTGTGCCAAAGAAGTCTTCAGTGTTCTGCCTCAACGACTACCGTCCCGACTATCATCATGAAGTGTTTCGAGAGGCTCGTCATGAGGCACATCAAGACCCTGCTGCCCCCCCGCAGTTCGCATACCATCCCAACCATTCAACAGACGACGCCATTGCCATCACCCTCCACCTGGCCCTAACACACCCGGACAAAAAAGACACATAAGTTCGAATGCTGTTCATAGACTTCAGTTCAGCATTCAACACAATCATACCTCAGAAACTGATTGGAAAGCTGAGCCTACTGGGCCTGAACACCTCCCTCTGCAACTGGATCCTAGACTTCCTGACTGGGAGACCTCAGTCAGTCCGGATCGGAAGCAGCATCTCCAACGCCATCACATTGAGCATGGGGCCCCCCCAGGGCTGTGCGCTCAGTCCACTGCTGTTCACTCTGCTGACCCACGACTGTGCTGCAACACACAGCTCGAACCACATCATCAAGTTCGCCGATGACACGACCGTGGTGGGTCTCATCAGCAAGAACGATGAGTCAGCAGACAGCGAGGAGGTGCAGCAGCTAACGGACTGGTGCACAGCCAACAACCTGTCTCTGAATGTAAACAAAAGAGATGGTTGTTGACTTCAAGAAGACTCAGAGCGACCACTCTCTGCTGAACATCGACGACTCCTCCGTAGAGATCGTTAGGAGCACCAAATTTCTTGGTGTTCACCTGACAGAAAATCTCACCTGGTCCCTCAACACCAGCTCCATAGCAAAGAAAGCCCAACAGCGTCTCTACTTTCTGCGAAGGCTGAGAAAAGTCTATCTCCCACTCCCCATCCTCACCACATTCTACAGAGGTTGTATTGAGAGCATCCTGAGCAGCTGCATCACTGCCTGTTCAGAAATTGCACCATCTCGGATCGCAAGACCCTGCAGCAGATAGTCAGGTCAGCTGAGGTCATCATCGGGGTAAATGCCATTACAGACATTTATACCACATGCTGCATCCGTAAAGCAAACAGCATTATGAAGGACCCCACGCACCTCTCATACAAACTGTTCTCCCTCCTGCCATCTGGCAAAAGGCACCGAAGCATTCGGGCTCTCACGACCAGACTATGTAACAGTTTCTTCCCCCAAGCCATCAGACTCCTCAATACCCAGAACCTGGACTGACACCAACCTACTGCCCTCTACTGTACCTATTGTCTTATTAATTATTTATTATAATGCCTGTACTGTTTTGTGCACTTTATGCAGTCCTGGGTAGGTCTGTAGTCTAGTGTAGTTTTCGTGTTGTTTTTACATAGTTCAGTGTAGTTTTTGTATTGTTTCATGTAGCACCATGGTCCTGAAAAACACCTCGTTCTTACTGTGTACTGTACCAGCAGTTATAGTCGAAATGACAATAAGAAGTGACGACTTGACTTCTTGTCGAGCCTTGAGGGAATTATGGTGTTAAATGCTGAGCTGTCGTCCAAGGGCATTCTCACATAAGCATCCTTCTCCAGATATGTAAGGACAGTGTGTAGAGCTGTGGCTATTGCGTCATCTGTCAATCGGTTGTGTTGGTATGTCATGTTTATATTAAAAACAATGCAAAAGTTCTCCAATATTTTCATAACAGGATTATAACTGACTGTGAGCAATAGTGAAGAACTCAAATTCCTCATGTACCTGAAAGATCAACAGATGGAGATTATCTTTCCCAAAGAACCACCAAATTTTGCCTTTTCACTCTTAAGTGTTTAAATCCAGGCTGTTCTCAACAGAACTGTTTCATGAATTAATGCTTTGCCTTACATATGTATCTATTGCAAATTATTTGATATGAGACTAAATACTGATGATCATGTTTTGTGGCTACTAGAATAGTAGATAATAAGGCAGATTCTTTTTAAACTTCACATGTCTACAATATCTCATTCTCCTAAAGGTTGCATATTTCACCACTTATGGCTATTTATCTGGAGATTGGAGCAGAGGCATGAGGAGTGGGTTGTGTGCAGAGATGTTTTTGTCTAAATGTCTGTGTGACCAAACAATTCCTTCTGTTATTAATAGACAAGCACAATGAACACCTAGCACAAGACGCCCCTCATCTTGGACAAAAAACTGATAAAAACAAATCTGGCCATGAGGTTTGAATGGCTCCAAGTGTAGTATCCAAATGAGGTGACTTCAGCTAGGCAACAGGTTTCAAACCTGTGACTGATTGCAATGCAATGATCTTCTCTTACATTTTTAAACTTTTAAACACAAGGCATTTATCATTCTAAAGATTACCAAGGAGCTTGTAACTCATTTCAAAGTTAATCCCAAATTAAGGATACGTACAACAAAACATCAAATCTCCTCTAAATAAACAATGATTGTCTGTTTCCAGAAGGCAGTTTGAAAACTGATTCACACTTATTGGGAATAAAATCCTGACCAAAGCGATAGTAGTGGACATATTTTTAATGCTATTCAGGACAAGCATGAGCATCTGGTTAAAAGAACTGATTGAAGTATAGCTGGTCTGATCCTGTGAAGTTATACTGTTTTGACTCAAAATATCTACCTCATGTCAAAAGAAACCCATTCCTTTTAATATCTCACGTACATTTATCATTTCAGAACATAGACCGGTACAGCATATGAAAAGGTTATTGAATTAGTAATCAAATGGCCAACTAAACTGATCTCTTCTGCCTACACAATGTCGATATCCTTCCATTTTCCTCACATTCATGTGCCTATGTAAAAGTCCCTCACGTATCAGCCTCTACCACCAGCACATTCCAGTAACCCACCACGCTCTGTAAAAAAATTTGCCCCTCTCACCTTAATGCATGCCCTCTGGTATTAGACATTCCAACCCCTGGAGAGAGATGCTGTTTACTCTATACCTCTCATAATCATACAAACCTCCATCAGATATCCCCTCAGCTTCCACTTTTCTAGACAATGTGACCAAAGTTTGTCCAACTTCTCGTTTAAGCACATGCCCTCTAATCCAGGCAGCATCCTTGTAACCCTCTTCTGCACCCTCTCCATGCCTTGACATCATTCCTAATAATAAAGCAACCAGAACTGTTTGCAATACTCCAGATGTAACATAACTACAGTTCTATAAAGCTGCAACATAACTTCCTGACTTTTGAAGTTAATGCCTCAACTAATAAAGGCAAGCATGCCACATGCCTTTTTAACCACCCTATCAACCTGTGTAGCCACTTTCAGGGAGCTACTGTATGAACTTGGACTCCAAGATTCCTTTGCTCACCAACACTGTAAAGATAACACAAATTGTTCTATCTTCTTGGCTCAGTTCTATAGTCCAAAACAAATATTATTTTTATTATCATTGCTCTTGTATTGATTTATATACCATTATTCTATTAACAATTAGACACTCAGTTTATTTTTTTAGTGGACACCAAGCAACACATTCAGCAGATGGAGAGGCTTAGTAGCTCTTTCACAAGGAAAATAACAGCGTAAGAGGCTTACAAGATGATTTGAATGACTGAATTACTATAGATCCAAGACTTGAATGACAAGCATACAGTATCTTATTTTGTGCAATCTGCCTAATAGATTAACCTGCACTATAATAATGAGAAAGGATATGTGTTCACCAAGGAGAGAGAATGCAACCAGCTCATGGCACTTACCAGACTCTGTTTCAGTGATTGTCGACTCATCATAAACATGAAACTGTCCATTCTTCTTCCTGCAATGAATTGTATGAATAGATACAGCAATGAGTTTTCTAAGTACTCAACAGAAGTAATTTCATCTAATTCATGCAAATGCAAACTGAAACTCATATACAAAAATGAGAAAATGATCAGTTTCCATATTTACATACCATTTCCTTTATGAGCAAAATTCCTCACCCTATTCTTACATTTTACAGATTTTTTTTGAGGATGGGGAGGGGAAAGGAGACAAAGAGAGAAAAAAGCCAAAACTATTTAAATAATCCAGAAATGGTACTTATAACGTGAAATTATGTATAATGCACAGCAAAAATTGTTTCCCTTTTTATCAAAAAGTAGTTGCCAAAATGTGTATATTGAGAGATGTATGTAAGGCTGGCATTAATCGAAATATGTACCCAATTGCAATGTTTAGTTACTTTATGGAACCGTATATATAAATAGCCAGAGAACTACACAAATCTAGAATTGTGTTAATACTTAATACATCTTCAAGAGATTTCTTCGATGAAGAAATTGATTAATTCATTTAATATACTGCTTACAGAAACAAAATCATGAAAATTTCTACATTTGCAGAACAACAGTACAATTAGGAAGGTTCCAAGAACATTTTAACTATGGAAGCGATATATAGCAATTTTTTAATTTGGATATTCACAAAGAATTTTGCAGTTTCTTAAGTTTTATAAGCGTTAACTTTGTAAATTATTTAAATTCTGATTATTTCAGTGCTTCAATTTAGTTGGAAAATGTTGTTGAAAATTGTGAATCCAATGGTATGAAAATTTAAATGTCAGTTAAATATAAGAAATTTAAATACAGATCAATAAATCTTTCTGTTTTCACAAAATCTTTAATCACCAACAAAAATTTAATTGTCAGCTTACATACCGCAATACTTTTCTCTTAATATTAGGTCTTCTGTTGCTTTCAGGGAGTGTTTCAGGGCTGCTTGTCCTGCTGTTCTCAGATTGCATCTGACTGCTGTTACTCTCCTGATCTGGGCTTTTCTGAATAATTAACTTAGATGGTGCTGATGTGCTTCTGCACAGATTCGGGGCAACTGTATACCGGCTGTATGAGTCGCTCTGATGAAATTTTGAAGGGTAACCATGGAAAATATCCCTTTTATATGAAAGCTACAAGCATTAGAGAAGAAGATACAAATTTAAAAATATAACTTATGCATAACTGCATCATAAGCAAGTCACTGTACTCAGGTTCTATGGATTAATTCAGATCTCAAGACATAATCTCAACAAGCTGGTGCATTTAGACAGTATTAACATATAGTGTATATCTGGCGAAGTAGGCCATTTGGTCCCTTGACCGTACTCTGCTATTTAACAAGTTCACGGCTGACCTGACTGCAATTTCAAATCGTCTAATTTGAAAATATTCAAGGAACCTGTTTTCATTGCCCTTTGATGGAATTCAAAAGACATTTTACTTCATCTCTCTTAAATGGACAACTCTTTCTCCCCGAAAGACATCCCAAAGTATATTACAATTTTATATTCAGTTTGCTGATTTTAACAAAATTAAATCTATGTTCTCTCTCCTGTTCTTTTTCGCAGAAAGCAATATTCTACTCACCAGATTCTCTTTTTCAGAGCTGAAATCTTGTTGCGATGTACACTGGGTGGCTAAAATGGGCTGTTCCAAGGAACTATTTCTCATCTGTGAAACTTGATAAGAAGTTACCACATCAACTTTCCAAAATAAAAAAAAAGCAGCATCCTTTCTTCTGCATATCTTTACCACTTAGTAAATTTAAATACATTAAATTATTACATATTCTGTCATTAAATACAAAATGGAACATTTTCTGTTAGGGATGAAATCCTGCAGCCATATAACAAAAACTTAAATACAAGGGACATCAAAATTTACAAGTAAATTGGTTTGATTAATTAAATCTTTGCTTCAGAGTTTTTTCTCGGGCAACTTTATCATATTTTAGAATGCTATCAGGAATGATTTAAACACTATTGTGTATTAATATAAAAACACTTTTTTGAAATTGATGTGAAATTGGCCAAGAAACACTGGATGTGCATGAACATTCCAGATTTTGAGGAAAGCATGATGAAACAACAGTTCTCCTATAGCAACTGCTCTTTTCACACATATGCACACAAATGTCACTCACATTGTCCTGCTTCCATTCAGGGTTTCTTATGAGGAATCTTTAAATTGAAATGGGTGCAAACAGCTTAATCCCATTCACTTCATTAAAAGTAATGACAATAATTAATGCCTTACTAAATGTATTATTTTTAATTAAGCATTTTCAATATAAATTATTGAATTAATTAAAATAAAATGTTTGAAATGCACAGCAAGTCAAGCAACATCCATGGAAAGAGAAGCAGAGTAATGTTACAGATCAAAGGCCCCTAATCAAATATCGCTGTGATGATTGTACATTCTAGTATCAATTGTTTGGCTTATAAAAAGTATTTAAATCTAGCCGGTTTCCTGGTAAGCAATTTATATTATAAAGAGGAGACACAAGGGACTATAGATATTGGTTTTAAAAAAGTGAGCTGCTGGAGGAATTCAGCATCTAGAAAGGAAAATGGACAGTTGACATTTTGGATAGAAATGCTTAGCTGGACTGAAAGAAGGGTGATTCGTAGTATAAAGATGTGAGGGGAGGGGGAGGAAAGAACTGGTCAACAATAAATGGATCCAGGTGAGGAGGGATTGACTGATAGATGGAGTTAGGTTGGGGAGATACAGACGGAAATTACAAGATGCTGACAGGTGACTGATGGAGGCAGCAAAGGGCTACAGATGATAAAACCTGACAAGAAAAGGTGATGAAGAGAAATTAAACACGGAGGTTTTCTTATCCGCCTTACAAACTTGCATGGCAACTACGAGGGAATCTAAGGAGTTGGAGCACAAGATCCCTCTGTTCCTCCACACTGTTAAGGATCTTGCCATTGATTTTGTACTCTACCTTAAAGTTCAACTTTCCTAAGTGTATCACTTCACTCTTCTAGATTAATCGCCATCTGCCACTTCTTAGTACCGCTCTGCATCCTATCAATGCCCTGTTGCAACCTACATCAACCTTCTACACTATCCATAACTCCACCAACTTCTGTGTCATCTGCAAACTTACTAAGCCATGCTTCCACTTCCTCATCCAAGTCATTTATAAAAATCACAAAGAGCAGGGGTCCCCATGGAACAATGTAAGTCAAGGATCTTCATGCAGAAATATTCCATATACTACCACACTCTGCCTTCTGTGGACAAGCCAATGCCAAATCCACACAGCCAAGTTTCTCTGGATCCCATGCCCCCCGAATTTCTGAGTAAGCCTGCCATGTCAAATGCCTTACTAAAATCCACATTCACCACTCTACCATCAACCTCTTTAGTCACTTCCTTGAAAAAGTCAATCAGGCCAGCGAGGCATGACCTGCTCCTCACAAAGCCACGTTCACTATCTCTAACCAGACTATGCTTCTTCAAATGCCTTTAAATCCTGTCTTTAAAAATTCTCTCCAATAGTTTGCCCATTATTGATGTGATCAGGAGAGAGAAAAGGACTCATGAAATGACAGCAGTGGTACTATGGTGCACTAGTACAACGCTGTCTCAATCTTTATCTTAGGTGCATTTGTGCACAGTTTGCACATTCCCCCTGTAACTATATGGTATCCTTTGGCTCCTCAGCTTCCTCCCAAATCTCCACAATGTGTGGGGTTGGAAAGATAACCAGCACTACAAATTGCCCCTAGTAGATAGCTGAGTAATAAAATGTGGATACAGTTGATGAGAATGAGGCCCAAACAAAAATAGGATGCATGTAGCATAAATGTGCAACTGATTTTATCAGTGTTGAAGAACAGGTTTCCACATTGTATATCTCCATGACTAAGTAGTGTTACAATCTGCAGAATTCTAACTCCCACTCCCTTCAAATTATGGAATAACATACTTACTAATATTTTAATAATTCCTATAATTGTAATACCTATCCAAAGCAAGGAATGTTGATGGCTCATAGAAGTCCTTCCAACTTTTGATACTCTCAAACACAAAATTAAATCTATATTTAAATACAAGTTGAGAAGAATTTTTCACTATTTACTTTTTACTTACTTTATCTCAATTTGATTGACAAATAACTTTTTAAAAATCAAAAATAGAGATAAATTATGATTTCAACAAAGTGAATTATGGCTTTACTTTACCACATGATTCTGAACTGGCATTACTGGAGCCTTGAGACTTTGAATACTCATGTTTGATCAGTTCTTCCAGATCTGAGGAAATGAAACAGCAATAACACATTTAACTGTGGCAACAAATCTTGCTTGAAGCATGACACCAGATCATTATTAATCTGAACTATTAGTTATTACAAGTTGACCACCGATTTTCTGGCACCCTCAGTTCCAGAGCCTTGCCGGATTAAGGTTTTTGCCAGGTTAAACGAGGTCACACAATAATAATGGCAAAAATGGACTGTAGAAGCTTAAAAAGGATTATTAATTAAATGTAAATTTATTAATTACTGTGCTTACAAAGAATGTTGTTTCTCAGTTATCTTTTTAAACATTTCATCCAGGTGAAGTTGTTTCATGTGTTTTGATCTCTCCCTGTCTGTTTCTCTAACCCTCCTTATATCACCAAAGAGAAAAAAAAATACCATTCTGTGTAAACAGTATTCGCTAAAGCAAATGAGCATTAGAAAAACTATGAAAGTTGGTAAGAACACTGAGCATGATCGGGTGATGATTAAATGGTTGACAAACCAATCCCATACAAGTTACCCAGATTATGCACAGAAACACCTTGGTCCAGATTGTTCAACATTTCAACCTTCTCTTGGATCGATATGGACCAATGTTTACATTTGACACGACCACTGGTACTTGCAGTTACCTTAAAAGCCATAGGTAGCATTAAATTTAAGTAAAATAAGCAAAAATTAAGCACAAAATATTGGGGCTACCACCAAGTGCAATGTAAGTAATAAAAATAGCATGCTTTTGTCAAAGTGAGTCTTGTCACAGATGGTGCTGCGTGCCATAAGACCACAAGACTGTAAGACATAGGAGCAGAATAAGGCCATCTGGCCCATTGAGTCTGCCCCGCCATTCACTCATGGCTGATCCTTTTTTTCTATCTCCTCCTCAACCCCATTCCCAGCCTTCTCCCTGTAACTTTTGATGCCATGTCCAGTCAAGAACCTATCAATCTCTGCTGTAAATACACCCAACGACCTGGCCTCCACAGCTGCACGTGGCAACAAATTCCATAAATTCATATCCCTTTGGCTCACGAAATTTCTCCGCATCTGTTTCAAAAGTACGCCCCTCTATCCTGAGCCCTCTTGTCCTAGAATTTCGCACCATGGGAAACATCCTTTCCATATCTACTGTGTCTAGGCCTTTCAACATTCGAAAGGTTTCAGTGAGATTCCCCCTCATCCTTCTGAATTCCAGCGACTACACACCCAGCGCCATCAGAAATTCCTCATATAACCCTTTCATTCCTGGAATTATCCTTGTGAACCTCCCCTGGACTCTCTCCAATGCCAGTACATCTTTTCTAAGATGAGGAGCCCATTGATTTGTGGCTTGACCACAGAAGGCAAAGAGTGGTTATAGACTGGTCATATTATGCATGGAGGTCGGTGACCAGTAAGTTTGCTGATGACACAAATGTTGGGGGTGTTATGGATATTGTGGATGGCTGTCAGAGGTTACAACGGGACATCAATAGGATGCAAAACAGGGATGAGAAATGGCAGATGGAGTTCAACCCAGATAAGTGTGAAGTAGTTCATCTTGGTATGTCAAATATGATGGCGGAATATAGTATTAATGGTAAGACGCTTGGCAGTGTGAAGGATCAGAGGGACCTTGGGGTCCGAGTCCATTGGACACTCAAAGCTGCTGCGCAGGTTGACTCTGTGGTTAAGAATGCATATGGTGCATTGGCCTTCATCAATCGTGGGATTGAGTTTAGGAGCAGGGAGGTAATGTTGCAGCGATATAGGACCCTGGTCAGACCCCACTTAGAGTACTGTGCTCAGTTCTGGTTGCCTCACTACAGGAAAGATGTGGAAACCATGCAGAGAAGATTTACAAAGACGTTGCCTGGATTGGGCAGCATGCCTTATGAGAATAGGTTGAGTGAACTCAGCCTTTTCTCCTTGGAGCGACGGAGGATGAGAGGTGACTGATAGAGGTGTACAAGATAATGAGAGGCATTGATCGTGTGGATAGTCAGAGGCTTTTTCTCAGGGCTGAAACGGCTAGCACAAGAGGGCACAGTTTTAAGGTGCTTGGAAGTAGGTACAGAGGAGATGTCAGGGGCAAGTTTTTTTATGCAGAGAGTAATGAGTGTGTGGAATAGGCTGCCAGTTATCGTAGTGGAGGCGGATACGACAGGGTCTTCTAAGAGACTCCTGGATAGGTACATGGAGCTTAGAAAAATAGAGGGCTATGGGTAACCCTAGGTAATTTCTCAGGTAAGGACATGTTCGGCACAGCATTATGGGCTGAAGGGGCTAAATTGTGCTGCAGGTTTTCTATGTTTCTATAAAACTATTCACAATACTCAAGGTGAAGCCTCACCAGCACCTCATAAAGCCTCAGTATCACATTCTTGCTCTTGTATTCTAGACCTCTTGAAATGACTGATAACATGGCATTTGTCTTCCTCACCAACTCTACCAGCAAGTAGGATGTTCCGCACAAGGCCTCCCAAGTTCCTTTGCACCTCAAATTTTTGGATTTTCTCCCCGTTTAGAAAATAGTCCGCACATTTATTTTTACTATCAAAGTGCATGAACATACATTTTCCAACATTGTACTTCATTTGCCACTTTCTTGCCTATTCTCCTAATCTGTCAAAGTCCTTCTGCATCCTGCCTGTTTCCTCAATACTACCTGCCTGGAAAGCAGGGGTGGGGGGGTGGAAAGATGTGCTTAGTGGTGGGATCCCGTAGGAGGTGGCAGAAATTACGGAGTATTATATGTTGGACCCGGAAGCTGGTGGGGTGGTAGGTGAGTACCAAGGGAACCCTATTCCTAGTGGGGTGGTGGGAGGATGGGGTGAGAGCAGATGTGCATGAAATGGGAGAAATGCGTTTGAGAGCAGAGTTAATGGTGGAGGAAGGGAAGCCCCTTTCTTTAAAAAAAGGACATCTCCTTCGTCCTGGGATGAAGCCTACGGACTCTCACAGCTATCTGGACTATTCTTCTTCTCACCCTGTCTCTTGCAAAAATGTCATCCCCTTCTCGCAATTCCTCTGTCTCCGCCGCATCTGCTCTCAGCATGAGGCTTTTCATTCCAGGACTAAGGAGATGTCCATCAACTCTGCTCTCAAGTGTATCTCTCCCATTTCATGCACATCTGCTCCACAACTTCTGCCACCTCCAATGGGATCCCATCACTAAGCACATCTTTCCCTCCCCCCCCACCGACTTTCTGCAGGGATCGCTCCCTACACGACTCCCTTGTCCACTCGTCCCTCCCATCCCTCACAGCACCTATCCTTGTAAACGGAACAAGTGCTACACATGCCCTTACACTTCCTCCCTCACTACCATTCAGGGCCCCAGACAGTCCTTCCAGGTGAGGCGACACTTCACTTGTGAGTCGGCTGGGGGGATATACTGCATCCAGTGCTCCCGATGCAGCCTTCTATATATTGGCGAGACCCGACACAGACTGGGAGACTGTTTCGCTAAACACCTACGCACTGTCCGCCAGAGAAAGCAGGATCTCCCAGTGGCCACACATTTTAATTCCATGTCCCATTCCCAATCTGATATGTCTATCCACTGCCTCCTCTACTGTGAAGATGAAGCCACACTCAGGTTGGAGGAACAACACCTTATATTCCGTCTGGGTAGCCTCCAACCTGATGGCATGAACATTGACTTCTCTAACTTACGTTAATGCCCCACCTCCCCCTCGTACCCCATCCCGTCCCATGATGCTCTCATATTCCTTTTGCCAATCACCTGTCCAGCTCTTGGCGCCATCCCTCCCTCTCCTGTCTTCTCCTATCATTTCAGATCTCCCCCTCCCACTTTCAAATCTCTTACTAGCTCTTCTTTCAGTTAGTCCTGACAAAGGGTCTCAGCCTGAAACGACAACTGTACCTCTTCCTAGAGATGCTGCCTGGCAAACTACATCTCGTAATTTCATCCAAATTAAAAGAGGCACTGAACCATCAGTTTCTTGAAAATTGGTGGTCAACCTGTACTACCATATCTTATTAGCCTTTAGCTAGTTGGTGGCAGAGTGGCATACACACCAGACTTTGAGGCAAGTGGTCCCAGGGTCAAATTCGGCAGCTTTCCATTAGCACTGGGTTGAGCATTGAGCTAGCAACTTGGCCTTGTAAAAATGTCAAAAATGCTGAAGAAATGGCAAGGTTGCCACCCAATGTGAAACAAGGTACAGGAAGACAACAATCAACCTTAATAGCCTTATTTTACCTTAAAGAAAGATATTCCAAAATTTGGTGGAGGAGAAAAGCTACGAATATTAATCATAGCTGGCACTGAACTTAATGGAGCTCTTCAGTAACTTAATAGTTCACAATAGCTGTTATAGTATAACAAGCACATTCTCACAAGAGGTACTGCATTGTGCTTGATCTTAGAATCAGTCAACAGCACCTCATATTCCACTTACCTAACCTTCTGCAGTCAGGTTTTAAGCTGAATTTTAAACACCAACACAAATGATCCATGCAGACTTGGAATGACAACTTCTACAAGATCATATAATCTGCAATATTCCACTAATTATCTCCTTATTCAGGGTAGAATTAAAATTAGAGACCATCTCTAATTCACCCAATGGTGAATTTCTAAGGGTGTAAAAAGATTACTCATGGGAACAAAGTTATTGTGTACAACTACTGTTCAGTGTAATATAACTAAATTACCTTTCCTGAACTCTCGAAGTTGATGTTGTGGGACATTGTGATAGCCCAACAAATTCAACTGCTCTTGAATATCTTGATCAGTGAAGTTAAGTGCAGCCATTACTGAAGAAGAAACAAATAAGTTTTGACTTATTAGTTTTAGTACTTTCAGAATTAGAATTCCTATCACTGCCACATGTAGTGAAATTTGTTTTGTGGCAGCAGTACTTTGCAACACCTAATAAAAATACTATAAATTACAGTGTATATATACTGTATATAAAAAAGAATTAAAATTAGAGACCCATCTCTAATTCACCCAATGGTGAATTTCTAAGGGTATAGAGTACTCACGGGAATAAACAACTACTGCTCAATGTTATGTGACCTGGAGGATCAGAGGATTGGGGCAAAGTCAACTTCCTGAATAAATTTTAATTAAAACAAGAAACAGTGGAAACATCTGAAGAAAGAAACAGGGGTAACAGATGACGATGATGTAGTATTTACATTAGTAATCGTGCATAAATACCACTGATTAAATTTCTGGCAGCCGCTTGAGCTGCAGCAAATCCATCCCTTCTTTTAAATTGTTTAAATTATTTTTAAAAGCGTTGATTGCATCAAATACCCAATTCAATTCATTTCCATAAAGTGATGGAATGTTGTACATTACGGCTTAAAAATCCTTCAGACGCCCCAATACATCTGTTTAAAATATTCATAATGCAAGTTTCATACTTAGAGCAACAAAACTTTGATGTCTCGTGACTTTGTTTGGATAGCCGCCAGTGCTGATTGTGGACATCAAGATTCTAAATCATACAAGAGTTTAGTTTTAGCATTCACTGATCATGTCCCGAAGACCGGTTTCGGCCCGAAACGTCGACTGTTTATTCATTTCCATTGATACTTCCTGATCCATTGAGTTCCTCCAGCACTTTGTGCGTGTTGCTTCGGTTTCCAGCATCTGCAGACTTTCTAGTGATTATATTTTAATCGCTTTACTAAGTACATAACACTATCACCAACTCGCCTCCGCGCCCACCATCCCAACACGACCCTACATAGCCACTTCGACCGCCCACCCTTAATTATAAGCACCACCATTCCTCTCTCACCCACCCCATCAGTACCGTCATCGACCATTCCGGTTCTACGATGTCACCCAAACCCCCGGCGCGGTGACCGGGCCACCGTCCGCTCACCCACCGACTCCCGCAGATTGCCCGCGGCTTTCCCTTCCCCACAAGACCCACTGGCGGCGCGGGCCCAGCCGCGGGAAGGCACCGACCGTTCAAACGCCGACCGTTGAAACGAACCCGACCGCCGGCCTGTGCGCATGCGCCGCTCCCGCAGCTGCGCTTGCGCGGATGTGTTGCCACCGGCAACCGGACGGGAACGACTCGGTGTTACCGGTCCCATTAGCTCCAGGCAAGTCTCCGGTAAAAGCATCTCATTCTTAATACGAGTAAAAAAAAATGTTGTTTAGGTGGCAAATAACTTCCACGTAGCGGGGTCATACAGACAGTAACTAAGGTCCTCTATCAGCTCGCCACTGCCTCAGAATACCACCACCAACGTTACCTCTTTCCTTATCTTGCAAGTCAAGTCTCAACGAAGCAGACATACAGTATAACCATATAATTCAAGGTTGAAACCCCAATCGGTGGTTTCCAGCCACTGTATTTGGGGAACAATTGTTGGATCAAACATCAGAAGTCCGCAACTTTTCAAAGAACGCTCTAGTACCTATCACCTTCATTTTATCTGTAAATTGGGAGTTTAAATAACTTTTCCAAGATGTGCAACCATTTAGAACGAGTAATCCTAGAGTAATACAGAATGGAAACAGGTCCTTCAGCCCAACACGACCATGGTGCCCTGCAAACTAGCCCCATTTACCTTCATTTGGCATATAACCCTCTAAACACCTCCTATCCATGTACTTACCCAAATATTTAATTTCCTGTAAATGCCTGCAAGAAAACAAATCTCAAGGTGACATATCGTACTTTGATAATAAATTTACTTTGATCTTTGATATTGTACCTGCCTCAACCACTGTCTCTGGCAGCTCATTTCACATACAAAGTTGCCCTTTGGGTCCCTTTTAAACTTGACACTTCTCACCTTTTATTCTACTTCTGAGGGGAATGGGGATTCACCCTATCTATACCCCTCATGATTTTGTCACCCTTCAATTTCCTGTGTTCCAAGGAATAAATTGCCAAGCCCAACCTCTCCAGATAACTCAAGCTCTTGAGTCCTGGCAGTAGCCTTGTAAATCTCCGCACTCTCTCCAGTGTAGTGCCACCTTTCCTGTAACAAGGTGACCAAAACTGCACACAATACTTCAAATGCAGCCTCGTACAACAAAAAGTGTTTTACAAAAATTACAAATTGCACTGGCCCAAATAGTCAGTGCTGTTCTCCTCCCTTTCATTTATAAAGATTAGCTTTATTTCTCACATATGCATCAAAATATACAGTGAAATGTCTTGTCATCATGGATAACACAGCCTGAAGATGTGCTGTGAGCAGACCACAAGTGTCATTATGCCTTGGACACCAACATAGCATTCCCACAACTTCCAAACCCTATATCCTTGGAATGTGGGATGAAACTGGAGCTTTCAGAGGAAACTCGTGGTCACAGGGAGAACATATAACTGCCTTACATATAGTGGCAGAAATTGAACCTTGGTGGCAAGGACAGGAAGGCAGATTACTATCTGAATGGTGTCAAGTTAGGAAAAGGGGATGTACGAGATCTAGGTCTCCTTGTTCATCAGTCACTGAAAGTAAGCATGCAGGTACAGCAGGCAGTGAAGAAAGCTAATGGCATGCTGGCCTTCATAACAAGGGGAATTGAGTATAGCAGCAAAGAGGTCCTTCTGCAGTTGTACAAGGCCCTGGTGAGACCACGCCTGGAATATTGTGTATAGTTTTGGTCTCCAAATTTGAGGAAGGACATTTTAGCTATTGAGGGAGTGCAGCGTAGGTTCACAAGGTTAATTCCCGGGATGGAGGGACTGTCATATGTTGAAAGATTGGAGCGACTGGGGTTGTATGCACTGGAATTTAGAAGGACGAGAGGGGATCTGATTGAAACATATAAGATTATTAAGGGATTGGACACGCTAGAGGCAGGAAACATGTTCCGGATGTTGGGGGAGTCTGGAACCAGAGGCCGCAGTTTAAGAATAAAGGGTAGGCCATTTAGAATGGAGTTGAGAAAAACTTTTTCGCACAGAGGGTTGTGGTTCTGTGGAATGCTGTCCCTCAGAAGGCAGTGGAGGCCAATTCTCTGGATTCTTTCAAAAAAGAGTTACATAGCGCTCTTAAAGATAGCGGAGTGAAGGGATATGGGGAGAAAGCAGGAAAAGGGTACTGATTGTGGATGATCAGCCATGATCATAGTGAATGGTGGTGCTGGCTCGAAGGGCTGAATGGCCTACTCCTGCACCTATTGTCTATTGATCTTCCAATCACTGGCGCTGTAAAGCGGTACGCTAACTGTTATGCTACTGTGCCACCTGGATGGACCTTACGCTAAATACTAGCAAAACTAAGGTCGTCTATCAGCTTGCCACTGCCTCAGGATACCACCACCAACATTACCTCTTTCCATATCTTGCAAGCCAACTCTCAATGAAGCAGACATCAAGGATGAAATTTGTTGTTTCGGCGCGCCAACAAAACCATTGCTGTCAGACAAAAGGGTGCATGCACGTTATAACATCTTCCCCCAGGCTAGCAATGTCTGCATCAAGGCCTGAATTGCACTCACCAGGCTTTGATGTGTAAGTTATATCATTCATATCCCTTACTCCTAAATACGTCAATTAGATTTGAGCTTAATTAATTATCACTAGAGAATACCAGAAGGACAGACAAAACAACTCATCAAAGTGTAAACATGAAAAAATGTAACACATCTCTGAATCATGGGAATCTCTGGTCTATGGCTGTGTTATGTTGAAACTCAGTGAAAATGGTAGGAAGACCCATTGACTTGCAGAGCACCCACCCGCTTGCCTCTTGTGACAGGATTTGTGCACACTGGCCTCCCTAGCCATGTCAGAACCCATAATACCAAATTAAAAGATAAGATTTTTGTTCTGATGTTTTAGAAGTAGTAACCAAACACAATTTGGTAAAGGATGGTAGGAGAGGGGAGCAGAGCAGATTTCTTAAGAAAACAAAGAAAATTGTTTTTATTTGTGATGTACTCCATTACAATGTAGTAGAAACAGAGATGTTAGTAACTTGAAAGGGAAATTGAAATAGAAATCATACAGGGCTATGAAAAAGGCCTCCAAGAGGACCACAACCTTTGCATAGTTTGAAGGCTTGTATGCTTCAATGACTTGGAGAGCTATGTTGGCTGGAGTCAGGGCCTTGTGCTATGGCTCTTATAGAGTTACTCATGCCAAACATGTCGAAGTGTAGAGGACAGACTAAGAGTGGTCCTCCAGGTTTAGGGGTTCAGCTCAGGTCTAACAACACAGGCTGGTAAAACAAAATTGTTAGGGAAACAGCAATGAAGAATCCTTCTACATCTAAGTGTGACAGTATTCCTGGGTATCCATGCAGGACTTGCATGACGACAGTAGTGAAAACTAAGAGGATGCTACTGAAACAATGAAGGTAACACCACTAGTGATGGCGAACCTTCATTGCTGCTCTAAATGCCAGCAGCGTTAGAGGCAGTAAGTAAGTATGGAGAAAGAGCAATACAATGGGATTAATTTGAAAAGCTGTTTTTAAGCCAGCACAAATACAAAAGCTTTTATGCTGCAAGGTTCTCTAATCTTATAAAGTCTGGTTTTATCGTAATTTTGAATACTGTAGATATACTTATAGTATATAATAGAATCTATTTGACAGAATAAATGACTTGTACAAAAAGCAGGTTATTAATTAAACCTACATGGTTCAAGGGCAATACCAGGAATTATATCAGTTCTGTCTGGAAATAAACAATCTACTTGTAAGATAATTATGAAGCAGCAATCAGTACAATGAAGATAGTTTGCAAATAAACTTTAGAGAAGAAAAATCTATCTTTGCTCAACACATCTGAAATATATAATTTGATTCATGTGAATTACTTGCTGGATTCTTTTAATATCATTGAAAGTATCCAGCAAGTAATTCACTGGTTATGCTGGATACCTTCAATGATATTGTAATTATCACAAATATATGTGAATTACAAATATTCACATATATCAAATTATTACAAAATATGAATTTTAGAGTTTTAGTAAAAGGAAGTGCCTAGCTGTATTAATATATAAAATGATCGTACCCAATTAAGGTCAGGTAGCATCTATGGGGCGGAATAAACAGCTGAGATCCTTCATCAGGACTGGAAAGGAAGGAGGTAGAAGCCAGAATATTAAGTTTGGGCAGGGGGTGGAGTACAAGCCAGCAAGTGGTAGGTAAACAACAGGAATTCTGCAGATGCTGGAAATTCAATCAACACACATAAAAGTTGCTGGTGAATGCAGCAGGCCAGGCAGCATCTCTAGGAAGAGGTGCAGTCAACGTTTCAGGCCGAGACCCTTCATCAGGACTAACTGAAGGACGAGTGAGTAAGGGATTTGAAAGTTGGAGGGGGAGGGGGAGGGGGAGATCCAAAATGATAGGAGAAGACAGGAGGGGGAGGGATGGAGCCAAGAGCTGGACAGGTGATAGGCAAAAGGGATACGAGAGGATCATGGGACAGGAGGTCCGGGAAGAAAGACGGGGGGGGGGGGTGACCCAGAGGATGGGCAAAGGGTATATTCAGAGGCACAGAGGGAGAAAAAGGAGAGTAAGAGAAAGAATGTGTGTATAAAAATAAGTAACAGATGGAGTACGAGGGGGAGGTGGGGCATTAGCGGAAGTTAGAGAAGTTGATGTTCATGCCATCAGGTTGGAGGCTACCCAGACGGAATATAAGGTGTTGTTCCTCCAACCTGAGTGTGGCTTCATCTTTACAGTAGAGGAGGCCTTGGATAGACATGTCAGAATGGGACTGGGAGACCGCTTTGCTGAACACCTACGCTCTGTCCGCCAGAGAAAGCAGGATCTCCCAGTGGCCACACATTTTAATTCCACATCCCATTCCCATTCTGACATGTTTATCCACGGCCTCCTCTACTGTAAAGATGAAGCCACACTCAGGTTGGAGGAACAACACCTTATATTCCGTCTGGGTAGCCTCCAACCTGATGGCATGAACATCGACTTCTCTAACTTCCGCCTATGCCCCACCTCCCCCTCGTACCCCATCTGTTACTTATTTTTATACACACATTCTTTCTCTTACTCTCCCTTTTCTCCCTCTGTCCCTCTGAATATACCCCTTGCCCATCCTCTGGGACCCCCCCCCCCGTCTTTCTTCCCGGACCTCCTGTCCCATGATCCTCTTGTATCCCTTTTGCCTATCACCTGTCCAGCTCTTGGCTCCATCCCTCCCCCTCCTGTCTTCTCCTATCATTTTGGATCTCCCCCTCCCCCTCCAACTTTCAAATCCCTTACTCACTCTTCCTTCAGTTAGTCCTGAGGAAGGGTCTCGGTCTGAAACGTCGACTGCACCTCTTCCTAGAGATGCTGCCTGGCCTGCTGCGTTCACCAGCAACTTTTAAGTGGTAGGTAAGATCAGATGAGGGGGACAATAGGTACAGCCTCTCTACATCAGTGAGACCTGACACAGATTGGGGGACTGCTTTGTTGAGCACTTGCACTCTGTCTATCACAAAAGGCAGGATCTCCAGTGGCTACCCATTTCAACTTGATTTCTCATTGCCACAACATGTTTGTCATTCTTACTGCACTGATGAAGCCAAACTCAGGTTGGAGGAGAAACACTTCATATTCCATCTGGGTAGTCTCCTACCTGACGGCATGAGTATTGATTTCTCTAGTTTCTGCTGATTACTCTCTTCTCCCTCTTCTTTCTTTTTTCCATTCCCATTGTGGTTTTTCTCTCATCACTGCCCATCATCTTTCCTTTCTCTCATCCTTCCCTTTCTTCCATGGACCACTGTCCTCTATGGGAGTCTTTCTTCTTCAGTCCTTTATTTCTTCTAACCATCAGCTCCAAGTTTCTTACTTCCCCCAACATATTACTGACTTCATCACCTCCAGAGATCTCCCATCTACAACCTCTAATCCCATAGTTCCACTGCCCACACAACCACAGTTTACTCTGAGGAAGGGTCCCAGCCCAAAATGTCAACAGTTTTCTTCCCTCCATAGATACTGCCGGACTTGGTGAATTCCTCCAGCATTCTGTGTGTTTCTCCAGATTTCCAGCAACTGCAGAATCTCTAGTGTCTACAACTCTATAAAGATTTTTCGTTGAATCCAGAGTCTGACTTTAAATCGTGAGCATTGTTGTTGCAGAACTGAGTCACTCTCCTGTCATGATCCTTGAAAATAGTCATAGTCATAGTCATACTTTATTGATCCCGGGGGAAATTGGTTAAAACAAAATCATATCCATAAAATAACATTCAAGATTCCTTTGACGTCATCCTTAGGTTGTCCAGCCTCAACCCCTACCTTCTTCAAATTGACTTAAGATCCTATGAAATCTTTTATCTTGAAAGGAAACTTGGAATAGAAAATCTCTGCTGAATTCTACTTGTCATTTGCTCATCAGTAATCAGTTTGGATTAGAATAAGGTTTAATATCAACTGGCACGTGTCTTGAAATTTGTTGTTTTGTGGCAGTATTAAGAACTATAAACTGCAATAGATATATAATTAAATAAGTAGTGCAAATAGAGAGCAAAAAAAGTAGTGAGGTAGTGTACATGGATTCATTGTTCATTCAGAAATCTGATGGCGGAAGGGAAGAAGCTGTTGCTAAAACGTTGAGTGTGTGACTTCAGGCTCCTTGATGGGAACATGTCCTGGATGACATGTTGTTACACCACAACAACTGGAACTTAAACCAAAGTACAGATGTCATTATTCTGCCATGGATAGCCCAAAGCATGGGTACAAAAGGAGGAGGGTGGGCATGGAGCTAGCAACCCCTTCCCCTAAAAACTTAGACCTACAGAAACACCAACAGAAGTTCCAACAGCCTCATCCCTGGGAGAAGAAGGATACATATGAAGATGGGCTACATCTGAAATACTAGCCCTGGAATGAGCTGGTTTTGGTGTCGTATGTCCCAATAGGGTGATGGGCTTAAGAACAAGATAGATACCATCCAAAAATGAACAAAAAAGCCAAATTTCATGGCATGATCTTCATCAATTTTCCTACCATTAACCATCTGAAAGGTCATCATTGATGAGAAACTCAACTGCTCCAGTAGAAACACACACAAAGTACTGGATTAACTCAGCAGATCATGAAGCGTCAGTGGAGAGAATGAACAGTCGATGTTTCAAGCCAAGGTCCCTTCTGAATGCATTGCCCTCTATTTTCTCCTTCCTAATCCCAATATTACCATCAAACTCACAGATAATGATGGTGCTGTTGTAGTCTAGCAGACTGACCTCTAACTTGCTGAGGACAGACAGCAGCTCTTGGACATCTCCTCTTTCCCCTGAACCAGGAATCCACTGTGAAGCTTCAAGCAATTGTCTACTACACATCACTCATCACTTCTCTCTGTAGCCTCCAACATCAGTTCCTCTGCCTCACTGCCTGTTTCTGTCCCGGTCCTGATGCAGGGTCTCAGCCCGAAATGCCAACAGTTCATTGCTCTCATAAATGCTGCCTGACTTGGTGAATTCCTCCAAGTGTGTTTCCAGCATCTGCAGTCTCTTGTGTCACTACTACTGTAGAATTTGCTGAGAAAGTGGTCATTTGTCTTTGATATCTAATTAAAATATTATACATAAAAATTATAAATAAAAACATTAAAATATTATACTAAATGAAAAGCACTAAACTTATGGATTTCATCAGAACTCCCTGTGCAACTGGATCCTTCATTTCCTCACTGGCAGACCCTAGTTAGCACTGATTGGCAACAACATCTCATCCACACTTACCACAAGGACAGGTACACCATAGGGCTGTGTGCTTAGCTCCCTGCCACACTCATTTTATACTTATGATTGTGTGGTTAAGTACAGCTCCAGTCCTACGAGGGGTGAATGATAAATTCGTGGCCTAAGGTAGAAGGAGTCAATTTTAGAAAAACCTATCACATTTATCTTTCAACATAGTCCCCTCCTACATTTACACACTTAGTCCAGCGGTCGTGGAGCATACGGATCCCTTCTTTGTAGAAGTCGGCATCTTGGACCTCCAGTAAGTGGTCCACAGCAGGGGTGATTGATAAGTTTGTGGCCTAAGGTAGAAGGAGATGAGTTATACAGCTCTCATTACATGCACATACAGTTCAACTCTTTCAGTGATTATGCAAAAAGTTTGAAGTTAATAACTCATTTCCTTCAACCTTTCCAGAGGCTGTACTTGATCTTGTTTTGGGAAACAAACCTTGTCAGGTGTCAGATCTCTCAGTGGGAGAGCATTTTAGGGATAGTGATCACAATTCTATCTCCTTTACCATAGCATTGGAGAGGGATAGGAACAGACAAGTTAGGAAAGCGTTTAGTTGGAGTAAGGGGAAGTATGAAGCTATCAGGCAGTAACTTGGAAGCATAAATTGGGAACAGATGTTCTCAGGGAAATGTATGGCAGAAATGTGGCAAATGTTGAGGTGATATTTGCGTGGCATTCTGAATAGGTGCGTTCCAATGAGACAGGGAAAGGATGGTAGGGTACAGGAACTGTGGTGTACAAAGGCTGTCAAAAATCTAGTCAAGAAGAGAAGATAAGCTTATGAAAGGTTCAAAAAAACTAGATAATGATAAGAGATCTAGAAGATTATAAGGCTAGTAGGAAGGAGGTTAAGAATGAAATTAGGAGAGCCAGAAGGGGCCATGAGAAGGCCTTAGCGAGCAGGATTAAGAAAACCCCAAGGCATTATACAAGTATGTGAAGAGCAAGAAGATAAGATGTGAGAGAATAGGACCAATCAAGTGTAACAGTGGAAAAGTGTGTATGGAACTGGAGGAGAGAGCAGAGATTATTAATGAATATTTTGCTTCAGTAGTCACTGTGGAAAAGGATCTTGGTGATTGTAAGGATGACTTACAGTGGATTGAAAAGCTTAAGCATATAGACATTAAGAAAGAGTATGTGCTGGAGCTTTTGAAAAGCATCAAGTTGGATAAGTCTCTGGGACTGATGGAATGTACGCCAGACTACTGTGGGAGGCATGGGAGGAGATTGCTGAGCCTCTGGCAGGACAGGAGAGGTTCTAGAGGATTGCATGACTGCAGATGTTAGTGTATATGGATTTCAGCAAGGTATTTGATAAGGTACCCCAAGCAAGGCTTATTGAGAAAGTAAGGAGGAATGGGATCCAAGGTGACCTTGCTTTGTGAATCCATAGTTGGCTTGCTCACAGAAGGCAAAGAGTGGCTGTAGTCAGGTCATATTCTGTGTGGAGGTCGGTGACCAGTAGTGTGCCTCAGGGATCTGTTCTGGCACCCTTTCTCTTCGTGATTTTTATGTGACCTGGATGAGGAAGTGGAGGGAGGGTTTAGTAAATTCGCTGATGACACAAAGGTTGGAGGTGTTGTGCATAGTGTGGAGGGCTGTTAGAGATTACAGTGGGACATTGATAGGATGCAAAACTGGGCTGAGAAGTGGCAGAAGGAGTTCAACCCAGATAAGCGTGAGATGGTTCATTTTGGTAGGTCAAATATGATGGCAGAATATAGTATTAATGGTAAGACTCTTGGCAGTGTGGCGGATCAGAGGGATCTTGGGGTCCGAGTCCATCGGACACTCAAAGCTGCTGTGCAGGTTCATTGTGATGTTAAGAATGCATATGGTGCATTGGCCTTCATCAACTGTGGAATTGAGTTTAAGAGCTGACAGTTAATGTTACAGCTATATAGGACCCTGGTCAGGCCCCACTTGGAGTACTGTGCTCAGTTCTGGTCACCTCACTAAAGGAAGGATGTGGAAACTATAGAAAGGATGCAGAGGAGATTTACAAGGATGTTGCCTGGATTGGGAAGCATGCCTTCAGAGAATAGGTTGAGTGAACTTGGCCTTTTTCCTTGGAGCGTCGGAGGATGAGGGGTGATCTGATAGAGGTGTATAAGATGATGAGAGGCATTGATTGCGTGAATAGTCAGAGGCTTTTTCCTCGGGCTGAAATGGCTAACATGAGAGGGCACAGTTTTAAGGTGCTTGGAAGTAGGTACAGGGGTAAGTTGTTTTTTGTTTTTTTTTAACGCATAGAGTGGTGAGTGCATGGAATGAGCTGCTGGCAATGGTGGTGGAGGTGGTACCATAGGGTCTTTTAAGAGACTCCTGGATACGTACATCGAGTTTAGAAAAAGAGAGGGTTATGGGTAACCTTAGGTAACTTCTAAGTAAGTACATGTTCAGCACAGCATTGTGGGCTGAAGAGCCAGTATTGTGCTGTAGATTTTCTATGTTTCTATTGTTCGTTTTACCAAAATGCATTATCATACATTTCCCAAATTCCATCTGCCACCTTTTTGACCATTCTTCTAATTTGTCTAAGTCCCGCTGCAATCACATCGCTTCCTCAGCACTACCTACTCCTCCACCTATCTCATATCATCCACAAACTTTGCCACAAGCCATCAATTCCATTATCTAAATCATTGACAAACAATGTGAAAAGTAGTGGTCTCAATACTGACCCCAGCAACTCCACTAGTCACCAGCAACCAACCAGAAAAGGCCCCTTTTATTCCCCCTGATTGCCTCCTGCCAGTCAGCCATCCCTCTATCCATGCTAGTATCTTGCCTGTAATGCCAGGATTTTACCTTGTTAAGCAGCTTCATGTGTGGCAGCTTACCAAATGCCTTCTGAAAATCCAAGTAAATGACATCCACTGCCTCTCCTTTGTCCACCCCGCTTGTTACTTCCTCAAAGAACTCTAACAGATAACTATATGCTCCAAAGGATATTTAGTGATTTGGAAATTTTCTTGCATCCATCTGCTGACTTGTGCTTTTCGCGGAGTTGCTTGGAGTGTTTTTTTTTTGTCTTCATGGTGTGGTTTTTGCCACGGTTCTGACTCATCAGCCATTGGACCTTCCAGATACAGGTGTATTTTTACAACAATCAATTGAAACAGCTTAACTGCACACGGTGATCTCCATGTAAATAATTATGTTACCTAAAACCAATTGGCTGCACCAGTGATGATTTGGTGTGTCATTTTAAAGGGGTTGAATATGACTTATACTATCAATTACTTTGTGTTTTATTAATTAATTCAGATCACTTTGTAGAGATTTATTTTTATTTTGACAAGAAAGAGTCATTTTCTGTTGATCAGTGTCAAGAAAGCCAAATTCAATCTACTGTGATTCAGTGTTGTAAAACAGTAGAACATGAAAACTTCCAAGAGGGGTGAATACTTTTTATAGGTATTGTATTGTGACAGAGAAGGTAGTAGGTATACAGGAAATATATGTAAGTTCTAAAATCATTGATGTACACTTTTATGACGTCAACAATTCAGTCTTTGAAGTTATCCAATCATCTGCACCTTCTCACTTTCTTTCATCTTATTTCTTAATTTATTCTGTAAACTACTTAATACCTTTGCTTCTCATGTAAGGTGCACTTTGATGGTTACATACTAAAGTATTCTGATGAGAATCACACAATGCATCATACATGACTCATTCTTTTTCCTTCTAATTGTAATCTTTTCACTATTGTCTCTAAAATCATAATTCAACAAATTATTGTCAAAATAATTGTAAAAAAATTATTATCAAAATTGTCAAAAAAAGACTTACTTTAGTAAGTCACTGACTAATTTAAATGAGGATATGGATCATATGCAGTTGTCTATGTTGTTGTAGGAGATTCATTTACAGATATTTTTGTTAAAAATTTATTTGGATTTTCTACCTTATGCATTACCCTCAAACAAAGAATACAAAAAAGTATGCTAAAATTGTAATTTGCATCCATAAAATATGTTGCAATCTTTATCAAAAATGTTTAAACCACATTAAGCAGCAACAAACTTTTATGTATGTTAGTGCAGACAAATGTGTGTGTGTGTGTGTGTGTGTCTGTGTGTGTGTGTGTATATACACGTGTATGGGTGGGTGAGAGGGGGAAAAAGGGGCTTGTTCCCTGTTGTTTTGTTGCTTTTGTGATGTTCTCCTGAACAATGTGGGTATGCCATGTGTGACAATATAGGTGGGCTGCCCCGTTACATTCGTAGGTTGTGTTAGTTGTTAACGCAAATTATGTATTTCACTGTATGTTTCAATGTACATGATAAATAACTAAAGTTTTGGAACGATTTCAATCAAATGCCAAGTTTCTCATTTTATTAATAAGTTCTTCGAACCGTGGTTATTAAGTCTACACCCCATTTGTATTATTAATGTTTATTTAAGAAAATGATGGAAATTTGGCAACTATTTATTTTAAAATAGTTCTTTGGAAAAGATGCATTGAATCAAGTTATTTGTCAAGGGAGGATACATGATGGATGCTATTCTGACTCATACTTTGTTGAAAACTTAACAACTAGGTGATGTTTTTCAACTGCACAAATCTATTGGTAGTATTTTTCATAATTAAATACTTACATTATTCAAAAAGAAAACATAATAAACTGCGTAATATTTAAAACTTCTAATTTGTAAACGTATGAGATTATTTAATTAAATACTTTATCCAGTAAAGACATCATTATAAAGGACAATAAAACTCTTGCAGAATTTAACATGAGGATCACTTTAGCTTTTGCAGTAGTCCACCAAAAGCACATTTAAAAAACAGCAAATAACCCTACATGGCTATGGATTTGTACTGAGGTAAATAAAAATGCATTTCAACAAGATAATCAATTAATATGTTCAAATCACAAAAAAATCAATTAAGAATTTGAATTTTTAGTTAAATTGTTGTC
The DNA here is from genome assembly GCF_963921235.1 of Mobula hypostoma. Lineage (NCBI taxonomy): Eukaryota > Metazoa > Chordata > Chondrichthyes > Myliobatiformes > Myliobatidae > Mobula > Mobula hypostoma. Next base: position 21,250,065 of record NC_086104.1, on the reverse strand, counting down.
AAAATTGGTATCAGGAAATGTTACCATCACTCTTGTAAAATACATCTGGTTCACCAACCCTTTTAAATTTCTGCCTCAAAAGGAAACTTCTTAGCTTTATCTCCTTCTCATCTTTGTGATCCAGAGAAATTCTTCACGAATGAGGTTCACACTAACTTTTCCTCTGAGGTACTCAATTATATTAGAGCACTAAATAGAAAATAGGATACTTACTTTCTTGGAATAATCTTTAAAAGTCTATGATTATCTAGTTTGAGTTAGGAAGATCATATTCAGTGGCTTAGAGTGGTAACATACTAAATATAGATTTCTGCATTGGAGGATATCCAATGTGCCCCAACTTTACTAGAAAAGAGGCAGAGAGAGACACACACAAAGAGAGGGAGAAAAAGAGAAAGAAAAATAAGCATGGAACTAACACCTGTTAACTTAACATTAGTACATGGGAATGCTGTAATTTGTAATGAAGTATAAAATAACAGAATGCCTTGAAGGATTGAATGGAGGCCAGCTAGATTCAGGAAGGGAACATTGTGTTTGATTAATGCACTGGAATTCTTTGAGGACATGACTATCAGAGTATATTAAGAGAGAACTACTGGATGTGATGTACATGCATTTCCAGATATAGGAAATGACTATTTCTCAGCTACTTATTGTTGAAGGGCTTCGTGATGCAGTCTGAGCAGGTTGGAAGAAGACCTTTGTCTTGAAAGTAAGGTCCATCCTCTCCAATGCTTCGGTGAACAACCTGACCATAGAATGCTGCTTAGCCTCCAAATGGGCAAAAAAAAGATCTATTTGCATACTATATTTGACTACTGACGTTCTGGTGACCTGGCTTTCGGAGTCCAGCCCCAATCAAAATGTGTTTCCCATTTGTTCTGAAGATGAGCTCCATTCTTGTGGAAAAATTGTTGAAAATAAGTTACAACATTGTGGTCATAGCGAGTCAAAACTCAGTATAACAACGATTCCGCCATTCTCATTTTACACTTTCTCAGGACAAATCTTTTGTTATTTTCACTGTCTATTTATCACCTCCATTTCCCTTGCACTTTCATCATTTGGCTATTTAATCTCTCCCACTTCCCATTCTACAATTTGAAAATGCTGGAAGCATTTTACAGACCAAGGAAACATGATGTTTCAAATCCAGACCCATGTCTGAACTGGAAAAGAGAGAAATTAAGTTAAGTTTTCATCAGCAGACAAGTACTTTTATATACGTATATTTTCTCCTACCTTCCAGTCTGTCACAAGCTCATTTTTTATTCTTTCTGTTTATCCTCCTTGCTTTCTAGGATTTAAAATTTCTCAGTCGTTGTCATTGAAACATTAATTAATTCCTCCATATATATTGCCTGACCTGTTGATTATTTCTAACATAAGTTCAGAGGTATATTTCTGCTGTGGGCTTCGGTATGAAGGATTTTGAGCCCAAGGGAACGCGCACATATATTGGGAAAAATCTGCTACATTGGTATTTCAACAAACAACAAAATATGAAACAAAATGACTTGCGACAAAGATTCAGAACAATCCTAACTAACATCAAGCTAATTCTTAGGGTTCGTTCATTGACGGGATAAATGGACGAAGAGTATGTGGGCGAATTCCGTCTCGGGGTAGATTATTGAAATAAATATCAACGAAGACGTAACGGAAAATATTAATGCTTAAATATTGAAATCGAAATATTTGTGAGGGCATTACTTTCGCTCGGTTTTATAATTCGAGTTGAAGCAACAGCGATAGTTCGTGAGCCTCATTCTATTCACCTGAATGACATAACCATAGAGAGCGCGCCGCGCGTCCACCAGAGTACCTCTCGAGAACACATTCGCTTCGCACGATGAAGTCCCAGGAAGTGGAGCCCCGCTCACTTACGCACTGCTCCACACCCCCACTCTCGCTTCATTTCACTTCCAGCAACGTTCCCAACCGGCCTCTAAAGATCGCTCGCATGGCGACTCTTGATTCACTGGACGCTCAAGTGTCTGAAGGTAACGTTCACCTGTGCTGCAGCTATTGCTGTGTGTGTCACGGTTTGATTTTTATCTTTTTTTTAAAGAAGGATAATGCGCACAAGCTACGTTATATTTTGATGGTTATGGTCTTACATTAAGTCTGATATTTCAGTCGCTTTCCTTTGTAAGGCGTTTATTGGCGCTTTCGTTCCAATGCGTAGAAGCATAGAATGTGATCACACTTAATTTGTGCAACGATGTCATGTCAGTCGTCGTCTGTTGGTGATTATGAAGAAAAAAATGTGTTTGATTTGATATCGCACTTCCCCATTATCCGTTCTTGCAAGGAGGTGTTTAGAAGGTCCTTGCTTTCCAGCACTTACTCTTCTAGTTAAACTCCTGCTCTGATAGAATAGAAATAAATTCCATTTAATTGCAAACAAAGCTTTCTTTTTTTTACTTTTACTAAGTACTTTTACTAATTATTTTATATTGCTGTTACAGGCAGTAATTAACCCAATATAAAACAAATGTAGCTGTTCCTCAAGTTAAATATTTTGAGTGAATCAACACACAACTTTAGCTGCAATTAGAATGTTCAAGACAATTTTGATTACAGTATGACAGAAAGCCAAAAGTTTGGTGCAGAAATGATTTAGCAGAATACATTATAGGATGAGGGATTTCATTCACTTGGATAAACAGGAGAAACAGAGTAAGCTGTATCTGTTTGGCAGATTGGCTGAGAATGAGAGGGCACATTTTAAAAATGACCAAGAAATGAGCCAGGTGTCATGAAGAAATAACTTAATGGCCTGCAAGGAAAGCAGATTTAATTGTTGCTTTCAAAAGGAAATTGGAAAGATGTTTGAAGATGACAAAAAAAGCAGGGCTTGTTGTTAAAAGACTGACTGGTTTGCTCTTGCAGGAGACCGATCTGGGGTTGATGGAATGAATAATGTTATCTTTCTTAGTGCAGATTTTGTTTGTAGTACTTTTTCCACAAACTATATCATGTGAAAGTGCTAGTTTTACCTGAATTTTGTAGCAAAACAGAGTTGCCTTAGAGCATTTTTGGTTTTCCTTGCAGAGGAAAATACGTAGTGACTTTTGAGGACCAAATATAGATAATTTAGATGAAAAGATTAATTCTCTTAAAAAAACTGTTTTGACTGTCTAATACAATGTTCATAGCAGTAGGATGTTAGTGATTTATATGAGGAATTAAAATGGAAAATCTGGACATATTCAGTGGCACTGTAGCATATCTGGCAGAGTTGCAGCCCCACAGCTCTAGATAAAGGGTCCTGTGAAGGGTCTCAGGCTGAAATGTCAATTGTTTATAGACTCTATATATGCTTCCTGACATGCTGAGTTCCTCCAGCTTTTTATGTGTGTTCTATCTCCAGTGACTCAGATTCCATCCTGCTCTCTGGTGCTGTCTGTACAGAGTTTGCACATTCTTTCTATAATTGCATAATTTTTCTCTGGATGCTCTAGTTTCTTCCCACACCCAAAAAAAAAACATGAGGGTTAACAGGTTAATTAGCCAATGCTAATTGTCCCTAGTATGTAGTTGAATGGTACAATCTGAGGGAGGAGTTGTGGGAATGTGGCATTAATGTAGGAATAGTGTAGATAGGAACTAGAATGTCAGAATGCATTGGATTTTGCTTCTCTGGTGTCTGATTCCCAGACTCAACAGTGTCTTAACAATGAGTATTCCCAGCATCTAGTATTTGCATTTCAAATTTCCAGTAATATTATTTTGTCTCAAATATATTATTAAATTGCCCAGAATTTTCTTGGTTTTGGAACTTTTCAAGTTAGGAGATCTATGTAGTACAGCCAGGTGTAGTTACCTGAAATTTTTGTGACAGATAACCAACATCCTTTCAGACTGGTAGTCAAATCTGCCATAATGGTCAACGATAAGAGCATTCATAATTACATTGTATCATAGTAAATAAATGGGGCTGATTTTAAAAAAAACACAGGCAAAATCCAAACAAAAGACTTTCTGCAGATGATCGAAATCCAGAGTAATGTACACAAAATGCTGGAGGAACTCAGACAGCATCTATGAAAAGGAATAAACAGTTGATATTTCGGGCCAAGAACCTTCGTCAGAATTGGAAAGGAAGAGGGAAGAAGCCAGAATAAGAAGGTGGGAAGAGGGGAATGAGTACAAGCTATGTAGATGGAGATCGGGGGGGGGGGGGGGAAGAAGTGAGAAGCTGGGAGGTAATAGGTGGAAAAGGTAAAGGGCTAAAGTAGGAATCTGGTAGGAGAAGAGAGTGGACCATGGGAGAAAGGGAAGGAGGGCCACCTCAGGTAAGTGATAAGCAGGTGAGAAGATAGGCAGGAGCCAGAGTAGAGAATGGAAGAAGAGGGCAGGGGATGAAATTACCAGAAGTTAGAGAAATCTATATTCATGCCATCATGATGGAGGTGTTGCTTCTCCAACCTGAGCGTAGCCTCATTGTGGCTTATCTCTGCAAGCAGAGGATGTGCCTCATCTGCCAATTCACCTCCATTCAGGACCCAAAACAGTCCTTCCAAGTTAGGCAACACTTCATCTGCAAGTCTGTTGGGGTTGTCCACTGTATCTGGTGCTCCCGATGAGGACTTCTCTGCATTGGTGAGACCCAATGCAATTTAGGGGACCGCTTTGTCAAGCACTTCCATGCCATCCGCAACAAGCAGGATTTACCAGTGGCCAACTATTTTCTTTCCAATTCTCATTCCCATTCTGACATGTTGGTCCATGGCCTCCTTTACTGCCATGATGACACCATTCTCAAGTTGGAGGAACAACACCACATATTCCGTTTGGGTAGGCCCCAACCTGATGGCAAGAACATCAATTTCTTGAACTTCCGGTAATTTCTCCCCCTTCTCCTTACCTCTTCTGCCATTCAAATTTAAGTTAAATTGTCATTCAATCATACATGAATACAGCTAAATGAAATAGCATTCCTCCAGGGCCAAGGATCTCAATATCCAGCAGTGTATAGCAATTGTAACAAAGACATTTTATAAAAATGTTGGACTTGGAGAGCCACTGTGAACTCTGTTACCTCTTTTTTCTCCTCACCTGCCTATCACCTCCCTGTGAGTACCCTCTTCCTTTCCTTTTTCCCATGGTCCACTCCCTTCTCCTACCGGATTCCTTCTTCACCCATTTATCTTTTCCACTTATTACCTTCCAGCTTCTCACTTAATTCCCCCCGCATCCACCCACCTGACTTCACTGATTACTTTGTAGCTTATACTCCTTCCACTCCCCCCACCTTCTTATTCAGGTTACTTTCCCCTTCCTTTCCAGTCGTGATGAAGGGTCTCGGCCTGAACTTTGACTATTTATTCCTTTGACTATGCCTCTTCCCGCTCTGTCTCTTGTAAAAATGCTATTTTTTTTCTCAGATCTTTCATCTCTGCCACATCGGTTCCTAGGAAGTGGCTTTCCATTCAGGACATCAGAGAGATCCTCCTTCTTCAAAGAACTGGATATCTCTTCCTCCACCATTGATACTGCTCTCACCCACATCTCCTCCATTTCCTGGACATTCACGCAAACCTCATCTTCCCACTGCCTTAACAGTGTTGGAGTTCCTCTTGCCTTTACCTCTATGTCATGAGCCTCTGCATTCAACACATCATTCTCTGCAAAGGTATCTTACTAGCAAACATATCTTTTTCTCCCCCACCCCTCCAATTCTGCAGGGCTCCTTCCTCCTTGATTCCTTCATCCATTCATCCCTCTCCACTAACCTCCTTCCTGGCACATATTCCTGCAAGCGGCCAAAGTGCTGCACCTGCCCATTCACCTCCTCCCTCCTCTATTGAGGGACTGCAAAGTCCTTCCAGGTGAGGCTACACTTTACCTAAGAATCTGCTAGGATTGTCTATTGCATCTGGTGCTCCTGATGCAGCCTCCTCTACATTGGTGAGACCCGTCGTAAATAGGGGGAACGCTTTGTAAAGCACCTCTGCTCCATCCACCAGAAGTGGAAATTCCTGGTGGTCAAACATTTTAATTCCGATTTCCATTACCATTCCGACACATCGGTCTATGGCCTCCTTTTGTGCCACAGATTCTGTCTGGGTAGCCTCCAACCTGATGGCATGTATATTGATTTCACCCTTCCAGTAAAAAAAAATTCTCCTCCTCCTCTCTTCTCCTACTCCCCACTCTGGCCTCTTACCTCTTCTCACCTGCCACTGGTGCCCCTGCTCCTTCTGTTTCTCCTAAGGTCCACTCTCCTCTCCTATCAGATTCCTTTCTCTCCAGCCCTTATCCCCACCTTTTTATTCTGGCATCTTCCCCCTTCCTTGCCAGTCCTGAAGAAGGGTCTTGACCCAAAACATCGACTGTTTATTCCTTTCCATAGATGCCGTCTGACCCACTGAGTTCTTCCAGCACTTTGTGTGTGTTACTTCAGGCAAAATCTACTCGAATAAACACGTCTGAGGGTAAGAGGGAATTGTCTTGCTGTGTTCCAATTCTATGCTGTAGACAACTCTGCACTCCATGTGCCTAAAATATTACATGGATGATAATGAGCCAGGGGCACAAGGAAACAAAAACAAAAGATCCAGTTCCTTAGTAGGATAACTTTATGAGAGTAATCACAGCTGCAAACCCATCTGAAGTTGTTGTTTATATAGCAGTAAGTAGCTGCACCTTTACCACCTTACTTGCCAACAGTAAGAAAGTAATTTTCTTTTGAACTATCACCTACAGTAAAGCAAGAATGCTGGGCAAGTATTGCTGTCTCAACAGGACTTTACCAGAAGTTGGCAACTGTGCATTGAAATTGTCATAAAATGATTGTATCTTTATCTCAGTTATTTTAGTATCACTGAATAGTGCTTACGTCCATGAGTTTTATTTTTATTTAACGATACAGCTTGGAGTAAGCCCTTCCTGCCCTTTGAGTCACACCACTCCAGCAACCCCACAACCCTGATTAAACCAAGACTAATCAAGGGATCAATGACCAATAACCTACCCAGTACTTATTTGGACTGTGAGAGGAACCCAGAGCATCTGGGGAAAACCTATGCATTCCATGGGAAGAACATACAGAGACTCCTTATAGAATGGCATTGGCATTGAACTCCAAATTCTGGAACAGCCTGAGCTGTAATACTGTTGTTCTAGCTGCTATGCTACCATGGTGGCCCATTCAACCACATTTCCCTCTGCGTCACACTTTTCTGGAAAATAATGGACACTTTTGCTTTTAATCTTTAATATAGTAACAACAGAAAGTCACTTAACACCCAAGCCTGCTAATTTAGTTAGATTGTTCTTTTTTTATTTCTTAATCTTATTTATCAAAGATGATTCCATGCCATTGTCTATTTGCCTGACCATTATGACAAAATTTGATCAGTGTGTAATTTGGCGTTGCTAGCTGGAACTGTCCTTGGCACAGACTTGATATTTTTCAACATTAACTGGCTCATTTCCCCCTGCCTTTCAGTGAGTAGTAAAGGTCTTTTCAGGACAATTTGGATTTACCCAGTTAAGTAGAAGCAAATCCAAAGTGTGTAGTCAAACATCGAAGTCTGGAACTTAATCAACAACAATGCAGAACTTGCCCAACAGTGCTGAGCAGTGGATCTGTCAATATACTCTACAAATGGTCTTCACTGAATCCAGTGGCAAATTTCAATTTTAAGGTAAGATCATAGGATATTGGAGTAGAATTAGGTTATTTGGCCCCTTGAGTCTGCTGTGCCATTTTATCATGGCTGATCCATTTTTCTCTCAGCCCCAATCTCCTGCTTTCTCCCCATATCCCTTCATGCTCTGACGAATCAAGAATCTATCAACCTCTGCCTTAACTATACTTAAAGACTTGGCCTCCACAGCCACCTGTGACAACAAATTCCACAGATTCACCACACTCTGGCTGAAGAAATTCCTCCTCAGCTCCAATCTAAAAGGACACCCCTTTATTCTGAGGCTGTATCCTCTGGTCTTGGACTCTCCCGCCATAGGAAACATCTTCTCCACATCCACTACATCAAGGACTTTCACCTTTCAATAGGTTCCAATGAGGTCACCCCTCAATTTTCTGAATTCTAGTGAATACAGGCCCAGGGTCATCAAGTGCTCTTCATATGACAAGCCATTCAATTCTGATTTTTATGAACTTACTTTGAACCCTCTCCAGTGTCAGCACATCCTTTCTACAAACTGTAAGATAAGGAGCCCAAAACTGCTCACAATATTCCAAGTGAGGCCTCAACAATGCTTTATAAAGACTCAACATTCTTGCTTTTATATTCTAGTCCTCTTGAAATTTAGGACTTGTATACTTTGATAATAAGTGATCCTTTGAACCTTTGAACATCGCACTTGCCTTCCTCACCACTGACTCAACCTGCGAATTAACCTTTAGGGAATCCTGCACAAGAACTCCCAAGTCCCTTTGCACCTCATATTTTTGAATTTTTTTGTCCATTTAGAAAATAGTCAACCCTTTTATTTCTTCTACCAAAGTGTATCTGCCACTTTTTTGCCTATTCTCCGAAACTGTTTGTTTTTCTGTAAGCACGCAGATGAAGAAAAGATGGAGAGCAATGTGGGAGGGAAGAATTGGATTGATCTTGGAGTAGGTTAAAAGGTCGGCACAACTGCATCAGACAAAGGTCCTGTACTGTGCTGTACTGTTCTATGGTCTATTATTACTGACAATGCAGTGACACATGTAGTAGTGTTGCTGCTTCACAGCTCCATTGACCTGGGTTCATTCCTGATCTCTAGTGCAGTTGTGTGGGGCTTGCACATCTTCTCGGTGATCATATAGATTTCCTTCAAATGTCTCAGTTTCCTCCCATGTCCTAAGGACAGGCAAATTGGTAAGTTAATTGCCCTCTGTAAAATGACCCTAGTATGTAGGTGAGTGATAGAATCTGCGGAGAGTTGAAGTGAATATGGGAGGCAGGAATAGGCAGAGCATTTGGAGATGATGATCGTAATAGCATAACGTCACTAAAGTGATGCTTTGTATTCGGCTGTGTCCGTCTGATTAGAAGCTGAGAGAATTTGATATTAGGTCATGTTCCTCAGTCTGTAGTGAAACACACTTGCAAAAAGAATATTCTGCAGTGACTTAAGAATAGGAAGTGTTCAGTGAACATTTTGAATGCCTAGTAGAACATCCCTGCTCCTTGTCCAGCAATAATTGTGGGAAAAAAATTTTCCTTTAACTTCTTCTAGTCAGGCCATACAACAATTAGGACTGCACCATGTAAAGTTTTCATACCAGATTATGGCTGTGGGTTTTGTGTGATTGAGGGCTTGGAAACTATTAGCAGCCTTCATTTTCGCAATGGGTTAAAGCATAATTGTCATTTATTTGCAGTTGCATGCTATTTGCTTGCTGCTTCCAGCAATGAGGAGATAGATGATTCTCACATTGGTAGTCTGGCATTGTGATGGATAGCGGTAGTCGTGAAACTTGTGGCATTTTTCTATGACTGGCCATGAGGTGTTTTATCAAGGATATTGTTTCCTGACCTTTAACCCCTTGTGTCAAACCTCTGTTGAATATTGGTGAGTTAATGGCATTGAGCAGTTCCACAATGGCTTCTCATACTTAAACTGAGGCACATCACTGAAACCAATCTTCTCTACATGGATTCAGTCTACATTTCTCACTGCATTGGTAAAACAACTAACATAATCAAAGATCCCTCTCACCCCTGATTTTCTCTCTTCTTCCTCCCCTTCCTCTGGGCCAAAGATACAAAAGCATGAAAGCATAAACCGCCAAGCTCAAGGGCAGCTTTTCTTCCAGTACTGTAAAACTATTGAATGGTCCCCTAAGATGGACTTTTGTCCTTATGTTCTACCTCTTTATGATCTTGCACCTCATTGTCTACCTGCACAGCCTTTCTGTTACTGTACACTTTATTCTGCATTATGTTATTGATTTCTCTTGTACTATATACCTGAATGCAATTTTGTAATGAATTAATCTGTGTGAACAGTATGGAAGATAAGTTTTTCACTGTACATCAGTAAGTACGTGTGACAATAATAAACCAATTTACCATGGTTGAGAGCTTATTGGATTTGAAAGCACGGGTTATTTTATTGGTTTTCTGTTGTGTATATGGATTTTAGTTAGGCATTCGATAAGGTTCCCCATACTTGGCTCATTCAGGAGGCATGGTATCTGGGGAATTTTGACTGCATAGATTCGATTTGCCCACAGAAGGCAGAGAGTGGTCGTAGATGGAGCATTTCTGCCTGGAGGCCCATGACTGGCATTATTCCACAAGGATCTGTTCAGCAACCCCTAGTCTTTATGATGTTTATAAGCAAATTAGATGAGGAAGTGGAAGGGCAGATTTACAGATGACACAGAGGTTAGTCATGTAGTGGATAGTTTAGAAGCTTGTCGTAAGTTTCAATACAATATTAACAAGACAGTGTGGGATTGAGAATAGAGTAGAATGCTATCCAGGAATGTGTGAAGTGTACACTTTGGAAGGTTGAACTTGACGGCAGAGTACAAAGCTAATGGCATGGTTCTGTGTTGTGTCAAGGAACAGAGGGATCTTGGGGTAGGTTGAAAGGTCAGCACAGCATCATTGACTGAAGGGCCTGTACTGTTCTATGTTTTTTCAGACAATTTTTCATCTTATATTTTAAGTGTAAACATTAATATGCTATAGTTACTGTTCCAGATGAATTTGCAAACAGAATTCCTCCAATAGATTTACTTAATTGCCAATAATCAGATATAGAATTTCTTCTATCCTTGCAGAATTACAAACTTGATGGTTGATATAGAAGTCCTACGTAATCAGAATGAGATTTATGATCATTGACATATGATAGGAACATAATTGTTTTGTGGCAGCTGTACAATGTAAAGACATAAAAACCTATATACTACAAAAATAAATAAATGGTATAAAATAAAGAACTGATTGAGGTATGAGTCATTCAGAAATCTGATGGGAGAGGGAAAGAGGCTGCTCCTGAATCAATGAGTATGAATCTTTAGGCTCCTATTCTAGCTCACGTAAGGCCATTAGACATAGGAGAAGAATGAGGCCATTTGGCCCATCAAGTCTGTTCTGCCATTTGATCATGGCTGATTTATTTTCCCTCTTAATCCCATTCTCCTACCTTCTCTCTGTAACCTTCTTACACCCTGATCAATCAAGTACCTATTAACTTCCACTTTAAATATACCAAATGGCTTGGCCACCACAGCCACATGTGACAATTAATTCCACAGACTCATCACCCTTTTTGCTCAAGAAATTCCTCTTCATCTCCATTCTAAAGGGATGTATTTCTATTCTGAGGCTATGTCCTCTGATCCTACACTCTTTCTTGGCATTTCAATTTTTAATAGATTTCAATGAGCGCCCCTTCAATCTTCTAAACTCTGAGTACAGGTCCAGAGCAATCAAATACTCCTCACATGTTAATCTTTTCATTTCTGGAATCATTCTCATAAATTTCCTCTGGATCTTTTCCTCTGGATCCAATGCCAGCACATCCTTTCTTAAATATAGGGCCCAAAACTGCTCACAAAACTCTAAATGTGGTCTGACCATTGTCTTTTAAACTCTCAGCATAAAATCATAGCTTTTATATTCCAGTCCTCTCGAAAAGAATGGTAACATTGTGTTTGACTTCCTTACTATAAACTCGACCTGGCTGGTGGCGTAGTGGCATCAGTGTCGGACTTCGGGACGAAAGGTCCTGAGTTCAAATCCAACTGGCTCCCCTGCCCACTTTCCATCTGTGCTGGGTTACGAGCTGGTAATCTCTTTGGAAACTCACCCAGAAGACGACAATGGCAAACCACTGCTGTAACTTGCCTCGTATGAGGTTCCCCACTATGTGGAGGGAAATTGTCCGTTAACCAGAGAAACTCCGGATGCAACGTACCTTTCCTTTACTCAACCTCCAAGTTAATTTTTAGGAAATCTTGCACCAGGACTCCGGTGTCCCTCTGTAATTCCTGTTTCAGAATTTGTTTCCCGTTTAGAAAATAGTCTATGCCTTTATTCCTTCTACCAAAGTGCATGATGATAGTAACAAAAAGAGGTTATATCCCAGATGGTGAAGGTCCTTTATGGTGGACCCACGTTTTTGTGGTACTGCCACTTGAAGGTGGGTACCGTGGTAGTAAAGTGGTTAGTGTGATACTATTACAGCTCGGGATGTCAGAGTTTGGAATTCATAGAACATAGAAAACTTAGGGCGCAATACAGGCCCTTCAGCCCACAAAGCTGTGCCGAACATGTCCTTACCTTAGAAATTACCTAGGGTTGCCCAAGGCCCTCTATTTTTCTTAGCTCCATGTATGTCATAAGGGGGACGTTGGGAGTGGACCCAAATGCAAGACACAGACATTGAAGTACTAGGAACGGAACTTGACCAGAGAGCTGGGACAAGAACACAGACTTGGGCTAGGCAAGCGGGACCAGGACAAGGAACTGGGAACTAGGAGCCTGGGCTTGGACTCCGAGCCGGAGACTGGACAAGGGCCCAGAACCTGGGTCTTGACTCGGGCTCGGACCCTGGAACTAGGCGAGGACATGACGTGGCTACAGGAGTGGACATGGCTTGGGTACTTCGAGGCGAGGGCTTGATGAGGCTTGGGTTCTTTGAGGCGAGGACATGACGAGGCTTGGGTTCTTCGAGGCGAGGACATGACGAGGCTTGGGTTCGGACTCCGAGCCAGAGACAGGACAGGACCCAGAACCTGGGTCTTGACTCGGGCTTGAACTCTGGAACTAGGCGAAGACATGATGTGGTCTTAGGAGACAGGACTAGGTGAGGTTACAGGACAGAATGAGAGACTCCTGGGCAAGACGAGGGAACTTCAGTACAGGATGATGGAACTCCAGCACAGGATGAAGCACGTGGACAGGACGAGGCACCTGGACAGGACGAGAACACGAAGCCTTGACTTGGTCGAGGGAGACAGGAATGCAGAGCCTTGATCGAGGGAGACAAGACTGCAGAGCCAGGACCCCTCCTTGGGAACACGACGTAGGGCCAGGAGTCATACACAGAATGCTGAACACGACAAGACAGTTCCCAACACTAGGTAGCGGCAAATAGCTGGACCTACCTAGCGAAAGCATGGACGCAGAGACGGTTCCCAACACAAGGTAGTGGCAAACAGCCGGAACTACCTATCAAAGGCGTGGACGCAGAGACAGTTCCCAACAGAAGGTAGCGACAAATGGCCGGACCTACCTAGCGAAGGCGTGGACACAGAGACGGTTCCCAACAATGAAAGACAGTTCCTTATCTAGGAACAGCAAAGCTCCGATCCTGCTCTAGCGGTAGAACTTGACAGCGATACAGGCGAGGATGCAGGCAAAGTTGCAGGCAAGTCTTCAGGCCAGGGCTTTAGGCAGAAGGTGAAGGGAACAGTCCAGCAAATGAAACTGAACCCAGGAACTATTTATGTAGCCAGCCCAAAATGAGAATCAGATGCCTCAATTAGAGCACCCAACAGAACACAGGGAAACCGAAAAACTTGGAATAAGGAACTAGGGACTGGACCGTGAACCGGAATGCGAACTTCACGGACCAGACCATGACAATGTACCTATCCAGGGGTCACTGTCTCATATCTGCCTCCACCACGATCGCTGCTAGACCATTCCACGCACTCACCAATCTCTGTGTAAAAAAACTTACCCCTGACATCTCCTCTGTACCTACTTCCAAGTACCCTAAAGCTGTGCCCCCTCGCATTAGCCATTTCAGCCCTGGAAAAAGCCTCTGACTATCCACATGATCAATGCCTCTCATCATCTTATACACCTCTATCAGGTCACCTCTCATCCTCCATTGCTCCAAGGAGAATAGGCGGAGTTCACTCAACCTGTCTTCATAAGGCATGTTCCCCAATCCAGGCAACATCCTTGTAAATCTCCTTTGCACTGTTTCTATGGTTTCTACATCCTTCCTGTAGTGTGGTGACCAGAACTGAGCACAGTACTCCAAGTGGGGTCTGACTAGGGTCCGATACAGCTGCAACATTACCACTCGGCTCCTAAACTCAATCCCACGACTGATGAGGGCCAATGCACCATATGCCTTCTTAACCACAGAGTCAACCTGCGCAGCAGCTTTGAGTGTCCTGTGGACTCGGACCCAAAGATTGCTCTGATCCTCCACACTGCCAAGAGTCTTACCATTAATACTATATTCTTCAATTCCAGTGCAGTCTGTAAGGAGTTTGTATGTTCTCCCTGTGACAGTGTGTTTTCTCCATTTGCTCTGGTTAACACCCACAGTCCAAAGACTTAGCAGTTAGTAGCTTAATTGGTCATTGTAGGTTGTCCTGTGAGGAGGCTAGTGTTAAATAGGTGGGTTGCTGGACGGCACGGCTGGTGGACTGGAAGGGCATTGCATGCTGTATCTCCAAGTAAATAAATAAACACATTTCCTCGATGGTGGGGAGGGTTGTACTCCTAATGAAGCTGGCTCTGCCTATAGCACTCTGCATCCTTTTGGGATCCTGTGCATTGAAGGTTCCATACTTGGCTGTGATGCAACTAGTCAGAATGCTCCCATTGTACATCTATAGAAATTTGTAAGAGTATTCAGTGACATACCAAATATCCTCAAACTCTTAGAGTCATAGATTCTACAGCACAGAAGCAGGCTCTTGGGCTCATCTAGCCCATGCTGAACTATTAATCTGACTAGTCCCATTGACCTGCACCCAGATCATAGCCCTCTATTCCCCTCCCATCCATGTACCTATCCAAACTCAAATGTTGAAATCAAACCCAAATCTACCACTTCCATTGGTCGCTCATTCCACACTCTCACCACCCTCTGAGTGAAGAAGTTTCCTCCTCATATACCCCTTAAACATTTCGCCTTTCACCCTTAACCCATGGCCTCTAGTTCTAGTCTCAACTCAGTGGAAAAAGCCTGCCTGCATTTACCCTATCTACACCCCTCATAATCTTGTATATCCCTATCAAATCTCCCCTCGTTCTCCTATGCTTTAGGGAAAAAGCCCTAACCTATTCAACCTTTCCCTATAACACTAGTCCTCAAGTTCTGCCAATGTAAATTTTCTCTGTACTCTTTCAATCTAATTGACATCTTTTCTGTAGGTAGATGACCAGAACTACACACAATACCCCAAATTAGGCCTCACTAACGTCTTATATAACTTTAACATAACATCCCAACTGCTGAACTCAGTATATTGATTTATGAAGGCTAATATGCCAAAAGCTCTGTTCACAGCCCTATCTATCTGTGACACCACTTTCAAGGAATTATGGCTCTGTACTCTCAGATCCCTGTGTTCTACCACACTCTTCAGTGCCCTGCCACTCATTGTGCAAGCCGTACCCTCTGCAACATCTCATACTTCTCTGAATTAAATTCATTTGCCTACCCATTTTTCCAGCTGGGGTCCAGATCCCGCTACAAGCTTTGATGGACTTCCTTGCTGTTCATTATAGTCATAGTTGGTTACATTAGTATCCTAAATAATTAAATAGTATTAAAACCATAAATAATTAAATAGTAATATGTAAATTATGCCAGGAAATAAGTCCAGGACCAGCCTATTGGCTCAGGGCGTCTGACTTTCCAAGGGAAGAGTTGTAAAGTTTGATGGCCACAGGCAGGAATGACTTCCTATGACGCTCTGTGTTGCATCTCAGTGGAAGGAGTCTCTGGCTGAATGTACTCCTGTGCCCAACCAGTACATTATGTAGTGGATGGGAGATATTGTCCAAGATGGCATGCAACTTGGACAGCATCCTCTTTTCAGACACCACCGTCAGAGAGTCCAGTTCCATCCACACAACATCACTGGCCTTATGAATGAGTTTGTTGAGTCCCCAATCTTGGTGTCATCCACAAATATGTTGATCCAGTTTACTACATTATCACCTAGATCATTGATATAGATGAGAAAACAACAGAACCAGCACAGACCCTGCTGTACACCACTAAACACAGGCCTCCAGACATCTACTACTACTCTCTGTTTTTTTTTAATGTTTGCTTAAGACCATAAGACATAGGAGCAGAATAAGGCCATTTGGCCATCGAATCTGCTCCGCCATTCAATCATCCTCTCCTCAGCCCCACATCCTGAACTTCTCCCCATTACCTTTGTGCCATGTCCAAACAAGAACCTATGAAGCTCTGCCTTAAATACAGTCAATGAACTGTCCTCCATAGCTGCCTGTGGTAATAAATTCCATAAGTTCACCACCCTCTTGCTAAAGAAATTTCTCTGCATCTTTGTTTTAAATGAATGCCCTCTTGTCCTCACCTCCCCCACCATGGGAAACACCCTTTCCATATCTACCATGTTGAGGCCTTTCATCATTCGAAAGGTTTCAATGAGATCCCCCCCTGCATCCTTTTAAATTCCAGCGGGTCCAGACTCAGAGCTATCAAACACTCCTCATATGATAACCCTTTCATTTCTGGAATCATCCTTGTGAACCTCCTCTGAACCCTCTCCAATGCCAGTACATCTTTTCTTAGATGAAGAGCCCAAAACTGTTCACAATGCTGAAGGTGAGACCAGTGCCTTATAAATCCTCAGCATCACATCCTGCTCTTGTATTCTAGACCTCTTGAAATGAATGCTAACATTGCATTTGCCTTCTTTACCACCAACTCTGCCTGCAAGTTGTTCTGCACAAGGACTCCCAAATCCCTTTGCATCTCAGATTTTTGGATTTTCTGCCCATTTAGAAAATATCTACACATTTATTTATTCTCCCAAAGTACATGGCCATGCATTTTCCAACATTGTATTTCATTTGCCACTTTCTTGCCCATTTTCCTAATCTGTTTAAGTCCTTCTGCAGCCTGCCTGTTTCCTCAACACCGCCTGCCCCTCCACTAATCTTTGTATCATCTGCAAGCTTGGCAACAAAGCCATCTATTCCATCATCTATATCATTGACATACAGCATGAAAAAAAGCGGTCCCAACACTGACCCCTGCAGAACACCACTAGTCAAAGGCAGCTACTCAGAAAAGGATCCTTTTATTCCCACTCGCTGCCTCCTACCAATCAGCCAATGCTCTAACCATGTTAGTAACTTTCCTGTAATACCATGGGCTCTTAACTTGGGAAGCAGCCTCATGTGTGGCACCTTGTCAAAGGCCTTCTGAGAGTCCAAATATATAACATCCACTGCATCCCCTTTATCTATCCTACTTGTAATCTCCCAAAGAACTCAAACAGGTTTGTCAGGCAAGATTTCTCATGCAAAACCAATGTTTAATGCAATTTACTACCTAGGCCGGATGGTGGTGTACTGGCATCAGCGCTGGACTTCGGAGCGAGAGGTCCCGAGTTCAATCCAGCTGGATCCCGATAAGAGCTGGTGATCTCTTTAAAGAAAACTCACCCAGCAGAAGGCAATGACAAACCACTGCTGTAACTTGCCTCGTACGCGATTTCCCAGTACATCAGAGCGGCGTGGAAGGAAATCGTCTGCTAACTGGAAATAATTCCGGATGTGACATACCTATACCACCTCATGCGTGATTTGCCCACAACTCTATTCCCTCAACCTCCATGGCAGTGTGGCTAGAGACATCTCAAATATCATCTATAACTTTGGCAATGACACAACTATTGGTAGAATTTCAGATGTTGATGAGGTGGCGTACAGGAGTGAGATATATCAGCTGGTTGAGTGGTGTCACAACAACAATCTTGTGTTCAACATGAGTAAGACTAAGGAAGGGAAAGTTGAGGTAACACTCTCCAGTCCTCATTGAGGAATTAGCAGTGGAAAGGGTGCGCAGTTTCAAGTTCCTGGGTATCAACATTTCTGAAGATCTATGCTGGGCCCAGTGTATTGATGCAATTAGAAGAAGGCATGACAGCAGCTACATTTCATTCAGAGTGTGAGGAGAACTGATATGTCACTAAGACTTGCAAATTTCTGCAGATGTACCGTGGAAAGTATTCTACCTGGTTGCATCTCCATCTGGTATGGAAGGGCCACTGTACAGGATCGGAAAAAGCTGAAGAAAGTTACAAACTCAGCCAGCGCCGTCATGGAAACCAGCCTCCCCAGCATTGAGGACACCTTCAAAAAGGTGGCATCTGTGATTAAGGTTCCATCACAGAGAACATGCTGTATTCTCATTGCTACCATCAAAGAGGAGGTACAGGAGCCTGAAGACACACACTAAATGTTTTCGGAACAACTTCTTTCCCACTGCTATCATATTTATTGATAGATAATGAACCCATGTTCACTACCTCACTGTTTAAAAAAAATTTGCTTTCTTTCTGCACAAATTATTTAAGTTTTAAATATAATGTAAATATTTAATATCGTATATATATTTCTTATTGTAATTTATAGTTTTTTATTATGACTTGGAATATACTGCAGCTGAAAAACACCATATTTCACAATACATGCCAGTGATATTAAAACTGATTTTGATTCTGAATTCCCTACAAATGAACCTTCTTGACCAACATTCCCTACAGGACCTTGTCAAAAGCCTTATAAAATCCATGTGGACAACATGCACTGCCTTGCTTTCATCAACTTTCCTGGTCACATCCTCAAAAATACTTCATATGATTGGTGGTGTCTAACCAACCATGCACATAACCATGTTGACTGTTCCTAATCAGACTCTGTCTAGCCAAATACTTATATATCCGGTCCCTTAGAATACCTTCCAATAACTTACCCACTTGTTGCACCATGCTCTGAACTCATTAGGATCACCGCCCTATAATTTCTTGGCTTATTTTTAGAGCAGTCAGTGTTATCGTTATCAGTAAGGATGACAAGGAACATCTCCAAAATCTCAAGACAGTGTTAAAAAGATGAGAAAATTATCGGCTCAGATCATGATACAACAAGTATGAATTCTTCAAATCAAGCATCACTTACTGTGGCCACATGATTGATGCACAAGCATTAACCAAGTGTGCTGAGAAAACTGAAGTAATGGTGGATATCCCAAGGTCAAAGCATGTGTTGCAGTTGTGGCTGTTTTAGGATTTGTCAATTACTATATCAAGGGGTGTGCTCCACCCCTTGAACTCATGGCTACAGATCGGGACGAACTGGCAATGGAAATGGACAAAGCAGTGTGAGGTGGCTTTCATAAAGATAAAGGAAATGCTCACATCAGACACTGTTCTCATACATTATAATGCACATCATCCAGTGAAGCTTGGCGTAATGCCTCGCCTTATGGTATAGGTGCAGTCATGTCACATGGTATAAGTAAGAGAAGTGAATGCACCATAGCTTTTACATCACATTCCCCTATCGTCCCAGAGAAAAAATACACACTGGTTGACAGAGAGGTG